>NC_081423.1:54113673-55313673 GCF_949786415.1 Peromyscus eremicus | reverse complement strand
CTTGCTTCCACCAGCGTCCATGGTGCCTGCTTCAGAGGGAGGGCTGCTCACCACCCATGCTTTCTCTGGTTCTCTGCATCCTATTGGCTTCCTGCCTGTACTATCCTATGGCATCATGTAGCAGCCTTGGGCGAAGTTTGCCCTGGAGGACAGTGTAGCATAACGTGAAGGAGCCCACGTAACCCACCTCTGCTGGAGCTGGCACAACTCTATAGTCCATCCTCCCGAGGATAGTCAGTCTTTTCTGGGCCCCAAAGGATGAAATACCCCTCTCCACATCCCTTGGAGTACTTTTAAAGTTACACTCACTGGTGTGGCCAGTGCCTCCACGGAACTGCTACTAATGAAAGAGAAGACTCACTTTCATGGCTTGGAGTCTAGAAAATGTCTTATGATAGTGAGTAGGATAGGCAGCTCCTCTAGCTGGTGACTTCTGTCTTATTACTTATTTTATGGTTAACATGTGTCTTATTTCTCAAATAGTTAATAGCACCAAATGAAGCCAGTGGTTACTATGAGAGCTGCCATTTGCAAAAGGACCATGGGGAACTCTATTCTTTACCAGTTAAATCAAAGTCAATATGACATTTGCCTCAAGGGATTGTGCTGAGGACCAAGGACAATCACATCCTAACTCTCCATAAATGCCATCTGTTATTATTGCGGTTAATGTTGTCACTGTTACTGAGTGACAATGGGGGTGAACGGCATGGGTCCTGCCCATGAGGAATTCACAGTCTAGTTGCCAAGGCAGATATGGAGCTAGAGGCAGAATGATGGACATGAGATTGTGGGGATGCCACAGAAGAGACCCTTCAATTCTGCCTGAGAGAGAAGAGGCTCCCGGGGGAGGCGGGTCCATTCAGTTCAGGCTGTGAATGATGCTTAAGACTGGAATAGTCCAAGAGGGGAAAAAAGACATTCTAAGCAGATGGGAGAGTTGCCATCTAAACTGACTAGATTGACTAAAGCATACATGGGAAATTACAGTCATGAATAGGAGGCTTATGTGGGCATGTTACAGGTCTCCAGGGCCAAGCCAAGTGGGCCTCTGTGTTTTATTCTACAGGCCATGGATGTGGTTCTAACATCTTAAGCAAGGGATTCTGGTCACTGCCAATGGTGAAACCTGTCATTATAAAAAATAAATACATTTACTCAATACTGAGACATAGTTGCAGGATGAAGAGGCCAGCTTTTCAGTTCTTCAGCCTGGTGGGTTGCTGTCTGCCAAGGGTCAAGAAGGATGACATGACAGGATCTTTGGGACCCTTATGTCTAGAGCAGGTAGCCAACCTGAGCTTACCAAGGACCCGTGAAGAAGAAAGAATTTAGCATCACTCAAGATCTCTCCTATCTCTATAGCTCTGGTGGTGGGAGCAGGGGGAGGTGTGGCTCTGAGGGGGAAATGACAGATGGGAAACTGAGGCACATGAGGTGAACCATAGAGGAGGTGATAGCCACATGGGCCCAAGTTTCAGTCATTTTCCTGCCGTCTAACTCTTTGTGTAACACTGGGGACAAATTAACTTCACCTTTTTGAAGCCGGATTCCCTCATCTGTCAAAAGAGAGAGTTTCACAGAGCTCCAGGAACGACTCAGTGAAGGAAGACATAGGAAGTTTCCATCTGGATGCTGGGCAACTGCAAATCCTTGCTAAGTGGCAGCTATTACCAAGACTTCTCACACATGCCTTCTAATCCCCTGCGTCCTCATTCTCCCTCAGCTATGAGGGCATGACAGGCTGCAGGATGTGCTACAAGAGAGTGGAATTGGAGAGCGCACCCCCCCTCCCCCCCGGCCAGGAGCTCACAGCCAGAGGAGACCAAGGCACATCACCTGTCTTTTAGCACTTCTCCTAAGAGGCCAAGAAGTGTATCATGTGTCTTTCCCTCTCTCGGACCTTTGAAGTATGAGCTATAAATGAGAAAAACACATCAACCACTCTCTCCATGAATATTTATTGAGATAGCACTTTCAATACAGAACCATTTGAAAAGTGAATCTCCGAGGAAAACCATGTCTTTTGCAGCCATTGATCTTAAAATATTTCCTATGAATGCACTTGCACTAGAAATATGATGCCCTGCTTTTTATTATTTGTTCTGAGTGAAATCATGGATTTGGCCTTAGTGGTTTTTACAAGCTGAATAGTATTGGCCAAACCATCCTCTGGACCAGATTCAATTTTTATTCTAGCCTCTGGTTTGTTAGTTCCTGTCAATTTCCCCCAAGATGTCTCTGGGACTCACAACAGCTGGTAGAGGGGAGGCTGAATACACACTGCTAACAAGTGACCCCGAGAGCAGGTGGTGAAATCATGTACAGGAGATCTGGAAGGGTTTTGAAAGTCATCTTGTCCAGTACCCATCCTCACATATGAGGATGCTTTAAAAAATTCTCTCAAATAGGATCCGCTTCATCACCCTCCCACTGGACAGGCCAAGGTTAAAAGAGTAAGAGCCGTGAGGTCTGTGTGGGGCTATGAATGCCAATGGAATCCATATCTCTACTGATAGCAGCAATATGAATTGTTACAGACATTTCAGAGAACAGACCACATATTGATTAATTTGAAAATAGAACATGCCCTTTGAATCTGCAGTTTACTTTGGGGACTCCAGCATTTAAACACCCCAGTGCAGTGAGGCTGCCTGTGCCCTCAATTGTAATGAATCTTGTTCCAGCATCAAGAATCAGCCTGGATATGCACCCAGACAGAGGAAGCAGGTGATCAAAATGTTCTCCAATTCTGCAGATTAGTGGTCTCAAGCCAGCACTTTTGATTGCTATTTAGTGAGAGTGCACACCTCCAAAATACAGATATTTACTTGTATGTATTATCTTATGTGCATGATGAAGAAACACAAAATTGTAAAGAGTTGAGATAAAAATAAATAGGAGTCAAAGTGTGAATGTGTTTCTCCTCGTGCCAGTGAGGTGGAGCCACCCAAATCAGGAATCTCATCTGCAGAAGGTCATGTTGCATACTAAAGGAAGGAACAGAACACTTGATTCAGCAGAAAAGAAAATAAATCTGTGCATCGTATGGTCATACGTCCCCCTAAGTTCTATCAGTATTTGTAGACAGAAGTAGATGCAGACTTAAGGCCACTTGCCCCCACACATGTGTTATGTGAATTTATATGAGTGCGGAGAACGGAGTGACTATTACAACTGCTTATTCTCTTGTGGGGCTGAATAGGAGAGTGGGAAAAAGACAGATTTGGGGAAAAGATTTTTGGAAGGTTACTGAAAATGAGAAATATTAATAAAAGGATGCTAAATGAAAATAATTAGAAGCTATGAATAGAAAGACTCATGCCTATAATCTCAGCCCTTGGGAGGCTGAGGTAGGAAGATTGCCAAGTTCAAGACCAGCTTGATCTTCAGACTTTGACCCCGTTACAAAGCAAAACAAAACTAAACAAAACATCTGTGCATTCATAGGTCATTTTAGCTCATCTTGATAAAGCTAAAGTAGGCATCAGAGCAGGATGGATAAATGAGAGAACTGACCTGATGAGGTGACAGTGTTTGTCTTGTATTTGGATTGTCATTTTAGAAGTATAGGCAATGTCTCCTCTCAGCACAGTGACACCGTTTTTTTCCTCCAGAGACCTCAGAATGACCATGTGAGGGGCTCCAGGGGCCCCACATTCCCGTATGTTCATTTCACACAGCCAGAAGACAGGCCAGGGTTTCTCAGGTCCAAGCTCAAGTCACCAACACTAGAGTCCAGTTGCTTCAGCCTCAGCTATAGGGCTCCGGTGGTCCCAAGAACTTTGTCCAGGGAGACAGGTCACGAGGTCAAATCCAGTGTCTGCTCACAATGATATTCTAGTGACAGTCCTAAGGGAAGAGGAGAGTGTCTTCCACAGGTGCATAGCCAGTTAGTGCCAAAGTCAGTTCTAAAACCCAAGTCTCTGGGACCCCAACTGGGGAATTTTCTCACTCATTGGAGATGCTGCATTTTTTCCCTCCTAGGACTGGTGACCCTGAGAAAAACTTGCCCATTGATTGATGAGTTCAGGACAGGACAAGCAAGAGGAATCACCATGAGGTATCTCTGGGAAGATGAGAGACTAACTCAATGGGCAAATGTACTGTTTTTTTTTTTTTAAAGAGTGAGAGTAGGTGATGGTGTCTGTACTGGTTAGTTTTTCTCAACTCTATACAAAATATCACCTGGGAAGAGGAAAGCTCAGTTGAAGAACTGCCTCTATCAGATCAGCCTGTGGGCACCTCTGTGGGACATTTTCTTGATTGACACTTTATGTGGGAAGGCTCAGCCCACGGCAGGTAGGGCCACCCCTGGGCAGGTGGTCTTGGGCTGTAAGAAGTAAACTGAACAAGACATTGAAATCAGGTCACTCAACAGCATCCCTCTGTAAAATCCTGCTTCTGCTCATGCTCAAGTTCCTGCCCTGACTTTCCTCAATAATGGACTGTGACTGGGGTGCATAAGTCAAATAAGCCCTTTCTTTCCCAAGTTGCTTTTGGTGGTGGTGTTTATCAGAGCAACAGAAAGCAGACTAGGGCAGAAATTGGTACCAGGGGTGGGACCTGTTCTCATACTACTGAGCTATGCTGCCCTGACAGGACAGGGATACCTGAGACAAGGACCTGCCACCAGGTGTACAGGAAACAGCAGGAGCAAGTGTGGGTGCAGATGCTGCCTCTGCCAGAGCCAGGAGTAGGACAAGTAACATAGCCACATGTCGCTCTAGCCGCACCAGCACAGCAGGATGGGCCAACACATGATGTCACTGGCTCATTCCATCTATTGTTTTTCTGCAATTGAAAATATTCATAAATTTGCATATGGCATCTCTGGGCCCAGATATTTCTCAAGCTAGAAGATTTGCTCCCTGGCATCCCAAGCACAAATTGTCCTTTTCCTAGTTTCCTATAGAACATCACATGGATCTTCATGTAGCTCATGACTCGGAACTGCATAGCCAAATTCAGTCCACTGAGAAGGAGGGCGTGGCGCATGGAGGAGGCCCTGATGGCACCGATGTGCTATCATCACTCTGTGTACTCAGAGGATCAGAAGGCAGCACCAGGCCCAGGATGCTACTCTTAACAGAACTCAGCTGTGCCAGAGATGGCCCCACTGCCCTTGGCTACTGGGCTGTTTGAGAGGAAAATTGAATTATAATCTTAACATCCTTTGTACATCTGAAAATTTGTCAGAGCAATTAAATGCTAATAAAGCAAGGGAGATTAAATGGATAGTTTTCCTTAAAGATTACCCTCCACCACCCAAGGTCAGGTAGAAATTGGAAGTAATGTCGTGGTGAAGTCCAATCACTCTGGCTGAATAAATGTCACATGAAAGCAAGGAGTCATTCAGTTTTCTATATTTGAACGTCTCATTAGAGTCTGTGTCATTTAAAGATGTATTGGGTGGCAGAAAGGTGACATTTGAGGTTTCTCATGGTAAGCCAAGCCCTTAATTATCTGATGGAGGTTAATGTGGCCATGGCATGGGGGAAGCCTCAGCATAAAGGGGGCTAATGTATCCCATTAAGAATAGGTTTCATGGTGGGCCAGTAGTGTGAGCCGTCCACGAGGGTGTCTAGCCAGAGTGATTCTTGCTGGTTTCATGACAGGTGGAGGTGGAGACCGTGAAAGAAGTGATGGCAGGGCTAGGGTTAATGTGCTTGCTGTACAAGCATGAGCACCTGAGCTAGAGCCCCAGAACCTCCGTAAAGACAGGCATACAGCAGCATGTTTGTAATCCTGGCATTCTTGACGGTGTGATGGGAGGCAGAGACCATGGAAACTGGCAGGAAGGCTAGCCTGGCTTCCGCAGCAGCAGCAAACGTGAAGAGGTTCTGTCTGAAACTAGGTAGAAGGTGAAGGCCAGTATCTGAAGCTGTCCTCTGATCTGTGCACACATGCTATGGCATGTAATGTCTATACACGTGTTCTCCCTTCCCCCCTCTAAGATGAAAAGAAGTGATAACCATAGTTGTAAGGGATGAGATGGTAGAAAACCACCCTTATCTCCAACAATAATGAAGGCAGGAGCCCAGCTGACTCCTTGTCTGGAGAAACTCAGCTGAGGATGCTGAAGGATGTATAAGGGTGAGGTGAGGTCCAGTGCAAGTAGTCTCAGGATGGCTTCAGGGTACGTCCTGATGTTTACTGTCCTTGGAGATCTGTGCTCCTCTGCACTCCTGGACTAGGCTGGGTGACTTGCTTCTGATAAGTACAGTAATGATCAAAGTGTTGTGATCCCATTTCCACGAACTGGTTATAGAAGATGGTGGCTTATGGCTCGCTCACTGCCTCTTTGATGTATGGATTGAACCCAGGGATTTGTGCAGACTTTTTTTTAACCAACTGAACTACATCCCAAGCCCCCAAAAGGAGACTTCTATCAAAAGAAAGAAGTTCTTCTGTAAACTTAGTGGCTGGTTTTAGGTAAGGAACTATAGAGCCATGAGAGGTAGGGAAGCTACCATTCCCCACCTGTCCCAAGGCAAAGAAGACCAGCACAAGCTCTGGTGTAGAACCGAGGTGTGGAGCCAGTCATCAGTCTGTCTTTCTGAACATCCATGGTCAGGGATTTTGCCAGTTTGTACCCTGTTCTTCTCCAAGAGTGAGGAACAGATGGTTGGGCACAGACTAATGTGTGGTAGTTCAAAACAGTGCTCCAGCAGAATTTGGTGTGTGCCATGTTTCTCTCCTACTCACACCTGCTGCTCTGAACAGTTACAACCTAGACCAGTCTCTGAACTATTTAACAGACTGCTGGTGGCGACACTCAGCCAACTGGCTTCCCCAGCATCTCCCAAATGGAGAAAGCACAGTTGTGTTGCCCAGGACAATATTATTTTCTTAGAAAACTCCTAAAACCCAGGTAATCTTAGATTTCCATTAGATCCTCTTTTTATTCTATTTACAGTTCCTGGGCCTCCTGTGTAAGCCAGGTCCTATGTTAGTGGCAGAAGTTACAAAGGTAAGTGCAAAATACCATATTGTTCTTGGTTCCAGGCTTAAAGTTCTAATGATGGAAATATATAAATACAGATTTTCAAGTGAATGAGAAGTGTTGGAGAACATTTCTATTGAATTAAAACAAGCAGATAAAAAATAAAGAATGGGAGAGATAAAGAAAAATTTTCATTAGTATTATCATTACCATAAAATGATTATTAGACACTGTCCATTTAGGAGACCTGATCAAAATTGAGAAACCAAGCGAGTAAAAGTCCATCTGCTATGATGTCATTGGTGAAGTCCTGTGCTTTGAGTAGGATACAAGACTCACTCTTTTTCACACGATTATGTAGATGAGTTAAGCCAAATTTTAGAATCCACAAGCTAGATGAAGGTTTAGGTAATTTTCAAGCTTTACTTGTTTTTAAAAGAAGAAATTGAGATTCAGAGAGAGGAGATACTTACCCAAGGCCATGTAACAAGTAAATTATCCTCCCAGATGGGATCCCAGGTCTTCTTGGTCTGAGTTAGCATCTGTATGAGGCTCTTAGGATGTCTAAGTGCTTCAAAGGCCTGATATTTTAGGATTGGCAATGGATTAATCAGCAAGTATCTCTTTATCATATATATATATATATATATATATATATATATATATATATATATATATGAGATATATGTTATAAGCCAAGAAAGCATGTGCTTCATTCCAAGAGTCACTGGAGCTTTGGCATTAGCTCACTTGATCTTTCTTCCTCTAGCAGACAGAGCTGCCATCCTCCGATGATACAGTGGTTCACTCCCACTTTGGAAGGAAGGGCACACATCTAGCGTGTGTCTGGAGGTGGCCCAGAATACTTCCTCTGAGCAGCTTTCCAAGTACGAGGGATGCTTGATCAATGGCCTTAAGAAGGGAACTCAAGCACCCACTGTAAAGTATCTTGGCAAAGGATTAGCAGTGAAATAAACAGTGTCGCTTCCAAATGAGCTGATAAGCACATTTATTTAATTTCCATTGAGCTATTTAATTTTTTTTTTATATATTTGTATGTGTGCACCTGTGTGGCAGAGGATGACTCTCAGGGAGAGCTGGTTGTCTCCTTCTACCACGTGTGTCCAGGGATTGAACTCAGGTTGTCAGGCTTGGGAGTGAGCACCTTTACCTATGAAACCACCTCTCCAAGTGACAGGGATGTAGTGTAATGACAGTGATGGGGTGGTCTAGGGAAGAGAGCTACCTTCCAGTCCTCCCTGCAACTCCCACACCCATAGTTTCATTTCATACAATACCCATCCTGAACCTCATTTTCCTTATCTGTAAGATGAAAGGGCTAAACTTTGGTTAACCTTAAAAACAAGAGTTTCTCTTTCCCCACGTGGAAATAATGTTTACCTCCCCCAGACGTAGTGAGATAATGATCCTTGGAACTCGTTGACCCAAAAGACCACTAGTTTTATTGATCATCAGTGACTCTACCTTTGAACTATGAATGTCATCATTGATATCTGAACCTGAATAAAAGATCTCAGGTCCTGAGAGGCCCTTGGAAAGTTAATTCATTCAGCTTGTGTTATGTTTCCAGCCTCAGTTGGAGTTATTATTCTTTTTGTTTGATACCAGAGTCCTCATTTTATAGAAGCAAACACATTTTCAACTTAAGGTAGATTTGCTCATATTCCCATGGTAGGGGCTGGGGTGTCTATAATGTTTTCACACATTAGTCTCAGAGGACCTGGGAAATCTAGCTTCAACCACAAAGGGTTAACTGTGAACAAGAATACTCACATTGACCTCCTGAGAGCCTTGCCTTTCTCTACACATCAAAAATGCCTCCACCCTGGCATTCTCTAGGACATTCAGACCTTCCAAGAAGAGCTCAGAGGAATGGACAAGATACCACTTCTTTTGTCCCTTCCATTTCCAGTCCACTATGGGGTTACAGGGGGCAGGACAGAAGAAAGACTCTATTGGCTTCACCCCACTGCCCCTCCAATAACACCACTCCTGCTCTACCCCAAACTTTCATATTCCTTTTGGAAAAAAAACAAAGCTGGAGGATGGTTTACCACACCCGGTGTATTAATTATTTTTGTTTACTGTGACAATATACCTGTCAAAAGTAATTTAAGGAAGGAAATGTGTACTTTGGTTGCAGTTTGGGGATACAGTCCATCACTGAAAGCGTAGCAGCTGGAGTATGAGACAGCTGGACACACGGCATCAGCAGCCAGGAAGCAAAGAAAGATGAGCATTGGTGCTCAGCTTGCCTTTTCCTCTTCACTCAGTCTGAGATCCCAGCCCATGGAATGGTACTACTCACAGTCAGCCTGGGTCTTCCCCACCCAGTGAACCCAATCTAGAAAAGTCCTCCTAGACATGCCCTAAAGTTTGTCTCCTAGGTGATTCCGGATCATGGCAACTTGACAATCAATATTAACCATCATACCTTGCCTTCCTTTGGAAGGCAGTTTACGGCACATGCTGTTCCTGTCATCTGTTATTTTTTGAAGTGGGCCTCACCTGCAATCTAAGTCAATTACCAAGAATGCCTTCGAACATCACAGATTTTTCTCCACAAAAGCATTATGGGAAACACAACAGGGCCATGCTTTTACAGTCATTATAGTTGTTATCCTTGTCTTCTCTTCTGTCAAGCAGAGAGAGTAATCAGGTAGTAACAACATCAAAGGACTGATGAGGACTGAGACAATGGACAGTTCAGTTCAAGTGTCCAGTAGGATTTTTCCTAAGGATATCCAGGTCACCTTCATGCATTGACTTAAACATGTCACTTGTCTCGGCACAGCTTCCCACAAAGTCCTTCACATCCAGCCTCACGCTGAAGAAAGTGGTCTTCCAATCCCAATAGCTTTCTTCCTTCCCTTAGGGAGAGTGATTCCATCATGGTCTCAAGTTATCTGACTACTTTGGAGACTCAGGGTTACTTGCTTCCTCTTACACATCTAGTCAGTGCCTATAAGTACTACCTAATGTTCCCAGAAAAGCCCATGAGTGAGGCTCACATGGTTGCACAAGGACCAGCCACTGTAGCCAGAGAGCTGGCCATGTTGTTGACATAAGCCCAGGCCAAGTCTTCTACCTGATGATGATGAGACTCAGATTATACAAAAGTCCAGAAGAAATGAGGGGCTGTGGGGACAGGAGTGGGGAACAGACATTGGGAATGGAATCAACATCTACCACACCTCTCATTTTTTGGATGAGAGACTGAGACTAGAGATAGAAAAGTCTACAGATCACCCTGGCCACCAGACTCCCCAATACTCAAATATCCCTCTATTCATCCTTGTTCAGATCAACACACCCAACATCAGTGACAATCAACACAAGGTCGGAGCAATCAGCTCCTCCCTCGCTCTCCACGAACTGCTTTGGCTACACTGGATTTTAACATCCCTGGCTTTCTGAGTCTAAGGGAAAGCTGGGCCCTAAGGATTTTTGGAACCACAAGAATAACCTTCAGTTCTTCCTCCCTCTGCTCTTGGGGCCGCCATGAGAACCAAAGAGCTCTTGCTACTTTTAAGAGGAAAAACTGCATTCCGATGTGCAAACACGCTCGCATATTCATGCACTCAAAATCTAATTTTAGCTGCAAGAAGCTTCATTATAAGATGTTCACATAATTAAGCAGTTTTCTTCCCAGGGCCTGGGAGCCTGTCTATTCTTCTCTCTCATTTACACATCACTGAGATTATCAGAATGTGTTTTAGTTCTTTAAAATTATATATTTTGGTTTTTCCAAATTGATCCACAACAGGAGATAAAACCCATGAAAATTACATGTTTTAAACACAGGTTTGTGCCACTTCACAGCCTTGCTACTCGAGTTGGAATCCGTAGACGGTTAGGGTTTTGCTGTTCTGTTCTAATTGGGTCCCAATGCAGTTGTCACATGCCTGCTTTCCAGACAGACTGTCTTTTATGATTTGGCTAGTGGGTATAGCCACATCCTCTCTAATGAGAAGCCGAGAGCTACAGATGAGTCAAATGGACTTCTCCACAAAGATGGACAGATCTACCCTGCCCCCAGTGAAGCTGGTTGGTCTGACTTACTGAAGGTCAGCCACCACCACAGGACCTTTGCAATCCTTTATTCAGGCAATACAGTGAACATCGAGGCCTTATGAATTGGTAGCACTCATCTGAAAGGAGGCGAGGCCTTTGGGTCCCTGGCATCTGTGACTATATCATCCAACTTCCCAGATAAACTCTCTGGAACTACTACTCTCCCAGACTCCTGGGATGGCAGGGAAAGACCAGGGTATCTATCGTGCCTGGATGCAGACCCTGCCAGGTCTCCCTCCACACTTTGCCTTTCCAAACCTTCTTTTGGGGATCTATTGGGTGACCAGCAGGAGGCCATGGATCATCTCAGGAGGACTCTAGCTCCCTGCTGGAGACATTATGTATGTTGTTTGTTTATTTGAGAGTCTGGGATGCAGGTGTTTCCTGGCTCCCCTTCAAGTCAACATGGACATTCCTAGGGCAGTGCCTCAACTGCTCCATTGGAGTGGATAGTGGAGATATCCCAAACCTGAACAGATTGATAGAGACTCCATCCTTCTTGATTGAGAGAGGGCCAGTAGGTTCTTTAGATTTGGTCTTTGCTTAGTGCCTTAAACATCCTGCATGTTCCATTTGTGTGATTTTAAAAAGTTATTTCCTTTAAGTAATTCATTCCTCTACTCTGTCTTCAAACCCCCAAACTCTGTCTTCTTTGTGATCAATTTTGTTGGCAAGGCTTTCCACTGAGCTTATTATTTGATTTGTGGACTTTTTTTTTAATTTCTAGTTTGATTTCAGTTTGGGTTTCCTTTAGAATTTCTACCTGTTCATTGAATTCTACTTTCATACCCTAAATTGTCTTCCGTATTTCATTCAGTGGTTTGTTCTTTTTCCACACTTCAAATGCTTTATTCCCATCCTCTTTGAGTTCTTTGGGATGCTTATTTGTGTTGAATTTTTTGGAACACATTTAGAACAATAGTTCTTTTTGAACTTCTTGTTTTGCTTTTTTCCCCCTAAGTTGTTCTCATTAGGGACGGTTACCATGGGATTGGCAATTCTTGTTGGAGACAGATTGTCTTAGCTTCTTGTACTGCTTATGTTATTCCAGTGAGACCCAGGCATTTGAAGTTAGGGTGAAGGGTGATTGGCTGCATGACTGAGTAATGCTGAGCCTAATAGCCAGGGATTATTAAACAAAAATTTGAGTGCCAGGTATGGGATACCTCCTTATGAGTTGTTGGGCATTGTCTTCTTAGTTAGGGTTTCTACTGATGTAACAAAACACTATGACCAAAAGCAACTTGGGGAGGAAAGGGTTTATTTCACCTTACAGCTTGAAAGTCCATCACTTAGGGAAGTGAGGACAGGAACCCAGAACAACAACCAGGAGGCAGGAACTGAAGCAGAAGCCGTGGAGGAGTTCTCCTTATTGTTTTGATCCTCATGGATTTCCCAGCCTGCTCTACTATACTACCTAGGACCACATACCCAGAGATGGCCCTGTCCCCAATGACCTGGGATCCACTAACAACAGTCATTAATCAAGAAAATATACTACAGAGTTGCCTACAGGAAAATATGATAGGGGCATTTCTCAGTTGAGATCCCCTCTTCCAAAATGACTCTAGTGTGTGTCAAACTGAAAAAAAACAAACCACTTACCAGGACAGCCATGGAGGCCCCAGAGTAATGGGAAACCAAACAATATAAGCCATTCTTCTTGGATGGCCACCAGAACTAGTTGATAAGACACTACTGCTAAAGATACCACACATGTTGGGTGCAATATACAGAGAAATTAAATTGTACCTGAGCTGGCATCCTCTTTCTCAATGGCCAGCTTTCATAGTACTGCAAGGTATGAGGCAAGCTACATATAGGGGGAGAAAAGACTTTGTCACAGTTAGCTTCAATTGTCAACTTGAAGAGGGAACTTTGACTGAGTTTCTTCCATAAGATTAGCCTATGGCCACATTTATGGGGCATTTTCTTGATTGGTGATTGATGTGGGAGTGCTCAGGCCATGGTGGATGGTACTATCCATAGGCCTGTGGTCCTGGTCTGTGTAAGAGAGGTAACTGAGCAAGTCCAGGAAAGCAAGCCAGTAGGCAGTGTTCCTCCATGGTTTCTACTTCAGCACCTGCCTCCAGGTTCCTGCCCTGATTTCCATTAGTGATGGATTATAATCTATAAGGCAAAACAAACTCTTTCTAATAAAGTTGCTTTGGTCATGGTGTTTACCACAGTAACAGGAAAGCAGCCTAGCACAGATATTGATGGCTTTACCTAACTGAGAACTCTACAGACTATGGTATCAACCTGCCAGAAGATATGTACTTACTGGCACAATAGTGGTATGGCTGTTCTGGGGGCAAACAAACACTCTATAATTAATTTTGAGGCTCACTCCACAAAAGGGAATCCACACCTGGGATGTTAAAAACCCATGGCTAGGGTGGTCTTAGGCTGTAGGAAGAACTTACTAGTGTTGTTAGCTTAAGTTGACACAGAACCATACTGCTTTCTAAATGTGTTTACACTCATAGACAAATGCTACTCTCCGTTTTGATTGGTGAAACTTCTCTGAAAGGTGATAAATAAAGAGACTCATGGCTGCTCAAGATACTGAGAATAAGTGATGGTCATGTGCTCAGCTCTCAGAAGGATGTTCAAACCACTATCTCTGAGGATCAGAGAACAATTCAGAAGCAGGGGGTGGTAGGAATATAAGAACTACAAGAGGTAGAACTATAGAGCTATGAAATGGTGTCTTCTGACCATGACACACAATGGAATCATGACCTCACAGCAGCAGTGGCTGCTTACAATGGGCCTCTATCAGACTAGGCCTGTTAATAGCCAGTCATATATAGGGGCATTTGTCCCAAAGGGCTCTACTCCTCACTGCTAAACAACGGGATACTGATGGATTCTGGGGATAGGGCAGATACTGTCTTCAGTTGTGGACTCACTGATGAGCTCACCATGCCTCAAGAAATAGTTTCAAACCTGTGGTTTCATAGACAACTCTAATTAAACTTAGTGAGTTACAAAACAAAATAAAAAGACATGGATGTGAGAAGAAGACTTGTAGGCAGGAGGCAGGGTGTGATTAGAACTCTATAGGAAGGACATGGAAGTTTAGGAGCAGATACACAGCCGGAGGAGGCAGTTCTGGGGTACATCCTACCACCCTATAAACCCCAGATAGGGACTCCTATCTAGCCAGGGAGCAGGTTGGGGCCTTCCCATGACCATCCTTCAACTGTCCACACTGTTTCTCCTTCTATATAGCTTTGCTTGGGTTGAGGGATGTCTCCCCGAGGGCCTTCCAAGGGCAAGACCCTATGCCCTGTCGGGGTCACCTCTCATGGAGAAGTCCTCTGGAGCTCAGACCCACCCTGCTCTTCACCAGTTCCCCACCCCTTACTCCCTCTCCTGTGCCTTGCTCGCAAACTACACCCATTTCTGAGCACAAGACATGCCGCAAAGGTGACCCTAGAAGACTGTGAGCATAAGCAGTTATTCTGGTCTCAGGTGGCAGGTTGGGCTGAACACTAAAAGGCTGTGAGAGCAAAGTCCATTTCTATGTCCCTCCTCTGTCCTCACCTACCTGCTCCCTCCTCCCACTGCATCTGTAAAGGGACCTGCACTTAGGGCTAGCCCATCGCTTTGCAAGCACGCCTGGGTTCCTGGGCCTCCGGACCTCCACACATGTGCACGTGCTACTCTCCATCCGACTCTCCTTCCTTTCTTAGCAGTGGCCATTATCATTTGAAACCACCTCATGACTTTATGAAGCATTCCCTGAAGATCCCCGGGGAGGTAGCTCAGGCCTTTGGAGACCACACAACACATACATTCCTCTGTGACTGGAATGTGTTTTCCATGACCCCTGGGACAGTGCCACAGCTGGTGAGATTGGCAGGAAGGGGGCAAGAGGAGGGAGTTGCCACACCCATCTTCTCCCTATGGGTCGCACAGAGGGCAGAGTGGGGGTGACTGAGGAAGACCATTTCAGTATCTCACTGCCCTTTGATGAAAGCAATGGACCAAGGATGGGGAACAATGTTGGCTACAGAAATAAAGCCAGAGGGTGTGGCAGAGCCAGTGACATGGCAGCAGTGACAGGCAGTGCCAGAGGGGATGCAGTATCAGGGAGGACTCTATCACCTGGGGAGAGGCAGAGGGTTTGCCAAGCCTCTTGAGGAACACATAGCACTTTTGTGTGTGTGTGTATGTGTGTGTGTGTGTGTGTGTGTGTGTGTGTGTGTGTGTGTATAGCCCAGGCTAGCTTCAAATTCACTATGTGGCTGAAGATGAGCCCGAGTGCTAGATTCTACTGCTTCTACCTCTGAAGTGCTGAGAAGGAAGGTGGATGTCTCTCTACTTGGTTTGCATAGACCTTTCAGTGTGACCTCCCCAGAGCACGGGCTTCCTACTGTCTGGGGCAACTGGTCCTAGTGGTCCCTGAGACATACCACTGAGGGTCTCATACCCACCACAGACCCCTCTTGTTGGCATGTGGTCTCCCTTGAGTCTGGAGATCCCCTAGAGGTCAAGCTGCCATCCCATCCTCTGGCCCTCACTCCTTACAGGCAGGGTTTGATGCCCCAGCTTCCCAAGCCAATTGGATGGAGGAGCAAGCGGACCACCCTTAGATGCCCTGGTGGTGTTAGCTAAAAGAGGGTAACAGGGCTGTGCTGAACAGCAGTGGCTATTCTAAGGGCAGCATGTGTGCTTGCAGGAGTGGGGGTGGGGGGCAGAAGTGGGCCCCATGCTGCCACACAGTGTTGTCAATGTCCATCCATGGAGAAGAGAGAAGCAGAGACACAGTGTTTGCAGTGCCAGGATGTCACAGCACACATGTTTATGGGATGTCAGACACGCAGCCAGGGTCACACAGTACCCATCAGCGACAGTCTGTCTGTGCACCTCCATCCACCCCCAGTCCCCACTGTACGGCTCAGAGCAATACTGCCAGTCCCGTCCAGTATTCCAGAGCCAGGGACCCCAAAAAGCCAGTTTATGCCCAGCTGGACCTTGGAAGCCCAGGGCCTCCCAGAGCCTTAAGTGTGTGCACATATGTATGTATGAGGCAGATATCCAGTCTCTGTAAGCATACACCCTGGCACCTGTGTGTATGTGTCCATACCGGGCTGTGTGTGCAAAGCTGGGAGTGTCTGACCCACCCTACTCAAGTGGCTTAGGCACATTAAAATGGGCACTGTGAATGTTGAAGGATGTCTAGGTGTGTCTGAGGATGTGTAAGTGTCTGGCAAGGGGTGTTCTGTGATGTGCATCTGTCTGGGTAGGCTTGGTGCTGCTCAAGACCCACCCCTGCACATGAAGCAGCATCCACAAGAACACCTTGCTGACGGTGTGCCAGCAGCCATGCATCCCAGGGGTCCACAGATCAGTGCCCTAAGAGCAGTGTTCAGCATCTCAGCAGGAGCAGGTAGCCAGGGTGGGCCTATCATCTGGGCACATACTCCCTGGGCAGCCCCGCCCAGTTGTGGTCACGCAAGGCTTGGTCCACTGTCCGGATGTAGCCATCGATCAAGTCCTTCATCTCCGGGGTGAAGGGCTCTGGGTCGTGAGGGCGCCGGCCACGCCGCCTGAAGCTACCCTCTTTGTTGTTCTCCACACAGAGAAGCCGCTCCTCGCTCACAGAGACGTTGAGGAAGGCCACCATCTCCCGCAGCGTGGGCACCAGGCTGCGTCGCAGGTCCTCGTAGTGCACAACCAGCAGCCGCTTCCCGTACTTGAGCCAATCTAGGACGTGTGAGGACCACCAGGAGGCATAGCTGTTGACAAAGTCCGGCCATTCTGGAACAGGGAGAGAAGTACTGACATCAGAGCTGCCTCCTGGGGTTACTGGCTCTGGAGGGCCTGCCTAGGAGACAGGTGCTGCCAGGTTTTGACCTCTTACTACCCCGGGATGACCCACTTGGGTGTCCAGTGCGAATAAAGGGTTCCTGTCAGGTGCAACTTGGGAGAGTCCTAGGTCTGCCTGGAAGACAGTGATCCTGGGTCCCAAGTCACGATGAATATAGCCCACCATATGCCAAGCGAAAACGGGTCCTCTCCTGTATGCTGTGAGTTCTTTGACCTTTGGGACCATCCTGGACAAGGAGGAGTGTGGGTGGGCCTGTGGGCCCTGGGGCACGATGACAAAGCAAGATAAAAGGATCAAAATCAGGAGGAAACCCAAGCAATCCATCTCTGTGCAGATGACCCCTTGAGCATCTTGACCTTGTCCCGGGCTCCTGGGCACATCAAATTTTAAGGAAAGGGCAAGGTTCATGGCTCTACTGCCTGCCATCTGGACCAACTTGCCTACATCCTCTAGGGCAGTGGTTCTCAACCTGTGTGTCACGACCCCTTTGGGATGCTTAATGACCCTTTCACAGGGGTTGCCTAAGTCCATCAGAAAACATAGATATTTACCTTATGATTCATAACAATAACAAAATTACAGTTATAAAGTAGCAACAAAAATAATTTTATGGTTGGAGGTCACCACAACATGAGGAACTGTATTAAAGATCTCAGCTTTAGGAAGGTTGAGAACCACTGCTGTATGATGACTAATGGTTAATGTATGCCATCAGCTCCTGGGCCCTAGTGAGATGTGGGTGCTGAGCAGTTTGGTCTATTGTGCTAACAGAATGTGGTGTGTGAAGTATGCATGTGGCGGCCTTGTCATCATGATGGCTGAATTGAACCCGTGACATTGTTGGGAGGCAGGATGCAGAATGAAGCCATAGACAAGAGGGTGGCCTCAAGCTTTTGTAGATCTATACCATGAGATGCCCCCCCTTTTTTTTTACAACATAAAGAAATTATTTTTGAAGAGTGCAGAGTACGAAAACAAAAATGGTCTCAATTAAGAGTTTCCAATTAGGTGCAGCAGACCTATTACACACATATAGTCCCAGCGCTCCAGAGGCTGAAATAGAGAATTGTGAGTTCCAAGTCAGCCTGGGCTATATAGAAAGTTCCAAAACAGTCTAAGCTGAACAATATTTTGCCTAAAATATTTCCATATTGTCTAAGAGTTTCCATAATTGAGCTATTGATATGCCTGGCATACTATGGTTTGCTTCCTGTCATCTTCAAAATAATCTTATGAGATCAGACAATTCGTGGCTTGAAGATGAAAAAAACTGGTCTCTGGGGGGAAAGCTGAAGCTTGCTCAGGGTTTTAAGGCTTGTAGGAGTCAATGGAGGGTCCGAGTTCAGCATGAGTATTATAGGCTGATGGGGACTGATCCCTTGCCACTGTCTCTGCATGCCTAAAAGCAGCTAAGGATGGCTGTTGGGGTCTGGTCTAGGCAGAAGGCAATAGGGAAGGGGCTGACTGAAAACCATCAGGTCACCAGTCAGCTCCGGAAAGCACAGGTTCATCTGGCGCTGGCCCTGCAGCATCTCCACCCAGTGTTGTCCTGGGTCGAGTTTCATTCATGACTTCACTGACACTGTCACCTCCAGATGTCATCATCCTGAGGACTAGGGTTCAATGTATGAATGGAGGGGGACAAGGGCCAGACGGTAGCGCTTCAAGGGCAGGCTCTTCAGGTAGGGCCTGACAAACGGTAGCATTTTTAGGAGCTGAGGTCAATAGGCTGACTCCATGAAGAGAGCTTCCATCCCAAGTCAGGAAATGAGGGTGCTATGGCTGAATGTTTGTAACATATATTGAAGTCCCTAGACCTGAATATGATGGTGCATATAGAAGAGGCTTTTGGAAGACCATCTAGGTTAGATGAGATCATGAGGGTGTGGCTCTTGAGATGGGATTAGTGTCCCTACAAGAAGAGGGTCTCGGCCATATGGCCATGGAGTGCTGTCTGGAAGCTGGGAGAAGGGCCTCACCAGACACTGAATCATTCAGCTTCCAGAACCATGAAGAATAAAGAACTATTATTTAAGCCTCCCTCTCTGGTGTCTCGTTGCAGTAGTCTAAGCTGTCTAGGAAGCAGGATTAAGGCCCAGCTCTGCCACCTACCACCCAAGTGCCCTGGACAAATCAAATTACCCTCTGGGCTCATCTGGAAAGTTACACGGGCAGTGATTCTCCTTCAGAACACAGTAGAGTCAGTGAAGGCAGCTTAGGAATGACTGTCATGCCGAACCCTGGACGCAGACCCGGCATGCACATTATCTTTGTCTTCTCATTTCTGAACAGCATGTGAGTATAGCCTCCTTTTCTAAAGGAGGACCTTGTTAATTCAGGCAGAGAGGCAGACAGGGCCATGTGCACCTAGGGGTGTCTCAGGTCTAAGGCAAATCCTAGGTCTATACGACCTCATCCCCCGCCTGGGGGTGGACAGAGGAGAAATCTGGCTTGCCATCTGCATGGCAGTCACATAAAATGCCACACTGTGTGGACAGAGCAGGCTTGGAGAGGATGGGGAAGAAGTGAGCGCAACCAGGCCTTTCCACAGCCAGGAGCGTGTATTCTGATCCCGCACCACTCTGCCACACCTGTCAGTCCCCTGCTCCCGCCCTCTGTCCCTCACCTTTGCTCTTCCAGTTGCGGTCAGGGGCATATCCCAGATGTCCAGCACATTTCCTGTTGAACTCGGCAACGAGAGATCTGTAGGGGTTCCGGATCAGCAGGATGGCGGAGTCGAACATCTCGATCTCCCTCTGGCCGCTCTCATGTGTCTTCACACAGATGGTGCGTCGGCTCCGCCAATGGTCCTTCTCACCCTTGAACCCTGCTCGGGAGGAATGGGAGGGCCTCTGTGGAGGAAGGTACCCTCAGTCCCCCTTGTGGTGATCCCATGTCTACGATAACACAAACTGAAGCATCTGAGGGGGTGCTGGGGATCTATGGATGGGGACAGGAGAGGTCTTCACAGGAGTGACTCTTGTCTCAGGGCAAGTGTGAACAGGAGGTGTCTATTAGTAGAGAAGATGATGTTCATATCAGCATGAGGCACATTACCTCCTGCAGTCCCTGGGACTCAAAAAGGCAGGGTCCCAACAACTATAGATATAGAAGGTGACACACAAGTTGGACTTTCCAGGGAGATAATGTCAGAGGAGCACTGTATAGAATTTTGGCCCAGATGAGGCTCAGAGTGGGTGTGTGACCTACACAATATCACACAGCAACCTGACTACTGTGCTAGAGCTCTGTCCACGTACCCTTGAGTGTTCCTGTGAAGGCCCTATCTTCTAGCCACCTCTCCAGTAGAGACAAGACAGCTATCATTGTCAGTGGCTGTAAACAATGGTCGACTCTCTATGACTCATACCATATCCTATCTCAGGTCCTTGACTATCATATGAGTAGAGATTCTGTACTACAGGATCCAGGGCAGGTCTGGTGAAGGCCTCACTCACAGCACTTCAGGATCCACTTCCATGAATGGAGAGTTGTCCCCCAAACCAATATCTCTACTACCCACACCCTCCCTTGGATCTTTGGTAAAGCACTGAGTACTCAGAATCTGACTGACAACCGATTGAAAAGATCAGACTGGACTCATTGGTCCCCAGAGTCATAGGGTTCCATAAGGTCCTCGTGGCTCCTGTATTGAACTTTGGATCAGTTGATGGCTGGTGCTGTCAACTTGGTAAGACTGGGCTCAGCTAGGAGACAAGCCTCTGGGTACACCTGTGAGGGATGTAGCACTGGCCATGTCCATGGGGGACTACCTTGATTGGGTTAATTGAGCAAGGCAGACCCCCCCCTAAAGGAAGGTGACACCATTCCCTGAACTGGGGTCCTGGATCACATAAGAGGAGGGAGCTGGCTGAGTACCGATATTCATTGCTTTTCTTCTTGCTGACCACGGATAGATCTAGTATGACCAGCCACCGCAGTCTCCTGCTTCTCTAACTCCATTTCAAACTGTGAGCCAAATAAACCCTTCCTTCCTTCCTTGAGTTACTTTTTCCACTGTACTTGGTCACAGCGACAGGAAGGATGAATCCGACAGCAATGAAGGAACAAGAGCAGACCCTGACCTTAATGCTCTGGATTAGAAGGTGGTGTGGCCCAAGTGCAGAGCACAGGGGCTTAAGGGAGCAGAGCAGAAGAGCCCACAAAGTGGCATGTTCTGGAGGCTTTCTGGAAATATGTCATCTGGGGTCCTTAGCCCATAGGTCGGCCTCACCCAGGACACCCAGCTCATAGAACAGGCTCCTTAAATCTCCTCAAGCTTGTCTTGGGGTTTCGGAAACAGAATCCAGATGCCTCCCTTCGGTAGAGGTTTCAAAGCATCCATACCTACAGTGGCATCGGTGCTTCCTTGGTGCCTGGAAAATGCAACTCTCAAACCTGGAATTGGGGGTTACCCACCAAAGCTTACTGCTGCCATGGGTCAAACACCAGAAGCTTTTTGCCTTGATTGATCTTACCAGACAGGCTAGGATGCCATAAGAGGAAGATTCAAACTATAGCTAAATGAATTGTCAGGCCATGTGTGAGAGCCCACAGCCCAGGTGCCTCTTGGCAGCCCTAAAATTGGCTGTTCCACTCTTTGGCTACTTATCTACATGTATATCCCGGCAGCTGGTACAGGCCTTCTAGGCAAACATTGTAGGTCACTGCAGCCTGGGTCCAGCCAGAGAAAGCAGGCCCATATGCTTATCTAGCAACTGGCTCCTGCATCTGCAGGTGCCCTCAATATCTCAAGGAAGAGGGGCTGGGCTACTACCCATGCACAGCCAGTTTAAGAACTTGCTGCCAAACACAGACGCATCTGTCCCTCTGGGTTGTTTTGTTTCCGACAGTGTCGGCTTCTTTTGCAAACCCAATGCTGGTTCAGAAACCCAGAGCAAATGCTGTGCCACTTGACAACTGGGAAATACATTTTGCCAGATTTAGATGCCACTTGACTTGTCTGAGGGTCTTCATTCTTGAGCAGCAGGCAAACTTGAGCCATTTAAGTTAATTTACTCAGCATAACGAGACCTCTTATTTCTACAAGGGAAAGATTAAAGATTAGAAATCATAAAGTTCTTGAGCACTTCTGGACCAATTTAAAAAAAAAAAAAAGCAACTGCATTTTGATGAGCTACCCCTTTGCCTGGAAAAAAAGAGGAATGAACAGATTAACTTTCACCCTTAATGACTGGGGAGCTATGGGAAAATTCTAGTGCTCTGAGGAGAGCTGATTTGTGAGGGGACCGTACGGGGCTGCCTCTTCTCCCCCAGCAACCTGGCTTACCCTTGTTGTATAGGGTTCCATCGAAGTAGTAGCTTCCTGTGTAGAAGCCAGTGGCGTGTTCGATCAGGTGCCTCGCCCACGTGTTCCCAGCTCCCGGGAAGCTCGACAGAGCCACGAACACCTTAGACTTGTTGGGCAGGAACCTCCTGTCTGTGCACCGGGTGTCTGAAAGTCCATAAGTCACCATGGAGTCACTCACCCGCACTGTGATCTCAGAGCTATTGCTGGAGTCCTCTGGACAGGGACTGGCGATGAAGCCATTTGTCACCTACACCTTGCTATGCAGGTGAGTGGCTGGTGATGGGATAAAACCTCCCATCCCTGGTGGCTGGGGATGCTCACCCTACTCTGTCTCTATGGGACAGCCACAGCCTCTTGGCATAACACAGAGAACTCCAGATTCTGCTAGGGGAGGTGGACAGGGCTGTGTCTGGACCCAGCCATGCCACTGCAGTGCAATAAACTGAAGCTGGGCTGACTTCAGGCCAACAACTGTGCTTCTTATGTTCCCTCCCCAGGGCTGCTGGAAGAAGTACGAGTCACTAGGGGACAATCTCTGGAAGCACTGGAAAATAGTGGGATGCCTCTCCCTTTGAGCTAGTCTTCCCCATCAGTCCCTAGGCCCAGCAGAGGCCAATGTGATGCTGCTCACCCCAGGGGGATTGCTAGCACATGGAGGCTTCTGAGACCCTTCCTGTGCCTGAGTCTTGAGTTATCCCCTGAGGCCCCCCACTCTGCTCTTCTTCTCTGTCTCTTCCTCTACCATCCTCAATGGCTCATATTTTCAAAAGGAGCCTGGCCTCACCCTCCCTTTTCTCTCCCTTATCCGCTGAGAAGGGACACAGGGAACTCAACATACCCTTTGCCCTGTGGCTTCACAGTCAAGCACACTTAGTCTTTCTAGCCTTGGGAGCTCTTTGGGCTCAGACAAGCAATTCTCAACCAGTGGGTCATGAACCCTTTGGTGTTTGAATGACCCTTTCATAGATTTGACAGCCTAAGATGGTCAGAAATATCAGATACTTACACTAAAATCCATAACAGTAGCAAAATTACAGTTATGAAGTAGCAATGAGAACAGATTTATGGTTGGGATCACCACAACATGAAGAATTGTATTAAAGGGTCACAGCATTCGGAAGGTTGAAAGCCACTGCTCCAGACCAATGCCACAGTCCAGGAGGTATGCAGAGCTCACCTTGTACAGGTGTCTGGTAGACCTCACAGTAGCCAGGTAGCCCCTGAGCCTCAGGGGCCTGGGTGCACAATGCTCCATCCACAGCATCCCGCAGGCTGAACTGGGGGGTAGGGTAGGCACAGTAGCAGTCCCAGCCCCGGAGGATGGCCAGAGGAAACTCCTGTAGGGAAGGAGAGGAAGAGCGTGAGGTAAGGGAGTGAGTGGCTTGTACCTGCAGTCCAGGTGTGAGCTGCATGCTGTGGAGGTGCTGCCACTCACACAGAGTCAGCAGGGACGACCACCAGGCTCTGTGTCCAAACCTGAGGTAGTCACAGATGTGAGCTGTGACTTCTGCCCTGCAGGAGCTCAGAGTGGACGGGAGACAAGCCAGCTGTCACCACACTGCCTGAGCGTCACCACTGGAGAAGGTGCACAGCACAGAACGCTGGGCAGATCCTGGAACGGGACCCGGGATGCGGCTAGGCGTCTGGCAGGAGTGGCAGGGTGGGTGAGGACATCAGGGAAGAGACCCACATATGTGAACTCGTGAGGACAGGTAGCCAGCTCTGATGCCACAGGGCAGCTCAGGGCACGATGTGCCGCATCATTAGACAACAGACCTTAAGCCCTGAGAGGGGCCCCAATTCCCCTAGCTAACTATGCCCCCCGGAAAGGAACAAAAGCCAACCCTTGGCCTAGAGTCCCACAACAGAGTGGGGACAGACCCTGTGGTCTTTTTTCCAAAGACTGAAGAGTAGAGAAACACAAATCTTGTTCCTCCCTGACATGCTCAGATGATGGGTGAGGCCTTTCTGAAAACGGAAAGTCTCCACCAGACAGAGACTGGACGCACCTCTTTTTGAGGGTTCAGTCAGCTCTCAAGTGGGTTTTTGTTCCCCTTTGGGGTGTCTGCATCATATAGCAGAAAGAGAATCCTGAAGGCCTGCATGTGAATTCTGGCTCACTTGTGCAACAACGGACAAGATGCTTAACCAGGCACACAGTAGGCATTCCACATAGGAATGGGACATATTTGGCTTTCTTATCCTTTTGAGTGTTTACCACAGCTTGTTCAAAAAAAAAATAATGCACCCATTCCCCTAACACATGTCTATGAGCACCCACTATGTGCCAGGCAGTAGGACGGACATTCAGCCCCACCCCATGCCTCCCAAGGGGCACAGTAGGCTTCTTAGACACAGAACCTGTGTGACAAAAGGAGGCAGTGGGGGGGAGGATGGTGTTTGCTGCGAAGGGAGCCGCTGCACAAACCTTTTTATTTTTTGCCCACAGCAAGAAATCTCATAAATAAATAAGGAAAATCAATAGCGTTTTCTGTGCGTGGCTTGGTAAAGCTGAGGAGCTATGCACTTGTGTTAGACAAGAGATAGTGTCGCAGCCAGGGAAGGCGAAGCGGAGCCTGGGGGATGCACTCAGGAAGAAACGCTAATCATTGACTCCCACGGCACAGGAGACCCTCTCCTCTGAGCCCAGAAACTCCTGTCCCCCATCTCCTTCATCCTTCTTCATACGAGGATGGCACTGTGCTCACTGTCACAAGGGACTGACAGGCCCCACTGTGTCTTTAAGTCAATTCTACACATGGGCCCCACACTGCTTTACAAATAAGCCCCTTTGGTGGCCTGACTAGCCAGCTTTTCTGGAAGTAAGAGTCCCTGTGGATGTGAACTGGTGAAAAGTGGTATGGTCCCTGCAATTTCACCCCCTCTCTTCACCACACCAGTGTCCTGCCTTGTCCTTCAGTAGAACCTTCACCCTAGTGCAGGCTCCCAGGCCCCCATGTTGCCCTCTGGGAGCACACAGTGGCTTGGTGGTGGCTTGCTCATTCCAGCCCACACAGCCTGTGATGGTGGAGTTTTAAAAACCAGGTCTTTATAGAGTTAATTGAAATGAAGCCATTAGGTTGGGATGGCCCTTCACTGTGACTGCTGTCCTCACAGGAAGGACAGGCAAGCATCTAACAACGCTGGGAGACACAGGTCAGGGAGAGAGGATTTAGGAGAAACCAAGGCTGCTGGTACCTCCAAGTCATGGTTCCAGCTTTCCCCTCCAGAGCTATGTGAGGGTTAACACCTGTTGTTTGTTCTGTCCAGTCCATGGTGCTGATGCAGCAGTCTGAGTCAGCTAAGACAAAGGCTCGCTCTGTTCCTGGGCTATTGAGTCAGCCTCCCACCCCAGGGCCTTTGCACCTGCTATTCCAAGGGCCTGGGATATTCCTCCCCACACACCCTCTCTCACTTTCTTCCAGCCGCCATTTCAGTGAGGCCTCCTCTGCCTACCCCTTTCCAAACTACAGTGCCCTCCCACCTTCCCCTTGGCTCTGTGCGAATACTGCTTATTAAGTTCCCAATGAAATGCTCTGATCCCAAATCCATAGCTTGGTCAGCTATGATGAACACACACTGAGGGAGGCAGCATTTCCACCCACTTAGAGGTTCTACTGTTCTTTCTCCTACATCTCTCCCTCCCTCAGCCTAAGCAACTGCTACCCTGCTTTCGATCACCGCAGATCAGCGGCATCCATTCTAGAGCGTCGTATAAATAGGATCACAGGGTGTGTATTTTTGTAAACCTGGCTTCTTTCATTCAGAAAACCATTTGTTTAATCCATCCCCATCACCTTACACATCGGTAGCTTCTGACTGTCACACAGAATGCCACGTGTGGATGGACCACGGGTTGACCAGTTCACTTTCTGACGGCCATCCGAGCTGCTTCCAGGTTTTAGCCACTGTGGATAAAGCTGCTGTGAAACATCTAAGGATGAACGTCTCGTGTGTAAACGCCTGCTGCCTTCCCTGCCTTTTTCTTCACGCCGTACTCACCACCGCACAGCATACTGTCTGTTTTATTTCCTTTCCTGGTTTGTTGTCTGCTCTGTTCACGAGGACGTAAACAGGGAAGGGATTTCTGTGTCCTGCATGTTGCTGCATCCTCAGGGTCTAAAACAGTGTCTAGTGTGTGGCAGATTTTTAGTAAGTGTTTGATGGATGAACAAACACATGAATGAGTTAATGAATGAATGAGCAAATGAATGAATGAATGAATAAAAATGCATCCTTTCTAGATTCTACCACCATCAAAAGCTATTGGCAACAAACCATGCCATATTGCTGCTAGCTAAGGTCAAGAGCATCAAAGGCTATGAGGGAGGAGAAAGCAGCTACCTCTGAGCCAGCCTCAACCTCCGCCCCCCCCCCCCCCCTTGCAAGCCCAGGGCCCTGCTATCTTGGGATCCCTGGCGAGGCCAGCAGTCTCCCCAGCCTGAGGTTGAGGTCTGAGGGCTCCTTCTTGGCTCTCCCCAGGGGCACTGGTGCTGCTGAGGCTGAGCCTTCCATTCTCAATATCCCAGGGCTGCCAGTCTCATATGCCTGTCACTGCCCCCACCAGTGACCCAAACCTTTTTGCTTCCCTGAGTGGATTAAACTGTCAAGTTTCCGGGTGTTTGCAGAGCAACGGGAGAGCTGCACACAGTAATGCAGTTTTATTTACAACATAACCGCCTCGGCGACATCAGTGGATCCTGAAAACACAGAACAATTTTCAGCCCCATGGGATTTCGAGGACACGATTTCCATAAAAATTAAATATTGATGAATCTTATCTCTCTTCCAACTTTCAGCTCTCCCATGCCCCTGCCCCCACTCCAACCTTCAATGGGAGAAAAAGACAGAGGAAAAGGGGGGTGGGGAACAAGTCGAAAAAAGCCAGGCAGAAAAAGCAAGCAGAAAGCCTGAGAATGACGTGGGGTTGTTGGAATCAAGCAGAGAGTGAGGAGAGCCCGCTAGGTCTGCATCCTCGGACAGGATGGATGCACAGCCTGCTCTTGATCCTGCACCTGCCTGGGATGGGGACTAGGGCAGGATGGGACTGAGCCTGACCTAGGAGAGGGCATCAGGCAAGGACCAGGTCTTGAGACAGCGACTAGGGCTCTGTGGCTTGCAGGGAGCCATGAGCAAAGGCCTGGCCTGTGGTTGTGGATATCTCTATTCGTGGGAGTGGGATCCAGGAGCTGAAATGAGCTCTGGGTGCCTTTCAGAGAGTACTCAACAGCTGTGATGGTGGGGGTGTGGGTAAGGCTCAAAGAATTGGGCTAGATCTCCAGCATCCACTCAGTGTAAAGCTCTCACTTGTCAGGCCCTTTCCACACATGCATACTATGGGCACAAGAAAAGTCCAAACATGGTGGCTTAGGAGAAAAGTCTGAGTGTCACCAGGAGACTTATGAGTATCAGTAGGGGTGTCATGGCTTTGGGAAGACCCGAGTCCATGGGCAATAGACAAACTAGACCAACTTCCCAGAGAATACCTTCCATGAAAACCAAATGCCATCCGACAGAGGAACTGGAAAAGATCCACCCAACCACCAGGAACCCAGAGGCCTGGCATCCAACCATCAGGGCAAGAACCAGCTCCTCCTGAGGCAGCCCCTCAAACATGTCCCACCAGCAAAGGAGCCAGAAGACTTGGAGAAATAATCATTGTCACAATCACCATCTGGACAATGGGCTACTCGGGAGGCACCACAAAACATAAATCATGACATCACTGGATCTGTGCCACTTTCTCGCAGACATTCTCACTCCATCCAGCACAAAGGTGGAGGACGGGGGTGACAGGACTAGCCAGCATCACAAATGAATAGCAGGCAGGGACTAGGACTCAAATGATCACAAGTTCAAGTCCCTCTTTGGACCAACTTGAGAAGGGCAAGACATAGTTGGAAAACATATTAAAAGTTCGTTATGTACTTCCATGTGTACATATGAAACCACGAATCCTTAGCTCCCTTGTTAATGTAGCTCAAGGAAACAATTATGAATATGCTCACAGGTAAGGAAAGAAAACCAAGAGTACAAAAGAAGTAAGGAAGTGGGTCTGAGATAGCTCCACTGGTAAAGTGCTTGCCTTGAAAGCATGAGGACCTGCGTTCCAGAACCCACATTTTAAAAAGGCAGATGCGGCGGTATACACAGTGTGATCCCAGAACTGGGGAAGTGGAGGCAGGTTGATCCCTAGCCTACTTATCGAGTTCCAGGCTAGTGAGAGATCCTGTCTTAATAAAACCCAAGGTGAGGACGGTACCAAGGTTGTCCCTTGGTGTGTGTGTGTGTGTGTGTGTATATATATATGCGAGCTCTTGCATGTGTGTTTGTGTGTGTGTGGGCGCATGCATACATACACACACATACACACAAGACAAAAAAAAGAAGGAGAGAATGGAGGGAGAAATGAGGAAAAGAAAGAAGGGAGGCAGAGAGAGAGAAGAGAAAGGAAAGGAAGGGACAGGGAGGGGAGGGGAGGGGAGTGGAGGGCAGGGGAGAATGGAAAGCCACACAGCCACAAAAATCACAGCATGGCAACAGAAATGTACAGGTCATACTAAAGAAGAGGATGGATGTAAGATGCAATGGTCCAATGTTTATATTAGAAAACAAAGCCCTTGCACACATACCGAGAATAAGGTCAAAAGGCTGCTATGTTTTCAGTTTTTTTTTTTTATGATTCAGTAAAGTTATAGGTAAGTTTTATTTCTATTTTGTATCTTCAAATTTTCTGTAACCGACACCTTTTTACCTTTGCAACCCTCTAAAACAATGAGTGTTTTATAAGCACATACACAGTTCAGTATCGCAGGTTCTGTACGGGCTTTTAAATGACTCTGCTATGAGCTGTACTAGGGATGGCACCAGGGTCTTACACATGCTAAGCAAAAGCTCCCTAAGTGAGCCACATCCACAGCCCTCGCTTTTTGAGATCTAATCTTATTGTGTAGTCCAGGCTAGTCTCAAACTCACAATCATCCAGTCCCCGTACCTCCTGAGTGCTAGGATTGTAGTTATGTGCCTCCATGTCTGGCTTAAAGCACCAGTCCTGAGCTGCTCCTGGAAAGCACATATGCAGCCCAACCAAAGCAAAACCCTTCTATGTCAAGGATCCCAGATCCCAGACTCCCACAGACCCCACCACTGGCAGAGACGTGAGTGCTGCACAGTTGCTGGGGTCTCCCTGGGGTACACATCTCCCATCTATTGGGACTCAGGGGGATGTAGTCAGAGCAGGTAAGCTGGGAAGAAACACAGGCTCGGGGTCATACCTCCCTTTCCAGTTCCCCAGGCACTGCGACTGGGGGCAGCCACACCTTAGTAACCTGCCTGCAGACAGTGTCAGACTTCACTGTTTCCCATTTTAGAATTCTCACTCCCACAACAGTCTCTGCTCTTGCACACAAATATCAGTCTTCAAATTAATTACCCTAGATGGAACCAGCGCGATGAAAGTATCTACCTCCCACCCTGGCTGCTTCCTGAACCTTGCATGGAATGAAGGAGGCATCAGGATCTTGAAGGTGACTGAAAAGGAGCAAGCTTCCTTCTGTCTCCAACATTGAATATCAGAAAGTAGATAAGACCATTTTACAGGGCTTTAAAAATCCATTTTTGGGGGGAGGGGCAGCTGGAGAGATAGTTGAGTAGTTTAGAGCTGTTCTAGAGGTCTGAAGTTCAGTTCCCAGCTTCCATGTTGGGTGGCTCACAACTGTCCAGTAGGGGATCTGATGCCCTCTTCTGGCCTCTGTAGGCACTGCACTCACTGCACATACCTGACTTACATACACATTGTTTAAAAAAAAAAAATACATTTTCTTTTTCTTCTGTGGTGTAGCCACTGGTAAGGAGCCTATGCTACTGTAAACAACCCTAATGAAATTCATATCAACATAAAAAAAGATGTGAAAGTCGAAGAACCACTAGGTGGGAAGAGCAAAGGGATCCAGAGGAAGAGGAGGGAAAGAGGAGAAGGTGATGGGATGGACCCCTACGGTAAAAATACACTCTATGTTCTGTGAAAATGCCAGGATGAAATCCATTATTACATATAATTAACATATGCTAGTAAAAAACGGATCATTAGAGGCTGACTTTTTCTCCCAAATGTTCTTTATTGTTCAGTTACCTTCCTGGAGCTTCTTAAATCTGTGTTAGCTAACGATCGCTAAACTAGGGATCTTTATCTCTGAGCCCACAAAGAAGCTTTTTAGCAGGTAGCTCAGAAGTGGGGGTGCCGCAGGGAGGGTCTCTCTGTTCTGCTTCCAAGCACCACCTCTCACACCTGCTGCTCTGGGTTCACACCCTCAGGCTTAGCTCTGCCCCAATGAACACCCTGCGGTGAGCACCACCACCTCCCAACGTCTGGACACATTTTCGATGTCTGTATTACACTGTACTGTACGGATCTGACCAATCCCACTGTGTGCGGCATCTGAGTTTATTTTCTGGCCCAGTGAAGATGTGATGAGGCTGGAACTGGTCAGTCCTGCCGTGGTGACACTGCCACTGGCCTCTCTAGGGAGGAAGTACTTGGATTGGGGACAAGAAAGTACAGCCAAGCGTTCCATCACTGTTGTCCCACCACCCACTCACTTTGTACAGGAAGGAAGTCAGGAATCGACTCCCTGCAGAGGCCATGGTCAGGCCAACTTCCAGTGCCTTCCCCACCCCCAGGCCTTCATGTGCAAAGTGGAAATCAGTACAATAGGGAAGGCAGGGCAGGGCAGGGCTGTGCTGTGCAGCGCATTCAAGTCAGCTCACCAGGGCTGTGGGTCTTACCCTCCACCAATCTTGGCCAATGTGTGAAATTGAGTTGTGACCCTTGAGGGGAGAGTTGCTGTTGGCATCTCATGGGTAGAAGCTGGGGTCCTTGCTAAATATCCTACAACGCAGGGTTCCTGAAACAATGAATTCTCCAACCCTCAAGATCCAAGGCTGAGACAGTGCTCTGGGGTGAAGCTAAGCCCAGGAATCTGCAAGCTGAGGCCTTGAGTCCCATTATACCAATGTGTAAGGGGAAGACAAGGGAGACGGGTTGGCAGCCCAGGGACCGGAGGTGCACTCTGATGCACTGATGATACTTTACTGGCTCTGTTCTGGCCACAGCGGAAATCCCTTACTCCGGAGCCACATCATGGGTTGACTTCTGTGGCGGCTTTGCCAAGTGTCTCCGAGGCTGACTCTGAAGAATGCTGCCTCCTAGGAGGTTCTACAGAGAATTCTACTGGTCAAAGCCACTCTCCACCCACACAGAATTTGTCACCTTCCTCCCAGATGGGTCCCCCATCCTCTCAGGAAGATCAGCTTGAACCCCTCTTTCATCAGCTCCACTCTTCTCTGCGGTCCAAAGCATCCTGCCTACAGATGGAGAGTGTCACGCTACTCACAGCACCCCTCCCTACCGTACCATCAATAGCTTCCTGTTTCCTGTTGGGGAAAATTAAAACAAAACAAAACAAAACCCACAACCCACTCAACATTAAGGCAGACATCCAAGGCTCTTTGTAACCTTCCCCCCGCCCGTCCCCGCTACCTTTCACCATGACTCCCAGGGGCCTCTTCTTGCAGTGAACTGTTGTGGTCCTCACATAGTGGCTACCACACAATGACCATCAATGTCCCTTATCCATCTGCTCACACTGCCCTAGGTCCTCTAGCTCCTCCTCCCCTCTAAGTCACCTCCATCTCCTTCAGCCACTAGCCTCACTCAGCCATGCATCTTGGCTCCTCCCCAGCCATAAACCCTACCTTGCAGTGTGCTGAGCCTCACCTTCCGCTGGGCTCTGCTGGCACCCAGCACATGATTTTACCACTGTAAACACCAGCTTATGCAATTTGGCCAAATCCTGCTAAATGGACTTTCAGCTTGAACATTGTAAAGGGTGACTCCTTCACAGCTGCAAACCCCTGCAGCTCTCAACAATGGGACTCAAGGAAATGTCCCCTCCTGCTCCATCCGATGGGTGGAGGGTGGGCGGGGGAGGCTGCGACAAGAGATGAGTGAACTGATTCCCACGCTAGACGCTCTGAGGGCACGGGCCACATCTGAGAACCTTAGGCACCTTTTCCATGTGGCTCTGATGAGCCGGTGCCTGCTGCAAATTCTAGAACTAAGCCAGTAACTCGCCCTTGAGATGCATCTGCAGGGGAGTCAGACAAGGTGCTAAGGTGCCAAACGGCTTATGATACCGAGAGCCTGCGGGGATCTTCTGGCACACTTCACTGTAAAACTGTAGCGATGTGGATTTGTGCCAGTAAATATGAAGGAGAGCTGAAAATAGCAAGGAGTTTCTCATCTTTAAATTATTGTCTGCAACCACCAGGCAGAGCGCTCTCTGGGTTCTAGAAGGCTGCCCAGGGGGAGACACAGCCAGAATACTGGAACATTTTCCTAGGATGTTCCCTCTCCAAAGAAGGAGACCCCTCCAGGACTGGCTATGTCCCCTCCCACCTTTGCCAAGGGCAACCTGGCCACAGAGACTGAACAACAAAGATACCTCCTGAACCCAGCATCGCCCAGGAAAGTGTACGTGTGTGTGTGTGTGTGTGTGTGTGTGTGTGTGTGTGTGTGTGTGTGTGTGGTCTTTTCCTTACAGATTCATACAAAATGACCTAAACATAGTCATTGCAGCACTGTTTGTAAAAGCAAATGACTAGACGCAATCTAAAAGCTGAACAGTAGGGGATTGGTTAAATAAATTATAGGACATCTGTGAGGCTGGGAAAGACTGGAGTTCACTTTCTAAACCCATATGGAGTGATCTCTAAGGCGGATGGTCTGGCAAAGCAGGGCCAGTTCAGCAGAGCGCAGGTCCTGTGCTAACAGTAGCTGTGGGATTTGTTATGGACCAGTCTAGGATGCAACTGATTGAATATTCAGTTTCTGAAAGTGGCCACAGGAAGCCAGGGCAATGAGCTGCCTCCCAGGGTGGAGGCTGAGTGGGAGAGAGGCAGGAGCGAGCTGACTTGCCTTAGTATCTCTTTACTGTGGTCTACACAAATTACTTACTCAAAGCTAACCGGAGGAGTCCAAGCGTGCAGTCATGGAGACTGCACTTTCTCTTTTTCCCCGTTATGTTTCTCACCTCTTCCTCACTTTCTGTCACAAGGAGAGGCTGCAGTGTCTAAAAACACAGATGGTAGAGTCAGGAGCCCTGGCTGTGCCTGTGTACAAGCTTATCCCTCTGCAAACCTGAGCTGAATCCTACAGCCACCAAGGGATCTGAGGGGGCCCCCTGCTGAGAAGATTAAAGCAGTCTTTGGAAAGGCCCTGGCCCCACCAAAGCTGCTGGGAAGTCTGCCTTTATCCTGGTCTAGACCAGTGGCATTCTACATTCGGAAGAAAGTTGGGGTTGGAGGAGGGCCTTATGGGGAAATGGCTCAAAACTTCAGGTACATTATTTCCTTGTAGCCCCAGGCAGAGCTGGCAGCGGTGTGGGTGTCCCCACTGAGTTCTGTTCCCACTGTGATGATGAGAAGTGATTTCCCAGAACAGACGCCTGCAAGTCAATAAACAAGGGTGACTGCTCTGTGACCTGTGGGTCCTGATGGCAGTGCCTTTGAAAATGCTGGTGGCACAAAGCGGGGGAAGTGCGTCAACACTGTCCTCAGGCGAGAGGAAAGTGCCTAGAGAAGCTTTGTTCTTTCTCCACCTTGCAAGAGAAGCCTTTCCAGAGAGCTGAGGAAGCAGGAAGAGGGCAGTACCCTGCAGGGCTGCAGGGGTGGGGGTGAGACAGAGGATGGATGTCACAGCCACTTCACTGTGGCTGCTCCTGCTCCATCCAACCCCCACAACGGGTCAGTCATGCAGCTGTCCAGTCCCGGCTCCACCAGTGCTGCTACATGAGCACGGGCAGACAGCCCGAGTGCTCTGCCTTAGCTGCCTCAGTTTCCTCACCTGCCAAATGCAGATCATCTCTACACCCATCCCATTAGGCCTCAGGCAGGCTGAAAGAGTTAACACAGGTAAAGTGCTTGAAATAGTTAGTACCTTGCATGGTATGTGTGACCAGGGTCAGTTCCTGTTCATAGTCAAGGTCACCATCATCACAAGCAATGCCCTTTCTTCCCTTTAGCTCTGCTCTTCTGTGCTGTCAAGTACCACAGAGCATCAAGGCTCCTGAGCCCCAACACAACTGCATCAGCTCCAGCCCCCAGCCTGCTGTCACCTAGGATCACTTACAGAGATGCAGCATTCACCACAGTGTGAGATGGCTGAATCCCAGCCTAATACCTCTGTGCTCTACGGACACAGGGCTCCCTACCACACCTCATACACTCCTGACTGTAAACTTTGCAGTCCCCACCTGCCTTTGCCCACTCCTCATCCTGCCACAGAGCAAGTACATAGTGTGGGGACAGTGGCTTTGGTGCCTTGCACAGATCAGCCCGAGCAGAGTTCCACTCCCCTCCAAAGCCTAGACTGAACCACAGGAGTGGTTGTGGCATGGCCCCTGCAGCCCGTCACAGCCCTCGGAACAGAAAATGGAAAATCCATCAGCTGTCCCTAAGGATTGAGTGGGAATCTCTGAGTCCAAACAAGGTCAATTTAACACATGACAATTGTGCCAGAAGCTTCCATGCAGAAAGGCATGCAGGCACATTCTTTTCAGCTTTACAGCCTTCCCTATCCAGCCTCTTATCACAGAGGGTGTTACTTGTGAACAATCCAACACTCCCTGTGTGACACCGGATATACAGCCTGGCCCTTCCCTCTACTCCTCGGCTCCCTCCTGGGCTGTCAGAGTGGATGTGTTTGGCCCAGCATGAGCCCTGCCCTGCTCTCAAGACCACCATGCACACGGTATGACCGAAGCATCACATAACGGTAATAGTTCTTACTTTCTGGGAACAAAATTCAGAGCATGTCTCCACAGTCACGTTGGCCTGTGTCAGGGAGGAGGAGAAGGTGTGGGTGACGTTCTCTGGCAGTGGGAAGCACCCTCGGAAGGTGGCAGTCCACCCTGCAGGGAAGGAAATGGGGATTGGATGAGAAGTGGTGTCTGTGGTTGGCTTTGGGTCCTGAGATCTACATGAATATACTCAGGAGGGGCAGATGTCACAAGAGAGAGAGAGTAAAGGGTCTAGATGGGTTGAGCCAAGCACCTGAGAAACACCCACTATGGAAACCATGGTCACCCAGGGTCTTGGACAAAGGTCACCTGGCTGTAATGCTGAGGTAAGGGGTCACCTTTCCTGCCATATCCAAGGGGTGGGGGTAGAGGTGAGGGGATTGGGTAGCTGTTTGTTTTTTCTTTCCTTCATTTTGCATTTTACTTCATGCTAGCCCCCACAGTAGGTGATCTGGCAGGCTGATAGTCTGGAAAGTTCTATGACTCCCGAGAATTTGCATGAAAAAATAAGTGGACTTGGGCATTTGGACTGCCCATTGCCTCTTCCTGTGCTGGGGCAGACAAGGAAGGCACTTCTGGGCTTCCTAACAAGGCTGTCCTCACTCTGGTCTTGAACTCCCGCCTGGGTTCTAGGAATATTCCTCAATTCCATGTCAAAAAGGAATTTTCTTGCCAAGCTGTTCTTCAACCTTCTGGTGGAAAAGCTCAGCTCGCTTTCTGGTTCCCTTGGTACCGAGCAAACCTTCTGGAATGTTCCAGCACCAACTGCTTGAGGATAAGTTTCTTGAGTTGGCATCTGATTCCCATCCCGCACTCCTCTTCATATAAGGTCTCCTGAGACTTGACGTCTGTCCTTAAGCTTGCTCTACCTGTCACATCTCCCAGCCAGCAGCACAAACTCTCACCAGCTTCACTTGGGGCAGGAATTTTTCGTTATAAACTGTTAAGTCACGCCAAGTTCTGGACCAGGAAGCCCAACCTGATTGACCACAGAACCAAGGGTCTGGGAATCAGTGCACAGAGCTAGGAAGGCCACCTGTTGCAGAGAAAATGGCTGGCTTCCGATCCTCAGGACCTGGGCTGTCCGGCCTATGACTAGCCCTGTGTCACAGACTCAAGGGCTCTTCCTCACTGACATCCTCTAAGCTCTGAGGACTGTTATGGAGTCACTATGTGTCCCAATGCCAGCTCCTGACAGCTGCATCCCCTCACACACACACACCCCTGCTCAGGACTGTGGTTCAATGGCCAAGGCCAATGACATGTACTGTCCACAAGACTCTGTGCCATCCCGTGGCAAGGCCAGGCCATAAAGAACAAAGACTTAGCTCAGACCACAGCGCTCAATCACTGGCATGGGACAGACATTGAGGATACAGGCGGAGGGGCGTAAGGGAAAGGGGAATCACTGAGGCAGGCAAAGCACAGGAGGAGAGTAATCAGTATTCCAGGGAGTCCAGGCCATGGAGGGTTGGGGAACAATGAGGGGTCATGAGACTCTAGAATGGAGCTCCCAGAAGGAGGCTGTGTTTGGTTCCCTTGGCTCCCTGCAACCAGCTCAACATGGAAACACAGGAGATGCCAAAGGGTGCTGTGCTGTGGAATGTTTTTCTGTACGCTGTGAATATGTGTTGCTCTGATTGGTTGATAAAAAAAGCTGTCTGGCCTGTAGCAAGGCAGCTTAGAGGCAGGCAGGAAATCCAGGAGAGAGACAGGAAGAAGAAAGGAGAGGCAGAGGAGATGCCATCCCACCATCCAGGAAGCAGCATGTAGTGGCACACAGATAAAGCCACAGAACACGTGGTGACATATAGAGTAATAGAAATAGCCGGGCGGTGGTGGCACACGCCTTTAATCCCAGCACTCGGGAGGCAGAGCCAGGTGGATCTCTGTGAGTTTGAGGCCAGCCTGGTCTCCAAAGTGAGTTCCAGGAAAGGCGCAAAGCTACACAGAGAAACCCTGTCTCGAAAAACCAAAAAAAAAAAAAAAAGAAAAAGAAAGAAATGGGCTGAGTCTAGCTATAAGAGCTAGCTAGCAAGAAAATTGAGCCATAGGCCATGGCCATGCAATTTGTAATTGATATAAGCCTCTATGTGTTTACTTGGGTCTGAGCAGCTGTGGGACTGGGCAGGACTGGGGAAAAAAAAACTTTCAACTACAGTGCTGGGTGAGTGAATGAATGAAATGAAGTATGGAATGGGGTGGGTGGCGAGGTTCAGCATGATCTACAACAGGGAAGCAACCCACGTGGCTTAGGTGGTCACAGAAATGGTCTGTGCATAGCACTGATGTGACTGTGGATAATGCCATTAAGTGTAGACTGTTCTACAGCCCTCACTCTTTATCCCCAGATGAGAGCCCTGGGACCATGCAGGGCAGAAGAGCATTGTCAAGGGAAGACACTGATGAAGTGTCAGGACTGAGCCTGATCCCAACTTGAAGGCAAGGGCATACTTGTGAGTATGTCCTAGCAGCCGCAAGCTGCAATTTACAAAGGGTGGTCACCTGATCACCTCTGACAGCCTGTTAGCATAGCTTCTGGGGAGTGGAGCAGAATGCAGAGGTCAGCCACACAGCTGGCTGCAGAAACGGCATTGACACCACTGCCAACACGAACCAGGACAGCATCTCTGGCCCACTCAAGATCAGAGGCCGGCCTCTGGACCATCTGTCCCTCAGCCAATCGGAAGCAGAAGCAAAACAGCTGTCTCTAAGTCAGTGATTGAGCTGGAAGCCGGTAGGGTGGCCCACAGTCCACCTCAGGCCTGATCCCACTGGGACTCAGGAGTAAGAGGTCAGGGATCAGGCTAATCATCTAAGGCCAAAGAAATAAAAGATCCAAGAAGCGAGCATAGGCCAGTCTAGTCCTCAGAGAGCCTAGGCAGGAGTCCAAGGGACGAGGTAAACCTCACATCTGGCACATACTGGGTGTCAGTGGGTTTCTGTTGAGTTAATGTACTCATTAGTAAATCCTTGAGCTCATATATATTGTCAGCGTCTTCATTCCAAGCCACCGCCTCCTATCTAGACCCCTTGGCTGCCAGGCACATCTGTCGGATGCAGGAAGCACCTGAACATCTTTAGCAGCCAGGAAGGAGTCACTCTTCCTGTACTTTGACCCTATGCACAGTGGCTGTGGCCCACCATGGTCCTCTGGGCTGGGCTATTTCTTTTCAAGCTGGATAATTTTGAATTGTATGCTCATCTTTGCTATGGGAACCCTTGATGTCTAGATTTATTGGCATACCTCTCCAGAGACAGATTTTGTACTTGCTCCTCCAAGATCCTCACAAAAAAAAAAAAAAAAAAAAACAAAAAACAAAAAAACCTCCAGAACCAACTTTTATGCTAGAGTTTGCAGGGCCAGGTAGGTGGTATAAAGTTGACCTCCCAAACACACACAAATGTGGAGCTGTAGCTACACATTCTCAAGTCTTACTTTATCTCCTTAAACTAGTTTCAGCCCCTCAAGTCCACCACCCTAGTGCTAGAGACCTAGCTCTATCCAGAGAGGTTAGAGAACAGACTTAAACCCAGTGAAGAAAATGAGCCATTTGTGGCCACATAGCAAGCCTAGGCTTCCTAGTCAGCTTCTTCTGCAAGGGACAAGGGAAAGTGTGCCTAGTCAGGAACCCAGGCTGTTACAGTTTTTGACAGCCCTTACTCTCTGTCTGTAGCATGACAGGACCCAGTCAGATGCAGGTGACAGGGAAGGGTGCTCAAATTCTGGCCTATGGGCTGTGGGTAGGGTGAGCAGGATATGGGTAACATGTAAAGCTTGGGATGAGGCTGGCACACTCACGCTTCCTGGAACCCGGCTGCTGCAGTCCCACGCTGTACACGGAGAGCCGACGAACAGACCCGCAAACGGTCCCCTTCTCCCCCTTGCACTCCTGGTTACACTCCTTCAGGCTGACACGTGTGACTGGGAGCCGGTTCCCACAGTAGCACTCTGCACCAGCCTCCAAGCCGGCATAGACATAGGACCTGCAGGGACACAGAGTGTGAGTGAATCCAAGCTGGGCCAAGAGCTAAGGCTGGAGTCCAAGCTACGAAAGGACAGAGTCAGGTGATGGCAGCTGGGTCTTAGGGATGGACTTGAAGCTGCGATGAAGTCTGGGTGAGTAGGCAGGGGCATGGCCATCAGCATGGCTTAGGGCAGTGGTTCTCAACTTGTGGGTCCCGGCCCCTTTGAGGGTCAAATGACTCTTTCCCAGGGATCCTGCATATCAGATATTTACATTATAATTCATAGCAGTAGCAAAATTACAGTTATCAGATATTTATATTATAATTCATAGCAGTAGCAAAATTGCAGTTATGAATTAACAATGAAATAATTTTATGGTTGGGGGTTACCACAACATGAGGAACTGCATTAAAGGGTTGCGGAATTACGAAGGTTGAGAACCCACTAGCCTTTGGAATCAGGCTCCATCCAGAATTAAATGTCATCTAAGTACAGGGAATAACGTTTTCTTTGGAACAAACTATTAAGCCCCATTGATCTGTCTTGTCAGCTTTGGGACTGAACTTCAGTGTCATCTATGGTCTCCAGTTACAAGGGATTATTACATCAGCGATGTGTAGGAATGTGGTTCTCAGTAAATGTGCAGAGCCCTGGTGTCTAGTGTTTGCTAATTGCTGTGGTGTAAACAGTCAATGGATGATCTTAAGCTGCCTAATCACAGGCTCACAGGTGGAGATTCAAGTGTGTCCAGCACCAGCACAGCACTGGCCTGAAGCCTACGCAACAGGCGATGCTCCAGGGCCCTGCTGCCCAGCCCCCTCCTCCTTACCTACAGGCCCCACTGCAGCAAGATAGAGAAAGAGAACCTATAGAGTGTCTCACAGGGCCACAGCTATAGAAAGTGGACCATGTATCCGCTCTCCCTTCCTGGGGTGAAAAGCCCAGAATGAAAACTCCAAAATGATGAAGTCCCATTTGGCTGCTTAAGAGATGGGAGACGCTGTCACTTGCTCCCTGTGAGTCTCGGTTTCCTTGAATATGAAGAGACTGAAATGAGACATTGGCGTCCTCATGTTGAGACTCACCTTTCTCTGAGCTATGAAGCGTGCGGGAAGGTGGGTTCTGTCTTTGCTTTCTCTAGGTATAAAGTGGGGGATAATTCATGACTACCTAGAAGAGTGGGGTGGGACTTAGAGAAAAGTGTAAAAGAATCTAAGGTGATGGAAATAGGTGGAGAGTGCTGCATGTTCACGCCGCTCTGCCTGTCCTCTGACGTGAACATGCACGCACGGTGAGCTGTGACTGTCCTGGTGGCAGGGGCCACTCCCCGGCACATGAGGCATGTCTGCTGGCTGCAAGGAAAGCTGGAGGTATCTGCCAAAGCAAATTTTGTTGTAAACGCAAGTAGAAATGTTTTGTTTTTTTTTTTCTAACTGCTGAACTGGTCCTCCACATCCCTTTATTTTACTTTTTAAACAGGTGAATAAACTGAGGCCAGGGACTTGAGTAAGTTTTTGATGGGTCCTCACCCTCTTCTATAGCCTATTCAAAGAACTCCCATGGTTTCACAGGGAGAGTCCCTAGCATAGCAGGAATAGAAGCCCAGTCTCCAGATACTTCCCAGCACCTTGGTCATACGCTGACAAACTTTCTCCTGGAGATTAGAGTCTGATGAATGGAGGTGTAATGACATCAGGACAGCTAACCAGCAACCATGATGTCCCTTGGTTCTGAGACTGTCTTCTAACCTTGACCCGGTGCAGTCAACAGCCCAGCTCAACACTCACCGCTCAGCACAGGCATCCTGGCAGTGGGACACGGTCATCTTTCTCAAGTCATAAAACACTGCCCCCTTCAGAGTTCTCTCCTGGCCCTCCTCACTGAAGCATCCCAGGTAAGTGCCTGTAAAGAGGGAGCATAACTGAGATCATAGGCCCAGGAGCTCGGGCCCTCATCCCGGGAAAGTCTGCCTGCCTGCAACCAGTGAGGAAAAAGAGGGATCACCAGCCCTGGCCCATACGCTTCTCTAGAGAGTAGAGGGGATAAAAGCTGCTCTTCAACTTCCCCTCAGCACAAGAGCCAAATGGGCAAGTGGGCAGCTTTCTGCTCCTTGGCTCAGCTAATGGCCTACTATGTACTCAGTTAATGGCCTACTGTGCACCAAACGGCAGTTCCAGGAACCTGGAGCCAGCCTGACTGCAGCTTTTCTCCATCACTCCTCTTCTCTGAGCTTGGATCTGAGTTTAAAATACATATGCATATATTATTAATTGTATATATTGATGGGCTACAGTGTGATGACTCAATATATGTGTGCCATGATCAAATCAGGATAGCTGGCATTTTTATACACTTGTGTCCTTATAAACATTGATGGTTTAATGGCCTTACTCTCTCTTCCCTTCCCAGGTTCAGAGAGGCCCTCTGTCTCTACTGCGGTCCCAAGACACACTTCTACCACATTCGCATGAACCAGAGGGAGGACAGGATCCAGGGGAAGTCTAGAATTAGTTAACCTAAGACTTCTCATAAGCAGGGGCCTCTTTAAAACAACCAATCTGCAGGGTGTTGCTAGCATATATAAACAGTCTGTCAGTTTTGAGACAGGAGTCCCTGTAGGAACTGATGTAACCAAGTGACTGTGGAGCCCTCTGGCATACCCTCATGCACTTCCCCAGTCAGGGACACGAGGATGATTCCATAGGGTAGTGGCACTATAGACCCAAGCATCCACACGCTGGTGGGAGTTGCTGATAGCCCTGCCCTGTCACTGACAGGAAGAAGATGCTTCCCAGACTTGCAGAGAAACCTGGAGAATGCAAGTGCAGCCCCAGGCATGTAAATGTCACATGCATCACAGTGTTTTGAAGAAATGGCATTTGGGAATTTGCAAACACACTCTTGCATGGTCCCCAAACTGGGAAGGCACATCCACAACTGCTATGTTGGGGACTGGCTAGGACACCTGCACTGATGCTGCACACAGCCTGAGAGTGTGTGTGTCCTGCTGCTCTGGACCTCTGAAATGTCACCTGGAGTGTGCACCAGAAACACGGGTCAGGCTTCCTAGCAGCCTCGTGGCTTCACAGGGCTGGCCAGAGAAGAGGGAGGTCATGGTCCCTCCCAAGGAATGGTGGCTTCTGCTGAGCAGTGTGGGGAAGGGCTCCATGCCCATTCATTCTTGAAGCAGGGAGGGGCTCTTCAGTCTTTGAGTGCCGCCACAGTAAAGGCATAGCTCTGTTTCTCCAACTGTCAGGTAGATGTATGCCCATCTTTGCTCTAGACCAGTTCCCCTCTCCCATCTAGCCAGAACTTCTCACCTATCCTAAGGCCAGGATCCTTCCCTTGTCACTCCAGCTCGCCATAGAATCTCAGGACTCAAAGATGTTGCCTTAAAAATACAGGCAAATTAATGACTGGGATTGTCAGCCAAGTCCTAGTCATTAACTTGACGTTAAAAATCTAAACCTGAAGCTTCTAAGAGGGTAGGGACAGCATCTTTACCCCAAGTGACTCACCAGAGTTAGGCACAATGCCAGTCCTGTCACCTAACTGGAAACAGTGGGTCACAGTTCCAACAGACCATACTGGTAGTCCCAAGGCCTCAGGTGTAACGCAGAGGAGCCCTGGAACAAGAAGGGTGGCCCAGCTGACCACACCTGGCTCTAAGTTCCAGGGGCCTAAACTCCCACAGCAGATGACAGCCACAAGATCAGGAGGCTGCACTTTCACCATCCAGGGCTCCAGGGAATCTCAGCTCAGAAGATGCCAGGAAGGGGAAGCCAACAGCCACCTTCTTCAATATGGCCCCTTCTAAATTTCATGCCTCCTGAGGCCACCTCCATGGAGGGTTGGGCATCAACACATGTGGCCACACCCAGCATGCCAACCACAGGCACCTACTCCCTGGTGAGGGCTATTTCCCTGGTATGAATCCCGGTAAACTTTCTCTCTCTCTCTCTCTCTCTCTCTCTCTCTCTCTCTCTCTCTCTCTCTCTCTCTCTCTCTCTCCTCTCCCTCTCCCTCTCCCTCTCCCTCTCCCTCTCCCTCTCCCTCTCCCTCTCCCTCTCCCTCTCCCTCTCCCTCTCCCTCTCCCTCTCGTGAGCCGCAGGGATCCCCAAATTCATCATATATGGCTGCAGAAAACACCCACCCAGAGCAGCAGCAGGCATGAATTATTCTCTGCTTGTCTACTTCGCAGTGTCTGAGAAACTTCCAATGTGTTAGCTGGCACAGAAGAAAACGTCCATTGCAGCTTTCAATTAAACATTCCAAACACAAGTTCTGTAGCTGAAACTGAGGCACAAAAGCTCAAAAGGCACCCGGGGCCAAGACTTGCTGATGTTGAAATGGTGCATCCATGTTTCTGAGAATGGAATGGTGGAGGTTTGAACTCCTGCCCCGCCAGGACAGGGCTGTGTGACCCAGGATGTGCAGTACCCCCTCTCTAAGATGTAGGTTCCCTATCTACAAAACTGGGACATGGTACCAATTCCAGAAGCTGGTGGAGAGAATTCCACAAGATAACACATGTCCAGTGTCTAACACAAGCCTCGGAGTGTCAGGTACCCAGGAGTGACTATTTTATTTCTAATAGTTCATTTTGAATAATAAAGACTTCTCAATGACTTCCCTGGAACTCACATTCTTCGTTGTTAAAGTGGCGAGAACACTGCTTACATCAGTAGGCTCTTTGAAGATTAAATTAAACAAGATGACAGATGGACATCTATGCAAAATGATGCTCCATACATAACAGATGTTCAAATAAATAACATCTATTATTATTCTGATCCTATACCCTAACCTGGGACCTAGTGGGACAATGGATCAGTAAATATTAGCTGAATAATTAGCACATTAGTAGAAGAGAGGAAAGCAATGGTTTCTACAGCCAGGCTGGCGTTCTGAAAGTAGAAGTGGCTGAGGACTGAGCCGCTGGACTCGGTGTCTGACCAACACGCAGAGGAAGCCCCCACCCACCCACTGCCTCTCTGCCCAGCAGCCCTGCCTTGGGGTGAAGCCAGGGCCTGAGACACAGATGGCCCCTCTGGGTTGTGGGGGAGCAAAGGAGCCCTTTGTCACTTAATATAACAAACGGCTTTTCTAAAATCCCTGACAGAGGCAAGAATGTGCAGAAAAGCAAGAACTTTCGAGGGATGCGCTGGGACGATCCCGAGGTGGATTTATGACTTTGGGCTGAAACGAAGGCGATGCATTACCGCCTGTGACTCTGCATCTGTTCATTTGCACATCGGAATGGACAAGTCGTGAGGCTATTAACGATGGCTTTGGAGATATTGGAATGTCTTTGGAAATTACTATCAATAAAAAACAAACTGGCTATGGAGAAGTTACTATTTTTCCCCTAGTAAACTTACTGACATTTTATTCCATTATGGATGTTGTCCAAGGTATAATGAAATGCTCAGTGATTGATGGAGACTCCTGCAGCTTCCGTGGCTTGCAGGATCCCTTTCAGGGGATGGCGGGATGCCCAGGCTGCAAAGAGATGCTTGCTTTGTCTGCAGCCCCAGCAGCTGGCCGAGGGCTACACTGTGGGCCACTCTTTAGACCAAGGAGACCTGCTTGGCCATACAGGGAGTCCTATCAGAGGCAGGGGCAGGGGCTCCCAGGAGAGCATTCTGCCTCCCTCTGTGTTCTCTGAAGACTCCCATCATGTCACCACACCTCCCTGAGCAAGTGTCATTTTGAGTCTGCAGGGAGACCAACTTTATCTTTAAAATCTTGCAGAAGATTCAGAATATTTAATCACCCATGGAGTGATGGTGTCTATTAAGCATTCTGGGTCCTCACTGTCAAGCCCTGGGACTGGACCTTGGATGCCACACTGTACCCTGGTGTGGCCAGAGTTAACCCTTTCTCTGTTTGGAAACGGGGGCACTCCAGAGGTCAGGGACAGGGACTATCAACAGATAAGGAGGTATGCCATCTTTAGTCACACCCAAAACCATATTGTCGGATAGCATTTGATCACTGTCTTGCTTACATCTAACTGCGATCTCTCCTGCTTTTATGGGAGCCCTTCCATCACTACTGTGTCTTTGGGGGTAACTAAATGGTTCTCTTGGACATATCTATGGCCAGAACCAGACTGCCGGGCCGCCGTTAGTTTCCTTCTGGGCAGAGCGGTTATAAAATGTCTGCTCGGCCTCAAGCCCCATGCCATGCCTTAATCATCTTTCAGTAAGTCTGTGTAGCGATTATTTGCACACACAGCTGACTCCACCCCAGACAGAGCACTCAAGAGCCCAATGCAAAACACATATGGGGACTAACGCAGTAGGTCTTCCATAAATGAGGTTGGAAAGAAATGAAGGGAGGACTCCAGGTCAATTTGTTGAAGGTCACAGAGCCATGAAGTGGCAATAGCAAGAGATGAACTCAGTTCTGTCTTCAGCAAGTATATACTTCACAAAACTTCCTCTCAAGAAACCCATGGGGCCCTCTCCCGGTCATTTGCACTTTAGTCTAAATTAATTGCCCTGGTAATGCCTGCAGAGAGACCCAGTTTCTTGGTACATTGGAGAGATTAGAGAAGGCACACATACATAAAATGAGCTGGACCACCGGTCCCTCCGTCTCCTCTTACATGAACGCTATGCTAAAGAGCCCACTGTGATGAACACTGGCTGGATGATGTCTGAAAAACATCCTTCCCTGGAGACAAGAACCCACAGCCTTCTAGTCTTCACTTGGTTGGGCCCACTGAGCCATCTCCCCAAGGAAGAAAAGCTGGGGCTCCTTTCATGTCTCTGGAACCTTACCATCCTCAGAATAAATCAAGGGCTGGGGGTGTGACTCAACAGTGCAGTGTGTGCCTAGTATCCTATGGCCTAGGATCTGAGTTTCAGCAACACAAAATAGATTCATCCATCCATCATCCATCCCAAATGTTAGGCCTGGCACTTTCTCTTATGCCTGCCCTCCCCTTGGCCTGATGCCCCACTTGCCTTATCTCCTCCTACAGTCTTCCACTTAGCGCTCTAGGCTAAGAACCGTGTATTCTATGCTTAATACTCTATGTGCTGTGCTTAGTACTCCATGCTAAGTACTCCATGCACTATGCTTATTCCTTATGCTAGGTACTGTATAAACTATGCTCAAACATCTATATTTAGCAATCTATGAACTTTATTTTAGGGACAGGAATACCTGGTGACTTAGGGTAGAGGACCAAATGAGGTAGTAACAGGATGATCAGAGCTGACTGAGCTCAGTTTCATTCAGGCACCATTTCAGCACTTACTATATATGCTCCCCAGACACCCAGCATGTTTCCTGGGCCCTGTACAGAGAATCCGCAGATCTCAGTGCAAAGAGCACCAGGTCAGAGTGGACCATCTTAACTTGGGGCTTACAGCAGTGTGAAGGCCGATCCCAATCACCGGCCACTTCCAGGCTGCCCTGAGATGTGTGTCCTGCTTTGTCTCCAGTCCCCTCCAAGCTCAAGCAGGCTCCATCAGCCTGCTCCTGCTCCATGGCACACCTCTCCTGGCTGCCTTCCTTCCTGGTCTCCCTGCCACTCCCCAGCTGGGGTTTCCTGAGGTCACGGCCCAGATCTATTCTACATTTGAGTTCTGGCTTTGGGTCTAGCTTCAAGAGACCTCAAACTATGAGAATGACCTTGGCCATTCACTCAGCTTTCCCATGACTCAGTGTCTTCACTGTGAATTGGGGAAATAATAGTGCCAGACACAGTGGCTTCACAGAAGAGTGACACTGTACAGATGAGGAGCTACTTTTACGAAAGTAATAACAGCTTCCAGTTAGAAGGCCAAGTAATTCGTGAGGTACCCTTGACAAGTGGCTCTTGGCTTAGGAGTGCACCAGGGTGACCTAGAACAGCAGTTCTCAACCTGTGGGTAGTGACCCCCTCCAAGGGGTCAAATATCAGATATCCTGTATATCAGACATTTACATCACAATTCATAGCAGTAGCAAAATTACAGGTATGAAGTAGCAACAAAAATAATTTTGTGGTTGGGGGTCACTACAACTTGAGGAACTGTACTAAAGGGTTGCAGCATTAGGAAGGTTGAGAACCACTGGTCTGGAGCATGGGTAAGGGGATTTCTGGTGGCAACCAAAGTAGGAGATTCTGCTTCGTTTGATGTATGAGAACCTGAGGCTGTGCTGGTCTCAGACCAGATGCTCCTGCTCTGAGACCACCCTTGACACCTTGTGATACACTGCTCCAGGCCACCCTAATACATCTATACAATAACGTTGGAGTCAATGTCTCTATCTCTACCTGAGAGGACCCAGAAACCAGTGACATAAACAAGGTCACCCAGCAAGACGTGGCCGAATCAGGATCCAAGTCTGAGCTCTAGGTGACAGTATCACACCCCTCAGCTGCCACAGGGCTGAGAAAAGGGGCCATCAATGGAACCGTGAGCAGGGTTCTTGGCAGCAGCAGAGTACCTACCTTGGCTGCGGCTTGCTGGTCCAGGGGCCTCAGGGCCCAGGGTGGGTGGCCCCTGGGGGTCACTGGTGAGATGGTGGAGCCAGCGTCTCCTCAGTGAGCTGCGGTTCCTCCGGGGCCAGCGGATTCCAGGTGGCAGTCGGGCCAGAGGACTCCTTAGTGTGTCCACATCAAGTATTAGGTCAGGGCTACTGTGGGGCTCATGAAGGCTTCTGCCATCCAGAAGGCCCACCCCCAATGCCACAGTGGCCACTGGCAAGGCCTGTAGGCTGCTAGGAGGCCGAAGGGCCTGTGGGAGGGCCACTCTGGCCCTCTGCAGGAGCAGCAGGCTGCCGGTCATCAGGTAGGCGGCTGTGAGGAAGAGTAGCAGGAACTGTGTTCTGCGGAGAAACTTCTGGAGTCTGAAGAAAGGTTTGGCCATGCCCCTGGGCAGCAGGGCTCCCGGCTGGAGCCTGGGGACGGCTCCTAGCACCTGGGCAGGAGGGACGCCAGGGCCTCCAGAGGGGTCATCCCAGCATCCTGGCTCTTGAACCTGTCAGCTCACTTTTGCGCTGCTGTCCCGGTGGGTTTCAGATGTCACCATCACTTTTCTCCAGCAGCCACAATCCCCATGTTGGTAGCTTCTGCTCAAGGGTCACCATCTCCCCCATCCCTCAGCTCTCCTGGCCCTTGTCAGTCTCAGGAACCTAGGAAAGTGGAGAAATAACATTAAGACGCAATAGGATCCACCATCCCCTTCCTGAGTCAGGGTAGTCCCCAGACCTATGACTGATTTAACAAAGGGGTGAGCTAGGTGTCAGGAACGCTGGACAGAATGTTCGGATCCCAGCTCCTCTGCTGGCCAGCTGTGTGACACAGGGGAAGCTGCTGAACCTCTCTGGGCTTCAGCTTCCTCATTTGCGACCTGAGGGCGATACTGTTTTGGACAGTGGCAAGGAAGGTCCAGTAAGGACAATAGCACTAAGTAGGAAGAAGGCAAGCAACCATGGCCTTCATTGAGTCCGCAGTAGTTCCAGGCACTCGGCTCAGTGAGTTACGCAGTATCTCATTTAACTCTCCCCAATCGAGTGAGCTAGATGCTGGAATGTCCCCCATTATACAGATGAGAAAAACAAAGGAAAAGTCATGTCCTGAAGCCACACAGCTGGTGAGCACAAGAGCCAACACTCCAAAGTCTCTCTCCAGATCTGTGCTCTCAACAGCTACACAGCCCAGCCTGAAACACAGCTTGACTAGAACATGAGTGTGCCCCACACAGGCAGGTGTACACTGAAGGGACTGAACAAATACACCCAGTGACCTGCCTCCTGTGATGCAGTGACGCTGTGATCTGTATTCTGGGAGCAGCTTCTACAGAGGTTGGTCATTGACTCCCACTAAGACAGAGGCCCGAGGGAGGGAGGGGATTTTGGTGGACTCTTTGCTAGGGTGCCAAAGGACAGGGTAGCACCAAGAGGCTGGAGAAGCTGATGTGGAGGAGGGAAGGTCTGCCAGGCAAGCTCGCATGGTGCTCATCGCTGCCCGGGCCATAGTGTTCATGTTAAGCTGTGGTTCCCATTGGCGGCGTCTCTAAAGTGGCTATTAGGGTTGGTGGGGGGCTCCGCAGCTGCCACGAGTTGGGCTGCTGTGTGAGAAGGGCCCTGAGCACAAGGACAGGCTTGTCCCAGAAGAAAAGACCCTGGAACCATGACTAAGCCGCTGGCCGTAACTAACATGGCGAGGACAGCGCTTCAATGGCTGTTCTGTGCACAGACACGGCCTGCTGGGTGTGAGAAGAAAGACAATGTTTTGGCTCTGAGGCCCAGCATTCCAGGCTGCAAGGAGGCTGGGGGCCCAGGAGAGCATCCAAAGGGGCCCAGACCAGCCTGCGCCTTCCGGATTAAGTTCTGAGAGCCCCCGGGATGACAGAGGTATGGGAAACACAGGTCCTCATCAGCAAATGATGGTGGAATCCAGCTGAGCGGGGAAGCCTTTGCAGATGGTCTCCGAGCCTTCCCTTTCTAAGCTGGTGTGTCGCCAGACCCACCCCTGCCAGCCTCAGATTTGTAAAACCACAGAGAAAATCCCATGAAATCCGGACTGATCTGTCTGCCCCCAGCCTGGGCTCCTTCAATCCACAGTGCACAGGCTGCCTGGGTGAGCCTCCTTAACACGCGAATCTGATCATGGCTGGTGTTCCCCTGCTTAAAAACCTTTTTTCAATAGCTCCCCAGAGCTTGGGGATAAACTGCAAGCTCCTTAGCATGGCACACAAGGTCTCCTTGTGATCCAGCCCATCGTGGCCCATTCTCTAGGCCTCAGTGTCTCCGCCATGCAGGCACATACATGCATTATGATTGCAGAAGAGCCTCCTACAATCATAGCATGTCAGCCCCTATTTCCTCCCTCTGCCTGGTGAAATCTTTGTATGACCCCCCGGGCTTAGCATAAAGGTCACTTCCAAGCTTTTCCCCATCACATTCACCCACAGAGACAGATAGACTCCTTAGTTCCCAACAGCCTGTTTTGAGTTCACACCAGCATGCACCACTTCGGTGAAATTAGCATTGTCCATCCACTTTTCAATCATCCCCAAAGGACTCTGATCAACCCTAGTAGATGGCATCCCCTATTTACTTTTGTCACTGTCCCCCAGCATAAAGCTTGGTACAAAGTGACACCTCAGTAGTCTTTGCCTGTAAAAACTTTTTTTCTTCTTCTTATGAATGAAAGGGTGGCTAAGTGGACAGGAGAAGCCTGCTCCTGAGGGGTCTGAGAGCAGCCAAACTTCAAACTCCATTCATCCGTAGCTGGGAGGAAGCCTGAACTGGAGAGAGGCTGAGCATCATGTGGGCAACCAGAGGTCTCAGCACCACAGAGCTGAGGTGTAAGATGCACATGGATTATCAAGAACACCTAAATACCTGTATGTTGGATCTTTTGTGTGCTTTAAGAAAGTTTCCAGGTATGTTTGCAGAAGAGTTCTGGATGCAGAAAGTTAGGATCCCACTGGTGTAAAATCCTGAACACTAAAATAGCAGGCATAAGGTGGCCTATTTGCTGTGGAAATGGTGAGATGGAACAGACATGTGGGGGATGTCCCCCACCCCTGCACCCATGGTATGCTGGGACTTCCATCTTATGTTACAGATAGGATCTGCATATATGAGACAAGTAGAGTGGGGTGTAGGGGAGCGATTTCAGTATGAACCCACCAGGATTCCAACTCACTCAAGCTCTCCAAGACCTTGCAAGTCCTCCTAGAGCCGCCTAGACTAGTTCCTGGAGTGGTCTATGTAATGTAGGTTGGTGTCGACAGCCACATGTAGGCCAGAGTTCCATAGCCCAGGGTCCCAGAAACAGGCTTTTATTCTCAAGTCTTAAAATGGCAAAGCTGATTCCCAGACCAGAGCCCTGAATGAGGGTGGGCATAATAAAAGCACTAGAAACTTGCCCTGTCCTGATCTTCCACCATATTTTACCACCAAAACTGCATTTGCTAGTGTGCACCCCCACTTATCTGTCAGGCTGATGAGGCTCCTCCAGGTCCTGGCCTATCTCCATATCCCCAGATCCCAGCATACAGCTAGTTGAGTAGTAACGGCAAGAACATGTTAACTCAAGAGTGGCCAAGCTGGGACTTGCAACACTCATAGAGCTCACAGACAGACAAGTTTAGCAGTGTAGACAGCAGAGCCAGATGAGACCTGGCAGGACGCTGGCCATTTTTCATCTATACCGGACCTGGGAGGCCATTGGTTGACCTGCTGTCAACCAATGATCTACCAGCAGACCTTTATTAGAGCAAACCCAATCCCAGGGCAGGACCTCAGGCTCTTTGTCTGTGAATGGGTGAGTGGGTATGGTTGTAGATCCATACTCCAGTTGCCTAGACTGTGGCACACACTGGTTCTGAGTACCAAAGAGGTGCACAGGAGCTGATGGAGGCGCCCAGAGCAGGTGTTCCTGGGAAACTGTCTCCTTCCCTCCTGGCCTCCTACTCCCAGGACAGGTCCAACAACTTCCCCTTGCTTGAAGTTGATCTGACTGCTGTTGGCAACTGCTTAATTTTCAGTGACACCGTTTATTAAGCTCCTGCAGTGTGAATAAATAGATTAGATGGCCTATGCACCTCATGAGCCCCGAGCCTCACGGGAGGCAGAAGGCCTGCTTCCCGTCAGTTGAGAACTGTCCCCATACCTGCCTAGATGATCTGAGTCAGTATTCATACCCAGGCCATCTGTTCCTGGAGCGTGTGGCCAATAAGCTCCCTGTCCCCTTGAGTTCCTCACTTGAGTTCTGGCTCTGCACGTGGCAAGATGTATTCTTTGAAATTTAGTGTGTCTCCGTCATAGGTTTGAAACTATGCCAGGCAGAAGCTCCTCCTGTTCTGGCCTTCCCAGAGACAAACCTAACAGGCACTGCCATGAGCAGGCTGGAAGGCCACCTTTGAGCCCTTCCCCCTTTTCTAGAAGTCTCCAACATCTTCTGGAGGGCTTGCTTCATTGTTGATTTTCCTTGTCCGGAACCCGCAGAGTACTCGGGGTGAGGAGGGACTGTTGAGAGCCCCCACTTGAGCCTCGTCCAGGTTGGACAAATGCCCATCTGCCACCTTGCTCAGTGCTCTATACATCCTTGGAATTATGTTAGGGCTTAGGGAAGGATTCCCTGAGATTTCCCAGGAAGGAGAGGAGACTATTGAACCAAGAGGCTTCAAGGAGTCCCAGGGAAGAAAATCTGACTCCTAGAGCAAGGGGAACTCAGGAAACCTGGGCTCTGGAAGGGAGCAGGTGGCACCTACCTGTGGGCCAGGTTGGGGTTGGAGCCCTAGGAGTGGCAGCAGAAAGAGCAAGGGAAAAGACAGGGAGAGGAGAGCATCACCAAGGTCAGTCAGTGCTGGCCCCCGGGGTTCAGTCATGTGACTCCACCTCCCTTCTACCTTCTGGCTAGAGAGGAGCATGAGTGGGAGAACAAACGACCAGCGCGCCCCCCACCCCCCATGGATCTTAGTCACTGTGATCACCAAGAAAGGGTGACTCAAAGCTGTGTGCACACCGGGCAGCATCTAAAGACAAAGCTCAGGGTCCAGCAAGCTGTTCCCCAGTCAAGATGGGGACCTATGCCCCAGCTGCTCAGAGCCTCAGGTCCCTGGCCAAGCAGAAGCTAGTGGCTCTATGCTTTGAGACCTCAGTAAAACTGTAAACGAGGCTGGACTCCAGTGTTCTCCCACCTCTAATTTCTCCTTCTCCATCCTCTGCTGCCCTACTTAATGCCTGTCATCTGAACTCCATCCCTCTCCCAGAAGCTGTGTCCTCCCAGCATCCCAAGAAAGCAGTTATCCAGTGCATAGCACTAGTGATGCTGTAGTTTTCAGAAGCCCCAGGGCTTGGAGGAACTGGTCCAAACTCCTCCACTGCCATGCAGTGTCCTGTCTTGGTCTCACTCCCATCCTCCTCCCTCCAACTGTTCCTTACAGAACCCTGTGTCCCAACCAGTGTTCCTGGCCAGCGTGATATGTTTCAAGCCTCCTTATGGTGCACATTCTTCAGACAGCCAGGGATGCTCTGCCCAACTCACAGGCCTGAAGTACTTTCCTGCCCTCAAGGCTCTGCCCAACAACACTTTCTCCATAAAACCTCCTCACTCCCTGGAGCAGAGTGGCTCTGCCACACTGACAGAGATGCTGAATGCAGGGTGAGCTGTGGCTGGGTTTGGGTTCTACTTGGAGTGTGGCTGCCTGTCAATATCCCTACATCCCCTCCCAGGTACAGTCAATAGCTCTGCCCACTTTTGGGAATACTTCCCTCATTCCACGGTCCTGAACTGGTCTGTGGCTGCAAAGGGGGGTAAGGTACCCACAAAACACAAACCTGTTGGGCTCTTGCAGGAATGGGGTAAAGACTCCATTTTTTTTTTCGACAGCGTTTCTCTTGTTGTCCTGGAGCCCGCTTTGTAGACCAGACTGGCCTCGAACTCAGAGATCCGCCTCCCTCTCCCTCCTGAGTGCTGGGATTAAAGGCATGCACCTCCACTGCCCGGCAAGACTCCATCTTTGAAGAGGCAAAACTCTTTGAAGTTCATCGCTCAAGAGAAATAATTCCAATAAAAATGTTTCTAGGAGTTTGGGGAGATAAGCTCAATAAGCAAAGTGCTTGCTCTCTGAAAGTAGGAGGTTTCGGGTTCAGATCCCCAGCATCCAGGCAGAAGCCAGGCATGGATGTGCTTCTGTAACCTGTGTTCATGAGGTGGAGACAGGCAGGGGCTTGCTGACCACACAGAACAGCTGAAGCAGCAAGATCTAGGCTCAGTGAGACACCTTGGCTTGTAAAATGATGTAGAGGTCAGACATGGCGGTACCTGCCTTTAATCTCAGCATTTGAGAGGCAGAGGCTAGCCTGGTCTGCCAAAGGAGTTCCAGATAGCCAGTGTTAGACAGCAAGACCCTGTCTCAAACAAAACAAAACAAACAAAACCCAAACAACAATAATAATGTGGAGAACAGTAGAGAAAAACACCTGACATCAACTTCTGGCCTCTGCAGGTGTTTTGCACACACAGATGTGCACACACACATACTCCACACCCACACACAATGTTTCTTTAAATGTATAAAACATAATAGCCAATTACCTTAATCAGTCCATAGTATATACATAGGTCTAATGTCACATGGTAGCCCATTAAAATATACAATTATGATTTGTCTATCACGAAAGTAAGAATAGTCTTACTAAGGTCAAAACTCCACTCAATGCAGATGAAGTATCTAACCTTCAGTGAACTCATGGCTGAAGTTCAAATGCACAGTAAAGTTTGGATTAGAGTTACAAGTGCTTTCACAAACTACGAATAAACAGATAAACAAATGAATGAGTGGTCTTCTCACAGGCCCATGACATTATTTTATGAGTCATTATCCCTGTTATATAGAGGCAGAATGTGAAACACTGGGGGCCAATTAACTCACACAGAAACAAACAGCTAATGCTAGACAGAGCTCCGGCTTTCTGATTCCAAGTGTGTGACATCACTTGCCCTGTCACACGTCCTTCATCCACCCCAAATCAGATGGGACTCTTCTATGCACTGTGCTGGAGTGCCACATGCAGGTGGGGTGTTCCCTTTCTATTTGGTTGACCCAGGATCCAATCCCATATGGCACAGCCAATCACAACCTCTCCTGAGGGTGGCACAGCCAATCACAACCAATCACCCTCACCCCGATGTATTCATCCGTTCCTGTGCTTCTTCCACTGGTGGTGAGTCCCTGAGCGTGGTCTTGGGCCTTGGGCAGAGTGGGACAGGTTAGATGGATGTTACAACACCTTTGAGAGACTTGGCTAAATCTGGGCAGGTGAGTCAGTCAGCCCTTTCTCTGGCTCCATATCTGCCAAAGGACAGGGACTCAAGCTATGGGTGATGCCCCAAGGAACCTTGCACATCCCTGTCCTTACTCATGGTCCCTTCATACCAAGGTGATGACCTTTAGGGAGGGGGCTCACATCCAAGCAGAGAGGAGGGGAATTAACGTCTACAGAGAGGCACACAGACACAGCCTCTCAAAGCAGCGCATGAAGATAGTGTTTTAGATACAGCTCACCATGGTGGTTATTAAAGTCAAGACTCAGAGAAATTAGGGAAGAGAGGGAGAAAGCAAGATTAACAGGTCCAGAGGGAAATTAGGTCATGCTCCCCAAATAAGCAGGGCTGACCTCCAGATCAGATATCAGCACCCCACCCTGTGAGTCTGACTACCACTTGCCGTATAGATATAGATCCCCGAGATTTAAATGCTGAGCCTGCCTCCAAGTTCTTGCTCCTGACTCCACAGGGAGCTGGCCTCAGGAAGACTGGCCAGGATGGAGCCAGGTGGGAGTACAAGCTGGGAGTGTCTGCAAAGAGAGGTGTATCTATCCCACTAGGTCCTGCTCACATACGTCTCAATCTGGGCCTGGAGGCTGTGGGTTCTGAGGGTCTGTCTATTCACTGACTCTACAAGAACTACCCGTGAGACTCACTGACTTGTGCTGCAGTTTCCGGGTTGAACTGGCCAGGTGGAGACTCACATTTAGTAGCAGGCCATTGGCCCAGAATGTGCCCTCTGCTGGGGGAGGCAGATAGGGGAAAGGGACAGGGGTCCTCTCTGTCTAAATCCACCACGTTGCTCTGTACTTCTGGTCAGGCCAGAGTGCAGTACTGTGTACGCTAGGACTTCAATGCCCTGAAAGAGGGATCCCCTCACCCCAAGATAAGTTTCTTCCAAAACTCTATGGGAACGATTATGGGATGGGGGGGGGGCATGATGTTAAGGAGATAAGGGGACAGTTGTCCCAGTACCCTCAGTCCAGCAGCTGGCCAACCTGTCTTCAACCACTGCCAGGGAGACGCCTTCACTGAACCTGTGGGCTTGGCAGTCTCTCACCACAGATGTATTATGGGATGTCAGCTAAGACTATGTGTGTGGTGGGAGGTCATGCTTGGAAGAAACGAAACCTGCTCCTACACCAAGGCAGCTTCTCCCCAGCACTTGTAGCCATTAAGTGGGGACACTGTAGACAGACCAGGGTCACCCAGCTTGAGGTTCCTCTAATTCTTTCACTTTCTACAGCCCTCACTTCCTGTGCCTGGCGGGATCCTGATCCCTACTACGGGTCTCCCACACAGGCTGGCTGTGTCTCTCCCTAAAACAGAAGTATGCATGCGGTATCGGTAACAGGAGAGCTGAGGTGACAAAGTATAGTGGTGTCTCGAGCTTGTCCATTCTGTCTGGAAAGCAGCCTGTGATGGAGAGTGAGGGCTGTGTCCCAGGTCTGGAAACTACCCATTTGTTAGTAAGGAGATGGGGCATAGGTCTTCTCCCCAGTCTGACCTCCCATCGACGAGCTGGCACTAAGTCCCACCCGCAGAGCACAGACACCCAGGAAAGCAGTTAGACAGGCTACCCTGAAGCAGCTGACCCAGCCAGGGACGCTTCCGACTAGCAAAGAAAAAACGCCAAACACAGCATCCAGCCACGAGTCTCCATCCACACCTTAGAAAGATGCAAAGAGCGACACCGGGTAATTTTCCCAACAAAATACATACGTTTCGGTTTTGTCTCTGCCGGTGTTCAAGTTCACCAAGAGACTGAAGAAAACCCTGCGCTGACCGGAAGCCTGGCTTGGGAACGGAACGAGAGAGGGGGAGCAGCTTCTGGCGAATATCTCCACCTAGGAGGGAGGCAGTGCGCACCTCAAATCCTGTTCTCAACCCAGCCGGGGACTCGGACCCGGTGTACCCCGGCTCCTGGCGGAGATGCGGCTGGTGCAACTGCCTGTGCACCCCCAGTCAAGCCCAATCGTGGCGAGGCTCTCCCCACGCATCCGCCACGGTCCTGGCGCGCCGAGCGCCGGCCCCTGGAAGGCGCCCCGCCAGCGCGCCCCGCGCCCCAGCAGGTGCAGCCCCGCGCGCTCCCAGTCCTGTCTACACAAACTTGTTTGCCCGCGACTGGGGTAGATCCAGCTCGCCGCCTGCGCCGGGGTCTTGGCTGGGGGACCCCGGAGACAGGACTCACCCCGCAATCTTGGCCGGCTGGGGCGCCCGCCTTCTCCGGGCGCCGAGCCCGCAGCCCCGCAGTGCCCGGAGCCCAGACGCCCGCACGCCCCCGGCGCCCGTGGCGATCACACCAACGCGCCCAGGCCCACGCCGCTCAGTTCCCCCGAGCTGCGGACTTCCGCGCTGAGCAGTGGCGGAGACGGCGGGCGCGGACCTGAGCCGCGGGCGCGGAGTGGAGCGGGCGGCGGGCGCGGAGCGGGCGAACAGGCGCCTGGTCTGCACATGCTCACTCGCGCGGCCCGGGGACAGCGGCCGGCCTCCGCCGGGTCCTAGAGGCTCCGGCATAAGCCCGCTGTTTGGCTCCCAGGAAGGGTCGCGGCTTCATAGCCGTGAGGGAAGTGGTGGTGGGGAGCGTGATCTGGCCTATGAGACAACGCACACACCGCGGGTCACACGCGCTACTCGCCACTGCCAAGACAAGACATTGACACCAGTCTGATGCACCCGCCCAGCCTAGCACTGCAGCCTCGCTGGCTCTAGCACGCACCATGGTGCTCACACCATACGCACAGCACACATGAATACACTGGGCATTGCCACTCACAGCAGTACGCCACCACACTTAGATGCAGACGTGGTGGCAGACGCACAGTGGCTGATACAAATACACACTGAATCACCAGACACCCACATTCACACACTCTGTGGGCTCTGCTCCACTCACTTAGAAACAGGCTAGAACACTGGCAGGTGCACACACACACACACACACACACACACACAACCACGCAGTTTGTACCACTCTAATACAAACACACAGACACACACTGGATCACTGTCCATGCAGAGGTAGGCACATTCACCTCACCCACCATGTCACACATCCACTCAGAAACAAGCACCCACACACAACTTGAGACACAATTTGAATCACATCCCCGATGACAAGGATTCTCACACTGTCTCCATACACACCTGGGGGTCCTGCCAGCAGCTTTTCACCCTGCCCACACTGACACATGGTGACAGACCTGCTTCTTGATATAGTACGTAGAGGGACATTGCCTCTCAGGCACACACACACACACACACACACACACACACACACACACACACACGGGGTGGGAGGAGAGAACAGCCACACAGGTCTACACACAGTCCCCTCTAAGGCTGGACCCAACCTCAAAGGCTTACCCCACTGAGAAGCCCCACTCCCCCTCTCCAAGGCCCCAAGCCACAGCATCTACCCCCTCTACCAGGAACAGCTGTGGGTCCAGCTCTCACCCAGGTCTGACGGACAGCTAAGATGCTGCTGGAAGCTGAGGACAGGATGAGAGGAGACGGCAGGAGCAGGTGGCAGAGGCTCTAACCGACTTCCTGAATGGAAGTTTCATGCTTCCAACTTCCGCTAGGGGCAGAGCTGCTCGGCCACTCAGAGAACTGTGTTTTCAACAGGTGCTGGGCAGCAGTGGGACGTAGAAGGGGACTAGGAGAAAGCTTCTGGGAGGTCAAGGCACCCGGATGAGGAAAGGACTCACTGAGGTTTGCACAGAAGAATCTTGGGTCTAGGGATTACGGCCGAGCTCTTGGATGAGAGCACAGGGAAGGAGGAATTCTGTGCTATCTCAGCATTCCAGGCCTGAAAAGAAAGTACCCTCTCCACAGCCTTTAATAATCGTTATCAACAGTAACTCGCTGTGCCCTTTTACAATGTTGTTTTGTGTTTAAACCCTCTCCAGGACTGGCTACATAATTTACAGAGTCGAGTGCAAAAGGAAAATGTGGGCTCTGTGCTCAAAAATTATTAGAATTTCAAGACATGAAGGTTATGGTTTTTAAACATAGTTCAGGGTCACTGGGAAGCACAGACTCTTGTGTCTTGCACAGGCCTTAGGCCACGATCCTCTTATATCCTTTGTCCCACTTAATACTTATGATAGACTCACTTCATATGCATCCACTTCAAAGATGATCTTGATGCACAAAGGGAGCTGATTACCCAAGGGTTGTAATGCCCTGGGGACGACCAAACCAGCTCCTTGGGATTCCAGGCACTCCCTTGCAGCTGCTACTTGGGAGGAGATACCATCTCAAGCAGCAACAACCTGAAACAACAGAGCTGAGTTGTCGGTGTGAAGATTCTGAAGGATGGAGTGGATATTAAGGGAAGAGCTCCGTGTTTGACGGCATCTGCCACGCACAGCACTCCAGGAAGGGCCTCCTGGTGTCTGTGTGTAGAGACGCCTATGTAGGGATGCCCGTTGACTCTGACAAGAGACACTGAGAAAGGAGGAACCCATCAAGTAGTTAGTTGAGAAAGGCTTAGAAAAGGCCATTTTGGGGTTTCTGTGCTGGGATGAATCCCTCCTCTTCAGCATTGGTTGCGGATAAGGGTTCGAGAAGCCACCTTGGATGGGCCTGATAGCAAAGTCCCCTTTAAACCATGCCAAGCCCCTCCTTGTGCCTAGATCTTCTTTCTACATAGCTAAGATCCACTGGTAGTCATCTCCATATCACCTGTTCCCATGTGGCAAAGACATCCTAATGTCTTCTATGGTGGCTCTTCCACAGTGTTGGCTCAGGTCCAGCTACTCCTGAGTAATGCCTCTGCTTCCCTTGCAAGTCTGAGACTAAGAATTAAATAGTCTCAGCTCACACCACCCCTGTCTTTGTGTTTGACTCTTTACTTCATCTGCTCCTCTTTATGGACTTTAATCATTAAGTATATGCATTGCCTCCTAACTTAATGCCCTCTCCTGAATTGTTGTTCTCCCCTCCCCTCCTCTCTCATCCTCCTCCCCTCCCACCCCCGCCCCTCCCATGTCCTCCTCTCCTCTCCCTTCTCCCTTCCTTCCTTTCCCCCCTTCCTTTCATGTTGTGCTTTCTTTTACTCACTGAGAAAGACGCCATCCTGTGTTAGATTCCTGTTGATTTGTGGAGACTGATGAGCCAGCTCACGAAAGAGGCATCCGGCATGGACAGCTGGACAAGTAAACAACCTCCAAATCTGGGCCAGTATGTGTGTGAATAAAACAGCACCGGACATAGCATGTAATCTATTTTTGTAAATATCCCATGCAGGGGTTTTTCCTGGTGACCAGAAATGCCACACGCTGTTCTGCGTTCTCCAGACCACCAGGTTTGTGGTGTTTCCTCCTTCTCCAAATGGCATGTTGCCCAGGAGTCCTGTCCTGCAGGGAAGTCCTGCTAGAGCGCCTGCCCACTGTTCACTTCCCAGTCCTCATAAGATTGATCACTACCTTCACCTTGGGTCTTTGCTGGCTCATTGTCCTTTTCTTAACCTTCACAGGCCACACAGCTAGAACTTGAGACCCCAGATAGCTAAGGGGATTTTTCTCACAAAGAGCTATTCCATGCATAATCCTTGGTACATATGCATGGCCAGTCAATATTCATTAACTTTTATTTATTAATTCACTTATTCATTCATTTGGCTTTTGAAACAGCTTTACTTCATCTGCCAGACGAGCTGGGAACTCACTCTATAACCCAAGCTAGACTTGAACTCACTAGCAATCTTCTTGCCTCAGCCTCCCAAGTGCTGAGGTGGTGGCTCTCAACCTGTGGGGGTCAAATGACCCTATCCCAGGAGTTGCATATCAGTTATCCTGCATATCAGATATTTACAGTACAGTTCATATCAGTCATAACAGTAGCAAAATTACAGTTATAAAATAGCAACAAAATAATTTTATGTTGGGGAGGGTCACCACAACATGAGGAACTGTATTAAAGGGTCACAGCATTAGGAAGGCTGTGAACCACTGTGCTAAGGTTACAGGTGTGAACCAGTTTGATGATTAACACTAAATTTGGTCAGTTCCAGAATCACCTAGGAGACAAGTCTCTGGGCATACCTGTGAGGAATTACCTAGATTATGTTAGTCTCTGCACCTGGCTGTGAAGAATTATTAAGATTATGTTAATTGAGATGAGAAGACACATACTGAGTATGGGTGATATCATTCTAACAGCTGGAACACGTGCAAAGAAAGGAGTAAGCAATCTAAGCACTGTATTCAGTGTTCTAGGCTACCTAAAGTAGATACAATGTATGCATCTGCCTCGGGTGGGTTTCGGCTGCCAGGGCTTCTCCAGAGTGAAGAACGGTGCCCTCACGGTGAGCCAAAATAAACCCCTTCTGCTGTGAGTTGCTTTAGTTGGATATTTTGTCTTGGCAACAAGATAAGCCACCATGCCTGGCTTAAGCATAATCAATTTCTAAGGTGCGATCTGTCTAACATGACATTTTCCATGAACCCAGGTAGGTCAGTGTCAGTCTCTAATGGATGCTGTGTTTCTTCTGAAGAACTCAAGACACTGTTTACTCTTGTTCTGGTTGCAAATATCTGTTAGTCCCCAGCCATCTTATGATTGGCTACCAGAGTCACCCAGCCACCCGGGGGACCCTGGAGGAAAGGGGATGGCTCAGTCTATGGTATCCACCAGTTGGGGAGGAGGCTGTGCCAAAATAAGAAAGCCAACAACATTTTGACCACCTGTGTCTGAGTGTTGCCCTCGTTACCCACACAGCTGTTGCTCCACTGTCCTGGACTTCAGGGTCACAGGGATTTGACCGTCCCCAAGTAGCCTGTGAAAGCTGCCTTTCACTCCTGTACCTTTCCTGAGGATGTGACCTTGAAGGATAGGGAGAATCTTTGACAACATCTCCAAAGAGAACGCACAGTTGCCTTTCTCCTTCTGAGTTTTTTTGCATGGTGCCATGAACACTTCATGTCTGTGTGCACAGTGAGACTGGGGCTGGGTTCGGCACTTTGCTGGGCTGTGTGTCTGTGTGCACAGTGAGACTCAAGGCTGGGTTCGGCACTTCGCTGGGCTGTGCGCGCTTGTTTGCTTTCTCCTGTGAGTGCTGCGGTGACTTAAATGTGCATCTGTGAAGATGCCAGCTACACAGATGGTAATTGCACCCCCTGCTGTGCTGGGCCTGCAGAACACAGGGCTGTGGGGGTGTGGAACAGGGCAGCAAGCCTATGACTGCCTGGGACCAGGCAGCCTCCCTGGGTGCTGGTCTGGATGGGAGAAGCTGGACTCCCCAGGCCTGGGCCAGAAACACCCAGAAAGTTGCAGGAATCCAGAGGTGGCAAAAGGACACAGTGCAAAAGACATGTTTCAGTGGCGAGACCTCTTGGCTGTGGCCGTGATGCCTGGTGCGAACTTACGCATCTAGCCGAGGAAAGCGCATCACTTCCCTCAGAGGTAATGTTTTAGTTTAGTTTAGTTTTAATTTCATACCCACTAACGCAATATCTGCAGCTCATAGATCTAGGAGCAATTTCAACTTTGTCTTACTATTTAAGAATATTTTTTTTCTGAGGCTATGACTGCTCTAGCTACTGTTGCCTCCGATGGATCTGGGAGAGTCAATTGGGAACCTTCTAGAAAGGATTAGCCATTCTAGATCCCACTGAGAATGTTAATGATTCACAGAAGAGATCAGAATAGTAACATTAGCTGGAGTTTGGAAGAAGCTGATCCGCACCTCATGGAGGAGTTCAAGACATCAGTAGCTATGGCTGTGGTGGGAAAAGCCAGAGCCAGGCAACAAGAACTTGGCATGGAGCTGGAGGATGGAACAGAATTGCTTCAGTCTCATGATGAACAAAGCAGTTTCTGGAGATGGAATCTGCTCTGATGAAGATGCTGTGAACATTGCTGAAATGACCACGGGTCTAGAATGTCACATCACCTTGGTTGACAAGCAGAGGTGGGGTTAGAGAGGAATTGCTGATTTGGAAGGAAATTCTACCATTGCGGGGGGTGGGGGGCTAGGGGGTGGGGGGTGGGACATTATAGCATCGCGGTCCAGGCTGCAAAATGGGAGAAAGTTTGATGTCCAGGTTGTGCTTCTAGAAGAGTGCAGAAGTAATAAACAATATATCTGATGATCCACTCTGACACCCAGTCCTGGCATTGAGCCTTACAGCATGGCATACACTGGAACGAGGGTCCTTGGATGGGGCTTATAGCTGTCTGGTTCCACCTTCTATTGGTGCAAAGGCAGCAGCTGGGTGATTCAGAGGAATAGAAAGCCATGAAGAACCTCAACATGCCTGTGTGGGCATGAAATCCATGGTATCGGCTCTCAGCTGGAAGGGGTAAGGCTAGCAAGCAAGCCACAGTGTAAGAGGATGTGGAAGCTCCTCCACTCTGCTTTACTCTCTCTCCCTATCTGGTCCTCATCCACCAGACTCTGATACCTAAAGAAGCAGCAGCTCAGCTTCGCCCCACTTTTATAAATTTTCCTGTAAGTCTGTCACCAAAAGTCATGAACTTGCAAATGATCTAAATTAAGCTACTGGCATACTTCATGCATATAGCACCAATATAAAAAAATCACTTTCATTTTAGAATAAGTTAACTCTCACAGTCAAGTTTCAAAGAGAATGGGGTTCTCCCCTGCCTGCATACATTTTTCCCCATGGCCAGCATCTTATATTTCTACAATACTTTTGTCAAAACTAAGACCTTGGCTGACATTGGCACATGGTTGGTAGCTAAACTCCAGACTTAATTTGGATCTCACCAGTTTCCCCATTAACATCCTTTCTCTGCCCCAGGGTGCCATGCAGGATTGCAGAGTCCATTGAGTTGTCTTGTCTGCCCAGTGTCCTCTGGGCTGTGATGGTTTCTCATGGTGCCTGGGCTTTAGATGACCTTGACAATCTCAAGATCACTGTCTAGGCAGAATATCCCTCAATCTCATTTCAAATACCTGGTCATCTCAAACTAGAGTGGCTGTTGAAATTCCTGGCATCATGTGTCTCTAGACACTGTCTCCCAGGACATAAGGCCCACTGTTTAGGAAGGGAGAGCTGGGCAGTGTCTTAAGGAAAGGCAAGGAAGAGATGCTCCCTTGGGAAGAGATTCTAACAGAATTAGGGCTAGCAGATGGCTGGAGGATGAAGTAATATTCTGGAGGTAAGTTCTGAGTGTACCACTGGCAGATATCTAGAAACACACCCATGGTACAAGGATCCTTCTTTATTCCCCTTGCCTCCTGCATCCCCGGTGTCTCTAGGGCACAGGTGGGTCTACTCATTCTTTCCCTGTGTGGTCTGCATCCTAGGTGGTCCAGGGGTGTTGGTGGGGCCTCTTGAGAAAAAGAGAAGCTCTTCTCAGCTTCCTTGTCCAGCTCTGACCCTTCACTCCCCATGGTCAGATCTATCCATTTCCTCAGCGACTGTGGCTCTTCCTTCTGTTCACCCACCTGTATCACCAGCCTTCCCTCCTCACATCCTCCTTCCTTAAGTCTCCTCCCTATGGAAGACTTCCCCCAGTCGACCAGTGAGGAGCTCTCCCCACTTCTCAAACATCTAATCAGCTGTGACGGAAATTGCTCCCTTCTTCTCCCAGAGGCTAGCCACTTCCTGATGCTGGTCTCAGGATGGCTTTCCCATCCCTTCCCATACTCAACAGTGGGTTCACGTTTTATTCAGCAGCCACACGAGGTTCCAGTGTCCTTCACTCCCAATGTGTTCTCTGTCTCATCCATAGGTTTCTCTTCTCTTTCTCACCCATAAGGACGATCCTGAAAGTTCTGTCCCCAGTCCTCTCTCTGTTGGCTCCTCTCCACTAGACTTACTCTTTCCTCCACTTTGACCTCTACCCTCAGCCACAGCTGTCTACCCAGGGTCTCTTCTGGATGGCTGACTGGATCCTAATACCCCTCATCCTTAATCTGGCAGCAATCCTCTCTGTCCTGTCCCTGGGCCTTTTCTGTCCCCTGAACACCTTCCTTTGAATCATGGTTCTAACATCCTCCAGTGGCCCGACTTTCCACACTTCCTTTTTTTTTTTGCCCATCTCATTGAAAATCGTCCTTCATCCACATACCTAAATCCCACTGGACGGCTCTCAACTTCTCAGACCTTCTCCACAGTGCTACTGTCCAACATGGGTAGAGACGTGACAATTCTCACGTCCTTTTGTGGTGTTCTTGCAGTATACAGAGGAAGCTCACTCTGGGGTTAGGCATCTGAGGCCTTTCAGTCCCCAGCCCATCTTTAGCCCTACACCAGTGTCCTGTGTTCTTTTCCATTTTTTTTTTCAGTCAGCTCATGTTGCATGCTATCCATTTTTCACACTTTAACCCCCTATTCCTTCTGCCTGGAATCCCATTTCTGTACTGTCTTGATCTCTGAGCTTTTCATCTCTCAGGGTCCCAGGACAAATTTCTTCTTCCGTTCTATACATAATCCCTCCAAGATCCTACACCTGCAATAAAATCTCTGCCTCTCTGTCAGGGTTTCCATAGTTTTATAAAGCTCAAGCTAAAAACCAAGATGGGAGAGACCCAGGCGTCAAAGCCAGGATGTATGTGTGCATCTGCATGTTGTATGTATTCAGTGTGTGTGTGTGTGTGTGTGTGTGTGTGTATGTGTGGTGTGTATGTGTATGTGTGTGTGGGTGTATGTGCACATGTGTGCATGTGTGCTTTCATGTGTATGCAGGTGTGGGTATATGTGTGTATGAGCATGTGTGTGTGCTTTCATGTGCATGTGTGTGTTAGTGTGTGATGTGCATGTGTATTTGTGTGGGTGTATGTGTTCGTGTGTGTGTGTGTGTGTGTGTGTGTGTGGTGTGTACATGTATGTGTATGTGCATATGTGTGTGTGTGCTTTCATGTGCATGTATGTGTGGGTGTATGTGTGTATGTGCATATATGTGCATGTGCAAGCATTTGTGAACATGTGTATATGAATGTATGTGGGTGTGCATATGGGTGTACGTGTGTGTGTGTGTGTGTGTGTGTGTGTGTGTGTGTGTGTGTGTTGTAGCTGGTGCTGGTCTTTACTGTCCAGAAAATACTGATTTCTCCTCAGCCAAGAAGGCAGGAGGAGATGTGTGAGCACTTGGGAAGGTTCTGTGGGTTGATGGGTCCCACGAGAGGTGAGAGGTGTTTTCATGTCATTTTATTTCATCTTCCTCAAAGCTTTGTGCAATACATACTATTTGAGCTCCCTTTCAGATGAGAAAATTATGGCTTGCGGGGGGGGGGGGGGGGTCAGGGACTAAGTGACTAAGCCAAGACCATATATCTAGAAAGCAGAAATGATGGGACTAGAGCTTTGGTATATTTGGATCCAAAGGATCCCTTCCCCATGTGCTCAACCTTAGTAGCCATGTTTACCCACCTACTTACTCCCAGTCCCACTACCCCTGGGGCACAGGGACAGTAGTGGCAACTTCAGAGAAGGCTCAGGTGCATTCCCTGTGTAGTTAGCTTCCAGACAACACAAACACATTCTTTCCCATCCCCTGACCAATCTCTTAGATTGGGAAAGAACTTCAAGGGAAAGGGACTGCTGAGTTGCTACTAACCAGGGGCATGGCAATGTCACTGTCAGAACACAGGGGATCTGAAACAGGGAGCTACTGGTCACTTAGAGGTCACTGAGCCAATCGAGATGCCCTTTGGGGAGAAGGAGAGAGGAGCTGCAGAAGGAAGACATGCATGCAGTCCCTTCTTCGTACCCAGCAGGTACCTGGCTGCAGGCAACCAGAGGCTACCCCACAGCTGGACATAAAGATGCTCGCTTAAGAGAAGAGCCTGCCCCTCCATTTTCCCTCTGTCTCCTCTGCATTCTCCCTGCTTTTGCCGTGAACAAAGGGGAATGGCACTAAGAATGAATGGAGAGGAGCCAGCTCAAACAGCAGTCTTGGGGGTACAGCAGGCCGGGGGACTGCTACTCGAGGACCACACTACTGTGTATCCTCTGCAAGTCCCTTCTCCTAGAGCAGTGGCTCTCAACCTGTGGGTCACACCCCCTTGGGGTCCAACAACCCTTTCATAGGGGTCACCTAAGACGATAAAAAAAAAAACCCACAGATATTTACATTCCGATTCATAACAATAGCAAAATTACAGTTATGAAGTAGCAATGAAAATAATTTTTATGGTTGGGGATCATCACAACATGAGGACCTGTATTAAAGGGTCGCAGCTTTAGGAAGGCTGAGAACCACTGACCTAGAAGCTCTGTCTCCTCACCTGAATGATGAGAAGCATGACGATTACAGGGGAGGAGGCTGGGTGGGTCCTTGGCACTCACTGTACCACCTGCCTTACATTAGTGACTTTTCTTATTTTAATTGTTGCGAAAATCTTGTTATATTCCATGGCTCTATTTGCATTTGGAAATCTACTGGTCAACACCTGGTTCTGACTTTAGACATGCCTTCCCAGATGCCAGGGTTCACTACATTGCTCCCTTGGAAACTAGGGTGCATCTGCACAGGTGGAGCATAGGGAAGGCACGTCTGCCCATGGCTGGTGCTGCATGGATCACCTTTCTTTCTATTCCTGCCCACACAGGATTATGTGTGAGGCAGAGATGGGTTCCCTGTGCTGCTGTGAGATTTGAGCACCTCCTGGGTACAGAACTGATGGGTAGTGGGCAAGAGCTGGCGGCAGGCAAGGAACCTGGGGACACAGAAGGTGTCTGTAATTCAAAAGAGCCTTCTGACCTTGCTTTCATTGGCCTGGGCAGCCCAGAAGAGAAAGAAATACATTTTAAAGGAAAATCAGATTTGGAGAACATTAAAAATGAAAATTGTATGGAAAACAGTTCTTATTTTTTTTGCATTTGTATTGTGTATGTATGTAGGCATGTATCTCTCTCTCTCTCTCTGTGTGTGTGTGTGTGTGTGTGTGTGTGTGTGTGTGTATGTGTGTGTGTATGAAATGTGTAAGTGTGTAAGTCAATTCTCTTTCTACCACATGGGTCCTGGGGATTGAAGTCTAGTCTTCAAGCTTGGTGGCAAGAGTCCTTATTCCTGAGCCATCTTCCTGGTCCATGAGCACTGTAGACTGATGAGAAGGTGTGGTTCAGGTAAGTGGGAAAAAACTCTTGTGTTCTCAGGGGAGAACAGGGGTAGTCTGAAGACAGATTAGAACATGCTAGGGGATTAGCCTTTCTCCTGGAGTCCAGAGCCTCAGTGAGTCTTTTGCCAGTGGACAGGAGCCACAATCGGGAGAAAGGAAGGATGGTAGGTTCTGACCATCATTCCTAGGACCAGTCTGACTATTGCTATGAAAACCAGTGGGGGGCACATGGAGAAATGTCTTTGGTTCTTAGATGAGGGTGATTCTCACTGTCTCGGGCTGAGTTTGGGACCACTATCTGAGGCACCTGCTTTCTCCCTTGAGGGTCCCCTGGGTTAGAAGCAGTTTCATCATCCCAGCGATAAAGCACAGGGCTCCAAATGGTCCCTCATACCTGAGGAATGACAGGGCTCAGGTGTGGGTCGGGCTCTCTGGCCAGCCTCCACCCAGTTCCATCTGCCCTGCAAGGAACAGGGAAATGAGAAGTGACAGAAAGTGCCAGGAGTCACTAAGACTCTGTCACCCCGATTTGCAGGCAGATGGAACTGCTCCTAGTGAATAGGGCACTTCAGAGACACTGTATCCCTGAAGGATCCTCCTGAGACAAGCAAGACCTTGGTGCAAGTCTCTGCTCTGTCCCTGTCCCCTCACCTGTCCCTGCCACACTCTCCTTCACCAGGCTCAGCTGTTTCCTGGACCCCCACCCCCACCTGCTGTACAGGCACAGCTTCTTCCTATCTTCAGAACTCTTTTTTTTTTTTAAAGCCCCATCAGAACCATCTTTTATTGTCCATAAAGACATCTGGCTTCTCCATGGCAAACCCCAAGTACCCTTTTACCCATCTTGAGGACCAGTCTCCTAGGAATAAATAACTCTTCATAGTTTTTTTAAAGATAACCTTTACAGAGCTTGCTTATAATAACATCCAACAATTACTGGGTCAGACTCCCGGGAATAATGAATTACTCCATCTGTGTTCGATGTCTTTGTTGCCTTTTATTTTCACTGACAGATTGAGAGGTTTTCGGGCTGCAGCATCTATCTCCAAACAGCACTGTGTCCCCTTCTGAAACCGTCTAGACAGAGCCTTGCTTGTTACATGACAGACCTGGGAGGGAAATGTTCCAGAGGGAGATACTGGAGAAAAAGAATTTCATCTCATATGCAGGCATTTACAACAGTCCCTTCTTGGTACAGGCCAACTCACTCCTAATGTTTTTTCCACCTTTACCCAAGACATGACTCACAGCCCTACATTAAATCTGCTGAAACCTTAGACTGGATTGAGATTCACAATCTGTTGTACATAGATCTGAGTGTATATAGACATGGGTACACATGAATGGGTATCACACATACTCATGCATGCATACAGTTTATATGCATACAGGCCTGTGCACAGATGCACATATAAACAATATGCATATGCATGCTGAAGCTGATTTGGTGGTTGAATAGGCACACACAAACTCATGCACACACACACACACACACAAGTGCATGGTATATAAAAGTACATGAGCACATGTACCCCACAGGCTTGCACACATGCATGTGCACATGGGTGTATGCATGCATGTACATGCTCCTTTGCTTGGGTGCTTATTTTCAATAGCACAATGACATTTCAATAGTACAATGACATTTTCTTGCTACAGTGTCTTGGTTGGTCCTCTGGTTCTAGTCTTTCCCTCCTCAGCTCAAGTCCTGGCCCTCAGGGTGGAGGCAACCACAGCACCTGGTTGAGACACTAGTGGGCACTATAAGCAGGGAGGAAGTAAAACCTAATGACGGCTCTGCCCCTGCCATGGCATAGGACATGGCCAGGCTTCTGCTCCTCCCGGAAGCTCACTCTCCCCCAGAACACACAGCAGAGACAGGTGCTGCCATCTCCCAGCCTTTAAGATCCTGGGGGAGCAGGCTCTGAGCCTCCCGTGGGGGCAGCCACAGACCACTCTAATGCCCTTCACAGCCAGCACATCTCTGTCTCCCAACCCAGCTTATTTACGATGCTTTAAACTCCAAGCAGACCCACTTCCAAACTCCTGCCCCTGACATAAATTACCTGCGAGGCCCGATTTGTATCGCTGTGGTTGGATGGCGCCTAACCAGAAAGCACTCTGGCTTCTCAGCAACTTCAATCCAGGCAGGCACTATGGATTATTTTTTTCACCCTAATTGAGCACTTCAGAAAGGGGGGGAGTTGAAAATCTTCAATAGGTTTCATTTTTAGGGAAAGCAATTTTGACTTATTAGGCACTGTTGGCTTCAAAAATGTGCTCGCTAATGACTTCTATTTAAATATTTTCCTCCAGCTGAGACGCTTAAAAAAAAAAAAAAAAAAACCAGGGTGTTAATGGATTCAACATTCCCTAAATGAGGATTTTCCCCACTGTGGCCTCTGAACTTTCTTGGCCAGATATTCTCCAGGGGTAAGGAAGTGCCAAGTGGGCCATGTGAAGACACTTCCTATTGGAATTCCCTGGAGGATGGGTGATGGCCGCTGTCCCCCTCCTCTTAGCACTTACAAAAGTGACGATTTGCTACCTGGAAGTATACATCGTGACAGGATCTCCAGGCTGCCCATCCCTAGGAGACTAAATCCAAGACACTGAGCCCCGTGGGAAAAGTCCCAGCCTCCCTTACGTTAGATTTCCCTCCTCACTATGGTCCCTCGGAGTTCCAGACAAGGAGAGGTGGTGGCGAAAGTCCTCCATTCAAACCCTTGCCTGTCCGCATGGGTGTGAGGCCTGTGTGGATTCATGGGGCCGGGCACCAGGAGGCCCACAACTAATTTCTCGACTTGCTGTTTCCATCTTGAAATTTTCACTGGTTGGTGAATGAGGTCTTACCTTCTCAGTCTGCACTGGATTCTGCCTATTACGTATTTGCTCATGGCTGGGTTCAGTGTTACACACACACACACACACACACACACACACACACACACACACACCCTGCTCACCTTCCACTATTCGTACATGCAAAGTCCAGGCCTACTGTTCCTAGTTCACACAACAGGCTTTGGGAAGGGTGCAGTGGACAGGACAGAAGTGGACAGCCCAGGGCCTGAATGACATCAGAGGCCAGAACATTGACTTTTGCATGGACAATCAAAAAAATTCATCTGAAAAATACTGACGTCCTGTCCCTACATCCTAAGTTGTTGCAAAGTCTGAGGGACAATGTGGGAGCGCGTGGAAGTGTGCAGCCCAGGAGGACTGGTTGACAGTGTCTGGCACTGTTGCCATCCCTTCAGGACTGATCTCATACCGACACTTTAGGAGGCCTTTCTTAGCTGGCTGGACTCCTTCCCTTCCAGGTAGCTGGCGCCTGCCTGTGCTCCCCAGCTTCCTTCCTGTCGGTACTACAGTTACACTGGTGTGTCACAACTGCCTGTCAGGAGAGCTTAAGATCACTTTCGTTTGCAAGTGCCAAGAGCCTGCTCAGGCTTGGACAATGAGAGAGGCTGCTGGAAGAAGGGTGTCTCCTAGAACACGGGGTGAGAACATTGTCTGGCCTCAGGGAGCCCTGAAATGAAAAGCTGGAAGCCTCCAGAAGCGCAGGATGTGCCTCTTACTTCTAATATTATTTGGGCATTGGTTCTTGCACCCAATCTTCTTCCTCTCTCCTTCCCCCTCCTTTGCCTCCCTCTTCTTCTCTCCTGTCCTTTGCCCCTCCGCCTCCTCCTCTTGTCCTTCTTACAAGTTTCTTCTTCACAGCCTTCTGATCTCTCCTTCTGATTCTAGGTGCTGCAAAGATGGATCGTTCCTGATTCAGTCTCCTGCGAAGGCCTAAAGTGTCCCTCCGGCTTAGGTCTCATCAAAAATAGGCAGGCGATTGTTGCACCCTGGCCTGCCAATTCCTCTGCACCTGCTGCTCACCCCACCAGTCCACCTTTGCTTACAGGGGGTGGAACCCTTATCTTTGCCTCTTACAGTATGCAGTCCTTGCCTAGCCTGTAAATTGTCCTTGAATACGGGAGGGAGAGCATGAACTATGGAGGAGGGCTTACCTTCCAACCTGGAACATAATGTGAGCTCCTAGCTATCATGCTCCTTGTGGGACCCAGTAAATGAGGCTGTGCCAGAATAAAAGCCTCTGAGGCAGCAGGTCACCAAAGGGACACTGGAGGACTTTGCCTGGCTCCTCAGCCCCCTGCAAAGAGACTCTTGCTGACCTTTCCTGCCGACCTCCAAAATCAAATCTGGGCCCAGTCTCCCTGAATATGCAGCCCACCTCAACAAATAACATCCCTATGTGCAAGCTTGTGTCTAAACAAGTTGAATGAAGAGCAAAGACAGAGGTCTATATATTCTGCTTCAGAATTTAAGTTGATTTCCACAGGAGGGAACCTGCTCACTCAACAGAAACTACACTCTCAGAAATTATTAAAGGAGCAGAATTAAATTCACTGGGGTCAGAGGTCCAGGAATACTAGAAACGCAATCCCAGCAGAACTGCAGTTAATTGGCACCCTGGAACACATTGGGAGAGACCAGAAATGCAGCTGAACTGTGTACCCTGAGACCAAAGCCAGTAGTAGAGACCCTGCTCCCTGGTATGGTCTCTGAGCTCATGGCACTGGTGCTCAAGGAGTCTCCAGGACAATCTGCTCTTCCCTGGCTTCTTTGCAGAACAGGACAGGTGCCGGTGCAAAAAGGAGAGAATGGCATGCACGGACAGGATTCCTTGGACTAATCCATCCAGATGTGGAACTTGAAACGTAGGATCATCGCTGCTTCCAGAAGCAGCTTCATGTCCCTCTTACCTAGTCCCACGGCATCAAGAATGGGCTAGAAGGAAATGCCTTCTCCCCTCTCCTGCTTTCCATGTGGAAGGCTTTCCTAAGGCTCTCTCTGGTCCCTCTCTGTCTCTTCATCTGTCTTCTCAGAAGTGAGCTAGCAGAAGGCAGTGGGCACACCCAAGTGAGGTCCCACAGCCTGGCTCAGTGCAATAGTGCAAAATATATAGACCTCTGTCTTTGCTCTTCATTCAACTTGTTTAGACACAAGCTTGCACATAAGGATGTTATTTGTTGAGGTGGGCTGCTCAGAGTCCCCAGTTTTTGCAGCAAAGGTCAAAAGGTATGAATACCTTCTAAAGTCAACATATCATGCGGTCTAAGTCACAACCTTCCTGTCTTTGATGCACGAACCATTAAAGAGTATCACAAAACTTCAAAGCACCACTGGTCTAATTCAAACGTTTAGAAACCAAGGTCACCATGCTTTTCAGGTGCTGTAGTTGAATTCTGAATGTCCTCAAAGACCCACGTGTTTACTACAGGCTTCATCTTCGGCCTTTGCCACCACTGGGAGGTGACAAAGCCTTTAAGATGTGGGCCATGGCAGGAGGTCTTCTGGTCATGCTGGAGTGTGCCCTTGAAGCGAAGGGGACCCTCCATTCTCCTGTTTCTGCTTCTTGACCACCATGGCGTGAGCAGCTTGTTCCACCACGTGTTCCCTCCATCCTGCACTGGCTTGCCACAGGCCAGAAAGCAATAACACCTACAAAAGCTCAGAAACCATGAGCCAAGACAAACGTTTTCTTCTTTTTAAGCTGATCGTCGCAGATATTTTGTTATAGCAATGGAAGGTTGACAAACATGTAGGTGTCACAGCCGCAGGCTCTTTTCACGGCTTTCCAGACTCAGATTTGGCTTCTTAAATTCTGGTTTTGTTGTATATCCCTTAGCTCACCAAAGCTTTGGAAACTGTGGGCAAATCCTTAATCAATTGTACCATAGTCCCTGTTTTGGGTTTTGAACAAACTGGGAAGTAAAATGGAAAAGTGAAAATAGAGGCCAAAATGTCAGGCTATGACTGCTAGAGACCAGGTGGAGAATGTGGCATCATGCCTGCCCGACAACTGTGTTGCTAGCACTAAGCCCTGGACCTGGCAGACATTCCCACCATTGCAGGGATGTGCCAGATTGCAGCAAGCTTCCCACATGGAGGGAGGGTCATGGCTGAGTGAGACTGTAACCGGGAGAAGTTGAGAATAGCTATTGTTCTTTTTTTCAGTGTGTGCGTGTTCATGGGTATGCACATATGAGGGCATACATGCATTTATGTGTGCAGGGACATGGAGGATAACAGCCTACATCAGATGTCTTTCTTCATTGCTTACCTCCTCATTTCTTGAGCTATGTCTCTCATGGAACGTAGGGCTCCCTGATAGGACTACTCTGACTGCAGTAAGCACCAGGGATCCTCTTGTCTCCACCTCCCAACACTAAGATTTCAGGTGCACACTGCCACACCCAGCCTTCTCTGTAGGCACTCGGGATCCAAACTCAGGTCCTAATGCCAGTGCAGCAGGCATCTTAATGACTGAGCCATTGTCCCAGACTCAGCTTTTGTCTTTTGTGGTTAGACTCAACCCCTGGTAGAGGGGCGGAGCTCAGCCAGAGAACATGCTGTCATTCTGAGGGAGGGGGAGGGGGGAGGAAGAAGGGAGGGTTCCTGGGGGCCAGGAGTTTCCAACTATCTCCCAATCACCCTAACCATGTGCTAGGGCATCATTCTTTCCTCCTTCTTACTCAGGTCACATATAGAAACAGCCAGCACTAAGTCCTGTTGACTTCAAATTTGCTTTCTAAACAAACTTCTGATATGATATGTCCTCTCTGTAGCATATAATTGACACTGGTTCGTGCTCTCTCTCTCCCAGGAAACAGCAAAAACCACCGCATTAGCTTCTGTTTTTGTTTTTTCCACTTCTGAGTACAATCTTCATCTAGAACAATAATCCTCCTAGAATAAAGTCTGGTTGTATCAATTCCCTTCTTGGGACCATCTGCTCTCTCCAGCTCTACCTTCGTTTCCAGGCTCCCCTCTCTCCTGTTCCTCAGGATAAGTTCCCATTACGGTGACTGCCCCCTCTTCCGACTCTGGACTTCCAGTGTATCTTGCCTTCCATTCTCTAGGGACTTTCATATGCGTAATTTGTTCTGTTGGTTTATTTTCTTGGTTTTCTTTTACTTTTTCACCTGGAACGTCTTAATAATTTTTCAAGGTAAAACAAAACAATCAAACAAAAAACAAACAAACAAACAAAAACCCAAAACAACAACAACAGCAACAACAAAAAACCAACAACACTGTAGGAAGTACTAATAGCATATGGTTTGAATAAGAAATGTCACCCACAGGTTTCTGTTTTGGCCACTCAGTCCCCAGCTGGTGACACAATTTTGGGAGGTCATGGCATCTTTAGGGTTATGACCTGGATAGCAGAAATGGTAGCAAAATGCCCAAATACTGAGAATTATTTGTTAAGTGAATGAAACAAATATTCAAATATACAGGTGAAAGAATGTCTACAGTGAGAGATGAGGGTGTCTGCAGTCCTGCCAGGCCAGATGTGGCCACAGCTCCCCCAAGAACTGGGTCCACCGGTTGAGAGACAGTGCAGAGATGGTACTGTACAGATTTCTGGAAATGTTGAAGGAACTGGAAAACATATGATGCTCTGTCTTCAAGTATGTCTTAAACGTCTGCCAGCCTGTCATGGGAAGGAGGAAAAAGACATATTCTAGAATCCCCAACTAGCCCACAGAGCCGTATTCAGCAAGGCAAATTTTGCCACTCTAATTTAAAAATTAAAACCTATATGCTCTTCACACAAGCCATAAATGAGGCATTTGGTGAGTTCTTGATTATCCGTTCAGTTGTGTCTCATACCTCCCAAACCCCCACCCAACTGATAGGAAAGAGCAGATGTGCTTTGCTCAGGGTCAGTTATGAGAGGATGAGCCAGGATGAACACTCAGGACCAGCTCATTCCAGAGCTTATACTATTGGGAGCTGGCCCCACGGGGTATGAGCTACCTGTTAAGGTAGTGAGTTTCCATCCCTATAGGTGTTCAGTGAAAGGCTGGATCCATCACTTAGCTGAGAATAGAGAATAGAAAGTGCACAGGAGACAGCTGGAAGGATACAGTGAACTGGAGGCCCTCTGATCCCTGGGCTGTGAGCTCACCCACTCTTATCATCCTAGTATCATAAAGGTTATGACAACAATGGCTTTGGCCTAATGAGCCTACTTTAAATAAGATCTTCCTGCCCTTGGGTGCTCAGTGATTAAAGCACTTGCCAAGGTTCAAATTCCCAGAACTCATGTAAATGCCTAGTGGTCATGGTGGCTCACCTGTAATTCCAGCCTCAGAAGCCTCCTTCTGAGCAAGCTAGCTATCTAGACTAATTACAGTGGTGAGCTCTGGGTTTGATTGAGAGACCCTCCTCAAGGAATATGGAAGTGAGATTGAGGCTGATTCCTGGCATCAATCTCAGTCCCTCACATGTATGTGCTTACATGTGTACATGTAACCCCATATATACATGTGCCTAACATGCAGGAAAATATGAATACATACACATAAGCAATACACACACACACACACACACACACACACACACACACACACACACAGAAAGAGGATGGGGTTCTACCTGTCCTCTAGGCTGTTCCTTCAAAGCTCAGAGACCACATCTGGAGTCCTACTCTGCACAGCATTCCAAAACTTCTAATAGCCTCTTTAGAAAACGGTGCTTTGATTGATTAGTGATGTCTGTCAAGGGCACAGAATAGTAGCTGGTAGACACTTTCCACCCATTTGTCACCCTTGTTTTCTCTAGAACATACATTTAAGCTCTAAAGAGGCATAATTGGATAATAGCTGTAAAGCCACATGCATAGAAGACGAGACCAGAGAACATCCTCTTAGAGCCAGAAAACGGATTAATTTCAACATGGAGATTCGCAGCCATCCAGATTCCAATTCCCTACATTACTCAGCTTGCTTCCTTGTGGGCCTGTCCTTTAATTAGGAGGCTCTGCAAACACTTCAAAGCTGAGCAGCTCCCCAGCCCAGTGCCCGTCCCTGCCAGCTCCCAACCTCCCCCCAGCAGCACCCCAGAGTGCCAGACTAGATTTTGATCACGCAAATCAGGATGTATGTTTCCCACTGTGAAATAAATAGCCATCCCCCAACCACATCTTTATCCCTGAAGCCAATTAGAGGCACAGCTGGCTTCCCAAGCAGAACTGGGAGGGAGCCACTCTGTCTCATCTCTGCCTTGGTGCCAAAGGGATGCTGTGGTCGTATATCTTAGTTGCCCTGGCCTCCAGAAAATCAGGGAGCTTTTCTTGAACAAATGACCTACCAAGAGCCCTGTGACACCCTTGCCAGTCCAGTGACACACATCCCCTTATTGATGCCTCAGATTTAAGATGGTAGGGCTTGGAGCGTGGTAGACTCAGTTTCAAATGCTAATTCTAGCATGAATTTGCTGTGTTGCTTTGGGTAAGTGGCTTCACCCATCTGAGCTCACTGTATTCATTTCTGAAATAGGAATGATATGATAAACCTCATGATCCTTTCATCAAGATGGTTTCTCTTCCTTTACCTATCTCACACTCCTGAACAAATCTCTATTCTGTGCATCCACTTCCTGCTCCTGCTATACTTTTCATTCAAGCCTCATCAGCTTTCCTTCTGTCTAAGGTGTCTGCCTGGCTACATAGGACTCAGTCTTGGACTGGTTGTGTTTTAAGCCAGAGAGGCTGCTGTCTGGAGTTGTCACAACCTCTACCTATAGAGGGACATGAAGTTATCATTGGGGCAGATTTCCTCCTTCTGAGAAAAACTCCCAAAAGAGAGAGGGAGACAGAGTTTGTTATCCCTGAAGGAAGGACAAAAGGTTTTCCCAGCCATACCTCTCTGTAGAGTAGAGCTGGTTTCTGGGAGGAAAGGGGCAAGTTTGAGGCCTCTTGAGAGGAAGAAAATCATGAACTAGACTTCTTCTTTACATCTGAAGTTCAGGAGCGCAGTCTGAAGGGTCTACTGGAAGCCAGGGAGGGCTCACTGGGAGGAAGGTGGGACCTGAACTCCTGCCTTAGCGTGGACTGAGGGCCTACCTGACCAGGGAGACTGTAGTAGGAAGCTTTTCCTTCAGGGAGATGTACATACCCTGGGGACTCCTGCAGTTGGAAGTGAGGTTTGTCCTCAGGAACCAAGGAAGACTCTCTGCAGCCTGCTGAGAACAGAACTGGTCCACACAGTTGCCATCAGCCAGCCACATGTGGCTCTTTAAGGTTAGAATCAAATTAATTACAATGAAATAAACTTGAAAATTTAGTTCTTCAGTCACAACTGGCCACCTTTCAGGGGCTCAATTGCCACATGTGGTTAGTGGCTAGAGGGGTGTGGAATGACAGCATGCCCACTGCAGTGGGAGGTCCTACTGCTCACACAAGGTGGCTCTGTGTGCTGGGAGCTGCCCCATGCCCTACATAATGCTTAGCATCACCTCTGGGCTTCCTCCTAGAAGATATCACTGGTGAGTGGTGCTGGTGGCTGTATCCCATCCTCTAGCCCAACAGCCAAAACCTCTCAAGATAGAGCCCAGCTGTCTTTTTAGTTAGTGCAGAATCATCCCAGACGAGAGCACTGTTGTGTGGACAAATCACAACTGAGCTGGATTAGTTTCCTTCAGGGTCCCAAGGCAGGAGCAGCTGAGCACACAGCTGCCCCATGAGAAGGGACTGAAGCAATGTCCAGGAGAGTTCACAGGCAATGGGAATCAATTCCTCAGTGATGAGGTCGGATCCCTTGCAATCCATTTATTTTCTATCCCCCTCTCTGAACCCCACTACATGGGGGCCTAAGCCTTCAACACATGAGCTGTGGGATTAGAACACCAACTTCACTCTTCTCTGTGAGCTCTATTGAAAATCTTAGGTGCCCTGGGTCTCAGTTGCTTCATCTGCAACATAGACATATTACCTCCCTCGTGAGGCTACCGTTAAGGAAATGGACACAGAAAGTATCTACCTGGCAGTTGTCTGTCCAGAACCCCTCAGATGCAGCTGACTGTGGTCCCTGAATGACTACCACTGACATATGAGCTCAATTTGCCATGGTCCTTTGACTTATAGGTAGAGAGTGCTCTCTGTGGTCCATCAGACTTTACCTGGGGTGGCCTGTCATTTGGGCAGTGACTCTAGATGTCACAGGATCATATGACCCGAGCCCAGGACACACCATGTTCTTCAGGCCGTCTTGGTCCATTCAACTCACCTTGGAAAAATATCTAATACCTCTTGCCAAATGAAAAACAGCCCTAGAGACTTAGGAGGTAACCATGGCAACTGTCTTCTAAACTGGATTATTGTTACTTTATCAGAAAGTTCTCTTTTCCTTCAGCTTTCCGATGCCCCGAAGTTGGATGAATTTTTAAATGTGATTTTATTGTATCTTGGAGCTAAATCTTTTCTGTGTGCAGCAGAGACCTGTCCTCGAATCAGGATGAAAGCTGACGGGAGACTAGGATGTTTTTCAAAGCCAATCTTTTTTCTCTGCCGCAACCCACAACCACTGCTGTTATCTACCAGAGCACCATACCTTCTATGCCAAAGGGGTAATGTCTGTCACACTTTCCACTGGCCACTCATAGGCTGAGAAGAACAAATGTGGACCACCTACAGTTCTGGAATGAATCAAAGAGGGGGATTTAATAGTAACAGCAAATACAAGCAGAGTCATCCCTGCCCACTTCCTGTGACTCACCCGGTACATTCTCTCAGACTCCTTTCGATTCTGCAACCAATGGCCCAAGAGGATCAGGAGACTGTGCGTTCCTAATACAGAGCCCTGACACACTGGCTTTGCAACTAGTGGCTCAGAACACTGAGCAAAGTTGAATGCGTGAGTGGTTGAAGCCATTCTGTGTTGTTTTAGCAGTGGATGGTAGGTGAGACCTCTTCCTCTTTGGATCCAGGGTTCTCGAGTATGACTGAGCTAATGATACTAAGCTAAGAGCCCATGGACCAGCTTGTGTCTTACAAGTGCTCTGTGACTGAGTGAATGCATTGACTCTACTAATTAATTCCTTGCTGTGTCTCTTGCAAGTTTTAGATGACAGAATGATTATTGGAGTTCATTATAAGCTACAAAGTGTTCCTAAGTGCATGGGAGTGTTGTGAGGGTCGAGCTGGCTGATAATAAGAATGCCACTAGTAGCTTGCCTGGCCCACCAGCTAAATGGGCCTGCAAACCCTGCCTGGCTCAGGTCAGCTCCTTCAGGTCAGCCCTGCCACAAAAGTGAAATAAACTCTTCTACCTTTAAGCTGATTTTGCAGATTATTTTGTACCAGCAATAAGAAAAGTAACAAATACAGAGTCCATTCATGAAATAACCTTTCCCAGGGAAAATGGCCAGGCTGGTGCTAACCCTGATCCCCAACTCTAAGCTTAAGCCTAACCTTAAGCCCTAGCTCTATCCTGAAACCTAACCCTAAGCCTTAACTCCAACCCTAATGCCAGTTCTAACCCCTAACCCTAAACTGAACCCCATTCTCCCCTAAGTTCAGAGCCCTTATGGGGGACATTTGCTTTTTACTGCTGAAAGTTAAATCCTTTGACAGCTGAAGAGAATAAAGTGGATACCCCCACTAAGACAGGAGCTCTGGAAGGTCTTAGGGCAGTAGCTACTTGGAGAGCAGTGTCACATGCTCCATAGGTTGTTCATGGTGGGGACATCTTCTAGCAACTATGCATATGGAGGCACTCAGTCTGGACTCAGTCCTGAGGGAAATGAGCTGGTTCACTAATTGCACCTCTATTTAGGGGTCTCTTCTCAGTGAAGGAAGAGCTAGTTCATGGTCTTCCTCTCTGAAGTTCTCATGGCCTCACCTGGTAACTCCTCAGAGTCCATTTGTGGGCACTGTGACCCCCACCTCTGTCTCTCTTTTTTCTCCAGAAAACCCTTCTCAGGCTTCAAGCCCAAGTTTATGAGACCTGGAGAAGAGATAGCTGAGAACAAGGCTGTAACACCTGGGGGGCAGAAAAGCTATTGAAGGGGTCTGGAGAAGACAAAAGAGGCAAAGGCATCATTTAGAGGGTCAATGGCAAGCCAGAAGAAGGCCTAGACTTGAAAACCCAAGGGCCATTCCTTTTTGAGGGGTGTCTTGCTAGCACAACAAGGTCAGGCTACTGGCACATGCACTATCAGTGCCCACACTGGCCCCCATGTTGGCATCTAGTGAGCAGTTTCTTCATCCCTGAATGACAGTATTTGAGGAAACAACTCACTGGATTAAAGCAGTAGCCTTTATCCCTCCTATCCTGCGCTCTGAGGGCCCAGACTTAGCTGGTCCATACTGTAAATACTGCAGAAAGGTCAGTCCTTCTGGAGCCCACAGCAGAAACATCTCAACACCAACTTTGATCAAAAGAAAGAACAAGGCTATTCAAAGGTTTCAGATTGCTAGATTGTTCAAGATGTCTGTTTTTTCCTGCCACTTACGACCAATGTTACCAATCCTGTTCTTCTACCCCAGGAACAGCCCCTTATGCCATCTGACTGCCTCCTACCTTAGCTCTGACCACACATTTTCACTTGCTCAGTTACTCAGCCTCTTCCCTGGCTTCTAACCAATTGCCCCCCACAACCAGACCCTCAAAAATCTGTCTAAAGAACACAGTGATGATGATTATGAAAATGAGATGATGATAAGGATGATGATGAGGACAAGACAAGGATAATGATGACAAAAGCCACATCAGCATTAACTGGGGTGCTGATACACATCAATCCTACACCAAGCACTTCACGCGTATGATTCTTTTACTCCATAAGATAACCCTAGGGAAAAGCTAGTGTTATAAGCCCCGTTATAGTTTTAATTTACCCCTAAACTCATATATGGAAACTTAATTAGCAACACAACTGTGTAACGGTCAGTGTTGAATTGCTGTGACAAAACATGTATGACATCTAAACAAAAGAAAGGTTTTCTTGGTCTCATGGTTTCAAAAGTTTCAATCCACAGTTGTTGGTGCTGCTGTTTGGGGGACTGAAGGGAGACAGCTCATCATGGCAAGAAGCACACCTGGCATAAAGTCATCCATCCCATAGAGGTCAGTAAGTAAAAAGAGAGAGGAAGGGGCTGGGGTCCCTGTAGCCCCACTGTAGGATGCCTATAGTGATGTGACTTCCTTCTGCTAGGCCTGTCCTAGCTTCATTTCTGTTGCTGTGGTAAAATACCCCAACAAAAAGAAACTCAGGGGAGACAGAGTTTGGTTTAGAACTCAATTCCAGGTTATAATTGTTCATAGAAGGGAAGTCAAGCTAGCAGGGATTTAAAGCAGTCGTATCTCAACCAGAGTCAAGAGCAAGACAGAATGAATGCATGCATGCTTGCTACTGTTCAGCTCCCTGTCTATATTTATTTGGCACAGGATCCCCTGCCTAGGGAATGGTGTCACCGACAGTGGGCTAGGTCTTTCCATACAAATTAACATAATCAAGACAGTCCCCCACAGACAGGGTCTAGACAATCTCCTACGGCAACTCTTCCCAAATGATTCTAGATTGTGTCAAGTTGACAATTAAAATTAATCACTACAGTCTTCTAAAGATTCCACCACTTCTCAGGCTGACAACCAAGCTTTCAACACAGAGGACTCTCGGGGACACTGAGGATCCAAACTATACCAGTGAAAGTGTAGGGAAGTGGAACCTTCTGGCCCTGTGAGACACTGGTCTCATGAATGGGTTAGCATTGCTATAAAAAGGGCTTCACTCTCTTTTCTTCCCTATGCCATGTGAGTTCATAAAAAGGCCATTACCAGACACCAGCACCTTGGTCTTGGCTTTTCTGCTTTCAGAGCAGTGAGAGAATACATTTCTGTTGTTTATGTTAACCAGCCTCTGATACTCTAGTACAGCAGAACAAAATGAACAAAGACAATCCCTAGTTTACACACGGGGGAGTTGAGTCTCACTCAATAAATTTTAAAATAAAGTTTAATAAATTGACTAAGGGCCACAGCTATTACGAAGCAAATCTGGGTTTCCAGCTGACGTCTGTGTGACTTTGCAGTTCTTATTTTTAACCCCCATATATGATCCAGTCCTCATGTCACTGTCAAATTTGTTCTGAGAAACAAACCGGTCTCAGAGAACTGAGGCAGTGGTGAGAGAGGACTGAATGAAAGTCTGTGGGAGCTAACCCACTTGCCTGACTGTGGTAGCTGGAGTAGGAGTCACTGAGGATGTGGCATGTGAGCAGGAGAGGCTGGGAGGGCAAGAGAGCCTTATGCAGGGGAGCATTATGCTGGGGAGTCTGGTGGACACATGAACTAACAGAGGCATAGTTAGACAAACTATGGCTAGTCAGCATCCCAGTATGTGCCCAGTGTGATGTGCCTCAAGCCTGTGTGTCATTCTGAGCTCAGTCAAAGACAGCAGCATGCTCCAGATGCTCTGACAAAATTTTGTTGTCTTTCTTAACACTTCTCTCTCATATATCTTATACTCAGGCCATCAGCAAACCCACTCAAGTTCTAGTTCTAAACTATGGCTGGAAACTGGTCTTTCACCACCCTTCTGCCCTGAGTCTTGCTCCAGCCATCTCTTTGTCCTTGGAAAGCCACAAGAGGCTCTGAATTTGTCCTTGCCCTGCAGGTTATTTCTCATAGCAAACAGAAGGTGATTTTTTAAAAGTCAGAGGAGGGGAAGTGGCTCAGTGGGTAAAGGGGGGTTGCTGCACAAGCATGGAGACCTGAGTTCGATCCCTGGATGGTGAAAGCAGAGAAATGATTCTGCAAAATTACCCTTTGACCTCCATATGCTCGCATGAGCACCTGTATGCAAACCCATGCACACTTCCATACATCATACACACACGTAATAGTAATAACAGTGGTGATGACAATAATGAAGTGAGTCAGGCTGTGTCAATCCTACACCGAGCACTTCATGTGTATGAGTTGGTCATAAAAACGAAATGCAAAAATGAGGCTGGTGATGAACATTTTCACAAACAAATTTGTGCAATGTGAAAGACACCCTGCACAGTAATTACCTGCATTTTCCTGAGCACAATTCTTTCTTTACACCTTCACACCCTTGGGTCTTTTTGTTTGTTTGGATTTATTTCATTTTTTTTTTTTTTTTTGAGGCAGGGTTTCATACTGTATCCCATGCTGCCCCAAACTCATGTCAGTCTCCTGTCTCAGCCCATCAAGTGCTGAGTCACATGTGAGCCACTATGCCTGGTTGAACCCCTGGGATTTGGCCAAGCTCTTCTCTTTGACTGGAAGTCTACCTCCCTAGAACATGCTGCTCAGGTCTGGGCATCCATGGCCCAGATCTTATTCTCTCTTCCATGACAATTTCTCCCAGATCTTTTTCTCAGAGTCCCCATCCCTGAGTACCAGTTTCTTGGCTCACTCCTGTCTCCCTGCTGGGTATGTGGCACAGAGGGGTTCTTCACACTCAGGGGGATCTGGAGCTCCCTGTCTCAACCGTACTCGTGTTGGGACCTTGATAGATGCTGGTTTAATTGGATTATAGTAGTGGAATTCAGGGAGTAGCTGTCTCCCTCTCAACTGTTCTTCCAATCAGATGTCTAACTGCTTCTCCGTGATAGAAATTAATTGACTCGAGGACCATTTTCCTAAAGAAAAGAAACTAATTTAGGATTTTAAAAATAATTGCAGCTCTGTTAAGTCCCATTTGGGAGAAACAGGGAACCAAACCAGCAGACTTCTCAGCACGCAGGCAGAGGCGGCACCGTTTCTTCTGATAAATGATGTACTTAATGTCTTACGATCACTTACAAAGTGCCCTCCCACCAGCTGAGGCTCTTTCAAATGCCTGAACACCCCACCCCACCACACTGGGGGTTCAGAGAGGCAGGCCCTGAGCCTGCTAACTCTGCCCCAAGTTCCAGTAGCCTGTGCCACCTTCAGGTTGGCACTTGCCAGCCTCTGCTAAACTCTCACAGCGGATTTCCAACGCTGTCTATCAAATTTCATGTATCTCCATCTTGGACCATCATGTGGGCCACTGTGCTATCAAGTAATTCCTCTAGAGTTCCCTACCCTGTCATTCTTCATGGCAACTGACATAGAATTTTCTGGAATACATGTTTGGACATGCTCTTTATATTTATTTATTTTTCCAACCTGAAAAATCCTTACTGTCACTTTACAATCCATCTTAGTGTTCTGATCTGAGAATTCTTTCTACCTTCCTAGCTTCAGCCTGAAGTGGTGAGTCCTGCCCAGGGGTGGTTTTTCAGCATTTGTCTTTGAGAAGTAGCAACACTTACTCAGCATGGATTATCTCTTGGGGAGGGGCTTTCAGGGGAGCTTTGCTTAATTCCTTATTCTTTTCAGTGTCTTTTTGACTTTAGCCAATATACTCATTCAATAGCCAGAAAACACAACAACAAATGCTGTCTTTTCCTGTGAAAAGAGATCCCCATGAAAGCACTACCGAGCAGCATGGAGGCTATGTGATTGGGGAATTGGTAAAGAGGAAGGAAGATGGCCACAATTCTGGAGGGCTGGTGTCAGAAAATTAGGGGACCAGCTTGTATTCTCAGGAAGTTCTTTTGGGATGGAAGGCAGGATGGACTCAGGCACTGTGGGACATGTGGCTGCCACAGAAGGATGGGCTTTAACTGTCAAAAGCTCCCAGTGCTAGGGGAGACATGCAGATGTATCCTTGAAGGAGAGCTGGGAGCTAATGGGGATCAAAGCAATGGTGTTTGAGGATCAGGCTGTGATGGACTTATCTGGCTGTGGCAATCAATTGGAAGGTGGCTGTCACAGTCAGAAGGAGAAGGGGTGGGGGACTGAGCTCCAGTGGCATGGGGCTGGGGAGAAAGACAGCCATGAGAGGCAATGCCAGAGTCTGTTGGTACGATGCTCTGAACTTGGGAGAGATCGGACTCCCAGTTTGAAGAGATGAAGTATGGGAAAGGCAGAGGTGGAGGGGGCTTGCGAGCAGAGTAGGGTATGGTCGGAGTCCTCTGAGCGGATCTCTCTCTTTCTTTTCTCAGACATTGTGTGTTCCCATTATTTCTCCCCAAACTCCAGAGCAGCTTTCTTGCTGTGCCTGCATGCTCACTTCTGGCTCTCTCCTAACAAATTGCTGAGAACAATCACAGAGAACTCAACAAAATAGGCCTGTTCACACAAGTCAGTACACAAGATTCCTGGGATCACGTTAAAACACAGCCTCCAGGTGGGACACAGACCACTAGACCTTGGACCAGACCTTGAATGGTCATGGGCATGTCCTACACAATGATTTAGCCATGTCACACAGCTCTGCTTATAGAGTCCAAGCTGTATCACATGAGGTTGGCAGGACCTCACTCACATCCACCTCTCAGTTCTCACTCAACTTGCTTAATCTTTCACTCTCTCCTTTCTCCATCCACATAGAACATCCTTTTTTCATTGTGAGCTGCTGTAAAATCTCCATGGCTTCCTCTTGTTCTTGCTGTCTGTGATCCCAATTCTTCTCTATCCCATGGAAGTCTTCTCATCCCCATCTCCTAAGACGTGCTTCACCCTTGTGACATATGGCCCTTCTGTCTTCACATACACTCTGTCTTTCCCCCATCAGATTCTTGTGGTCACTTAGCACATTTTCCCTGCATAGATCTGCACTCAGTAGTCAAACTGAGTCAGTACAGCTCTCAGGCCAACAATCAAGAAGTCCAGAGCCTCCTACAGAGCCACTTGCTCATCCACGATTATTGCTGTCCTATTCGTGATTACTGAAACCAGCCTAGATGTCCATCAACACAGGACCAGAAGAAGAAAATGTGGCACATATGCACAGGGGAATTTTACTCATCCATAAATAAACATGAAGTCACAACATTAGCAGGAAAATAGATAGAAATGGAGACTATTGTAAGTGAAGTAACTCAGGCTCAGAAATACAAATATGATATTTTCTTCTCATACGTAGACTCTAATTTTACATATATATACACATGTGTGGTGGGTTGGGTATGGGTCATGAAACTAGAAAGGGGACCTGAGAGGGGAGAAAAAGAGGTACTGCTGGTGGCCATGTCAGAGGAGCAGCAGATGGCAGTTGACTTCAGGGTGTCAGCCCACCAGGAAGTGAAACCCTGATGGGTGAATCTCGGATAGGCAAGGCTCTGAGACCACAGGTTCCAGAATGTCTTTTGCTTCTGTTGCACCTTTACATGTTTGCTGCTGCCATCTTTCTCCGGCATGGTGTGAATGGGTGTGGGGAGAACCCCCCCTGCCTGTAAGCTAGTGTGTTTATCTCATGGAAACATCTCATCCTACTGAGCATTTTTACCTGTAGATTATTATGAATATGATTTTTTTCCTAAGCTGTACTGTCTAATTGATCGTAATAATGTTAGTTTAAATAGAGTTTTGATGATAAAGAATAAAACAAGGAAGTGTTACACAGCTGGAGCTTATTGAGGAGTTTCTATTGAGGAGCCATATAGACAGTGGCTTAGGTTAATGATTAAGAAAAACAAATGAGTTTCAGTAGCTCAGCTAGTTTAAATTCTTTTAACCTTAATGTTGGGAGATGTGTTCACAGGTTTTGGAGTGCACCATAGCTGAAACAAAGCTTTGAAAATAACTTAGTTAGACTAAGATGTTTTTGTTAAATAGCTTTGAGGTGAAAAACCCAAAAAGACAATCTAAAGTTTTAGAAAGGCACATAGTTGAATGACGAATTCATTAATGTCAGGGAACAAGAACAACACAGCACAATTATCATTAGCTGACGTGCTTTTCTGGTTAGGATTGGTTGATGACCAAAGGTGATGATTAATTCCTTGTACCCATTTCTGCCCTCAATCTCCTGATATAAAAAAAACTATTGATGAGTGGGTACGTACCTTAAAGACTTAAAGTAGAGCTGACTGATTCTTTTATAATTTTAGATTTGTGATTCCTTTAAGATTCCTTATAAGATTTCCTCTCAAGGTAAGTGATAAAGTGATTGGTCCTTTCTTTGTAACTGCAAAACACAGCCTGCCAGTAAAAGAATATCTTGCTTGCTTATACTCTGTTAATGTATAACAAGTTGTTTGGGTATGAGTGTATGTGGGTTCTTGGGATAATCTGTTTTTTATTGTAATATGTAAAATGTTTAATCATACAAGGGACATGGAAAGCATGCTGTTTTTTACTTGTATTCAACGTAATCATTCACTTGAAAAACAGAATGTAACCACATTGTAATTTTTATATTACCTGAAAGATTTTGTTGGGGTATATAAACTGTAAGGGAAAGAATAAAGATAGAGTTAAAATGAGTTAGGAGGAAAACATCAAGAATGAGAGAGTTAAAATGAGTTAGAAGGAAAACATCAAGAATAAAGATAGAGTTAGAAGGAAAACATCAAGAATTAGAGAAGGAAATCACAGGAAAAAATAAGAATAGAGAATGCAAAGAAGAACAAAGAAAAGGTCTGAAGGAAACCATCAAGAGAGGGTGTGTGTCTTTTCCCTTAACCCCCTCAGATAAAAAAGTCATAGTATACATAGACTCTGGATTCCCTGTGAGCCCTGCACTGCTGGAGGATGGTCCCCTAGGCAGCAGTAAGGTAGTAAGGGAGGTGAACAGGGAAACAAAAGAGGGAGTAGAATTCATGTCACAGAAAGTGAAATGGGAGGTGTACTACTCAGTGTTCTCTAGAGAAACAGACCTGGCAGAATGAATACATATTAAGCAATTTACTAAACTGGCTTACATGATATAGACTTGGCAGTCCAACAATGGCTGTCTTTATGCTACAGAAACTGAGAACTTGGTAGCTGTTCTGTCCCCAAGGCTGGATGCCTCAGCAGTCCCAGGGAGCCACTGGTCTTTAGTTCAAGTTGGAAGACCCAAGAAATTGGGTTCTGACAGCAATAAGGTAGTAAGGGAGCAGCGGCAGCAATAGAGTAGTGGCACGCTCTAATAAGAGGTCAGGCAAGCAGGCAAAAAGCAACCTCTTTCCTTTAGGACTCCTTCTATCTGGGTCACTGTGCAAAGATGTCATCTGCTCTGGAGGAGGGTCTTTTCTACTCAGTTAATCTTTACCCACCCCCAGACTCCCCCAGACCCATGTCTTTCAGTTGATTACAGATAGTCAAGTTGACGGCCAAGATTAATCACTACAGGGGGCTACAGGGGAGACAAAGAGGACCAGCAGGGGTGGGGTGGGAGGACAGGAGAAGGGAGTTGGAAAACAAGTCCAGTAAAAGCACAGCACTATTAAATGCCATAACAAAATCCAACTTCGTATGCTAATTTTAAAAAGTCGACCTAAGCAGGGCTATGTGAACACCTGAACATCCAGATCTGAGTTCTAGGATCTGACTCTATAGCCCCTAGTCAAGATTGGTAGCCTGTGTGAGGCCACCCCGTTCTACTCACAGTTTTCACTCTTCTGGCCCTGGAACAGGTTCTGAGTCAGGGACTCAGGTGACTCTGATCTTATTCTAACCCAGACGTCTGAGTTAATATTGATGCATTGGCTCCTGAGGGCTTCTCACTCAGCACCTCTTGACCCTTAGGCTCAGTGACTACTCGCTCATATTCTGCTTGCATCTACACAGGACTTCAGGCCTTGGTTCTGCTGTCTGCTCCCTCTGGAAACTAGCTGAAACCATGTTCTCACCATGCACAGAATCTCCTCCTACTAACTACCTGAGCTCTGTAAAAACTCCATCCCCTGGCTGGATTTCTCTGACACACTTTGGTAACCTGGATGAGGACCATGTTGCTGTCAAACTGGCCAGGCTTAAGATCTCCCTTGTCCTGGTTAGTTTTTTATCTCAACTTGACACAGGTAGAATCATTTGGGAAGAGAGACTCTTAATTGAGAAAATGCCTCCATAAGATTGGCCTGTAGGCAAGTTTGTGGGGGCAATTTCCTGATTTACGATTAATGTGGGAGGGCCCAGCTCACTGTGGGTGATGCCACCCCTGGGCATGTGGTCCTAAGTGCTATAAAGAAGGCAGGCTGAGCAAGTTATGAGGAGCAAGTCAGTAAGTAGCACTCCTCCATGGCCTCTGCATCAGATCCTGCCTCCAGGATCCTATGCTGACCTCTCTCAATGATGGATTGTGATCTGAGAGTTTTTAGATGAAACAAACCCTTTTCTTCCCAAGTTGCTTTTTTTTTATCATAATGTTTTATCACAGCGATAGAAACCTTAACTACAACACCCCTCTTCACTGATAGCAGAATACCCCCTAGTTCCAATCAGCTACTTTGGTTTTATCATCTCTGGTCCACTGAGGCAGTTAATACTGTGACGGCTGATTTTAAATGTCAGCACGTCACAACTTAGTGTCACCCGAGCAGAGAGCCTCAATAGGGAAATTGTCTGAATAAGGTTGTCCTGTGGGAGCTTTGTCGGGGAATTGTCTTGATTTGCCTTAATTGATGTGAGAAGACCAACCCTAAATGTGGGAAGCGTCTTCTAGTAGTGGCACAGATAATAAAAAAAAGAGGACACAGAGAAAGGAAGACACTTTGTTGTCTTAGCCTTTCTTCTCATCACCAAGTTCACTAGTGCTGCTGCCGCTGCTGCCGGTGGTGGAGGTGGTGGTGGTGGTGGTGGTGGTGGAGGTGGTGGTGGTGGTGGAGGCGGTGGAGGCGGTGGAGGCGGTGGTGGTGGAGGCGGCGGTTGTGGTGGCGGTGATGGTGGCTGCGGCGGTGGAGGCGGTGGAGGCGGTGGTGGTGGAGGCGGCGGTTGTGGTGGCGGTGATGGTGGCTGCGGCGGTGGAGGCGGTGGAGGCGGTGGTGGTGGAGGCGGCGGTTGTGGTGGCGGTGATGGTGGCTGCGGCGGTGGCGGAGGCGGTGGCGGTGGCGGTGGCAGTGGCAGTGGCGGCGGCGGTGGTGGAGACGGCGGTGGCGGTGGCGGCGGCGGTGGCAGCGGCGGCGGAGGCGGAGGCGGTGGTGATGATGAGGACGATAATGAAAATTTCATCACTGGTATAAGAACCAGCAGTTTCAGTCTTCCAACGTGGACTGAAGAAAAGCAGCTGTCCAGGAACACTCCAGAGACAGACTGAGATACCCAGCCTTGTAGACTGAGCATCTGCAGGGGTCTTGGCCTTTCTGGTGTGAGACATCCATTGTTTCACTATATCGACTATATTGCATAAGCTGATTTAATACCCCCCAGTACGTGTGTGTGTGTGTGTGTGTGTGTGTGTGTGTGTGTATGTGTGTTCATTCTACCAATTCTGTTTTCTAGAGAACCCTGACTAATATACCTACTTGCTTACTTGAGGACTCAGAGCCACATCTCTTGTATGAGGCAGCACAGACACGCACCCTCGCCCCTTGCATGTGGACAGTATTCACAGGAATGGTGTACATGGTAGCCTGCATCCTAACCCTCCTGCTGGGATCTTTCCATAAACAAAGCCCAACCTAACATGAGGACCGGAGACTACACATGTCTCTAGCATGCTCTCTGAGCAAATCTCATACCCTCAAAGGTATCTTTTTCTTTTCTTTTCCCTTTCCCTTTTTCTTTCCCCTCTATTTCTCTCTCTTCTCTTTTTCTTTTTTCCTCTTCATTTGTGTGTGAGTGTGTGTTTGTGTGTGCACACGCTTGCACCCACACGTGTGCATGTTTGCACAGGTGCATGTGTGAGTCCATGCCTAGAGAGGCCAGAGGTTGCTGTTGAGTGCCTTCTTCTATTGAGGCACTCATGCTTTGAGACAGGGTCTCTCCCTGAATGATTGTGATTTCATTTGTCTAGCTGGTCGGTAAGCTGCAGGGATGTCCTTGTCTCTGCGTCCTTGGTGTGGAGATTACAGCTGTGTACTACAGCACCTGGCTTTTATTTGGGTGGTAGGGATTTGAACTCAGGTCCTCATGGTTGCTTACAGAGTGCTTATCTCTCTGAGCCATGCCCCCAGCCTACTCCCAATAATTCTAGTGAACAATGGTTGGGATGAAACACCAGCCAAATCATGGCATTTTTCCTTCACAAATTGCCTTCACTTGAAACTGAAGTCTTGTCATTTGCTAAGACCACATTCCAGATGCAGATGACCTCTCTCAGGTCTAGGAAGGACATGAGAACAGAGGGACCATTATTAGGGAGGCTGATGAGAAGATAATTGCTGCTAACCACACAGGATTTGCCTTTAAATTAGTCATAAACACAGACTTAAGTTGTTTATGTCCAGAAAGTCATCTAATAACTAGAACTGTGGCTGCAGTCGGGGAAAATGGCCTTGTTGGAAACACCAAAACTAGATTTGACAACTGGATTAGCCAAAGGATGAATTTTCTTTGAGGGATTTCAATTAGATTATTTTAATCTTATGATGAGTAGATGGAAGGAAGAGTCAGCCTGCATTCCAGTGTGTTTTAACTTTGTGCAGTTGTTGGCTTATCCAAGTTGTTGGCTCATTTATCCCAATGGCTTCAACTTTCATCCTGATTCTGGCCCTTTAGTCCTGGGCACAGGGTTCTCTGGAGTCCTCTCGGCACCATGTGTAGGAATGCTGCATGTGTTCCTCAAAGTGCCTTTGTGAACTATTGGTGGGAGAAAGTGAAGACTTCCCAGAGTCATACAAACCTCACATTTGGGAGTTTATAATAAGGAGATCAATGTCAAGAGCATGGTAAAGGGGGCAGATAGCTCACCGGAGCAGTGTCTAAAACAGACACTTGGTTCAGAATGTCATCCCATTTGGAGAACAAAAACCAGAAATCTGCATATGCCAAACAGGTGAGGTGCTCACAGCATCCCAGACACGTATTGAGACCCCTGGATAGCCACATTAAAGGAGTAACAAATAAGCTGAAAGAGATCAGATTTTAGGCAATTAAAGTCAGGTTCAAGTTACCACATTAATTGCCATAGTGAAGGGTTAACAAGTAAACAGAAATAAAGCAGATTTCAAACAGCTGAAGACCAGGTTCAAGTTGCCATAATAATGAAACAGAGGAAAAAGTTACATAATTGTATCACCAAATGTGAAAGTGTATACAATAAAATTTAATATTTATTTATGATCAAAGACAAATAGAAAACCAAGTGTTAAAAAGAACCTCCCTCCTTTACTCTGAAGGCGTGGAGCAAGAATTATTCTTAGTGGAAGAATATTTGCCTTTCCTGGAGCTGTGAAGGATTTTGCTGAGAGCAGTTTTGTTCTGCATTGTGTTAAAGGTCCTGGCCTATACAATAAGGCCATCTCAAAATGTTTAGAATCAGAGAGAAAACATTGAACTGTCATTTTCACTAATGAAGTAAGTACACAAATATAAACTCAAGAAACTCTATGGGGAAATGACTAGAGTAAATATTCAAACTTAGCCAGGCCACTGAACACAAGACCAATAAAGTCAGTTATGTTTTATTCAGTAGCAACAAACAAGAAAAAAAGTTCACACGTACCTTTTACAGTATCATAAAAAAACTAAATACTTAGAAATAAATGTAACAGAAAGTTATTAGGAAAACCACAAGACAGTGCAGAGGCAATTCAAAGAAGCTCTAAGCAAACACAGAGCTATACCATGTTTATGGAGCAGATGATACAACTTATTAAGATGCCAGTTCTTCCCAAATTAATCTGTAAATTTAAAGTAACACTGGCAGAAAATTCCAGAATGTAGAGATTCATCATTCTAAAATGTACATGAAGTGAAAAGGCTTGAGAACACCCACGACAGTCATTTTCAGACGTTGAGACTCTGTAAAGCTGCAGGGATTGACAGTACAGTATTAATACACGGATGAGAAGCTAGACTCCGGAGGAGCTACCTATAGGGTGTGTGTGTGTGTGTGTGTGTGTGTGTGTGTGTGTGTGTGCATGTTTGTGCATGTATGCATGTATATGATTGTGCATGTATATGTGTACAAGTGCTTCACGACAAAATATCGCACAGTAGTGAAGAGGTCTTCTCATTAACCAATGACAGTTCATGTCAACTCTGGGAAAATGAATGTTGACCTTTGCCCTACCCCACATCATATAAAAAAAACTGCCAGCTGAGTTTCATCGATAAATACAAAGGGTCCAATGATAAAGTCTCTAGGAGGCAATAAAGGGAACTGAAAGTAAACTAGAAGGAAATCAATGGGCTATCTGAACAATGCTAAGCTCAGAACTTTGTGTATCAGATGATACCACTTAGAGAGTAAGAGAGAATGAATGACAAGACAGTGTGGGGAAAGACTGCCAACACGTGCAGCTGATGAAAAACTAGTACAGAGTATGCTTAGGACATCTAGAAATAAGTAGGAGAAAAACATCACACAAAATGAGGCAAAACCCTGGAACAGAATTTAAATGGCCAATATGCCACAACAATTATGCTCAAAATCATTGGGAATAAGGGACACACGTAAAACCACAATGAGCTCTGTGAGGCTGCCTAAAACGAAAACATTTCCAGTGCTGACGAAGAGGTGGAAACTGCGGTCTTCTTGTTGCTTTTGGGATTACATTTGATACATCCACTTTGGAAAATGACTTTACCCGATGTTAGAAAGATGCATGCCTTTCCCCAGGCCTTCCACTCTCCTGTATGATCAGCAGAAACACCCAGCTTTAAAAGACACTCACGGGGCTGTCCACAGCAATGTTAAAGCTATAGACCAAGACAGGAAAGCCTCAAATGCCCTGCTGTCCACAGGAATAGAGTGGGTTAATGAGTGATGGTCTATTCATAGAGTGAAATGCTGAAGTGCAAATGGAAACCATCAAGCCAGACACAGGAAAGTACATACCCAGCCTATCTATACTAACTTCAAGGTACACAAAGCTAATCTATGGTATGATCAAGATAATGATCACCACTGGGGAAGGCTGGTTGGTTGGATTTTGGGGCCAACAATGTTATACTTGTTGATCTCAACAGAGCTTACGTGGATGTGTTGTTGTGAGAAATTATATCAAAGTGTCCATCTGAAATTTGTACATTTTTTGTGAACATATTTTGAATTTTAATAAAAGTGTTTTGTTGTTGTTGTTTTTGCAGCAGGGTCTTATGTAGCCCAGAACTTTCAAAACTGGAACTCTCTGTGTAGCTGAGGCTGACCTTGAACTCCTGATTCTCTTGCCTCTACCTCCTTTAAAAATAATAAGCAGTCAGGGGTGACGGTTCAGTGCATAAAGCATTTGCTGTGCAAACGAGGACCTGAGCATGGACCCTGCTCACGTAAAAGCTGGACATGATGTGTGTTCCTGTAACTCCATTGCTGGGGGAGGGGAGTGGGAACCGAGGATCTTGAAGGCTTCATGATCAGCTAGTCTAGCTGAAATTTCAAGTTCTAGGGTCACTGAGAAATCTTGTCTCAAAAAAGAAGAGCGAGTAGATGAGTCCCTACCCTTCTTTGAGGAACTATTGAGTACTGGTGGATGTTGGGAGTGGGAGTCATTGTCTTCGTCTGGTGAGTCCCTCATGCCTCAGTGAATAGCTCCACACCCATGTGGATATCCCTGGTTAAACTCAGTGGACCACAAAAATAAAAAAAATATGGGAGGGAAGGAGACATGTAGAGAGGCAAGGGTGTTGATGGGGTCAGGAGGAAAAGAGAAGAAGGTGTGGGGAGAGTAACCAGAATGCGTTATATGCATAAATACAATGTATGAAATTGTTAAAGAATAAATTTAATTTAAAAACTCAAAAAACAAAATTGGGAGGAGAGTAGTAGAGGAAGAAACTTGAAGTTGAGGCCCGCTGGTGCTGCATAGAAGTTGGCACACACATGTGCTCATACACGTGCACACAGACAAACAAATATACTTAATTTTGATCTGGGACCATTTGAGGAGAAGGAAGAGAAGCCTTGAATTGTTGGTGCATTGTGGGCACCGCGAAGCTCAACCATCAGGTGAAGGGGACCCTTGCCTGGGCAGGGTAAAAAGAGAAAGACACAGGAGGGAACTTTTGTTTCTTTTCTTCTCTTCAAAATTCCAGTGAAAGACATCATTAGCCAGGCTGACACTGATACCATGCCCTGGTGCGTCTTCCCAACCTGCTCTTCGGTGAGTTGATGATGGCTTTATTGCCTTGGGAACTGGGCTTGCTTCCTGTTTTCTGCTTCCTTAGTGAGTGTTTCACTGTACTGTAGTCACAACACAGCAACTGCTGAAGAGCAGGAAATCAATAGAGGACTTGAGTTGATTGGGTTTGATCTTATGATTTTCCGTTGTGAAGTAATTTTTAGAATTGAAATCCAGAAAGTGAGGCAGAGTACATACAGGATTTTTAAATAATTCTGCACCACTCTTTTCTACCTCTGATCCACCCTGCCTGTAATTCTAAACACTGCATCATTCTGTACACACACACACACACACACACACACACACACACCATGAGAACATAAATTCCTGCCATGCTCTTGGCCTCAGTTTCCCTTCTTGAACAATGATGGGGGCTAGATGAAGCAATTTCTCTGACACTGCCTTTCTCAGCCTCTAGATCTTGGATCTTTGATTCATAGGGCCTCTTTAGAAAGCAAGCAAGCGTGTAGGCTTGAGATAAACATGGGCAAAGTTAAGAGCCCTTAGAACTGTGGGTCTAGGAGAATCAGCTTGGTCCCCCATATGGTCACATGGTTTCAGTTTCATTCTAAGTGCAAAGTCAGGAGTTTCTCTTGTTGTAGCAGGGTTGTGGGACGGGCTGGCTGGAGCTCAGGAACATCTGCTGTCTCATCTCCAGTGCAAATAGCCCTGGGACAGTAACCTTTCTGCCCATAGAGTGCCAGCTTTATTCACTGATCTGCTCCTCCCTCCCTCCCTCCCTCCCTCCCTCCCTCCCTCCCTCCCTCCATTCCTTCCACATTGTTTGTCCGTATACTTTAAGATTACACTGGAAGCCCAAAGGCTTGGATAGAACCCCCAACACTATCAGACGCAGGTCCCCATTTAACGTTGGTGTCTAACCACAGACCGTCATTAGCAGGTGCAATGCCTTTGGCAGTGTGATTGGCCAGGGACTGCAAAGCTCTCCTAAAGGGCAGCCCCAAATGGGACCATCATGTGGGACATCAGGAGCTGCCCCTGAAGTGTCCATTGCTCGTGGTTGTCTAACTCAAGCAGCCTCCTCTGCAGCTTTGAGGGTTCCTCACAACGGCCCCTCCCATGATGATAAGCCTGAGTGTGGAAAGCAAAGCTTTTTGCCTAGAGCTGATGGAGACCCCAGTAGGCAGGGATGGTCTGGGTAGCTGTAGTCAGCCTTCATGTGGGTCTCATGAGCAGCTGCATTAATGCTGCTCTTGGCTCAGAGCATCACATTACCTGGCTTCCTTTCAGCGCAGAGGCTGCTCAGCGAAGGGTATAATTTCCTGACTCTAATGCATGACAAGGTTCACTTAAAGGATAAAATAAAATTACCTTGGGAGGCAGACACCGGGAAGTCATAGATATGACTTGGCCCACAGGGATAGCCAGGGCTGGGCAGACTGCAGAGAGCACAAGTCCCCACTGCTAATGAGAACCAGTTTCCCTGTGACCTGCAGTGTCTGGCCTGAGTAAGGATTCTTGTTGAGGCCATGGGAGTGACTGCCAAGTGAACTGGAGCTTTCCTGTCTGGAATCTATTACTTTGAGTACAGTCACCCCATGCTCTACCCACTGGCCTGTCAGTCCACCTTTTTCTTCCATGAAGATCCCTTGCGAAGGTTGGACACTCTGCAGTCATGCATCCAGCCCCACTGAGCACTATCCAGTCTGCTGCATTATGCAGAGCAACATGGGGCCAGGGCAGAGAAGGGCTGGAACATACCCAGGTTATCAGGTAAGTCATTGACCTTGGGCAGAATTTTTAACATTGGAGACAAGTTTATGACACCAATGATGAAGAAGCCACCCTTACCATCTCACATTGTCCCAGTGTGTAAAATGAAAAGGGACAAAAGTGAGAGCAGTAGGGGAGATGTAGCAGGAGAGCTGCTGTCTGGAGGTGGTGGCCTGTAGAATCCAGCTTCTCTTGGCCCTGGGCAGATCATGCTCTATATACACCTGTGGATCCTCCAGGAAGTCCTGTGGGTTTCCTGGCCTCCTCTCTCCCAATCTCTCTTTTGGAAGGATAGTTAAGCAAGCAAAATGTTTGGGAAGATGTGGGTGGGGCCTAGATCTCCAGCTCTGGCCTCAAGAGAGGCTCAGCAGACCCTGACTTAGTCATCTACACATGGCTGCATTGCAGTCAGGGTTGGATGAGCCCAGGCGCCCCCACTCCCTCAGTCTTGGGCCAGTTTTGGAGTTAACTCTTCAAGCATCTGTCTGTCAGTGTTCTGGGTCAGAACCAGAGGTTTCATGCTGCAAGAAGGACACAGAGCAGCCCAAGGCTTAAGACCTTTTCCATTTCTTTGGTTTTTTTTTTTTTTTTTTTTTTTTTTTTGAGACAGGGTTTCTCTGTGTAGCTTTGTGCCTTTCCTGGAACTCAATTGGTAGCCCAGGCTGGCCTCAAACTCACAGAGATTTGCCTGGCTCTGCCTCCCGAGTGCTGGGATTAAAGGAGTGCGCCACCACTGCCCGGTGACCTTTTCTATTTCTATCGGTGCTTAGGGAATATTGAATTCTAGAACTATTGCTAGCCTGGGAGCAGGGAATTCTTGGTGACTTCTGAACTCACTCTGAAGATTGCAAAGGAGAGAGCCAATGATTCTTAGAGCTGCATGGGGATCTCTTCTCATAGCTCCATGAAGGGTCCCCTTACCATGTCGTCATCTCGTAGGACCTTGCCCCAATCACTTGACCTCGTTCTTCTGCAAGAAATGAGCTTTGGGTAGAGTCAAGGTCTGTGGTTAAGTTTTAATAGTTATTAAGTCACTGATAACTATTAACATGGGAGGGAACAGGATCTACATCAGAGATAGACTACTTGGATGAAGTGTGGACAAGGGTCCGAAGAGCTCAAGGTGGCCACAAGATTCTTGGACAAAATTGGCAAAACTGTGTCTCTCTCCAGATTTCTGCTTATGAGCCTCCATTTTCAAGACAGACAACCACTAAAGGCTTGGGGTAAGGAGTCAATGAACACAAGGCATGAAGTCAGGTCTGTAGACTGGCAAAGGAGGCTTCTTCTCCCTCCTACTGGCTCATTCACCAGAATTTAGAGTCCACTCGGCACCAATGAGATACGCTTGAGCTAGCCAGTCTTACCCACAAGAGGGGGACTGGAGTTTGGACAGAGACAGGCTTCAAGGAGGAAATACCAATATTTGAATATTCATGGAGTGAGTTTCATGGTGGGGGGTTAGCACTGAGCATAACAGCTGGACGTGCAGGTTGCAAAGAGACCTAATTTTAGAGTTGTTTTGACATTTTTCCAAGGTTTAGTCACTGGTGCCTGGAATAAGAGGAATCCTTAAATAGCGAGAGCTGCTTTCTAAAATGTGTGTCTGTCTAGTTACTTCCGAGGCACAGAGAAAGTTCTAGCTAGAAAGAGGCAGGAGCTGCCATGGCTTTCTCACCATAGTCAAAACAAAGAAACCACCTAGAAGTCCAGAAAAATGAATAAACTCCAATAGAGTCAAGCACTGGGTCAGAAATCAGCAATAATGCAGACAGAATTGAGGCCTGCTGGCACATGCTGTAACACAGATGGGTCACCCAAAATCACATGCTGAAGAAAGGCAGCCAAAACAGGAGGAAGGGTGCATGCAAGGGGATCATGTGTAGACGAAATTCCAGAATAGGCAGATTTGCCTGAGCTAGAAATCAGAACGGAGGTGGCTGTCAGGTAAGGAAAGCTGATAGGGAATGGGAACAAGGAAGCTTCTAGAGTCTTGATGTTATATACTTTTGGAAACATTGTATCTCTTCTCCTTGGTGTCTTTGGGTCAAGTAAAACAGAGTGAGTTCTTGTCTCATGTTTCCAGTCCTCTGTTTTGGCTCATGTCATTCATTCATCCTGGAACCTCCCTTCTCTGTAGGTCTAGAACCTTCTACCTTGTAGGAACTAGGCACACATATAGCCTTCTCCAAGAGGTCTTCCATGCTCTATTCTGACTTAGTAGTAATTGCCCTGTCCTCCTGGTGTGACCCTATACCTCTCTCTTCCCATTCCTTTATTTCACTGGATCCTGGTTACTTTCTGTGTTTTGTGTTTAGAGTTGGTTATATCCATAAGTTAATTCCTTTGCTGTATTTTGACGAGGCTGTACTGTATGAATTCTAGCTACCCATCCCTGGTAGGTACTCAATAAATATAGGGTACAATGACTAATCTTGGTTATCAACTTAACTGGATATGGAATCAACTAAAACAAAAGATTCTGGAAATGTCCATGAGTGATTTTCTTGGTGATATTGTTTGAAGTAGGAACACCCTAGCTAAACATGAATAGCATCTTCTAATGACAATCTAAACAAAAGGAAGAAGGATGGAGAAAACTTTGTGTTTAGTCTGCTTGGCTTCACTCTTGGTGGCAAGTTCATCTACTCTGTTGCTGCCTCTGCTACATTACTTTGCTAATACTAGAACCAGCATCTTTGGGCTTCTAACATAGACCAATGACCAGTAGTTCTCCAGGAATCCTGCAGGTCTTTCAGCTCCAGACTGGGACAGCTGAGAAATCCAACTTCTTGGACTGAGCAACTACAGGATTCTTGCACTGTGCAGCATAAGATATCCACTGTTGGACCACTCAGATCCTCTTTTAATATGTACTGTGTGTGTGTGTTTAATTGTAGTTCTCTCTGTATGTGTGTGTGTGTGTGTGTGTGTGTGTGTGTGTGTGTGTGTGTGTGTTTAATTGTAGTTCTGGGTATCAAACCAGTACTTTGAGTACTCTAGGCCAGCACTCCACCACTGAGCTATATCCCCAACCCAAGTCTTCTCTTCTGTGTCTGTTAGAACTGCACTCACAGTGCTCTGGCTCCCTTCATTTTTCAACCATGCAGGATGCAAGCCACATTGATCTTTGCATGAGCATCCTCTGGCCCTCCAGAGAAGGCTAAGCTGCCAACTTTTCATGGAGTAATTAAATGACAAATTACCTGCAGGCTCTCAACTGGAAAACCTGTAGCAGCACAGCTTTTCCATATTCATAGGACTTAATCAAACCTGAAAGCACAGAAGGCCCTTCTCAGCCTTTGTCCTAAGGGCTTTTACTAATGGATGGGGAAACTGAGGCTCAAAGTGTCAGTACTGTGACTCATTCAAGGGCATACTGGTCTTGTGCAGGTTAAAGTGCATATCAGCTTTTACTTTCTCCTATTTCTATGGACAAAGGATATGTCTGTGCCTCTCTCTGGTAGGACAGAATCAGAGGCATTTCCCATCTTCTCTCCATCCCTTTCCTGCCCCAAGAAGAGAAAAATGTTGTCAGGTTGGGAGATAAGTGCAAAGTAGAACTGCTGGGCAGATACTGTCCAGCTTTCCAAAGAGATCAAAAGCCCCTTCACATGTAGTAGGCTCAGGGTTAGGATTTCTGGACCTACCTCATGCATACCATAGGAGTCTAGATCCCCTAGACTCTCCAGTTCTCACTAAGAGAGGAAATAAAGGAGGGAAGAAAAATTTGAAGTCGTAGTCTGGGCTCAGCCCAAGGTGAGTTCATCACTGTGCCTCTATTGGTGATGAAGTTGCTAGTGTGTGTTGATCTTATGGGGCTTCCTGGATGTGTTCACAGAGTTATGAGCAATGAGCAATGAGGAACTGGGGAAGAGGGATTGTCAGAGGAGCTGTCTCAGTTTCTTGTTTGGAGAGCCAGGAGGTTGCTTTAAACAAATTAAGGACAGTAAGACTTGGGAATAAGGAGGCTTAAAAATAGTGTGGTCTGAAAAGGCTGCAGAGCATCCTGGGAGGAGTTTAGGAGGCAGGTGGGGATATTACTTCATGGAGATCCTAAGAGACGCCTGGGCTGGTAGAAAGCACTTGGGCACATGGGTGTGGAAATACATAGGTAAGGAGGGTGTGCAGAGAGATGGAGAAACAGACAGACAGAGGGGCAGATGGAGAGATGGAGAGGCAGAGAGTTTGAAGATTAGAGTGAGAACTCAGGGTGGGATACACAGGGTCTCTAAAGCTGAGTGATGGGTGGAGGCTGAAGAGCTGGGAAGATGAAGGGTAAGGAGATGGGGACCAGCAGAGTTGGAGCCAGGAGTGTGTAGTGTTGGAAGAACTGAAGGTGGTGCCCATAGGCCAACTATCACTGTCACCTAGGAAATTGTTAGATTTTCAATTTCTTCAGCCTTGCTCCAGCCCACTACTTCAGAGGTCCAGATATCCCTATCTGAATCAACACCAAAGTTTAAGATTTCATGGTGTTAGAATGAGCTGTCTCACACATTAGTTAGGTCTATTCCTAGCTACATCTTAGATGAGTTTTTTTTTTTTTTTTTGGTTTTTCGAGACAGGGTTTCTCTGTGTAGCTTTGCGCCTTTCCTGGAACTCGCTTTGGAGACCAGGCTGGCCTCGAACTCACAGAGATCCGCCTGCCTCTGCCTCCCGAGTGCTGGGATTAAAGGCGTGCGCCACCACCGCCCGGCTTAGATGAGTTTTAATGCTACAATAGACATCATTTTCAAACTGATATTTCTAATTGCTTATTGCTAGTATATGTAAATGAGCTAATTTAACTGGTCTTCAGTGCAGCCTTGCAAAATTCCTGTGTGAATTCTAATAATTGAGTGATAGATTTGTTCCTTTGGATTTTCTGTGTGACTCCAGGATCACATAGGAGGATGACAGAGAAGAGGCCTTGGGTTTGGAGATTTGTGTCCGTGGTCTTAGTGACAGCCAGATCATCGGAAAACAGGAGCCCCACATTAGACTGCAGAGCATTTTGCTGAAGGTTCTGTTTTCAAGTGAGCTTTCTATATTTCCTTTATAAGAAGTATAGGCTGGTTTGCAGACAATCCAGATACTCCTATTTGTCCTACTAGGACTGCCATACTTCAGCAAGGAGCCAAAGCCAGAAGTTGGCCTTGTTGATTGATTAAGCATAGCAGATTTCCCAAGTAAATGGATGCAGCTTCTCTGATGTGGGCCAGATCCTATTTTAATGACTGTGGCCAATGATCCTGAGTTCCAGAGATGTGAAACCTCCAGTCCTCAAGATCAGACAAACCAGGATGATGGCTCTCCTTCTCTCTGACTTGTCTTTATGGAGCTGAGCAGATTGGCCATCCCTAAAACCCAAAGGCTATCACTGAGTACTGCCTGATGATGAGGCTGGTAAACACAGGTCTTGAGGACTGTGAAGGCACTTCACTGATTCTGTGTTTGGATCATGACCTTTCAGCTTTTAGACCTGCAAGCCTGGAGCTCACACACCAAGGTACCTGGGTTGGTCCCATGCAGGCTCCTTAACTGTTGGTCCAGAGTCCATGAGGTTCCAGGAGCTCAGGTCAGTATAGCAGCATTTTAGAATAGTTCCAACTTGTATGCAGCCCAAATATCCACCTTAGAACAAATAGAAATAAATTCAAATGATAGACCATTGCGAACAACAAGAAAGAAACTTGTTATGCCAATAAAGTGGATGACGTTTGTAAACTAAGTTGAATAAAGAAGATACAGTGGAGCATTGGTGGACTTTGAGTTTGTCCATAGATTTAAATAGAGATAAAGACAGCAGCTCTCTGAAATTGGACAACCGATGTGGGATTCTATACATTTGTCATAACCCATGGAAATTTATGTCATGAAGAGCAAACTTTAATATATACAAAACGTTTTTTTCTTTTTTTCCTTAAAAAAAACTAGGATGCTAGAACAGAATGTTATCTGTAACAAATGAGTATGTTAGAAATGTATTGCTTGATGAAAATGAAGGGCTGGGGGATGGTAGAGCTGATCTAAGAAATGCTGGAGAATGATGTAGCACTAAAGACAAAATGATCTGTACTCAAGGATTGGCCTATAACTGAGGGTTGGCCTATAGCCTAGGATGGACCTGTGCCAGAGGATTACCCAGTACCTGAAGACTGACCGAACCTGAGGACAGAACTATAGGTGACCGTTTTGTTTCCCACTGGGACATACAAGCATCCTAGGATTGAGCAAATACGTTAATAAGTGAAGAGACTTCAGAAGCCTGGTTCCCCCTCATCAGAGAGTTACAAATGCACAGGGCAGCGAGGCTAGAATGAATGTACTGACATTGGGCTCAGGCCAGACAATATCATAGATACACAGATGGAGACAGAAATAATTGCAAGTATAGATGTATGCACAGGCTACATACAGTCACACATTTCTTAGCTGTGTCCATTGACAGTTGGGTGATTTTGCCCAGCTGTGGGCTTATATAAGCACTTTGAGTACATTTGAAGCAGGGTGGGCATTCTAAGTTGTTAAGATGAGGCATATAAAATGCATTTCAACTTTCAATGTTTTCAATGCATGCTGGGTTTATTGGAATGAGCCCTGTTGTAAGTTGAGGAGCAGCTGTACATGGTTTTCTAGGACAAGTAAGTTGAGAGATACACAGTTGCCAGAGGGTGGCAATGTAGAGGAGGGTTTAATAGGTGTGACAGGAGGGAAACTTCCAGGGCAATGAACTGTTCTGAGTGATGAATATGTGACACTTTGTATTGATGGAAACTCTTGTAACTTCGCAACACAAGCAGTGAATCGCAAGGTATACAGTTTTTTACAAGACAGTTTAGGAAGTTGTGGATCTCAGGATGGAATGCCGAAGGTTCCTACGGACTGAATCATAAATGTGTGGAATAATCCCCTGAAAAAGATGAAGGGATGTCAGCCTAAAGAGCCTTAGAAATATGTCTATGAGACTGAAGGCAACTGCACATAAGCACTTCATATTTGTCAGTTGTTTTCTGTGGGGCCTGGGGTGTTAACTCTGAAACTTCTTTCTAAAAGTGCCCGGTGAAATCGCGTGCAGAGGGCAGATGGCAGGAGCCAGCTCTCTCACTCCAAGAGTGGAGGCTGCAAATAAACAAGAGGAAAAAACAATAATCCACATTGTAATCAGTTGGCATTATAGGCACAGTGTGCATTTGTCTTTAGCTTGTTACAGATACAGAAACTTACAAAGGTCTCTTATTGTTCCCTAAGCTGAGAAGATGAGAAACAGCTACATTTGTCTCCATTTACCCTGGGGAGTATATTCTGGAGACCCCCAGACTGTGGATTATCACCAAGCTCTGTGTATAGACTAGGAGTCTTCATGAACAAACCTATCATGTGCTATACTTTATAAGTTACACACAATATGCCCCCTACTTGTGGCTCAGGATGTAAGCTCTTGGCTGTTGCTGCACCATGCCTTTGCTCCACTCTCATGAACTCTAACCCCCTGAAACCACACCAAAATTTACAACTCTTTCAGGTATTCCAGTTGGATTTATAAGAAAGTTACACTATGTGGGTGACCGCACCAGATAAGTGAGAGCGTTCTAGTAATAGAACACATTCTTATTACTGTGCCTACTATATCTTGATGGAGAAAGGAGCCATGTGTTTTTCTGGGTAAACTGGGTAGAGTAGAATTCACTGAAGCCAGTAAGGTGTGGTTACAGGAAGAGCTGACATTGTAGTTCTGGGACCCACTCCCTCACTGTCTTCTAGCTAACAAGGGTGGGCATTTATTTCCCTGTGAGTCTGAATGAGGCAAAACTATTTTTGTTAAATGGGCAAATTATGGCTCTAAAACGTGTTGGAAAACTCACAGAAACTTCCTTAGAGCTGGATTGACAGTCTTGAAGAAAGAAGAAGGAATACGGATGGAAGACTCTGAAATTTAAAAAAAAGGTTATTTTGGAAAACTCAAAGATTCCAAGAGAAAGGAATAGCAAAAGGAAGAAGTAATTAAAAACAACTGGAACAGATCTCAACTATTGACAAAAACAAAACAGACAAACAAAAAACAAGAACATTATTGTGGCAGGTTTTGGAGGGCTCTTACAGAAGCTGGAAGGATGACGTGGGCAGCTACTCTTTAGTTCTGAGGAACGTATGAGCTGCTTTTGCTTGTGGGGAAAAGGAGGAAGCATCCATGCGGTCTAGAGATGACTTCTAAAGAGGGATGTAAGTAACTATGTGAACATTTTTCACTTAGTCAAAAATGGAAATTTCTTCAGGTGATCAAACTACTAGTCTAGTGATAATTAGACACTCAAAACATTGCAATGCCAGGTTTAATTTAAATAAACTATGATTAACGTAATATGCCTTTAGGCAAAATGACACACTATAAAATATTACCAAGTAGAAGGGTGTACATATGTAGAGCTAGTGTTTTTTGCTCCCTGCCTCCCCAGTACTAGGGATTGAACTCAGGACCTCATGTGCTCTACACTAGTACCGCCATTGAGTTGTCTTCCCAGCCCTAGAGTGCTGATGTCTGAAGAGAGAGTTTAAGTTTTGACTGTTGAGTTAGTTATTTGGAGCAGCCATATTTTAATGGTTGTTTACTTTTTCAGCATTATCACCTTATTTATAATAAAGGACTTAAAAAGAATAGTTAATAGAATAGTGTAACGAAAAATGAACTTGTTCTTTCTCTTATAGACACACAGAATTGATAAGCTAGCAGAAGGCTGGTTTATACCCAGGTGGGATGACATGTGATGGAACATGTTTTCACCACACTGTTCAGAACATCACACAACTTAAAACTTGTGAATTATTTACTTCTGGAGTTTCTGTGTGATATTTTCAGGCTGGGCAACTAAATCATGGAAAACAAAACCTTGGATTGAGGGAACTATTGTACATCCCCACAGCAGTACTCACCAATTAGTTTGTACTATCCTAAAAATAACAGAAGTGGAACGTCTTGGAGAAATGATTGATTTTAATACTAAAGTGTAGTGAATGTGGAGCATATAGTGTCAGAAGGTAAAGAGATATTCGAAACACACCATACAAGCCTGGAGAGATATCTTGGTGGCTAAGAGCACTCTTTCTGCTCTTTGAAAGGATCTGACTTTGGTTCCCAGCATACATGTTGTGCAGCTCACAACTTCTTGTAACTCCAACTCCACTCCAACACATTCTTCTGCTCATAAAACCCCATATACATATATATGAATATATTAACACTTTTAAAAATCTTTAACAAAACACACTGCATGTACACACACACACACACACACACACACACACACACACACACACACATGCACGTGCCTGCAAACACACATTGAAAAGACAGAGGAGCCACCTAAGAAGACTCACAATGGCTGTGGCTGGAACAGTTGTAGTCACAAAATAAAGTAATACTGGGTTGCAACTCACAAATAAATACCCATGGGTCTACACAGGCATAAATAAATGGTTGAATAAATAAGTGGCAGAGAAGAGGCGAATCTCTCATGCAGAATAATTTCAAGTGATTTATGTATGCGCTTTGCTCTCAAGGACGTGAGCACTGTCTCTCATCTCCTTAGACTGCAATCCTGTGGCTTCGTGCCAATTAGTACAATTTTGAATGTGAGGGGTTAAAATAAAGTATCTTCACAGCAGAGGAACCAGATGAACGTCACCCAGCATCAGGACAGCAAAGCTGGTATTAACAGCCGTGTCATGTTGATCTCAGGGGGCCTTGCTCTACTGTCAGGATAATGGCTCTCTTTCTGCAATCTTCCTTCCCCCAGTGAGCATCTTTAGTCAAATTATGAGACAAATGTTAGATAAATCCAAATTGAAGGATATCCTACACAGTACTTGACTCTTCAAGATAGTCGTGTTCCAAAACAGAGACTGTCTAAGAAGCTGCCATAGCCCAGAGGAGCTAAAAGAGACACAGTGACAAAATGTAAGGTGACATTTAGGTGGGATTCCACCACAGAAGAATATTTGGTACAAACTAATAAAATGTAAATGAGGCGAGACTGGAGAGATAACTCAACAGTTAAGAGCACTTGTTGCTCCCTCAGAAAATCCAGTTTCACTCTTAGCACTGACATTGTGACTTACAAAACCATCTATAATTCTAGTTCTGGGGATCCAGTGCCCTCTTCTGACTTCCACAGGCATCAGACAGGCACATGGTGCACATACATACATACATACATACATACATACATACATACATATATACATACAGGCAAATTGCTCATATACATAAAAATAAAATAAATAAGTCTGAAACAAACTATGAATAAAGTGCCAATATTGATCTGTGCATTGTAACAAATGCATTGAAACAATAAGGGCAATACTGATGCCAGAGACTGGGAGGTGGGGGCAGCTAGAGACTCAGTACTATTTTTATAAGCATTGTGAAAATACAAAAACTATGCCACAACAAAGACTTTAACATATACTGAAAGGCTCCTTCTGTGTAAGCCAGAGCAGGAGAGAATCGTAATGAGACAAACATATGGAATCCTGAAGAAAGACCTAGAGGAGAAACTGAGGAAGTCTGAAGGGTGTGAGGGGATGCTGGAAATGAGCAGAAGCAAAGATAGGCAAGTTGAACACAGCCTCAGCCGCGCACTTCCCTAGTGGGACTCAGGATTCACTTCCCATAGGTAAGCCACACGAAGACCAGGCAGTCCTACCCTCAGGCCAAGCCCACACCTTCTACAAAAATCAAACCCAGTTATAGCTTTTGGTGATCTGTGCCTCTTCTGGCAGTCAGGGGAGGAATCTATTTCATAATGCTATGCAACTTGGTGGCAAATGCCAGGTCCCATTTTCAGAGAATTTTTTGTTAAACACTGAGCTGCCCCAGGGACTTGAGATCAGGGAACACCCACAAGTCAGGAGCTTTAGTTTGGCTTGCTAAGGTCTTTGGGTGAAGGAAGGCTGAAATGCAGGAGTGGAGAGCAGGAGAGCTAGAAAGTGATGGGCATAAAAGTGCAGGCAGCAAGAGGCTGGCTCAGGCAGACAAGGTCATAAGGGTAGATGACCCTGCCCTTGATTGTGGGAAACAGTTACCATTAACCAGGAATCACAGTGGAGTCTGATTGCTCTCAGCTGGGATAGTAGAAGGGTAGACTGCTGGAACTGCTTTATTGGTCATTCATTGCTGGAGAGCCCAAGAATTCTGAGGTCCCAGGGCTGTCCATGATATCTAGAGTATCACACCTCCAGTAGGATGCTTAAAATTCAGGAGGATTTGGGAACGCTTTTTTTTTCTTGATTTCTTTACTAACTACACATCATACATGATTAATACCCAAGCTATACAAAGGACTACAAAAATTAAACACTAAACAACCAAATCACTCAGTGAGTGAATGGGCTAACTGACTGAATAGATGGTTCTCAAAAAAGAGATACAAATGGTCAATAAACACTTGACATGGTATTCAATATCCTCAGCCATCAAGGAAATGCAAAACTGCTTGAGATCTCACCTCATTCCAGACAGAAAGACCATCGTCCAGAAAGTAAATGGCAGGAACTGTTGCCAACGAGGTAGAGAACCTTTATACACTGATGGCAGACTCATGTAGCCACTATGGAAATCAGTAGGAGGTTCTACAAAAGCAAAGCAAACCAAAAAACAAAACAAAGCAGAATATAGAACTACCTATAAGCCAGCTATACCACTCTTGGGTATATATCCAAAGGATTCTAAGTCAATATACCACAGAGATATTTGCACATTGGTGCTTTTAGTTACACCATTCACAATAGTTAGCGAATGGAACCAGCCTTAATGTCTATCAACAGACAAATGGGCCAAATATAATGACACATACGTGTGAAGGTGCCATGACGAAACCTAGCACAGTGTACACTAACCTAAAAAGCTAACTTAGAACAAAAAACAAAAACCTGACTGTACCTTAGAAAAGGAATTTCCCCACAAACAGTGGGGGACAGCAATTTACAAGAAAGAAAGAGTCTCTCTTTTTGGGTGTGATCTTACAGAATTGCAGGCTATTGAATAAAAAAGTGTTAGAAAAACACAAAGACACATATGTAAAACAAAACTTTGGCAGCTGGTGATGTATCCTGTCGTGTTAAAATTCTGAGGAAAATCCAGAGAGTCACTATCATAAAATACAACACAGTAGTTAATTCTGGTGAGGAAGGGCTGGAGGACGGCGCCGGAGAGCTGGCGGTGATATGTCTCTTGGGTTCTGGTTACATGGCTCATATATTTCAACTAATTAGAAGCTGTACTTCAGTGCTTTGAAAACTTTTCTGTATGTGTGTTATAGCTCACACATGGTTGAGGAAGAACTCAACACAAAAGAATGTGTAGAGATGTTCTCTAATTGATGGAAGTCATGAGTACTCAGATTGAAGAATCCTGGAACTGCTAAGGATTCCTTAAATAAAGTAAATTCGTCTATCATCTGTCTGTCTGTCTGTCTTTGTTTGTTTGTTTATTCTTTTCTCATACAATACATCCTGACTGCAACCTCCTCTCTCTCCACTCTTCTCAGTCTCCCCTGACCTCCCCTCTCCCCAAGATCTACTGCTTCTCTGTTTCCTTTCAGAAAAGAGCAGTCGTCCCAGGACTATCAACTAAATATGGCATAACAAGATGCAGTAAGACTAGACACAAACCCTCATATCAATGCTGGATGAGGCAACCCAGTAGGGGAAAAGGGTCCCAAGACTAGGTGAAAGAGTCAGAGACACCACCGCTCCCAATGTTAGGAGTCCCACAAAAACCCCAAGCCAAACAATGAACAATATGGCATATATATTCAGAGAACCTAACAGGTATATGCAGACTCATACAGGTGGCTGAATTGTCTCTTCAGTCTCTGTAAACCTCTATGAGCCCTGCTTAGTTGATTCTGTAGGCCATGTTCTCCTGGTGAGTTTCCAAGGTCAAGAGTAAAGGTAAGTCCAAGTTGAATAGCCTGAACCCCAAGTCCAAAGTCTGACATGCTTTAGAATATGAATCTTTTTGAGTGTCAGGACACTGAGGATCGTGGGTTTTCATATTAAGGTTACTCAACTGGATTGTGGATATGCAGCTGGCAAGCTAAACCAATTCCCTTCCCCCCAGCATACTAACCAATTCTGAACCAGAAACACCTGTGGGCCTAAGCACTTTGGATAAGGGACACTCAACTTCTGTGACAAAATGTCTGCATTGTATTCTATCTGGAAATTGCATCCACATAGGTCATGTTATTTTCTGTAGTTTTCTGAATGGAATATTTTAAATAACTTCTATTAAATTTATTCTTTGACAGTTTTACACACATGTGTAATTCATTCCAATTACTCTCACCCCCCAGCCCTCTTTTATCTCCGTCTTGCCCCTGTCAATCCCACTGCCTCCCTGCATCTTCCCACACTCATGTTGAATGGAGTATTTTTCATTGAGCTTTGTTTGTTTGTTTGTTTGTTTTAATGTAAGAGAACCAATGAAAGAATGTAGAAATGTTTATTAGGGTAAGTCAGAAGAGCAGTTACCTAAGAGGACTGACCGGAGTGCTTAGTTCTGGGGGCTGTTGATTTTGATGTTTCCAACATACCATTGTTGTGTAAATGTGCACAGAACTTATACAACATCACAGTTAAGACAAATGGACTTTATGTGTTTTACTGGTATGTGTTAAACACTGATCAAGGAGTTGAAAGAAGCATAAAAGTGATGCTTTGAGCACATGTCTGCAATATTCTGTAGGTATTTGATAGGATTTTTCTGTAGGGCAAGCAAAGATTCATTGATAACCCAAGTAAAAAGAGAATCTATGGCAGACACAGTGTTAACCTCATAACCCATGGGTGGGGAATACCTAGGCTACAGGGCACCAAAAGAACCAGGGGTGGGGTACCACCTCGTAGACCATCCCTTAGCTCTCCTCTCTGCCCATCCTCCCTTTTAGCTCTTCCAAATTCCCAGTTTCTTTGACTTTCGGGACACAGGTCTCTGTAGGTACTTATGGAAGGGGTGATCAGAACCAATGTGAGCTGTCTTCCAAATTTCTAGGGAAGGACTTTTTTTCAGTGGCTAATCCAGAGCTGGATACAGGAGTGGACACTTTGGAACCTGTAGCTGGGGCAGGATGAGTTAAAGACACATCAGTGGTGGGCAAGGTGACAATGTGTGCTCCAGAAAAATGGCTTATGTGGGCAAAGGAAATCATGGACGGAGGTGGAGCCCGTCAACCAATAGATGTACTTCATCCTATGGTAAGGGCCTATGTACTTCATGTCCGACCCTGTTCCCTTAGTTCTGCTCCTTTAGTTCTGATTAATGTTTTCTTTCTAATGACACTTTGAAGTTTGTGACTACCTTTTAGTCTTTGTATATTTAGGGATTTTGATGTTAAATACAATCTCTACATGAGACAACAGGTTCCTGGAAAACAAGTGAGAGTGAGCAGATACTCCAGCCAGGACTTACCTCCAGGTTTGCACAGTGATGTGGTCCCTAGACTTGGGCATCACCACTGACTCCTTAATGATACAGATGGAGCTGGCTTACTATGGAGCCAGTGTCCGAGTTCCTATGACAGGGACTTTTGCAAGGACTAAAAACTCCTTGCATGTTAAAGCAGTGGCCCCTGCAAGGACATGCACTGCCTGTTTCTACAGCAACATCCAGCCTGCTATTCTCTGGTGGCATATGGAGTCTGGGTGTCTCATCCCAGAATAATGAGACATCTCAAGCAGATTTGGGATTGCAGAAAGAGCTGGGAGGGTGCCAACCTAAGCTGTTAGCATCATCTCTCCGTAGCTGCCATTATACAGAAGGTCCTGCTCTCTGGGATACTTTGGAATATCCTGTCTCGATTGACCACAACCCCCTGGGGCCCATTGCCAGTACAATTGTACCTCATAACTACTTTGGGAAGGCTATAAGAGGCCAGGAAATCTAGGCTCTTGTGGGGCCCCATGGCCTAGGCCTCCCCCACTCATAGGATTCCAAATCCAGGGACTTCAAACCAGGTTTCTTGACCTCTGTCCATTGCCCTGTTCTATCCCTGTGCACAAGAGAACTTCAGGGAAACAGAACAAAGCTGCACACATAGAGAGTGATTAATACCCCAAGACCCGTGAGAGAATAAGGAGATGCTAACAGTTAGGTGTGTCCAACCTGCTTCTTGCAGCCTCATATGGCCAAGGATAGCTATGAACATGGCCAAACATGAAATAAAAACTTACTTAAAACACTAAGGATGTGTGTGTGTGTGTGTGTGTGTGTGTGTGTGTGTGAGAGAGAGAGAGAGAGAGAGAGAGAGAGAGAGAGAGAGAGAGAGAGAAAGAGAGAGAGAGAGAGGTGATATTGTGTTCCCCAAAATATTGTGCACCCTAATAAACTTATCTGGGGTCAGAGACAGAACAGCCACTAGATACAAAGGCTAGACAATCATGGCATTCATACCTTTAATCCTAGCATTCCAGAGGCAGAAATCCATCTGGGATCTCTGTGAGTTCAAGGCTACATTGGAAATAGCCAGGCATGGTGACACACGCCTTTAATCCCAGGGAGTGAGCCTTTAATCCTAGGGAGTGATGGTAGAAGGCAGAAAGATATATAAGGCATGAGGACCAGGAACTAGAAGCATTTGGCCTGATTAAGCATTTTGGCTGGTTAAGCTTTCAGGCTTCTAGCAGCAGTTCAGCTGAGAGCCATTTGGATATGAGGACACAGAGGCTTCCAGTCTGAGGAAACAAGATCAGCTGAGAAGTTGGCCAGGTGAGGTTAGCTGTGGCTTGTTCTGTCTCTCTGACCTTCCTGTGTTCACCCCAATACCTGGCTCAGGTTTGATTTTATTAATAAGAACTTCTAAGATTCATGCTACAGAGAGAGAGAGAGAGAGAGAGAGAGAGAGAGAGAGAGAGAGAGAGAGAGAGAGAGAGAGAGATATTTCCGAGATTTCTTTTGTAACTCAGTTGCACAGGTTTTGAGTGTGAACTTTGTAGATGACAACATTGTGTCACAATGTCAAAAGTCTAGACACTTCTCTAAAAAAAGGGGGGAGGCTTTCCCAAGTCAGAAGTACCTCCTAGCACAGTTAACTGCTTTCCCCACTTTTCTTCAGTCCCATGAATGAGGCAGTATCATATTTTTGCTTTTAAAATAAGCTTGCCACAAGAAAGGAGAGGAGCTGAGTTCAACACTGGAAGGCTGGAGGTCATAAGCTCTTTATTACTTCTGCTGTTAGCATATAAGGAATCCTTGGCTTTCAGCACCTTGGTAATTGTTTCCTAAAGAATCTCATTAAACATTGCTGGGTACTTTTATCATCCTCAATAAAAGTGATAACTTAGAATATTCTTGCATTTCTTAGTTGTAGGTGCCAACCTGACACATTAGGACAGGTAATCAGCTGTAGGTGAAAATATCCAGGGGAAATGCCTGTTTATTTGTTTTTTATCCTCATCTTTGTTATTTCCCTCTCTAGGTTAGAGGAAAAACTGTCTATGGAGTTGAGTTAGATGTGACTAGTGGCTTGAATTCCTGGTTGAGGCTCTACAGGATACCTTCCTAACTGCCTTCAACATCTACTTTGTTGTAACTAATAAAAGATGAACTTCTGGGCTCTGACACAGAAGATGCTCACAGACACCACATTCTGTTGTTATAAGGTGAGAAATACACGTTCACACATTTGTATTTAAACTAAAAAGAGTGCATCTTGATTTGGAAATGTCTATACTGGCCAGCACTGGTGTATCATGCCTCTGTATGTATCAAGACTGCTCTGTTATTACATATAGTTATATATGACTTATTGGTGAAATTATTAAGACCACTCCATGTAGTTAAAAGGGAGGATTATTTAGTGGTGTAACTTACAAGTGAAGGGATAGGTAGGTAACAGGGTCTAGGAAAGGCGTGGTGCAGTCCAGCGGTATTCTCTGGAGAACTCGGCTCAGTCTACCTCCAGCATCCAGGGTCCAGGAACCAAGAGAGACTGCACATCCAGATCTCAGGTCTTCAGGGTCCTCTCTTGGCCCTGCCTTGTAGGCGTGACAGTTGCCGAAGCCTCAATGGGGGTTGGAACTTGCAGATCAATGTTGCCCACTACAATGACTAGCATATACTATGCTTTATCCATCTGCCAGGAATGATGCTGAGTCTTTTGGCATGGATTGTCTTGTTGGAGATGAAGAGAATAAAGCACTTAACTTATTTAAAGTCAACTAAGTCAGAAGTGATGGAGATGGGATTTAAACTCATTATTCAACCTCCCTCTTGTTTTAATATGTTCTACCAACTTTTTACCCTGGCCTTTGGGAGTTTAAATTCATTTTTATTGAAGATGAAAGATGAATCTACTCAATCCTATCCTTAATATTTAACCAGATGACCAAAACAGGATTCCAGGTATTATCCACACAGTATCTAGTCCTCATCAACCTGCATTTACATCCTAATTGTGAGGCAGATCAAGTTTCCATAAATAGTCCATCCAACCCCACATTACTCTTCTTCCCACTGAGAGATGGATTCCGGCTCTCTCCCATGAGACCTTGGAGGGCTTGTTGCTACGGGATTTCCAAGGGATGGTTATACATGACAGATCAACCTCTACAAGATTCTCTTGGGATGCTATCCCTTGAATTTAAGTCAGTTCAAGAGGAAGGGTACTCTGGCAGAGAGCCACTAGAAAGGATTTTTCACAGAGACAGAAACTGAGGTACCACTCTCCATTCTCAGACCCAGCTGAGATCCTAGCTGGCAGCTAGGGCCAACTTGCCAGTACTGTGAGTAAGTGGGCCGCATTAGACACAGATCTCATCCTGGCAGAACCAACTTAGCTGATGCCACATGGAGCGTGGACATGGCTTTCTCACCCAACTCTGTCTAAATTGCAGATTCATGAGCAAAACAAGCATTGCTTTGGGCCACAGAACATGATTAGTAGTAGTTTGTCATGCCACAGACTGAAACAAGTTCCAACCTCCATTTTCTTTCCAAACTCATACATTCAACTGTCTCTTACACATGTTCACTCCAATGTCCCCAAACCACTTAGATTTACTGTGTTGAGCAAGTCTCACTTCTACTTTGGACATAGAAATTCCACAAATGAATGCCTTTCCCATCTTCGCTATGAGAAAAATGCCTGATAATCTACAAAATAGGTAATTTACAAAATGATAAGTTTTCTTAAGGTCATCAGAGTATTGAGCAACAGTGGGTGGAGTCCTGAAGGCTAGCTGTGTTAGTCATTGTCATCAAGGTGATGGAACAGCTTCAAAAGGTAACTTAGAGCAGGAAGAATCTTGGATCATGGTTTCAGAGGTTAGTGAGTGCATGTCTGGCTCCACTGCTTTCAATTCCACAGTGAGGCAGAACACCACAGGGGAAGAGAGTGGTGTGTGTGTGTGTGTGTGTGTGTGTGTGTGTGTGTGTGTGTGTGTGTGAAGTTGTTTACCTCACAGCAGCCAGGAATCAGGGGGTGGGGAAGAAGAGGAGGAACTGGTGTATCAGGTAAGAGCACTTGCTGTAAGCATGAGAACTCAGCACCCACATAGAAAACTAGGAGTGGTCCGGTCTCACCCCTGTAACCCAGTGTAACCCAGAGTGTTGTTATAAACAGATCATGGCCTAGTTTCGGGTTCAGAGATCCTTATGAAGAGATAAGTGAGAGAGTGATTAAGCAGAACATCCAGTATCCTCCTCTGGTCTCTACACACTTTTGTGTACACACACATACACACACACACACACACACACACACACACACACACACACGGGTTGCCAATGACAAGATACTTTTTAAATGCAAGCTCCAAGTGACCTACTTATTTCAACCACTCAGATCCTACACCCCCCAACAACTACAAGTAAGAGTATCAAATTCTGACTCCATGGACAGGTTAATCTGTTGAATAGGTTAGAGCCCTCATGGTCCAATCACCTCTTGAGATGATTATATCTAATTTAATTTTTTGCAAATTCTATTTTAGGGTCCTTAGTTTTGTACTCATGAGAAGTACCAGAAGCAAGGAAGGAACCTGGAGAACTCACGTCTGTGAAGATGCACCCAAGCCCAGCTACAGCTGCTCACAGTGCTAGTGTTGTGTCATTATAACAAAAGGCCTAAGGTCATCAGCTTGGTAAGATGAAGTGTTTATTTTGCTGATGGCCCCAGAGGTTTTCATGCATGGTTGGTTGGCTCTGATGCTTTGGGCCCTGTGGCAAAGCAGAGCATCAGGGCATGGAGCTGCTCGTCTCACAGTGGCTGAGTATTAACCACACGAACAAAAGGTAAAGAAGAGACTGGTGTACTTACACCTCCTGAAGGGTGTGTCCTAAGTGACTAAATTCATTCTGATGATGCCACCTCGTGACATTTCCACCACCTCTCAATAGTAACACAGGCTGGAAACCAAGCCTTCAACAGTTTTGGAAACAATCATGACACAAGCTACTTACAGCAGGTGTGGACACAAAACTCCATAGCTAGCTGACTAGTTCTAATCACAGTAATTTGATGGTTTCAATCTGGTATTTCCAACAGAAAGTCTGTTTCTGTTAGCTGTCTATCTCTTGTTAATATCTGATTCATCTATTCTTCCCATGTGTGTAACCTCCCATGTGTAACAGTTTTTATTGCATGCCAGACACTGTTTGCAGACAAAAAAAGGTTGAGGTCAGTAAACTTTATTCTTGAGAATGGGCACACTTGTTTTCCCACCAGAGTCTTAGTGTTGGTGCTGAACTAATCTAGTGAAGGAGTGACGTAGGTTAGGGTGTTTCGTTGGTTTCTTTCTTTACAGATGCTCTGCTGGCTCTGAATCCTGTAGAGATGTTCTGGTGTCATCTCATGTGCAGTGTTGGTCTGGCATGTCTTGGGTCTTTCCTTCATGTCCAGTTCCTGGCAGCTCCTGGATGCCTACACAACACTTGGTTCCATTCTCTCCTGTCTTCAGCATCACATTGCTGCCATGGTCCGAGCAAGGCTTGGGAGGATTCAGGGCTTTCCCTCCTTGTCCACCACAGCCTTAAGTAGACTGTGTGGCTGAGCTTCAGGGGTGGGTCTTGTTCCTCTCTTCTGTGGCAGCTGAACAGAAACATGATGGGATGGAAATTTGGATCTACACAAAGAAATGATGTCCCTTAAAAATGTAAAACTCTGTGTAACTATAAAAGACATTTTAAAACGGATTTTAAAACTGCTTTAAAATATAATAGACTGCCTGAGATGTTTTAAAAAGTAATAATATATTTGGGGTTTATAGCATCTATAGAAGTAAAATATATGTCAGCTATCATACCAAAGTTGGAAAGAAGACACGGAAACACACTGTTCTTGGGTTCTACCACTGCATATGAAGTGGTAGAGAATTATATCAAGGAAGACTGTGGTAAGTTAAAGACATCTATCATAAACTCGACAGCAGTTATTAAAAAGTGAAAAAGAGATATAACAAATAAACCAGTAGTCAAGACAAAGGCAAGATATTAAAAATGTCTGAGCCAAAAGAAGTCAGGAAAAGAAAGTAAAGTAGAACATCCTAGCAGATGTAAGCAACGTTGAATAGGGAGGACACTGACCTCCAGCCTCAAGGCTCCTGCACCTGCTGTATACTCAGGTGAGTGTAGCCTTCTTCCAGAGCCTCAGCTGTTGTGATGTTCGCCTAGCTTTCTGCCAACTGCTTCTAAAGTGTCAAGGCCATTGGTGGGGAAAATAGATCTTCTCTCTTTATTCCTTATCTCACAACCACAGATTGTTTTAAGCTCCAAAGAGTCTTTACAAAAGGTTAGTGATTGCATCAAAAGTTATCTGGAGATAGGACTGCTCAAATGTAGAGTATTACTCATAAGTCGTGGAACCTGTGTCCTCCTCCTGCAGACTCAGCACCCAAAGCTCTGTGTGCTTGCTTTCAGTCTGAAATGGAATCTCTCTCTCTCTCTCTCTCTCTCTCTCTCTCTCTCTCTCTCTCTCTCTGTCTCTCGTGTGTGTGGGGGGGGGTGGGGTGGGGGTGTGTGAGGTGTAGCCCAGGCTGGCCTTGAATTCAATTTACTGTGGAAGATCCTCCTGCCTCTACTTCCCCTCAGTGCTGGGATTATAGGTGTGCACTACCTTGCCTGGTTTTCTGTAGTTCTGGGGATCAAACCCAGGACCTTGTGCCTGCTGGGCAAGATTCTGTTGCATCCCAAGCCCTGATTTGGAATCTTAAGCACAAGACATTTTTAAGACTCAATGGGTTAAATAAATAAATATAAAAGGACATAAAGTTTTCATATCTTTCATAAAGATATGAAAAAGTTCAAAGAATAAATAAAAATAAGAATTTAAGAAAGATAAAACCAAGTGTTTTATAAAGTAAAAGAAGAAAAGCAACTAGTATAATATATAATTAAATATGTATATTCAATTCAGTGACATAATAATTAAATACAAATGGCCTAAACTACTAATGAAACAGAAACAATGTATTTAATAACAAAAGGCGAGACCCAATTCTATACCATCTGCAAAATGCACATTATATATAAAATCATCAATAGATTAAAAGGGAAAGAATAGGAAAAGAGACATAATTTGAAAACCAATGAAATGAAAGCTTGAGTGACTGTGTCAGTACTAAACCAAATAAACCATAAAGCATATTACCAGAGACCTAGATGGACATCACCAAAAAGCATAGCAAGCCTCTGTGTACATACACTTAACAACAGAACCTCAACATGTATAAAGCAAGAATAGACTGAGATGCAAGAAGGGATGGACAAATCTACAACTGTACACATCACCATTCTTTTAGTAATCAGTACAATGTGGGCAGTAATCAGTAAGGCCATACACAACCTGAATGACAGATGAAGAAAGGGAAAACTTTCCAGCTCACTTTATGAGGCCAGTATTTCTCTGGTATGATCATAGTCTGTAACATGAATTGCTAAATGCTCTTATTAATAAAAAAAAACCCGGAGCCAGATATTGGGGTGATTTTTATCCCTTCACCTGTTGAATGGCATCCTTGCTGTCAATCACCCCAATTTTATTTGTTGGATCAGAGGGATATGGAACAAGCCAGCCACAATTTCTTATGGCTAGGAAATTCTCAGCCCAAGAGAGAGCTACTTCCTGTATACTCATGTCTATATACCTTTCTGTGCCCTGCCATCTTACTTCCTTTCTCTGCCCAGCTACATCACTTCCTCTTTCCACCAAGCTCTATCACTTCCTGTCTGTCTGTACAGACCTCCAGACCTCTATAGTTAACTAGTGCTGGCATTAAAGTTGTGTGCTACCATGCCTGGCTCTATTTCCATTGTGGTCTTGAACTCACAGAGATCCGGATGAATTTCTCTGCCTCCCGAAAGCTAGAATTAAAGAAGTGTGCTCCCACTGCCTAAACTCTATGTTTAATATAGTGGTTGGCTTCTTCCTCTGATCCCCAGGCAAGCTTTATTTGTTAGAGCATAAATAAAATATCACCACAATAGACACTATAAGAACACAATGCTATAGACAATATCCATTGTGTACATGGAAGCAAAAAAATATTTACAATATTTACAGAGTGGTACATGATATTTTCAAAACATATTTCTAACAGATGAATCATTCCAAGAATGGATTTTTGAAATCTCAAAGCCCGCCCACAGTGACACACATTCTCCAAGAAGGCCACACCCCCTAACCCCAAACAGTCCCACTAATTGTGGACTAGGTATTTAATCACATGAACCTGTGGGGGCCATCACATTCAAGCAATAACACATTCTATACCCACTAAAACTGCCAAAATTAAAAACAAACAAATAAAACACAGAAAAAAAACCCTGACAACAGTGCTGTGAGTATGAAGAACAATCAGAATGCTCATATAGTTGAGGTCGCAAAATGGTGCAGATACTTGGTAAACAGCTGAGTAACTCTTATAGTGAAAAACACACATTCGATGTATCCTAGAAATTCCATTTGCAGGCATTTTAGCAAAGAATGTGAACATGTATCTGCACAAAGAGACATCCATGAATACCCACAGCTGTTTTGTTTGTAATAGGCCCACACTGGAAACAACAAGGATGCCATTCAATAGGTGAAGGGATAAAAATCATTGCAGGTCATCCATATCATGAAATCTGATCTATGAAATCAAAGGTAAAAGAGTCCACAGATGTAGCAGAGCCTCATTCTAAGTGAAGGGAGTGTCAGGTAGCAGGCTTCATTCTGTGTTGTTCATTTGCTACAGTCTGGAAAGTCGTGTGGGTGCTTGTCATGGCTATGGATAGCTACAGGGCTCTGATGATGAAGGAGTGGAAGAGAAGTTTTGTCAACTGATACAAATGGTCTATACCACTATAGAACTGTGGTAACTGTACACACCACAAAGATCATGGGACAAAGATGACTTTTGCTGTGTATAATTCCATTTTCAATAAAAAGAACTTTAATGTGTCCAAGTCAAACCCACCAGGTCCCTTCCCCACAGGCCACTTCTCAATGCATGGAATTTAGTTATCTAAGCTAAAGAGCAATTCACAAGTCCCTATGTGCCCATGTGTAGTTATTAGGCCCCAATGGATTCCACATTCTGTTTTCCTTCCTCTTCTGTTGCCCTCTCTGTTCTCTCTGATTCATCTGACTCTATAATTTGTTTGTCTCCAGATGACATACAGTGGTACCTAGACTTACCCAGAGCACATCACTGCCTTATTCAGAGCCCTTGCTTGGTACTCAGGGCATTATTTAAAGCTCAGAAAAGCAACCAAGGATTGGAAAAATTCCCTTCCATGCCACACTCCCCTCAGCCTATGTTCCAGGCACAATAATTGTCCTCCTCCTTGACATTTCCCTTATTAGGTGCTCATCATTTGCCTGACACACCCTGGCTACTCATTTCTACAGACTCTGAGAAAACTTACCTTTCAGAGACGACACACAAGTTCCAGTCTGCCAGCTTTTAATCAAGAGCCAAGCATCCATAAGCATCCGTGTTTCATGTATCTTGGAGAATGTTTACATGACGCATTCCTCCCTCATCTCTAACATAGGGATATTAACTGCCCCTGTTACCATGGCAGCCATGCATCTTGGCTTGACCTATCATCCTTTCTACCTTTTGCCTTTTGTCTTGGTTTGGATGATAGTTGTGTGATCTCCTTCAGTGTAGAAATAGTAGGGGGGCTTAAGTGAGTTGATCTGTGTTAAGCACTTGAAGAAGTATGACTTCTGTTAAGCACTGTGTATTTCAGAAAATGTCTAGTGAATGGAGGGATTGAGGAGAGAGAAGGGAGGGGTTAGGGAAAGAGAGAAAATGATGGGGGAGAGTAAGAGAAAGGGGAAAGGGAACGGGTGGGGAAGCCAGGCAGGCAGATGGTGTTTTAGTGACAAATCACCTCTGCACATGCCAGGAGGAAGCTGGACTCTGCCTTCCCACTGAAGAGAAGCAGAGCCTGACGCTGAGTGTCTAACGTAGCATCCAGCCCAGGATCTGAGCTGGGCTTTACAAAGGCCCTTCCATATTCTAGGAAGCTACACTTCTTCCACAGCCAAATCTATTAGAAAATGTGCCATTCGCTTCCAGGTACTCAACAGTCCTTGACTGGCATCCTTGGGGACTGTGTGAGTGCTGTGCCAGTTTCTGTCTCCTCACGACTCACCCTCCCCAGTCAAAGACTCATCAGCATTTTCCTCAGTGACCGTGATTAGCCTCAGTACTTTGTGGATGAAGTCCAGACCTCTTCCAGTCATGGTCTTAAATGCCACCATGCATTAGAAGCACCTGGTGAGCTTGTCAACTGCTGATCTCCACTCCCAGAGGTCTGATTTGGCAGGTCTGTGGTAGAGCTTATTAACTTGCATTTCTAACAGGCCCCTGAGCCACACTCAGGCTTCTAGTGCTGAAACCACAGCCTGGGGACCTGGATCACACTACGCATAGGTCTTCCCCCCATATACACCTTAGGATCAGATCGCACTCCTGACAGATAGCCATCTTCCACCTATACACCAGCTTCACTGGGATGCTTGGCCATTCAAGTGTCATTGGTGGTGGCTTCCTTTGTGGAAGCTGGATTGTGTGAGAAGTGTCTGGGCCCTGGAAGATTTGTTATTTATACAGATGTTTTTATCTTTTTGAGATACAAGCAAAGCAGCTTGTCTGGCAGCCCACTATATACCCTAAGGACAACTGTGATATGAGTTTAAGAAAAGGAAATGGCAGAATCTCTACCTACCACTGTTAACTTTATGAAGCCATGGGTGGGGCAAGAGAGAGATTATCTCTGTCCAATAGTAATATGATGTGAACCGCATGTGCCATATAAAATATATTCTTCATTCTATTTATGTGCTTGGAAAAACTAAGAATATTTCAATAAAGTTCTCAGTATTTAAGATAATCACAGATAGTCTTTCTTTAAGATGAAAAAAGTTAACTTATGTGCATGTGCATCTATGGATATATACATGTAAGTGCAGTTGTCTGTAGAGGCCTGAAGACACTGGATGCCCTGGAGCTGGAGATACAGGTGGTTGTGAGTGGCCCTACATGGGTACTGTAAAGAGCACTCTGTACTCTTGACTGCTGAGCTATTGCTCCAGCCTCTGGAGATGTTCTTCTGGCACTATCATCCTTCTCAAAGGATGGACACAGCAGAGAATCTGAAAACGCATCAATGATCTTTGGGTTTTTTTTTTAAAACTCACATTAAAATGTTTGTCCTCTCTTGAACTTTGGATTCATCTTTTCCTGAATAATTTTATAGCCATGCATTAGTCATTTGGAAAACATCAGTCCACTGGGTTATGCAGATCTTTTGGGTGTTGACACATTTCATTATCTGATATTATGAATTTATATCTGTTAATATCACCACAAATCTCATCAAATAGGTCTTTAAATATTGAGAGCTCCTGTGCTCATTACAGGAGTTACAGCATCTACGAATCTCTCATTTCCATTTGAAAAGTTGATTTTTAAGAAATCACTGACAACCAATACTGTAAGTCATTTCTCTTGAAATTAACACATTTTAATAAGAACCTGAAAGATACCTAAGCTTGGCTAAGCATTACATGGTTATCAGTCATTCTTTCACATAAAAACAGAGCTCCATAGGAAAGGGTGATTGAACTCACAGCCTCCATGATCACATGAAAGCTTCTCCAGAAACAGCCATTACAGCCAAAGTACTACCCTACACATCTTATTTTGTCACATGGAATATTCAAACAGTGTACCCTCCTCCTCTCCCTGTGTGCATGTTCATGTGATCACACATATGGAGCTCACGTTCACGTGGAGGTGTATACCTGTGCTTGTGGAAGCCAGAGGTGAACACTGGGTGTTGTTCCTTATCACCCACCTGGTTTATTTCATTTATCTATTTATTTGTTTGTTGAGATGAGATTTCTCACTGAGACCTGGAACTCACCAATAAAGTTAGACTGGATGGCCAGCTAGTAGAAAGGGACCTGCCTTTCTCTGCCTTCCCACAGCTGGGATTATGAGCATGCATCATCATGGCTGCTTTTCACATGGGTTCTGGGGAGCAAACTTGGGTCCAGATGCTTGTGTGGCAAAGACTTTACTGGCTGAATTATCTCCCCACTTCCCAAAGGATGTATTCTTAAGAGTCAATTGCTAATGATATGGAAAATGCTGTTGCTTTATTTAAAACCTCCACGGCTACCCTGTTTGCTTTCTTCTGCTTGGCACTGGGAAACACATGGTTGCTGGTTCAGTTTACTGCTCTTGTTCTCATTTTCAACCATGGTGTCAGCAGCATCAGTGTAAATAGCTCATGGTGGAAAAGGCAAATAGCATATCATTATTTTTATGAAAATCACTATGACCTTAGGGGGTCCTCTGAAATGTCTCAGAGACTCCCAAGAGCCCTAGATCATGTTCTGAAATTTGCTCTTTTGAGTTTTGAAATCTGAAAATTGGTCCATTTGCAGGAACTACTCTGTCTGCCTGCAGTGTTCATCCATCGTCCTCTGCATAGAAGAACTCAGCCCTCCTTTCAGACCACACTGAGCAATGCCCTGATGGCTCTTTTTTTAAAAAAAAATTTATAATTTAATTTAATTTTACATATCAGCCACGGATTCCCTTGTCTCCCCCCCCCCCCACCTCCCCCCAGCCCACTCCTCATTCCCATCTCCTCCAGGGCAAAGACTCCCCTGGGGATTGAGTTCAACCTGGTAGATTCAGTCCAGGCAGGTCCAGTCCCCTCCTCCCAGGCTGAGCCAAGTGTCCCTGTATAAGCCCCAGGTTCCATAAGTGAGACAGTTGATTAGCCCTGACCACTGCCTCCTTCTTGGGACACAGCTGAAGGTGTCTTTTTTCTTGGAGCTATCCAGGGTCCTGGTTTTCAGCGAGGCACCATTAAGGAGAGCTCAGGCTGAGGCCTCAGGAGTGCTTTGAACAGGTAGCAGCTGCATGTGTTTCTAGATCCATAACCTGAAAACATAAAACACATATTCAGAAAAGCAAAAATGTAAGGGGAGAAGAATCAAAATTTCAGCTAGGAGAAAGAGACAAAAGTCAGTGGAAACTGATAGGGGCTCAGCGGGAAGAAGTCTTTGGCTAGAAGTTGCTGGGTGTGGTCAGTAGAAACACAATGTATAAAACCAATGAATTCTTGAGAATGTGGATGTATACTTAATCTGTTCAGAGAAATGTGAAACAACTAGCTAGGTGATGCAGAACACCCAAGTTCTATCTATCTATCTATCTATCTATCTATCTATCTATCTATCTATTACCTACCTACCTACCTACCTACCTACCTATCTATCTATGTGTACATGTGGAGTGTGTGTGTGTGTGTGTGTGTGTGTGTGTGTGTGTGTGTGTGTGCGCGCGCGCAAGTGTATGCACCTGTGAGCACACATGTAGGAGCCAGAGAAGGATGTCAGGCTTTTTTTCTGTCACTCTCCACCTTGTTTCCTTGAGACAGGGTCTCTCACTAAACCCGAAACTTACAATTTTTCAGCGAGGCCGGCTGGTAGCAAGCCTGTGTCTTCCTTACTCGCTACCTCAGCACTGAGGCTACAGGCAAGTGTGGCCACATTTGTATTTGCACTTGGGTGCTAGGGATATGAAATCAGATGGCCATGCTTGCACACCAAGTGTTTTTATTCACTGAGCCATCCCCCTCTAAGTTCTTTTGATAAAAGCGTGAGGTAAGCCAAGAGTACAAGGTTTGATTGAGTGTAGCTAAGAGTTGGCAAAGAGTCACACCATTTCTCTAACACCTCCAGATTGTCTTGTCAGTAGGTCCCTCTCTGGGGCAATGGCATTATAATAAGGAAGAACCATGTATAAAACTCTCCCTGCATATCTGTGGGAGATTGATGCGGGATCCTCTGCAGACATGAGAATATGTCATTGTTCAAGTGTCTTCTATACAATAGTGTAGCATTTTCATAGAACATATGCACAATCTCCCCTACACTTTAAATCATCTCTAGAGTTCTTATAACATCCAGTGTAATATACATGCTATATAATTAATTCCTATATGGCATTATTTAGGAAATGAAAACCAAGGAGTGTATACATGTTCAGCAAGGCATTTTTCTCAAATATGTTCAAGCCCTGGATGCTCAACCCTTACACACAGAGTGCCAACTGTGTATGAAGCTAACAGTGGGGGTTGCCAGCTTCTCTCTGTCTTTGAGAAAGATGCAGGAAGAACTGTGGAGAGAATAGAGCTGTGAGGTAGACAAATGATGATGCTATAAAGGAAAGGAATGTGAGCTGCCTAGAAAGGTTAACTGAGCCTAAGGAATCTGAGACGGGGTTTCTGAGGACATCTGTTGTGTCTGCCCCTGACATTTGATGAAACCAGCATGGGCTAGATAAGCATATGGCCCCATACTTAGCTGGGCTGGGTATCAGTGCTCCCAGAGCCACAGTGTTTTGCCTGTTAACTCATCACCAGGTTGCACTTAGAAGGGAGACATGGTGCCCAGCAGAAGTCAGTCCACAGTCCAATCGCTTCACTGAGCAAACAAGCAAGCAAGCAAGCAAGCAAGCAAGCAAGCAAGCAAGCAAACAAGCAAGCAGCTTGTCTCTCTGTTCGTGTCTCATAAAACCTAAGCCTGTTAAAGAGGATGTGGGCATGAGTCTATAATTGAAAAAAGGCTGTAAGCTTCCAGATGGTTGTTTGAGGCTTATTGATAGATGTAACTCTGTGTTTGGGGTCATGGGAGGACTCTGTTGACATAGTAACAAGAATCTTGGGGTTGTTTCCAAATATGTCATTTTAGGATAGGGGACTCAATTTGGCACCTAGACCTAGAAAGTCCAATGAGTCTGGGCTGGTGATTGGAAAAGAAGAAGAATTTCTTGTCAGAAGCAGGGAGATACAATTTTGGCACAACTTGGTAAACCGTGAACATGGGTGAGAGAATTCACAAGCTTTTTTAGGGGCACAGTGGCCACACGGGCCTTGGATGGGTGTCCTCAGTGGGTTACCTAGGAGAAATTCCTTCCTTCATGATTCTAAAGTTAAAAAGCTCTAATGCAAAACATCAGCAAGTTTTGTTCTTTTTGGAAGACTCTGAGGGATTGTCCATGAATGCCAGACACTCCTCTTAGTTTCTGGTGTTGCCTGCAGTATTTAGAGTGCCTTGACTTGAAGGTTTCTGTTTGCAGCCTCTACTTCTATCATTATTCTGTGTAGCTCTCAGTGAGGGCTGTTTCTGATGATGGCATCTCTCTCTGAATACATCTGCAAAAACCCTATTTCCAGATAAGGTCACATTGACAGACAGTGTCAGCCGAAGCTTATAATTTTTGGCAGGGGGAGGGGAAGGAAGGATGTGACTTACATCAAGCCCCTACCACAAGCAGGTGGGGCTTATCCAAGAGGCAGTTGAATGGGGAGGATGGTCATAAATCCAAGCAGGCTTCTGTCCCACGAGTGAGGCTCAACCCTAGATTTGTAGGTTATGATGAACAAGACTAGCAAGGCAAAACAAGGAAACTCTGGACCTTAATACACAAAGATGGTTGAGGGTAGGCTCTCAGGAACAAGGCAGGGGGTCAAGGTACAGATGGGATCAGCAGTGAGGCCATTTCTGACCTGAGTCCCTTCCTGGGGGCAACAGAATCAAATCCTACAGTCATATTGCAGGTGGGTCACAGAGGTCCACATTATACGAGTTGGAAGGAGAGGGACTAACAGGGGCATGGATACAAATAAAGCTGACAGCGCCGCCTAGGGGAAAAGCACCCCCTTCATAATTTACCCTCCTGAGCTCAAGTCTGGCTTGTAAGGCAAGGGCGGGTTCCACCCATTCTGGACAACTCGTCCTTTGTTGTCTCCGTTTTCCTCTGAGATGACTCATTGGTCTGAGCATGATCCCCCTGCATCAGCAGCGGGAGCCACAGAGGAGTCTGTGGTTCAGCAGCTCCCTCTAAAGTCATTGGTGACAGTGATGGAAGTAGCTGTGGGGTCAACAGTAAAAGATAGGGGCAAAAATTATTCAAGCTCTTAAAAATGGGATAATAAGGTAACTTTCCTCCTCCCGGTATGAGCTCATTTAATTGTAGCGATCTTAATAAATTCAGCCTGATTAACTCCAACCTTGTGGGGGAAGGTTATTCAGTGTCGTGGAATTAATTTCAACAGAAGCCAAAAGAAGAGAAAAGTGAGAGTGTGAAGGAAAAAAAAAACCTTCAGTGCAGAATAAAGAGGAGGTGTGTGTGTGTGTGTGTGTGTGTGTGTGTGTGTGTGTGTGTGTGTGTAAGTTCCATCTGTGAAGCATCTGCTGGTGGACTGTACCAGGCTGGGTTCTGAAGCCACAGCATGGCCTTCTAAAACCTGATGGAACCCCAGGCATTGCCCCCAGGCTTCTGACTAGCTTGGCTTATGTACATCCCAAAATCGAGCTGTGAACCACCCCATCCAAGGTCTTCAGTATGGTCCTGTACCCCTGTCTTGCCTCAGCCCACCTATCACCCATTCAACCTAGTGTCATCTTGCCCCTAAGCAGCTTCAGATCCCTGCTACTACAGTGTGCTGGAGCCAGGCGGGTGTGTTTTTTGCATCTGGGTCCTTTACTTACCAATTACTTGAACCGGGAAACATTTATCTTTTTAGACTTTGGTTTGTAATCCTCACTGGGAGGATGAGGTACTTGCAAGCAGAGTGCTCATTCTCCTCTAAGAAGTAGGAAGGCTTGGGTTTGAGTGTCTGCTTGCTGCTGGTTGTGTGTGTGTGTGTGTGTGTGTGTGTGTGTGTTGTTTTGTTTGGCTTTTTTACTCCTCTATGTACTCAGTGCTATGTATGGCCAACATATACCATCTGGATTTCCCTCATGTCAGACCTCTCTCAGATTACCCATTGAGTCCCTAGCCCTGACCTTGACCTACAGGTCAGCCTAAGCAATCAAAAAGGGGAGCACATGACCTAGATCCTTGCTTTTAAAAGTGGGGTGGATGGAATTGAAGATTACTGGCTCATTTTGAAGGCTGATGAATTACACCCACGCCCAGGTCCAGTATAGCTTCTAATAAATCTCAGAAATTAAAATACATGTTATTAAAATAATCCTCTGCCCAAGTTTGGGGCTCACTTGTAAGGAACCATGGAGAGCATGACTCTGACCAGGGACAGAAAAGAAGGACAGAAGGGTGTGTCGCCTCTCCCTTCCAGGCAGAGCATTTGTGCTGAGGGTGCTTCCCAGTGTAGAGGGACTAGAAGGTGCAGAGTTTGGGGACCTCCTGAGTCCACCACAGGGTTGGTTAACAGCGCCACCTTGGTGGAGATCAAACAGAACAGCGTTCTCCAGCCTGTGTCTAGATGATCCTCAGCACCCTTCCCTGCTGAGCCCCATGCCCCTGACTTGTTGTTCACTTCCAGCATCCAAAAGCCCATCAGGTCTAAACTCCAAGCCTCCCACCTGAATCAGAACTCTCTTTCCCTCCATCTGAGTCAGGCTCAGCACTCTGGTTGGGGTGGGGGCACTTTGGAAAGGTCCCTTCTTTTCAGCAAGGAGTCTGCCTCTGAGACCTTCTCTCCCTGTCTCTGACAGACTCCAGATCCCTGTCCTATAGCCCCAGTACCAAGGACACCTCTCTGTGACAGCACAGTCCCAGATAAAGACAACTTCAGGGATGTAAACAGAGAAGACAGCAGGGCATGGAGAGGAAGGAGTGCTGGGACTGGGCAGAATCCAAGAGGCCCTGCAGCGTCCAACTTATCGTTTATTCCATTTCCCCCTTTCCCATCATCACTGTTCCTTTCTCCCACCGTGGTTACCTCTAAAATGTCTAAACTGGCACCCATGGCTATAGCACCATGCCCTGTGTGATGGCTGGTGGCGTCAGCTTGACAGAATCTAGAACCTCCTGGGAGATGGACCTTTGGCATGCCTGTGGGGGATTATCTTGATGACATTAATGAGGTAGGAAGACTTTCCCACTGTGGGTGGCATCGTTTCCTGGCTGGGATCCTGGACAGTATAAATGGGGAAAAGAAGCCAAGCAGTAGAACCATTTATTGTTCTCTTCTCCCTGACTGCAGTGTGGCCAGCCTGCTTCCAGCTCCCGCCTCCTGACTTCGCTGCTATGACGGACTGTACTTCCACCTGTGAGCTAAAATGAACTTTGCCTTTTGTGAGTTGCTTGTGCCAACATATTTTATCACAGCGACAGGAGACACTAACACACCCTATTAATGACACCAGGCCAGAGGATAAATGGGGACTGAAACAAAGTTCCATTGAGACCCAGAGAAAAGGCATCTATTACTCCCTCAAGCCTGCAGGGGGCGCCTGCCTGTAATTTACACTACAATGCCCTTTACCCAGCCGCGGTGCCTCAGCCTGGCCCACTCTAGCTGTGGCACCTCAAATCCATCTTCACAATAGGAGTAGCCAACAGGACACCGTCAGTTTGCTGCCTGCTGTCCTTGTCCTTCAGGAGCCTCTCATTGTCCTCAGCAGATTCTGAGTCCCCAAGATAGCCCTGCCTGGCTTGTAAGCTTTCCCAACCCTCCTACCCTCGCTGAGCTGAACTTCTGGCCTCTCCTATGCTCCTTTCCCGGGAGGACTTGACCCGATAAGGCGAAAGTGGATTTTTAAAAATCATCAAGGGTCAGCATTGTTGTTATTGTTTGAACTAGTGGCTTTAACCTATTGGTGATGGTAGAATTAGTTTATTGGATTGTAATCAGCACCTACATGAGCTATGAAATTGAATAAAGTAAGAAACATCAGAATTTTTGTTCAATAAAGGTGAATATTGTCTGGTGAATCCATTGGAGTTACATGTGAGTGATTGTGCGTGTGTGTGTGTGTGTGTGTGTGTGTGTGTGTGTGTGTGTGCACGTGCGCATGATACAAAGTACATTTTTTTTTTTTTTAGCATGGCAAATAATCTCAAACTTCAGCAGCAAGTGCCTCTGCTGCCCAGCCAGGCTGACAATCATGGCTTCATTTCAGGAGCTTTTATTAAGCACGGAGTATTGATTAGAGTCACTGTTTAGGACAGGAAAACCCACAGCTGTTCTCATTCTTCTGGACTCTTTGTGAGAGTTACAATGGGTATGTGTGGCTATGGCCACATGTGTCTCTGAGGCTTCACCTCCCTACAATCAATGCCCGGGTTCTCAGCATACTCCTCCACCTCTAAGTACTCATTTCCAGCTAGTTGCTGGGTGGATAGCAGTGGCCCAGATGCTTACTGGCTGTGGGTGCTCTATGTACACTGTAGAGCTACTGCCTTCCAACACTTGGTTGACTCTCAGATGGTCGTGAGAGAAGCTGCCAGATCTCACTGTACCAACTGAGAAACTCTTGTGGGCTCTACTCTTGGCAGGTAATGAGGACTTGGCTTTCCTGCCCCTGTAGCCTGTGGCTGAGAGGAAATGTTGGGGAGCCAACCTGATGTATACCTTGCTTCCGATCCAGGTCCACAGGCTCCCCAAGAACAGTGCTTTGCTGACTTCTATAAACAAGGACATTCATCTTTGTCAGCCCTAATGAACCGCATTTGTCAGACAGGAGCCAGGGAGCAGCTGTGTTGGAGGGAGACAAATCACTTAATCCACAGCTCCTGATGTGGCAGCCCCTGGCACGGTGGAGATCATGGCATTTAAGCATGGAGGAGCCTGGAGGATGCATGTGGGGGAAGAGCTGGCTGCCCTCAGCAGTTCCTGCCGGGAGGGACTGCGAGGGCTGGCAAAGCCAGTGTGTGCATTGGCTGGTACTTCTTTCCCTCCTGCTGCACCTGCTTCTGGGTTGTGCATCCTGCCGACACCTGGACAGGAAGGGAGAGAGAGAGAGAGCTGGCAGCCCCTGGTCCCAGCATGGTGCAGGCTCAGGAAAAATGACTGATCAGAGTTATGCCTTCCAGTCCTACCAACTTGCTTCCTTTTAAGAGTATTTAGGAGAGGCTATCAAACGAAAAGGACAGGAACCCATCTCAAACGAGCTTAGGCAAAGGGAGAAGTGGGGCTCAACAGCTGTGCAGCCATTATAACAAGGACACAGCTGGGCTTCCTGAGGAAGCCCATCAGAGAACTCAGACAGGATGTGGATGACTCTGCCGCCTCTTTCTCCTGTGCCTCTTCCTACAGTGTGCCTTCCTCCATCTGCAGAAATGGGTTTGTGGGCAGCTCTTGAGTCTAGGATTTCACCATGGGAAAGCGGACAGAGATTTCTGAGAGATGAGTGGGGAGGCAGGATGGGGAGTGGATGGGAATAGAGGGGAAGGAAGGGTGCTCCCAGGAAACGGCTCTTACTAGACTTTCAGATCAGTTTCTAAGATCCCCATCTATGACAGGAAAGGTGGTCATCTCTGGCAGCTCCCACAGGGAATGCATAGCTGGTACAGGAGAGGTGGGGAGGTAGGAGTCAGCAGACAGGAGAGCTCACACCGCTTTTTTATCCCCACGTCTTTTATCCTCACTTCCCCTCAAATCCATACTCAGTGCAGCTCCCCATCCTCTGGAAATCCTTTCTGGTCCAGAGAGAGCAAGCCAGTCATTCCTCTTAAGACATTTGAGGTGAGATCAGGGAGGATGGTGGGTTTTTAGGATGCTGCTCTGTGCCCATCCAATTTTCAGGATATCATGTGACATCCAGAAGCGATGCCAGGCTGAATGCTATGTTTTCAGGTAGTTTGGCTTTGTTGGTTTTGACAAACTAGGATCCTAGTGTTCTTTGCACACTTACCAAACAGCTCAGCCTCTGGGCCAGCTGGGCTCAGATGCACCCCACACAACAAGGGCCCTACTTTTGAATGGCGGCACCAGTCCAGCTGGCAAAGGTCTTCCACACCTGTTCTCTCAGCAGCATGAAAACTTTTTTTGACCATGAACCTCAGTAAGAAATATATCTGATAAAAAAAAGACTATTTCACCTCGTGGCACAGATGTATTATAAAACATGATTGTATTTATAAAATCAAATTATAGAAAGTGTACCTACCTTTATTGTATGAGCCATGGCTTATTGCTTTTTATTATTGTTTCTTACTTTTCCATTCTTTTTTTTTATAATGTTATTTTTTTGCATGGATCACAGATGGGACTGACCCAGCATTTTAAGCACATATACCTCATATATTCTTCCCACATTATTATCACATTAAACAGTCCTCTTCATACCAAGAGCTCTGTGTGCCGTGTCCCTTCTGAATGCCAGGCTTTCCTCTTAGCTTTTTACATGTGTCTTACTTAATCTTCTGCTTCTTTTATTATTTATAACGGAACTGAGGAGCAGTGATTGAGACCAGATGGTGACAAAATTCTGAGTAAAATGAGTACCAAAGCCCTGGCTGTGAGACTAGGAAACTCTGCAAGACCTGAGGCATCCCCAAATAGAACTACATGTTGATGGAGGTTAAAGGTGACCCTGGGACCTTTGCCTTCTCCCATGATGCCATCCTCTTAAGTCTGGGGTGGCATCAGCAACTGTTTAACCAGCAGAAGAGATGATAGTGGCATTCTGGGATGACTGGGGATAGCTCAGAAGTCTTGTGTCATCTGCCTGGGTATCTCAGATCATCTTTGTGGGTACCCTGTGTTACCAGGTAAGAAATCCAACTACCCAAAGTCACCATTCTAAAGAGCTATGTACAGATCCTGTGGCCCAAAACAGGAGTCCAGCCTCTAAGCCATGCCCAGGACCCAGACATATGAGCAAGGAGATCTTGGCCACACTAGACTTACTCAGATGGAATAAGAGAATTGCCCAGCTTGCTGCACTGCCCCAGCCCTTGACTCCTTCCATCATAAGACACACTGAATTAGTTACCTACCTTAAGCCACTGCATCATGGATATTTTGCTCTGTAGCTAGACTATCTGTACATGGCTTTCAGAGCTACAGACCACCTTTAATCTGTATCAGCAAAAGTCTCAGGAACTTCTGCCCAACCCCAGTGAAACTCTAGGTGGGTTTGATGAATCTTCAGCTCTACTAATATGGTTCAGTGTGTCTAAAAGTTTTTCATGCTGGTAGCTTGGCGCCTAGGGTGGCAGTGTTCAGACAGAGGAACCTTTAAGAGGTAGGGCCTAGTAGAAAGAGATTTGGTCAGTGGGGGTACTATCCTTGGAAAAGATTAATGTAGTCCTCAGGGTACTGTTGGTTGTCAAGAAAGTACAAAAAAGTAAGCCTGGGGGCTGAAAGGATGGCTCAGTGGTCAAGAGTACATTCTGCTCTTGCAGAGGACTTGAGTTCAATTTTCAGCACCGATGGTGGACAGCTCACAACTCTTGTAACACTAGCTTAAGGGGACCCAGTTCCTCTGCCAACACCTGCACTGGTGTGCACATTAACCCCACACAGTTACACACACACACACACACACACACACACACACACACACACACACACGTAATTAAAATTAAAGATAAATAAATCTTTAAAAAATTTTTTAAAAGCAACTTGGCTCCTGAATCCCTCTCATTTTCCTTTGCTCTTCGTGATCTCTTCTGTACACACTCCCACCACGGTCCTGCCATTATCATCAGGTTCCCACCAGAGTCAAACAAGTGATGGTGCCATTCTCTTGAACCTCTAGATCTGAGAGCTAAACAAACCTATTTATAAAGCACCTTGCCTTGAGTATTTTGTTACAACAACAACAACAACAACACAAAATGAAACAGTAGAAGCCAATTACGGTACAGACCTGTAGTCCCAGCTCCTTGGGAGACAGAGACAAGATCACTTGAACTCACAAACGCAAGATCAGTGTGGTCAACATAGTAAAGCCCCACCTCAAAAACAATGGCAGTCAGACAAAAGCCAAATTAGTACACCTACTATGTGGGTTCTTTTGAGAATAAGTTAAAGCCAGCTCCCCAAATCTCCCTCTCCTACTTCATTACCTGGGCTGCATGAGTTCAGAACTTGTTAATTCTCTATTCTGTGCACCAGGAGACACACTCAGAGGAGCACTGGGTGTCTTCTCCAATCCATTTCATCCATGCTAATCTGCCCTGCTGGCCACTGGCTTCCTATGGGTCTCTTTCAATAGCTACAAATCAGATGGAGACTGCCAACTAGGAGAGTGAATGACCCAGGCATGAAAATGGGCATCGAACAATAGAAAAACATTGCCTCCAATGTCTTTGGAAGTCTCAGGATGCCTGGCTGGAGACAGAGAGGGAAACAGCTCTGCAAATAGAACACACTTCTTGAAAGGAAGTTTTGTAGCTCAGCAACACACAGGAAAGGAAAGAGACACCCCATGAACCCCTCTCCCCAGGAGATTGCCTCCTCCCCAGGAGACTGTACTCCAGGGCGACAGAGAAGGACAGGGAGATGCTAGTGGGGGAGGAGGTGTGTGAACTGTTTGTTAATATTTACCCACATTAATAAGATGTTGAGCAACAGACTCCCCATAAAAGCTATAGTTAAAATTAGTAAGCAGTTCGCCCTGTTCTAACAATATGGAATAATTAATTTCCACACTTGGTTTTTTTTCTCCTATAAACAGTAATTAAAGAGAAATATTATATAGCTGCACCTGTTTTTCACTTTCAGCTTTCCACAGTGAGTAAACCCAATCTTTTATGGATGAGAGGAGACACACGCCGGGAAACCTGTAGGAAGAACAGCCTTCCCTTGAGACGTGTAAGAAATCTCAAAGTATTAAGCCATATGGAAGCGGTGCTGGGGGTGAGTTGTCCCCACAGTGGGGATGAAGCCTCTTGTCTTTCTGACTTTCAGCTTCTTGAAGGCTTTAGGGCTGTTGGGAGTGGGAGTGTATTCTTCCAGGAGCAAGGGACCCCAGTGAGTCTATTACCCTGAGGATGGGCTGACTTCCATACTGTCTCTGTCTCTCTGCCTGGACTGGATTCTCTGCCTCCAAATGAGGGTGTCAGAAGTGGCCCAGAGAGAGCCAGAGAGAGCTGATGTTCAGGGGTTCACAGTGCCCCTCTGGCAGATGTCAGCTATTCCCAGCTGCTTAGCCCTTCTCAGATGAAGGGCTCTGGCCACATGGTCAAGAGGAAGCCAGAGCCAGAAGAGGCAAAGAGCTAATATTTGCACTGCACTGTACAGTTGACTCTTTTTATAGCTTTCCACAATCACTATGCAAAGTTATTCTGCTTTCTAGCTAAATCCCAGCAGGCACCAGGCCACATCTGCCTCATGGAAATTCTGATGCCCACCCAAGGTACCTGATGGCTTCCCTGCAACCCAAGTGCTTGGGACAAGCAGATGCCTTGTTAAGGTGTGCCTGCTTTCTGTTTCTGATTCCACCGGCCTTTCTGTTGGCGAAAGCCTGCCTGTTGGCCCATTCAATCCTTAAACTCTAGTCAGTTTTATTTCTGGAAAAGGGATCCTGCATCAAAATAACATGGGTGACCTTTGGTTTTTCTCTTGGGTAGGAACAGAGTCATAATCAGAGGCCACAGGCCCTGAGCAAGGACTTGGAGTATAATTCAGAAACACAGACATGGGTCTTGTTTCTTCAACTTTAATGGAGACAACTTGGGCACAGAGTAAACATGCATCATCCTCAGTGACTTCCCAGTACCTGCCACAATCCAGGAGTAGGAGACTATCCTGTTCAATGTCAAATTCCCTGTGTGTAGTGTAAGGATTTAATATCTGGTGACCTGATTGGTAGATAGGTTGGCACCAAGCAGGAGACTGTCACCCACTAATGAGAACCACAGGAAACTTTTCTCCTGAACTGGAGCAATCTTGACCCCTGTCACATCTACCATTGCCCACTCTTCTACACCTGCTTCCTGGATGGTTGGGGTGAGAGATCTCCCAGGGGTGCCTCAAATTCCTACTATTTCAAAGTGCCTTTCCATGTATGTTTTCCTCATTGCTGTCTATCTGTGTTGTCCAGTCCTTGGGATTTCATTCCAAGAAACAAAAGAGATAAGGTAGCTAAGCCATGGCAGAGTTTATGGCTCATCCAGTTAGAGGAAGACTGGAGGAGAGAAATTTCCGGTCCCTTGAGACCTGAGCAGTGTGTCAGGTAAAATTACCTGCTTTAAATGTTTTATTCTTCCTCATAAACCTGTCTTCTCTGTGTCATCTCAAATCTGGGAAGCTGCAGTGGTCACATGACCTCATTATATTAGTTCTGACCTCATTATATTAGTCCCATTCTTTCCACCCATCAATGCTTACTCCCTGTGGTTGGCAGAATCATGACCCCTGTCTTGCTTCACTTTCTATTGCTAAAACAAAGTACCAAAAGCTGGGACATTCTAAAGAAAAGAGGTTTCTCTGACCCCACTGTTTCAGAGGTGAGGATGTTCAAGAGCATGATGCCAGCATCTGCTCAGTGTCTTGTGAGAGCTTCAGGGCAGAAGGACACCAACTACAAACATAAAAGACGCAAAAGAAGCATGGCACAGCAGGGTTCCTGGCTTGATTTTAATAGCGCATGTTTATAGTGATCAATCCAGTCTCAAGAGAGAAAGAACTCAGAAAAGCACTAATCCCCATTTAACCAAGTACCTCTTAAGAGTCTCTACACCCCTCAGGAGCTTCATATCAGCAACAGTGTTAGCAGGGACAAATCGTGAATACCATCCCAATCTTTAGAACCTGCATACAAGCTTTTGTGTGGCAAAGGGAATTTAAGGATGCTAATTAACTAACCCTGAAGTAGTGAGATGGTCCTGGATAATCTGGGTGGTCCTTAAAGGTGGGAGAGGGGTCAGAAGAGAGAAGGTGTTTGAGACTCAGCCATGGTGCTGACAAGGAAGGTGGAGGAAGGAAGGGCACTGTCCGAGGAGGGCAAGCATCTCTAGGAGTCAAAACAAACAGAACCAAGGATGCAGACTCTCCTCCTGAAGCTCCAGAGGAACACGTTTCTACCAACACTTTGGCTAGAGTCTAGTAAGACCTTGACCTACACAAGTGTGTAATGAACTTCAGTGTGAGTTGAGTTAGCACTAGCAGGAAGCTTGCCCACCTCTTGGATATGTTGTTCCCACCTACACTACCACAGTGACCCTCACTAAGTCAAACTCAATGACACATTTCCTTACTTATGTCACTGTCTAGATACGAGCATGTCCTCAGTCATCCCTCCTCTTATCTAAGGAGGGAGAGCCCTGGTCATGGATGAAGAACAGTCCCTACTTAGTCCTATGAGTCCAACACCCCAATTATAACACATGCCTTCCAGGACGCAGAGCTCAATGAATGCACAACTGTGGGACTCACTGAGGCAGGTCAAAATGATTAAGTCCATGGGGTCTCCCTTGTAGCTTTCTTTTTCCACCAGGCACTCAAGCTGTCTTTTCATCTCAGTAACTATGGTCCTCACTTGAGTCTCACAGAGTGGGCCACACTGAGATTTGTCCCCAACAGATGGCACTATTTTTGGTGGTGGTGGGGGTAGGTCATGGAACTTTTAGAAGGTAGAACTTTGCTAGAGGAAGTATGCCTTTAGGGGTAATATTTGAGGTTTATAGTCTGTCTCTACTTCCTGCTAGCTCTCCCCACCCCACTTCCTGTGTATAGACAAAAATGTGATCTCACTGCTCCTTGACTGCCAAGCTAGCTTCATGTTCCTGATGCCATGTCTTCCTCCCATGATGGACTCTATCCTTCTCTAGCTGTATGCTAAAATAAACCCTTTTTCTTCTACCAGTGGCTTTTGGTTGTGATATTCTATCATAGCAACAGAAAAGTAATGAATACAGACACCAAAGACAGCTGTGGTACTCAGTGGACCTTTCTCCTTGCTAGCCTCTCCTAAAGACCTGTTTTTTAGCACTCATGGTAGAAGCAGGAGTCTACATGTCCAGTGCTTAGAATATGAAAAGGTCTGGGGAAGAATAATATGGCTGTCTGACTATGGATACTGTTTCCAGAGTGTGTCACTGACCTTCATGACTGTGACTCTGATAAGAGAGTCTGTTTGCAAATCAAGCTCAACAACCTCATTGTCTTCCCATGGAGCCCATGGGTGACCTGTGTACTCTGTGCTGGCAGCTATTCAAAGTGTTTGAGATGGGCATATCTTAAATTCAGGATAGATCTGGGGCTTGTTTGATTGCAGTCCAAGGAAGCAAGGGAAGTTGGAAGAAGGCAAACTGGGAGAGATGGATTCTGGGTCATATTGGGTAGACCGATATCACAGGCAACCATAGCAGGAAGAGGTATGTGTAATGTTTCAAAGATGACTGGAATCCACAACCAAGGAAGTAAGAGTGACTAGAAAATCCAAGGCACTTCAGAGACTTTAGAAAGAGTGGTGGTCAGAAGGGAATATGAGTCCTTGGGGAATAACTGTTGAGAATCTCGGAGAATATGGGCTTCTGTTAAGCCTTTGTTTTGAGAGCAAGTTCTTCTCCACTGGTGGACGGTGTGATACTTTAGTCTACTGAGTGGAATGACATGGCACCATGTCAGAGTCTGCACAGTACTGATCAGTGGACCTGACCACTCAGTGACTAGTCTTGAATCTGATTTTTATTGGTTCATCTGCCTCTGATCACAGACAGAAACCTTTTAGATTTTTCTCCCTTCTTTGTAAGCACTCAGGGAAAGCATTTTGGAAAAATATATTCTAAAATGTAAAATGTCATCTTTGAATCCATTCACTGTTTTTCTAGGGATCTCACCTAAGAGCGCCATCAGCATGCAGACCAAGACTACACAAAGCTGTCCCTCACTGCTCAACTCAGCAGAAGACAAGAGCCTCTTGAGACCTCCTATGCACAGTCTGCAGGGGCTTGGGTGCTGCTACTCTGTTGTAGCAAGAGAAGAGCTGGACAAACCTAACACCCCTTCTTAACCCACAGAAAGAGCAAGATCACAATCCTCACTCACCCCAGACTGGAGGGAGCAGCAGGAGAACACAGAGCATTACAGCTTAGTAGACCAGAGACCCATGGGATGAAGCAGGAACCAGTGAGGGTAGAGAGATCTCAGCTGTGGTAAGCTTGCTGGAGCCTGACATTAGCCATTCTGTACCACATAAGGCTGAGGGGAGGGAGAAGAGGGGAAAGGTGATACAAATGTCACAGCTAAGGCAGAGGTTCTCAACCTGTGGGTCATGACCCTTTAATACAATTCCTTATGTTGTGGTGACCCCCCAACCATAATTATTTTGTTCCTACTTCATAACCACAATTTTGCTACTGTTATGAATCATAATGTAAATATATGATATGCAGGATATCAGATATGTGACCCCCAAAGGGGTTGTGACCCACAGGTTGAGAACCACTGGTCTAAGGCATGGGGTCACTGAGGGACTAAGACTCAATCATGAGACTAGGGTGATCTCCATCCCAACACCATTGTAAAATACAAATATCTACCCCAAACACTTCTGTTTACCCTAAACATTGTATTTGGCCACCAACAAGAAACATACAGCGTGAGAGTTCTATCATGACAGTTACGGTGTTCGGCCATCCGATCACCAGAGTAGGTCAGCTCAGGCACTCTTTCGACCATTGCAGTAGTCTATAGTGGAGTCATCTTTGTGGATTTCTGGGGACCTCTCTAGCACTCTGCTTCTTCCTATTCCCATGGGGTCTTCATTTATCATGGTATCTCTTTCCTTGTTCTCTCACTCTATTCCTGATCCAGCTGGGACCTCCCACTCCCCTAAGCTCTCTTTCCCTCGACCCTTGCCATCCATTACCCCCCCCCACACACACACCAGTTTGTTCATGTAGATCTCATTCATTTCTCTGTCATTGGGCGATCCCTGTGTCTTTCTTAGGGTCCTCTTTACTAGGTAGCCTCCCTGGAGTTGTCATTTGCAGTCTGGTTATCCTTTGCTTTACATCTAGTATCCACTTATGAGTGAGTACATACCATGTTTGTCTTTCTGAGTCTGGGTTACCTCACTCAGGATGATATTTTCTAGTTCCATCCATTTGCCTGCAAACCTCATGACGTCATTGTATTTCTCTGCTGAGTAGTACTCCATTGTGTATATGTGGAAGCAGATGCAGAAATCCATGGCCAAGCCCCAGGTTGAGCTCCAGGAGTTCAATCGATGAGAGAGAGAGGAGGGATTATATGAACAAGAGCTATTGAGACCATGATTGGAAAAAGCACAGGAACAAATAGCCAAACTAGCAGAAACACATGAACTGTGAACCAATAGCTGAGGAGCCCCCATGGAACTGGACTAGGCCCTCTGGATAAGTGAGACAGTTGATTAGCTTGAACTGTTCAGGAGGCCCCCAGGCAGTGGGACCAGGACCTGTCCCTGGTGCATGAGCTGGCTTTTTGGAACCTAGGGCCTATGCTAAGACTCTTTGCTTAGCCTTGGTGCAGGAAGGAGGGGATTGGACCTGCCTCATCTGAATGTACCAGGCTGGGCTGACTCCCCAGGGGAGACCTTGCCTTGGAGGAGGTGGGAATGAGGGGTGGATTGGGGGGAAGGCTGGGGGGTGGGAGGAGGGAGGACAGGGGAATCCGTGGCTGATATGTAAAACGACTAGAAAATCTCTTATATAAAATAAAAAAAGAAACATACAGTGTATACTAAAAGGCAAAACAACAGCACGATTTGAAACAAAAAGGAATCATCAGAATGGAATTCAGATGTGGAATCAATAAGCCAAGGATTCCACAAATAACTATTATTAGTATGATGGAGTAGACCCTAAGCCAGAGCAGACGGAAAAGACAAGTTGAAGAGAAAAGGCCCTCACTAGATTAAAATTCCAACAAAAATGAAGACTGTCGTGGTGGTCTTCTCAGTAGACAGGAGAGGGCTGGGAAAAGACCTTTAATGTGAGCTATCTCAATAGAAACTTCTACACCTGTAAGAGCAAAGAGAAATAATGAAAGCAATGATGAAGATGAAGAAGAAAACGCCCAGAACTGTGGACAATACAGATGATAATGTAACTGTAACGGGGATACAGAAGATGATAATGTAAATGCAGTGGAGAGACAGAAGATGATAATGTAAATGTAAATGCAATGGAGATACAGAAGATGATAATGTAAGTGTAACGGGGATACAGAAGATAATAATGTAAGTGCAATGGGCATACAGAAGAGGAGGCAGAAGAAATATTTGAAATAATGACACTGAGAATTTCTTCCAAATTGATGCTGGACTCCAAACCACATACCCCAAGCCCAGAGAACACCAAGCAGAAGTAATGAATTATATGGCAGGCACCTTGTCTTCCAGCTATGGAGAATCAAATACAAAGAAAACCCAGCAAGAAGCTAGAAGACGACAGAAGTGCCTTACTAAAAAGAATGACCTCCCACTTCTCCTTAGAAACTGTGCTTAAAAGGGGAGGGTGGAGGAAAGTAGCTAAGGTGTTGAGTGGAAAAGAAATCCACCAACCTAGAACTCTGTTGAGAAATTCTCCTCCACAAGGCGGGGTGGGGGATGAAGACTTCCTCAGCTGCACAGAAGTGACAAATGTCCAAAGCGAAGCTCTACATTAAGAAAGAGAGTTGGGAAACAAGTCAGTGCCCGGTCCCCCTTGAGCTCTCCCTGTTATTTATAGTCTCTGGGTCTGTGGATTGTAGTATGGGTACTTTTTTTTTAAAGGACATACAATGAGTGGGTAGAAAAGTGGGGGTGGATGTGGTGAGAGTTGGGGGAGGGTAAATACAATCAAAACACACTGAAAAAATTCTCAACTAATAAAAATATTTTTAGAAGTCTACTTTTCAATAGAAAGATATATAAACTAAAAACAAATGGGGAGAGAAAGATAGAACATTCCAGAAGAAATCAAGAACAGGAGTAGCTATGTAAATCCCAGGCAGAACTGACTTAAACATAAGAAAAGCATTGGTGTTAGAGAGGACTTTCCACAGAGATAAAGGAGTGGATTTTCCCCAAAGATACAACAATCCTTAGTGTGTTTTTACGCAACAACAGAAAGTAAAAATACATGTAGCAAAACTCTAATAGAATTGTAAGTAGAAATGGATAAATCCACTATTATTGCTGGAGTTTTCAGCACCCTCTATAAGAAATGACACAACTACAGGACAGAAAATCAGTAAGAACACAGCTGAACTCAACAGCACCATCAATCTACTGGATGTATGAGACATTTATAGACATGTTCATCCAATAGAAGCAGAGGACATGTTTCTGGCAGGCTCACTTTGGAGTGGGATGTTCACCAAGGCAGACCATGTCCTGAGTATGCAAATACAGCTTAGCACCTCGAAGAGCAGAAAGCGTTGGATGTCTGTTTGCATAGGACAGGGGGAAGGAACTAGAAAGCAACAAGAGAAGGATGCTGGAGTCCCCGCCCCACCCTAGCTAATGGCAATCAAGCAATAATATTGGTCCAAGAAAAACACTCAAGAAAAAGGTTAAAATACTTTAAATAAATGCATAGCTTATTGAAGTTTTTGAGATACAGAAGAAGCAATGCTTAGAGGCAAATGCATATTATTGTGTGCATGTATTAGATAAGAACACAGTTCTAAGGTCATTTATTTACGTTTTCACCATAAGAAAGTAGCAAAAGAATACCAAATTAAGACCAAAGTAAGATAAAAGAAGAAATAATGAAGCTAGTATAGAGATCAATGAAATTAAAAACAGAAAATCAATAGAAGAAATCAATAAAACCAAAAGCTTTTTATTTAATAAAGTCGGTAAGCCTTTTTCCAGACTAAGAAAAAAAGACAGAAGATGCAGTGGCCACTGTCATAATGAAAGAAAGGAAACTCCATATTTCATGGAGGTTACATGTGTAAGACAGGGGTAACATGGCAGACTCTGTGCCTGCAATATGACTGCCTCAGTGAAAGAAAATCACTAACCAAAACTCATAGTCTGCCAAAACTTCCACCAAAAGAGATGATCTGTGCTCATTACAGAAATTGAGTCAGTAAATAATACAGGAAGTACCAGATGCAGACTTGTTCACTGGTGGCTCCTCCAGACATTAAAGGAGGAGATGAAATCAATTCTCTGTAGACTTTTGAAAAGATACAAGAAGAAGCTACTTTCCAATTGCTCTGTGGGGCCCCCATTACCCTACTGCAGAACCATTCAAAGAGGTTCTGAGAGACGAAAGCTGCAAACCAGTATCTTAGAAGTACTGATGCAAAACCCAATAATACTGGCAAATCAACATTCACAAATGAATCTAGGGCAGAGAGATTCTGATTAAAGCCTTTTATCTGGAAAGCCTGATGACAGGAGTTTGACCTCTGGAACCCATGGTAAAAGGAAAGAGCCAAGTCCTGAAAGTGGTTCTCTGATTTGTACATATGCACTGTGGCACATGCACATGATCACACTAATAATAAATGAAATAAAGTTTAACTGTTATCAAGTAAATAGACAAACGAAAAGAAAATTGTTATGGGCTGGAAAGATTCTTAGAGGAAAAGTGCTTACTGTACAACTATGCAAACCTGAGCTTGGGTCTCTCTAGGACACGTGTAGAAGCCAACCATGATAACGCATACCTATAACCTTGCACTAGAAGAGCAGAGACAGGCAGATCCTGGGGATCCACTGGTTAGGCAGTTTAACTGAAATAGCTAACCCCAGGTTCAGTGTCAAAATAAAAGTGGAGAGTGATGGAAGAGGATACCCAGTATCCCCCTCCGGCTTCCACATGCACTCATGGTTATATCAATAAGTGCATAAAAGGCACCTGGCAAAGCCAACACCAACGCTAATTTCGAAGTAAATCAAAAAAGCCTCAGCAAAATGGAAATAGATAGGAAGCCCATTAGCTCAATAAAACTCTCCATGAGAGTCTGTGGACGACATCACACTTGTGCAGGGAAACTTAGCACTTTCTCACTAAGACCCCGAGCAAGCCAAGCCAGCCTTTTCCCACTGCTCTTCCCTGACTAAACCGAAGAGCAAACTAAGAAAGAGAAATGGAAAGATAAGAAAGAGAAATGGAAAGTATTCAAATGGTGAAAAGAAGCATAAATAGGTCTTTATTTGGAGAGATATTTGATCATCTATTTAAAAATTATAAGCGTATGTTAAAAACTTCTTGTAACTACTCCTATAGCAGGGCTATAAGGTTAAAGGTCAGTAGCCAAAAGCCAATTAATTTCCTATTCAAGGCAAGTGAACAGGTAAATTTAAAATAGAAAAACCCAAAATGTTTATATAAGCATGCTCAAAAACCACTTAAATGGCCGGGCGGTGGTGGCGCACACCTTTAATCCCAGCACTTGGGAGGCAGAGGCAGGCGGATCTCTGTGAGTTTGAGGCCAGCCTGGTCTCCAAAGCGAGTTCCAGGAAAGGAGCAAAGCTACACAGAGAAACCCTGTCTCGAAAAAACCAAAAAAAAAAAAAAAGACCACTTAAATATAAATATAATAAAATAATGCAAGGTCTATATGAAGAAAACTACAAAACTCTAGTGAGAGAAATCCAAGAAGAAGAAAATGGAAAGAGACACCCTATTCATGAGCAGGAAACTCAATGTTGAGATGTCAATCTTCTCATTATGGTATAGATTCAATCCACTCAATCGAACTCACAGAAATTCATTTTGTGGATATCAGTAAAGTAAGTCTAAAGTTAACATAAGGAGGCCAATGATCCAGGATATCCAAAAGGATATTGAAAAACAAACAAAGGCTGAGAGACTTACCTGACTCTGAGATGCAATACAATGTTACAGTATTTGTGAGAGAGATGAGTGGAAAAGAATAAAGGTCCCAGAAATAGGCCCATATAAGCCTCATGAAGGGATCTGTTATAGTTGATTCTCTGTTGCTGTGATAAAAAACATGACCAAAAGCAACCTGTGGAGGAAAGGGTTTATTCCAGCTTACAGGTCACAGCCCATCATGAAGGGAAGTCAGAGCAGGAAGTCAAGGCAGGAGCCTGAAGGCAGGAACTGAAGCAGAACCATGGAGGAGCACAGCTTACTGATCTGCTGAGCCAACTTTCTCAGACTGCCTTGGTCCCCTACCTAGGGACAGAACTGCCTACGATGGGCTCTCCCACAGCAATTAGCAATTAAGAAAAAATGTCTCACAGACATTTCCACAGAGCAACATGATGGAGAGAATTCCTCTCTTCTCATATGACTCTAGTTGACGAAAAATTAACAGTAAAAACTTAACCAGCACATGGTTTACATTTAAAAGAAACCCTGAACATGAATATTTTAAGAATTTTTATCCCAAATTGCCCAAACTTAGAAGTAAGCAAGATGTCTATCAGTTAATGACTTGATAAGTAAGCTGTGGTATATCTAAGCAATGAAATATTATTCAGCAGTGAATGTAATGAGCTATCAAGCCATGAAAAGACACAGGAAAAACTTAAATCTGTATTACTAACTACAATAAATGGATATGGAAAAGTCTATATATTTATTATATGATTTTTACCTATATGACATTCTGTAAGAGGAAGTACTATGGAGATAGTTAAAAGGTTAGCAGCTATTTGGGTTAGGGTGTAGGGAAGGATAAGTGGGAAGATGTTTAGGTTAACAAAACTACCCTATAATTCTATAACGGCAGACACATGTTAACCTGCCAGATTTATAGAGTAAAAAAAGTGAACTTTGATATGGACTTGAGGGACAATGACAGACCAGGCTGAATCGTTAATTGGTAATGAATGTACCACTCTGGTGGGAGAGGTGATTTCTATCTAGGGATACACACAGTTCTGGGGAAGCTGACTCCATTGTCAGTCATGCTGGGATGCTTGACCTGTGTAGACAACACCTCCATCCCTCAGGCAGAAACTCATGGTGAGTACTGGGCCAGGGCTGGCCCGATCAGAGCAGTGGTGTCCCATCAGGGGCTTGGAGGGCAAAGCTTCCTTTCTCCTTTTGAGTAGGCACCATGTGGATGAGAGGACAGCCTGCCTACTCAGCTGCTGTGGCCCTGGGAGAGGCCAGCCTGGGGACAAAAGAGTTCAAGAACATGGCTTTAAACACCAAGAGTTTGTGGGGTGTACCTAGAATCTCTACCTTCTCCCTTAAATTTGCTGTGAACCTAAAACTGCCCTAAAAAGCAAAGCCTCTTTAAACAAAAGAAAAACAAGTGACAAATTACTTGAATATTCAACAAAGGAAAAGTAGTTATGCAAAGAAAACCCAACAGCAAAACATTATGCAACCACGGAACTGACTACAAAGCTACTATTTCTGAGGGAAAATTGCTCTGACAGAAAATTATACATTTGGAATGAGTGAGGATATGCAGATAACAATGGAGAACACCTGAGTGAGGGAATTCAGATGACTGATGCTTTTCTTGGTTATACTTCTCTATGCCGTCTACAATGCTCATATACTACTTTTAATGAGAAGAGAAAGATTTGCTGCCTTCTGTAGGCCCTTGAGGAGTTGATTTCCTGAACTCTGCCCCTGTCACTAACCAGGTTGAGCATTATGAAGCTGGCCCAACATGGTTCCTCCCAGCCGTTGCCTGGCACAGCCCAGCAGGGAAGTTGTCTGGCTGAGACTCTAGATCCAATAAAAGCACTACAGCTCTGCCTCCTCTTTGGAGCTTTTCCTACGAATTCTCAACACAGCAGATGCGCAACCTCCCCGAGCCTTTGACTCCTCTGCACAGCTCAGCTCTCTTTTAATGCAAATTCTGGATACACTGGAACCATCCAAACTGTTACTAGCCAGGACACTCCAGGCATCATCGACTGAGCTCCCAAACTTTGAGTCCAGATCCTCACAGGTCTCCGTAAAAGATGGTCAGGGTGGTTTTGAAAAACATCTCGGCTAGAAAGGAAATCTAATGCAACTTGGCTTCAACAATCAAGGAAAATTCCTGAGGTAGGCAGGCTTCGGGCACAATGTGATCCAATTGTTCTGGATGGCTCAGAGCCCTGGCTTTGTTTTCTCCGCCATGCTCTTGGCTCTCTTTTGGATTCTTTCTGGGCTAAGGCAACTGAGCAGGTTGTTGTCTCATCCACACAGTGCCCTCTCAGAAGAAGAGAAAAATGTCTTTCTCAAGAGCCCCAGAAGGAACACCTTGCTCTGACTGGGCCAGCTCCGACCTGGCACTCACTGTGAGCTGTGACCTGAGGGATGGAGGACTGCATAGGTGTACACAGGAAAAGTGTCTCAGCATGCTGCCACTACAGTCACTTTCCCCAGAGCCACATGGGTCCCCAGACAGAAATCACCATCTTCAGTTAGAAGAAACTGGAGCCTGACGAGGTTCCCACAAATGTCCATCATGGCCATGCTGCTCTGTGAAATTGCTTTTTTGCAAATGTATCTGAAGAGTTGTTTTTTGGAAGCATTAACAGCCAGAATTTTTATTCAGAAAATGCTTATCATCAATTTACAGATCTAGTTACATGGAACATTTTAATATTCATAATTGAATTTTTATATAAAAACATTTCTTATTTCATTGTTTCTGGCACTTCAAGGAAATGAATGTCTCAAGAATATTGATTCAAAATACTTCAATGGCCCAAGAAAATAAAGATTAGGAAAGTAATTATAGCTTTTCCTTTTGAAAAGAAAAGATGAGTTTAATAAACAGGCCAATGAAAATCAATGTGAAAAGATGGACTTCCTCCTCGAGGCCATATCAGCCTCTCCTAAGTTCTCTCGTGTGCCCCAAATGTCCTTCCTCTCTCCTCTCTGCTAAAAATCACCACTCATCTCAGCAGCTCCCTCACATGGCCTCTTCTTGGAGCGTCCCCCAATGCTCTCTATGCCGCGTGGACCCCGGTGGCCTCTCTTGTGGGTGCCCACTGTGCCCTGCTCTCCCCTCCCCTAAAAGAATATTCTCTTGACATTGTATTATAGGTGTTGGGCCCTGTCTGTACACTGCATAACATTGTGATTTCATGGTGGAGGGATTTAGACAAGAAAGGTTGCTAATCAGGAGGAAGTCCTGTGAGAACGGGCCAAGGGATTTTCAAACTCAATTTCCAGCAAATCCTGCCATGTCAAATGGTTTCTGGTGAACAGCATTCTGCAGAAATTTGAGACTAGGAGCTGTTATCCAAGTGGGAATTGGCTGGATAGAAGAAGAGGAAGAGAGGTAAGGCAGAAAGTCAAACAAAGCAACGAGGAGACCCAGAATCCTGTCAGGAAATTGGGGGTTTAGAGACGGACTTGGGGTTTCCATACATTATAGGAGCCCTGGACAACTGGTCTCTCACACCTTGAAGGCTCATGTGAGAGGATGGACACCTGAAAAGTAATTAGACACTTGGAAAGTCAGTTGCCTTTTGGCTAAGAAGGGTTGTGGAGATTTTAATCTCTCTTCCCTCCCTCCCTCCCTTATTACCTCCCTTTCTCCCTCTTCCATTTTTTCTTCTCTCCATCCTTCCATCCCTTCTTCCTTTCTTTCCTCCCTTCATCTCCCCTTCCTTCCTCCCTCCACCCAAATACTAGGCTAGGGAATAGCTGCCCTCCTCTGTTACCTGGTTCTCCCACATCTTCCAGTCCTGTGTACCTGCAGCCCCTTGGACATTTATGTCAAGGCCCAGCCACAGGGACTCACTTCTATCTACTTTTGTGCTAGAAAGGCAGAACCTGACTGTTGCAACAGACAAAATGTGACCCATAAAACCCCAAATATTGACTCTTACCCATTGCAGAAGTTTACTAACTCACTTCTGCTTTTAAACTTGGTGAGAGAGACAGAGAGAGAGAGAGAGAGAGAGAGAGAGAGAGAGAGAGAGAGAGAGAGAGAGAGAGAGAGAACCACCCCAGTAACCTTTCTGTTCCTCACTGACATCTCCTCGGACGACTCTACTGTGGCTTCCCAGATTCACCTTTCATGCAGTGTTTCTGCTAACCCAGCACTGATTCAAGAGACTCTCACCTTGACATTGTCTCACCTTGGACTCCAGTGCTGACAGGATTCTACTATCCTGGTCCCATGATCTACTCCTCTAACAAAACACAGAACTGTCCTTCAGATACCCTTTCCCCTCGAAGTGTTTACCCACTCCTAGCCAACCTGACTCAATTCTTGCAACTCCTGGACCCCCACCACACTGACCACCAAAAGAAGCCCCTGGCTTCGGAAAACTCATTTGAAAACTGAAAAATGCTGACAGCATCCCTCCTATTTCTGAGTGCTTTCTCTTCTTACAGAATAAGACAGAAAGTCAAAGCTGCTATTCAGACAAGAAAATTCCTTTTTGTAGTTCAAATAAGGAGAAGAGGCAGCATAAAGTGTGCTCTCGGAAGCTAATCAACCCTGCTGCTCAGCCCTGCCATTTGGACTCACAGAAGAAGGCACTAGTTTGAAAGGCATCCTGGAGAGCAGGTGGCCCGGCAGTGGCTTTGAAGCAATTTTCAAAGCAGGTAGAGTCTGGCCAGGGCCTTGAGTGGTGTCCTCAGACCTGAGCTGGCTGTGCTAACTGGAAGGCAGTCTGAGGGTCAGGGAGAAGCCGGGCTGTAGCACCTCTTATGAGACAGACCAGGCTGTGACCCCTACTTTCAACCATGCAAATTTGGAAAAAGCATCTCTCTTCTTTGAGCCACAGCAGCTTCTTTTAATGAAATGATGCCACACTGTGAGTACATTGAGCTGGCACATAGAATAACAGCTCAGGATGGCTCAATGTAAGATAATTTTCATCTTTGTAGTGTTGCAAAAGGAATTGTGTCACCGGAAGCCATGCTTTAATTTGAATTTTGGATTTTTCCAGCCTAGTGATATGTGGTCTGAATACTTCTCAAGATGCTGACCAGCAGTAGTGAGCCACAGCTCCCAGAGAGCCACAGTCAGCAAGGAAAACAACACACATAGTAGGGTGCACTGTGTTGCTAAGATAGGAATTCCCATCAGTCAAGGGAATCAGGTGCCCTTCAGATTTGTGAAGCTAGCTCTAATTTACAATGTGGTTTAAGGAAATTAGCCCACCATAGGTGTACTGGTCCATTTTTGTCAATGTGGCACAAACTAGAGTCACCTGGGCAGAGGGAACCACAATTGAGAAATTACCTCCAACATTTTCTTGATTAATGATTGAGGTGAGAAGGTCCAGGCCATGGTGAGCAGTGATACCCTTAGGCAAGTGATTCTAGGTTCTATAAAAAAGCAGGCTGAGCAAGTCAGGAAAAGAAAGCCAGTAGGCAGCACTCCTCCATGGTCCCTGCATCAGTTCCTGCCTCCAGGTTTCTGCTGAGTTCCTACTATGACTTCCCTCAGTGGACTGTGATTAGGATGTATAAGTAACATGAGTCCTTTCCTCCCCATATTGGTTTTGTCAGTGTTTTATCACAGCCGCAGAGAGCAAGCTGGGACAGCAGGTGATCTGAGGTCAATACCAGAACAGCAGCAAAAGGCAAATCTTGTCTCTCTTGGGAACTGGGGTCTTCTAAAAGTGGAAAAGTAAACTTCATGTCTTCTTGGAACCTTTGCTTACAACTTACACAACCCATCTGCTATGTATCCCCCAACATTACCACAGACCTTAAACCACAACACCAATAATAGAAATAAAACAAAGCTAATATGCATGAAGTACTGACCCTGTACCACACAAGTACATATTATTTCATATAATTTTCTCAATGACTCCATCATGGAGATGTTCTCTTACCTCACAGATGAGGATCTGAGGTATGAACAGACCGAGATGACTGACTAATATGCTAATAAGACAGGATTAGAATCCAACAATATTGATCAAAGATTCCTAATCTAAATGAAAGACAGATACACAAATGGGTGGGTGATGTGTAGAGTTACAATAAAATGGATAAATACATTCATTCAAGCTTTACATACAAGTTGTCTAGGCTAAAAGAATCTCCAGAATTGTAAAGAGGTAACCTCCTAAGAGCTATCTTATTTGTAGCCACAAAGGATGAGGTAACCAGGAATGGGGGTGATGTCTGTTTACTGTGTCTATACATGGCATTCTCTTGACACATTGTCCTAACCAAGATTATTAAAGTAAAGTCAAAGAACTAGAGCAAGATGTGTGTATGTGTGTGGGGGGGAATCAGCATAGAGACACTGAAGAGACCCCATAGTTCACACCTGTCTGTGAACATCACTTCAGTCCCAGCCCCATTAGGTCTCTTCAGCTATGACTAAATGTCATCCTACCTCAGTGGGCCCTACAGGAAAAGTCAAAGGAAAAATATTTTGTTTTGATTTCTATATAGAATGAAGAACAATTTTAGGCCCTTTTGGGAACCCACTGTCCGAAGGCACCAGCAATGCCCAGCTTCAGATTTCCTCTGACTGCCAATGTGAATGTCTGGATATTCCTCAGAGACCCTGGCTTTCTTCCTGAGCCCCAAGGGCAGCAACCGACCAAGTACATGTTTACAAATGCTTTCCCAGTTCAGTAATGCTGGGATCAAGAATTCGAGCTGTTTGACTTGGGTTTATCTACTCTGCATACCCAAGAAGAGGTGGCCCCACCTGTGATTAGGTAGATTTTTATGAAGGAAGATTGTGTGCTGGAATGTAACTACTCCTGGCCATGCTGACCAGGCCACCAAAGCATACTCTACTCTAGATCCCTGGCATAGAGAGGGAAGTGAGGGAAGGACCTGTTTCCGTAATGACTGTGAGCCATAGACAAAGCATACTTGTGATAGGTAGTGTGGACTGGGGGCCAGGAAGGCACAACTCTGAGGCCCACCTTTGTGATTTAGGGCAGGTTTTCTTCTCTAACCTGTTAGTATCAGTTATCTTCTGACTTTTAAATTTCAAGACTTAAAGACTTAAAATAGTATATTAGTCAGCTTTCTGTGGCTCTAACAAATACTTGAGATAACAGCTTAAAAAATAAATAAAAATTTATTTTGGCTAAAGTGTTTTGAAGTCCCAGCACAAGTTTGGGCCTGTGACAAGACAGTACATCATGCTAGGAAGTGTGTAGTAAATAAACAAAAGAAGAGGACAGGAAGAGGAAGTGGTCTCATTATCCCAGGATCAGGTCCCATGATCCTCTTTGATAGCATGACTCTGATGGCATGGAGACCTCACACAAGACTCCAACTACTTCTTCTTTGTTGTTGTTGTTGTTTGTTTGTTTGTTTTTTCCAGACAGGGTTTCTCTGCGTAGTTTTGGTGCCTGTCCTGAATCTTGCCCTATAGACCAGGCTGGCCTCAAACTCACAGAGAGCCGCCTGGCTCTGCCTCCCTAGTGCTAGGATTAAAAGCATGCACCACTGCCACCTGGCTGACTCTGGCTTCTTACGGGATCCACTACCTTCTAATATTCCATGCTGCAGACCATGCCTTTACTACAAACACCTTGGTGGGGGTTCGCATTCAGATTCAAATAATAGCAAAGAATAACCTTTAGTTAATGAATTTGTGATTAGGGCTCAGCAGGTGCGGCCTAATCTTTTTCCCATGTAGGTGAGAGATGGAGGCCGTATTTGCGAAAAGGCACACGCACTCAGCTGGTAAGTTGATAGCTGGTACTGGGAGTGCAGCTGGACTGAGGGCCTCTTTATGAACTGCTTTGGCTTCTTCATGGTATCACAAGTAAGTTCTAAGCACAAGCTCCACAGGATAACAAGGAGGGAATGCAAGCACTTTGTAACCTGGCCCTGAAAATTCTATATCATCATTTCTGCCTGTTGGTTGACATAGTCACAAAAAGTCGCTAATTCCAAAACAAGGAAACAGAAACATTTCTTGTTTGGGAGGTGGTGGTAAGATCTAGAAGAGATTGTGAAATGGGAAAGATTTGGGTGCCATCTTCAGAAGGCACAAACTACTATCTTATCTGACCCCCAGTACTTCAAATGTGCTGACAATCCTTTAGTTCATAAGGAAAGCATTGTAGTTTTAGAAATAGAAGTTTATGACAATCAAGGTGGCAGATGAAACCCAACCTGAGTTCATCCACGTTTATCTTCTGAAATTTGGTGGCATAGTAGAGTTTTATGCTGTTATCCTATAACTAGAATCCTAGCATGTTAGAGACACTAATGATCCTTAGATAACAACAGAGCTGGGAAGAGAGCAGAACTATATTCTGTGCATGATAGAGTGGATGAGCTGGGTTTAGAGAGAAGGCGGTCCCTGGGTAAGGGGACTCGAGACATGGAGAAATTGGCATACGCACGGAGCCAAATGATGTGTGCTGTGGGCTTCTTCTACTACCTCCCTCTCCCCCTCAGGAACATACGGTATAATCTCTTGTGCCTTTGTGTGAATGAGTGCTGGGAGGGATGGAGAAATTCCTGGGAAGGTCTTGAATTTAGTCTTTAGATCAGTGTGGAGCAGTCGGAAGACTATATGAATAGGAGGGAAGAATAGGGCAGAGATAGAGATTGAAGTAGAAGCAGGAATTTTGACCACAAGGAAGCAAGTCACTCCACCACACTCATGCAGAAGAATTCACAACAGAGGACTTGAGCTCTTCCAACTCAGATAGCAGCGAGCCTTCAGCCATGGGTCCATCAAGGAGTACTCCTCTTAACGGTAAGCACAGGTCTCAGAGGTTATAAGCCTGGAATATGGGGTTGGTGGCTTTGGAGAGATAACCACCAGTAAACCACGGAAAAGAGAACATTTGATTGTATCTTCTAGCTTTCCTTCAGTAGGGAACAGGACTGATACCACATCATCCCCAGGGAGCCTAGATCCCGCCTGTCTCATTCTGATGTAGGTGCTCTGAATGACACGGCAGTTCTGATACAGGATCGGTGTATTGAGCATCTCAGGCTTCCATATTCTTGGCATATTCTTGAACTGGGATAACCAGCAGGGCTTTGTGCCAAAAGACAGAGTTAGAGGCCTTTCCTCCCAGGGTACCTGCAAGGCTCATAGACAGTCCTAACAGGAGGAAGCATAACCAGTACTGTGAGGAAAAACTGTAGCAGGCAGGCTTTGGTGAAGATGCAAAGGCTGTCTGTGTAAAGCTGGCAGCAGAACATCTATGATGTAAATTGACCATGTCACTTCCCTCTTAAAACCTTCTCATTACACTTCAATACAGTTAGGAGAAAATCCACATGCTTCACCGTGATCTGTGGACCCCCATCCTGATCTAGTCCTGGCCTACTTCTACTGACTTGGAGGCTTACCTCCCCTTCTCTTACACCTCAGACACAACAACGGCGTTTCTATGCAGTGTCTCCCTGTGCTCTGATCTTCGTCAAGGCCTTTCTTCAGTCAGCTCTCTGAAGTATCAGTACATCAAAGGGGCACAGTACGGAAGAGGGGATCACTACGCAGCTTTACTTTATGGTAACTGAATTTCAAAACTGTTTCAGTGGTGGTCATCTCCCCCTGTCTCTAAATGGAAACTAGGAATATCCTTTGCTTTCCTGCATGTCCTTGGGCAATAGACAGTTCTGTAACTGCTTTCAGTCATAAGTTTTGAATGTGTCTGGCCCCAAATATTAACCAGTGCTTTAAGAAAGGAAGACCTCTCCCATTCCCTTCACATGCAGACTTGTACCTAGAGCCCCGTCTTTGAGGAAAGGCACAGTTGGTTCCTCCCTTCTCTCTGCTCAGTTCCCCTTTTACTTGCTGGCTATTGTTTCAGCTCCTGCAAGGGTAGGCACAGGGGCAGCAAGCTGGCTTGCCTCCCTCTGAACCTGTGATGAGGTGTAGTGTCATGGTAGGATGCACGTGGAGCAAAGTTGCTTACCTCACAGCAGTCAAGAGCAAGGGTCAGGGACACTGCATAAACCTCCAAGGATATGCCATCATTGATCTATTCCCTTCAACTAAATCCCACTGCCTCAGTTTCCGTCACTTTCCCATAGCCTATCAAACTATGAATCCATCAAAAGACTATTCCACTGTTGATGTCAAAGCCTTCGTGATCCAGTTGTTTCTCAGAAGCTCCACTTCTGAGCATCGCTGCACTGGGGACCAAGCCTTTACAACATGAGCCCTTGTGGGCACATTTCAGGTCCAACTATAATAAAGAGGCTAAAAAGTTAGAGGCCCTCTCTCTCTTGAAGAGGCACATTGACAAGAGTCTTACTGACTACATGAACTTGAAGAGGGCATGAGCAGAGATCCCAGCCCCAGCTGGTATCTTGATCAAAGATTCTCAATTGAGGTCCGATCTAAGCCACCCAGACACTCAACAGGCATAACGTGAAATAATAAGCATGGCATTTTGTGATACAAAATATATGCTGCCTCATTACTCAGCAATAGAAAACCAAGACACTTGAATGGTTGCAACGGTCGCTTTAATATTTGCTTTGCTCTGCTCTAAACCAAGACACTTGAATGGTTGCAGTGGTCACTTGATACCCATCCTGCTCTGCCCTTGCCTCTTGAGTTTATTGTCAAGTTATGAGTGGTTAAAATTCAGCAACCTTACACCTAAGCTTGCCACAAAGTCTCCACACCTCAGCCATTCCTTCTATAATCCCCATAACTTTCTATCCCAAGCACTATGACTTTTCATACTTTCAAAAATTATCCCTGCTCAGAAAATGTTACCGGAAGACCTGACTGAACCATTGATGGCAAGCCACAGAACTGAAGGGGCATGTGAGGCTGCCCTCTCAGTGGCCCCTCTCTGGAATCCTAGCCCTAGACAATATATATCTCCAAACATCTGGAGATAACTGTTTCTCTTTCTGTTTCCCCATAAGCATACCCCTACTTCCCATGCTTTAAGCCCACCTCCACTTCCCACGCTGTAAGCACACCCCCACTTCCCACGCTGTAAGCACACCCCCACTTCCCATGGTGTAAACACACCCCCACTTCACACACTGTAAGCACACCCCCACTACCCACACTGTAAGCACACCCCCACTTCCCACACTGTAAGCACACCCCCACTTCCCACACTGTAAGCACACCCACACTTCCCACGCTGTAAGCACACCCCCACTTCCCACACTGTAAGCACACCCCCACTTCCCACACTGTGCTTGAGATAACTGCTAGGGCTTCTCTTTTCCTGACTGTCTCACTCCTCTTCTCCAGTCAACCTGAACCTTTGACCATAACAGAACTTTCATGATTGATTATTGATAGTGACACATTGTAGCAGAGATTGGAATCCAGGTTTGTTCTCCACACTACACCATCCTGGGATCACACCAAGAGAAAAACAAATTAAGGTTTGTGGAGTAGATGAAGGAACACAATACCAACCACAGGCACTGTGTGCTCTGACCCTCTTCCCTTGAACCTACAATGGATTAACCGTTGCCTGCCTGAAGGGGTTTAAATTACCCATCCATCAGCCAAACGCCCAGACATTAGGCTCTTGTCCAAACTCCTTTCACACCTCAGCCTGCAATTTCCTCTGAACAAAGTGATTGCACTACCCTTTCACAGGGGAAGATTAGTCTTCTCAGTCAGGTGACGGGAGTCAAATGGGAGGTGAAGTGTTCTGCCTGCTCTCCACCATCTGTGAACATAACCCAAGCTACCCTCAGACTCGTGCTGTCCCTGCTTGGCTTGCTCTGATCAGGGCTGTCGCTGCCTTGATTGCTTTTCTTGCGGCGTGTGCACACTCTGAGTGCACCCCACATTCCCACTTGCTTCTCTTGCCTCTTCGGAGGAAGCATCTGATGTTGTGTGCATCTGTCGGCTGAGCATTGGTCCAGGACGGACTGGAGTGATGACAGGAATCAGCACCAAGCACGGTGATTGCACATTCAGGAATCTTTGTTTCTTATTGCTTTGTGGGTTCCCGTCCATATGTTATTCTTAGTCTGGGATGTCATGAATCCTGGCCCATTGGGATTGAGCTGAATTCAACACCACCACCCTTTATTAAAATATGACCTGACAAATTCAGCCTGCCTCTCTTGGGAAGCTCAGAAGCAACATAAATTTGATAATAGAATAGGGCCCAGTATCCAATCCAAACAACTCCCTTCAAATCCACTTAGAAGAGAGATGCAGAGCAGGACAGTGTCCCATCACTGCCATGACACTTACACCATCTTCCTTGGTGTATTTGCAGATGAAAGTGAAATGGACATCACTATCCATGGCAAATGACTTCTTCTCAAATCATTTTATACCACTAACATGACAAGAGCCAAGAGAGTCAGGAAATTCAATTCTTTCTGATGTCTGCACAGAAGATTAACCACCTCGGAGAGATTAGGAAAGTGTCTTCCTTCCAGTGACTTAAAGACATAGCTATGCAGCGTGTTAATGAAAACCCCATTGATGTCTGGCATTTTATCAACTGTCAAAAATTAGATTTAGCCGTCCTGTGATTTTAATTAGTGTTAACCTAGTTAAGCCAGCAGGTAGCCACCTCGATTCAAGCAGCTGCCTTCATCTGCATAAGCTTTTATTGGCTGATGCTCAGAGGAAGGCACGGGTGGAGGAAGAACTTCAGGAGAAGGTGGTGTTTGAACTAGACTTTGAAGGCATTTGATAATTGTTCAAAGAGGAGAAGCTCCTTCCAGGAAGAATGAACCGCATGCACAAAGGGGTAGACCTTAAAAGAACATGACACCCAGAATAGCAAAGAGTCCAGCTTGTCTAGAGATGAAAGGGAAGGGGCAGGAGGGACTCTGGTGGTAAGGGGGTCTCAAAGTCAGAGTCAAAGCCATCTTGGTAGCCATGGAGAGTTATTGAAGGCTTTGGGGCAAAACGTGACTTGGTTCCATCTGGGCTTTAGAAAGAGAACTCAGAGAGCAGTGGGTAGAGAGAAAGGAGGAAGCCAGGAAGGAAAGATTCAGGGCCTGTTTCAGGGACTTCTTACAAGTCTATGCCCTTAATGGAACAGGGTCAGCCAGAGAGCTGATCGTGAGCTTGTGTGAAGTGGTCAGATCACCGTGGAGCTATGGAAGGAAGTTAGATAATGGATGTGAGAGTAGGGTTTAGGCTTCCATGATCTTAGGTGAAATCCAAGGACAAGGACACAGCATCAGAGATGGAGAAGCAAAGAGTATTTAAGGAGACAGAGTGATGGGACAAGGTGACAGTCTGTCCAGAGCTTTGACAACCCCAGGAGAGAAGCAAGACTTGGCAGTGGGGATAGGAGTCGGAGGAGTGGGGAAAGGGTAGGGGGAGGTTGGCACACTCACCCGTGAGACACAGCCTAGCTTCTCTGAAAATAACACACGTTCTAGAATAAGAAAATCTGTGTTTTAGTTTTCAAGTATGTGTGCAAATTCTTCAACACTTCTTTCTTCAAAGGGTGGCCTTAAGCCCTCTTCCCTTTATACATAGACTAGATCTCATAACTCCCTTCTAATGAGTATATCAAGAAAGAACTGGTGGTGGGTCACCTTCACAACTAGATCAAGAAGTCAGGCCTGTGAGCTCAGCTTAAGAGGCTGAGACAGGAAAATGGCAAGTTCAAGACTTGCTTGGTCTATAGAGTGAGTTCAAGGACAACCTGGGCAATTTAGTAAGACTGACTCAAAACAAAAAGTAAAAAGAGGTCTGGGTATATAACTCAGGTAGAGTGCTTGTCAAGCAAATGCAAGACCCTGGGTTCTATCCCCAAAACCCCCAAACAAAACTCTAGATCATGAGACATCACATCCCCCTTCAGGTTCTCTCTCAGATCACTCACCCACAGAAGCCAGCCTCCATTCCTAAGGACACTCATGGCTTGAGGATTTGAGGCCTCTAGCTGAGAGCCATGTGAAGGCACCATCTTATAAACAGATTGTCTACCCTCATACAAGCCTATAGGTGACTGCAGCCTTGGCTCTTTTAATTGCAGCTTCATGAAATACCTTAAGCTAAAACTCAGCTAAGTTACTTCTGAATTCTCAACCCATAGAAGCATGAGAGTAACCCATTTGCTACTATATTTGGAATAATAGACCGTTAATTACATCCTGGGTTCAGATGCAGAATCTACCATAAATACATTATGTAAATGCTTTTAAACCTCTGTTTACTGAATTGTAAAATATAGTGAGACTCATAGCCCAGGTTTGATGTAAGAATGGAGTAAGATGAACAGATATGAAGCATACTTTTGATCTACCACATATTGCTGATAACCACAACACCTGCTCAGTTATGGCCATATTGAAAAACTTACCAAGCATAGCTTACCCCTGACACCTAGTCTGGCCTGAAAGATCTGAGTGAGGCTTTGGAAATAAGGGCTGCATGTTAAAAGTGCCACAGCTTCCAGTGTCCTCAACTGGCCTCCCAGGTGACTATGGCTTACTGGAATCCTGGGGAAACGTACAGAGGCCTAAAGCACCATGTTGACCTCTGCTTGAAGTCACAACTGAAGGAGAGAGTATGACCTCTCTGGACAGGTATGTGACAGTAGAAAACTTAGAGTTTGTGGACGTGTCTTCTCAGTTTCATTCTAGTTCAATCTCTTTTCCTTCACCATGACAACCAACATCCCATAGGTTGATGGGAGGAGTATCTACATGGAGTTTTATCTAGTGGCTTTAGCTTCTTGTGGCCTCTTGGGCATACATGTCTATTAACACTAACGAGATTTGAGCACAGGAAACCTATTGGCCCCCAAACCCTCAAATGGCTGGGAAGAAGCACTAATGTTACTTAAATTGGAAGGATACAATCCAATTTGCAAGAAGAGGGTGGATAACTTTGGCAGGTTGAATTGTTCCTCAGTGAAGAACGGTCCAATAACAACTCTCAACTTGGTCAGTGTTGCTTTGGAAGCTGGTACCATAGTAGGATACATCCCAACTCCCTTTGAATACCATCCTTCACGAACATGCCAACAGTGCAAATGCCAGCTATCTAGCTGAGATGAGAATTTTGTCCAAATGGTATGGACGTAAACTGGGGCAGATCCCAGACCCTGAAAGAGATTACAGAGAAGGTTTCGATGTCTCATGAGCTCACGTAGTGCTGGGAAGATGCCAGGTGTTTAAAGTGAGCAGTGAGCTTCTCAAAGAGTTGACAAAGGAGACAAAGTTGGTCCCCGAGCTTCCGGGTCTCCCAGCCTCACCTAGTATAAGACGTCCAGGCAGAGGACTCAGGGGTGGCTAACCAACCACCACAGGGGCATACAGACATGCTGCCAATGATCTGGGTGAGGCAATGTCTGGTGTTTCTATCCTCAGAAGCAGAGCAAAGAGACCATTTCAGAACTTTGTTATGTTAGAGTTGGGGTTTTCAGAGGTAAACAGCAGGGGCTTTATATCTCTGGGCCAGACATCCCTTCACCCACCTCCTTATAGATCTTTAGACATTGATCTTTGCAAGTGGCTTCTCCAATCCTATAAACAGGACTGCCCCATGTGGTGGACTGCTCTTGATGTTACTAAAGTCACCAGAAATATCTGATGTTCTTCATTAGTGACTGCCAGAAGTCCAATCCACAGCATCCATTCTGACCTTCTTGTCATGGAGGCCAGGGAGGGATAACTTCAGTAGCCTAGCTAAGACAGGAGTGAGATATGGCAGGTAGAGCCACTCCTTTCTGATGTTTCCCGTTTTTCAAGAATTACAAACAGAGACTTAAAAAATAACAAGCAAGCAGCTTTTGCAGCACAGCAAGTTGCAGAGAGATTTTGATCTATGCACAGAGGCTTGGTGTTGTCCTTTCTAAAAGCAAAATAGGGGAACTGTTTGAGTGTCCATCAGAAAGGAGTGGAGCCGCCAGCTCTTGATACTGCAAGATACTGTGAAACATTTCTGTAATGAGACGGATGTATGGACTGACATTTTCCCAGGAAAAAAAGTAAATCAAGCCACATAGTTATACTTATATATGATCCTGTTTATGAAAAATTCAAAGGCTACCAAATGTTTTCAAAATATGTATTTATATATACAATTACACAGAAAATATTCCACACTACAGAGACTTGGATAGCTACCACTAGAGAGGAGAGAAGTAAGGGCCAGCACAAATGGACCTTAGCTTTATTGCTGGAATTTTTGCCATGAGGATCAATAAATACATTATTTATGCAATTAAAGAAAATTTACATAAATTCATATGATTTTAAATAAACATATCAGGGCCACATTTACCCTATTCTATTCAAATGGACCATTAGATTTCTTTCTTTCTCCCCAGTGATTTGATATTTCTTACCACTGAGGGAGCTCCCTGGCTTACTCACCTAAAGAAAAGAGGATGGCTGTGGATCTCTGCATCTGCTTCCATCAGTTACTGGATGAAAGTTCTCTGATGACAATTAGGGTAAGCACTGGGCTCGAGCTCCAGGAGTCTAATTGAAGAGAGGGATGAGGGATTGGTATTGTATGAGCAAGAGGGGTCAAGATGGTAAAGGGGGAACCCACAGAGACAGCTGACCTGAACTAATGGGAGCTCATGGACTCTGGACAGACCCTCTGCATGTGGGTGACAGATGTGTAGCTTGATCTGTTTGTGGGGCCCCTAGCAGTGGGATCAGGACCTGTCCCTGGTGCATGAGCTGGCTTTTTGGAACCTATTTCCGTGCTGGGATGCCTTGCCTAGCCTTGATGCAGGGGGAGGAGCTTGATCCTGCCTCAGCTTGATATTCCATGCTTTGTTGACTCCCATGGGAGGCCTGCCATTTTCTGAACAGAGGAGGAGTGGATGGTGGGGTAGACAGGAGGTGGGGGGAGGGAACAGGAAAAGAGGAAGAAGGGGAAACTGTGGTTGGTATGTAAAATAAATGAAAAAAAATTAATAAAAAAAAAAGAGGAGGGGTGTGGATGGAGGTTGAACTTGCCAGTCAACAGTGCCTCTGCCTCCGACAGTGTGGTGTTCTCTTCTGAGTGGCTCAGTCCCTTTCTGACATGGTCTTCATCTCCAGGGTTTCTTCCTCCAGCATCTGCATCTCTCTGGGATGATGTCTGAGCATCTGGGAGCCTCCCCACCTTTGTGGCTAGAACAGAAGGTGCTGTTGCTCTTGGAACTGCTGCTGTTGGCACCTCTTTGGGACCCAGATTTCTAGTCATGCCCACTCTGCATCTTCAGGAATTCTGCTCCCTGCATGATGTGCAAAAGCTAGAGTGGAGGTCAGGGATCTCATCTGTTAGAACTTCTCCTCAGCCAAGTGCTTCATCCTACTGTCCAAGTCCATGGTGGTCTGTCTGTCTGGAGCTGGAGCTGGGTTGCTTGTTCAGAATGAGGGCTCCCTTCTTACTGTACCAGAGGGGTCAGCCACATCCTTCATCACTTTCAGATAACTCTATGATCTTTCTTTTGCTCTTAACAGGTAAAATGCAGGAAACTGGGGGTATTTGTTTCTCTGGCTCCTCCTGCATCCCTCTCCTTTGTCCCTTGTCTAGGATGGGAAGGGTGGACTTCAACCCTTTTTCCTTTCCTGCCAAGCCAGTTTCCTGTGTGGCCCACAGTGTTCAGGCACACTTCACCTGCATGAAAGGGTTTCTGCAAACAGGAAACTGACCAGCTCCACTTCTTAGCCCAGAGAACCTAAGGGTACTGTCTCTTGCAAAAGAGAAGGAAGAGACTGCTGTCCCTCAAAAATCTTTTGGAAAATGTCTCTCACCTCAGTCCCTCCCCCACATTGCCCTCATTCCCTTTCCATTCCTGATCCCGAATAGAAGTGTCACCTTGGCAGCATTCAATCCCAATCTTTCTCATACACTTGAAGTTCAGCAGGAGACTCGGGCACAGCCTACTTCTAAATTTTGAAGAGCAATGGGATCCCTTATTTGGATTGGATGATGGCTAGGTGATCAGGGAACTTCAGATGTCAGCCTCTAACATGCGGAAAAGAACAAACAAGGAAACCAAGACAGGTTCAAGGTGGAGGACCAAGAGCATGACCTCGCCAGCCTCCGAGTTCTCCCTTGCCCACACTCCAGCTATCTACCCGGATGCCTAAGCAGCATACTGACAAAGGGGGGCTTTGTTTATTTGGGGTGTGATGAGACAGTGACCTGGCATAGCAAGTGGACAGCTGGGCCCCTGCCTGTGGCTCACAAGTGTGGCTTTTCCCTTTGTAACAGAAGCTCTTTCAGTCAAAGGTAATTAATCTCTTCCTGAAGTGACAGGTGGCGGGGGCAGCATCTTTTACTTTCAGCAGATCCACACAAGGAACTCTAAGCCTCCAGCACAGAAGGAATTTGTCAAATGCAACAGTTGGGGTCTAATTCCTCAGCAGCCAAACAGGAAGTAGGAAAGGAGACCTGGGATTTTGAAAAATCTCTTTCATAGCTTTTGGGGAAACAGATTTCCAACAAGCCTACAGCTTCCCATTGCCAGTGGCAGAAAACCCAGAATAAGATAGCTTTTAAAATTATTGTCGTATAGCTGAACATCAGGCATGGGCGGATCCAGGTCCATATTCTCTCCCCACTTCTCTCTCTCTCTCTCTCTCTCTCTCTCTCTCTCTCTCTCTCTCTCTCTCTCTCTGGTTTTCCCCCTCAGTTGACTCCTTTCTCACTGAGTGCTTTCCTCAGGCCTCAAAAATGGTCATCAAAAATGGAGTAACCCTAATTTCTAGGTTCAAAGACAGTGGAGACAGGAGGCAGAAGACATCTCTGTCCTGATGGTCACAGGAAAAGTGTGATGCTCTCTGCTCAGATGTGCAGGAGCCAGTCACGATGGGGTCACTCGCTGGCTTTCGCCTGGCTGCATGCTCCATCTTGGCTCGTGACTGAGACTAACGGGAGAACAATCCAGAAACAAAATTGGAACCGTTGCCAGGAGACCAGGGAGGCAGTGTGAGTGCTAAACAGGAAAACAACCATTGTTCTTCAAAATCATTGGTATGCAATAAGCTCCAGTTGCATGCAGAGGGCATTCTGTGCCTTTCCCAATAACCCTCTGTCTTCCTTTCCTTTTCCTGTTGCTGTGATAAAAGCAACTAGAGGTTGCTCACAGTTCAAGGTATGTAGTCCATCGTGGAGGGGAAGTCAAGGCAGCAAGAGCTTGAAGCTGATCATGCTGCATTTCAGAAACCAGAAGAATAAAGCAGTGACTGCATGCTAGTCCTCAATGCACTTTCACCTCTCTTAATGCAATCCAGGATCCTAAGCAGGGAGTGGTTTCTCAGCTTCTTTAATGAAATCATGATAATCCCCGGAGGCATGCCCAGAAACCATCTCCCAAGAGAGTCTAGATTCTGTCAATTTGATAATTAGCACTAACCATCACAGACTCTCAAACCCCAGCCCAATTTTATAGATGGTCCCACCTGTGTTACCTAGCTCTACATGGCAGGGGAAGGATTTGAAACTCTCCATAAACTTGTGCTTGAACTAATGCCTTGAGCATGATGGTGAAGATTGCCTGAGATGCCCAGAGTCGGAGCCTCTTCTTGGGATCAACCCTGTATGACGCTTCCTTTGATGCTGCAGTTATCCGATAGTAAATTTGTTGCTGTTGTTACATGAATTCAGTCTGGATTTTCTACCACTGAAAAAATAGAAAGACCCCTGATGGACACAGAACTCACGTTCAATACATCTGCTGTTTTCAGAAAGAGAAGCCATGCTGCTTCCCAGAGATTGAGCTTCTGCAGAGTCAACCCTCCTTCTAGTCCAGGCATCTCACCAGCACCAGTTATGTACACATCAGCAAGTTCAGGTTCATCCGTTACTCATTTCTTTTCTAGGTGAATCACTTTTGCCCCATTCCCACCACCTTCCTGCTAATCACAGCCCAGACTGGCTGCTGCTTTCATTCCTGCTCTTGTGCTGAATCGGGATGTCTCTTATCTTATCTGGACCAGATACAGTCCTTTCAGAAAGTTATCAGGCATCAAGAGGCAGGAGATCTTCTGCATGGAACACCCACATCTGGACACCACTGGAGCATCCATCTTCATGATGAGCTGCAGGAAGATGCCTTGGAGGGCTGTAGACATCAAAATGAAATGTCATTCATTTCCGGCCCCAAGTGAGGGGGCCGGAAATGAATGACAGTTGGCACACCTGTTCCTAGTATCCAAAATTTAGACTGTCAAAGCCAAGTTGAGAAGTGCAAGCTCTGAATCTAGCGGTTGTGCCTCCAGCTGAAACACGAGGGAGACCTGCACTGGCTATGTTTTGGCTGCCTATTCCTGAGCCCTGGGAAGCCCAGGCTCCCCATGCCCTGCTCTTGCCCAGCACTGAGCACAGCAAGTGCAGAGGAAAGAGGGAAACAGTGCAACAGTGCTTTCTCCTCCATGTGGTGGGACAAATTCCTTCCTCCACTGACCCTTACCACCTCCCCTCCACCTCCCTCCTCCAACATGGTTCGATAGATAGATAGATAGACAGACAGACAGACAGATAGATAGAAACATAGATAGGTAGATGATAGATAGATAGATAGATAGATAGATAGATAGATAGATAGATAAGTAGGTAGGTAGATAGGTAGATGATAGATAGATAGGTAGATGATAGATAGATAGATAGATAGATAGATAGACAGACAGATAGGCTACTGAGGTGAACGTTTTTACTTCTCCATCCCTCACCAGCTCAGTCTCTGAACCAGAGGTCTTCAGGCTGAGCTATATATTAGATTACTTGAAAGTCTCTGTCTCTCTCTCTCCCTCCCTCCTTGCCTAGTGCTGCATGTGTATATGTGTGATGTACATATATGTATATGTAGGGGAAACATATGCTTGGGTCCTGCTCTGTCACGTCACTCTGCATTGTTCTGTTTAAGCAGGGTCTCTTACTGAACCTAGAGCTAGGCTGGTGGCTAACAGGCACCAGAAATCCTGCCTGTGCCTTCTATGCCATGGATGTATGTGCTCAACCATGCCCAGCATTTTTGTGGGTGCTAGCATCCAAACTCGGGTCCTCATGCTTGCAAATCAATCAATCTTTTGCACTGAATCATCTCCTCAGTTCAGAGATCTGCTTTTTAATAAGATGTCTGCCCACCCCTATTGGGTAGGATAGCATACATTTTCAACTGTGAGCTATAGTTTAAATAATTTCAAGCTAAGACTGGGTCTGAAGGATCCCTGAGCAGACAGAACCAGACTCAGGTACACTCTACCTGCTTGACCTTCCACACAAAAGCTAAAGGAAACTGCAGCCCTTTTGGTAAATGCTTCTGTTTTAGACCAAAAAAAAAAAAAAAAAAAAAAAGAACAAAAAGAAAAGGCTTTTTGTTGAGCTGTCTTGAAGTCTTTACCATAAGCACCCTATAATGTTGTTTTCCTGTGAGTGGAACTGACAGAGTAGGCTCCTATGAGATGGCAGTGGCCAGACCCTTGGCTCATATGGCCTGCAATGATGCACTATCAGTTGAGCACCCTGCTTCTGGTAACTGGCCAGCAGGGCAGTTTGGCCGTTCTGGGTACTTTATGATCCTTCTCACTCTCAGAACACTCCACCCATGAGGAATCCTGCAGCTGAAACATGGCGCCTGCTCCTGGACACCATCATAGCTATCCAGACAACCCAACCTGCTCTCTGCTCTCTCTCTCTCTCTCTCTCTCTCTCTCTCTCTCTCTCTCTCTCTCTCTCTCTCTCTCTCTCTCCCTCCCTCCCTCTCCCTCTCTCTCTCTTTCCCTCTCCCTCTCTCTCTCTTTCCCTCTCCCTCTCTCTCTCCCTCTCTCTGGATCCTGCCCTTTGGCTATTGTGAATGAAGTATCTGTGAATATGGGTGGACAAATGTCCTCTCAAGACCCTATCGATTTTTCTGAGTATTGACGCAGGAATAGAATTGGTGGATTTGATGGCAAATCTATTTTTAATTTTTTGAGGAACCTTCATACTGTCTTCCATAGGGGCTAAGAGAGAATTTCTTAGGAATTTTCTAGTATTTAAAATGATTGGGGAATGAAGCTGACCTTCACCTGCTAGTCTGACTCAGAAAGATTTATGTGTTAACTTCTGGAAGGTGACCAGAACCTGCATAAAACATTAATGTAGAATGTTTCACTCAACTAAATCATACTTGGCCTGAGCTGGCTGCTCTGAACATAATGCTGGGTTCCATCTGATTCTCTGGCCTTGGAAATAGGCTTTCTCTTCAACCCTAGTGGATGTCCTATCTTCTGGGCCAAAGTTACAACATATGTGTGTGTGCACATTCACACACACACACACACACACACACACACACACACACCATCCATAACACATCCACAAAACATATATACACACCCCAAAACACAATACACATACCACATAATACCAAACACACACACACACACACACACACACACACACAATACTACACATACATGCACACTCATACCCAATACACATATCACATACCACAATACACAATACACATACACAACACACAATAACACACACAGTACCACATTACACCATACACATACATACACATATCCACATCAAGCACACACATACCACACACACACCACATACACTACACTACACACACACACACACACACACACACACATACACACACACACTGTGACTTTTAGTAACATCAGGGTCTTAAGAGAGTTCTACAAGAAATATCAGTCATTGATGGCCAAAACCACAGTCCCTTCATCCCTCTTTCTCCTACCAGTGACCTTGCAAGGCTCTGTCCAGCTTTGCTATCTAGGATCTTTGGGAAATGTTTCTTCCCTCAAGTGTGTGGGATGTCTTTCTGTATGCTGTGTATATATGTTGCTCCCATTGGTTAATAAATAAAGCTGCTTTGGCCTATGGCAAGGCAGGATAGCAGCCAGGCAGGAAATCCAAGTAGAAATACAGGGAGAAGAAGGGCAGTGTTAGGGGCAGACACCATCTAGCTGCCCAAGGAGCAAGATGCCAGCAAACCAGTAACACCACTACCATGTGGCAAAATATAGATTAATAGAAATGGGTTAATTTAAGTTGTAAGAGCTAGTTAGTAATAAGCCTGAGTCATTGGCCAAACATTTATAATTAATATAAGCCCCTGAGTGATTATTTTATAAGTGACTGTAGAACCAGGCAAGATGCAGAAAAGTCTCTGGATACAGTTGGTGCCCAATATGGGGCGCCAAATGTAGTGTGAATCCTAACTGGTCTTAATAATAAAAACCTGGAGTCAGATATCAGGGTGAAAGCTGAAAGATCAGAGAAGCAGAGCAGCCAGCCACTAGAAAGACTTCTTACCTCTAAGAAATCCTCAGACTGAAAGGGACAGAGCTCCTGTCTCCACCTTGCCTTATCACTTCCTCTCTCCACCCAGCCATATCACTTCCTGTTTCCTCCTCCCAAGTGCTGGGATCAAAGGCATGAGATCCCAAGTGCTGGGATTAAGGGTATGTGCCACCACTGTCTGGCCTTTAGTGGCTAGCTCTGCACTCTGATCTCCAGGCAAGCTTTTTTTGTTAGTGCACAAACAAAATATCACCACACATGTGTTCTGTCATGATCCTTCTATCTTGACACTCTGCCATCTGTGGACCCAACAGTGAGTCTAACCCTTGTTCATACACCTTGAAGTATGAATAAGAAGCCATCATAGGATTCATAGAGATCAAAGACATACAAGTAAAAGTTGTAGCCTTTGGTTTTGCCTCCAACCACAGGAGAGCTCACATGTGTCAGTCCCTTCCTCTTGGCTGCTGGCAACTGTGGTGTGACCTCCCTAGAGCACATCCCTATTGGCAATTGGGGTTTGCTCTTCTCTACTTGCTCAGATTTGGCCAGGCCCACCACTCACAGACTTCCTCATGGCTTTTACACCATACTGCACCTCAGTTCTTTGAAAAGGTACTGCATGTAGTTGACTCAGATTGTTCACATGGCAAATAAACAAAGATACTGCATCCATCCTTGGGCATCTTCCAATGCTGATATGCCTATATTTTCTTCTGTTTACTCCATCCCAGTTTCCTTCGAGGAACCCAGACTCCAAATCCTGCTCTCATAGAGCCATCAGCTCTTCCCCCTCAGAGACATTAACTGTTCCTCCAATGACACCAGGAACTTTAAAGTAACCAGGATGACCCTGGATTCCAACATGAACTTCCGTGGAACCACCCTTTCCTTTCCCTGGGTAACTAAAACTTATAAGCAGGTACATGAGGAGACCTGGGCACATTATGAATGAGGGTCCATGTAGGGATACAGATTCTCCACTAAATATCAGGCATGTGCTCATAATGTCCCTCCTGGAGCACGCCAGGGCTCTCAGCTGTTACTATCTCACTAGCTGATTTCTCCATAGAGCATTCATGTGTTTTTATTTATTTGTTTATATTTTTATAGATTTTTTTATTTTATTTATTTATTTATTTTGGTTTTTCGAGACAGGGTTTCTCTGTGTAGCTTTGCGCCTTTCCTGGAACTCGCTTTGGAGACCAGGCTGGCCTCGAACTCACAGAGATCCGCCTGCCTCTGCCTCCTGAGTGCTGGGATTAAAGGCATGCGCCACCACTGCCCGGCTGATTTATTTTATTTTTAAGTGTGTGTGTGAGTGCGCTTGCAGACACATGTGTGCACATGAGTGCACACAAGTGCACACATGAGTGTATGTGCCTTTGGTGATCAGAGATGTCAAATACTCCTGGATCTGGGGCTACAGGGGACTGTCAGTCACCCCCCCCCCAGCACTGGGAACTGAACTTGGGTCCTCTGCATGAGAAGCATGTGCTTTCAACTACTGAGCCATCTCCCTCGCCTCCACTCACACGTTTTTAAAAGCAGTTATTTGTTGAAAATAGAGTGTGACATAAAACCAGGGAGATTCATAGACTTTGGTCATCTGTGTCTATTCCTGGCTTTTTACATAGAATTGAGATGCAGTATGGTATAAGAGCCACCAGGTAGCCCATGAGTAGTGAGCTTGACCAAGGCAGAACACGTAGAGAAGAGCAAACCTCAATTACCAAAAAGAAAAAGGGCTCTGGGGCAGTCTCGCCACAGTCCCTTTCACAACAGAAACAACCTGGAGGTAACCAGGCTGTCTCCACATGTAGATCCCAGGCTTTGGTGCTCACAGGGCTGCCATGGATGGTTTGCCATCGTGTTCTTCTGCTAACTGGCAATAACAACAGACTCTGCCAATGATTAAACAAACCAGTGAGCATAAAGCAGAAATAACAATGCCTGGGGTCTGAAGGCACCATGCACCTCTGTTCATGTTTCCATGACATATTGGGAGGCATTTTCTCTAGGTCTCTCTCGTTGTAGCTCTTTGGTACAGACAGCTTTTGTGCAGGCTCTCAATGATGTTTGTAGAGCAAACAACCTAAAGATACATCATCTCCCTCCAGGGAAGAGAGAAGATTTGATTGTTGTCCAGGATAATAAAGAGAAATTTTCCATCTGGGGCAAAGGTTGAACTGGGTTTGTTTTCAGCTGATTCACAAGATGCTGCAGTCTGCTAAGCTGTGACACAAACTCACTTCATAGACAGTATCCACTTGGCTCTTGAGCTTGGGGTCAAAGGAACCAGTTTGAATAGGGGGCTCATAATGTCTACTGTGCTAACTCTCTGTGGTCCAGAAGCCCCTGTCTTCTGCTAGTACCCATGGCACTGTAGCCAACAACAGTTAGCTTTCAAACAAGGCCAGCCATCACAGACTTCAGATTTCTCAGTGGACACAGGAATGAGCTAACCATTCTTTCTGACAAAGTTGACTCAGTGATTGTGAATTCGAGGACAACCTTAATTCACACCCTCTATCCAAGACCCATTTCAGCAGTTTTCTTCCTGTGTATATCATTGCTTTCTTGATGGAGGGCCACTGGGAAAACTGGACTTCATGAGCAAGTGAATTGATAACTCCTGGACACTTGAGCTGTGTGTCTCTGTCCCTCAAGCAGCAAGCCGATATCTATTTCTCTAAAGAATTCATATGCTAATATACCAACTTGTAAAGGGCTTCACTGTCATTTTTCTGGTTAGGGTTTATCCTGCTTGCAATAGGGTTTCCCAATTTGCTATGACATTTTAAGCATCGTGGACTTCATTTTCTCAAAAGGCCAAGTGACAAAGTAACTTGAACTACAGCCTAGAACAACTGGAGGACAGTGACAGGGAGATTAATAGTCTCTGTATCCACTTCCCAAGGTATCTACATCCACCCCCACCCTCAGAACCTGTGCATATGTGATTTGACAAAGGGAATTCCAACAGTAAACAGAATCAAGGTTGCCAATCAGAAGACCCGACATAGAAAACGTGTCCAGTCTTCAATTAGAGGGGTCGGAAACCAAGAGGCATATTTCTGTCTTTGAAGATGGAAGGCACCAAGCACAAGTTTCTAAAAAAAGAAAAGAGGCAAGAAAAAATAGACTTCCTGGGAGTTTTCATAAAGGGACACAGCTCTGGTGGCACCTTGATTTTAGCCCAGTGAGACACAGCCTCTTCAGACCTTCTCCAGCCCTGTGGATAGTCTGGGTCATTTTAGCCACTGTGTTCCTTGCCATTTGATGGGGCAATCATAGGGCTGAGTGCAAGGACTTTGATATGCTCTGAAGAAGCTGATGGCAAGGAAGAACCAAGAAACAGTCAAGGTGAAGAGTGATGCCTCCAAACTCCACAGAGGCATTCACATACACACCACGCTGCTCCTCGTGGTGGGTCTCCTCCATGGTTCTTTCTCCCACAAGGCCTGGCAAAGCACACCAGCTCAGCAACAGCAATGTTCCCTCGGGGTTTGGTTCTGATTTTAGCAATCCAGCCCTGTGGCTACAGGTGGAAAACATTCTTGTAGTATTGTCAAGTTATTTTCCACTATTCCTGAATGTCAGTTAGCATATGTGAGTGAGTAAGTGAGTGAATGTCCTTCGAAGCTGTTCTCAATTAATCTCTTCAGGAATCTATCAGCATGAAGCCCAGTGGCAGACAGGCCAATGCAGAGTTGAACAGCAGTCCTCTGAGTGGACAGGAACTACTTGTATTCTTCGGAACAACACATTACTGTACTGTTTTGATGATTTCTGTCCAGTTCACCTCAATGATTAAATGAGACCCTGGACATAAGAAGGAAGAGTCCAAGAAATGGAGAGGTCCTGTTTAGGCTCGTAGTCAGGGAATGTTGTGCGGAAGGAGCCTGAAAGAATGTCAGAGCTGAAAGACTGGGGGTGATGCTGTAAAGTGCCATCTTCTGGATGTAACACAAGTACGCATCCACGAGTATTTTACTACAACAAAATGGGGGGGGTCATGAGTGAGTTTCATGGGGCCCACAGCTGTTATGCACCAAGGATAGAACATGAAGGACTAGGGTGGGGATGAATGGCCAAGAACTATAACAAAATTTAAGTAGACTAAGACAGTCTGCTTACAGGAAAGGTTCAATCCAATTCACAGTTTGGGAAGTTCCCATCCATGATCAATTGTCATCATGGTGGTAGCATGTGGTGGAGGATACTGCTTCCCCCACAGCAGATGGAAAACAAAAATAGAATGGAGAATAAATAGTAATCCCAATATCCCCTTGATATCCCCTTCAAGGGGATATTCATGATCTATCTTCCTCTGACTAGGTCCCATCTCTTAAAGGTGTCATCATTCCCTAATAGTGTCACAGGCTGGTAACCAGAATACTTATCCAAAAACACATCTCTCACCTTAGAGGGAGTAAGAGATAGTTTATTCTGGAGCCAAATGTGAGTGACTGTGGCCCAGGGACACAGATTTAAGTTACCTCAGATTCCACAATCCAATGCAGTGACAGTTTCATAAGGTCTTTATACCAACAGAACAAAGGAAGTCGTAAAGCAGCACATCTCTCAAGTACATTGCTGCAAAGATCAGGTAGGCCCATTACATCAAAGTGAGGATCTCCAATATCAGCCTCGGGCGCTATAATCTGATGACACCATCGGCCTTTAGGTTGGTGGAAGGTCCAGGAGTCTGTATAAGCATTCCAAAGGATTTACCTACAGCCCCCAGAATATTAGGTCACATACAGCGTGGGCAATAAATGGCCATTAGGAGGCCTAAGATAGCCCAAGGTAATTTGGCTCTGGACCTGTGGCCTTCTAACTGTCCATAATCATTGACATTCTAGACAATGAATCAGCCTTGGAGAATTCAACACAGCTTCTTTTCAGGAGAGCTGGTTAGCAGTCCAGAACAGCTAGGAAGCACTAGGTCAGGAGACAAGAGACTGGGCTGTGGTCCAGACTCTGCACGGTCCCAGGCAAGTTTTTCTCATTTTCTGTTTTTTTTTTCAGACTCTGAGAACAAACAAACAAAACCCTCAGGCTCCGTGACTGTCTGTGGTCCCAGAGTGCCACTATAGATGCCAAGAGCAGCCTCACACAGGACACAGAAAACTCCATCTTTCCTGGCTGGGCATCAGACAGAAAGGATGAGCTCCTAATTCAGGAGGAGACACCTGGCGCCAAGAGGAGCCCCAGGTACTCGCCACCCGTGGAGACAGTAAGAGTTTGTGACTCTGAACTCACCAGAAGGTCAGCTGGGTCAGGGCCACCGCTCAAGCTTTTGCTTAAATCTCTATCCAAGAATCTTTCAGTTTGCTGCTGGAAGATAATGAGTTCTGAACCGCAGCAGAGTCAGGCCCTTGGTGAGTTTGACACTAGCTGCTCTTTGATGAGAAACCCATGCATATTAATCACATAAGGGATCAAAAAAAAAAAAAAACCGACAGAAAACCACCATTGCTCAGTCAGAGAGTATTTACTGAGTACTGAAGCCTCTTCCTGGCACTGGAGGCCAGTTATAGGTGAAGGAAGAGTCTAGTCTCCATCCTTGGAGACAGCATTCTGATGAATGTACACGAGAAAGTCTGGAGTGGAGGAAGGATGGCTCAGATGGGCTGAGGAGGTGATGTTTGAGACAAAGCTTGGGTTGTGAACAGAGTCACTGTGCTTATAACCTGGGGTGGGAAATGGCCTGCATCAGCATCTTGCAGAGAGCGTTCTCCAGAGACTGTCAAAAGCCCAGAGCTGAGTATGGGTGAGTTATTAGGAATGGGATAAAACAACTCACCACCACCAGGGGTCCAGAGTAAACTGTGGTTTGAGCAGTCTGACCACAGAGGACTCAGGCATGAAGAGGAAAGAATGGAGGGGAAGGGTACAGGCTGACGGCAGCCTCAAGAAGGAAGGGGCCATTGAGCCCTGAGGCTCTGGTCTCCCAGATCTAACCATGCATTATTATTTTGGAAGGTGGTAGAAACTTGGGAGGCAAGGTCTACCTGGAGAATGTAAGGGTATGCCTAAAATGGTTATACAGGACTGTCCTCCCTCCTGCCTCCTCTTCCTGTTGGCCATGAACTAACCTCTGCCACTAGCCTTTCCTGCCATGATGCTTCACATCATCAGGGGCCTAAAATCAACACAGATGAGGACCACGGACCTAGACATTGGAAACCGTGAGCTAAAACAAGTCCCTCCCTCTAAGTTGTTTATGTTGGCTGTGTTGTCACCAAATAAGGCTAACAGGAGGCTGTCTAGAAAATGACAAGCATGGAGAGGAAGGCTCCTGCCTGCTCCTCAAACTCCTGGGGAAGAACCGAATTAAACAGTGTGGCCTGAGAGGCCATGAAAACACCAAGAGCACAAGGAATCCACCTGCTCCCACCCCAGCAGGTAGACCAAGGGGCCAGACTTATCTCCCCTTCATATGGTCAAGAGACTCCATGACCCTAAGCACGTCCTTAGAGATGGTCAGGACTATTCCCTACTGCTAGGAAGAATCTTGCTACAGCTCCAGGACTTCTGAGGCATTGGGATCACCTCTTCTTTCCCTTTGCAGACAGGGTGCTCTTCAGGGATCGTGAGGGTCAGTCTTGGTAGAGGGAAGGAATATTGTCCTCTTCCTTGCACCAGGATCCTCTCCTTCCTGATACCAGGTAAAGGACAAGTCTCATGGTCCAGGTGTCCCAGTGAACCAGGGCTTACTGCTTCCTTTATCTTCTTATGTCTTGAGTTTCAAAGCAGCTTACAGCAAGGCACAAAGCCACCAGCACACAAGGTTCCTTCTTTCTCCTGTCCAGGAACTCACACTACATTCCCCAAGCCCTGTATTCACTGTGACCATCAACTTCTATCTGCTTTAATTCCAATTGCTTTAGAGACTCCTCCAGTGCTCTAACCTCCAGAAATCCTTTCAGGATGCTTCCATATGTACAGTTCTAGTGATTTCCTGCCCTATACTTGGGAGCTTCCAATGTGTCACATCCTCCTAAATCTCAGAGTCCTGGGATGGCATCTGGTCCATCAGCCTAAGGGTAGATCTGCCATCCCTTTCCCTGTCTAGGACAGGGTGCAGAGCAGTCTTTTTATTTTAGTATGTTTTACCCAGAACAACCTCTAAATAAAGGGCAATTACCTACTAACCAAACCCAGGACAGCGAAGGGAGCTATGAGTCCTGCCGTCTCCCTCGTCTGCTTAACCAGTCTTAACAAATCACATAAAATTTTATCAATCATATAAATTAGGTTTTTATGGCGTGTGCAGATCACCTACAAGACACCTGTGGAACTACCAGGGAGACATATGTGCTTCTGAAACAGACAAGCGTTTACCAGAGCATGGGCTCCACCTCCTTATCCTGCCTGGATGCCAACACATTGGTATCCAGAAGGATTTAAAAGAGAGGATTTGGCGCTGCAGGATAAGGCCTGGAACATTGTGAGTTGACATCCCATGTCTGCTTTGAGCTTGTTGAAATGTAGAACAAAACAGATTATTTCCCTAACCCTGAGCTTTATCTACACAGGGAAACTATGACACCTAATTTTCAGGTCTGCTGTAAAGACAGAGAGAGGGAGAGGGAGAGGGAGAGGGAGAGGAGAGGAGAGGAGAGGAGAGGAGAGGAGAGGCGGCGGCGGGGGGGGGGGGGCTTGTCCATTACAAAGTGCTATATACATTTTATTTGCATCAATGCATTGATTCCCAGGCCTCCCAAGGGAGATTGTTGGGGAATTTGGGTCTGTGTCCCTGCAGCTTTCATGCTTTGCTGTAGAATATAAGCAGGTCTTCTGCCTGAAGACCTATAAAAAGGTCAAGGAAAAAAACTTGTACTCGAGAGCAGATCATGCACTGGTTGAGCCATCCTGGGCCACTCTCTGATCTTTCTGAGATTCTGTCATCCCCACAAAGTAAGGATAAATAGTGGCCACTCAAATGATTTCAATACCACAAAGCAGCATGGGAAAGTCCATGGCATGTCATTGACCCACAGGAGAAATCTAAACACTACTGGTTCCCCTTTCTTCCGTGTATAGGCTTCCTTTCCATCTGGAGCATGTGAATTCCAGTGAGATAACAGATATGAATACGGCTTTCGGCTTAGGAAGTGTCATGTGTGGCTACAAGTTCTGTTCTAATGATCAATAAGTGAAGGGAACTCATGAGGAGAGGCAATGGGTGGAGGAAATTAGCATGTCACCTTGAACAAGCTATCCTGGTTTCATGTACTTAGAGATGAGGTGATGGACCAGGGAGGACAGAGCCTTCTTCCACAAGGTCTCACCAAAACCCTATTTAATCATAAGCAGCACCTGACAAGACTCAGAGGCGAAACCATCTTCCAAACCACTACCCAGAATTCCTCAAAAGTCATGAGACTGTGGATTGTGCCAGATTAGAGGAGATAAAAATAAGCATAAATATGTTGTGAATTTTTAGTGGAAAATGGCAAATTTTGAGCCAAGGCATTTAAATATGTTACTAGGATCTTATCAGTGCTGATTTCCTGGGTTTGGTTATTATTCAACACCCATAGAACCTTGACTTGAAACCACCCACACAGAGCTGAAACTCTTCATCTCACACAGAGTCGAATTCTAATCCTGTGCATCTTTTAAGCAGCATTTGGGCCTCTGAGCTTCAGACCCACCTCTGTGAAGTAACCCCACTATTCTGAAGGCAGCCAAGCACAGTGGCACAATCCATCCATCCTGGACAGAAGTTCTGGCAGCCCCAGCATGGATGCATGGCAGAAGAAAGTTGCCTGACTTTTCTTCCAATTCTTCCATTTGGAGCCTTTGATGTAGGTTTGAAATAATGTCCTTTTTTTTTTGAGACAGGGTTTCTCTGTGTAGCTTTGTGCCTTTCCTGGAACTCACTTGGTAGCCCAGGCTGGCCTCGAACTCCCAGAGATCCACCTGCCTCTGCCTCCCGAGTGCTGGGATTAAAGGCGTGTGCCACCACTGCCCGGCAAAATAGTGTCTTTATAGCATTGTATCTTAGGACACATTTGCATACCCATGTTACCTTGAAGATCCACAGAGCATTCTATTGTGTTGTAGGTAATCATGCACATATTAGTGTTAAATAAAAATACGCAGAATGATCTCTCTCTCTCTCTCTCTCTCTCTCTCTCTCTCTCTCTCTCTCTCACACACACACACACACACACACACACACACACACACACACTCACACATGACTTAACTATTATGACCATACATTAGAAACAGACTTCATACTTGGGGAGCCATAAGACTGTAACAGAAAGGTCTCTGACTGTGGCCATTGTAACACGTGTCTGTTGATGACACATAAACATCTCTTTTGTCCAGCTCGGGCCAGTGCATTGTAGCTGATACTGCTAATAAGTGTGTGCACTGCTGCTGCATGTTTACTATGCTCTCCTTTTGTTGTTAGTTGCGAGAGTACTCCTATTCACAGAAGAGAAAAGCAGCTTCTTGTCAAACAGTGTGTCACCTCCTACCACAGCAGCCTGTCTATCTCATGCTCACCACATGGACTAACCTAGCTATATCATCTGTGTTCATGTAAGTTTACTCTATGATAGCTACACAATAGAGAAACTGTCTAACATTTATCAGAATGTAGCCATTAAGCATGGGGTTACATTACTACTATTATTATCATCATTATTAAAAGATTTGTTTTCATTTTTATTTATGTGTCTGTGTGTGTCTGTGTGAGTGTATGTCCCATGTGAGCAGGTACCTAAGGAGGCCAGAACAAAGCATCAGATAGATCCCCTAGAGGTGGAGTGTATGTGGTTGTGAGCTGCCTGATGTAAATGCTGGGAACCAAATTTGAGTCCTGTGCAAAAGTGGTAAGTGTTCATCACTGAGCCATCTCTCCAGCCTCATCAAACTATTATTATCACACAGTATTTACTCTGCTGTACATGAGGTTTGCTGATAGGAGCTAGGAATGCAGGGTGACTCACACATGCCTCTTTACCCTCAAGGAAGGTACATCCCATGCTCACTCGCTGTTCCCAATTCAGTCAGAGTCAGCCTTTGTCCCTAGTTCTTCCAAAGCTGTTCTACCCAGTCATTCTCAAAATGAATGTGCCAGAATGTGTGTCTCCATTTTTGGCTCTGTGATCAGGGCCTTTAGATCATAAACAGGTTTTGATGACAGTCAGTGAATGTCCCTCTCCCTTTGGGAATTTTCCTTTACATCAGTTCCCAAGAGTGGGATCATCAAGGCAGAGGCCGTGGACTCCTAATGACTCTCGATGTGGATTATCAAATTGCTTTCCAAAGGGGATGCACCCAATTTACACACTGCCACTGGCCGTGTGTGGACGCTGTGGTGAGACCATGACTGTCTCAGCCCTGGGTGTGATAATTAGATTTCTTAATTTGTGCTAAATTAATAGGTGTAAAATTGCATCTCATTTTAATTTGCTTTTCTTTGAGAGTTATGAAGGTTGAGCACTCTCTCTAATAAACATACACTTGGATGGCTTTGTTCATTTATTCATTCATTTAAAGCTTTACACATTAACCCTGCACCTCATGGCAGATCCTGCAAAGAGCCAACGATGGAAATGCAGAGAACACAGTCCTCACTTCCCAGCATCTTTATCCAAGGAGGAAGGCTAACAGATGAGCCAACAGTCCCAAGATACTGAGCAGACGGTATCTGTGTGCTGAGAGAGGAAAGGAGAGGGATGGAGGGATGAGAATCAAGAAGGGCATTTCGCCCACAGTGAGGGTTTGGAAATGGAGCTTCAGCTGTTTGGATCAGTGCTGACAGTCTGGTGGGTGTGCTGGCGAAGATCTCATCCTGTTGATCTGTTTGTTTGCAGTGCTGGACTTATGTATACATTATTCTCCTTTTAAGATTCATTTTTAGTTTTAAAATTATATCTTAACATAATTTTATAGATTATATATAAATATATAAATGTATGTATATATTTGTGTACACACACACACACACATTTCTATATTAGGGGTATTGCATGTGGGTGTAGTTGCTGATGAAACCCAGAAGGGGGCAGCAGATTCTTCTGGAGCTGGAGTTACAGAAGGATTGTCAGCCCACATAGGTGGTGGGAACTGAACTCAGGCCCTCTCCAAGAACAGTACTCACTCTTAACCATGGAGCAAGCCCCTCATATGTACCATATTCTATCGGTGCATTTGTGTAAGTCTGTGCTTGGTGGGAATTAGTGCTATGGTGGACTGGACTATGAGAATGTCCCAGGCTGCTTTGGGCTGTAGTTGTACTGAATGTGTCAGTCTCAGCTCTGTATGAGGTGTGCTGTGAGCTCTGCAGTTCTGTACAAAGAGGCTAGACAGGCTGCAGCTCCTGTTGGTGGACTGTGGTGACTTGCATGGGGCTCCTGTGCTCAGAGGTGCTCCACAGTACCCACTCCTTCTGGCCTATGGGCCCTGTGTTAGCCAACTTTGGAGCCTGGTCTCCACTTCTGTCTGCAGGGAAAAGGAGACCACCCTGGTCTCTGCATGAGCTCTATTGCTGCGGCAGACTCTGTCAACTTTCACTGTCCAGTCTCCTCTGTCACCACAATACCTGATAAGTTCAGTGCTCCTTCCTTTGTGCCATCCTCCCTGGGACAGGGGATCCACCATAAATGAGTGTGTCAGAAAGAATGTGGCCTTGGCCTTCCAAGAACTTGGAAAGTTTGATGGAGCACAGGAATGAACATCCTTCAGGACGAGCTCCCAGGGAAGAAAGAGAAGTTTGGCAATTCGTGTGTGTGTGTGTGTGTGTGTGTGTGTGTGTGTGTGTATGTGTGTGTGTGTGTATGTGTGTGTGGTGGGCCTTGTGCCACCTGTGGAGGACAGCCACTGGCCCCAAAGGTGGAGAAAATGTGAAATGGAACTGGCTTTGACAAAGGATTAGATACTCAACTGTCACCTGCCTGGACCTCTTCCTTGAAAGCCTGAGTTGTTAGTCTTTCTACCTGATACCCATCGCCAGCACCAGACAAGCACATCACCTCACTTCCTAATGCAACACACACACACACACACACACACACACACACACACACATCATATGAATACTACTAGTAATGGTTTAAAAAAGTTACTAAAGAGCTGGCTGGGGGTGAGGCCTGACTCTAACCCTAGCACTTGGAGATGCTGAGGCAGGAGGATAGCAAGATCAAGGCCATCCTGGGCTATATAGCATATTTGTTGAGATATCAATATGCCACACAGTGTACCCACTTAAAGTGCATAGTCCGGTGGTTTGTAGTGTGTTCTGAGATGAAAGACCATCAATGCAGTCTAAAACTTAGAACAGTTTCATTGTCCCAAAGAGAAGATCCATCACCCTCAGCATCAATCTCTATTCTACTTTTTCCTCAAGCCCTAAGAAATGCAAATCTAATTTCTGCCTTTTATAAATTTTCCCACTCTGATAATTTCACAGAAATTGAATTGCTAGCATGTAGTTCTTGATGTCTGCCTTGATTAACTTAATGTAGTCTTTTCAAATTTCATTCATGCTGTAGCTTGGTTCAGTACGTAATTCTTTTTCATGGACAAATACTATTCCACTCCATAGGGATATACCACATCTAGACTCATCAACGTAAGGGTTGTTTTTTCCCTCTTGCCCATTGTCAATGATGCAGCTGTAAATATTCACATACAAGCTGCTTCTATATAAGTGTATGATTTTATTTTGCTTGCATTCATGCATACCTGGGTGTAGAATTGCTGCGGCTCATGGTGACTTTGTGTTTTTACTTTCCAAGGAATGGCTATACTGTTTTCTAAAGTGGCCACACAATTTTCCATTCCCACTGACAAGGAATGGAGGGTCTGATTCCTCCATAAGTTTGCCAAAATTTGTTATTAAAGCAAAACAAAACAAAACAAACAAACAAACAAAAAAACAGTAGCCATCCCGGTGAAGCAGCATCTTGTGATTTTGATTTGTGGATCTCTAATGACTAATCGTTAGCAATGTTATAGATACTGGTTCTTTTTTTCTGTATATTTTTCATCTTTAGTTCTCATGCATGGATGGGTCTGAAGCTTTGTTGTTGCTGCTGTACACACACACAAGCTCAGTGCTAACTCCTTCCCTTGTAGACATTTTCCCCTTACTATGTCTTAGCAGTTGATGTTGTCTGAACGCATCATTCAAAAGCTCACTTGATGGACCTTGACCCTCAAACCACATGCTAATGTAATTGGAAGCAGAGCTTCGCGGGGATTTTAGGCTAGATGAACTTGTCGGAATGGCCCTCATGACAGCATTAGCAGCCTTCTACAGTAGGAAGTGACATCTGGGCTACCAACTTGTCCATCTTACCATGTGGTAGTCTTGGCCATGTTCTGACGCAGCAGGAACACCCTCACCAGATGGTGGTGAGCAGGTGCTGGCAGTCTCCAACACCTTGAACCAAATAAACCTGTTTTCTTTATAAATTACCTTATCTTGGGTATTTTGTTCTAGTAATAGAAGATGAACTACGATAGAGAAAAAAAAATCTTTTCCCTTTAGTAGAGCTGCATGCATTATCCTGCAGTATAAATCTGCCATAGTCTCATGACTTGTGGGCAACCCTCTGTGGGCCTATATTTAAGTCGCTTTAGATATTCAGTATTGCAAACTATGCTTCCACACAAACAAACCTGGACATGTGTCTGTATGTGAGTGGGAGTGGTGCAGATTTCCTAGAAGTGAGCCTGCTGGTTCAAAGGAACAAAGATTTCAAACTGTGGCAGAACTCTGCAGTGAAGCCCAATGGGGTCGTAACAATTCATACCACTAAGAGAGCTGAGAGTGTAGATGGGTGAGTCCACATTTCAGATCTATATTCGGATGGAGGCAGCTTTCCCTGCAGGAAGTGCATTCCCTTTCAGAGGGCTTTAGAAGCAGAGGATGGACCAAACACTCTACAGCTGAGCTATTTCCCCAGCCCCTAAGATCCCTGTTGCTAAAACCTCTTCCCGCTCTGACAGTTCAGGAGTCTATGAAACCAACCGCCTGCACCAGATGGCAAAAGGCTTCCCAGCTTCCCACTGCTGTCAGTCCCACCCAGTCCAGGCTGAGCAGTATCTTCTGAATATAACCGGGGTCCCAAGTGGATGAGTCTCTGCATAGGGAACAGCCGGACAGAAGAATGTAGCTGAGAACAATCGCAATTCACGTGCAGCCTCTTGAGAAAGCAGTGAAGTGTGTGTACAGGGGAAGAAGGGTGCATTCTCTACACACAGCAAATACCTTACAAACTCCTCCCCCTCCATCTGCCACTCTCCATAGCCACATATCTGGCAGCTGTTCCTCAAATATCTTTCTCTCTTCTCCCCCTAGTTCCCCATCATCTTCCCTTCCCACTGCACCTCTCTCTTCCATTTTCCCTTTTATCCACTGAATGCTTCTCTTTCTTTTTTATTCCAGTGCAAAATTCCAGCCCTCTCTTCTCATATCCCCAGCTTCCCACGAGCATCCAATTCTGTGCTGTCTAAAAGCCAGGGCTCTGCTCAGAAGACACAGGAGGGGTTGCTGGGAGACAAAGTGGGAAAGAGGAAATGGTCTTCCATTATTTGGGGAGGGAAAGAGAAGGAGAACTGGGAACACTTGCCCATTAGTAATCTGTGCCCTGGGTTAGAGCAGGTCCAGTTCTAAAAACATACACCTATTTGCAGGTGTCAAAAGGGATGGGAAGAAGCAGGTGAGCCCTGAGAAATTCAGTCAAGCAACATATGACTGTGAACTAGCCAGTCATCCTGAGTTACTACTGTTTGATTGAAGGTAGCTTGTCTATGTCTTAGATGGCATGGTCTGTGTGTGCAGACAGAGCTGGGCTCTGGAAAACCCTCCAGCTGACTGATTTGACCTTTGAATAACACATTCTATACTTATTTGTCTTAAGTTTTATTTGCAAGGGTCTGGGAGGGCTAGCACCCACAGAGGCCAGACACAGGCTCAGGATCCCTTGCAGCTGATGTTCCAGGCATTTTGTGAGTCACCCGATGTGAGTGCTGGGATAGGAAGGGGTCTGAGCTCCAGTCCTCTGTAGAGCAGTAAGCACTCTTACCAGCCTAGTCATTCCCCTTAGCCCCAAGGTGTTGCTCTTTCAGAGACCCAAAGATGAAGCAAGATTTGCCCAAGGCTACACAGCAAGTCAGTTGTCCAAACAGGGCTGAATCTAGAACCCGGGTCCTCTATTCAGATCCAGCTATAGAATTTGTGGGATAAAATGAAAATGCAAGGCTCAGTAGTGATTCAGAATTTCCAGATAACTACAAGGGAATTTGAATGCAGGTACATGTTCCCTTAAGTTCAAGGCCCCATGACTACCCAGGTTGCTACTCTATGAAGCTGTCCGTGAGGTTTAGCCTAGCCTTGGTGCTCTGTCTTTCCTGTTTGGCAAAATCAGAGAAGAATACTGAGTGGCTGGCAAGTGCCGCTTGTACCAACCAGGTGCCTGGTCTACCTGGTCTAGTCCTCAAACCTTACTGTACAATAGATCATTTGGGGAGCTGGGCAAAGTTCCCATGTTGAGGCTCCAGTCAAAATCTCTGCAGGCAGGATAAAGGCATCAGTATTATTTTTAAAAATGTCCCAGGTGACTCCGATATGAAACCAAGTTTGAGAACCTTGAATCCCAGAGGCATAGACTTGAAGGAAAGGCGCCGTGAGTGTGAAGATTGCGAGGTTCTGGCAGTCAGTCCCTAATCCCATCCTGGGAGCAGGGGATCAGACCCAGTGCAATCTAATTACTGTTTCCTGTTGTTAACGCCAGCACAGCCCGTACCCCGGAGATGACTGAATACATAAATAAATAGGCTTGAGCCCTTCTTAGCTTATTCAGGCTTCCCTAATAAATATGTATTTGGAGAAAATTCTAAGAAATGTAATATTGTGTCTCTTTGGAGTGGTTCAGGTCTGTTGGGAAAATACATGTTGAAAGGTTCATCAGATGGGCTCTCTCTCCAGGCTCAGCAGCAACACGGGCCCTAACTGCAGCCCTGCTTATACTCCCTTACCATGGAGGAGAAGCCCTTAGAGGGACAGGGGGATTTTACCACTAACCTGCCCAGCAAATACGCCTTTGAGAGGCGAGGATGCGCTCTGGTCCTTTCTTGGTCCCCAGGCTCTGTATGGTCAGAGCTGTGCCTGCTCCAAGCTGTAGCTATCAGCCCAGCTTTGTGAACCTGGGAAGATCATTCTCTTTCTGAGCTATGGTATCCTCTGCTCTTGTGGCTTGCACACCCTTTTAAAGGAGCTCATTCTTTGGATAACTTCAGACTTCTAGAAAGTTCTGCCTGACTGGGCAGACCCCTCCCTGTTCTTCAGGGCTCTGGCTTAGTACACAGGGCTCTGAGCTGTTTCCTGGCCCCAGAGATTCTGGTAAGTTTAGTAGATGGGGCTTGCTGTGACTTCACTTTGTCCCCAGACCTGAGCCAGTAATTTAATCCCTGAAGTCTTGGATTAGGAAGAGAATGGAAATTAATCCTACTGTGTGGCTAGAAGTGGACCTTTGAGAAAAGTGAACTATGAAACTAAGTAAACCTCTTCTTTTTAGGAAGTACTTTGTCTCTGTTTATCTTGTGATAATAATGAAAAACAGACTATTACAGTGTGTATGCATGTGTGGGGGTCCCTGCCCTCCCCTGCAAGGGCTGGCTGTAACTGCCCTCCAAGTCCTGCTACTTCCAAATTCAATGCAGTGTAATCTCCTAAAAGCATCTTTTGCCATCCATAAAGGAAAAGCTTAAAAGCTCGCATTTAGAGAAACCGGCTAGGAAATTTGATCCACAGACTCCTTCAGACGTGATTATGAAAACATAATTTGCATAAACATCATAATTTTATTTTATTTTTGCTGATAGCATAATAAAATAGAGAGAGGGCTGTGAAGTGATCTGAGGAGAAAGGCTGCAGACATCAGCGCCTGTTCCCATCACCTTTGGAATGAATCGTTGACTGCCAAAACCTAAGGAGGGATAAAGATGCAGTGAAAGGCTCATCCATCTTCCACAGTCTATGATTAGACACGCCCTGTCAGCCAGCATCCCCACAACTGCTGATTGCAAGTGTCTGGTGGGACAATGGGCTGACTGACTTTAGTGGTCTGGAAGTGCGCACTTCCAAGGGGGATCAGCTTGGAAGATTGTCACTGGCTGCTCTCTATGTCCCTGAGGCTGCAGGAGTGGGGGCATCACCTACACTAACCCACAGCTAGAGAAGATGCCTCTCTTGGAATGAAAGCCTCACTTCATCTAGAGCCCCCACCTCATCACAGAAATGCTAGAACCAATTGAAGCATTGTGTTTAAAATTTTCTTCACCTTGTAGGTGGAGACATCAAGACCGTGCAGGAATCAGACCCCTTGGCTGCTGCTGGGGCTTTACTCTGTCCAGGGATGAGCAGCAAGTACTGTTCAGGATCCCTCTATTAGTCAGTCATCCCCTACTGTGTACAAGCTATCCCTACACTGGGTGGTAGAGAGCAGTAATAAAATATACATGGTTCTGAATGTGACACGGGTAGGTCCCACATGACCCAGGGAAGGTCAATGTCTATGGCTGCAATTCTCAGGAAGCTCATGGGAAGCCGGGATGTCCATGGCAGCCATCCACCTCCCTCTATGGGGTCTCTCTCTATGGGACCACCCCTTGGTTAGTGGTATGACTCACTTTTCAAGAGTTGGAGGCCAATTTCATGGAATGTAGAAGCTGTCAGGTCTCATAAAGACAAGTTTGAACTGGCTTAACTCCACCTCTAGCACATGTTATTGGCAAAGATAAGCCACATGGTAAAACTTAGTCAATGTGGGAGAGGATGACATCAAGGAGGTAGAGTACACTGGCAACTATCAGCATGTCTATTATGAGTCCAGTGGCAGCCACACAAGCACTCCCCTTACGACACAATGCGCCTGCATCCTGGATGAGCCATGCTCATGAGCTGCCTCTGAATGCCATTCCATCTTGCCTTTCAGTAGTAGAAGAGGGAGAACAGAGTCTAGGGAATTGGATTGAAGTTTAATACAATAAAGGGTTTTCTGCCAAAAGGGATCTAGTTGACTCAGCAAAGAGTACTATCCTTGTCATGTGTGTGAGGTGTATAATGAGAGTGGAATGAAATGAACACCCAGAAGAGTTCTCTAAGCTTTGGGAGGTAGGGAGTGGGGAGGCCTTAGGGACTCAGCTCTCAGATCCCTGCCACATTGCTAGAATAGGTTGGAAACAATGGGCAGAGAACCTAGAGGCCAGAGTTCTAGGCCACAAGGACCAGAAAAGAGCAAAGCCCTAATAATGCTGACCCATTGGTCATCCCCCCACAGCGAATTCTTCACCAAGAAAACATCATTTAACAATAATCAATTCCCTTACCCAGGGCAATAATTCTTTAACACAGATTGATTGCTTCAGATCCTCCAGTGACTCCCATCTTCCTCTCAGCCAGTCTCTAACCTTAGCTGGCCCTATATTGGGATGGCTTTGAACCTACTGTCTTCTATGCCTATGGCCCCATTCTTTAGGCTCCAGCCATGAGTGATAGATAGATGCTTCTCCCTCATCACATGAATTATTCTCCTTTTTTTTACCTTCTCACTTAACTCTCTACAGTTTTATCCTCTCTGGAGAAAATACTCATGGTTTCTTTATTCACTCCAAAATATTTGTTGGGTATTATTCTTTGCTATGTGCAAGTTCTCTCATAATCATCTCTGACTTTGTCACTAAGTATCAATCAGGTATTGAGCAAAAGCTTAATGGAAGCTTGTTGAGTGGATAGATGGCTGGTTGTGTGGATGGTGGATGGTAGAAAGATCAAAGATAATGATGGATATAGATGACTAATGGTGAGTTAATGAAGGTGAATTAGTGGATGGATGGATAGATAGTACAAGATGAATGATAATGGATTGCAAATGAATATATGGTGAATGTATGATGTAGAAGGGTGGATGGATGGACATCTTCATGAAATTCTGGTTTGTTTATATTGATTGGCAAATCAAGTTTTAATACCCAGGAGCCGCCATCAAATCCTAGGCCAGCCCCTAGTGGCTTTTTGTTCTGTTCCAAGAATAGACAGGATTACTCTACCCATCTCCAAGTTCCCACAGAGGCCATTTGTCTTAAGTGTTGAGGGCAGCTCTGCGGTGGTACAATTAGTTCTCGTTAGCAGCCACTGTAACTGGACTGTAATTTCCAGGCTGTTGGATGGTAATTGCACATGAACAGCTCGCTGAGGCTCTGCACCTGTAATGACAAGCAGAGCCTCTTCCCCTCTCCAAACGCTGCTCCGAATGCCAACAAGCAGGTGAGCTCCTGATGCCATAGTAGCACGCGGTGATCTTCATTACTAAATGACTCCAGGGCTGTCCAAATGAGGAGAGCAATTAGGCCGACCAGAGGAGAAAAAGCAGCCCTTGATGAGTATAATGATGACACAGGCAGAATCACTTTGGCCTGAGGCAGAGTATGAAACTATAGCCCAGGACTCTACAGTGGTATAAATCAGCCATGCTTAACCCCTGGGCCCCTCTTCCGATCACCTGGGCATCCATCACCACTCCCAGGGCCTCTCTGCACACAGAGAAGAAACAACCAGTATTGCTATGTAATCAGAAGAAAGTGTATAATCAGAACTCCTTACTGAAATCAGCAGTTATGGGATGGACTCTTTCCAAGAAAAATGTTAGCAGTTAAAGGGAGTTAAGTAACTGAGAATTGTTTGCTTCAAAGTGTGTGTTGTCTGGTGCAACAACAACAAAAAATGCCCCATGATCTGGTTTCACCTCTTATCCTCCAACCAACGAGTCCCCACAACTTTTGACAAGACAGCTGGGACAGCCATGACTCCAGGCTTCTGCCCATGGGGCTCTAGATTTCTGGAGTGTCTTTCACCTCACCTTTTGTGGCTATCACTATGGTGTAGCCATATCCCTGAATTAAATTGCCCATCTTTCAGTGAAGTTCCTTAAGGCACAGGATATTTACAAGGAGGTGAAACATTCCATCCTGCACAGACACTCATTAAGCTCAGGAAGCAGACAATTCAATAGCTTCAGGAAGTGCCCCCAAACCGACCAGATTCACTAGCTCTCTTCTCTCCCCAAGCATAATAATAAACTGTAAAGATTATTGTAAGACACTATTAGACAAGCTGAGCTGCCTGGAAGAGGCTCAGAAGAGATGAGTGCCACCAGCAAGAAGTGCAGACCAGCTAATCCACCTAAAAAGCAGAGCTCAACGGAGCTGGATGAAGCTCAGACCATCTGATCTTCCTGAAAGAGACTGTTGAGCCATCTGCAAGTTATGCAGTGAGCTTCAGGTTCCCACCTTTCTTGAGCTGTCACCCGTGCTGGGGTGGGCTTCGATGATTTGCAGCTGTCTTTGAGTCAGTTCTCAAAGTAACCCCTTACCCATACTCCTGTAAGTAACTCTAATAAAGATCAGAGAAGCAGAACAAGACACAGCCACCTCACCTCACCAGTTCCTCAGCTGATCCTGTTTCCTCACACTGGAAGCCTCTGTGTCCTCATCCGAACGAATCTCAGCTGAACTGTGCTGCTCAAAGCCTAAAAGCTTAACCAGCCAAAGATTTCTGGTCCTCATGCCTTATATATCTTTCTGCTTTCTGCCATCACTCCCTGGGATTAAAAGCTCACTTTCTGGGATTAAAGGCGTGAGTCACCATGCCTGGCTGTTTCCAATGTGGCCTTGAACTCACAGAGATCCAGAGGGATTTCTGCCTCTGGAATGCTAGGATTAAAGGCGTGTGCTACCACTGCCTAACCTCTATGTTTAATATAGTGGCTGTTCTGTTCTCTGACCCCCCAGATAAGTTTATTAGCATGCACAATATTTTGGGGAACATGATATCACCACAAATAATGAAGATTTTTTTTATTGCATATGAAGTCAAGTATTACTTTTTTTCTATTTTCATTCTATGGGTCATACTTCTTGTGCCTTTTCTTTTTATATATTCATTTATTCTTCTTCATACACTGCATCTAGACCACAGTTTCCCCTCCCTGCACTCCTCCTAGTCCATTCCCTCCACCTCTCCTTTCTCCCAGATCCACTTCTCCTCCCTTTCCCTTCAGAAAAGAGCAGACCTCCCAGGGATATTAATCAAACTTGGTGTAAAACGTTACAATAAGACTAGATACAAACCCTCATATCAAGGCTGTATGAGGGAACCCAGTAGTAGGAAAAGGGTACCAAGAGCAGGCAAAAGTGTAACGAGTCTTTTTCTGTCCTGCCAGCCAGCTCCCAAATAATGACATGAAGATTTAATTATGAAAGCTCAGCTTATACCTTAGGCTTGTTCCTAACTAGCTCTTAAAACTTAGATTAACCCGTTTATATTAATCTCCATTCTCTCACCTGGCATGAACTCTCTTCCACCTAGCACTTCTTGTTTCTACTCCATGTCTCCTGGCATCTCTTGTGCACCTAGATTCTCCTCTTCTTTCTTTTTTTCCCTGGAAGTCCCACCTATACCTTCTGTCTAACTATTGGCCATTCAGCTTTTTATTACATCAATAACAGCAAGTACATCTTCACACAGTGTACAAATATCCCACACAAAGGAGTCAGAAATACCCCTCATTCCTATTGTTAGGCATTCCACAAGAACACCAAACTACACAACCATAACATATATGCAGAAGACCTAGCACAGGCCCACACAGGCTCCATGATTGTCACTTTAGTCTCCGTAAGACCCTATGAGCCCTGCTTAGTTGAGTCAGTGGGCTGTGTTCTCATAGTGTCCTCAAGCCCCCTGGCTCCTACAATCCTTCCTCCCCCTCTTCAGTGGGGTTTCCTGAGCTCTGCCTAGTGTTTGGCTGTGGGTCTCTGCATCTGCCCCCATCAGTTGCTGGATGAAGCCACTCTGATGGTGATTGGGTGAGACTCTGATCTATGAGTGCAGTAAAATATCATTAGAAATCATTTCATTGACTTTGTTTTTTTTTTGCCAGTTGTGTTTAGTTCTATCCGAGGTCTCTGAGCTATCCAGCCTCTGATTCCTGGCCATCGAGGCAGTGTCAAGAGCAGGTTCCCTCTTGTGGAGTGGGCCTAGTTGGCTGGACACTCCCATAAATTCTGCACCACCATTAGCCCAGAACATCTTGCAGCCAGGACCAACTGCAGGTTGAAAGTTTTGTGGCTGAGTTGATGTCCCTGTCCCACTGCTGGAAGCCCTGCCTGGTTAAAGATGGTCAGTTCAGACTCTGTTATCTCCCATTACTAGGAGTCTTCATTAGAGTTGCCCTCACAGATTCCAGGGAGTTTCCACTGCACTAGATTTCCACATTGACCCCCAAGTACCCCACAATTCCAGTCATCTCTCACAGTACTCTCTCCCTCTGTCCCCCTCAAAATGATCCCTACTGTTCCAATCTCCACCCAGCACAGTCCACCCAGAAAATCTATTTCCCCTTCCCAGGGAGATCCACTATTCCTTCCTTGAGCCCTCCTTGTTACTTAGCCTCTCTGGGGCTGTGGATTGTAGCATGATTATCCTTTACTTAACAGCTAATATCCACTTATAGTTGAGTACATACCATGTTTGTCTTTCTGGTTCTGGGTTACCTCACTCAGGATGATTTTTTTTCTATTTCCACCCACTTGCCTGATAATTTCATGATGTCATTTTTTTAAACAGCTGAGTACTACTCCATTGTATAAATGCACCACATTTTTAAATCCATTTTTTAATTCATTTTTTGGTTGAGAGATATCTAGATTGTTTTCAGTTTTTGGCTATTATGAATCAAGTTGTCATGAATATATGTCATGACATAGGTGAGCAAGTGTCCTTGTGGTAGGATGGAGCATCCTGTGGGTATGTGCCCAAGAGTGGTATAGCTGGGTTTTGAGGTAGATTGAATTCTCAATTTTCTGAGGAAACATTATATTGGTTTCCATAGTGGCTATGAAAGTTTGAATTTCCACCAGCAATGAGGGAGTGTTCTCCTTGCTCCATATCCTCATCAGCATGAGCTATCATTTGAGGTTTTGCTCTTAGCCATTCTGACAGATGTAGGATGGAATCTCAAATCTTTTTGATTTGCATTTCCATGATAGCTAAGGATGTTGAACATTTCTTTAAGTGTTTTTCCAGTGACCTTTATGTCTATCTGTATGCGACCATTAGTATAACTTTATTTATCTAGATAGAAGATTAGGAGTCAGAGAATACACATTCCAAATTATTTTAGCTCAATCCTCCATATTTCCATGTAGTTTTTAGAACCAGTTTTTCAATGAAAAAAAATCCCCACTGGAATAATGATTAGAATGATTAGAGAATAAATACTTTAATAAAACTGAGTTTTCCTATCTACAAACACGGCATATATCTCCATTTATGTATAGCATCATTAAACTTAACATTGTATCAGGTCTTGTGCATATTTTTAATTATTGTATTTATATTCACTGTACTTCTATTGAAGTGGTATTTTTTAATTTCTTATTTTCTAGTTGAGTCAGTACAGAGAAATATGATAAACTGTGTGAATTTGAGTGAATATCTGCCAAGGAATTTTATCCTTGCTCTTTGGTCCATTTGTACTTAGTGTAATCTTTGATCTGGTTAGATTTAAGTCTACAGTTGTTTGTCCTTTCCAGAGATCAGCGTAGGGTATCTTCCTCAATCACTATTCACCTAATATTTGAGTCAGAGTATTTCACTTCACACAGAGCTCACCAATTTGGTAGATAGAATAGCTGACCAGTGAATCTCTGGCGATCCTCCTATGTCTGCCTCCCAAGCACTGGAGGTACAGCTGTGTGCCACTACGACAGGTATTTTACATGTGTTCTGGGAATCAAAACTCAGGTCATCCTGCTGGAGTGGGATGCATTTTACCAACTGACCCATCTCTCCAGGCCTGGAAACTTTGTATTCTCCCCTTTTCCTACCCTTGTTCCTTACTTAAGTCTTTAGAACCCATCATTTTACTCATTTTCCATGAGTTTGATTTATTTAGATAATACAGATACAAGAAATCTGGGCCTAGGTTATTTTACACTCATTTTTTTGTAGGCTGCTTTTACTAAATATAGATTTTATGCTTTTACTAAATTAGAATTGTCTGGGTTAAGAGTAATTTTTATACTTTATTTTTGTTTAATCACTTTAAAGATGTTAGTCCCAGGCCTACAGAAATGGCTCACCTGGTTGAGAGTGTGTAACTCCAGCTGTAGGGGGACCTGATGCCTTTGGCCTCCATAGTCACCCACATTCATGTGCATGTACCTCCCCTATACACATAATTATATAATATTAGTAATAAATAATAGCTTTTAAGAATGATGTTAGTCCTTTGTTTTGTGGCCTCCACTATTTCTTTTGTTTTTTTTTCAGTTTTTTATAAAGAAATTTTTTTTCATTTTACACACCAATCAGAGATCCCCCTCTTCCCTCCTCCAGCTCCTCTGCCTTTCCCCCCAACTGACCCCCCAATCTCCCCCACAATAAGGCAAGGCCTCCCAGGGGGAGGCACATTCAATAGATGCAAGTCCAAGCCCTTCCACCTGCCTCGAGGCTGCACGAGGTGTCCCATCATAGGTAGTGGGCTCCAAAAAGCTCCCTCATGCACCAGGGATGGATTCTGATTCTACCGCCGGGATGTCCCCCAAGCAAATCAAGCTACACAATTGTCTTGCCATGCAGAGGGCCTAGTCCAATCCCATGCAGGCACCACAGCCATTGACCCAACTTTCTTGAGTTCCCACTATGGTCATTTCTGCAGGTTTCCCCATCATGATCCTGATGCACTTGCTCATAGAATCCCTTTTCTTTCTCTGACTGGACTCCTGGAGCTCTGCCTGGTGTTTGGCTGTGGATCTCTGCATCTGCCTCCATCAGTCCTCCCATCCCATCAGCCTCTGCTATTTCTGAGAATTCAGTGGTAATTTTTGTCATCGAACTTCATATGTAATGTGTCTTTTTTCTTCTGTCACCTGCCAAGGGTATGTATAAATATTTCTGGAAATTCTCTGAACTTTTTGGAACTGTGTGTCTATATACATTCTGTCAAACTTGTAGGGGGAGGGAAATTTCAGCACTTATTTCTGCTAGTATTATTTCTGACCTTTTCTGTTTATTCTTTTGACTTACTATATATAGGTGTATATACATATGTGTACACATGTATCTTGGTTCTGATGAAGTGTGTTATTTCTGACCTAGTTTGTTTATTATTCTGACTTATTGAATATAGGTGTATATACATATGTGTGTACACACACACGGTTTTGATGAAATGTGTTATTTCTGACCTATTTTATTATTTTGACTTATTGTATATATATGTGTGTGTGTGTGTGTGTGTGTGTGTGTGACGGTTCTGATGAAATGTGTTATTTCTGACCTATTTTATTATTTAGACTTATTGTATATAGGTATAACACACACACACACACACACACACACACACACACACACACACACCGTTCTGATGAAATGTGTTATTTCTGACCTATCTTCTCTCTGTAGAGCTCCTGCTCCATGCGTTAGACTGCCTGACAGTGTTGTATGAGTTTCCGAGTCTCTGCTCATTTTTCTTCCGTCTTGTTCCTGTCTGCTCTCTAAAGATTGTCTCATGTCTGGTGATCTGTCTTCACACTCCTTTATTCACTCAGCTGTCATCTCTAATCTGGTATTAAGCCCATCTGGTACATTTTTAATTTTAATTACGATAAATCTCATTTCCAAAATTTCCAGTGGGTTCTCATTTCTCTGTTGAGAGTCCGTGTCTTTGGACTCAGTGCAGCTGTATTCTCCTCTAGATTTCTGATTGTATTTGTACGGCTTCTTTAAACTCAAAGAAATTGGCATGCCCCTGTAGAGTCTATGAGCTGCCTTCCCTGCAAGGTTGGGAAAAGCCTCTAGGGCTGGTGAGATAGATGGCTCAGTGGGTAAAAGGAGCTTGCTGCCAAACTTGACAATCTGAGTTCAATTCCTGGGGCCTACATGGTGGAAGGAAAAAACTGATTCCCCAAAGCTGTCCTCTGATCACCACATACGCACTGCGGGTACTCACACACACATGCATGCGCATGCATACACACACTAAATACATACATACGTGCATATGTACACACATAAATGTATTTTTTTAAAAGAGAAGCCTTGAAGTTCATCCACTGGGCTGCTGTATTGAATTTATATATGCAGCTACTGGAGCAGATGGAACCTAGGCTTTGTCCAAGCATCCAGTCAGGTGACTCTGAAAGTACCCAGTACAGAGCCTCTCCTGGGAAAGGCTTGCACAGTGCGCAGCCTGCTTATGATGGCCGAGTACAGATCATGGCAGCCCAGGCTGCTGTGGCTTCTCCTCTGGGTGACATTTACCTTTAAGCAGCAGAGAGTTCCAGTCTCAGGGTCTGAGGCTGAAAATTGCTCCTGCCATCTCAGAATAGGCAAGGAAATGTTTCTTTGCTGAAAACCACATTTGCTGGTTATGAAAATGATTCTGAACGTTTCTTCACATCTCTGTATTGATTCCCAGCCTTCTTGTTTTATTGTACAATAACAGGCCCCAGTACACAGAATATATTACTGCACAAACGTAGAAGAATCTCTTCCTAGGGAATTGTGTGAAATCCAAGCGCTGTGGCTCACTCAGGTCTCCAGTCTAAAACAAAGGCAGCAAGCATCCAGAATAGCATCCAGGTTCCCTCTCTTTGACATTGGTGTATTGGGATCCAAATGGACCACAAATGAGGTCTGAGTTCATATCTAACTACAACAGGACAAGTGATGAGTCCTGGACAAGAGACAGCGAGCCCCCAAACTGATCGAAGCCAGGGAATTTCCTTCATCATACAACCTTCAAGGAGACTAATGTGCTCTTAGCCACCCCCACAGTGGCAACCAATAGGGAAGGACTCTAATTGTGTTTTTTGTGAAACCTCATATCCCCCACCCCAGCACAACTAAATGACCGAGTAATGGCTTTATAAACAGCCATCTGATTAGCCTGATCCCAATGGGAGGAATACACAGGTGGCCAGTGTGTGCTGGGCTCATGAGCAAGGATTTTCATCCATCTCTGTCACCGGAGGTGCCCACAAGCATTTGTCAGGCTCTGACAGGAATGGGAGTCGGGGGCAGAGGGAAAAACAACAAGGCCTTTTGTTCCATGACAACTCTCCTCCTGCCAACTTCCTACAAAGGAATCAGGCTCAGTGCAATGAGGTGGGGGATGTCAACAGAGGGAAGAGAGATGGATTTCAGACCAAGGAGGGCCATGGAAACCTGGGAGTGATGAGGAGGCCATGTTGAAAGGAGACAGCATTGAAAGTTTAGAGGGCAGGACTCTTGGGTGTTTTGACTTGTGCTACAAGGGCACAGTCGCCTTTATATACCATCTCTGGGTACAGAACAAGCAGCCCATGAACCCTTCCCTGGACACGGGGCCAAGGAAATGCTGAGAGGGAAGGGGCAGCAAGATACCCTATCTTCTAGATCATTATCGAGAGACCAGTTCATCAGACTAGAGCCATGATTCCTAACCAGCCTCGTTACTCCTCCAACATCCCAGGACCCTGCTGTTGGAGCCAGTTGTGTGCTGGAGCTGAGCCACATGGCCCCACGGGACAGTGATTTGATTATTTTGACCAAGGGCTGTCTCTGTACCTCTGAACACCAGAAAAGCCTACTGCTCCCCAGCCTCCTTTCCAGACAGTCTCGGGGAGATACCTTAGGTCTTCTTATGGGGTAGACAGCCTGTTCTGATCTTTGCTCTTTCCATACAGAATCCCCTTCAATGAAGGGACTTCAAGACTGACCCAGGGTAGGTAGAGCCACGCTGTCTCTGAGCACTCAAATCAAATGAACGGGTTCATTGGGACTAGGCTCAATCAATAAAGCACCTGCATCGTCTGCAGAGAGACCTGAGCTCAATGTCCAGAACTCAGGAGAAAACAAACAAAGCCAACCAGGCATAGTAGTGTTTCCTTGCAATCCCATAATGGAGGAGGTAGAGACAGGTAGATCCCTGAGACTTGCTTGACAACTAGTTCAGCATAATTAGTGAGCCCCAGATCGCCCATCACAGAACCTGTCTCAAAAACCAAGGTGGTTAGCTCCTGAGAATACCAAAGGTTGACCTCTAGCCACCACACACACATACACACACACACACACACACACACACACACACACACACACACAATGTGCTTCCCCAAAAGCCTTTCCTCCAAGAAATAGCTCCTTGACCACTTGAGTTTGCTTCCCTGTCCTGTGGAGAATCTCAATGGGTTAAAAATGACCTTCAAACCAAAGAGATATGTATATCTCTGGATGTGAAAAAACAGGGCCTCAGTTTTCTGTGTATATAAAATGGGGATAATAATCCCTAATCCCATGCAACTATTCCCAAAGTCTGGCTAGCTTACCCATGAAAGCTCTCAGCACAGTGCTGTCGGAGCAGAGGGCAAAGTCCTGAGGAACTGGAAGGGACACAGTGACAGGTTAAGTTCAAACCAGAGACCTGCTCCAGAGAGGTTGAAGTGGGCTGGAACAGGGCAAAGCAAGAAGGCTCACTTGCTGTAAAGTTAGCCTAGTTTGTTTAGCTCAGAAGGTGATCAGACAAACCATACAGCAGCAGAGCAGACCTCTTAGACAAAGAAACAGGGGTCCCCTAGAAACAGCCATCCTAATTCCCCCGACAGAGCCCCAATCCAGTCAGAGATTGTAAGCTTGTCTTCTCCTTAGCCAAGCCCAGATCCTGTTTCCCAGTCTGGACCTTTGATTAATGTCTGACTTTGGACATAATTGAGCCCTGATCCTGTTGTGAGCAGGATGCTGTGTCTGCCCATCTCCTTCTCAAAACCTGCTTGGGATTCCAAGGGCCTGGAGGGGAGAGTAGACAGCTCTCTGAAGTCCCTTTCTGACAGTGGAGGGGACAGACATAAACACCCTGTGAATCCACACCCCACATGCTAGTGGCTGGGAGTGTCAGTGATGAGCCCGCTCTGCCCTCTAGTTCTCTTCTGCCCTCTTTGATGTAAATACAAACACCAGAGGCCGATATTTATATTCCCAATTAAGGAAGAAGTCAGTCCATCTAAAAGAGGACAGCAGACCTTGATGTGTCCTGACAGCGGAGTCTTCAGCCATGGCTCCCAGCTCTGTTTTAGCCATTCAGACAACTAAAAACAAAAATAGCAACAAAACAAAACAAAACAAACAAAAAATTCCAAACAAAGGAAAACCCGCTATCCCAGAGAAGGCATGGCTACCTAGGACTCTATCAGCCGCTGTTTGGGGCTCTCCATTTTGGAGTCACCTCTCCTTCTGACTTTCTTCCTATTACTAATTCCTTTTCTAGCCTAGTTCACACTCTGATCTCCCAGCCATTCCATACACCCCTGTGAAAGCCATGTATTTCTCTCTGCCATGGATAATCAGATACCAGATGTCTCTCCAGCCTCTCCTGAGACCTGCCTGAAGTATACAGTGCCCAGGCCACCCCTGGCAGGCCGGGCCAGGCCATCTCCTATGGCTTCATCCTCAGCCTTTGCCTTAGGATGGCTCAAGTGATCCCAGGAACAGGGTCTGGGAAGGATTGCCCTTCATTCTGCTCTAGCTGCACCTAGATCAAGTGACCATAGAGTTGTGGCACCTCTCCTGGAGGCACAAAGCACAACCGAGGAAGCCTAGAGCGGAAGACTGAAAGCGAATCTGGTCCCCCAGCCAGGACTGAGCGACGGACAGCAGGATACAGTGAGAACAGTAAGCATGGAAGATGGGTGGCCAGTACACTTGACAGCATCACCAGGGATGTGGAAACTCCCCAGCGGCCCTGCATCTGCAGTAATAATGGACACTCTACAGATCCCAGGGACAACCAGGTTTGGGAAACACTGTGTAAGACACAGACCATGAGTGTCAAGACCACCAGACACTCCCCAGGCCACAGTGCCAGGTTCCTTCTTACATTTACAGGGAAAATCTTAATCCCTAAAAGACTTCATACCGTACTTCTTCCACATTTCAAGTTAAGGTGTCAAAGTGTCCTCACAGCTCCGTTGAGAGGCCTGAGGGTCATCTGACCCCGCTGTGCCCGTTGTGCCCTCCCAGGCTCTTTTCTATTGACCTCAAGACAATTCCAGCTGCCACATGTGCTAGCCAGGAATCCGAGGTCATCCTACCTTCTTCTCTTTTCTATCCCAGGCTCTGTCTTCACCATTCATCCAGAGAGAGCAACCTTTCTTCCCTGTCCATGTCACTCACCTTGGTCTCAGAGGCCATCCCTTCCTGTCCTCCTGGCTATCTCCCAGTTTATACCACTATGGTTCTGTAGACTGGTTTCAATGGCAGTGTTCAAACTCCTTCTGTCCAACATTCCTAGGACCTACACTTGGCCAAAAAACCAAGGTCTCTACAATGGACCGTAGATGCACTGTCATCACCAGTCCCTACTTGCGCTGCACCAGCCACACCACAAACATGTCAGTCCTGGGCCCAAGGAGTCTGAGTATGGAGCTCGCCTCAGTCTGATGAACTCCCTCACCTCCTAAGGGAGTATCCCTAACCACATAATTTCAGCTTTAAGCAAGTCACCCCAGCCACAGCCTCTGGGCATTTGAAATATTCCCTTATGCTGTTGTTTTGTATGTCTGAAAAATGGCGTGTGGTAGTCGTTTTCTTGTTTGTTTGTTTTGAATTAGCAAATTTATTAAGCAAACAGCAGACCAAAGTACAATAATCAATAGCAGGTAGATAGCAGAGCATCACCAGACTGAGCACTTAAAACATCCAGCAGAAATCAACTGTGAAAGCCGCTTTAAGGCAGACAGCTAGAGTTCCCAAGAGAGGGAGTCTCAGAGAGAACACAGTGTCCCCTCCAGTGATGCTTCCAGGTAAAAGAACAAATAATATGTAGAGATAACATCATCAAACCAGGTGCTTTTAACATCTAGCAGATACCAACTGGGGAAGTTGAGGCAGTCAGTTGGAGCTTCTGGTTGCACCTCCTCTCCATGACTGGGGGTCCAACTTCTTTCCAGGGCAGGAACTTCTGTAAGGTGGGATAAATGATAGCCATCTGTTGGAGATGGCTTACCTTCTAGCTGTTCTCAAGGACACACAGTGCTTTCACTCTTGGGCTGTTTTGCTGCTCTCTTTCCTCTGTATCTCAGTGGGGGCAGGCCATCCCCAGACAAGGGAGGCTACAAGGTCACTTTGAAAGAAATGTGATTGGGTCTGAAATGGGATGGGGGTGACCTGACTCAAGAGCTAGCTTCTTGGTAAGTTCAGATAACCTATGACAGCCTACCAATCTGATGTGTTTTATAATCATTCAGCTCTTCCCCCACCCCGGGCACCTGCTATTTTGCCTAAGGCATGACTGGTTCAGTTCATTCACTGTATCTGTCGTTGTCTGGGTGCTCATGGGAACAGGAAGCTTTAGCATTGGTGGATGCAAGCACCTAGTATATATGCAGTTGCTTAATAAATATTTATGGAATCAAGCAGCTAGCAGGCACTTTGGAGCGAACCAGACTTCGGTTCAAGTCCTGTCTGTGCAACTGGGACCCTATGACTTCGTTGGATTGACTTCTTGCCTCTGAACGTTACCTCATTTTCCACATGTGTAGAGTGAGGTTTGTGTTAAATAACCCTCGCTGGAGGTCATGGGGCTCAGCAGACCACCCCATGCAATCACTTGTGGCTGATTGTGGAGCATCCCGGACCTTGGCAGGGCATCTGCTATCTCTGCAATAATGCTAAAGAGGAAGAGGTATGTTTAGACATCACAAGCTGCAATTCTAGAGCATGAGGCTAGATGTTCTCCTGGTGTTTGGAAGCACTCTTTCCCCATGAATGGACTTTCAACAGAGGAAATGATTTTAACGAGTTGAAGGAACAAGAAGTCCATCTATCTTCCATTGTTTAAGGGAAGAACGAATCTCAGGAGTGGGGTGATGATGGTGGTGATGGGAGGAAGGCTGGAGCAGATTCAAATGATAAGGAGAATTCTCCAAAAAGCACCAGAAAGAGGCCCCTGTGGACCAGCTGTCATCATTGTGTGTGCCCTTCTCAGTGGGTAGAAGACGAGGTAAAGACGATGATGATCATAACCACCACCTTTTCAGGTTACAAAACACTTCCACAGTCATTGTCTCATACAATTTTCATAAGAACCATTTGGGGCCAGCATCACTCAGTCTATGAACGGATGAGAACAGGACACAGTCACAGATACCCTGCTGACACGGCCTTCAGCTGTATCAGAGTCTCCAGGTTGATTACAAGCTTCATGCCTTTGTAACCTTTCTCTTGGAGTGTAGCATATGAATAGGAAAGCATCCGTACAATAGCGAATTTCCTCTCCAGATGCTCTTACCCACACCAGGTAACAGTGCCAGCAGCACCCTGCCTTGTGTGTCCTCCCATTCACACCCACCTGCACCTCAAAAGGTAACCTGCTAGCTGTCATCACCCATTAGTTCTGAGATGTCATCTTCTGCTCAACGGCATGCCTGTTGCATGTAGCTGGAGTTCATTTGCCGTACTGTGTGTATTTTACCTATATACCATGTTTGAGTTTGAAAAGTGGCTTTATGGAACAGGTGTATGGACTTATCAACTAGCCTCCCACACACTGAGAGCACATGTGTTTCATTTGCTCCACCTTGATAATAACACTCAGTGCTAACAATCTTTCAAGTTAATTGGTCCCATGGGAGTTGAATAGTGTTTCACTGTGGTTTGGATGAGTTGTTTGTTTGTTTGTTTGTTTGTTTGTTTATTGAGACAGGGTCTCACTATGTAACTCTGGCTGGCCCAAAACTCATTATGTGGACCAGACTGGCTTGGAACTCAGAACACCTGCTTCTGCCTCCTGAGCGCTGGAACTAAAGGTCCCATGCACATGCCAGCCTCTGCTGTGGTTTTAATAGAACTCCATCTCTGACATTTGTCAGTTCTTCAGACACCTGCTGTTGTAAAATGACTTTTCAGATGTCACATCCATTTTCTCATTGATTTATAGGAGTTATCTATCCTGAAAGTGGATCCTTTATTGGAAATATAAGTGATAGCCAGGAGAGGAGGGCTGAGAAGGTTTACTTTTCTCCAGATGACTGGGGAATTGTCTCATGAAATTCTACAAAAGAAACATTCTTTTGTAAAAGTCTTTGCTTCTAGATTCTCTCTAGATTGGTTTACACTAGAGTGTGTTCTGGACTCTGTCTAGACTGTTTCCAGCCACCTGCCTGCTTCTTCTCCAGTAGCAGACTGCTTTAATTGCCGAGTCTTTGGTGTTTCTGTACTCAATGAGGATGGGCCCACTTCTGAATGGTTTTTCCCATCAGAACTTTCTAGCTATTTCTGAAGGCTTTTTGTCCACATAAACTTTGGCTCTATTTTCACCAGATTCCCTAACAATCCTGTGAAATTCTAATTGGACTTGCATTTATTGGTTAATTTTGAAGTTGTGCTAATCCCTCCTAGGTTTAATATTGCCACAAACAGCAAGGCTGCATTGTTGTTCGAAGTCTCTTTCTCCACGACTCTGAAGAGACACCAGTAGTCTTCATGAGGGTCCTGATCTTCCCAGGCTAAATTTATACCCAACCATTCTGGGATTTTCAATATTTTGCAAGTGGCAATTTTTAGCATCAAGAAAAATGATTCATCTTGAATATTAGTGTTAGAATCCACCACTTTCCTCATTTCTCCCCTTGTTTCAGACAGGCTTTATTCAGTTGTCTTGGAACCTAATAGTCACGTCATTTGTAAAGAGCCACACCTGGGCTCCTCACTCTACTGGCTTGTGCTACAAGGACAAGGATAGCTACTCAGGGGCTACTTGGAAATTCACTAAGGAGACCATGAAGGAAACATTCACACTAGGTTGCTTATCCCCACTACTGACAATCACTACTGATAATTTGAGCTGAATAATTCCCCATGGAGGGGGCCATGGGGGCAAGTGCAAACATCTCCAGACCTGGACAAACTTCTGCAGCTGAGAAGCACTGGTTGAGGAAAAGCAGCTGGATTCCAGGACTCTAGAACTGCCTGTGGCCAAATGGCCTCAGGACAGCTGTCTCCTCAGATCTCTTCATTTCAGAATCCCTGGCCAAGGACTGTTGTTTTCTTTGTTTGGAATATCTCATGTCCACTTATATCTCAGCCAATCACTGCACTGAGCAGTAGGAAAAATCATATACCAACCAATATGAGGCTATGGGAGCCCTCCCTCAAGACGGAAATGAGAGAAGTGAAGTCAAGTCGTGGCTACCCACAGGAGGATAGCCAGACAGACGCTGAAAAGCAAACTATCCACTCCCAAGATGTGAGGCTGGTCAGTGTGTTTCAGAGAAGCAGCAGAGATTGCATGCGTTAAAACATTCCTCTCTGGCAACTCCTAAGTCTACCCTCTGCTGTTCCTCATAGGCGGATTAACATAGCACAGTATGCCTTAGTAACAGGTTTTAGAACTCTGAAAGGTTTCTGGTTTGGGAAATGGGTGCCACCTGAATGTAGTGTTTTCTTTTCTAAAAAGTGCTGTAGAAATTTCTTCCATTGTTTCATTTAAATTTTTTCTTCACTCTTAACCATGGTCACAAGTGAAATTTGTCTAACATTTTCTATTTTTGTGCTTTGTCAGATTTGGGTATCTGTGCTATGCTGGCTTTGAAAAAAAAAAAAGAAAAAGTATTTGGAAGGCTTCCTCACTTCTCTAGGCTCTGGGAGAGTTTAAATAGTATCACAATCATCTGTTACTTGAACATTTCAAAGAACTTACCTTGGAGACCATCTGGACTTGCCGCTTTTGAGGAGAAGTTGTGTTTTTATAACTTTCTGAAATTCTTTCATTGTTTTTTAATATAGATTTTACTTATTATAGAATAAATTTTGATCATAATTCTTATAATTCTTAGAAAATATTTCTTTAATTCATCTTTGAAATTTATTTCCACTATTTTTTATTTAGAAGAATTTTTATGCAATATATTTTGATCCTGTTTTCCCTTCCCCCAACTCCTCTTAGATCCTCTCCCATCCTACTTAGGTTCTTTCTCTCTCTTTCAAAAAATAATCCCACAAAAACACAAAGATGAAAATCAAAACAACAACAACAAAAAACAACCCAATAAGACAAAATAAAGGAACAAATAAACAAAATCCATGCCAAAACAAAACAATAGAAACAAAAAAGCAACCCCTACCCCCAGCACACACAAGCAAACAAACCCCCACGGAATTTATTTTGTGTTGCTCAACTACTCCTGGGCATGGAGCCTGAACTGGAGTATGGTTGATATAGCCCATGACACTCCAATGGAGAAAACTGATTTATTCTTTTCCAACTGGTATCAACTGTGAATAGCTTCTTAGTTAGGTCTGGGATCCCATGTGCACTCTCCCCTCTCAGTGCTGGGACCCCATCTGGCTTGAACATGTGCAGGTCTTGTGCAAGCTGCCACAGTCTCTATAATTTCATATGTGCATCATTCCTCTTGTGTCTGGAAGACACTGTGTCCTTGGACTCATCCATCCCCTCTGGCTCTTACATTCTTTCTACCTCCTCTTCTGAATAGTTCCCTGAGTCTTGAGGGAAGGGGTTTGATAAATATATCCCATTTAGGACTTAGTATTCCAAGGCTATTGGTTGCTCTCCACAATCTGATAGTAAGGCCCTATTGCTGAATACAACACTTACTCATGTTATGGAACACAAAGAGATCAAGCAGTACTTGGCTAGAAACCTCACTCCTAGGACTAGCATTCAGAAACTTTACTTCTAGAATTAGCATTCATAGTGCTGGAAAGTACTTTGCACACTCCTGGAGGAGAAAGGTAATCGTCAGTATCACCCAGCTACACACCCTGTAAGCTACAACAGCAACCTGCCTGCAAGATATACTGGTGTAATAGTGGCACAAAGGTGATGGGAGTAACCAACCACTTTCTGATTGGATTGAAGGCCCACTCCATGGGGTGGAAACTGTACCAGACACTGCTAAAGTGACCAAGAAGCTGAGATTAGAAAGGTCACAGGCCTGGGGAAAACCTACTGCTATCATTCTGCTAAAGGAACATAGTAGTAAAATGACTCCTGATGGCATACTGCTATACTACAGAGATCAGTGTCTCCCTTAACCCTTATTAGAGAAGCAGCTTCTTGCAGTATATGAGAATTAACATGGGAATTCACAACTAGACAATATGCAGAGTGAGAGACTTTGGAGCACTGGATCCACTATTTTATAAAAGAAAAATTGGTTGGATCAATAGTGTTTTCTCTTGTTTTGTTTTGTTTTTTTTTCCTTATAGTATACTTGAGCTATTTCCCAATAATCTTGAATTTTATTGGGTTTTCTGCCCCCTTTTGTGGTGATATTTTGTTTGTGCTCTATCAAATGAAGCTTGCCTGGAGATCAGAGAGACAAAGAAGCAAACAACAGCCACTTCTTACCTCTACCAAATCCTCAGACCAAAAGGGCTGAGTTCCTGTCTCCACCTTGCCTGATCACTTCCTTTCTCTGTCCAGTCACATCACTTCCTGTTTTCTCCTCCCAAGCACTGGGATTAAAGGCATGTGCCTCCCAAGTACTGAGATGAAGGGCATGAGATCCCAGATGCTGAGATTAAAGGTGTGTGCCACCACTGCCTGGCCTCTAGTGGCTAGCTCCGCACTCTGATCTCCAGGCAAGGTTTATCTGTTAGAGCACAAACAAAATATCACCACACCCCTGTAAACTACTGCTTATGCTTATTTGCTAATGCCTCTATTTTTGTTTTCTAATTATTATCTTTTTTCCATTTTTTTAAAAAAAATTACCTAGTTGATTTTTTTTTTCTTTTCAAAGCAGATTCTTTATTTATTTGTTTATATCTTTTTGCTGTGTAACATGCTCCTAAATTGCAGGGTTGACTGAGGAAGTAAGATGTTCAAACTCAACAGGGAATGGAGAGAGGGAGTGCCACACAGGATATTTAAAGAAGAGGGCTATGAAAAAGAAGCAACAGGAATGAACACTGAAACTTAAGACACATTTTAGATTCGTGTTTATTTACAGAGAGCCCTTTCTCCAAGGGCTAGCATGGACAATGTTATAGAGTATACGGCTAGAGGAGAGTTTCTAAGTTCTCGGAAGAGAGGGCTACATAAAACTGGTTCCTGACCCATGAAAACTACAGAAACCTATGGCGAGAGAGGAGAGAAATGCCCTAGAGAGTCATAGAATCCCCATCTCAGGGAGCTAAAGCTGAGAGGGTCCATAAAAGGCCAGGAAATAAGAAACCATGCTAGAAAAAGAATAGCCTTGTTGATCAAGGACTCATCAGAAGAACTGTACTACCTTTCTTGTTACAGTGACCAAATACTTGACAGGAAGCAACTTAAGGGAAGGAAGATTTATCTTGGCTCACAGTTTGACGAGATACAGACCATCGTCACAGGAAAGGCATGGTGGTAGGAGCCTGAGACGGCCGGTCACTTTGCGTCTGTGGTAAGAAGCAGAGAGCAGACTGAAAACGGGGCACAGCTATAAAAGCTCAAGGCCATGGCCCTTAGTGACCCATTTCCTAAAGCTTCCATGACCTTCAAAAACACTGTTCCCAGCTGGAGACCAAGTGTTGGAACACACGAGCCTATGGGGAACATTTCACACTTAAATCTCTACAGGAACCTCTTAAGAAACCATGAAAATGAAACTCATTTAGAAAGGAGTTAAATTTAAACACATTCTAAGAACAACACACAGGGGTCCAACTTAGAAGGGTTCAACATTCTCTTAATAACTATCTTAAATTTTCTGCACTTTCTTTTCCTCCTTTCCTTCAGCTGCAGATCACAGTGAGCTTGGAGCAGAGGAAGGCAGGAGCAGAGGTATCAGAAACACAGAGTTACTTAAGATAACAGCTGCAGACTGGATCAGAAATAGCTCCCAAATGTCATGTTGAAGGCTTGGCGTCAGCTTAAGAGGTGGAGTCTAGCAGGGAGGTCTTGGGGTCATAGGCAGTGCACCCTTGAAGGAGATCGGTATTATCTAGTCTCACCTCTTTTTTCAATTTTCAGTCATGAAGTGGTTGATCCTGTTCCACCACATCCTCCTGCTGTGATGTATTTCCTGGCTCCAGATTCGCAAACAGTAACAACTAACCATAGACAAAAACTATGAGCCTAAATCAACTCCTAATCTTTGTAAGTTGTCTCAGTGATGGAGTACTGTCTTAGTGATGGAGAGTTGATTCATCCATATTTGGTCTCTGAGGTGTTTATGAAATACTGACCTAGTGAGAGTGATCAGAAAAGCAACACATGCCACATCTTCACTCAGTCCTTGGTGCAGAACAGGTTAACAAAATAGTTTAAAAAAAAACCAAACTAGTGTTTCCTAGTCAAAGGAGTCCTGCTTGTTTGATGTGTTAATTATATTTGTTTAGTTTATAAATGTGTAATTTTTCTACAAGTTATATTTCTAAGGGCCATAATTTTGTATTTTCGTTCTCATACATTCTTCCCCTCCAGGTAGTCCTCAATATCAAGTGTAATTTATTATTGGATGCAGGAGTTATTTGTAAAGATTTCTCTTTAGTTCCAGGCGGCTGGTTTGTGGGGGCTGCTCCCATCTTGATTTTCCTTCTAAGCTTTTAGTGTATGGGAGTCAGAAAACTTGAATAAAGCAGTGGAGTCCTAACTTACACAGGAGCTGGTTCTAAGGAGAATGTGTGAGGGAAAAAGTGCATTCTCATGTGCCCACGCTCTTGCTTTTTGTGCTGCTCCCCTCCCTTCTTGGGAAGTTTTAATAACTCCCCTCTGCCCCTGGTGACTTGGAATGGTACAGTGGTTTGAGTTAATGTGGGTCTTTCGTCATCTATTATGCTGGTCTTTTGGATGTCCGAGTCCCTTCAGGAGGCTTGATATTGCTTCCTTCATAAGTTGGTCCTATTTGATTTCTCTGCTTCTCTTGGAACTTCTATTGGATATCAGACTCTCAAAAGATGAAAACATATATACATATTAGAGTCCCCAGCTGCTCCCCTAGCCATGACATTCCCTCCCATTTCTCTCCCTGCCTCTTTATATTCTGTCTTAGACTTTTTCTGATTTTGTTTCTAATACTTTTAATAATTTAAAAAATAGAAGACAACTAAAAACACACTGAGAAAAAAAAGTGTCACACACAAAAATCACACACTATGTGATTCTATCAACCTGAAAAGCCCAAAGCAGAAATATCTGAAGAGCCAGAGAGCAAGGGTAGAGATTACCAGGCAAGTAAAATGTATGTAGGCTCTCCTGAGAATATTCTATAACTAGGAAGAAGTGATATACTGAAAACCAGTATCTTAGTTAGGGTTTCTATGGCTGTGAAGAGACACTATGACCATGGTAAATCTTATAAAGGAAAAACATTTAATTGGGGTGACTTACATTTTCAGAGGTTTAGTCCATTGTCATCATGGTGCAACATGGCAGCATGCAGCCAGACATGGTGCTGGAGAGGTATCCAAGTGTCCTACATCTTGACTTGCAGGCAACAGGAAGTAGTCTGAGTGTCACACTGAGAGTAGCTTGAACATAAATTAGACCCCAAAGCCTGCCTCCAGAGTGACAAACCTTTTCCAACAAGACCACACCTTCTCCAACAAGGCCACATCTCCTAATAGTGCACTTTATAGTTCAGTTACCTCAGGAGGTACTTTGTTATAATCATAATAACATTGGTGATAAGAGATTGCCAATTTCTTTCTGTAAAGAGCCAGATAAAAGAATGTTAGACTTTGAGGACAAAATGGCTCTGTCAGAGCCTACTTCTGTGCTTCTGCTATGGTAGTTCATGAGAAGCCATAGATTACACTCAGATGTGTGTGTGTGTGTGTGTGTGTGTGTGTGTGTGTGTGTGTGTGTGTTCCAATAGAAATTTGTCTACTGAAGCTGATGGAACAGGTGAATAAGCTGAATTTGGCCTAGAGGCCTTTATTTGTTCATTTGTGTTTCTAAATAAGAGGCAACAATGATGTGAGCCTTCACAGTATTATTGCACAGTGCTAGGTAAAATGCTAATACTGGGGAGGAAGACTAAAGCTATACATTTCCTTGCAACTTCTAGTGAGTCTCTAGTTATTCAAAAATAAGACATATCTTTAAAGTCTCAGGAATTGAAATAAAAGGGGGGACCATTTTAACGGGAATAACTTTGAAGAAAGGTAGGATTGTGCTGGGCTCAGCCTGGGCTCAGGCTGATGACATCATGGTGTGTTAGTGGTAGAAACAGAGGCTTCCTAGGATCCTAGAGTCATACTGGTCTGACATGGCTTTAGGGTGCAGATCCCCATGTTCCATTAAGTCCTGAGAGACTAGCTATAGGTTGCTCAAGAGAATGGCTGATCCATATAGCCATAGAGACCAGAGTTTTAGCAAAAGATATGTGATCTTTTATGCTACAGATGGGTGCCCAGACAGTCAGACCAGAGTTGGAGGAAGTGATCTAAAAAATCAACAGTATATGCTTGGTTAGATAAATTATAGCAATGCAGAAGATGGGATGTACACATCCTCCAGTTGTGATGGTAGATAAAGATGAATGTGGTGGTACATAGCTGTAGTTCCAGGACAAGGAAAGACAAGGACAGGATAATAAATTCAAGGCCAGCCTGTATACTGAGGCCCTGTCCCTAAACAAAACAAAAATAAGAATAATACGAAGACTCAGAGGATACTCAATATATAATTTGAGTATCATGCAAGTAGAGAACAAGTTTTAAAAAAGAAAAGAAATAGCTAGAAATTGGGTTAAAAATGTTAGGTTTTGATGACTATTCCCCCCAGCAACTAAATTTTCTACAGTTATATTACCTTTATGATCAATTTTTATATGCACAAGAAGAGACATTTTTAGGTACATAACTTATTTATGAAAGTCAAACCAAAATGATTAAGACTCTTAGGATTTCATTCCATAAATATTCAGGATCTGGGAGTACCCAATATGGAGAAGGCCAGACGACAGGCTCCCCATCACCATCCTTCAAGCATGTGAGTGCTGTCCTGTGAGAAAAATGAGCTTTATTCTTGAGAGGAGAGCTGACCATAGGCTATCAGGCAATACCTTTGCCCAGCATAAAAGCTTCTCCAGTACAAGACTTGGCTTCCTCTGGGGTGGAGCACTCAATTGCTAGAGGCTCCCAAGAGGTTATAGCTGTGACTTCTGGATATCAAGAAAAATTAGAAACAGGCAGGAGGGCTCCATGGCACCAGACACTTGTAGTCCTGGATACTTGTGAATCCAAAAGAGGAGCTCACTTAAGCCAGTATATTCTAGACCAGCCTATACCATCTCAGGAGAAGGAGGAGAAGAAGGAGAAGGAGGAGAAGTAGAAAGAGAGGAAACACAAATGAAAACCAAGAGGTAGCAGAAATAGAATTTACTGGGTGGTTGAGGCAGGGCCAGAAGCCTTGAGGAGAAAAGAAACTATATGTGGGGAAAATCTCATAAGTGTAGAAAATGTTACAGACCATGAAAGGCAGAGGACCTCAGATGTCATTTAGGCTAGAGTCCCCTATTGCTTAAGAGGACTGTTCTGGTTAGTTTTTTGTTTGTTTGTTTGTTTTTGTTTTTGTCAACTTGGCACAAGCCAGGGTCATCTGGGTAGCATAAACCTCAATAGAGAAAATGTCTCCATCAGCTTGGCTATAGGCAAGTCTGGAAGCATTTTCTTGACTAATGATTGATGTGGGAGGGTCCATCTCTGGTGGTTTGGGAGGTGTGGCCTTGTTGGAGTAGGTGTGGTCTCATGAGAGAAAGTGTGTCACTGTGGAGGAAGACTTTGAGGTCTCATATATGCTCAAATTACCTACCAGGGTCTGAGACCACTTCCTGTTGCCTGCAAGATGCAGGACTCTCAGCTACTCCTCCAGCACCATGTCTGCCTGCACTCCACCATGATGATAATGGACTGAACCTCTGAACTGTAAGTGAGCCACCCCAATTAAATGTTTTCCTTTGTAAGAGTTGCTGTGATCATAGTGCCTCTTCACAGCAATAGAAACCCTACCTAAGACAGCATCCCACTGTGAACTGAGTGTTGCCACCCTGGGGCAGCTGGTCCTGTGTTATAATAGAAAGCTGGCTGAACAAGCCATGACAAACAAATCAGTAGGCAGCAATCCTCTAAGGCTGCTACTTGGTTCCTGTCTCCAGGTTCCTACCTTGAACTCCTGCCCTGATGTCCCCTTATGATGGACTACAACTTGTAAGCTGAACTAAACCCTGTGTCCTCCCCAGTTGCTTTTGGTTATGATGTTTATTGTAGCAACACAAAGCACACTATGATAAGTACATAGAGAGTCAGAAATGGCCAGAGTGAGCCAAGCATGGTGACAGGCACTAATAATCCCAGCTCTATGGCGGCCAAGACTGGAGGATGGACAGTACAAGGCCAGGTGGGGTTATATAGCAAGATGCTGTTTCAACAAACAAACAAAGCCCATAAAGAGCTAAGAAGCTCTCCAGTGTGGGTTCAGGGCACACAGTCAGTGTATTTACAGATTGTTAGGTGCCCACTAAAAATGACTGATTCACAAGCCACCTACCTAGTTGATACAATGCCTCCTTGGGTAACCAGGCTCCTCTTCCAGCCCTGCCCCACAGGACATTTCTGCTTCTTTTCAGAAATAAGGACAAAATCAGCAAGTGCTGTGGGCCTATGCTGGAAAATTAGGAACGGAACATGTTGAATTAGAGGATGGTAGCTATGCCCATCTGTTTAACTGACTTCGTGTGTTCTGTGTGTGTCTTTCTCCTGGTGTGTGTCTCTCTGTCTGACTCTGTCTCTCTTTCTTACACACACACACACACACACACACACACACACACATACACACACACACCCTGGGCTCCTCACTGTCCTTGAGTCTGTTGACAGCAGCTCTCATGATCACTCTGCTTTTGTTCACAGTCAATATTTGAATGGAGGGGATGTTTGTTCAGAAGTAATGAAATACCTGTCTTAGACTGGCACCATGTTGCCAAGAGGTGGGAGCAGACTGTACCCCACTTCATATTTCATTCCACAGAAATGCCCTCCTGTAATGAAAACAGCCGTGTTCATGTCACTGAGCCACGCAAAGGAGCGGGAACGTTTCTTGGGGGAAACGTGGGAAGAGCCAATCAATAAAAACCATCAAGCCATGTCACATTCTTCGGGCACTTTCTATATTCATTTATCTTGGACCTGGGAGTGATTATGTTAGGATCTTTTTCCAAGGACACTGAGAAAATCAAAACAACTTTGCGGCCCATTTCTCTCAGGAAAGGTTTCACTTTCTTCAAATACGTGTTTCCTGTTTATTTCAGTCTCCCAGGTGTCTAAGGAGCCATTCACCTAGTTTCTCACAGACAACAGGTGTCACAGGTCTGCATCATCCCTTAACAGACTCTGACTTCTGGATAAAGGAAATACAAGAGCAATCACAACAGGAGGCTACTCTTGCCCTTCTGGGTGCTGGGGCCAACCTCCATAGAGAAATTCACTAGCCCCTTTGAGAATTAGAAGCCATCCCCATCACCTAACACACAACAGATGAACACAGCTGCACGCTAGCCCCGGGTCTCAAAACAGATGCATATTCACATCCCATCATAAGGACGATGTAGGAGATCCCTGTACAGCTTGCTCCTTTTTTCTCAATGGTAACATACTACAGTCTAGTATTAAATTCTGGTATAGACACTGATAGAATCCACTGATCTTACTCAGATCCCAATTTCCTTGACTTCATCTGTATAAGCTCTCTACATGCTATCAGACATACAGATCCATCTACACAAACCACAGACAGGAAGTATTCCCTTTCCTCCTTCCTCATGAAACCTCACTCACTTTATTTACTGTATACTTACCTACCAAAACCACTGACTCTCCAAGCCTCCAGCAGCCACACATCTTTTTTCTATTTCTATAATTCTGCCTTTTCAAACCTGTCTTACAAATGAAGTCATGCAGAATGAACCCACTGGGACTGGCGTTTTCATCCATCTGTGCTCTCTGTAGCTCCACCAGCTGGTGTAGTACATCGGCTGCTTGTTCCTTGTGCTGTTGAGCACTGGTCACTGGTGTGGGTATTACTGTTTGGTGGTTCATGTCTCTTGAATGACATCTGGGCTGACTCCAGTTTTCAATTATAATCAATAAAAAGCCATGAAAAGTTGAAAAGTTGCGTACACTACATCTTCACTCTTCTGGTCAAACACTTGGGACTGTGATTTGTTAGGTCCTATGGTAGTTTCTAAAGCTCTGTCATGCTGTTGCTCCTAATGGTCATGCTTATCCTCATTTCCCTACAATGATGCCAGAGTAACCCCGTCCCTGCCACTCCTCCCAGCCTTTGTTGTTATAACTGTTTTGTAACATTAGTCGTTTTGAGTGGTAGTCAGTGAGGTCACACTGTGGGTTTAATTTGCATTTTCCTAATGGCCAAGGATGCCGAACAGCTTTTGATATTTACTTGTCATCTGGACAGCTTCGTGGCCGAATGTCCACTCGTGTAGTCTGTTTCCTGATGGGGTGCTTGTAGTTACCTGTTGTTGTTTAATTGCACAACACAAATTTCACAGCAAACTCATGCTGGCCTTTCCTCATCAGCAACTGTGTGCTGTCCCAAGCCCTCCACAGCAAGAAAGAGCAAGCCATGGAGGAGAGCTGCTGTCCCTTGCCTTTTTTTTTTCTTGCCTGTGTATTAGCAAAAAGTCCTTCAGCAGGCCTCAGAAGAGTGAGTTTGAACCTCAACTCTGTCATGTGCCCATTACCCAACTCAGGCACTTTCTTCCTCGGACCTGTTTTCCCATCTGAGTAATAAAGGTAATGAACTTCAGACCTCTAGCAGCTGAGGTATTGTTTCTTTCTTGTCCCTGCCTTGGGCTTTACATGCACCCATTGGACCCACATTTATATCGAGAGAAGGTCCTGGTTGCGTTTACATTCTTGTGCTTGGCACTGACCAGTACTAACCCCTGTTGTCTTGGTCAACAATATTGGCTCTTCAATTAGGTATCCCCATCCCCACTCTGCTGCAACCCAACATCTGTCCTAATGCTGCAGTGGGAACAGGCTCCATCCCCAGCTTCAAATTCTTCCCTGATCAGCCAGCAACACATAGCCAGCCTTCTTTCTGGTAATCAGAGTGTCTCCACCCACCCCCACCCCATCCCCGCATTGCTGAAGCCCAGGATGGGAACATGAATATCACTTTCCTAGGCTAAGGAGATGGCATGGTAAGGTAAGTGCTTGCCCTGCAAATGTGGCAACCTGATTTCAGATCCTTAGAACCCAATAAGTTGGAAGCTGTAGCGCACCGCTGTAATCCCAGCACTCCTATGAGGAGACTGCAGATAGAGACAAGAGACTCCTTGAAAGCTCTTGTGACTCTTCACTCCTGTGAAGGCCAGCTAGTATGGCATAGAAGCTGAACAAGGAATCCTGTCTAAGGCAGGATGGAAGATAAGGTTGACTTCTGACGTCCACATGTATGCTGTGGCATATGTGGGTCTGTGTAGATGTAACCGTCTTGTTAAATAAGAAACACAGCCAATTGCAAAGTTAAAAAGCCCAAGAGGTCAGAGCAAAAGCTAAGAGCTAAAAACCTTACCCTTCACTGCCGCTGCTGTCCTCCTCAGCAAGAGCACTACTTCCTATGTGTTTGTCCTTTTTATTGACTTTCTATTCTGCCTTCTCATTGGTTGTAAACCTAACCACATGACCTCCTCATCACTGCCCATCTATACAGACCTCCAGGTCTTCTATGGTTGGTATTGAGATTAAAGGCATGTGTCTCCATGCTGGCTGTATCCTTGAACACACAGAGATTTGCCTAGCTCTGCCTCCCAAGTGCTGGGATTAAAGGCGTGCACCACCACCACCCAGCTTCTGCTATGGCTTGCTATTAGCTCTGACCCCCAGGCAACTTTATTTATTAACATACAAATAAAATCAATTTCAGTACAAATAAAATATCACCATAGGTCTGAACACACACACACACACACACACACACACACACACACACACACACCAGATATACTCACAAGATTAAAAAAAAAGAATAGCCTCATCCCAACAGGGAACTGAAACTAGAGAGCACCCCTCCCCCCCAAAATTGGCAGGCATCTGAGGTGACAGGAGATTGCTACTGATGCAGAGGTGAGGGGGACGTGAAAGACAAAGGCTGAGTCTCAGTCCCATCCTCTGAGGCTACAGAATCAAGATTATTCCTTCAGCCACGAGTTAGGACAGTTATCCTGAGTGGGTTTGGTTTTCTAAAACTTGTAATTTTTAAAAAGTATGTCCAGATGCCCTCCATAAATCCTGGCCATTTGGGTAACTCCAGGTCACCTTCCAGTCTCCAGACACAGGGATTCTGCCTTTGGGGGTGCTGCCAAGCACATCCAGTGTAGGCTGTACTGCCTTTTCTCCTGTGCTTGTAATAACTACCCTTATCTCCCCTGAGAGCCCTAAGTCTCCACATCCTGCCTTCCCCTCTAACCACCGTCTGCCTACAATGCACCAACCAAGGAGATACCTCTGCTTCATATAAGACAGCTCCCTGAGAGGTCATCAGGAAGGTGACACAGACCCATACCATGTGCAGTCAGATGGGCAAGGATGACCCAGCTGTGTGACCAGCACCACCACACACTCAGGCTTCACCTGAAGGTCCATGCGTTGGTGACGCGATCTGTTCCCTCCATCCAGGCTCATGACTGCTTTTCGCCTGCATCCACGTATGATGACTATAGTGGCAAGTCCACCCTGACTACCTGTCCTCTGAGAACTCTAGGGACACTTTCCATTATCCAGCAGCTATGACTCATGTATTTCCCTGTCCCACTTTGCAGCCACCGAACTCCTGAGAGGCATGAACCACTCCATCTACCAGCAGTAAACAGCACAGCCTGCACTGTAGCCAACAGAGTCTTAGCACCTGCTTGCTGAGCTAACGAGCCTCAGTGTGGTAGCCTATGGGAGCAGGCCCTGTCCTTTCAAGGCACACATGGTGGTTTGAGTGCTAGATCAATATGTAGAGAAATTTCAAAATGTCATGTGTGTTTCCAGGCTTACCATCTACTCACTTGCCAAGACATACAATCTTGACAGCTGAGGCTGGAGGAACAAGGATATGGACTATGGGGCACATAGGCCATGTCAGCCACCCATCAGACTGGACTAGTGCCTCAGCCACTCTTTGTCTGGAAGACAGTGCTGGAAGATAGACCCTGTAGCTCTGCCCTATAGCACCATGTCCCAACTCCAAACTACCTAGCAGCCTCCCTGGAAGGTCAGGTCAGTGTATCCCAAATCTACACACACACCCCCAATTACACTTCCCAAGGGAAAGTTTTCTTTGAAAATTAGATCAGTGCTTTCTGAGAGAGGACAAAGGGTGATTCACTCCCAGGTGCCTCCAGGGCCAATGCGCAGATGAGCAGGCAACATTTTTTTTTATTCAGGTGAAACGAAGTTTCTCTTTGCATCCAGGCCAGGTTTCCATCATAACTGGACACAATGAGGGGGCCTATTGCTTCATTCCCTGAATCTTCAGGTTCTTGAATGTTGGACTCCGCAGTCAAAGACACTAAACTTTTGAGGCGCTACTGTTGGCCAGGCATAGGATAAAGTGAGGGGACTTAACTGCAAATGCATCCCCTGCTCTCTTGATGCTCATAGTCTGGAGGGAAGAGGGACAAGAAGAGAGCAATGGATCATGGGAAAGCACAGGATGCTGTAGAGTAGGAAGCTCTAGCTGGCAGGTCCTGGATGTGAGGTGAGGGCGTTTTCTGGAAGAAGTGGCATCTAAGATGAGAGCCAAGGGGTGAGTGGGGTTATGCAGAGGCGGGGAGGTAAAGGAGAGTTGTATCCAGAAGACAAGAGACAGACTGTGAGAACCTCTGGTGGTGAGTGTCTGTCTGCCACTGGGCAGAAGGTGGCAAAGAAGAAAGCCAGGATCCAATCTGAGAGAGAAGTAGGACCACACTGGGGGAAACTTGACTGTCACCAAAAGGTCATTGGAAGCCATGATCCACTTTAAAAATTTCCTTCTGGACACAAGGTAGAAAATGGATTGTGAAGAGCCAGTGTGGGATACTAGGGCAAAGGATAGCAAGATCATGTTTGGAACAAGGATTAGCAAAAAGCTTCTTTGGAGTCTAAGGACAAGAAAGAAAGGTCTATGGCCCCAGAGCGGTGGCTACTGTGCTCAGTCCCCAGACACTGGCTGGGGGTGGGTGTCAGAGTCCAGAAAAGAGAAACTGTGACTTTGTGGGGCCCAACTTTGGCAACAGTGGCTACTCACCAAGTGGGAACCTGGAAGCAACAAAGAATTCCTAAGACAGAAAGGACACTGCATTCCAATGTTGAGTCCACCTAGCCATACTAACAAGGGAACACCCTCATAAGAAGCGTTTAGAAGTTAGACCATGTCAACTGACAGTACTCCACACACTGGGCATGCCCAGCATGGTAGCAGGGGCTACAGGACACAGAACCATGGCCCCATCTTCAGACTGCCCCTTGACCTTCAGTAAAGATTGAACATAACATTCAGAGGCAGGAGGACATAAGCACTCCCGGAGGTCAAATGTGTATTCATTCTGAGATGCTCCCTCAGTTTTCTTACCATCAGTGTGCTTCACCAGGAAAACCACCTTCACTCATTTTCTCATGTTAGGGGGAGACATGTGAGCTCACTAAAACTATATGAGTGGAGAAAAGAGAGTAGAAATAAAAGATTCATCTCTCCCACAGAACATTGTCCCACACTTGACACATGGGTCAGGTGCAGAAAATGGCAGTGGACTATTTGAACATGTCTCAGTATACAGAGGCTTAGTATTGTGTAGACAATATATCCACATACGTTACTAACTTTTCCTTTTGCCTTCTGGATTATTGATCTTGGAGATCATAACTCTGAATCTTAGACATCTCACTAGAAGTAGAAAGATACTTTAATATCCAGAAGAGTGAAATGGCCAGGCATTCCAGAAACCACTGGAATTGGATCCAGCTTGTCTGTTGCAGTTAAACAGAGTGACATCAGGTGAGTTAGTACTTTTGAACATCAAGGCTTCCAGATGAGGAACAGGAGAATCATGAATATTTAAAGTCTGAGCCAGATGTAGTATCACATCTGGATTCCTAGCAGTTGGGTGATGGAGACAGGAAAGTCATGAGTTTCAGGCAAGCCTGGACTACAATGAGAGACTGTCTTTAAAAACAAACAAACACCTATGATTTGATGTGTGGGTTTTCTTACGAAATTAAATAAGAAGCTGTCTGAAAAGCACATGGGATGGAGTAGGTACAGCAGCTGTGACTATTTAGACAACATGATTAATGTTTTGGGAGAACTGTGAGTCTCTGTTATGTTTCCAGTTTGCATGTGGCCCTTGGGCTGAGGGAGCATCTTGCAGTTGCAAAGTGGGGGTATTCTTTCCAAGAGGACATCGCACATTGTCCCATCCACTCAGGATGCCATAGTAAAATACTACAGACTGGGTAACTTAAACCGTGGGCATTTATTTTCCCACCGTTCTGAAGGCTGAAAGTCCAAGATCGTAGTGCCAGTTTAGACAGTATTCTCTAAGCCCTCTTCTCTTGGCCTGTCCTCAGCCATCAACCCACTGTGTGACCATGTGGCTTCATGTTTGTGTGGGCAAAAGATAATGCCTTTGCTTAGAAGGCAGGCCCCACCATTATGATGCCATTTAACTTGAAGCATTTCTTTAGAAATTCCAGCTCCTTACATAGTTGCGCTATTGGGGCTCCAGTGTATGAAGTGAGAAAGGGCAGAAATGTTCTGTCCATAATGCCCAGTTTAGGCTGGATGATGGAAGTAGCTGAGCCAAGAGGCCTACCTGCCCAACCCCCAGCCATTGTCCTGAGATCATTCCAGAAAACAAGCCCTAGCTCCTTACTGCAGAGAGATGAGCAATATTGAAATCGCTCCCCCTAATCTTTATGCGATTGCCTTCTCCCTGATAGAAATATTGCCTCTTGCTGAGTATTTATTGTCTGCTTCTCTCCAAAGTATTGACTTTATGTAACAGTTTGATATACATCAAATCCTTTACAGATTTAATAAACTCCTCTGGTCAGCCTTCTGTTGTGAACACAATGAGATTTATGGTCATCTTGGTGTAAAATCCTTTTTCCTTGAAATTTTCTACTTCCAGATATCAAAAGATAAGAAGGGGAACATCCATCATCTTGGAAATCGTCCCCCATGTCTGCTGCTGGGTATTAGTCAGAAATGACTGGTGGTTAAAGTACTAAAAAGTGACAAACGTTTCACTGCCAAGCAGCTGGGGGACGAGGAGGACCTTAAAATCCTTCCCTTCCCTTCAGAGAGGGGTTTTCTTTGCAATTAATCACAGGAGCCCATGGAACATAGCACAGCCTAATTTGAGTTAGATGCATAACCTCAGCAGGACCTGACTAAGAGCTTAGAGAGCTGAGTCAATCCAGGATCCACTTAGCAAATACAGTTTTGACCAGGTAAGCCATAAACCACTGTGAGGGAAATAGAGGGTGCAGAGAGGTAGAAAGTCACCTGTATGTAAGCTAGCTTTCCTCTAGGGGCTTTTCTAGCTCCTCCTATGTTGCTCTGGGTATACACAGTAGATCCACTTTGTCTGTGGTTTCACTTGGCATTGTTTCCATTAGCTGTTGTCAATCATAGCCTCCAAATGAAAAGTTCCACAGATGAAATCTCATGCCTCTGTGTTTTGTGAATCATCCTTCTGTTCAGAGTGTCCACATTGTATGGATTACCCACCTATGAGTAACTTAGTAGCCATTATGCTGTCAGATGGACTGTCATGACCTCACAGTACTTGTGTTCAAGTCACTCTTACAGAGTAGCCGAATGTACATAATTAACCTTACTTCATCATATAGATATTGCTGCATCTCATGTCACCCCAAGGTAAGAAAGGGTGTGTGCAGTACCATATGATATTTTGTGTGAGAGATAGAACACATTCATATAACTTTTACTATAATATACTGCATACTTTATATTGTGTTATTTGTTACTCTTCTAATGCATCTAATTTATAACTTAACCTCTATGATAGATACATATTCATAGGAAAACCCATTACACAAAGGGCTTAAAGTTTGGGGCACCCTCTGGGAATCTTAGGAATTATTACCTGCCAATAAGTACTTGCTTGTGTCCCTCTTAGACTAAACATTATTCAAGAAGAATCGCCCCTTTCCCAGCAGTCACCAGGGCAGCTAAGGTGTTTGTCCACGGAAAACAGCCAGAATAAATCCAGCTGGGGTTGGAAAGACTCAGCCAGGAACCGAAAGGCCTTCTCGGTAGCTAACAAAACATATCAGGATTTAGACTTCTCCCTGATCTCAGAAGGATGTTTCTGAACAAAATTGTACTCTGAACAAGTAGGCTGAGGGAGGGGGGAGGATGCGGGGAGGGGGGGGTAGAGGTGAGCAGGAAGCAGGCTCTCAAATGTTCTAGGTGTTTCTTTGAAGATCTTATGGAAAGTGGGGAAGAAACAGGAAAGAGATTTATGGAGTCTCGGAGCCTCCCGTTAAAATTAAGTGTGGTGAGGAGACTGGGTTTCCACATTTAATTGTCTTTCTCACAGTAGTGACATGTCAGTCTTTCCTAAGAGCCTATTAATTCTGTAATTTAGTGCAGTGAGAGCACAAGGATCAGCGGAGCCAGTGTGGGTTTTTTTTCTCTCCTCATTGACTAGCTGTCATCTGGCATGAATGTTAGGGTAGCTTTCTCCTTGAACACTCTAAATATCCCCAAATTAAAAAGTTTTTACAGTCAGTTTAATGAAAAAAAAAAGCTTGCTTGCACATCAGTCAGCAGAAATGGGGTTCATGACACCATATGTTAGGATTTTAATTATAACTAAAAATAACCAGGTTTATTGTATGGGCCCCTTGGAAGCCAAGTGGTGGAGAAAGAGAGACGTGTTAAGTACTGGGTGGTGCAAGCGGCTTTTAAGTAAAAAAAAAAAAAAATGATTTATGAATGTGGCCCCCAAACCTGCTGAGCAGTGCAAGGGCATATATTTGATAAATGGCTGGTTTGCCTTGAGCTGGCTCACTCCCCTATCAAAGGCATCAGTGCAGATCTGTCTTGTCCTTTGTTTAATTAGGACCTCCAGCTGGACAGACATCTTTAGAAAAGGTACTCAACATCCCAGGACAATGCTGAGGCACTACCCCCATGCCAGCAGACAGGACTACCATGCCCTAAGAACACTCCAAGAGCTGCTGAGACTCTGAACTTGCACATTTAAACATGTTTTCCTTACAAATGTTTCTTCTATGTGTGTATCACATCACTTCCACATTGTTCTGGTTACAGCACGCATCTGCTGAGGCAGGGATGATGCAGATCTGCAAAGATGCACATGCATCCCTGCCTCTGCCAGGTCTGGATGGGGATTAGGGACTCATATATATGAGGTGGACAAGAATCTAGAACTTATTGTGCAAACAGCTAACAAATTTCTCCAACCCACCAAATCCTGGGTGGCTTGGTCCTGGAAACCTGCCTGGGTAGCAAGGAAATGAAGAAAGGATAGTCATGCAGACACATGTGTAGAAAAGCCAGGATCAGGGAACATCAGGATTTATTATATACAACATGAGCGGGGGTTAGCTAGGCTGGGTAGAGGTCTCTGGAGGGAAGCAGTCTCAGGTTGCTATCAGCATGGAGAAGGAAGCTACAGGGGCTAGTTTGTGCACACACTGTCAACACTGGAATTCAGACCAGAGGGAGGCTTTGCCATCCCTCTGAGTCTCATCCAGAGAAGGTTATGTTACTCCCATGAGGCTGAGACACTGGGGTCCTTGACATGCCCATGCCTATGTCAATAACACATATTCACTCAGAACTTCATCCTCTCTTTACTCATTTACACACGGTTTCCTATGCTCCCCCACAGGATTCCATTGTTTGAACAGACCATCCTTTTGACATCAGTACAGAATATTTCCTTCACGGGAAAGATGTCCTTACAATCTTGTTTCTGTCCGTACCTATTCTGTTCTGTGACCTGCTAGTTCATGTGTGTGCCAATGGATTTTCATTGTTCTGTAGATTCATAATTTTTTTGAAATTCATACATGGTACTATTGTGAAGTATCAAAATACTGCATCAGACAAATTGTAAAAACTACCGAAGGGAGAAAGATCAACAGAAACAACTCCTGAGTGGTACCTGGGGCATGGCAAAGAGCTGGGATCCAGAAGAAACAGACACACAACGGCTACTGCAATATCGGTCTTGTTCCAATGGTTACTAAGGGGGGCGTCTATTCACAGGTACATACCCTGATCATCATACATCACTATGCTTTATGACCAATATTGCATAAGTACTTTTGTATATGCTATAGGCCCCCTTTTCTGCAGTGTGGCCTTCAGCAGTTTGTTATCTGTGATTAACCACAGTCTGTAAAAATTAGACAGGGAGTTCCAGAAATAAGCAACATGGACTTTTTAAACTGTATGCCATTCCAGTAGCCTTAAGATATCTCATCATCCTGCTCCATCCCACCAACATGTGAATCATCACTTTGTCCAGCGTATCCACCCTGTATACTCGATCCACTCATTAGTAACTTAGTAGCTAACACAGCTATCCAATCCCCTATGGAATTATAACAGTGCTTTTACACAGGGCTCAGTGCAATGCTCAGCTTCAGGCACTCCCTGGGGCTCGTGGAACACAGCCCCCACACTCAAAGATGGGGGACTGTTGAACTGCTTACTTTATTTGAATGATGAATAGAAGTTGGTCAACTAAGGCAACCAAAATCCTAGTGTGCGCTCAAAACCATTTCTTTGTAGCACTGAGGAAAACATCCACACACTCAAAAGTAGGAGGGGAAATCTTGGTAGTTCCTAAAGCAAGGCTTCTGAAAGGATCACTGCAGAAGCAATATTGTATCAGCAATAATAAAGGCTAGGAGCACACTGCAGGTCTGTAGTGTCTGAGGACTGGAAACCACTTCCTACCCGCTCAAGGTAGTACCAGGATCTTCTGGACCTGATGAACCTGAGTGCTAAGGGGATCAGGGTCTGGGGATGTGACAGAGGCTGCCAGGGGCTCCTCACTGGAGGCCAGCTCCACTCAGGATCCAGCAAGTGAAGTCTCAATGGGGAGACACCAAGCAGCTGAGGAGGGCAGGAGAACAGAGATCATGTGCCTTTGAGTAATGTGAATCAGTAAGGACACTCTGAGGAGGACTGCAGAAGAGGCATGAGAGAGACCTGAAGAGGTCAGGAAGGGAATGGGCAGCCTAGGCAGAAGAAATGCCATGGCAGAGCAGAAAGGAAGCAGCCTTGAGAAATGCCAATCAGAAAGGAAAAAGAAAGGTCACGGGAATTGAAAACTCAGCAGGGCGACTAGCCCTGGTGCTGGAAGCAGCCACAGAACACATCTGGAATTCAGAGATCAAGCAGAGTGCAGCAAAAAGGAGACAAGGGGTGAAAGCTGTAAAAACGAAGCTGAAAGACATGCAAAGCTGTCTTGAAAGCTCCCCTTGGGGTCCAGTCCTTCTGGAAGGATCAACAGAGGTAACTGATGTTGGTGCCTTGATAGTACAAGAGAGTCAAGAGTGCCAGAATCCAAATAAGATGAAGTCCATGGACCCAAAAATTCTACCAAGAGCTGAGTGGGATAAATGAAAACTCCATGTCTAGGTCCACAGTGATGAGACTCCGGAACCTGAAGGGACAAGGGAGCTGTTATGAGGGAGGAAAGGAGCAGCTCTCCTCCAGAGACCCTGCAGCAAGGGCCGAGCTTGTGAGACTCACAGTCTGGGTCCATCCGTACACCATCCTTCTGGGTGTGTTGTCTGGAGTACATCAGGTTGTCTCAGTTTTCTCCCTACAAAAGAAGGGTACTGTGAGTACCTCACAAAGATTAAATGATTCAATCTACCTGAAGCCTTTGGGACAATTTCTCCCACCATTAAGAGAGAATGAGAAATGTTGGGGTTTTTTTTTCTCTCCACTGTTATATGCATGTGTATGTACATGTGCATGTGTGTTCAGTGTGCCTGTGGAAGCTGGAGGACAACCTTTGGGTTCCTTCTTCAGGAAGAAAGGGTCTTTCATTAGTCCAAGGGCTCACAGTTAAATTAGTGCGTCGGTGTGCCCTGGGATACTCCTGTCTCCAGATTCCCAGCACTGGGATTATAAGAAAGCATTTTTGTGTAGGTTCTGGGGATTGAACTCAGGTTCTCATGCTTGCCTAGCAAGCACTGTGTCCGATGACCTATCTCCCCAGGTCAGGAAATGCTATTTTTTCACCTCGTTTAGTTTTCCCATTTTTGTCAAATTTTTCCTGGGCAACATTAGAAGTCAAAAATGGAGTTTAGTTCAATTCCTGTATGGGGGAATGGGGAAATTTTGTCTGGGAGGAGAGAACAGGATTGTATTTGTGGCTTATCTGTTATGAGTTGGACTTTTATACAGTATCATCTAATCTTCGCAATACCATGAAATGTATCATTGGACCGTCATCACTCAGAGGAACAACTCTGAATAATGAGAAGCTAATGGGTTTCCTCAAAATCCTTCAGTGAGGAAACGATGGGGCTCTCTGACCTCAGACGCATGCTCCTGATAGACTGATGTGAAGGCAGAGGCTAGGACAGACAAGAGCCCTGGACTTGAGTCTGGTCTCTGAGTTTCTGCTTTCAGAAGCACTTCCTCTGGTCTCAGAAAAAATGGAGTGCTCTCTTTGAGCAGGAAGGAAATAAACCATCGTGATTTCTTCTAACAGCTTCAATAACCAACATGACATTGTGAAGGACGTGCCAATATTTGTAATCTCTCCTGACAAGTTGTTAAGTATTTATAGAAACATTTTCTCCTGGCCCTGCTTAAGGAAAGTACTGTATCTAATTTCCTCTGGAGACATGTGCTGGGGAAAATCAGAAGGATGATCTGTCATCATAAATAGCAATAAATAGTCACCCTGAAAGACTTGCTTGTTGAGCAAGGTTGCTTGAATATTAACATCTCCCTTTAATCTTGTCTCTAGGAGAATGAGTTCACGACTTGGGCATGTGCTGAACTCCGAGTTTGAGGGGAGCTCAGGGCTGGGAGCTGGTGACTTCTGAAGCCTGGATCAGTCTGGGGAAACCAAGGCAGGGGTAAAGAGATGAGTCCTCAAATTCTAGGGATCAAGGAGAAGTGTGACTGTGAAATACGGTCACACTGGAAGTGAATGCCACATGATTTTGTCTTGAGTGTTTCCTCTTTCAATTCTTTCCCTCTTTTGGGGCCTCATTCACTCATTCTTCCTCATCTGTAAAACAGGGTGAGAGGTTAGGATGGAGGCTCTATTTGCTTTCAATTTCTATCAGAAAGTTCTAGAAAGAACTGATAGCAAATGGGTAATTCATTCTGACCCAGTGGGTCACAGTCAGGCCAGATTCTTCTTGATGATTACTGGATCTCCGTGTCTCAGCACAGAACCAAGCGGCTGAAACCCACCTTCTCCTCCCTCTGCAAACACCTTCGAGCAAATGGCTTTTTTTAGGGCAGTACTGAATCAGGCCAGACTTTTAACTTTGTGTGAGCCAAGTGATGCCTTAAAAACAGACCAGCCTGAGCCTTCCTAGTGAGGAGAGACTCAGCAGCTGGGGACTTAGCAGAACAGTTACTAGGAAAAAAAGATTCTGGTAAATGGGCTTAGTTCGTAAATCTCTACACAAGTGAATTGGTGAGCCAAGATTCATCCTCATGTAGGTGGCCCTAAGGGGAACCAACCTTGGCTCCATTGATGGAGCAAACCGATGACATTAGCAATTCTCAGATGTTGAATGAGCAATTTGGGGTGTAATGAGCTCCTCATTACTTGTGCTATACAAACAAGGGTTCGCTGGTTGCCTCTTGATGATGCTGAAGGTGAAATCCCAAGCTCAGGTGTGTGTGTGTGTGTGTGTGTGTGTGTGTGTGTGTGTGTGTGTGTGTGTGTGTAGCTGAAGTAATTTTCTGTAAAAATCTTTTAAATTACTGACTGCTTTGATCTTGTGGGTTTCCAACAATTTTTGGACTGTTCTAGCTCATTTTTTAAAGAATATGTATACCCTAAGATACCAACAAGAAGAAAGTGATCCTGCCCCTCAGCAGGAACCAGGAGCATCATTGGGGTACACTGCCTAGATATCCTCTTTCTTTCTCACAAGCTCCAATTTCTGTGCTGATCAACATAGATCAAACAACAAAGCAGAGAACCCAGAAAAAAGAAAAGAGGCTCAAGAACCAGAGACCTGAGCTAATTTATGGTTTATTCTAGATTGTATTTTGGGAGATTTCAGTCCGTGGTCAGTTTGCCCCATGGTTTTTGAGACTGTGGTGAGAGACAGTGAAAGTATCATGGCTGGATCCTGTGGAGAGCAAGTCCAGGAAGCGAAAGAGAGAGGAAGGGCTGAGGTACTGTTGTCCTCTGCTTGGATATACTCCCAGAGATCCAGCTTCTTTCCTCTCAGCCCAACTCTTAAAGACACCATCATATCTCCATAGCACCATGGGCTTGGATTTCATCAATGGGTCTTCTCACATGAATCATTGGGGGACCCTTATCCAAACCTCATCAAACAGCCAGAGGACAGGGTGTGATGGAGGCAAAAGAGCTGCATAGGGTCCTGCCCATCTGAAGACATGGAGGTCCTTCACTAGCCTTGCTTCATCTCTGCCTGGCATTCACGCATCTTTTCCAAATGAAATAAAAAAGACAGGGCACCAGACATTTACAAAATGGTGAGCTGTCAGCCCACTTTAGGGAGATCACATGACCATAAGGCCCAAGTCTAAGCCCATAACTAGCTCTTTTTCTAAAGGACCAGATATAGTAAATACTTCAGGCTTTTGTCAGCCGTGTGCTTTTGTTTCCACCCACAATTAGCCACTGAGCATATACAAGTGAATATGTGTGATTGTGGTTCAGTATAATTTCATTTATAAAAACAGTCTTCAAAGGCTGGGGAAATGGCTCGGGTAAAGTCCTTGCTGTACAAGCATGGGGATCTGAGTTTGGATCCCCAACAGCCATGTAAAAGCCTGGTGTGGCCATACATGTCTGTAACTCTGGGGTAGGGGAGGTAGGCAGGCAGATCTCAATAGCTTATTAGCCAAATTGGCAAGCTGTAGGTTCAGGGAATGACCCTGGCTCAGATGTGAAGTGGAGAATAATAGAAGAAGACACCCAGTGTCAACCTCTGGCCTCCACACATCCACACAAGCATACACACATCACACACACACACAGAGGGGGTGGGGGAACAACTGGCTGCAGTCTGGGTCTGGTCCATAAGCAATAGGTAACAAAGCTGCCACTGTCAATTGTTAGCAAATATTCAATTCCTTGGTGGCTGCTTGCCTCCAAGCACAAACTCTAATGCTCCCTCTAAAAATCTTTATATTCATAATGTGTACACTGACCAGTAAGAGTTTTCTGTACACTCAAATTAAAATCACCAAACTAATTGATTCTCCAAGTGAGAAATAATTCTAATAAGAACTACCCTGCGAGTCCAGCTAGAATTACTGTACATTAATGCTAGAAGAAATAATAGCCCTGTTTCATTTTGTAAATGTTCTAATTTAATATCACCTAAAAGGAACATAAAGCAGTCTTCAATTTCCTCTTCCTATGAATCTGAAGTTGGCTCTTCCCTATTCATCTATTCTGCAAAAATGATATTGAATTCTTACTATAAATTAGTCTTTGTGCTAGGTGCTCAATATACAATGGAGTGCCTGAAAAATGAAGCCCAGAGAAGGGCACAGGCATTAACGCTTCTAGTGTTACAGACATACACATGTGGAATCCATACGGTCCCAGGATGGTGGTGGTATTAAGAGGTATGGTTACTTCCTTCAAAATATGTCAGGGAAAACTTCATGAAAAAAGACTCCATAAAGTGAGGACAATATGGGGGAGTTCACTGTGTGGGGCATGAGACTATACTGTATGCCTGGGAACACCAAAGAGCTTAACCTTGCTAAGAAATTCCAGGAACAAAAAGTAGGAAAACAAAGGCAGGAAAGACCCAAATCACAAAGACTGTGCACAGAACTCAGGCTTTCTCCTCCGGGACAGGGGCCCTGGAGGATAGTTTGCTTTCACTTACATTTGCATCTAGATAGGTCTATTAATCTGGGATTCTTTGAAAGCATAAAAAAAAAAACAAGAATAAATAAGAGGAAGATATGTTCAAAAGGGCAAGAAAGCACTGGGAAGGCCTGAGCCAGGGCCATGCTCAGGGTCATGACCTCATGACTAGAAGCAGCCGTGTGATTGGTTCTGAGTCTACCTCTTCTTTTCACACCCTTTGCCTTTTGTATGATTCCTGAGGAAAACAGAGCATTGGCCACAGGTGACATGTCCCCGAGATGTTCCTTTTAATTCTTGAGACTCTTGCTAAATCAAGGCGACGATGAAAGTAGATCGAGACCAGAGCATTCAGATAAGGACTGTGGGGATCCCACCGATTCCCCCTCATGCATGCCAGCACTGGGCACATCAGTGTCATCTGCAAGAGAACTTGCTAAGTCATTTGCTAAGTCATCTATTCCTTCAGATGCGGAGTTGACAATGCCATTGTTTGTGTATTGTTACTTATAAAAACCCTCTCCCAGGGGCAGAAAGTAAGAGAGAAGTACTAAGAGCAAGCCCTCATCACTAAGGCTGGCCCTTGTTACCAACCTTCTGTTATGCTGACTAAGGAGCATTATGAGACAGAGTATTTCTTGGTCCAGCTGCTGCCACTGGATCTTACAGTGCTATGGAAGTAGGCACTGGCCCCCAGGCTCTTTGGTATGGTTGTCTGTCTATCCCACTTAACCATCTGTGGTGGTTTGAATGAAAATGGCCTTTATTAGCTCATGTATTTGAATGTTGGTTCCCTATCTGCTTAGTCTCGCCATCACTAGACTTTTGACCTTATTAGTAAATTTATCTCCCTCTCAGTAAGTTTTGGTAAACTTATCTTGCTAGCCATCTCAGTGTCCTCTTTGGTCTTTGGAAACTCCATCTTTTACCTTCACAGCTTCTCTAACAGAGTACAAGAGATGTAACATCCTGGTGCCCCAAGCCAAAGCCTTGAGAGACTGTTTCTGTTCCCTAGGAGGGAGGAGGAGAGACCCACAGAATAGAATAATCCAGCCATGCCAGCATAGCTCTCTCAACTTCCAGAAATAACTAGGATGGTTGTTTTAGTCCATTGACTTTATGGCTACAGTAACCAAGGCTATAGGAATAGGACAAGAAGAAAGAGTAAACAGTCACTTACAGACAGGTTTATTTATGATGTCTTAGTTACGGTTTCTATTGCTGTAAAGAGACACCACAACCACATCAACTCTCATAAAGGAAAAACATTTATTTGGGGTGGCTTACATTTTCAGATATTTAGTCCATTATCATCATGGTGAGACATGGTGGCAAGTAGGCAGACATGGTGCTGCTGAGAGTCCTACGTCTTGGTAGGCAGGCAACAGGAAGTGGTCTCAATCACTGGGCATGGCTTGAGCATATATGAGACCTCAAAGGCTGCCTCCACAGTGACACACTTTCTCCAACAAGATCATACCTACTTCAGCAATGCCACACCTCCTAGTAGTGCTACTCCCTTTGGGAACATTTTCTTTCAAACCACCACACATGGGGTAGATGGAGATTCCATTAACCAGAATATGAAGTATAGGGAGAGGAAACAAGACTGGCACAGGGGGATTCCAAGTTTAGTCTTGACTTAGCTGAGTGTGTGGGGTAAGGAAGACATTCAGCAGGCAGGGGCAGGGCCAGGGGAATTTTAGCTAGAGACATAGTTTTAAGAGGCATTGTACAGAGATGTGAGAGGAATGGGAGAAACATTGGCCAAGGATGAGCTGCTGGTGGTGGGGAACACCAACATCTGTGTATCAGATGAAAGACACCTGACTCTCAGACCAATGGACCCCCTTCTGTGTGACAATGTCCAGTGCATACATAATAGACTCTTGAGAAGTACTTCTCCCTAATGGATCCATCAAAGTACGGCCAATTATTAGACATTCTCAAACCTCAACTTTCTAAGAGAATTGAGTAAGTCCCAAGCAGCTTATAAGCAGGAAAAGAGGAAAAACCAAAAAAGAACCTTCTCTTAGATTTAACCTGTGACATGCCATTTATTCCATTACTGCTACTCAAAAACAAAGCTTAGATACTATGCAGAAGAGAGTCAATATGGAAGGACAGAGATGACTGTCCTTACTAAGTCTACCCTTCACTGGTATCTCTGAATTTGCATGGCTAGTAGTTCCTTACACAGATTTTAATCTTGACCTAAATGACAGCTGTGGTTCTTATGCCAAAGCCATTTGCAGCCACAGTATGTTTCATGCCAAATACCTCCTTCGACTGTGAGAAGCTACAGGCTGGAAGGAAGGTGTCAAATGATGAGCTCCCAAGAACATGAGCTGTAAGCGGTAGGCCTCTCAAGGATCTCCTTAGCAGACCATGTTCCGTGCATGTTGTCACAGCTCTCTGTGGCAGGCATGAGCTGTGGCCTATAAATTTCACTGGAGAAGGCTTCTTCCCCTGAACAAGTGTCTTCTCCTTTGTTTCCTTTGCTATAAGGAGCCACAGTCATGATGGCTACTACATGCTGCATGCCATGAGCCCCCAAGCAAATGAACATGAAGACAATCTTGAGGACTCTCAACTTACATATTATGCTTGCTAGTTATTGTCACTGAGCTCAAATTTGGCAAAAATACTTTCCCTTATCCAATCAACATCCATCACCACTTCTATACAGCCACCTATACAGAATGCTGGCCATGGCCGGTCACTGGATCCTTTCTTCCTAACACACACCAAAGCTCTAGTGTATGTAATTGACATTAACATTAACACTTAAAAGTGGTTTTTACGTATTTTTGAGACATGTTCTCACTGTGGAATCCTGGCTAACTTTTAATTGTGATTCTCCCATGTCCACTTCCCAAGTGCTGGGATTGTAGGCATGTGCCACTATGCTTGGACAGGGGGGAAAATGTTAACTTTTAAATGGACAAACTTCAAAAGACCAAATTATAAAGACAAATAGATGATTTTTGTTTCTATATTTCCTGGCCTCAGCACTCTAATCCAGGGCCACACAACGTGTGCTAGAGGCCTAGTTTATATTCTCAAGCTGTGGCTCTCTTTGGAGATTTGAACTAATGGAATATTCACTTTATACAGCAAAATGCTTCTACATGGCTCACATGAGCTCTGTCTCTCAGAGCTCCTGCTTCTTATGTAAAGATACAATACTTTCAAGTGTGCATAGTGCTTGCGATTAATATAACAGGAATTTCTTTACAAGTGGAAGTGTATTTGAGTGGTGAAGATGACTATATATTAAATCTTTGCAATGAAATAAAGTGATTTTCAAAATCTACAATAGGCCGGGAAGACAATATGAAGAGATACCTATGTTTCTGAAATGGTGAGAATGTGTTAATGAATACAATAGGATTTGATCCAAAAAGAAATAAAATTAGCAGAAAACTTTTAAAGGAAAAGACACTGAAGTGGCTTTGGTACCAAAGAGCTCCAGACTCAGAGGCATTAGAAGAACAGAGAGGAATCTGGCCATCTAGGTACAGGTAGGCTGACCAGACATGGTGGCACATATCTGTAATCCCAGCATACAGAAGACAAGAGCAGAGGATCTTGAGAGGCTTTCCTGGGCTACAGCAAGAATTCTAGACCAGCCTGGGCTACAGAGTGGATTCCAGGACAGCCTGGGTTATACAGTGAGACCCTGATTTAAAAAACTAAAAAAAAGTAAAATGAAAAAAGGAAAGAAAAAAGACAAGGTGAGTTGTGGAGAAGTGAAGGGGCCAGTCACTGACCAGTCCCTTCCTGTGACTTCAGACAACAACCTCAGCCCACTTGAGGTTCCTCAACTGTCCACACTACAAGGAAGAATGGACCTATATATTCAGAAAGATGAGAGCCCCAGCAGACTTCCCTGTGAAGTCTTTCCTACCCCTGCTTCAGCTCAACCAAGGCCAGCAAGGGAAACACTAGGGCAGACGTGAGGACACCTGCAAGTCTTTCCAAGCAATTAAAAACAGCACTGTGAAAAGCAGAGTAAGAGCTGATGTTCTAATATACTAAAAGTTCAAAGGCACATGAAACAGACATCATCATATTTCCTTACAATTAATTAGATCTTCTGAAGAGTAAAGTTTAAATCATTAAAAAAGGCACATCCAATCAGCAGTCGAGCTTAAGACAGGCGACTGTGACCCCATGAGCCGTGGCATACTGTAGATGCTACTGAAAAGTAAACAAAATCATTCCAGCCCAAAAGACCTCAAGATAGTACATTAAAATATTTTCTCTCTGGACTGAGAATAAGAGCATAACGTGTGAAAGTAAGGGTGACCCACTGCACGGGCACGTGTGCACGTGCGCGCGCGCGCGCACACACACACACACACACACACACACACACACACACACACACACACACACACACATGATTAGCAAATCAAAGCTATCTTTTGGTTTTGAAAAACCACAACCAAATACGCAAATCTCCAGTGATGGCAGTGAGGACTTAAGAGAAACTGACAAAATAAAGAATGCTAAAATACAAAGTCTAACCAATTACAGATATGAAAATGACTATTTGAAGTGTGAGTGGAGGGCCAAACATCTAATGATACATGGGAAGCACAAATTGGACTTGATAGGTGAGAAAAGAAAAACCACACAAAACTGGGTGGGTAGGGAAGAGGGGTGAATCTTGGAAGGGCTGAGGAGGGGGTGAATGAGATCAAAATGCATTGTATAGAATTTTTTTTTTTTTGTTTTTTGGTTTCTCTGCATAGGTTTGGAGCCTTTCCTGGAACTCGCTCTGTAGCCCAGGCTGGCCTCGATCTCACAGAGATCCACCTGCCTCTGCCTCTCGAGTGCTGGGATTAAAAGTGTGTGCCACCACCACCTGGCTCGTTGTATAAAACTCTTAAAGAACTAATAGAAAGGAAAAAATTAAAAGAATAACATAAAAAAAAAAACAAATGGGGGCTGGAGAGATGGCTCAGAGGTTAAGAGCACTGGCTGCTCTTCCAGAGGTCCTGGGTTTGAGCCCCTGCATCAACATGGCAACTAAGAATGGTTCTCTATTCTAGTCATAGGGCATCTACCATCCTCTTCTGGCCTCCATGAGTGCTGCACTCATGTGGTACACAGACATGCATACAGGCAAAACCAACAATCCAACCAAACCAAAAAAACCCTACATACAAAATAGTAAAATAGTTTTTAAGTTCTTTCAAAGAGAAAGGCAAAAGTTAGTAACTTTATATACTAGATTTGTAAATCTGCATAAAGTAAACAGTTTCTTTGGGGAATCACCTAGATGGACATAAGCAGAGGCAGAAATTCTGGATGGATTAATTGTAGAAGAAATTGGAGCAATAATCAGTTAAACCCCCCAAAGACATAAACGTACATGAGACAATCATCTATTATCTTGAGTAAACAGAAAAATTCCTAATTTTTGTTTTTGAGACAAAGTTTCAAGTTTCATTATTTAGCTCCAAATAGTCTGGATCTCAGTTAGCTCAGGCTGGTTCAAACTTACAGCAATCCTCCTGTCTCAGCTTCCCAAGTGCTGGGATTACAGGCATGTACCATCATGCATAGATTTTTGTTGTTATTTTGAGACATTGTCTCACTCCATATTTCCTTGGCCTGGAACTCATTAAAATTACTAGTCATACAAGAGATTCCAAAGCATACAGAAAGAAAGCCATATTCATTCATAAGGTATCCACAACCATTAATACCAAAACTGAGTAAGCATGACGTCAAAGCAGCCCTATCTGCCAATCACCAAAGCAGTACTTGCTACCTGTCAATCACTAAAGCAGTGCTATGTGCCAGCATTGCTTAACTTCTTTAATGCTTCACAGTTTTCAAATTTAAATAATGTATTAACATATCAAGAGAGTTAAATGTCACTGTATTGAAATATCAATATATTATCACCAAGAAGAATTTTGCTTAGAAATCAGTCATTACAAATCATCATATTAATAAAAATGTAAGATTATCTCAATTGAAGGTGGAAACATATTTGACCAAATTCAACATTTTATATCCTTCAGTACACTAAGAATAAAAGAAAACCTCCTTGAATCTTACAAACCCATCTGTCACTGAAAGTGACAAACACAGTTAATGGTGAAAACACATAAAACGTTGCATACGAAAATAGAAAAGCTTCAAAGTCTGAAGACGATGCTGTTGCCATGATTACTGTGCCAGAGGGGTAGTCACTGCTGAAGAAAGAGAAATTAAATGGGTGCATAATTACCAAGAAGGAAGAGGGAGGCTCGCCAGCACTTGTAGACCATGTATTCCCTTCTCTTAAAAATTAGGGAGAAACAAAAGGAAAAGGATTACACTAAATTAGAGAGTTTAAATTTGCTAACCAGAAATAAATAAACAATTAGGGGGAAAAAAACAGAAATAGAGCCAGTTTGATGTCCTCTAGCCCAGGAGTCAACCCCCAATCTACACCCTGTTCTCATAACAAAGCTTTATGACAATGCAGATCTGCCAGCTTATTCATACAATGTCCGGAGCTGCTTTCCCAACTGCAGAGGCAGAGCCCATTGCTTGCAGCAGAGACCATATGGCCTGACAAGCCTGAAGTATTTACTGTCTGGCCCTTCATGACAGGATTGCCAGCCTGTGGAATACAATTCCATGCTCACTAACAAAGTATTTAGAAATAAATTCGTACATAATGAGCGGACAGCTCACGCAGTAATAAAAGTATTAAACAGTAAACTAGGATCTAAGAGAAATTTAAGTAAATATAAATACTATAGATTAGATATATACTGTAGTGTATATAAGTAGAACCTATACTACATATTACACTATTTATTGCATATAATATAGTATATGTAATTCAAATAGACTATATATACTACATATTATATACAATACAGTATATGATGCATAGAATGATTAAATACATATATTTGTATATATATATATATAGTCCTGGAATAAAAATATTCAATATTATCAATGTCTATTCTTCAAGTTAATCAATTAACATAAAATAATCCTATTTAAACTCCCAATGAAGTGCCTTTTGACCTTGACACTGTACTGCCAAAATTCAAATAGAAGATAAAAGGAGTGAAAGAAAGAATTCCACTCTGACAAACCACTTTGTTTCAAACCACCCTCTAGCCCCATATACACATATCATCAACCTGGAAAGTCAAACAAACAAGGCTGGACACAACATTTGAAAACAGCATCCTAAGTACCTCAAAAGTATCAACAGGATGGATATGATGGCAACAAGACCTGCTAAAGGACAGAAATCCAAAGCAGTTAGCCTGGCCTCAAAGCATGCCTCTGCTGAGTAAGTTCCACATCCAGAAAAGGTGGCTTATAAACTAAGAGATGCTTTTGGAGTCTTTACAAAACAAAGGGAACAAGAGTGTCAGTTCAGGCATTTGGAGCGGCCCACACCCAGCTTGAGATGCTGGAGAGCTACATCCAAAGATGTAAGACACCCAAGAAGTAAATAAGCCCTAAGAAGGCTGCCTTTTAGCCTCAGGTCCCCAAAGCTGGACCAAGGCGATCTGAGATCACAAGTATCGACAGAGGCAAATATCAAGGGGCAGTCGATGTGCAACACTTCAGAGTGGATTAGAAAAAAAGCCAGTTTCAAGAGGTCCCATTGATTGATTGTTTCTCTCAGTGTCTGTGCTACTGGTGTTCTATTTAGAAAGTGGTCTCCTATGCCAATGCATTCAAGACTACTTCCTACTTTCTCTTCTAGCAGGTTCAGAGTAGCTGGATTTATGTTGAGGTCCTTGATCCACTTGGACTTAAGTTTTGTGCACGGTGATAGATATGGATCTATTTGCAGCCTTCTACATGTTGATATCCAGTTTTGCCAGCACCATTTGTTGAAGATGCTTTCTTTTTTCCATTGTGCACTTTTGGCTTCTTTGTCAAAAATTATTTGTTCATAGGTGTGCGGATTAATGTCAGGGTCTTCAATTCGATTCCATTGGTCCACATGTCGGTTTTTATGCCAGTACCAAGCTGTTTTTATTACTGTAGCTCTATAGTACAGCTTGAAGTCAGGGATCGTGATGCCTCCAGAGGTTGTTTTATTGTACAGGATTCTTTTGGCTATCCTGGGTTTTTTGTTTTTCCATATGAAGTTGAGTATTATTCTTTCCAGGTCTGTGAAGAATTGTGTTGGTATTTTGATGGGGATTGCATTGAATCTGTAGATTGCTTTTGGTAAGATTGCCATTTTTACTATGTTAGTTCTGCCTATCCATGAGCATGGGAGATCTTTCCATTTTCTGACATCTTCTTCAATTTCTTTTTTCAGGGACTTAAAGTTCTTGTCATATAGGTCCTTCACTTGCTTGGTTAGTGTTACCAATGGCTGAGGGGTCACCAACTGGATCAGGCCCTCTGAGTGGGTGAGACAGTTGATTGGCCTGATCTGTTTGGGAGGCATCCAGGCAGTGGCACCGGGTCCTGTGCTCATTGCATGAGTTGGCTGTTTGAAACCTGGGGCCTATGCAGGGTCCCTTGGCTCGGCCTGGGAGGAGGGGACTGGACCTACCTGGACTGAGTCCACCAGGTTGATCTCAGTCTGTGGGGAAGGCTTTGCCCTGGAGGAGATTGGAATGGGGGACAGGCTGGGGGGAAGGTGAGGGGGTCGGGAGGGGGGAGAACAAGGGAATCTGTGGCTGATATGTAGAACTGAATTGTATTGCAAAATAAAAATTTAAAAAAAAAGAAGATTAAAATATATATAAAAAAAAAGAAAAAAAGCCAGGTAGAAATTCTAGGTATAAACATACAAGACATGGATTGAAGGAGCATTAGTTAACTCAAATATTCATGAGAAAAAAAAAATATTTAAAGTGTAGACAGTGAACACAGAAAAGAAAGTTACAGAAAAGAGGTTAAGAGACATGGTAAACGCAGTGAGAAAAACTCATATGGGTTTAGCTGAATCCCAGAACAGGGAAGAGAAAACAGGTCAGGAACAAAATATGAACACATAAAACGGTCTTTTAAATTCCCCAAACTAATGAAAGAAATTAATCCATGGATCCAAGATCTAACAAATACTTAGAAAACTAAACAAAAAAAAAAAATAAACCCCAGAAGCATAATAGTAAAATGTGGCAGGAGGGTGATAGCTAGTCATGGGGACCAACACATTTCTCCTAAGAAGAGAGGGGTGCACAGAGAATGTCTACAGCAAAAATACAAGACAGTACAGGAGAGATGGCTCAGAGGTTAAGGATGCATACTGCTTTCCCATCACTGTGATAAAGACTATAACCAAAGGAAAACTTGGGGAGGAAAGGTTGTTTCAGCTTATAACTCTCAGGTCATACTCCATCTAAGGGAAGCCAAGGCAGGAACCTGGAGGCAGGAACTGAAGCAGAAGCCATAGAGACACACTGCTTTCTGGATTGCTCACTTTCCTTTCTCAAACACCCCAGGACCACTTGCCTAGGTGCGGCACAGTCCACAACGTGCTGGGCCCTTCTACATCAATTAATTAAGAAAATCCCTTATGAAGTTGCCTACAGGCCAACCTGATGGGGGCATTTTCTCAATTGAGGTCCCCGACTCTCGGATGACTGTAGTCTGTGTCAAGTTGACGTAAAACCAACCAGGACACTATTGTTGTAGAGCACCCCTGTTCAGTTTCCAGCACTTACAACCACCTGTATCACCAGATCCAGGGGGAATCTAACGTCCCCTTTTGGTCTCTGTGGGCACTGTAAGCACATGCACATACACACACTATATAAATAAAATTAATAAGTACACAGGAAAAGAATGCCCAGTGTACTAAAAGAAAACACCTACCAATGTCAAACTCCGCAGCCAGTGAAAATGCCTCTCAAGAACAAAGTGCATTAAAAATATTTTCAGAAGAACAAGCGCCAATAGATTTCAGCTATTTTCGCCAGATGCTAAATGGAAATGATCTTAGTTCACCCCTGGGAGCGAAGAACAAAAAACAAAAAGTAATGCATACAAACAAGAAAGAGCGGCTACAAGGGAAAAAAACCAGCGACGCCATCTTGTGAGCTCTTAAGTACAGAGGCATTTAGAATACGCAACAGGAAGCATGAGTAAAGACAGGAGTTAGTGGAACTGAAGTATTCTGAGGCTATTAGACAGTGCAAGAGGGAAGTAATGGCACTAGCTAAGGGTAGACTTAGCATCAATGAGGATGCCGAAATCCAAAGAGTGCATTGCCCCAGACAACCAGAGCAACAGAGATAGATTCATGAATATATGCAAGATTTTTTGAAATAATAGAAATATTAGCAAAGAGTTATTTAATCAGATGTTTGAATAAATATTAAACTCCTATCAAATGATATGGTGTAGGCACAGGGACAGAGAAACGGGATAGATGGTTATACTCCTCAAATTCATAGACTGAAACTCTAACTGCCAGTGTGACTCTATCTGGAGATAGGGACTTTGGGAAGCATTTGGGTCAAACAGCAGTGCTCTCCTGGGGGGACAGGACTCTTATAAGAAGACAGAGAAGGACTTGCTTCCTCTCAGGACTTGGTGCCGTGTAAGGACACAGCAAGAGTCTAGCCATCTGTGCCCAGGAAAATGTCTCTTCCTGAAATCCTACCACCCACCGCCCTGAGGCCAGATTTTCCAGCCTTTAGAATGGTGAGAAAATGTCTGTTGACTCCATGACAGCAGTGCACAGGGATTGAGGCAAACTGATGGCCAAGTCCCATGCAGAGTGTCATGGTTACTTTTCTACTGCACCATGACCAAGGGAACTTATAAAATCAAGTGTTTACTTTGGCTTACAGTTTCAGAGGGTTAAAATCTATGATGGCAGAGTGAAGGAACATCTGAGAGCTCACATCTTGATCTACTGCCGCATGGCAGAGAGAGAGAGAGGAGAGAGAGAGAGAGAGAGAGAGAGAGAGAGAGAGAGAGAGAGAGAGAGAGGAGAGAGAGAGAGGAGAGGAAGACTGGGAATGGCACAAGTCTTTTGAAACCCCAAAGCCCACTCTCAGTGACACATGACACACCTCCTTCAACAAGGCCACACCTCCCACCTCCCAACTCCCAATCCTTCCCAAATAGTTTCCCAGCAGGGGAGCTGTTGTTCAAATATATGAACCTATGGAGGACATTCTCATTCAAACCACCACAGAGGGGGATCCATATGAGAGTTTCACCTGCAGTGACAGCAGTAATGATATTAAGGGAGCAGAGATGATCTACATATTTTACTTTAACTAATTTGATAATGCAATTATAATTGCTATTAGAATATTTCCTGCTGTCTTGACAGTACTTCAAATTTCTGACAAAGAAAGAGCTACTCAGAACATAGTTTAAAGAGAATGCCAGCATGGAAAGGGAAGGTGGCTGTGATATCCCACCCCTAGCTGAGGAGCTGTTGGCAATTGAGAGGCACTAGGAGATGGAGAGTTTGTTTTCTTTAAGGATGTGGCTTCTGGTAAATGGACCATGTTTTATTAGAATTCCACATTCCCAAGACTATATAGGCAGCACTAATTGGTCACAGTGAATTTAAAGTGAAATAAAGAACATGAAGTTGGGTGGGTAGGGAGAGGGGTCTAGAAGGAGTTGGGGAAAGGGGGTAGATATGGTTAAAATAAATTGTATGAAATTCTCAAAGAACTAATGAGTAAAACAGAAATTTCATACACATTTGAAAAAAATAATTGATTTATAACAGGTATTATATCCAAAATAAATTCCTGCTACATAAAAATGCCCACTATAAGATGAGATACTGGAGAAAAATTGATATAAAACTACCAAATGATTCTTAAAATCATCGAGTTAGAAAGAGTTTTCTATGACAAGGCATATAATCCAGAAGCCATAGCACACAGAATTCATATTTCAGTCTCACAAAAATTTAAAACAGTTTTATTGAAAAAAAAATTACAGCTCAAATGCAAAGTTAAAATCCAGGCAGCAATTAGGAGATGTTCTACACAACACACTTAACACACACAGAATTTACAACCAGAATCTGTCAATAGCTTATACAAGTCAATAAGAAAAACACAGCATAATACAAATCTGTGGATGATATGAATAGAGTTTTCATTGAAAAAATGCAAATGTCAATAATCATATTAAAGTGTACTGCTTCTGCCAATCAGGGAAATGAAAATTAAAAGAACAATGAGATTTGATTTTTTTTGCCCACTCATTATATTGCCAGAGTCAAGAAGATCGACAGTAACAAATGTTAACATGGATTCAGGGAAATGGATGCTTTCAGGTACTTGCTGGAAACCTTGAACTTGTGAGATCATGCAGACCCCATCGACCAATGTGCAAATTTGCATCCCCACAGTCCCAGTGATTTCACTCCTGGACACAAAAACTAAGCAAGAACTGGGGCGCACACAAAGATGAGCACGTACCATTCTTGTTGTAGGCCACAAGAACAAAACTCTGGGGCTTGAGGAGGTTTCAGATGGGCATCAAGAAAAGAGGTAGGAAATGAACTATGGAGTTCTCTGCACACATTGAAATCGTACAATAGATCTTCATGGATTGACATAGAAGAATGCACAAGACATAACGTCGAAGGAATCAAACTGAAAAATGATTTGTGTATGTAGTATGGCACCGTGTGTGTGTGTGTGTGTGTGTGTGTGTGTGTGTGTGTGTGTGTGTGTGTGTGTTTTCCAGGATATTGGGAACATGGACACCAACCTATTGATATCAGTTACCTGTAGAGAAGAGAGAATAAGTGATGAGCAGATAAATGATAACTTCATGCAAGAAAGAAATGTTTTGCCCCGAACTGAGACTGAAGTGAAATGAGTGTTCAGTATTTTGAAGGACTTGTTGGCTATTGTCAGAGACTTAGGGAAGGCTTTGACCTTTAGACTCTGAAAGCTGACATCTTGTGGTGAATGGACCCCTTGTCAGGGACATAAGCCTGCTGCTCGGTACATCCAATTAATAGCACAGATCAATTCATGATTCCCTTACATCTCAGATATATGACCTGGTGTTTTTGATTAATGAGTCATGTCTGATGGTGGTTCCAAATTATCCATGCCACAGATTTAACCCTGCTGCTGAGAGGAAGCTGATTTCTTTATGGCTGTGTGAAGTCAGACTGTAAGTCCTGTCTAGCCAGGCGGCTCGGAGGCAAGGAAGACAGACGTGCAGCCTGCCAGGGCAAGTAAATCTCTCTCCCAGGACATTCGGACAGCTCACTCCCTTTGCTGTCCATGCTAAATCCTTCATTAATAAGCAGTAAACCTTGACTCATGTCTGGAAGTTTTAATTGACCATGATTTGTGCTGTGCTACTTAAATCTTAGGAGATGCTAAGACTGTACTGACGTAATGCCTGTGGAGAATATAGTTATACAGCTGTCCCCAAAGGCAGTTTTTATTGGATGTTTTCTTAATCAGTGATTATTAAATAATTATTTTTTCTTTAAAACAAAAAAAAAACACAACTTCATGTTTAAAATAGTTTTTTGGGACTGGAGAGATGGCTCAGCCATTAAGAGCACTTTCTGCTCTTCTAGAAGAACTTAGATCGATTCCCAGCACACACATGAAACACCTCATAACTCCTTGTAACTCCAGACCCAGATCTGATGCCCTGAATACTGCAATCATGTGCACACACCCACACACAGACACACATACATATAATTTAAAAATAAAATAACCCCTTTTAAAAAGTGGACTTTTGTCCCCAAATACTGATTCTGAACTATTTTGTGTGTTTTTCAATGGCACTGTAATAGATGAATGGGAGTGAGGTAGAGAGAAGATGTGTAGAAATAAACACATTTTGTGTGACATGAAGTATGAACCTAAAAAGGGAAGGACCATGCCAAAGTCAAGTTCACCTGAATCTCACATACCTTGAGTGCCCTTTATACACACCACATGGCCCGAGAGTCCTATCTACTGTCATAGACTCCACAGACCAGTGGACCCTGCCATCTCTGTGCTGTGCTGACCCAGTAAGATCCCAGCTGCTCTCAGTGGAGTGGGCTCTTATGGAGCTAGTTTATTCAAAAGTGAATTCAGCTTCTTCAGTTTTGTTTTGCTTTGTTTCCTTCCACATTGTGAACCACCAACAAGGCCCTTACCAGAAAACAGCACCATGCTCTTAGATTTTTCAAGGCCTCCAGGATCGTGAGCCCATGTCAACTTATTTTCTTCTAAATTGTCCAACCTGTAGTATTTTGTTATAGCAACTTAAAATGGTCTACAGTAGTCACTGTCTCAGAAAATGGTTCTCTAACATCACTCTCCTTAAGTTACTCCTATTTTGGCCAATGAGGGCACTTCATTCTTGATGGAAGAAAAGGTAACAATCAATAATAGAAACCTTTCCTCTTCCCAACACTCAACCTGCTGGGGTACCATGGATGAGCTATCACTCCTGTCTTGAAGGAAGATGAGTCCCTACTATCTTCAGAGTCCTGAGTGCCCTAGAACCCCGCCAGCCTCCCTCACCATCTCCATGGGTGTGGTGGTTTAAAAGAAAATGGCCCTCAAAGGGGGTGGTATTTTTAGGAGGTGTGGCCTTGTTGGAGTGGGTGTGGTCTTGGAGGAAGTGTGTCACTATTGATTCAGGTTTTGAGTCTCATATGTATTCAAGCCACACCCAGTGAGACAGACCACTTCCTGTTGCCTGCAAGATGTAGAATTCTCAGCTCCTCTCTAGCATCATGTCTGCCATGATGATAATGGACTAAACCTCTGAAACTGTAAGCCACCACCTCAACTAAATGATTTCCCTATATGAGCTGCATGGTCATGGTGTCTCTTCACAGCAATAGAAACCCTAACTAAGACAATGAGTTTATGTCTGTCCTGTATTAAAAAGTTAAGCTCAGGGCTTTTCACTCCTCTGTCAAAACCTTCCATTACAACTCCTGTACTTAGCAGGAAATCCACAGTCCTCACCATCTGGTGAGGTGGTAGAACCCTGGACATGAGTCTGTGCCCTCCCAACCTCTCCAGCCCTGTTATGACTAAGCCTTCCCTCAGAATGAAAACCATGGAACTGGAAAGCTCACTTAATGCCAGTCCATCTTTTCTTTCAAGTTTCACATCTCTGCAAAATCTGCCTATCTGTTCACTCCTCAGAACCTAGGGTTAACATTTTTTTGAGAGTTTATGGTTATTGTCTGCAGGAGAGTCTGTCGGAGGTTTACTTTACCATATTGGAAAAGTAGGAAACATAACCAGTGCATCAGCTCTGGGGTGATGGTTAGCACTGCACTGTGTGTTTGCAGAAACACACCACTGATACACTGTCGAAATAAGAATGCTTAATTATATTTTATTATTCCGTTTGTCTTTACTAGCTGGAAACCAAGAGAAAAAAAAAACATCAGACTGGGAGAGGAAAGATGCACAAGCCTCTCAGTGGAGGAAAGGTATATAATTGTAAGAGATTCTGGAATTTTCTTGAAACAAAGACAAACCAGTAGGTTCTCTGAGGAATTCATGCTCCAGGTACAGTCTCTTCTTATGGTCTATGTGTGGGTCAGACAGTGGAGGAGGTCAGGCAGAAGTTTAGAAGTATAGGAGTATGAACTCCCCAGGGTGATAAGCTGGTAGGGTATAGGCTTGCGGAGGGTCATAGGCTGGTAGAGTGTGGGCTCATAGAGGGTCATAAGCTAGTGGAGTATAGGCTCATATACTGTCATAGGCTGGTGGAGTATGGGCTTGTAGAGGGTCATAGGCTGTGAGGTGTGGGCTCATAGAGGGTCATAGCCCGGTGGATTATGGGCTCGTATACTGCCATAAGCTGGTGGAGTATGGGCTTGTAGAGAGAGGGTCATAGTTTGGTGGAGTGTGAGATCTACATTGGAATAATCCAGTGGAATGTGGGCTTGCAGACAGAGGTGAGGGCTAATGTGCCTTTCAAATTAGGGCTCATTCTAAACTCAGAGTGTGATATGGCCTCTCCTTTCTTAATGATCCTAACATATAGCAATTTACTCACGATTTTATTTTATTTTTATTCTGTGAGTTAAAGATTCAGTGTCATAAGCTGGATAAAGAATTTCCTGTGATACTTTTATAAAGCAATCCTAACTATAGTAATGGTGGTATAGGTGTTGCGATGGTGGCAGCAGTGTTGCCTTTATAGAGGAGAAAGACTTTCATGTACTGATAGATTTTAACCTACTATGTTAGTGACCCATAAGTCAGAACATTACCACTTGACTTGGCTCTAATGAAAACTAGAAATTGTCACCTCCAAAGATAAGCACATCCAATGTCCTGGATAGAAAATAGCACCACTCCCTGACTGGGCTGAGACATCAGTCTCCTGGCTCCTCAGAAGCATTGACAGAACCAGCACTCAGGCGAGGTGAGGGCACCGGCACTGGGGACGTCTCTGGGATCTTAATTCACTCTCCATGTAAGAACCTGGGGCTTTGTTCTGAAGGACTAATCAGAGAGGCAATGATCTGGAAAGGCACTAGGGGAATGGGGAAATCTGATGCACATTAAACAGCTTGGTGCTAGACGCTAAGGCAACCTTCCTCAAGTCCTCATCTTTCCAAGGCTTCCCTAACCCACTGCAAGAGCCCACCTATGGGAATACGAGCGCTCAACTGAATCTCTAACTATAGAGGAGGGAAACACAGATGTCCATTTTTCCTCTACCTCTGAGTCAGATGGTAGGGTATGGGCTTGCAAAGGTCCAAAGATGAGAGGTATGATCAGGGATTAATCTGTGCCTATGGCCAAGATTTAGGTTGCATTTGTGGGCAGAGGTCAGTACATAGCAAGAATTGGAGAAAAGTGTAGTTGTCCCCCAATATGCTCTGGAGATTGGTTTCGAGACATTTGACACACACCCCTGTAGGTACCAAATCTATGCCTGCTTGTCGTCCTTGTATAGAATGGCATAAAATTCATATGTAACCCACACATCTTCCCACATACTTCAGCTAATCTCTGATATACTCATAATATGTAATACAATTTAAATGCTATATTATTGTTTAAGGAGTAATGACCAAAAAAGTCTGTTCTTTATAAAAGTTGGTTTTGATCTGCAATTAGTTACACTCATAGAGGCTAGGTGTAGCCAGAAGTTTTCCTGTGTCCTGCCCAGCCAGTGGTTGGGATAAATCTCTCCCACTCATGTCCCCCAAGTAAACACATAGAGGCTTAATATTATTTATAACTGCTCAGCCATTAGTTCAGGCTTATTATTGACTAGCTCTTATACTTAAATTAACCCATAATTTTTATCTGTATTTAGTCACTTTTTCTCAGTTCTGTCTTGTCATCTTGCCTCCTCTATGTCTGGCTGGCAACTCCTTGACTCAGCCTTTCCTCTTCCCAGCATTCTCCCCGTCAGCTTACCCCACCTATACTTCCTGCCTGGCTACTGGCCAATCAGCATTTTATTTATCAACCAATCAGAGCAACACATATTCACAGCATACAGAACGACATGCACAGTACTTCCCTTTTTCTGTCTAATCAAAAAGGAAGGTTTTATCTTTAACATAGTAAAATTACATATAATAGAACAGTTATCAAGCAAGAGTTAGTTACAATATCTAGTCTGTTTGTATTTCGAAAAATTAAAGAAAATATTTTATCTATCCTATATTTGTGAGTCAAAAGTTTCATATACAATTTATCTTTTATCATAATCAAGAAAAATTTCTGTCTGGGACCAGTATCAGGGCTCTGCCTCTGTCTTTGTCAGTGACCAAAATGTTTATCATATGCTCATGGTCAAGGTTAGGCTGTGGTTGGAGTAAGGATACCAGGAAAACTGGTTAGACCTAGATGGTCCCAAAGTTGCTCCAGTGAGGGTATCAGCTCATGGGGAAGAACTTAGGCTGTAACTGATGGAGTCAATCACATCAAAATGACTGAGGGATGTTTGTTTTAAATGTGGATGTTGTCACCTCATCCAATTACCCACAGGCTGTGGAAACTGCATTTCCATCAATTCCCCTGGTATTTCTATTGCACATAAGTCTGCTTTGAGTTCCCAAGGTTTTCCTTCTGGGGCTACCAAAGCCATATTGCACACTACCTAAGCATTTGTGTGTAATCCCATCTCTTTCCTCTTTAAGACTCAGAGCTATGGCAAATACAGTGCTCACTGCCAGCTGTGGAAACTTGCATGTACCTCCAAAGTTGGATTTGAGTGTGTGCATCTCTCTTTGTCTGGTCACAGAAGGCAGAGTACAGGACAGCAATGGTGACAGTGAAAATAAACTGAGCATTCCCTATGCCCTCTGCACAGTACTCAAGCTGTGTATCAGCCATTTGCATCCCTACAGCTGGGGGTTGGAACTATCCTGTTCCCACACCAGAGAGGAAAAGATTGAGCTTCAGAGAGGTTCTGAAGTCCACTCTGGGCCACATAACAATGACAGAGAAGCAGAGATGAGACTCATCCCTGAGTGAGCCCTCTAATGTCTTTTCTAAGCCACAGTAATCTATGATATTCTCTGAATACAGTAAAAAATGCAAACAGGGACACTAATAAGAAATTGTGCTCCCAACAACTCCCAACAGTAAGCCACACTTGCTCCATCAAACACTGAATGTATCATGTCTTTTCGACATGGAGCCTGTGTCTCTTCTTTTTCTGAACTTCTCAGAAGATTGGGGAAACCTGAGCCTTGCACTCACTCAGTTTCTGGATATATATAGAGATGCTGCTTCTCTTTGCCTCTGCTCTTCAGATCACAGCTGTCTTCCTCTGGAGGCAAGTAGGAAGGGGCCCCAAGTCTACCATCTTACACCCACAACAAACTTCTCTTGGGAAAGTTCTCTGCAGAAATGTTGCTCCTTTCTCTGAGTCACTGAAGATATTTGGGCATAACTGGGATGCATGGCCTGTTCTTTCCAGCTTTAAGGCATCAGGTGGGTTAGCTGAGATTCACCCAGCAAGGTGTATGCCAAGCCAGTGGGAATCTGGCTCATTGCTCTGTAGGTGATTCCAGTGGGAGAGGACAGAAAGTGTCATTTGCTTCATTTGTTAAACACATGTGTTAAATCACAATCACACATGCACATCCTTCCAAAGGTCAAGAGCCTATGAGAGCATGCACCCTTGCACACTGACTCCTCCCAGCCACCTTCCAGACAATGAGGACCCCTCAGGAAAGTATGTCAATTAACACTTCAATGTTTCTATTTATTTTTTCAGACCCCAGTAGTACATTCACTCATTTATTTCAACTAACATCTATTTGTGAAGTGTGTCCAGTCCCTGCTGGGCGGGGCATAAGAGAATAACTAAATATGGTCCCTCCACTTTGAAACAGTGTTAGTCTATAGGTTGAAAGGATGGTTGGGCATTGCAACAGGTATTTTGTAAGGCCAGACTGGTAAAATGACAATACAGTAGAAGCCAGGTATGGTAGCACAGGCTTCTAAGCTTTACACTCAAGAAGCTGAGACAGGAGGATGAGAAGTTTGAAGATCATCTAGACTACACAGTGAAACCTGAGAGACCTTATATTTAAAGTCTAGAACTAAGCAAATGAAAATGCAAGTGGGATTTGTGGAAGGGGAGGATGCTGGACTCCAGGATCTCAATCAAACTGAGGATGTCAGCAGGGAAGGATTGGGCAGATCCTTGGAGGTGAGAGGAAATCTAGGATTTGGGGAAAGAACAGATAAGAGTCCAGTGCAGGAAAAGCCAGAAACTCCTATGGCTCTTATCCTATGGGATTTGGAGAGCCACAGGTCAAGACCTTGATTTCTTCATCCACAGGATGGGGAAAAATGGCATTGGTCACCACCAACTGAGAAGTCGTAAGCCCAGCAGATCCTAGCCACTGACATCCCATCCTCCTCTTTACCCCACCTTACCCATCCGCCCCAGGTGTGCTTGACTGAACTATCTTTTCCCTCCAACTTCATGGCATGAGATTGTCTCAATGAGATTGTCACCTGTGTCAGTAACATGCTGGTGTCCATGGCTCTGTGGGAGCTGTTAAAGGGGTGGGTGGTGCGTTCTTGCTCAGGACAAGCAGTCTAGGGCTTCTGAAGCAGGCTGTACAGGGTCCACGGGTTCTATTAGAAGTCCTGATGCAGCATCTGTGCACATAAATATTTGGCAGTAGGTGTTAACATGAAGGTGATTTCTGCAGAAGTACTAACTCCATGGTATTGCTGTCTTCAGTCTGTGTCTTCTTGTCATGGGGACAGGTTCAGTGTGCTGCCGCATGGCCATCCCAGCATTCATGGGGCTGAGACATGAGGATTATGAATCAAAGGTGAGTTTGGGCTATATAAAAAAGACCATGTTAATATAATATAGATAGATAGAGAGAGACAGACAAACTGACTGACCAACAGATCTATCTATCTATCTATCTATCTATCTATCTATCTATCTATCTATCATCTCTCTCTATCTATCTATCATCTCTCTCTCTCTCTCTCTCTCTCTCTCTCTATATATATATATATATATATATATATATATATATAGAAAGTGTGGGGAGATCACTCTGTCAATGTTTTTGCTTGTTTTGTAAGCAAAAGAACCCCAATTCAACCCCTAGAATCCACATAAAAATCTAGATAAAGTGACATGTGCTTGTAATCTCAGCACTGAGATGGCAGAGCCAAGGGGATTTCTAGGGCTCTCTGCCCAGCCAGTCTAGCCTGTTTGGAAAATTGTAATGAGAGAACTAGTCTCCAATCAAGAACAATGGTGATTAAGGAATGACACTGAAGGCTATCATCTGGCTTCAGTGCCCGTGTGCACACACATGAACATGCATACACATACACACACACACACACACACACACACACACACACACACAAGTGGTCTCAAACCACAGCCCCAGGATGGTGTCTCTGTGAGTTAGGCTACCCTGCCTCTCCTAACAGGGCATAGGTGAGAGGCAATGAATCCTAGAGCTAGTTGGCATGTCTCTAAAGGCAATGTTGCCCCATCAGCGATGTGAATGACTCGCAGCTTTAACTTCCCTTCTCATCTAGCATCTGCTTGCATGGCTCCAGTGATGGGTTTCTCACATTTCAAGTACAATATTCATCTGTGGACAGATCAGATTAGGAGAGGCCCTGTATGTTGGGCTGAAATCCATCCATCTTGGGAAGGGTTAATGAGACAAACACAACACTTCTTATAGAAGCTTTCCTATCCCTCACTCAGCCTAGAAGCATTAATTCCATCATCAAATGGGCAGCCCTGGGGAATGAACTTTTAAGGGCTTAAAACAAGGTAGGTTAATTAAAATCTTTGATCAAAGCCCCATAAACAGAGTAAAACTTCTCTCTCTTAATTATCCTGGATAGTCTCACAAGCAGTAAAGCCAAAGGGGAGAAGATGAAGAGGCAGGGGGTGGGGTGCATGGTGAGGAGCGGGGGTAAGAATATTCCAGAAAGGAATGGCCACCAGCCAGGAACTGCCATGTTAACCTTGTCACCAGCTTCTTATGCCAGGACTCCTGGGGAAATGGAGAAGCCAGTCTTGCTTAATTGATAATGACTCGCCAAGCATTTCCTGTAGCAGTTGCTCTACTGAATACCACAACACAAGAAGACCTACCTGTCACCAGTGAGGAGGAGCTGGGGTCTCACTGAAAGACTGGGAGTGGATAGTTGAAGTTAAGGCGATTTGCATCCCCCAGCAGAGCTGCAGGAATGGGCTGCAGAGCACAGAGCAGGGGCTCTAAGCTGAGGTTGAGAAGGTCAAGGAATGCTTCTAGAATGGCAGCCTTGAATTGGGACATGGCAGTGTTGTTGAATCAATGAGATGTCGAGCAAGAGTAAGTGCTAGCTGGAATGGAGAAACCTGGAGGTGAGACTGTTCTGGGCTGGGTAGGAACAGGAAGTAGAGTCAGATGGTCAGCAGTGAGGGACAAGACCAGAGAGCCTGCGGATTATGAACTGTGTGTGCTAAGGACAGTTTCAAAGGAGAGCCAGAGGAGGATCTGGAGATTTATTACGGTCAAATGGGGATTGGTGAGAGAAAAGGAATGGGACAGAAAGCCCAGATTACACACACTTATTGTCCAAGGAGAGAAAGTTTATCCAGTCTTAGGTAACGGCCAAAGAAGGGAAGGAGAGAGGGAGGGAGGGAGGGAGGGAGGGAGGGAGGGAGGGAGGGAGAGGGAGAGAGAGAGAGAGAGAGAGAGAGAGAGAGAGAGAGAGAGAGAGAGAGAGAGAGGAGAGAGAGGAGAGAGAGAGAAAGAGAGAGAGAGAGATTTGGTCAAGGTACAAGTGTCCAGGTGAGTCTAGGATTCCTGATTAAGTGTCTCTGTGGATGGTGGTCCTCTTTGACTTGCTGGTACATCAGTGAGATGCAGGTAGAGGGTTGGTGGAGAGTGAGAGTTTACGCTTGAACACTTGGAGCATGATGGGCCAATGACCAAGTGCAACCTCACTTCTACCCACCCCAACTCAAACCCACAATGCTTACCTACGTCTGTAAGAATGGGTGCAAAATGCCCAGGGCCACCACCTTCCAGGCAATGCTTGGCCTTGTAGAGCTCTTGCTTCCCTACCAGGCTCTCTGTAGCCACCAGGACTTCTGTCTCATCCGCAAGTGTCCTAGGTTCCTTCCTGCCTCCAGGCCCTCACACATTCTGTTCCCAATATCAGGCACACCTTTTCACCTTCTTTCACTGTTGGTCCTTACCTGTTTTTTCAGTCTCCCTGTCTTCATCTTGTTCACAGGAAGGACTTGCATGGCTCCACTCGCCAAGGTCTAGAGAATTGGACCACTGTTTGGATTGTTAGTCCTGCCCTAAGCCTAGATTCTGATTCAGCAGCTCCTCTTGCACAGGGACCAGGAATCTGCACTTTAGCAAGCATACCAGTTGATTCTACCTACAGAGTCTATAGACTAACATCCAAAGAGTCCGACCTGCAGTAAATCTCAGCTACGAAGTAAAGCATGATGGTGCTACAGGGTGACGGCAGGGGCCTTCACTGTGCCCTCCACTCTCTACCCTCTGATCCATCATTGACTTGGATACCAATTACTAATGATATCATGTCCATTGCAGTTACAACTTAGGATGTGGACAACTCATGCTTTTATACCGTGTAAAATATAAATAAAGGCATCCTGAGGAAACTCTGTGGTTTATATTGATCTTTATTGATATGTAACTCAACACAATATGATTTCTATGGAATTGCAACTCTAAGAAGCCCTCCTTATTCCTCAGGGGCTTGCTTCTCCAGGCTTCTGTGTGCAGAGATTCTGACATGATGTTATTGACATGTGCCTAAGCTCAACACTTCAGGAAAACAGCAATAAAAACTCCCCCACCCTTTCTTAAAAAAAAATTATTGCTAAGAACCATGCTTTCCCAAAGAATTACAACAGACTTGAGGATGGCCCACTGGTTTCCTAAGACAAAAACACACATCATCTCTCCAAGTTCCTAGTCTCATAAATGCTTAGCTGTTTGTCATCCTGAAACTAGCCGGACTCACAGATGAACACTTTCTGTTTGGTTGACTGTCGTTTGTCTTCTCCACCTGTAAAACTCTCCACATGTGGCTTGGTGCTTCCTCCTTATTATAGCCCCAGTCACCCCTGCCACACCCCAGGCCCAGCAAGACACAGTCCATTTCTTCATTGTCATATGTTGTCTGACAGGAGTCACCACCACAGTTAGTGCTTATATTTCAGGAAGTTGATTCACTGCCAAGGTCAGAATAGCAAATGGGGACAGGGTCACATCATGGCTTCCAGTTTTACCCATGGTTATTGCCCCAGGAGGGCTTCTCTGTGTCCCAGAGTCCTGGGCTGTATGAATCCTTCTCTGGAACAGGACAATTAGGGGACCACAGATCAGGAGGTTATCACGGGATAAAAACATTTCCTAAATGGATGAAGGCAGATACAGAGGGTCTCCCAAAACAGATCTATTTTTAAAAACCTTGAAATTATGTTAGGGACATGGGCACTCCCTCAGCAGCCACACACTAAGAGGAAAGCGAAGATTTCCTGAATCACCATCCTCTTGTCTGGAATTTCTGTTACTGTTGTGTCTGAACCCAGGGGACCACAGCCATCAAGAGAAGGCTCTGGGTGAGGGGTCAGTGGCCTGGGATCAGTCTGATGTTATTTTTCTTGTTAGATCTTCATAGATATTGGTCCACTGACTGAGATGGTCCTGATCCTGGTCCTGGACCAAGTTTCAAGCAGGACAGCCTCTACTCAGTTCCCTCAAGGAACACAGTCATAAAGGGCCAAACTCATGGGAGGGGCTGCTTAAGTTAAAGCCTTTCTATTATTGACACCCCTGAACCTGGTGTGCAATGGGTGCTGGAGATAATGGCAGCTAATAATCTCTGCTACACGAGGAGTGTCCTGCAAGCAGGATTTGAGCCCAATTTCTTCCATCCAAATGTGTTGCACGTCGAAAGCTAGACTGTGTATCTGTGAGGAAAGAAACCAAATCACTCTCGAGTTTGGGATAGAGGGCCCTTTTCCTGTGTCCCGAGTGTATGGGCAGAAGGGACCCCACCCACTACCTGTCCTTCCCTGCCCACCTCCTCCTGAAGAAGGAGCCTGATTGCTCCCAGAAGCCTCCACCCTCCGGAGCCAATTTGGGATGGAAATGAGCTCCTGCCTGGATGCATCTGTACACGGAGGGAAACAGTTGGCGTCATAACCTTGGGGGTAAAAAAGACAAACAAAAGAGTCTCCAGAGATCCATCAGAGACCTCGGGAAGCTGTAAAACATATGTTGCAACATATTGATCCTTGACAAGCCCCAGCAGTAAAGGAAGCCCTTTCCTGCCCACACTGGCCAATGAAGACCTGGGGGCAGCATCTTGTTTTTCCCTTTCCCTCCCCCAGCAGGACTCCAAAGGTAGAGTCTCCATCTCCAGCTTGTCAAGCTTTGAAGAGAAATCCACCCCACAGCTGGCGGCCACCAGGCTCCTAGGCCAGGTGCAGGTGTGGAGCTTCCCCACCCCAGGTGCCAGAACTCTTAAAGCAGCTGTTCTCAACCTGTGGATCTCAGTCTCTTTGGGGCTGAACAACCCTTTCACAGGGGTCAGACGTCAGATAGCCTGCACATCACATATTTACATTATGATTCATACCAGTGGCAAAATTATGGTTATGAATTAGCAACGAAATAATTTTATGGTTGGGGGTCACAACATCACGAGGAACTGTATTAAAGGGTCGTAGCATTAGGAAGGTTGAGAACCATTGCCTTAAAGCATCAATTGTTGAGGCTAGGTGGGTTGTCCCTGGATAAAGAGGGAGTCACCATGTGAATCCTCTAACCTAGTGACATTATAGTCACCTAGATGCCCATGACCTTCCCTGGGAGTACTGACTTCTGGGGTGCTTCCTGGGCCTCAGGATTTTTCCAGCTCTCAGATTAACTCTTATGAACACCCCAGGGCACAAACCACCTGGTTTAGGAAGAAAAGAAAAGTTATTGCTCAGATCTCAACTTTCTAAAGACACCTTTGAAAGACGTTTTTTGTAATAAGAGTTAAAGTCCTTTTTGGTTTGCAGGAGAAACAATTTCCTTTGCAAGAGCCACAGAAAGGATCAAATCCCAACTGGATGAGATCATAGAGCAGGAAGGATGCAGGACACTCGTGAGAGCAGCTTTTCCTTCTCAACGGGAAATTAAATTCTCTCAGAAGAAGAGCCAGGAGGAAGGAATTTAGGCCAAAGGTTAGGTAACCCCTTGATAATGCTGAGAGAGAAAGGGTCTGCGTGTAACCTACCCACAACCTTGTCATCCCCCTAGAAGGTTAATGGGATGACATAGATAGAGCAGGTGTGGGACAGGGTCTACAGGGACAGGGTCTACAGGACATCTCAAAGGGTCTCAGGCACCTGGTGCCTTAGTCTAGATTTCAGTCGTTGGGCTGGGAAGTGATGTAGACAGCAGGGGGCAGGAGCATCAGCAGATGCCACCAAAGGCACCCTCCAAAGACCAAAGCACCAAAGAGGAGCAGACAGACAAAAGGTTGCTAGGAAGAAAGACTTTGTCTACCTTCACCCGGAAGTGGTCCCGCAGGAAGAATTTACGCTGGGTTAAACATAGGTTTGTTTCTGCTGAGTTGCAAACGGAGGAAATTTGGGAGCAAATTAAGTTTAGTAATAAAAAAAACGAAGACAGTTACATTTCTGCACAACTGAATATAACTATAAATCTTAAACCTGCTGTGAGGTCTGTTCAAGAAAGAAGAAATATACACAGCCAAGGAACAGAAAGAGGTGCTCGGGCTCGGCAATAACCCAGCAAGCACAAATCAAAGACAGAGCAGCACACTGTTTGGGCTGCTGGGGTGGGAGGCATTCTAAAACCTAACGCTGACTTCAGAGAAGGCAGGTAAGCCAGTCTCTGCCACACTGGTGGTGAGCTACATGTAATTTCTCAGAGGGACAGCTGGAGATTTAAAGTTACAAGAGTTATGATGGAGTGGCCAAATGAGGGAATAGACCTTGGTGGCTAGCTTTAAAAATGTAACCTAGCTGGGAGGTGGGGGAGCACACCTTTAATCCCAGCACTCAGGAGACAGAGCTAGGTGGATCTCTGTGAGTTCGAGACCAGTGAGATCCAGGCCAGGTACCAAAACTACACAGAGGAACCCTGTCTCAAAAAAAAAAAAAAAAAAAAAAAAAAAAAAAAAAAAAAAAAAGAAAGAAAAAAAGAAAAAGAAAAGAAAAAAAAAAAAGAATGTAATCTAGGCCCAGAACCAGGGTTATGAGTTGGCCTACCCCAACATCCACCCCATCTGTGATCTGCTGAAGCACATAAAGGGACTGGTCCTTCAGACCCAAAGCTGCAGGATCTCCATGACACAGGGCAACAACAACAGAATAACCAAGAGGAGTCCCAGTGAGGGCCCAACATCCATAGTGTAGCAGACACCAGAGGCCTTGAACCAGACCAATGACTCTTTGCAATGAACACTTGCAAGTAAAGATATATGGATAAAGGGTTCACTGTGTGACTTGCTGTGTCACACTACGGCTTCCATGATGAGATTGATTTTTCTTTTTTTCTCTTAAATTTTATTTGGGGGGTGGGTTGCAAGGAAGAGGATAGATACAAAGGGACAGGGAAATGAATGGGATGGAGATGTATGATGTGAAAGATACAAAGAATAAATAAAAAAGAAAATTAAAAAATGTAGTCTAACAGTTTTGAGAAAGGCCGAGGGAATGGGAGAGAAGGGCAAGGCCTGCCAGCCATGTTTGCCATGTTTGGGCTGGCCAGAGTCCCTTCAGCTGCTCTTCCAGAAAGACCTGGGTTTGATTCTAGCACCCACATGGAGGCTCACAGCCATATGTAACTACAGTTCTGGGGCCTCATATCCCCTCTTGTGGCATCCCAGGGCACCAGGCATGCATGTGGTACAGAGACATACATGCAAGCAAAACATCCATACACATAAAATAAAATACAATAAACCAAATAGCTAATAATCAGATCTGGACAAAGTCATCTTTCATTAAAAAAAAACAAAAACAAAGTATCAAAGTTACTTTAGAATGGGCTCTCTAACTTGGATAGGGGTTTATAATATTAAGTGAAAAATGGGTTAAAATAATGTTTATTGATTCCTAAATCATTGGCTAGATAGATAAATGATGAGAAATTGTATACTTATAGATACAATCCACAAACATGAAATATTAAAAGAAGTTTTGTTCTATATTTATTGTTATTGTGTATGCATGATTTGTGTGTATACACATGTGTGGGTACATGTGTCATAGCACTTATGTAGAGGTCAAAGGGTAACTTTCTTTAATTGATTTTTTTCCGTCTATCTTTACATGAGTTCTGGGGATAAAATTCAGATCACCAGGCTTGATCAGCAAGCATTTTTACCCAGTGAGCCATCTTGCTGGCCCAATTTTTACACTTTTTATTCATTATTATTATTATTATTATTATTATTATCATTATATCTGTGTGTGTGTGTGTGCGCGCACACACATGATGTGTCCAGAGGGAAAAGGACCTACTTCTGCAATGCTAATGATCTTCCTGAATTGCTGTTCTGACTGTACCTTCCTTTTTCTTCACTATGTTCCTAACGTTTCTACAGTAAGCGTGCATTGCACATATGTTGTGGTTTGAATGTGAAATGTCCCCCATAGCCTCATGTTCGTCCACTTGGTCTCCAGATGCTAACACTGATGACAAGTTTGTGGAACCTTCAGGAGGCAGAACCTCCCTGAAGAGAGTGGGACACTGGCACGGTAGTAGACCTGGAGGCTTTCTAAAGTGGCCCCACTTCCTATCTACTGGCTACTTCCTGTTCTGCCATGACGTGACGAAAGAGTTCCTGCTGCCCGCTCCTGTCGCCATGTTTGCAGCCATGTTCTCCCACCAGGGTGGACTGTATCCCCTCTAACTGTGAGCCCAAAATGAGCCATTTCTCCCTTCAGCTGCTCCTTCTCAGGTATTTGGTCACCGCGACAAGAAAGGTGACTAATACAGATGGTTGTTTTTAAAGGTGGAAAGTGAAACACACGCTTAGTCTTGCTCCTCCTCAAACCCCACTTGGGCAATACAAATATTTTCTTTTCAGAGATAATTCTATAGCTTTTCTTTGATAAATAAAAGGATATAATTGAAACAAAGATTTGGAGACTGAAAATCAGAAGCAAGGAATGTCCATAGGCAGTCTAGCGTACAATTCAGACCACCCGCACCCGCCACCACCATATTACACTGGAAATGGAGATTAAAACACAGAGAAAACAAGGCCGCGTTTGTCTATTTGTGAAGTGAGATCCCAGGTCTCACTGCTCTTCCCTGCAGAGAATTGAAGGCTTAGCCTCTGAAAGGACCAGTCACTGGAGAAATTAAAAAGAGAGGGAATAGAGACCCCCAATGACAGGTAGGAGCAAGGAGCATTAGTGAAAGATGACACACTGTCACAGTCTGAATATGAAATGTTCCCACAGGCTTGTGGTTTGAATGCTTGGGCCCCAGATGGCAGAGCTATTTTGGTGGATTAAGGAAACTTTAGGAAGTGGGGCATATCCAGAGGAAGTAGCTAGGTGAGTGGGAATAGATCTCTGCTCGTCCCTCTCCTCTTCTTCTTCCTCCTCCTCTTTCTGTGAGCCATGAAGCAGATAGTTCTCCTCTGTTACACATTCTCACTGCCATGGTGCTCTACCCAAGTGCCTGGGGCAAGCAACCATGGACAATCCCCTCTGCAACTGTGACCCCATATAAACCCTTTCCTGCTTTAAGGAAAATGTTCCTGGGGTAGGTACATTAGCCAACTTCTCGTTGCTGTGATGAAATACCCAAGAAGAAGCAACCTAAGAGAGAAAGTGTTTATCTCAGCCCACAATTGGGTGGGGTGAAGTCTGTCATGGTAGGGAAAGCATGGCTCCAGGAGCCTGAGGCAGCTGGACACATTGCCCCGACAGTCAGAAGGCAGAGAGCAAGCAGGCACTGGGTCTGACTTTAAAACGTCAAGACACACAACCAGTGATCCTCTCCCCCAGTGAGGCTCTACCTTCTGAAGGTTCCATTGCCTTCCCCAAAGCACCACCATCTAGAAACCAAATGTTCAAACACATGAGCCCATGAGGGGCATTTTCCTCTCAAACCACAACAGCAAGGAATTTGATCTCAGCATCAGGGAAGTAACCAGTGCACATACTCAATATGCACCCTCCCCTGCCAGTCACCTTCTCTCCATCTCCCAGAGTGCCAGGTGACAGACATAGAGATATCTTCTCTAGGTGACCTGACAACCCCACAAGGAAAAGCCTAAGGATACTAACTCCAGAGCTCCCCAAAGATCACCTACCCCGAAGCCTACAAGTCACCAACTCTATCCACAAGTATGTTTCACTGAGGAGGAGCTTTCAAATGGGAGCAACAACTGTGTCTTGCCCCCAGGCATGTGAGTAAAACTTTAATGTGGAAGACAGAAACTAGAGCAAGCACGATCAAAGGAGAAACTTGGAGGCAGTAAGAGAGGAAGCTGGATCAACCAGTCCCCACAACTGCCTTCGAACGCATACCCCCAGTTTCCTGAGGGTCTCCCGCTAGATCCATATCTAACCCATTCCATTTCTCTCAGTAGCAGTACACAGGGGCCTTTGGAGCATTCTAAACCCAAGCCAGGACCCAGAGTGATCTCAGAGAATCACAGTCTGCTGGGAAGAGAAGGGGAGCCATCCGTGGAGGTGAAAGGGAGAAGTTCCCATCATCCCCAGTAGATAGCTCCCAGAGTAGATAAGTAAGACACTACCACCTATTCATAGATGGCGAGTGACCACAAAAGCAGACACGGGGTTGGAAGTCTCAAACACTAAGATACCAAAATTAGAGTTTTAGGATGGACAGGAGTACAGGAAAAAATTGAGTAGGGGGGATACTAGATATGAATTCCCAAACAGAAGGACCCATATTGAAGGGAAGATGATCCCCAACTTGTAAGTCTATACCCAGCTAACCTATCAATGTAAAGATCAGATAGAATAATTCCAGAGGTGAACAGAAAGGAGGATTAAAATGTTTTATTGTATTTATTTATGTGGGTAGAGGACAGGGAGCACCTGTGCCATGCTGTGCATGTGGAAGTCAGAGCACAGAAAAGGGGAAGTGCTGTGGGATGTTCTGTATGGCAAATGTGTTGCTCTGATTGGTTAGTAAATAAAACACTGATTGGCCCGTAGTCAGGCAGGAGGAAGTATAGGCAGGACAAGGAGGAGAATAATTCTGGGAAGTGGAAGGCTGAGTCAGAGACACTGCCAGCCGCCGCAATAACAAACAGCATGTGAAGATGCCGGTAAGCCACGAGCCATGTGGCAAGGTATAGATTTATAGAAATGGATTAATTTAAGATATAAGAACAGTTAGCAAGAAGCCTGGTACGGCCATACAGTTTGTAAGCAATATAAGTCTCTGTGTTTACTTGGTCGGGTCTGAGCGGCTGTGGGACTGGCGCGTAAGAGAGATTTGTCCTGACTGTGGACAAGGCAGGAAAAATCTAGCTACAGAGCACAGCTCGTAGAAGTAGAAGTTGGTTATCTGGCTCTACTACGTAGGTTCCAGGGATTGAACTCAGTCCGGTCAGACTTGGAAGCAAGCGCTTTCATTGCTGAGCCATCGTGCTGGCCCAGAGAGCTTCTAGATAAACAATAACAAGTGCATAATGTATTGGGCTCTTTGAGTTACGCACATGTGTAACTTGGATATAAATAAAGCAAATTCTACATTTTTCTTTAATTTGGCCATTGAACGAAAGGATTTCCCAAGTTTCTTTTAGCTGTAGTGGACATACAACTCAATGTGAGCTTTTTAAAAATCACATGGGGGATGGGAAAAAATGGTTCAGTGGGTGCCTGCTGTATATATATGGCCCCAGTGTTGGGAGAGGTGAAGAGAGGAAGATTCCAGGGGCTTGCTGGCTAGCCAGTCTAGCCAAAACACCAAGCTCTTTTCATTGAGAGACTCTTTTTCAAAAAAAAAAAAAAAAAGGCAGAGCCCTGTAGAGGAAGACACCTAAAGTCAGCTTCTAGTTTCCACACACCCACACTTGAGTTGAGGGCACTTCCTCCATAAACAAACAAAAGAAGTAACAGTGGGCAACTTTCTAACTCCCAGGTCTTCTAGCGTTACCTGCTCTTTGTCAAAGGACCCTAGAACAACAAGTAAAGCTTGTCTTTACTCCCACTGGTGTTCTGGCTTGGGTGCATGCTGTTATGACATTGCCTGTGAGACCCGAGGTTCAACAGCGAGGCACAGGGCTACTGAGAAGCTGGAGCAGGTCCCCTACCCAGCATCACTCCGAACTCCACCCCCAGGCAGACCTCTGATCCTGGCCAGTCAAGGGAAGTTCCTCTGCGAGCTTGCTCAGCTCCCTTCCATCACCATGGATATTTCCAGGGCTGCTGCACATACACTCCCTGAATGAGATGGCTGTGTCCGTCTTATCTCAACAACCTGCTCATCACAGCATGGCATCTGTACCCACTTCACACCCACACTGAATGCTAGGGCCATAGCCTTGGACTGAGTCACTGCCAGGAAAATGCTCTGCAGCTTCCAGCCAGGGAGCAGGCAGACCCAGCAGCCACCCTTCCCGGCCACCCCGCCAACACAACAGCAGGGGTTTCTCCACCATACAGCTAGCATTTATTATTCTTAAAATAAAGTGGTGCCACGCGGCATTAATTCAGGAGGAGAAGCTGCAAATTCCAGGCCTCTTTGAAAGCTTGTTTTCACAGTGAATTAATGGGCCTTAATTTAACACTGCATCAACAAGCTGGGTTTTGGAAAGAATTCTAAGTAGCTGCTATCTGCATCAGCCCCACCCCTGGCTTCCAGGGCCACCTGGACACATGACCACAACAGTCCAGCTATTTGCAACAGCTCATGTCTACCAGGTGCTAGCTGCTATGCGTCAAGAGCTGTGCTAAATTCCTTGTATACGTGTGTACCTGGTCTTCACTGAGGCCTTTAAAGTAGACCCTACCACTTGTCTTCCTGGAAGAGGAAAACTTAGGAATGTGAAAATCACATGGGTAGGGCATGCTAGAACCCATGTACACCTGTGTGCTGGTAGAAACCCAAGAGGAAAAAAAAGAGCTTTGGTGACCCAGCCTGCCTAAGTTCACCACTTTGCTATCATGTCATTTACTTTTGCTAGCTGTATTGTTTAAGTTAGATGAAGCTTATCACCCTTAAATAATATAGGCTGGTAAAAATTGATTATGATGTAGCCACTTGCTCAGCAGCCCATAGGCTGCCAATCAACCCTAAGCATCTGAAATGGGAGAGGCTGAGAGCCATTCACTCACCACTGGGCTGCCCTTCAGAGGTTGGAAGGAAAACTTGTCCAGACTGCTGCCTGTCCAGACACATTTATTTGAATAGTAATGGAGCTGCTCTTCGTTTGAGCTCAGAACTAGAAGTCTGGGGGTTTTAATCCATGACTACTTCCCTATCTTCATAGCTCCTGCCAGCTGCTGCCTCCCTTCCCCAGCCTAGACTCCTTCGCCATTTTGCCACATCTTTCTCAGCATTTTTCATGTTGTTCTAGTCTTCTTTCTATTGCTACGATTACACCGCACAACCAAAAGCAGTTTTTGGAGGAAGGGGTTTGTTTAATCTTACAGCCTCTAGTCCGTTACTTCGGGAATCCAGGGTAGGAACTCAAAGCGGGAACCTGAGAACAGGAACTTACGGAGGAGTGCTGCTCACTAGCTTGCTCCTTGGCTTGCTCAGCTTCCTGTTTTCTACACCCCAGAAGCATCTGCCTGGGGTGGCACCATCTACAGTGGGCTAGCCTTTCACACACCAATCATCTATCAAGAAAGGGCTCCACAGGCTTGCCAACAGGCCAGTCTGATGGAAGGCATTTTCTCAACTGAGGTTTCCTCTTCCCAGATGACCCTGCCTTTTGTCAAGATGACAAAAGAACTGACACATATGTGGTGGACTTTTCTGGAGGCCCTGGAAATGTAGAGATGCGCCAGGCGCGGCCCTGGTTTATAAAGAAGTACAGAAGCCAGTGAGTGAATGATACCCACATGGTTCTGTGACCAATAGAAGCTGAACAGTGGTGAAGGACCACAGAGGACATGACATAGAAGCAACTGGCCCCCCGTGGGCTGGCCCTGTGAGGTGTCAGAGAAGCGGGTGTGTGATCTAGCCTTGAGAGAGAAGCCATGTGTCAGCCAGGCAGATATGAGGAAAAGGAGTGTTGGGTTCCAAGGACAGCAGGGCACAGAGAGGAAGGGGAGGGAATGGCAAATTTGCACCAGGACGTGCAGGGAACAGGGAAAGGCCTGGGAAGGGAACATAGAGAAGTAAGTGGCAAATGAGGGTCAGGGAGGCGAGAGCTAGGAATTCGCCACCTAGGACTTGGATGCTGTTCCCAAGGCAGTAGAGAACAAAGTGCACAGCTAAGCAGGAGAGCAGAATGATGTGGTCTTTTGGGAAGAGCACACCTGTGTCCATATAGAAGGCCTGTCTTGAGGAGAGTGACAGAAGGTAGACCAACATCTGGGAATCTGAAAATAACTTCAGGCAACATCGTTTTAGTCTTGGATGGAAACGACATGTTTTAGGATACAGGCTTTGCCCCACAAAGGGAACCACAAAATTGCTTCAGACAAAGACTCTTTAAACTTCTTGTTTAGAAAAATAACCTCAACATTCAGTCTTCCTGTGATGGAAACTGAAATATGAGGTTTGTGTTTATGATTGAAACGAAAAACGACGGAGATTGAGGTTGGAGATGGCTGGTTGAATATTCATAGGTACCTCCACTTCCTTACAAATCGCATTAAAATGACAGGAGAAAAATAAATACATACGTCAGTTGATGGTTGCACTGGGGCAGCGGGGAGGCAGGATGCCGGGGATGAGAGTTAATGGCTCCCTCCAAAGAGCAGAGTTAAATAGAGAAGGAACAGAAAAATAATGGGACAGGACAGTAAGCAGGTCAGATGCATTGAAATGCCCCTCTTATCACACTGATTATACCCACAAAGAGAGAGAACTTGATCACAATCATAATTAACAAATACAATTCAACAGATAGAAGCTGATAAAAGTGAAGTATTGTATATTTACATAGACCTTCTAGGATGTGATCATCCTGAATGTTGGGTTATAGCGTTGCCTGCCTGTTTTTTTCTGTGAGCTCTGGGGATCCAAATTCTTGTCCTTATATTTGTGGGGCAAGCACTTTCCACTGAGCTATCTATCTGCCCATCCCCCACAAAAAGTTTAAAAGCACTATCCAATGGTAATTGAAAATCAAATTTATAAAACATTTAAAAATTAAAGACCTGTCACAAAATAGGGAAATAGATGGACCTTGGTTGGAGAAGCTTCTTTCGAGGTGGATAGCAATCAACACAGAATTCCTTAACTGATCAAAGAGCTGAGGCGGGGTTGAGTGCCAACCCTAAATGGGACGTTTTTAATCAACCCTATAACACCCTCCAAGGCTCAAGAAACATCACAGAAGAGGGACCAGAAAGAATGTAAGAACTGGAAAATGGAGCTATCACACCAGGCTATGACATGATTATTGTATCCATGAACTCACAACAATTGTGGTTACTTGCATTACCTGCCCAAGATCAAGCCGACTAAAATCCCTGCATGGCGGGGGAAGACAATTTCCAAAACCACTGCCTTACTAAGGAGCTATTGATCATTAATAACTGCTGGGGAAAGAGAACCATTCTTTTTTGTGTGACCACTGGTGGGGCTTCCATAATCTAGAGCAGTGGTTCTCAACCTGAGGGTCACGACCCCTCTGCCAAACCTCTCTTTCCAAAAAAATTTTACATTACAATTCATAACAGGAGCAAAATTATGAAGTAGTTATAAAGTGATAACAAAAATAAACTTATGGTTGGAGGTCACCACAGCATGAGGAACTATATTAAAGGGTCACAGCATTAGGAAGGTGGGAGAACCACTCATCTAGAGGATGGCCCCATACCCACATACATGTGAACAGCAGTAATTAGTAATTAGTAGGTTATCAAAAAGAAGAAGAAAAAGGCAGGAATTTAGGAGAGAAGCTATTAGGGGTTGAGGAGTTGGAACGGAGAAATGGGGAGTATACATGATTTATTTCATTTTATCATAAGAAATTTTTAAGGAATAATAGAAGACACAAACATAGCTATATATAAAAAATCATGGAAAATGAGGAACAAAGCTCACTGCAAAGAAAGACTGATCACCCTGAACACTGTTGCTACTAAAAGAAAGAATGGAGATGAATAAGCCCAGCTTTTACTTTGGTAAGCTAGATAATAAACTGGGGAATTTTTTAAAAGGTAGAATGGAAGATTGAATCTTTGTGGTATAAAGCAAACAAAAATGCATTTAAAATGTCTATGGAACTGGATAAGCTAAAAACTGGTTATTTGAAAAGTCTAATAAAATATACAAGCTTCTGGAAAGCTTGCAAAGAATCAAAGAATGGGAACACAAATACTCAATATTTCAAAAAGTAAATATGCCTATAAAGAGACTGAAGGTTACTAGAGAATGCTACATACCAGTAAATATGAAATAATGATTTTTTCTGGAAAATAAATATTTCAAACATGTCTGAGTGTAAAGCAAGAATCTAGGATGATGGGGAAGGCAGAGGAGACACTGATTGTACAGAAAGATGTGCCAAAAGAGGGCCAAGGTCAAAGGCTACACAGGGAAAGCTATTTGGTATTCAGTTTGAATGCTTCCTAGTGGTTAAACTCTCCCACAGCATAGAGGGATGCAGAAAGCTTCTCCAGTTACATAAACCCCTGAAAATGGCAGTGTGCAGACGTGCCAGGCGCACACCCATGCACTGGCACACCTGCACACACTTGCACCAAGGAGCTATAAGCCAGGTCACTTAGGAATACAGATGCGACAATTCTAAATAAAGCATTAGCAAACTAAACTTAGTTGTGCATTAGAATACTTCAGCATGTATGGCTAGGAATTATTCTAACAATACAAAAATCATTCAACATCAGCAAAAATCCTTACATAACTTACTATAATAATAGACTACAAAATCATCTACCAGGGAATTCTGCATCCAATAAGATGAAAGAGGCATGCTTTTGCTCAGTCCTCTCAATATATGCAACTAAAATACCTAGGAGATACATATATATTTACACACACGCACACACACACACACACACACACACACACACACGTAGTCTTAAGATAGTTCTGGAAGGTAAAGAGAAGACAGACTGGCATGGAATTTCAAGGCCCATAGGATGACACAATAGTAAACCCCTGAGTTCTCTTTGATCTCATGTATTTGGTCACCTGAACACCAATGGGGAAGAGACTACTTGGTAACATATTGGTAAAAACCTTTACTGAGCAAAAATATCACCTAAAATACTGTGGTCTCTACCCTGTGCACATCAGCAAATGCCCCATGGAGCCCTGAGGCTTCCAACCCCATCAAGCAACAAGGGTTTTCCTCCCCAGTGAGATGGTATCAGAGAAAAATTAATGGAGAGCCCAAATGAGCAAAATACACCAGAAATAGCAAAGGAAACATAACCCTGTGGTGTTCCTGCAAGCTTCATGAAGCCAATAAGGAACATGTGCATGCCCTGTGCTGGCTACACAAAAAGCTATGGTACTATCAGTAGATGCCTAAGAAATCCTACTTATCATCAGCAATAGAAAGCTTCAGTAATCCTGAGTTTGATGGGAATGAAGCATGGAACCTGGAATTCTATGGCCGCACCAGTAGTAACAAGGCAGGGCCCTTCCCAATGGACTGATAGCAAGCCTAAACAAGATCAGAGTCTGCTGTAGTTTGAATGAGGCCTCCCAAAATGTGTTGGAAGTTTGATCCCTATGCAGCAGTGTTAGGAAGTAAGGCCCAATGAGAGGTGCTAGGTAATGAGGTGGAGTATGCATTATGCCATTAACAAAGGAATGGGCTCCTTGTAAAAGGATCTTGATAACCTGCTTCTTTCTCCCCCATCCTCTCTCTCTTTTCTTTTTTATTCCATCTCTCTCTTAGTATGAAGATCTTCACCAGATACTGGTCCTTTGATCTTGGATTTCTCAGCTTCTTAAGTTTTAGTTGAGAAATTAAAACTTTGTCTTTTGCAATTCTCCTAGGGTGTGATGTTCTATTATAGCAATACCAAATGAGCTAAGATATCACCTGTTATTGCTGTGGATATCGCTATATGTAAGTAAACTCTGATTGGCCAATAGCCAGACAGGAAGTATAGGCGGGACTAACAGAAAAGAGAATTGAGGGAACAGGAAGGGAAGAGGGAGACTGCCTGGAGCCGCCGCCAGGAGAAGGAAGATGTAAGGTACCAGTAAGCCATGAGCCATGTGGCAAAGTAAAGATTAATAGAAATGGGCTAAATATAAGAGTAAGAGCTAGACAGTGACAGGCCTGAGCTAATGGCCAAGCAGTTTAAATAATGTAAGAGTTTGTGTGTTTATTTTATAAGTGGGCTCTGGGACTGGCGGGACTTGATGGCGGGAGCTGGAGAGAAATTCTCCAGCAACAAATGGCGTCCAACGTGGTGGCAAGAGTTTCCACCTAAAAACTTAGAAAAAAGATTCTAAAACGGACCTAAAAACAGCTTCCTAATTGTCTCTCTCAAATATGCGGCAGCTGCCGGTTTGAGCTACTGGCGGGTTCCTAGCGTGCGCTCTCGACCTGCAGTATGGTGGGAATGAGGCCTCTGCAAGTAGCACGTTAAACTGTGTGGTGGATTTAGCCTTTGCTAGTACAAAACAAAAAAAGAGGTTTCTGGGCTACACGCTACTTTGGTAAAAGTGTAGACCCACTATTTCTGAGAGTTATGGCTCCCAGAGCTGGCGGAAAGCGGACCACCGCCATGTTGGGAAGCTGAAGTGGGCGGAGCCAGCAGCCACTGCGCCGTTTCAGGCTTAGAAGGCTGCAGTTTAAAAGGAATAGGCTCAAGCTAATATAAAAAAATAAGCCACGTAAAGATGACTACCACACAGAGAATCTGGATTATGTTCTCTTTGATATTCATAACTGCAGAAAAACATTTGATTGTAAAAGCTGTTGAGTTATGCCAAAATGTATATTTTAAAGGTACCTTGACTTCAAAATTTGGATATAAGGATATGTTGCTTTGGAAAAGAGTCTCTGCTCTTGTTTCCACAGAAAGCCAGAGACTATGGATTTGTTCCAGATTAAGATACATCAGGTTTGACCAGCCAAGACCCCCTGAAAGGTCTCCAATGACACCATGGCCCAGATGATTCAACATCCAGAATGGTTTCAAGTCAACTGGCTCAGATATACAGCCTCACGGACTACTCCATGATCCTAAAATTTTCTTTCTGTCTCCAGAAGATACAGCGCCCCCCTCCAGCAGGAAGTAGTAAGAGAAGCTACACCCAAATTCCCAAATATACCAAGCTGGCTTTAGAGATGGAATTGGCTCACTCCCCCTCTAAACCCAGATATATTGCTCAAAAAAAAAAATGGTTAAGAGATTCTTGTGTCCCAAATCAGAAGAGCCCTCTGGTGTGGGACAGAGAAAAAACAATATTTTTATTTAAATCAGGTTGATTATAAATACAATCTCTTTCTAAAACAAAAAGGGGGATAGTTTAGATATGATAGGATGAAAGGGTAGATTAATGAACCTACTTTTAAAGAGTAACAACTTGTTTAAAATGTTTTACATTGCTATAGATTTTAGTTTATTGATACAAATTTAAACTTAATTTTGTTATACTGTATATATATTTCTATTCTTATTTGAGGTATTATGTTTATGTAACTCATTTAAAATTGTAATGGATAATTAAAAAATAGATTAATAGTTAGTCATCTATGATAATATTTGTAGCCATGTTAGTTAAGTCTTCTAGGTATACATAGATATATTTCAGATAGATAGGTAGTCTTCAAACACTTCAAAGACCTACAGAATATGGCATTTAAAATGTTTTAAAAGTTTAGACTTTTTGGACAGTGAGACATGTCTGCTCCTGACAGCACCGATTTACTTCAGAGAGGAGGATGGGCATCGAAGACACTCCATATGGAGTTTATCTTCACCTTGACAAAAATAGCCATTTGGGCAAGAAACTGTTCTTGCCTGGACTGCTTGATCAACTGGACATGCAGGACCCATAGAAAGGTGACCACTGAACTTTGCTTGACAAAATGGTCCTTCAGGTTCCTGCTTTGCAGAGAAAACTGCCAGACATTCTACAAGACACAGAAAAAAGTGAATAAGAGACTCTAGGCCTGTGGGCTGAAGACAGATGCCCCAACTTTACAAGAAAACTTTGCATGACTGTCCAGGCTCAGCTGTCTCTGTCTACCCTGCAAGACTCCCAAAAGTTGCTTGCATCCTTCTCCCATTTCTCAGGCAGTGTTATATCCTTCTGAGGTCTTTGATGTGGTTAAAGACTAGATACTTACAATTTTCCTTAGTTATAATAAAAGATAAGTTAGATATAAAACCTTAAACTCACAAATATAAGATAGATAGGATCTCTTCTTTAATATTGTATCTGTAATTCTTGCTTGATAATTGTTTTGTTATATGTAATTTTACTATGTTAAAGTTAAAACCTTCCTTTTTAAAAAAAAAAAGAAAAGGGGAAGTGCTGTGGATATCGCTATATGTAAATAAACTCTGATTGGCCAATAGCCAGACAGGAAGTATAGGCGGGACTAACAGAGAAGAGAATTGAGGGAACAGGAAGGGAAGAGGGAGACTGCCTGGAGCCGCCGCCAGGAGAAGGAAGATGTAAGGTACCAGTAAGCCATGAGCCATGTGGCAAAGTAAAGATTAATAGAAATGGGCTAAATATAAGAGTAAGAGCATGAGCCATGTGGCAAAGTAAAGATTAATAGAAATGGGCTAAATATAAGAGTAAGAGCTAGACAGTGACAGGCCTGAGCTAATGGCCAAGCAGTTTAAATAATGTAAGAGTTTGTGTGTTTATTTTATAAGTGGGCTCTGGGACTGGCGGGACTTGGTGGCGGGAGCTGGAGAGAAATTCTCCAGCTACATGTTATGGTTATTTTTCTTTTGCTGTGATAAAAACCACGACCAAAAGCAACCTGGGGTTGCATTCCATCATGAAGGGAAGTCAAGACAGGACTCAAAGCAGGAACCCAGAGGCAGGAACTGAAGCACAGACCATGGAGGAGTGCTACTTCCTGGATTTATCTCCAATTTCACCTTACTTATACCACCCAAAACCAAAGAGTAGCTGTGGCTTCCAGTGGGATGGGCCCTCCCACAACAACCATCAATTAAGAAACTGTATCACAGACATGCCTACAGGCCAATCTGAGGGTAGCATTTTCTCAGTTGAGGTTCCCTTTTTCTAAATGACTCTAGTTTGGATCAAGTTGACAAAAAAAAATAATAGCCAGCACAATTCCATAACATAATATCTAAGCATTCTAGACTTCAAGAAAGTTAATCATCATAGTAGGAAGTGGGGATATCTCAACCTGAATGAAAAGCAGACAATGAATAGTCTTAAAGATTGAATCATGTCATTCTGAAGCATTTGTTGAAATTCTAGCTCCAAGTACCATACTCTGTGCATCTATTTCCAAGATGGGTCTTTGCAGAGATAATTCGTTGAGAAGAGGTCATGAGAGAGAAATCAAACCTGACTGTTTTCTCTGTTTAAAGAGAGAGATGGACTGGAGAAGTGCTCAGTGGTTAAGAGCGCTTGTTTTTTTTTTTCTCAAGAACCCGAGTTTGTTCCCATTACCCATGTCAGTTGCCTCACAACTACCTTTTACTCCAGCTCCAGGTGATTTAAAGTCCTCATGGAAGAACAAGTATATCATGAAGTGATCAATCTGTAATCCAGGGAATGCCAAGAATTGTCAGTTGTCATCCAACACTAGATGAGAAATTTGGGCCAGATTCTAGAAGAAACAAATTCTGACACCTCCACTGTAGGCATCGAGCTGCACTTAGTTATCTAAGTGGGTGGGACTTTGTTATCACAGTGCTGGGAAACTGAAACAGACCACAACATGGAAAGAACAGACATGATCCCACAGATTTTAAATCAGTTGTTGTAAAAAAGTACATCAATGAGCAACTACAAACACAATGAAAACAACTGAACAAAATAGTTTCAAAAAAGAAAGTTCCAATGAATAAACCTAAAGGTTACATAGTATAGTCATCTGGAAATTTTAGAACTAAAAACACGGTACTTACAATAAAAGTCTCCGTAGGTCAGCTAATGGCAAAATGGAGATAGAGGAAAGAACTGATGGGCTTAAGTGGAGAATACTATAAATTATCCAGATAAGCAATGGAGATAATAAAAGACTCGAAAGCAAAATCTGAACCTTAGGGTCATGTACAGCCATCACAAAAGGCCTAATGTTCATATCCCATAGTCCCAGAAGAACAGGAACAAGAAGATGGTGTTCAAAAATTATTCCAAATAAATTGGCTGAAAATACCCCAAATTTAGTAAAAGACATATACTTACAGATTCAATGAACTATATATATATATATATATATATATATATAAACTAACAGGACAAATCTAAAGAAATCCATAAAAACACACAGTAAAATCACATTCTGAAAATTAAATGCAAACAAAAATCTTGAAAAAAAAGACACTGAGCACAAGGGAAAACAGTATGAATGACAGCAGAGTGCCGCAGAAACCATGGAAACTAGAGGAACTTAGTGTTAGAACAAAGAGTGCTTCAGATGCCCCCCAAAAAGAAATGTTTGCCTGTAATTGTAGGCCTAGTACAAGCGACCTTTAGGAATACTATAGAAAATATGAAAGCTGATTTGGGAAGGCAGAAGAATATTTTTTAAAAAAAAAAAAATGTAAAGCAGAGAGCACAAAGAAAAGAGAGAATGACATGTAAGTCCCAGTACGCCACTAATTACACTAAGCATGAATAATATAAATACATTGTGCTGGCTAGCTTTTGTCAATTTAACATAGACCTAGATGTATCTGGGAAGAGGGAATCTTAATTGAAAAAAAATGCCTCCACAAGCTTGTCTATAGGCAAGTCTGTGGGGCATTTTAATTAGTGATTGATGTAGGATGGCCCAGACCATTGTAGGTGGTGCCACCCTTGAGCAAGTGGTCTTGGAGTATAAAAGAAAGTAGGCTAAGCAAGTCATGTGGAACAGCCAATAAGCAGCATTCCTTTAAGGCCTCTGCAACCATCCCTACTTCCAGGTTACTGCCTTGAGTTCCCACCCTGAGTGATGGACTATGGTATGGAATGGTAAGTTAAACCCTTTCCTCCCCAAATTGCTTTTTGTCGTGGAGTTTTATTACACCAATAGAAACACTAAGACATCCACTCAGAAGGCAAATTTTAAAGTAGATTTTAAAATTTGACCCAACTTCATTCTGTCTATAAAAAAAAAAAAAATCACTTCAGATATAATGATATCAGAACATTGAAAGTAAAATAGTGGAAAATTCAAATTATTCAAATATGAGTCGACAGTAGACTCCAGAGGAAAGAAAATGATGAGACCAAGAGGGACAGCATGGCACGATAGAAGAGATATTTATAAAAGTTTAAAACCTGAACACCAGAAGCACAAGATTTGTAAAGCCAGCAGCTGTGGTTGACTGGCAAAGACTTGGACAAAACCAAGCCAGTCAACATTAGAGCATGGAGGGAAAGAGTCCACAATCATGGCCCCTCCCCTAGATGAAGATCTAGTGATGGTCAGTGGCTGCTGGGAGAGGGAGAGTCAGTTTCCTTTAGGAATTGAGTATTGATAGGTATCCGTGTGCCAGTGGATGGCCCATGTACATTTGGGGGCACTAGTTGGACTCAGTGGATTATAAAAGAAGAAGGAAGTGGGGGTGGGGGAGAAGAGAAGGCAGGTAAAGAGGAGGGGGGAAGAAAACTGGAAGGAAAACAGGTAAAACTGGGAGAGGAACAAGTTGGGGAATGGTGCAGAAGTTGGAGGCTGACAGGTGTGAGGAATGAGGGAATATGATCAAAATACATTGTGTACATCTATTAAATTCTTAAAGAATAAATTTAAATATTATATTTATAAAATATGTGAAGCAAAATCCATAGGAAAAAATGAAGCATATAGATTTTATTTTGTCTATTCTTGTGTGTGTGTGTGTGTGTGTGTGTGTGTGTGTGTGTGTGTGCATGTCCACAAGCATGTGTGCCAAGGCACATGTGTGGAAATCAGAAGATGACTCTGCGGATTCTGTTCTCTTCTCCCATCACATGGGGCTCAGGGATCAAACTCAGGTCATCAGGCTTGGCAAAAAGCATCTTTGTCCACTGAACCATGTCATTGGCCTTGAAGCACACAGTTATATTCGAAGACTTGGATACTCTAGTCTCTATAACTCATAAATAAACTAAGAGAAAATCAGAAAGAATGTAGACTAAATGAAGAGTATCAACCAACAGGAACTAATCAACATTTATAGGACAATGTACTCAAAATGCAAAATACACATTCCTTTCAAATTCTCATGGAACATATATGAAGGTAGACCATATCTTGGATCATAAAGCAAGCCTCAACAAATTTGAGAGAACTGAAATCACACACAGTATGTTTTCTGAGTGCAATGAAATCAAACTAGAAATCAATGCAATAAAAATAACCAGAAGATTCCTGAACACTAGAAAGCTAAACAATACACACCTTTAAAAACCTGTTGTGAAAGAAGAAATCTCAAGAGAAAGAAGAAAAGAAAAAAGAAAAATACTCAACTAAATGAAGATAAAACTACCACATACCAACTCGTGTGGACACTGAGACTGCTGGCTGGAAATTTACAGTTCTAAATGTGTGCACCAGAAAACAGAAGTCTCAGATCGACATCTAAGCCCCCACTTCAAGAGCCAAAGGGAAAGATAGCAAAATAAACTCAAGCCAAGCAGAAGGGAGGAAAATATAACCAGAAGAACAAAAATCAATAAGTTTTAAACAGAAAACCAACACAGAAAAATAAACCCAATGAAACAAGGAGTCTGGTTTTTGAAAAAACAAAATAGATGGATTGCTAACAATACTGACCCCCAAAATTAAAAATATAAATTGGTGCAGACATCCAAAGAATAATAAGGAAGTGCTGGCTGCACATAAATTTGACAGCATAGATGAAGGAATCAGTATTTACCAATAAATAGAAGAAATCACCAAAGCACACAGAAAAGTGGTCTACAGAGCAAACAAATACATATGGCTCATGTCAGTCATAATTTAAAACTGTAAGCAGTTTTTTTCCCACCAAATTGACAAAACTGTAGAAGTTTAATAAAGACCACTCAGGAGCAAGTTTTCAAGTGCACACCCCTGCCGTAGAGTATGAGATTTCCTTATGTTTCACTGAAAAGTGCAGCGTATATTGTAATAAATAGACTTTTTCTAAGCATATTGGAGAATAATTGCCTCTGAGGAGGACAAGTGCAAATTTATGTCTCCCTGTATCTATATTCCCTAGAAGAGAGAGAACACAAGCTGGCTCACCCCTAGATGAGAATTTAAGACTTTAAAACAGAGGCAACATTTGTCCTTTTGTTGGATTTTTTTTCTAGTTATATAAGAAGTGGGTGTTCATTATAATAAACTGAAGAATGCAGAGATTCACAAAGAAAAGCTGATGAACTCCCCCCACCCATCTGTTCAACTTTTTATTTAATTATATAATTGTACATGTATATATGTATACAGTGTGTGTGTGTGTGTGTGTGTGTGTGTGTGTGTGTGTGTGTGTGTGTACAGGGGAGGGGCAGGCAGGTGTACTGTGGTATACATGCAGGGATAAGAGGACAACTTTCAGGAGTCTGTTCTCTCCTTCCAGGGTAGGATCCAGGGACTGAACTCAGGTTGTCAAGCTTGCATGGTCGTCACTTTAACCACTGAGCCATCTCACCAGCCCCTGCCCATCAATCTTGCAGCTCACTCTCAAAGTTACTGATGTTATCATTTTGCTGGGTAAGCCCACATACTTCTCTTTGTTACATATAAACACACCAAAGTAGGTTATGGGGAATTTGCTTTATTTTTTTATGTGTGTGTGTTGTATATTCCTCTGTGTGTGTGTGTGTGTGTGTGTGTGTGTGTGTACATCAGAGATCAACACTAGGTTTCTTCTTCACTTACTCTCCATTTTCTTTTTTAAGACAGAATCTCTTCATTGACCCTGGAGCCGATTTGATTAGAATGGCTGGGCAGTGAGATTCAGTGATAGACTGTCTCTTCTATCCCCAAGTGCTGGGGCTACAGACATGTGCTACTGTACCCTGCTTTTATATGGGTGCTGGGATCAGAATTCAGGTCCTCGTGATTGTGTAGCAAGTTTACTGACTTTCTCCAGCCCTGCTTTGTGTGTGTGTGTGTGTGCGTGTGCGTGTGCATGTGTGCATGTGTGTGTGTGTGTGTGTGTGTGTGTGTGTGTGTGTGATTATGCCACTTACATTGTTGAGAAAATTGTTATACTGGATAATATATTACAGACCTTCCATAAACACTAACTTTTCTTTTTAGTAGCTGCATTCCATCCCAGAACATTGATGTGCTATGGTTTAGTCAACTGCAATCTTAGGGCTATTTCAATGTGTTAATCCACATACCAGTTCTTACTGTGCCACACATAAAATCTGGCATTCTTATAAAAAACAAAACAAAACAGGATGCTTGGTCAAAAGATGCATACTTTCCTAGTAACAGGAAAATAATCAGTCAATTTAGTCAATAACAATTGAAATTTTATAAAGCTTCATTTTGAAGGTGTTGAAATTTAGTGTAACCTTGGAGAAAAGAGAAACTAAGGTGACTTGGAGGAGTGAGACAAAGTCACTAAGATGGTGGCAGGTCAGGAGGGGCCTGTGAAAGGATAAATGTTTGCCAGATGATGAGTAAGTTTGGGAAGGGTGAACCAGATAGGAAAGAGGACACTGACTATAAGAAAAGGAAATGGCATGTGCAAAGGCCTAGAACCTTCATAGACTGTGGCCTGGAGAACATTGCTGCTGATCAGGAAGACAGGGGTTGACCAGATGGCCCAGAGGAATGATGCTCAACTGGCCACTAGGCTAAGGGAATACAGAAGCATTTGTATGTTGTAGCAATAGCTGGAAAGATAGAGGGGGGGCAGGCGCACACATGTAAGCAACCTGTGTGCCAAGATGAAGGGCAGAACTGTAGATTTACAAAGATTAAGAAATGAGACTCACTCTATGCTCAGCTTGAATTCACCAAAGGCAAAGACTTTACAGACGAGAGTGGCCAGGTCTATTTTAACAATCACTAAGGAAAAAATATCATCAACAGAGTTTAGAGGGCAAGAAAATACCCCTCTAAATAGTATGCACTTACAAGCAAGCCCTTGCAAATGCACCAGGTAGAAGGGAATGTTGGTTCCTAGGAGAGTGAAGGCACACTGTTTTAGATAAATGTTGCTGAGACTCCACTAGCATGCTCCAGAGTCCCCTGCCATTGGTGTCTGCAAAAGCTGTGGATAAGCAGGGCTCACTGGTGTCAGATATGCTTATCCACTTGAGTGCTCAGCTGTTATGACCTGCAGTCTTCACTGCCTGCTCTGGCTCAGTCTTCAGATCACCCCCAGGAGCACCAGCATAGGATCACGAACTCCTCAGCATGTCTGCAACCCATACCACCTGGTCCAACTTCACTGTGAATCCTCAACGGTTGAGCCCCCAGCTAGCTGCCCATGTCCCAGAAAAGATGGAATTAAGGCTCCAAAACACAGGACTTAAGGACACATGGACGGAGGGGTTGCTGTTTGCTTGTGTGTAGGCAGAGTTTTCCTGTCCCATCAGCCCACCTTCAAATTACCACACAGAGTCTTAATATTAATTATAAATGCTTGGCTGATAGCTCAGGCTTATTATAAATAGCTCTTACAACTTAAATTAACCCATTTCTATTATTCTACATTCTGCCACATGGCTTTATCTGTCCTCCAGCATGTCCTGCTCCTTTTGTGGCTCCTGGTGGCTCCTCTCACTCCTGTGACTCTGCCTTTCTTCTTCCCAGAATCCTTTATGCCTCTAGCTGTCCTGTCTATACTGCCTGCCTAGCTACCTGTAAGTCAGCTTTTTTTTTAAAAGACAATCTGAGTGACAAATCTTCAGCATACAAAAGGATTATTCCATGGCATTTGTGGGGTGATTGGTGATTTCTTCAGTACTCTGAGGTTGAATGGTTTTAACACCAAAGAAGGAAAGAGTTGACCTTTACCCCACATCACCTTCTTTAGCAAAACACACACACACACACACACACACACACACACACACACACACACACACACACACAGCCCATACTCCCTGGCCTGCCCCTTCTCTCCAGACAAGAGAACCAGTTGTGAGTTATGTTCAGAGCATAGAACACGGACACCCAAAGTTTCCTGTGCATGCTTGTATTTGTCACACAGCACAAAGGGCTGAGGCTTGATGTACAACTCCAAACTCCCTGCCTGTGGATAGATCAGGTCTATATCAGTGGCTGGGGTCAAAGTCCAGACAGAAGCCAATGACAGGGCTCAGCCTGTGACTTCCTGTGACTCTCTGACCCTCTGACAATATAGGCATCTGAGGCTGTGAGATCCACCCAACACTGGGGAGACTGACCCTTCGGATCCAAGCCCTGGATGTTCCCTAACCCTCAGTACTTGGTTACAGAACAAACTTGCCAGACGCTAAGGCCACCACAGTATCCACGCTGGTGAGTAGCTTAATAGCGCCATCCCCTCTCAATAGTGGGTTTAGTACCCAGCCTGGCACCTTTTCTCAGAGAGGCTGACTGAGTGTTTGCCAAGGACAGCAGGGTCTCACACCAACTTCATATCAGCATTGCACTTCCTCTTCTTTATTGTCTAGCTCTTCATCTGGGCCCATGTGCTGCTTTTCAATATCAAATAAGAAATAAAGCAATTGACAAAGGTAATGCCTGGACAGGCTGCTTCCCCAATAAAATCTCTAATTCTAGCTGCCCTGAAGCTATTTAGGATATCCCAGGAGTAACTCTGGTCCAGCCATAGCCCAGCCCCATCATGAACTATCAGTGTTTCTACATCCCAGAAGATGGTCCCTCAAAGGCAGGAATAAACAGACAAAGGATGCTAAATTGACACAGGGAAATGTGGAGAAGACTTGGTTTGTTCCTAATCTCTGTTTTAGCTCTTCCTTGTGTGTGCCCTTTCCCTTGGTCATAAATAGGAAGCTGGAAAACTGTTTTGGATGATATGGACAGCAAGCAGGTTGATACCACTGGGGTGGGTTGAGGTGGGGGGAAGAGGTGGGGGTGGGGTGGAGTGCGGAAGAGGTTAGTCTGTTGGAGCTTCTGTTTCATATCTGCCAAAAGCCAGGCTGCCTCGTGCCTCGCTTTCTCAGCCCATCATAGCTGCCAACTGTCAACGACCATGAAAGCCAGATGTGACCAGCAAGTTCCTGTTGCAGATGAGAATCTCTCCACTGCCTTCACATCATTCTGACCTACATGGGAGGCTTTCCTTTCCATCATACTTTATCCTCAAATTATGACCTTAACTAGTATGGTCAAAAGTATATACCTTAAATTGAGCACATGTAGAAAAGTACCCTTCCCAAAGTGCTTCCTCCACACAAACAGGTATAGACCTCCCCTAATAAACGCTTCTCTTTTTCTTTATCAAGGAAAGCACACCATCTTTAGAAGCTTTGCCCTCCTACCTGAGGGTAATAAAATCCTTCTTTCCTCTTTTGTGTGCTGGTTGTAATTTTTGGCTTTGCTCTTGAAGTTGTGAACCCACTATGTTTGCTTAGGAGTCTTCTAGAAGTGAAGGACAGTGTCCCTGTGTTGACCAAAGGGACAGCGGGTCTCCTGCCGTGCAAAGAGTTTATTCTACAGCCAGGGACTGCTGCAGCTCAGTAGTAGAGCCTTGCCTAGCATGTTTCAGTCCTGCCCCCTCCAACCCTAGCACTGTAAAAGTGGGGATGGGGAAACATTGGACAGCCAGGTGTAAAGTCCATTTGTGGCCTCAAGCCAGGGAAAGAGTATTTCTCCTCTGGGAAGGAAATGTATTTTGTGCTAACTGGCTCTCATTGCACAAGAATGTCCCTGGCTTGGTGAAAAAAAAATACAAGAGAGTTGCAGTTACCTGAGAGAAAGTCTTATGGAAACAGCAGCCTAGTGGGCTAGAGCACTGGAGAGAAGAGGTCAGGGCCAAGGAGACTTTCTCTTGCCTGATGGAAGAGATGCTTCTCACAGAGATGAAACGAATGGCCATTGGGCCAAATCTGTGAGCCAAGGTGCTGCTTATGTATTTTTTCTCCCCACCTCCCTGTAGAAAGATATGAACAGTGGCAGTTGGTCCAAGTCTTAGGATTAGTATTACTCTGATGAAACAGAAAGAGTTTATTTGGCTTACATTTCCACATTGCTGTTCATCGTCTAAGGAATCCAGGACAGGAACACAAACAGGGCAAGAAACTGGAGGCAGGAGCTGATGCAGAGGCCATGGAGGGTGCTGCTTACTGCCTTTCCCATCATGGCTGCTCAGCCTGCTTTTTTATAGAACTCAAGACCATCAGCCCAAGGATGGCACCACCCACAACAGGCTGGGCCCTTGTCCATCAATCACCAATTAGGAAAATGCCCTACAGGCTTAACCACAGCCCAGTCTTATGAAGGCATTTTCTCAGTTGAGGTTTCCTTCTTGAAAATGACTTTAGTTGTGTCAAGTTGACATAAAACGATCCAGCATTGCTCGCAAAGGAAGCTGACATACAATTTCCTTCAATGAGGTTTATTAGAATGAAAGGGCCTCAAGGTGGGGGTGTCAGGGGGAGAATATTAGATAGACCTGAGCACATCGGAGCCTGAGGGGGAAGGAGATGAGCCTTCAGAGTGCCTCTTCAGCAGTCGCTGTGAGGAGTCTCAGCTGAACCCTCAAAACAAATAAAAGTCTTGCTTTTGTAGCCTTTTAGGGGTGGTATGTTACATCATGTGATTTAGTCCAACATAGCATACATGACAAGAAGCAGGGAGGAGCCAGGCGCCCTAAATTGAGAGATATCAAGTCACAGAACGTATTGCTTCTTATCTCTCTGTCGTCCCAGAGAGAGCTGCAAAGAGCAGATCCATACTACAGCAACAGGCCTAAAGGTGCCGACCTCAGCCTCCTTCACCTCCTTTTCCTCCTCCTCTTTCTCTTCTGTGTTTTTAAGACAGGGTCCCATGTTGCACAGGTCGAACCTTAACATGTTCTGTAGTTGAAGATGACCTTAAACTCTGATCCTCCTACTTCTGCCTTCCAGGGGCTGGGACTACAGGCCTGCACTACCATACTTGCCTCTGTTTTTCAAATGGAAGAAGAGGAGGAGGGATCGATATTACTGTCTAAGGCCCTCAACATCTAATATCTGTTCCTTTACAGAAAAATGGCCTAAGTGGAGGCTTGTAATTTCAATCGTAGTCTATATAAACTAAGGTCTGAAAATAGGACTAACTTAATTACTTTGTAATTTTATTTAGTTTCTACCTTCCTATTCTGCACGAGTGGCATACATCTGACATTCAAGCCAGAGGCCTGCCCGTTCACTCTCACCACAATCACATACCGGGTAGCAAGATGTGACCATGTGCCCCGTCCATGCAGCATCCCTGTGATTCCCATCATGCTCTCTGCTCCTCAAATGTACCACATATCAGGCTCCTTCAGGTCTGCAGACCTCTCTTATCTTATATGACTAACCTATGACCTCATCTACCTTATCTGTAATTTACTTAGGCATGTCTGGGGCCTCCCCAAGAGGATGGCTACCTCTGTTCTTGCACCCCACTACTTCTGCAGTTCTGTGTCTAGAAGGCAGGGGCCAGGGTACTCTAGCCAGGACATGGAGGCCACTCAGCCTTTCTTCAGTGTTTTCCTTCCCTCCCCCTAGGACCTAGAGATGACTGTTCTAGAGATGAGGTGGTGGCCATGCCTCTCAACCTCCTGGTCTCACACATTTGTGTCTAAGTGTCAATGAGCTTTCAGTTCTGTCTAATAACATTAGTAGAGAACATAAAATCTGGGATGAGAATTCAGAACACTTTTTCTTTCCACCATTCCCCACCCCCATCCCGTGTACCTTCTCTGAGGCGGTGAACCCAGAATATTTTGCTGCTTAGAGCTGAAGGGAGGCCATGCTAAAGGAGAAAAAGACAAGTCTGGAAGTTTTGAAGCTCTTCCATGTCATCTTACCTGTTATTTTTAATTGATATATTTGAGTCTTCCAATTTTACTATTATCGACAACTTCTAAATGGTCAGGACATTCCCAAGCTTATTGGTAACTTACACCTGGTCACACCATAGAAGTAAGTAGCAAACATTGACATCAGGGCTCTCTCCCTACCCCTCCTGAGAGCCATCTGTTAACACTGACTAATACACCACTGCTTACACCACCCCACTTATGGAAGTTTAAAGGTGTGTAGGAGGTATTCATGGCTTCTGCTCTCCCTTATGCCCATATCTGATGGAATTTTTTCCACTTAGTTTTTTGTTGGAAAAGCAGCCATCTTGTATACCCCATGACCCTGTCCTATCTCACCCTACATGTAACCACTGCTAAATAGCCAATGGGGCTTCATGGACACAAAGCCAGGTGATCCATACACTAACCAAAATCCATGTCTTAGAGATTTTGGCTCCATTTGGGTATTGTACCCACCCAGATTTGCAGATGTGACTCAGCTAGAATGTCTGTCACCATGTCACAACCTTTCTATCTGATCTTACAGTCCAGTTGCTGTGCATCTACTACTGTGGCAGATGAGGGATGCTATGGTTTGGCAAAGGAGATTGGCCTTCAAGAAGAAAGTGATCATTGATGGCTAATAGGGTCCTGTGACTCCTGGGTGCTTCCTGTCTCACACTCTGCTTCCTGGTCAACTGTGTTGTGAACATCTGCCCTCTATCACATGCTACCACTGCCCATGAGCAAGCTCCTGGTTAGGGAGCTGTGGACTAGCTACTTTAGAAGTGAGGGAGGTGGATCTATTCCACAGAGCCTGGGATAAAATGGGGAGCTCAGTCATCTTGGCTCCTCCTCGTTGTTTGTTCCTCCATGCTGTGATATAACAGCCTTGGAGACAAGCAGCACCATCTCTACCTCATAATGAAGGAAGTAGAGATGAGGAGATACAGTGATTGGGAATCAACATCTCATGAACTGATTCTACAGGATGGGCTCGAGGGCCATTGAACTTGGCATAGACATCCTGGAAAAGAGAGGAGTGTCAGCTGGATGCATAGTAATGCTTGCAGGGCAGGAGGAGGAACTGAGATCCATTCAGAGAGTTTCATATCAGTCCCCAAGACAAACCACAATAATCCTAGAGACAGTAACAGTCATTCCAAGAACAGCAAGGAAAACTGAAGCATGGTACACCCAAGGAGCCTGTCAATGATCACTGGTTTATAGCAGTTCCTATCTAACTGGCTCCTTGATGTGGCATATGTTACTCCCACCTAGGAGTCTCAAGCCACAAGGAAAGCTTTTCCCTATATCTCACTTCCACTCTTATCAAAATCTCATTTTGGTTCAGAGCACCCTTGGCTTGTGACCCTTCTCAGTTCCAGTCCCTTTTGATCTGCACGATGGCTCTTAGACAACATGGTAGACGATGTCCTTGAACACACACAGCAGCTACACTGGGCTCTGATGCCTGGTTCTGCCTCTTAGCTGGCCACTTCACTCCACTCTGACAAGGGCAGCTATTTGGGGTGAGAAATGGGGTAGGAAATTTTTTTTTTACTCAGGCAATTAAGGAATCACTGAATCTCTCATGATTAACTTCGTGTGCTCAGATGGAATGCAAAAATGCTGTTAGCAGAGTGCTTTCATTTCTGTACCTGACATGAGCAATGGGAATATTTGTTCTGCCCGGGAGGATTACACCTTCCATTAATCTCCGTTTTATTGAAAGTTTAAATAACAGAAAGACACAATGTGATCAATTAGCAGTGTAATTCCAAGGAGATGTCATAGCAAAATGAAATCTCCAGCACATTCACCGCAAAGACACGGGAAGTTCTCTCCACTTTCCCTGCACACAACGCAGTGTGTATATTTTAATTGAAAGTTTATTCTGCTATGTGCCTCATCTACTAAATTTTAATTTAACATTGTAATGAGGAGGGTGTTTCTGAGGAGCTCTTCACAGGCAAGTAGATAGGGTTGCACAAATTAAGAAAACAAGAGAATTGGCAGTACTCTCCAGAAGATATGAAAGGAAAAGGGGACTCTCCCCAGCCCTTTTGTGGGGGACACAGACACTCAGAAAACGAAGCTAGCAGACATCCAGCATCTGTGGCAGCTGGGCCAAAGGGTGAGCAAAGGCAGCAAGGGTCCTGGGAGACGGTCTCCAAGGGGCCTCTACAGGAGTAACTTGCCAAAATAGGGGGCAGGAACCTCTCCTCCCTCTTTCTACCCCTAGCTTTCACTTTGGGCCAAACCCCATAAGAAACCAGTGGCAACATAAAAAGGCCTCTTGCCACCTCAACTCCAGCTTAGCCAAGGAAGGACAGGCTCCCTGGTGAGGGACAGTAGCATAGTGACCAACATAATACTGGGAAGTACTACCATGTCTCTGCCTGTTAGAGTCCTCAAAAGGAAAATGGGCTTAAACGATTCCGCCCTGAGAGCTGTGGAGATACCACAGCAAGATGGAACTTGGTAGAGCTGATGGTGGGTGTTCAGGGACTTTGATACGGAGTAGATAGTTTCCATGAGAGTAGCCTCAACACCACCACCAGTAACAAAATGATGTCACATAGCTGAAGTCTTAGATGGATGGGAGGGGACAGGTGGAGGGATAGAGCCTTCTGTGTCCCCAACAGCAGGATCAGAGTGGGCACTTGCTTCTCTGCTACCTCACAGCCAGAGGTTCGTCCTCTGGGTCATCTCATATAGCCTTGAACTTATACTCCAGCCATCCACATCTAATCACTGAAGTCCAGTGGCCGCCCTCCATGGTACCTCGCTCCCAAGATGCACCCACATAAATGAGCTGTGTACTTGGAAAGGAACCTTTGTAAAAGAGAAACCTATTGAACAAGAGGCTATGGCCACAGTAGTGGCAACTGCTGGTGAGGGCTGATATTGCAACCCAGCCATGTCAGCACTTACGACATAAGTGAAGTATGTCAGCACTTACGACTTAAGTGAAGGAAGTATGTCTCTGAAAGCTGCAAATGTGGAATCAATACATTTCCAGAAAAAAAGAAAAGACAATGTTAATGGGGAGGGTTTTAGGAGCTGAGAGTCACAGGATAGGAGAGAGGTGTGGCCTCTCACTTTACCACCTTCCTCTCTGTACTTGCTCACTCCACTGCAGCCAGAACGCCCCTTTATTCCCACACATCCAGGCCCTTTGCATATCCTAAACTGACTCCCATCTTTGAGTCCTCTGCCCTTGCCATCTCTTTTACCAAAACTGTTCTCTTGTGTATTCTCTTGGCTTTCTTCATGGTCTATAGTCAAATGTCATTGCTCAGTGGTGACCTCTTTGACCCCTTCATTTAAAATAGTAATAATTCATGTCATCCTTGCTCCATTTTTCTTCATTCAATTCACTGGCCACCATTAACTTACACATCTATTCCTTCTTTGTCTGCATCTGCAGAATGCAAATTTCTCAGGGCTGACGTCTTTGTTGTCCTATATTATCTCCCCAGCACCTAATATAATCTAATAGTCACTCAAAAAGCATGTGTTGAATGATTAGAGAAAAGGAATGTGTCCTGACTTGCTAAGGTTGCTCTGAAGGAGATTCTTACACTTCCCAATAATTTGTGCTATGAAGAATTTTTGAGCTGAGACTTGGCAAATGCCTGCATGAGAAAGAAGGCCCGTAGTCTGGGAATCAGCTTCTACCAGGAAGCACGAAGGACCTAGTATGTGCCATTGTCCTTTCCTAAATGGCCTTCTTGGTCTTCATTGCTAAGGGGTATTCCAAAATCCAGATGTGTATACTACATGTGTGCTCAAATATGTTGTGATATCCTACAAAAGTAAGAGAACCACAAATAGGCCATCAGTGTGCTCAAGGACCCAAGTGCTAGTGGCCACAAGCTCTGAGAACCCTGGAGTAGTCTGTGGAAATGTCAGTGCCCATATTCATGATCTGGTTACATTCTTTGTTCCCACATAGGGGTGACAAGCTCATTCTCATGATAACATCTTTCTCTGGCCTTAACGAAACCAATGGAAAACTAGGATCTATTCATTCCTTCAGCCTGGTGAAGATAGAATTCATTCTGAATAGCAAAGGGCATCCTGAATCCATCACCATCTACCCAAGCCAGGCGAGTCTATGCCATTGGTAACTTTGGTACAGAGAATATTTTTGTCAATAAAAACAGAGTTAGATGGTGATAGATAAGGTTTCCTCTTGAATGGTTGATGGTATGTCTATAAGATACAGGAACCATGCTGAAGGTAAAGTGTCTTCTTTTATAAACCTCAGTCCACTTTGGCTAAGTTCATCCTGTGCATCAGTTCCTGGCCTGGGTCTTCCAACAGAAGCTCCCAAGTCTTTGGCAGCAGCCAGATACCATGCCCCAAGGATGGCCATATCTGAAGAAGCAGGCAGGCAGAGAGAGGAAAATAGCTTCCTCTCATCTCTGGCTTCTTCTTCCTGAGGCAGATGATACTGCATACTATAGGGAACATGCCTCCTACCATCTGGACTATGAATTTTCTGAATCTTTCTTACCATCACCTCTACTAGTCCCTCTCCAGAATGTTATCCCAGGGTGGGTGAATCTGTTCTCTCCTAGAAACCCTCCCAGACACACCTTCCCCTAGCATCTCCTGCCATAGACCTCTCAGTCCTGCCACTTGTCATAGTGGCCTTAATTGCTCATATTGTGCTCCTGGATTCCAAGGGAATGTTCTGTACATAAAATTTTTCCAAGTAGCCTATAATTTTTCTGACTAGACACGCCATTTTCCCATTGTAAATGCCAACTGAATCTTTACTTTGGCAGTTTTGCTCTGGGCCTTCCTTAGTCAACAGGATCTTCAGTTACAACAACCAGGTCTCCTAAAAACTGGGGTACCACATGGACCCTCTGATAACATGCTCTGAGTACCCTCATGAGACCCAGTGCTGAGGGCTGATCTCCAGCTTCTCCTTTCAACCTCTTATTATATTACCCATTCCTTCACAGCCTCCGCCCACCCCTATATTGTGCCAAGGCCAGAATTTCCCTAAGGTCAGAAGCAAGCTAGTATCAGAAGAAAGAGGCCTTGCTCGGGATGAGAGGGCCTGGAGAACAGAAGGTCTGTCAGTCAGGAAGTGGCAGGACACAGAACTCAACTTAGATGAAGTAAAAAGAAGAGACTCAAATCTAACAGACTTCTCTCAGGATTGTGGGTGGGAGTGGCACACATATCCCAGCCACAGAAGAGGCATTGCCACCTTGGACCTGGAAGAGGAGAGGGAGGAAGTCAGGTGTGTAGACCCCAGTAAAATCCAGAGTCTTCAAAGAAGCTTCAGCTTTCCATTGATGCCCAATTGGCCCAACTCAACAAACCAGCTATTCAGCAAGGAACCATGGGTAGTGTTTCCCCTTATAGGTCACCTCTGGGGCACACCATAGGACACAGCAGGGGAGGTCACGTATGTAGGGTGTGTGGCAGAGGTTCCCAGAGAACCATTGGTGCAAGCAAAGTCTGGTTGTGAACATCTGCCACTCAGGCTGCCTATTGCTCACTGAAGACCTGTGTGCTGCCCAGTGCCACCATTCTTGGTCCTGCTGTCCATCTGTCTGAGCTCTGAAGGGCCACTGGAGGGCCACCAGTAAACCTGAGGATCCAGAAGGGCCCCAGCTCCTTATATTGTTTTTCCAATTTCTTTTCTGTCCCCCTTTGACAAAGACTTCTCTCATACCCCCGGTTAGAATTCTTACTGAAATCCCTGGTCTGAGATAGCTGTGCAGAGACCAGACTTTGCTCTCTGGTGATCAGGCAAAGAGGCAGGGTGAGAAACACACAGGACGGCTCTCCTCCAAATCCAAGACCTAGGAGCTAGGCACAGGATGCCGCAGGGTTTCTCTTCAAACTGGCCAGAGTGAAAAACTTCTCTCTTTCTTTCCCAGGGGTGGGGGGTGGGGGAAGCTGGGTTCTAATTCTGCACTGCTTCTGGCTTCCTTCTATGGAGTTACTATCTTCGTGCTTCCAAACTGCCCAAGGAAGCTTAGTAAAAACTGTCCAAGGAAGGAGTGACAGAGCTGAAAACAGCTGGTCACTCCCCTGGGGTAGCTGCAGTCTCCTGAGCATGAACCACACTGAATTGAGCTCTGTACAAACCTCAGGTGAGATCTCTATTCTGTCACTTTGCCCACTTGTAATTGAGCCACACACTTCTTTCCTCCTCCTCCTCCTCTTCCTCCTCCTCCTCCTCCTCCTCCTCCTCCTCCTCCTCCTCCTTCTCTTCCTCCTCCTCAATAAGGCATGCCCCTGTATTATTGATACCTTTCCATGGGGCCCTCACCTAGCAGGGTTGGCTATAAAAAACAAGGTTTCGCTGGCTACTCCACAAATCCACAGCCTTGCCTGACAGCTAACAAGCACCATGACCAGGAAGCGCAGCAGAGTGAAGGCCCAATTACACAGAGGAGAGCCTCCTACAAAGGGCTTAAATGTGCTAACAAGCCATCACGGAAGGCCAGGGAGCCCCTAATGGCCTGCCTGCTGTCAGAGAGGCTGCAAAGGCTGAGAAGGAGCAGGCCTGCTGCAGCTGCAGCGCAGTGATGTCTGTCAAGAATCTCTCTTTCAAAATCAGTCTTGTTGACCCAAAGGGGCGTGGGGATGGGCAGTGGCACTGGGCAAGTTTTATAAAGCACAGCCCCAGACGACTTCCTACCCTCTCCTCACATCCGCTCAGTGGTTCCCCATTACACATAGAATAAAATACCGAGTCTTCTGCCCTGATGATGAGCAAAGTCCACTTTCCCAAAGGCAGGTTTTATTAAAGGGCAGTGGGTGGGGTGGGAGGGAGGGCAAGGCTGAGCAGCAAAGGTTTCTAGGTACATACCTGTAGTACCAGCACGTGGAGGTGTTGCATGCTTGAGGCTAACCTGAGCTACACAGGCAAACCTCCTCCCCTCCCTTCACCAAACTTCAGGGATTGGAGGCATAGCTCAGTGGTAGATCTGCCCAGCACGTATATGCTCTGGGTTCAATCCCTAGGACAGGAGGGAAGGAAGGGAGGGAGAGAAGGAGGAAGAAAGGGCAGAGGAGGAGAGGAGGAGAGGAGGAGAGGAGGAGGGAAGGGAGGTTGGGAGAGACAGAGACAGACAGAAAGAAAGAAAACAAGCAAACGAGGAAGCAGATTCCTCCCTAAGTCCTGAACTAGCATCTTGGATTTGAGGCAGGCAATGTATGCTGGATATTTAACAAGCATTCCTGGGTGAGTCTGGACAAATTCACAAGCTCACACATGGATCAGCAGGCATTCAGTGGGCACTATGAGCCAGGTGCCATGCTGTGAGTCAGAGAGAGGAGGGGAGCCGAACATCCTGTTCCCCAGGAGGCGCCCTTGGATCTGAGTTAAGAACTTATTACCAGCCCCAGGAATGGCCTGAGCACAGTGACAGCACCATGGAGGATCAGAAGCCCCACTTTGGATGTTGGTGGGGGTGAGAGAGATGGCCACGGTGCTGGGATGGATGTTCTCTGTAATGCCGCGTGCAGTAAGATTTCCATGGAATTTAATTAAATTTTTACCATTTCCTCTGGTCCTACATTGCAGAAGTTCACTGATAAGCACTATCATGCCCTTTCCTTCCCTGGGGGGCAGCCATCTAAACCTAAGCAAGGGCCAGCACCTGTTCCTAGAGCTCCGGGAGGAGGGGACAGCCTCATGACCTTGGTCAGCTCACTTGTCCTCTACTAGGAACCTCCTCACATCATCTTTGTCACCATCAGTAAGGGGAGCAAAGAATGAGCAAGTGAGCTAAGTGACATCTGAGTGCGTCCAACGGCCTCCAGCTTCTTGTTTTGCCAGATGGGACATGCCTTTAAATCTACAACAGCTTAATATTTCGTTTAAGAATGATGTGCTAGCACTAAAGGAATAGCAAGAATACTGCTTCAGAAGGAGAGACAAACATTCTCCAAGATAAATATTGACCAGTTGCAGATATGCAGCACAGCCATGTGGCTCTCTGTTTGATCACGTCCTGGAAGTTTCTCTCACATACCTACTCAGCCCACAGACCCTTTGAGACTGATGTGCTAGCCCAGTGATGACGGCAAAGATGTAATACCTACAGTAGATACTTACATTGCACTTGGTGTGTGTGTGTGTGTGTGTGTGTGTGTGTGTGTGTGTGTGTGTGTATGAAAATACATTTGTGTGGAGTCATGTAATATTCACAACAGATCTACGAAGTAGATGACCAGTCCCCTTTTTAGGAAAAGTAGCTGTCTCAGGGTCTTCCTTATTCAAACAAACAAACAAACAAAAAAACCTTAAAAACTAGCAAATTAGAATCTGATCCTAGGTAATGGACTAAGAATTTAAACACTTAAATGTTATAGTATATGCATATGGAAACTGAGGTCTAGAGAGTAGGAACTATTCAAAGTCACAGAGAAAGATGATATGGCAACTGAGAACTTGATTCCAGCCTTCTGACCATTCCCAGGACCATGACTGAGCCAGACTCTCATGAGCCCAAGTCCTACCCTTTGAGCAATGCCATATACCCTGGCTGCCCCTGGGATGGATGTTTATCTCTTCTGGGGAGTCAGCTCATTGCTGAGATGCTTGACAGTTCTTTCCTGCCAGACTCTCATCTAGCAACCCAGTTCCTTCCAGAGGCTGGTCAGCTCTCAGTAGATTCTCTGGCTACCAAGTCAGTAAAGCCATGGGCCACTTGGCCAACACACGAGAATGATATCCAGTTCATCAGCAGGAAGCATTTCCACAGAGCCCTGGAAGAAGGCCATCTCTGAAAATCAATCACCACTTAGCTTCTCTGTAGAATATCATGACAAGGCTGCATCCTAGCTTCATGTGGAGACTTCCAGGAGAGGTCACTTGGATGCTGTTGGGGAGGAGGTGGGATATTGGTTCCTTTCTTTTCTGCCTCCAGCTCTTCCTCTGGCATGGGCTGGTCTTCTGCTGTGCATCAGGGGTCTTGGGGATCAATTATAGCTAAGCCTAGAGTTACTCACAGCGTGGAAGCAGAAAGAGGAGCAAACAACTCATTGTCACCCCATGTGGCAAGAGTGACAGCAAACAGGTGACTGAGCATCTAGCAGCAGCAAGAAAAACAACTAGTGTAGCATGACACCTTCAAAGATGAGCTCATCCCTATGGGATGTGAAGGATGTAGAGACCAGCTAGAGCAAGGTGAGGTCATGACCAGCATGGCCTCTCTGAGTATAGAAGAACCCTCAGAGCCGAAGAAGCTTCTGACATCAGAGCAGGGTTGGGGATCCATGTGAGCCTTCTCCCCTTCCCCCGGGGGTGACCAGCTCCCTCCAGCCACAGATGACAGACTAAGTTCACAGCTGAGACAGGCTGGACCACCACTCAGAGCGGTCACAGGGAACAGTGAAGAGGCACAGATGGTTGTCCATGGGACCTGCTTCCTCCACCAAGAGCTTTCTTGTATTGTACTGAGATTCACAGAAGCATAAAACAGGCAATTTGGATTTGACCTCAGAGGTTATTTTCTTATGCTGGGAAGTAGCGATCTCACCCAGCAGAAATAACAATCCTTTAAATTTGCCTAACATTATATAGTTACACTTCATTTCATTTGGCTGGTACCTGCAGATGTAATCAATGTTCACATTCACCCCGTGATTGCTCAAAGTAATCCTCCATGGGGCTCAGCATAAACCATGCCTTCAGGCACCAGCCAGGACTTCTTATTCCGATCTTGGGGTTTTCCTATAGACTCTCTCTCTCTCTGGATTTGAGGCTCAAGGAAGCCAATAGTTTGGTCCTTGTGCAAGAGAATAAAGTGACCTACCTGAGTAAGTGAAGAGAGTCCAAGATAATGAGCAACCTTAATGAGCAGCTCCCACGGCGGCCAGCTCTGTGAAGCACAGTGAAGCTGACGGGCAGTGTGTCTCCAACACAAACGTGGTGTCCAGCAAAAACTCAGGCAGCATGGGGGACACGCTTGACTGAGAAAGAGAAAAGTGATTATGACTAGATGGGGGAAATAAAATCCCAATTATCCCAAACTTGGCAACTAAGCCTTCTTCCTCAAATGGAGCTCAGCCAGGCATGGAGACCCAAGGGATCTCTTGGGAGAGGGATGGGGGCTTTTAGAGAGAGGGGACTCAACCCTGATTGCTATAAATCCCCATGGGGCTTGAGGACATAATAGATTGGCTTTTGAATCATGAATGTGCTAAAAGGGTAAAGGGTTGGCTGAAGTGGTGAGTGAAAGTACGTTAGGGAGCTGAGGGGAGAGAGCCCAGAGTGGTCTTAGCAGAAACTATCCTGGGAAGCTGCCTGGAGGGGCAACAGGAACCCTGAAAATGTGTAATGAACATAACAGGAATCAGAGGCCAAGGAGAAGACCATGGAGAGTAGGTACATAGGAGAGTCAGGCTTTATGTGACATGCTGAGTTATAGGCCCAATCCTCGGTTTCTTAATGACAGGAAGATATAGTCACAGCCTGTCTGTGGCCACTGGTGAGTATCATGGACTCTCATGATCCTTCTGAACATTCTAATTACTGAATAGAGCTGTTCAGAGGCTAAGGGGAACGTTGTGTGATCGAAAATGCCCAGAGAAGGGAAGCAGGCATTCTTCTAAGTTCATTCAAAGCAGAAAGTGGCTCACAGAGTAAGTTTAAATAGCCAAATTTGAAATTCCCTTGGCTTCAACCAAGGCCAGTGACAGTCCTTGGCCATTTCAGGGGATTTTATAGCAGTCAGATGTAGGAGAGCTGGGCAAGGCTGCAAGTATCCTTATATGATGCTGAGATTTTCTTTTCCTGTGTTTTGGTGACCCATCATGTAAAGAATCTGTTTCAGCAGCTATTGAACCTAGGTTTGGACCAGAGATCAGAAGCAACTATGAACCAAATCCACAACCCGGAGCCATGGCCAGCTGGAGCCACAGTCTCCAGCAGACCCAGCAGCCAAGCAGAGTTTAAGTCAGCCAAACCTGCAGGCCCATAACCGTGACAGTAAATGGTGGTTCCAAGCCACTGAGTCTTAGAGCCGTGTGCTATGTAGTGCGGCCCAGCAAAGCGGATGGCTTTGGGAGTCCAGAAAGGTCTGACAAACACCTGTGCTAAAAGATCAGCTACAGTCTGCAGCTGATGCCCGAGGAAACTCTGGTCCAGACCTCCAGTCACTGAGGTAGTTTCTGCCATCTTACCTCTTCTCTTGCTCCAGCCCATACCTCCTGTCCCCATTCAGGTGCCTCATTAGCTAGTGAGATGCAATGTTGGGAGGATAAGTGACAGCCAGTTGTACATGTCAACTTGGCTGGCCTCTAGTGCCTGGTTCCTCCAACGCTAATCTGCATGTTGCTGTGAAGGTACTTTGCAGATGTGATTGAAGTCCATGATCAGTTGGCTTTATGTAAGGGAGACGGTTTTAGAAAACACGTTGTTCTATCTATTGAAAACCTTATGAGAAAGAAAGGCTCAGGCTTTTCCATAAAGAAGAAGGAATTCTGCCGGCTTTTGCCCATGCTGACAAGCTTCATCCTTTTCCTCCGGAAGGGCTGACCTACTGATTTCAGGCTTGCCTCGCCACCCCCTAAAGCCACACAAATCAGGATCAAGCAACAACCTTGTCAGTGTGCATCCTGTTTTGGTTTTTTACTTCTGGTTGCACTCTGACAAAGACAAATTGTCCCCAGTTCCTGGAAGTGTAAAGTGGAGAAGACAAGAGGTAGGACCTGGGGACCTGCAGTGTGACCTGGGATCTGCAGCCAGAGCTCAGATGCTTAGGATGGAGAAGCTGTTGTCATGGCCACAGCAGGGTCCCATCAAGGAGAGAGGAAACCACACCATTCTGAGCCTTTTCATGGACTCGGTTGCTGGGGTCTTCAGTCATTGAGTGCTTTCCATTTTTCAACCCAAGAACACTTATGACCTGTGAATTTTGCCGTCTTGGAGGCCTCTGAGCACAGCACCGCATGGAGGGCAGTCACATGGGCCTTGCAACCTTTGAGAAGCAGTTTTCCATGATTCTCCTGACCCACATAGTTTAGGTTTAGAACCAGAGGTCAAACTGCTAGATATTTTTAAAAAAAAAATTTTTTTTGATGCCATGATAAGCACAATTAGTGAGTCTGGAGACCCAGCCAGTGGCCTGACATGTGACGCCATCACCCAGTGTTTCCCTCCCTAGGAGTGCCTGGAGCTTGCTGTCTTTACTACTACAGGCATAATGGCCAGAGGTTCTGCAAAGGACAGAGGCCACCACTCTGGGTGACTGGTGAGTGTTCAACACACTGAAGCTGGGATCATGATAGCATTTCGATTAGCTGCCTGCCCCCCCCACACCTGTCCTTTGGCTGTCCCCAACCTGCTCCTTTGCTGCCACTGCACCTGCCCTTGGCCGTCCCCCACCTGCTCCTCTGCCTCCTGCCCTGAGCCATCCCCCACAGCCCCTCTGCGTCCACCTGGCCTGCATTTCCATGGCCGCCTCTTCTACCACTCTCAGCAACCCAGCCCCCTCCACAGGCTAACCCAAGGACTTTGGTCCTGAAAGCCCTATGGCCATAAACAGTTAATGTGATTATTGCATTTAGCCACATTCCAATAGCTTCCTCTCTTTAATCGCTTTGAAAGTGTTTCAAATTCCTTTCCTACGTGACTGAAATCAAAGTGGCACCTGCGAAGGCAGGAAAGGCTGCCTGCCAGAGTGAGGTGGAGATGTAAAACAGACAGGCTTTGATGGAGAGAAATTATGTCTTTCTTAATTCCTTTTACCCTATAATTACCTGGTGCAACCACGTGGCTCCACAGCAAAAATAACTTGCCATATAAAGGGTGTTGTCTATAGAATCCTGGTTCAAGTGCTCAGGGACAACCCATGTGGGAGGCTCGCACACCACCTTGCTCCAGGCATCTGCAGCCCCTTTCTGTCTCCAGTTCCTCAAGCCACCACTTGGCTCCCAACCACCAGGGGGACAGTCCCAAAGCTTCCACTACACCTCCTCCCAGCTCTGCAGCTGGACCACTTCCTGCCCATGCCCTTCCTGCCCTTGACCTCCCTATTGCCTTCTTCCTTCCTGCCCAAACATCAACCTCCCAGGAGCCTCTCCCTCCTGCCCCTGAAGCCAGATCAATCAGTGTCTCTGTCTCTTCCCTACCCACCACCCACCCCATCACCACCCCACCACCCCCATGACTCCCTGTCTTGCCTGCTCTCTCTCAAGCCTTTCCTCTGCTTCCTTCCTGGTTTCTGCTCCCATTGTTCTAGACCAGAGACAACCCTGAAGATTCCGTTATCTCTGGACTCCAGCAGAATGGGAAGCGCCCAACTGTCTGCTGAGGCCAAACCTGCCCCACCCCATCCTGATTTCTCTGTCTCTGACTAAGGACTCCCTTCTGAGGCTTAAACCCCAGAACATTCTCCACCCAGGCTTTCTCCTCAGGCCAGTATCCCAATCTAACGCCACCCACACAGGAGTTATCACAGTGCAGCTGAAAGGCCCTCACAGGAACCTTTGATTCACAGAAACCCTAGTTCAGATCCTGCCTCTGAGCTGCAGGTTACGTGCCTTTTGGCAAATTATGTCCTTATTTGTAAAATGGCAAGGACAATTCTTATCCCCAAGTATGGTTTTAGGACTGACTTACAGAGCAGATGAGTGCAGTGGACACAGGCTCCCTGTGCCCCCTGCTCCACCAGCAATCCTGTGGGTGAGGAGCTCGCTGATGCTGGAGGCATTCATTTCAAACCCTCGTTCCTAAATCTTTAACAGCTGAGACCCCAAGTCTCTGTTTCCTCAACTGTTCTGTGGGAGATGGCTTGGTGGGAAAGAGTGCTTCCTGAGCAAGTGTGGGGACCCGAGTTTGAATTTCCAGCACTTACATTTAAACAAACAAACAAACAGACAAAAATGGCTGCTTGTGTCTGTAACTCCAACACTAGGACAGAGACAAATGAATCCCAAGATCTTGCAGGCCAAACTCTCAGTGACCCTGGACATTCAGCTCTGCCCCTCACACTTCTGGGTGCACCTTTCCCCCTTAAATATGGATTTTGTCATATCGGACCTGTCAGCCTAGTCAAAATTGGGAGCTTCTAGTTCTGAGAGAGAAACCTTGTCTCAAGGCAATAAAGTGGGTGATGACGGAGGAAGATGTCTGAACATCCTCCTCCTCTGGCCTCTGCTTGCACATACAAGGGCATGTGCACTTGTACACACATGTACATGCAACATACACCACACACAAACACACACACACACACACACACACACAGATACATGCACACACGCACGTGCAGTACCCACTAGGATTTCAGCACATGCTAGGTGGGTTCCTTCCCTTCCCAGCCCCTCCTTTCCCCCCTTACACTCCTGACTCCATGTCTGGCTCATTCTTAATCTCTCCCAGGCGTCTGTCATTCCGCTTCCCACCACCTCACAGTTCATGAGCCCTCCTTTCACGCCTCCTGAAATGGCATCATGGCTCACAGGACCGACCAGCGTGTTGGAGAGCTGAGCTGGCAAGATAAGAATGGCACAGGATGGTGGCCGTAGAGCATGGTGCAATTCACAGCCCAATTTGGAAAGATTCCCACAGGGTAGCATCAGCCTGCCTGAGAGTTTGGACACCGCAGTTCCTGAATTATTTACGGTCTGTGACGTTTTCCCTTAAGAAATGGCAAAAGGGTGATCATCTGGGTCACAACCACACAGAAGAAGGCAACAAAATCCTAAATTCCCATCTGCAGCCTCTCTGCGGGACAACTGACAAGCAGTGCTGAGGTCCCGAGTTGCAGAAGGTCCCAGATGTCCCCTCATGGGGACGGTCTGATGAAAGCACTTAGCAAAGGCTTCACCCTGTCCAAGATGGCTGCAGTGCTTCAGGCCATTCTTCTGCCAAGTCCCTAAGTCCCTCTTTAGACTAAAAAAAAAAAAAAAACAACAACAACAACCAGAAACCAAGATTTACACATTTTGCTCAGCGACCCTAGCCACTCCTCCCCACCCCTCATGCTTCTCTTAACTGGGAGTTCAGTCACTTCAGGACTTGGAAGTGTGCCAGGAAACCCAACTTCTTTGCAGAGGTCGTTGGTAAGGCAGGACATCAAGAGCCAGACCTATGAGGAGAGGCTGGCTGGACCCGGAAGAGGAATCAGAATATATAAGGTTCTCCCAACCAGCCTGTAAAGAACAGGAACACAAGGAGCACTCAAAAACAAATCCAGGTCTGGGACCGGTTTGTCCATGCCCCAGGGACTAGGAAAAGGGAGAGAGACTTCTTCGTAAGTTGGTATGCTTTGTGGTCTCCCTGACAGATCCCTGTAATTGCTGTCTTCCAGAGGGGGCACTATCTATCTGTGCCAAGGTAAACTGGGGCTATGTAGCAAAATAAAAGGACATTAGACATGAGTTGAAGAGGAATGAGAGGTTACCATCTTCTCAGGAACGCGTAAAAGCACTGGGCTAAGAAATGAGGATGCTTGGAGTTTTCCTAGATGGTCCCAACAGAGTCTCTGCTAGTCCACTAGGGGGAGCTGCAGTGCCGCAGGAGGCGGAGTCTATTTCTCCCTAGCGAATCCAGGCTCCCTAAAGTTTTGCTTTGACCAATAGGATCCAGTTGTAGTGATGCCTGTGCCTGAAGGTCGTAGGCAACCTTTAAGAGATCTTGCAGTTTCTGGTTTTGAGGTCTTTCTGACCTGAGATTGCTAGGAAAAGAAAACGTTCCTTCAGCAGCTGTAGCCATGAAGCCATGGTTAACTGTAGCTGACTTTACAGCCTGATTCTGCACAATACTGCAGGACTTTGGGGAAAATGTTGCTGTCTTCTGGACTTCTGGTCCTGTGATAACATTAAGAAAGTGAAACCAGGTAGGGTGTTGCATGTTTATAAAAGCAGACATTGGAATCAGACTAAGGCAGGGGGCTGGCAAGCTTAAAGACAGGTTGGTAAGAACTTGTCTAATTAAGGGTGAGACTGAAGGGTTGGAGAGAAATAGAAAAATGTTAGCTTTAGGGCTAGCTTAGCAGTGGGATTCTGGCTCTGTCACTTATAGTTGTGTGACCTTAGAGAAGTTATCAGGTAACTTCTGCGAGCCTCGTTACCCTCATCCCTCATAGGACAATACCTGACTGGATTTTTGAAAGGGTTCAGTGCTCAGTGGACAATGGGTACTAGATAAATAGCATCACCTTCAGGAAGACTGTATTAAGCCCATGGACTTTGGAGTCAGATCATCTGGGTCCCATAGTCCCTTGCACCACTGTCTAGCAGTGTGGTCTGGGGGCTGTGGGTGGGATTAATACCTGGTCATTAGACTCTGCATCTCTAACAGGGTAGGTGGTTACAGTCACACTAGTTCAACGTGTCAGGTAGAAGAAACCTACAGACTCTAGATGGACAAAGTGCTAAGAGCTGGGGCACAATGGTTGTCCTGATGATATGATCTCTGTGGGACATTTTATACTGTAGAGCCCATTCTACCACAACATCTATTTGACCTTGACCAGGTCAAGCGCGGGATTGAAAAGGCATGTGGTGCCTCACCAGGCCACCTAGCCCAAAGTCCCAGCGCTGTCAGACAGCAGAGGAAGAATGACAGCTCAGATCTGCACACTCCAGGTTCCAGGTGGGAAGGTGCAATCCCACCTCTCTTACTACATGTCTGGACCCACATTGGGCTCTGGAGCTGCAGGGAGGCATGAGCCCTTGCTACACTCTCAGATGCAGCTGAAGACTTAAGTTGGGTTGTAGTCTGCATGGAGAGTGGGGCAGGGGGCAGGTCCTAGAAAGTAGAGTGTAGGCTCCTCAGAGTTGGATCTTCAAACACTAGCAGGGTGGGATCATGTGTGTGAAGAGCTCTAAATGAGATTGGAAGGCACACAGTGCAGACAAAAGCCCAGGGCAGGGTCTCATAACCTAATGCCAAGAACAGGGTACAGGTAAGAAGATAGAAGGAGGGTAGGATTTCTTTCTGCCACACATGGTACCACTACAGCTTCATCAGGATGACAGTGAAGAACCAAGCCAGGGCTGGGGACATCACCATGCTTTTTGTCATCAGTGCCTGTGGGCAGAGTCATAGGCCCCCTCATGCCCTTGAAGATGCTCCCAAAGTCTTCCTTGGAAAGGACAGGAGTATTGCGGAATATTAGCTTAAGGTGTATTACATTCATTTATGCTACAGAATATTTGTTTAATGATGCAAAGACGTGTTGCCTTGTTTTATGTTGCATTTGTTTAACTCTATAAAGCTGGGTTACTTTGCCTGTCTAGAACACCTGATTGGTCTAATAAAGAGCTGAATGGCCAATAGCTAGGCAGAAAAAGGATAGGCAAGGCTGGCAGGCAGAGAGAATAAATAGAAGAATAAATCTAGGCTCCAGAGAGAGGAGTGAGGAGCAAGAAAAGGAGAAGGAGAGGAGGACGCCAGGGGCCAGCCACCCAGCCACACAGCCAGCCTCAGAGTAAGAAGGAAAGAAAGATGTATCAAAGAAAGGTAAAAAGCCCAGAGGCAAAATTCAGTTAAAGAGAAATGGGATAATTTGAGTTAGAAAAGCTGCCTAAAAACAAGCCAAATGAAGGCCAGGCATTCGTAAGTAAGAATAGGTCTATGTGTATTTATTTGGGAGCTGAGTGGCAGGCCCCCAAAGAGTTAAAAAAAAATTACACAGGATGGAGAAAGCAAGTTGATCCTCTGTATCCCCCCTACAGTAGCTCAAACCTTACCATAGACCAGCTCTATGATATCAGTTCAATCTAAAGTGTCTCCTACAGGCTCACATTTTGAACTCTTGTTCCCTGGAGTTTGGCTGGTGGCAGCAGGTCGAAAGGTGGGACTGGGTTTTGAAAGATATGCCTGTCTCTGGTCCCCACCCTTGCCGGTCTACTGTGATGTAAATAGCCTATGTTCATGCTGTCATAAACTGAAATCCCTCCAAAACCGTGAGCTCTTCTCCCTGAAGCTGATTCTGTCAGGGTTTTTGTCAATAGTGACAAGAAAAATGACTGCTGGGCCTACACTGAGCCCCCAGGAGCCAGCTCTGGGGCACAGATGAGTAAGGTCTGAATTAATTCAAAGCACTGATAGCTAAATCCCAAATCATTGTGCATGGTTTGAAGGATGCTTGAAGGTCACACGGTCTGGTTTAGCTCCATCCATTGGTGAGCAGTGGAGGATGGAAGTAGAAACAGCTCAGTCCAAGGCGTGGAGGACCCTTGAGCCTTCCAAGGGCGACTGTGTAAAGGGTGTGGCTCTTGCCCACGCTTTGGTGTTGGGATGTGAGTGGACCCATCACCCACAGGACCAAGCCTTCTCAGGACATCTGAGTGGGCACATTTACCTGCTCCATAATCCTTTGTTGAAGGACTCAAATAAATCACACATCTCGACAAGTATGTGGCCTATGGGAAAAATCCAACTGGGCTCTTTGAATTCTCATTTCCAATGATCCTCAGGAAGTTATTGGGAAAATCAAAACACTGTGTTTCCAAGTGCTGCTCAAGACTCACCAAGTTCAAACGCTTGCCATAAATCCAGAATGCAAAAGGCGTTTTTCAAAGGTTTACTGTTCCCCAACTGACAATAATGCCATATTGACCGACTTCAGGGGTGCCCTGGGAGTTTGGAAAAACCAGCCAAGCAAGCAAGCTATTTAGCTGAAAAAAAAAAGGAAGAAGAAAGTTTGTGAACTTGACAGTGCTGTTAAAGTTCACAGCGTCTTTTCCGTTCTGACAGTACTTTTGCAGGTCTCTGTAATGACACTGAGTGTTGGGCAGCTCCCTCTCCTTACAGCTATGGCCTCCGGCTCCAGCATCGATTCCCCAGTCTGTCCTCCATGCAGCTACCAGGGCTGTCTTTCCAGAACACAGATCAAATGTTACAGCTCAAAGATCACTGCACCTTCTGTAGTGTGCTTCAAAGAGACTGTGGTGGTCGTCGGACTTCTGCAAAATTTCCCTCCCTACCCGTGCCAGGAAAAAAAAAATATTCTGGAAATTAAGATCTGAGAATTCTGGGAGATATAGACTTGCAATCCTTCGTGCAACAAGCCTTTATTGAGTACCTACTATATACCAGATCCTGAAGATTCAGCAATGGGAAAAAAATTAATAAAGAAACTGCCTTCAAGGGGGAGAAGGTTAACAGAGCCTATCCGTACGGAAGAGATGTATCACATGTCAGACAGCCCTAGGCGAAGCTTCAGTTCCTGGATGATAATGACAAGACCAGGTTAGCCCGGGCCAGAGATGTGGAGCAAGAAGCAATCTGTCTTCCTCCTCCTTGACACCCACACAGTCACAGCTGCCCTGGAAGTGGACAGGGTATCATATGACATGGGCTTTGAGATGCCCTTGTCCCCTCGATTTAACCCAGTATGGCAAGACAAAGACAGGAATTTTTCTCCTCTTGCTCTGCCTAAGCTGACTTACACCTTGACATGGGAAAATCTTCCAAAAAATGGGCATCTGTTCCCTAGAGAAGTAGAGGGCAAGGACATTACAAGTATCACTGTGTTAGCCTGGGCTGGGGAGCTTGGCTGAGTGTGAGAGGGGTGGGCTGGGAGAGATGGATTTGTGTGGGGACCTAGAACCTTCTCATCAACCTGATGGAGCTGGCAGAGGGGATGAGGGGCTTAAGTGACAGAATGGACGTTGAGGAGCAGGTCTTCTGGGGAGCATGTAAATATAGGGGGCTCAGGACCTGGGTTTAAAATCCACTCATGTTTTCTGCTGGTTGTGTACTGAGCCTCAGTTTCCTACCTGAGTGCTCCCTAAGAGCACTCCTGGCTGCTGTGGCAGAGAGAGGCTGTGAGTGGTGAAGGAATTAAGACAACGGTGTTTATACTGTAGCTTCAGGTGTGGGACCTCAGGAGTGTGGGTCCCTTAGGCTGGCACAGAGTCTCCAATACACACATCACAGCTGCACAGACTTTCATGGACGTCCTTCAGTCATTCAGTGTTTGTCTCCTTCTCTTTGTGTCTCCATCTCCCTGTCACAGCCAAGTTCCCGTCCTTTTGTGTCTCTACAAAACTCTGTCTGTTTTTAGTACTGGCACGTGGGGGGGGGGTGTTTGAGTGAGGGGGCTGCATGCGTGTTTCTGTGTATTGTGTGTGTCTATCTATGGCTGTGACTCTATGCCTAGGTTTTCTTGTCTTTCGATGTTTGTTTCTGCCCTGGATTTCTCTCTCGTCTCCCTCTCTTTCTTCCTCCCGTCTCTGTGTTTCTTTGTGTCCCTCTCACCGTCCTTTCTCCCTTTCTCACTCCCCAGAGTCAGAAGTGACCCCGCTGACTCTCACAGTTCGTTATAAGGAAAACACTGAACAGTCGTTCCCTGCTCTTGCCGGGAGCCTGACAGCTGGAGCAAACAATGAGAAATTCAGAATTAATTGGACGCTGATTATTTGCCAGGGGGGAAATGCTGATATATATATATATATATTTATATACACATATATGAAACAAAAGCCAACCTAGCAACGGTGACTACCACTGCACATAGCAACAAAGCAGTTCTAACGAAGCGTGACAACGGCAGCCTGGAGCTCACGGCTAGTGCACACTGAGAGAAAGGAAAACAAAAGCTTGGGCCGCTCAGGAGTCAAAGCAGCTTCTGTGAGGACACTCCACAGCCTCAGGAGCTCAGCTACCATCTCCTGGAACCTGCATGTGGAAGGTCCAAAGATGTGACCCTCACGCGCCACACACGGAACCCTCCGTTCATGCATTCGCCATGGAAACAACTGGAAACTGTAACCTAGGTACAAGGGAAGCAGACAAGAGCCAGATTCAGTCCCCATGCTCAAGTGATGGCCAGTTTGGGCTGGAGGGAAGAGTAAACAGATGAGGGGCTACAATACTTTAGCAGAGTTGCAGCATCAGCAACCACAGAGCCCAGAAGAGGGGGCACCATCTTCTGTCAGAAGAGTGGGTAAAATGGATGAGAGGAAGATGCAAGGACAAGCATGAGAGCTGAAGGAACAGCATGCACTGCATGGGAGAATGCAGGACCAGCAGGTCAGAGGGTCAAGGACCTGGCTCCAGATGGATCCTCAGGAGGTTGATAGTCACCATATGACCCAACAGTTCTCTTTGATTTGCACCAGAGAGTTAAACATGAGGCTTCAAAGTGTAGTCATCACCAACACTGTCCATAATAGCAGAGGTTGGAAGCACCCAAGTGTCTGTGGACTGATGAATGGATGAACAAAACCAATATGCCCATGCAACGGAATATTATTTGACCATAAAAATGAATGCAGTATGGATAAAGCTTAAAACCAACATGGATGAACCAGGCAAACATCATGGTCAGTGAAAGAAAGTAACCATAATACCACATCATGTGATCCTGTCCACATGAAATGCCCAGAACACAAAAGTCTCAAAGAACAGAAAGATTAGGGAGAGAGTAATGGAGAAAGATCGGATTTCTTTTGATGAAAATAAAAATGTCTTGGAAATGAACAGAGGTGATGGGCAATGGCTACACACAATGGGAAAGTATGAGATGCCCCCAAATCATGTGCTTTAAAATAGATAAAGGATAATTTTATGTGATGCAATTTTACTCCAATAAAAGAAAGTAAAAATAAAGGAGGCCAAGGATGGGAGGCAGTGGGAGATGGAGTTGCTGAGGCCACAAGTACTTCTGGCTTTGCCTTAGGGGTGTTGAGGGATCTTTAGAGGCTCAGCCATAGGAGTGGCCTCACAGAATGTTTCAGGTCACCTCAAAGGCCGCAGACAGGAGGGACTTGTGTGATCCCAGCAGTGGCTGTGAGAGCCAGGACTGAGGTCGTATGGGAACAGTTTAAGGAGAGTCAGAGGAGAAGTAAGCAGGTAATAGGTGTATCGTGGGGAGCAGAAGAGAGACATGGACAGGAGCTTGGACTAGAAAAGCCCCTTGGGAAGGGGAAGGCAAGATCTCCAAAGCCCTGCTTTCACATCTATGGGAGAGGAATGCAGGGACACGCCTGGGATCCTTGTGCCTCTTCACTGGTGTTCAGAAGGAGATGTTGTGTCCCATCACAGCAGTACATTCCAGCAAAAGCGTCCATCCCAGAGCTTTCTATTTCCACCAGGATGCTTTCCAGGGCTGAGCTTTAAAGACCCCCTTTAATTAGCTCCATCTCAGTGTGCGGTGTTGGGCGTTATCTCTACCTCAGCTGGCTCCTTTCCTTTGCTTCTCGCTATTGACTTCCAGAAACTCTGCCAGCCACATTGCGTCTCTGATTAGAGGTTCATAAAAAGCAAGGCAGGCTTTCTGAAGCCCAGAGCCCAACCCCTGGAGAGTAGAATGAAGGCTGCCGTGTGGGTGCGGGCTTCACTGATCTGACAGTGTGCCTCTCTCTGTATACCCCAAACTGGTCCCAAGCCACACACGCCCCTCCCTGACTTTAACTGTGACCAGCTCCCCTGAAGGAATTGGCATAAGATAGGCCAGAATTGAGGCTGGTAAAAACTAGAAACCCAGACACCTGAATAGAGAGTCCAGGCAGGTGGGCAGGAGCCTGGGACAGAGAGGAACCAGTGGAGGACCGTGAAGTGCAGAGAGGGCACCCTGGGGTGCAAGGCAAGCTGGTCATTGTCCAAATGAACCCCATAGGCCAACATCTGCATCATCCGTGTACCAGATTCACCATGGCTTTGTTGTTTCGTGTACACACCAAGCCATTATCCCGTCAGACAGTTGTGTCTTAGCAAGTGCCTGCTCTGTGCTGTTAACAGTGCCTTCACTCAGCAGATCACAATGAGGGAAGATGAAAACAGAAGTAGACTCGGATCATGTGACAAGCAGCTTCCAGGCACCCAGACGAACTCAAACATGCATAGAATTTGAGATCAGACCAGACTTAAAAGGCCTGGATCTTTAGGAGAACTGGATGCTGACTGAAGACTGAGGATGGGGCCCCTGAGAAGGGGCCACAGCCATGGGAACATGGCATAGCAAAAGACCCTGATGGGAACACTTGTGCAAGTCACAAGTGTACCAGCAAAGAGTCCTGATTCTGCATCCTCTAGCGAGGATGGGGTGGGGCGCTTTTAGATCCTTGCTAGCTGAGTCCAGGACTAATCCTGAATACTCCACAATAGCTGAGTCTGCAGTGGAGCAGGGGCTGAGCCCCATATGACAGGATAGGGACTGAGTCTAAGGGGTCTACTCTCCGCCTTAACTTGGACAATGCTGCAGCTTCATCCTCTGGCCACTCATTGTGGGCCACACAGAGACAGCTAGGGACCAAATGTGGGTCTGGAAGCTACCAAAAGCAAGCTCTTTGATGAGGAATTCAATATAGTCAGAGATTTCTCTATTACTCTATTAGAAATTCTATCCTTTTTTTTTTTTTTTTTTTTACTTTTCCAAGAATATTTGATGCAACTGGAAATAAGTGAAATCAGTCTCAAAAAAGAAATATCATGTTTTCTCTCATCCACGGGTCTAGACTTTATGGGTTCATAAAAGCACGTATGTACCGATAATGGAAAGAAAGAGCCAAACTGTCTAGGGGAGCAAAGGGGACTAATGGGAGGGGGTAAGGAGGGGGGCAGTAAGACACTCAAAATATATTATATACTTGCCTGAAAATGGCCTTCTGTCACACAGTATAATAAAATGTAAGGTCTTGAGTTTTTTCGATGACCCTTGTCTGTCTTTCAGGTACATGGTGAGTGTCCGGTGTCCATCTGTAACTCATAGTCATTAAATCTAGGTGTGAGACTGAATACTGGGTGCTTCACTGTTGCCCTCTCTAGCCCAGCAGCTGCAACTAAGAGCTCCTCCCTTCTCCCAAGTTCCCCACAGGGCAAAGAATCACTGAAACCACATAGGTCACTTGCCTATTCATGGCTACTCTTTGGGCTGAGCCCCAAGACACCTCTGAAAGTGGAGAGAGATGCTTCCCTTGCCACTATACTGAGAGAAGAGCCCAAATTCATCCGGCCAGGAGAAATGGACATAGATGCAGAGGAGTCCCTACCTGTATAATATACAAGGAAGGGGTCAGGAGCTTTATCTTGCCCAGGCCTCTACTATCCTGGTATGGTTTGGACATAGCCTCATGAGCTATCCCCTAGCAGTGGAGTCTGACGCCACCATGGACTCTGCAGAGTAAGGAAGCAAGGAACAGAAAAGAGAGCTTCCCAAAACCTTATGCTTCCTCTTTAAGCAAACCCCCAGTTCCCAGACAAGCCGCCACAACACTCCCCAGTAACCAGAGGACCAGCCATTGCCACATATGTTGCTGGTCAAGGGGAGAAGAAGGGGATGTTACAATTCAGGGTGTCTCAGGGAAACTATAGGAAAGGTCACTGTGGAAAGAATTATAGAGATTAAAAGAATCCCCAGGTCTCCCGAGGTCGCACCTGCACCTCAGCCTCCCGGCTTTCTCTTTAATCATCAGTGTCTAATTCTGGAACATAACATTACAAGCTCATTGATAATGATGGGTGATTTACTGAAGGAAGCCCGGCCCTAATTAAGAGCAAAAGAAGCTGACACTGCTTTTCAACTTCCTACTAAAGTCCAGCAAGGAAATTACCTGGTTCTGCAGAGCAAATAACACTGGCAGGAATACAGTGGGCCCAGGTTACCTGATGAGTGTGTGCTTGGCCATATTAATATGCAGAGAGAGTTGCTTCGAGTGTTAGCAATTTACTGGTAATTGGGACATTGACAGGCACCTTGGAAAGCAGCTGAGCTGGTGCCTGAGCACAGAGCTGCGTTATCTGTTCTTAGAAGACGAAGACATGCAGGCAAAAGCCATGACCAGCTCTCAGTAGCTGCCTAGGGTCAAAAATCAAGGGTCAGGCTGTAGCTAGATTTTCAGCCTTTGATGAGAGTTAAAGGTTAGATCTGAATCAGTGTTCAGCCTATGGCCAATGAGAGGTGAATCCCAGCCTGGGATGAGGGACCAAGGCCCAAGCTTAATCTCCATTAGGGAATCAGAGTCAGGCTGAGTCTCCATCTGGGACTCAGGCTCGTACTGAGCCTCCTTGCTTCCTTTTCATGGCCCAAAGCAATCTTCTGTGTTTCTCAACCTCTCTGCTTCTTTCCTCTCATTATAGACGTTGAGGCATTGGAGACTGACCTCCAATCCTGGACTGTGCAAAGGTGCCTCTTGAGGAATTTTCAGATAGAGGCTCTACCTACTTGTGAGCTGTGGTGTCCCCAGGACATACTGTGACTCCCCAGGAAGGGGACAGTGGAGGGCAGGTTGGGTTGAATAGCTCCCACTAAGAAGTACCACATTCCATTGCCCTCCTCCTACCTCCCCCCCAACTCTACCTGTCAATGTGGTACTATGAATCTTGGCAGAGCAGCCACTGGGACATGTCAGAGGGTCAGCATGACTGATAGGCTCTTCCGATGCCACCCCAGGGTGGTCTTCCTCAGGAATCAGCCCTTGGTACCCAAAGCAGACAAAATGCTAGGAGTAGAGTTGACCCTGCACCCAGTGTTATGAACCCATGTTTCTTGGTGGGTCTCTCTAGGGGGTTCCAGCCTGGAAGTGAGCAGGCTACCATACCCATACTGCAGCCTTGCAGGGTGACCGACCATCCTGCTTGCCGGGGAAAGGGGTTCTCCTGGGAGAAAGAGCTTTCAGTGCTGAAATTTTTTTTCAAACTGGGAGGGCTAGTTACAACAGAGTCCCTGAAACCTTAGTTCATCTAGTTCCTAGGAACCATGTCCTGAACTCCCTCCCGCAGCCACCAAAGCTTCAGACTGGGACAGAGATGTCAGGTGTGTCGATTTCCAGGTGTGTTTGCAGGCAGATGTTTCTGCATCTAGATGGAATTAGAGATGTTCCTTGGTTTGTTTTGATTTGGAAATATTATTGACTTTAGCAATTGGGGCTCAGCAATAGCCCTGATAGCTGAGGCCTTTTGCCAGGAAGCTGGCATTCACTCTCTGGTAACAGTAAACAACAGCAGTGCCATTATTTTAACAGCAGTTAAAATGTATGGAAAGGTTGCTACCTGCCCAGTATGTGGTTAGCTCCTGTATTCAAAGTTCCTGGCAATCCTCAGACTGGATGAGGAAAGTACTGTTATCAGCCCCAGTTACAAATGAAGCAATGAAGGTTAGAGAGATGAAGTCACTCACTAAAGCCAAAGAACGAAGGAGTGCATGACTATCCAGACAGCTCCCAGTGTCCCCAGGTGGCATGGACTGCCTCTATGTATGACAGAGAACGTGGCCCAGTTTCAGCTTGAGCCAACCTGTAATTACATCAAATGGGACCAACCTCAAGGTTCTAGATCTCTATTCACACAAGGATGGAGGAGCTTGTACAAATCAAAATGTGATCTCTGCTTGAATCCTGCTCAGAAAGCCTTTTCCCTTGCCTGTTAATTTGACCAAATCCCTACTTTCTCCTCTGTCAGGTTCAGAGTGTCAGGTCTCATGCTGGGTTCTTGACCATTTGGCATGAAGACCACCAACTGACACATGCAACCACATAAACCTAAAACTTCCTTACAGCAAAGTACACTATCATTTAAGTGAAGAGGTGGCTTACAGAACAGGACAAAAGCTTTATCAGCTACACATTAGACAGAGGATTGATATCTAGAATATACAAAGAACTCAAAACTAAACATAAAAAAACCCAATGGGAAAATAGGCCATGGAACTAAACAGAGAGTTCTCAAAAAATGAGATATAAATGGCAGAGAAATATTTCTTTAAAAATGTTCAACATCCTCAGCAATCAGGGAAATGCAAATTAAAACTACTTTGAGATTTCATCTTATCCAAGTCAGAATGGCTAGGATTTAAAAAAATGATGGAAAATGCTGTGCTGGGTGTGGAGGTAAATGGACACTTATTCATTGTTGCTGGGAGTACAGACTGGTGCAGCCACTTTGGAAATGAGTGTGAATGTTCCTCCAAAAGCCAGACACAGGTCTTCCAATGTTGGGGGGTAAACCCAAGAGTCTCCTTCCCCTGCAGAGACTCCTTCTAATCCAAGTTCACTGCTGCTCCATTCACAATTGCCAGGAGATGGAAATAGACTAGATGCCCATCAGTGAATGAATATATGATAAAAATATGATACATTGATACATGTGATGTTTGACTTTCTGGGTCTGGGTTGCCTTAATCAGAGTGTTTCCAGCTCCATCCATTTATCTGTGAATCTCATAGTTTCATTTTTCTTAACATCTGAGCAATATTCCCTTGTATAAACGTATCATATTTTTATCAGCCTGTACTCCCACCACACTTAGAATGGAATATTGCTCAGAAAGATGGTAAGAGCAGTGGTAGATGACTCCAAGAAGGTGGTTTGTGGACACTATGGGGCAGTTCCACATCCACACAGATATTTTGACAGCATGCTCAAGACTGGTGCAAGATCAAGCCAGATGAAATCTGATCATGGAGAGGGGAGGTGAACACAAAATCCCACCTCTAACTGAGGAGCAACTGAAAAGTGATCGCCACTGAGAGAGAGTTAATTTTTTTAATGTGCAATTCCTGGCCAGTCTAACATGCTCCTTTGGACACACACCTAAAAGTATATAGGAAACACTTATGGTACTCAGTGTTTTGTTTTTGTTTTTGTTTTTGTTTTTGTTTTTTAATAAGAACACATCTGGAAAAATGACTCAGCAGTTAAGAGCCTGTGCTGCCCTTGCAGAGGATCCGAGTTCAGTTCCCAGCACCCATGTCAGGTAGCTCACAACTTTCTGTAATTCAGGCTCCAGGGAACTCTGACATCTGTGGCCTCCATGGGCACCAACCTATCACACATGTGCTCACTTATACACACATAGGCATAGTTTTTTAAAAAGTTTTAAAAACGGAGAACACAAAATTAGATGGATATGGAACAGGAGTGAGTCTAGGGAGAGATTTGGAAGAAGAATGAAATGATCAAAATGAAATGTATGAAATTAACAAAAAAATAAAAATAAGTTGAAAAGTAATGATGAGGATACCCAATGTAGACCTTTGGCCTCTACATGTAAAAAATAAAATAAAATAAAGAGGGCCTGGAGACATGGCTCAGTGGTGAAGAGCACTTGCTACTCTTGCAGAGGAGCCAGGTTTGGTGACCAGCACCCGCATGACAGTAGTGACTCCAGTCCCAGGGGATCTGACACCCTCTTCTGACCTCTGTGGGCACCAGACACACATTTGGTGCACAGACATGCTTGCTGGTGAAACATTCCTACACATAAAATAAAATAAACACATTTTTAAAATATTAAAACGAAAGAAAACAAAAACCAACTTGAGCTCATGTCACCCACCATCTCCTGTCATTGCCCTTTCAGATGCAGCTGGCTGCCTGCCAGGTGCTCACAGAGCCTGCAGGGTGGAGGCAGTTACCTGACTGCCAGGTGCCTGCAGGGTGGGGGCAGCTACCTGACTGCCAGGTGCTCACAGAGCCTGCAGGGTGGGGGCAGTTACCTGACTGCCAGGTGCTCACAGAGCCTGCAGGGTGGGGGCAGCTACCTGACTGCCAGGTACTCACAGAGCCTGCAGGGTGGGGGCAGCTACCTGACTGCCAGGTGCCTGCAGGGTGGGGGCAGCTACCTGACTGCCAGGTGCTCACAGAGCCTGCAGGGTGGGAGTAGCTCTAGTGTCTTCCTACCATTCTCAAAGAATAAGACCACATAGGAATCAGTTTGGAGAAACAGAGGTTCAGTCAGTTCAGGCTGAAATAACCACATTAATCCCTTGCTTTATTTCCTTACTATTTCTAAATATCTGTGGCAGAGGCTATGAGCACTCTGGTACCCTCTTGACCCCTCCTGTCCATGGCTTTGTCTTCTGGAGCTTCTGAGGACTCAGCCCCCTTGTGCTCCCCGCAGGCATTGTGGGAGGAGCTGCACAGTGAGTCCCAGGCCTCCTCATCCCTCTCTTGACAAATTTAAGAGTGTTCTATTTGGCCAGGCGGCGGTTGCGCATGCCTTTAATCCCAGCACTCGGGAGGCAGAGCCAGGTGGATCTCTGTGAGTTCGAGGCCAGCCTGGGCTACCAAGTGAATTCCAGGAAAGGCGCAAAGCTACACGGAGAAACCCTGTCTCGAAAAAAAAAGAAAAAAAGAGTGTTCTATTTGGTCTCCTGGAACTCCCAGGAGGACACAGCTGTTGCTCCTTGGAAACTCTCTAGGTACCACACTTGGTTTGTCCCCTTCCTCACGCCCACTTCCTACCCCTTGTCTCCCTTCCTCAACCCTACCTGAGATCACCTCCCAGGTACACAAGGGAACTCAGGTCTGTGTCTCAGCATCTCCTTCTAGCAGAGTGCTAAACAGAATAAGGTTTGTGGACAAAAATAGAAAGCATTTTAAAAATACTTGATTTCCCTTATCAAGCCTTGTAGTGACCACCTATTATATACCAGGTACTCTACTATACTTGGAAATGAAAATGAAGCAAGATGGTCTCTGGCATCACAAAGTTTAAAATCACCTGTATCTTGTGAACTAGAACACCTTTGTTGCTTTTATATATATGTGCAGTTTCCAATCTTGCAATAGCATTAATATATACATATGTATCTTGCCAGATAATTTGAATCAGTGTTTATCTCATTGTATTAGAAGCATTTTCTTGTGTCTCTAAATTGCCCTTCAAAACGTGAGTTTTAATGGTGCTGGATGTCTCCTCCTATGCACCACCATTATTTTGCCATTTCCCAACAGTTTTCAATGTCTCATGATTACAGATAACACCATGATAAACCTTAATGAGATTCCCAGCTAGGCTGTGATACAAAAAATCATCCTGCTGTTCCTGCAGAGGCTGATTACAGGATGATGAAAACAGGGAGACATGTGTAAACCTATAGGAACAATCCAGGTCATTGAGGGTGAACCCCAAGTCAGGACTGACTAGAGATGAAAGCTGCAGGACCAAGGGACCTCCCCTGCCTCCACTTCACCTCTTGTTATAGGCTTGGGTTCTGGTCCCTTCAGCCACACCGTATTCCCTTTGACTTCCCTACTTAGTTGTCAGCCCCAGCAAGGAAACACCTATCCCAACCCTCCAGACTCTCCATGAGACCTGGTACAGGTTTAGACACCTATTAATGAGATGTCTTCCCTCCATTAATAGAATTAATTGAGGGGACATGATGCTTCCTGAACCAGCCATTAGGATTCAGAAGCAGTAGCAAGCCACCCGGGAAGGTGATGGATGACTAGGAATCATCCCTAGAGCCTCCGATGTGGATGGAGCTGGTCATGTCAGAAGGAATGGACTTTCCTTTTTGGTGAACCCAAGGCATGCCAGTCATCTCCACTCTGGCTATAGACACTTCAAATGTCTACAGTATTGGCCAGGAAATGGCTCTGGGCAGACCACAGTAGCAATATGGAGAGTGGGAAGTATCCCCAAACTATCTCCAGGGTGGTGAGAGAGGGCCTGGGCAGGAGCAGATATTATAGAACCTTTTTTCAGGGAAGGAAGGGAAGGCAACCTTGGGCAGAAGATGAGCATGTAAAACCCAGACTGAGGAGAGATGGCCTTTCAGGACCTAAGGGGGTTTTGTCAAGAGCAGTAGTAGCTGTAGAGTCACAGTTCAGAACCCCCTCCCCTCCTCCAGAGCAGCAAAGAACCTGGGCTCACCAGCTCTGCCCCAGGCCCTGTGTTGCTGCTAGAGACGATGGAGAGCAAGACCAGGAGCCAGGCCAGCATCCACAAAGCCATTATGTTTATTGACAGAGTAGAGGTGATCGACAGACATGTCTTGGGTCCAAGAAAAGACAAGAGCCCTCTCCTGTTCTGGTGGTCTCTGGTCTGTACAAGCATTTTGACAATGTTTCAAGTAACCCAGGGTCCAGGGCCAGAACCTCCTTTCTCTCCCTTATGCTCTCCCATTTTACTGTGGTTCCCATTTCATGGGTGTGAGAACTGAGGCCCAGAGAGGTTAAGTTAACCAGCCAAGTATGCAGCATCCTTCTCTACCTCCTCCTAAAACACTGCTTCTCAACTGGTATCCATGGCTCTGTTTTTACTGTTGTTTTGGGAAACATTGAACAATTTTAGGTGTCATTTTTAGTGATCACAGCTGGGGGAAGGGTGTATTACTGATGTCTAGTAGGAGCAAGATGAAGGATGTTGCTAAATGCCTATGGTGTGTGGCAGCCTTTTACTCCAGGAAATGATCAGTCAAGGTGTCAGTAGTGGGGCTGGAGAGATGGCTCAGAGGTTCATAACACTTGTTGCTCTTGCAGAGGACCCAGGTTTGGTTCCCAGCATCCACAACATGTAGCTCACAAACACCTGTAACTCCAGTTCCAGGGAATCCAATGCTCTCCTCTGGCTTCAGAAAGCACCTGCACATACATGATAGACATGCACACACATGCACAGAAAATAAAATTTTAAAATAAGTATTTTTTGATGTTGGTAATATGGAGGCTCACAAACCCTGGACTAGTGTACCCTAAACACCTACACATAGGGGGTTCAGTTCCCATCCTGCCACTCTAAGAATTTACCTGAATTAACAGCCCATCTGATTGGGGAAGCCGTCTCTCAACCACTGGATTTGGCCAAGACCAATGGAGGCCAGCTATGCCCCAAGATGTGGGCGGTCTTGCAGCTAAAGCATGAGCCCCAAAATACATAGGGGCAGAGAGGGGGTAAACGTGGGCGTAAGAGGAATGGGAGACAGTGAGGAGGACCGTCTCAGAACAGCCCGCCCTCCTCCGAAGCTCCATCAGCTCCTGTAGGGATGCAGAACATAAACAGCTCCGGAAGCCGCTTGTCCTCTCCCAGGACAGCTCTGAACTAATATTTGCTTTAGCAAATGGCTGAGCTGTTCATCTCCTCTGGCGACTGGGATTTGTTTTCCTCTCAGGAAATCACTGAGGTTCTAAATTTGAGATGCTGACATCTGGAGGACCAGAGTCTCCTTTAGGGCCCCATGCACAGGGAAGCAGGGCCTAAGGTGACGGGGCAGGAGCAGAGGCAAGCATAGATGAAATTGCCTGAGGTCCTACTGTATGCTGGCTGTTGTATATGTCGATGCATTCACAAGAGCCCTGAAAGGAAGGGGTTTATTTCGTTCCTTGTCTTCAGAAACCTATTCCAAGGTCAAATTCCTGAAGGGATTTGAACACCATCAGAGGCCCGCACATACACCAAGGTCCCCACACATACAAGTTAGGGCTATACTAGCACAGCTGGCTGGTTGCGGGCCTTGGGGACCTCTGTGATGAGACAGAGACAAGTCAGCTGGCCACTGCCGAGTATGGTGGCACACTCTTGTAATACTGGCTCTCAGGAGGCAGAGGCAGGAGGAGCTAGAGTCATGTGGAACTCAACAGATGTGAATCCTGCAGGGAATATCTATGCTGAAAGTCAAGAAACTGTTCAAAGGGCCCAAAACTGCAACAATTTATCAGAACATGAACTTGGAAGTTTTTGAGGTCAAGTTTCTGGGTTATTTGGAATTATTGTTCATGATATTACAAGACATCTGGGGCTTTTTTTATTCTCCTTGACTTCTTCAGGTCTCCCTTGTGGTGTCAAAATGGCTGCAACAGTTCCAAGTATGCATTCTCTATCCCACCACCTGAAGGAAGGATTCCAGCCTTTATAGATGTCTCAGGCCAGTAAGGAGACTCCCATCTTCTAACCACCGGTCACATCTCAATGGCCCAATTTGAATAACAGGCCATCTTAAACCAATGTCTTCGCCTAAGGGAAAACCCTACAATGACTGGCATAAGCCCAGGTTAGCTGAACGTGGCACTGTAACAAAAATATCAGGAAGCTTATGGAGTAAAGAGAAGCCATAATCAACTCTTGGCATCAGTATTGGGATTGGCACCCTAAATCAACATGGTTGTTACACATCATCACTTTACCTGCAAGTGAGGGATGACGGAATGTTGGGAAGGGAACCACTAGGTCTGCCACAAGCAATAAACAAGATAGTTGGAGTAGGGCCAGGAGCTGGGCGTCTGTACAGTGTGCATAAGAATTATAACTCATAGATCAGTGGTTCCTAACCTTCCTAATGCTGTGACCCTTTAATACAGTTCCTCACGTTGTGGTGACCCCCAACCATAAAATTATTTTCATTTTTTTGTTACTTCATAACATAACAGTTTGCTACTTATATGAATCAATAATGTAAATATCTGTGTTTTCCGATGGTCTTAAGTGATCCCTGTGAAAGGATCATTTGACCCTCTTCAAAGGAATCACAATCCACAGGTTGAGAACCACTGCTCATGAAATTTAAAAAAAAAAAAGCATCACTGAGGCTGTATTTACATAGATCGAGCATCCCTAATTTTAACATCTGAAATCCTAAATGCCTAACCTCTGAAACACTGTGTCAACATGGATGGCCACAAGTGGAGCATTCATACTTGACATCAAATGATGGGTCATACTCTACACACAAGGGCCCCAAAACATCATGTACAATGACCATTATGTGGTATATATAAGATGTGAATGAAATACAAATAAATTTGGAGAGTAGACTTGAGTCTTTGCTTCAGGATCTCTCATTATGTAGAGCACAACTATTTCTAAACCTAAGGGAAATTAAACCCCAACATTCTATCTCCAAGTGTCTCAGATAAAGGCTACTCCTCCTATACAATAAATGCATGAATAAATGGGGGAAAGGGAAAGAAAGGTTTTCCTTAGATACAAGAGATGTCAAAGACCTTGTGAATAACTTGATGGGCATGGCATACCAATGATTAATGTTCCCAGAGGGCAGCTTGTCCAAGTGTCTCCTGATAAGAAATGATAAGGGGGGCATAATGTCACTTTGGTGGTATTTGTGCCCAAAATGCTTAATTTGAATTAATCGTGAAAAAAGATCAGGCCAACACAGCTTTGAAGACAGATTACAGTCAGCTGCCCACTGCAGGGCCATACTCCTGTAATCCCAGATCTCAGGAGGCAGAGACAAGGAGGAGTGCAAGTTCAAATCCAGCTTGAGCTACACAATGAGACCTTGTCTTAGATAATGTGGGTGTGCCTTTGAAAGGGCACCAGTCCTTATCTCTTTCCTCCTTTGCTTCCTGGTTCATGAGGTAAGTAACTCCTGCTATGTACTCCAGCCAAAACATGCTGCCTCCACACAGATTCAAAGCAATGGGGCCTGTCAACCATAGACTGGGAGCTCCCAAACTGTGAGCCCAAATAAAGCTTTCCTCTTTGTAAGTTAATTACCTCAAGTATTTCATTGTAGTAGCAGAAAACTGACTAGTAAAGCAATACTCTTCTAACGTGTTAGGGCGCAGAAGACAAACCAAGGCTAATTAAATAAAATCAAGAAGCTGTGACAATGAAATGTCACACAGGATCTTGAACTGGACTCTAGGCCATAGCAAAGACATTAATGGGACCAGCAGGAAATTCTGGAAAGGTCTACGGTTTAAATAATAGTACTGCATGAATGTTAACTGCCTATTCCTAAAATGGCACTTGCTCGTGTCTGATGTTAACATTTAAGAAATCTGGGTGAAGGGTTTATGGAACTATTTTACTGTCTCATAAGGGCTGTTTTTTTAAAGTCCAGAAATGTTCCAAAATTGAAACAATGCAATTTTTTTTTGCAATAGAAACTTTCTGTTAAAAGTGTGTAATAGCCAAACTCAAGTTGTTTTTTCTACAGTATCATCATTTAATACTCCTCCATCGTGCCCACAGCTTTCACACAATGTGTGACAGTGCCTCACAGTGGTGGTCTGACACATAGTTCCAGGAGACCTGAGAGTGTGACACTCGCACTGATTAATTTTCATTAACAACTGGATTGGACTGAGGATCTCCTAGGGCATTGGTGAAGCACACACCTGGGTCAGAGGTGCTTAGCTATGAAGGGAAGACCCGCCTCTAACGTGGAAGACACTGTCCCCCAGGCTGTGCACCTCAGAATGAAGGGGAAGAGAAGAAAGCCAGCTCGTACAAAGCTCGCCTCTGGTTTCTGGCTGCCGTGGTGTGAGCCACTCTGCCATACCCCACCTTCTCCTGAGGAGGGGAGTGAAGAGGAGGGTGCAGGGTAAATGAGAGAGAAGAACAGAGAAAACGATAAAAGTCTCGATCAAAAAGGAAGTAAAATGATGGGGGTCAGGGATGTGCCTTCTGAAGGATTGTTGAGATTTGGCCAGAGGCTCCATGTTTCTCTCTGGCCTGCCAGACAGGGTTTTCTAAAACATGAAAGGGCAGGAGAGAAAGGAAGACAAAAGACTTAGAAAAATTGGTGAAGGGAAGAGGTGTACGTGGAGGCTAGAGAAAGCTAAGGGGGTAGGAAGGGAGGACCTGAGAGGAGAACTCATGAGACAGGCAGAGAGGGACAGTGGCTTCTATTAACCACAAGCATAGACAAGAGCCAGCAGAAAGCTGGGAGGGAGAGAGGTGAGGGTGTTGGCTAGGATGTTCCCAGGCTATGGGGTTCCTGGTTTATAGAGCATTTCTCTCAGCGTCAGTGGGAACCAGCACCGTCTCTAAGAAGCCTAGGGTCTGGGACATCCCTACAAGTGTAGTGATGGCATCTGCAGGTCCTTGAAGATAGATGTGGGCATTCAGCTTCTGTGGGGGGCCCCTCACCTGCTCCTCCAGAAGCAGAGGCATGAGGTGCTGCCTTCATTTCATGACTTCCTTCTGTAACCAACGTTTCTCCACACAGATCTGTCTGACACTTATTATTTCTAAAAAGAAATGTATCAGAATTAATTTTATTTTGAGAATTATCTGAGAATTTCACAGTAGCTCTTGGGAACATCAGTAGGATCCTAGGGGAGTTGCAAACGAGACTGGGAATCCTTCCGCAGCAGACACAAGCCATCTGCTAGCTTAGAAGAATGACTTCCTCTGCCACCTGGAGAGGTTCAGACCCCCAGGGATGTCAGAGAGGCTCTGAGTGACCAGATTGCCTCTAGAGGTGAGCACTAGGATGATTGTCCTGGTTCAGCACTTGGCTGTGGCCAGAGTCCACACTGAGTCCAGCCACAGAGTCACAACTTCCAAGAGGAATCCATGCCTAGCTTTGTAGGCTCCCATCATCCCTGGGGTCCATGCCCTCACCCAGGATCACATCATCTTGCTCTGCTTGCTTCCTTGGGCCACCCAGTCAGCTCCTTCTCTGGGTCCACGGCTTTCCTTCCTCCCGCACATGCTGTCGTTTTGCAAAGATCAAGTTGCCAGTGTGGGAATGAAAACGGGGGTGCTATCCCCAACAGAAGTTCAAGGTCATGGTGTGTTTGGCTTTGACTCTTGGCACACCAGGCAGAAGGTCTGAACTCCCACAGCCCTGTGACTGATCTGTTCCGAGTAGTATATGTTGGGGTGTGCATTGGAGCCTGGAGCCCATAGATGGGGCAGCACCAGGGAAAGAAGCTTAGATCCACGGCTGACAAAGGGATTCCTGCACATGGATTGCTTTCAAAGGTAGCTTGCCCACACCACCCTAAACCCTTAGCAAATTGTGCTTCACATGCACATAACTTTGTGTCACTGGGGTTCTGGAGACATGTGGGGTGAACCCTGGCTAGTTTAGGTGATATCTAAAGAGACAAGCCCAGAAAGGTGAATGACAGAGCACAGAGGTGTTATAGGGTGACTCCGAAATCAGCAGACCCAAGACAAATAGCTTGAACCCAAGAATCCTCAAGTTTAAGAGGTACTGAGTTTCTAACAACCCCTTCCATGGCAAGGGGTAGAAACTCTGATCAAAAGGTGGTGCTAACGCCAACTCCATAGAAATTACACACACACACACACACACACACACACACACACACACACACACACGTAAGATGATATGAAAGGAGACATATATGACCACAGCTGGAAATGAGCTTGTCAGAGACCTGAACACTGGCGCTGGAGAGATGGCTAGGCAGTTAAAAGCACTGGCGGTTCTCCCAGAGAACCCAGGTTCGATTCCGAGTACCCACATGGCAGGCTTACAATCATCTGCCCAAGAGATCACAACACCAGTTTTGGGGATCTGACAGCCTCTTCTAGGCTCCACAGGCAAAACACCTGTACACATAAAATAAAATAAATCTTAGAAAATAGAGATTTGACTACCAAAAGGATTCTATGCAAGAAGAGAAGACGCAAGTGCTCTTCCCTGATCCCTGGCCTCACTTTCCATGGTTTCAGTTGTCCAGAAATCTTAAATGGAAAGGTCATATTGTAAACATTGTAAGTTGTCAGCGACTTTGATTTATAGTACCTTGTTATAATTGTTCTGTTTCATTAGTGCTCGTTATTTTCTATCATATTCTGTGTCTAATTGATAAACTTAAGCTGTGTGGGGCTGGGTATCTGGATCAGTGGTACAGCATCTGTGTAGCACGGTCAAGGTCCTATGTGTGATCCCAGGACTTCCACACAAAACAAAGCAAGCTTTGTTTACACTGGAATAAAGCACAGTACTGTAGCATCTTGTTTGATCCACAGTTTCAGGCATCCACTAGCCATCCTGGAACACATCTTCATGGTTGAGTGTGAGCACTGTAGAAGGGGTCAACTTGGAGAGAGAGACCCGGCTGTCTGTGCACAGAAGCATGTGAGAACCTGTAAGAGGGATGCTGAGAGGCCATCTCTAAGTTGGAGCAGCACATGTGGGGACATCAGTGGAAGGACAGTGGCCTGAGTTAGTTGGTAGAGCTTTGAAGGGCAGGTTGTACCCACATGTAGAAGACCTGGTAGTCCCTGACGTCACTGCCTGGTGGCATTGGCCCACTCATACTCTCTCAATGTTAGCTAAAAATAGCTCTCGATGAGTCTGCATCCAAGTCTAAGGGGACTCTCAGGTGTTGGGGTGACACTCAGTCACAGAGAGCACTCACACATCACTAGGTGTGCAGACTTCAACCAATTTGACTCCCCCTAGAAGAAGAAAGTAGGCTTGGGTAGACTGAGGATTCTGAGGTATCTAGGAAGCACCTCTGCCTTCTAGAATGAGCTTTCACTGCCCTTGGTAGAGACAGACCCAGGCTGACCATTCTTGAGATGGTCTGGGATTGTCACAGTCATAGAAGAGAGGACAGGAGAAAGGCATGAGAGCTCAGGCCTGTTCTCTTTGTCCTCGCATCCAGATGCCTGGGAGGCTTTCCTCACCTCTGACAGAGCTCCCTAAATGATCCCTTTACGTCTTCGGAAATTCTTGGCATAATGTTAGCATCTTGAGGGACCCTCAAATGTGAAATGAAATCCTGGAGGTTAGCAGACCACAGCAGGGGAGATAATGGATTACATTCTCTAGATATCTGTTCCTGTTAGTTGCAAGCTAAGGTTTATACTGCAAATGCGGTTTGTCCATGAGAAGAGAGCACACAATGCAGCTAAATTGAAGTGCAGTTATACTGAGGCTTCCAGACAGACACGGTTCCTGTGAGAGTAAGGCATTACATTCATGCCACTCGCTGGGCTTCTCGCTGCTACCAATGGGGAGAAGAGAGAAAAAATTCCTGGATGATGCTCCTGTGCTCACTTGCACTCGTTTACTTCAGAAGCCCCAGCTTCCAGGCCACAGCATTATTGCAGAGGACCCTTGAAACCATATGCACCCCGGCACTCTCTGCAACCTGCATAATGAATGAAATGAATGGCGTGCTGACATAGCAATGCACATCAATGCTTCTAGTGGGCACAGATGTGCAGCTCTTTAAATGCAAAGTGTTTCCGCAATCAATAATTAATACAAATGCTGCTGCTAATACATGGAGTCTAAAACATCTTGTGACATACCAAAAAGGCTTCCTCATATCCCAGAATATCCAGTACTCCATCCAGAAAGGTCTCTATGTATCAAACGGCCATTTAGTTTGAGAAAAGAAAAACTGCAACACATATAGTTGACTATGAATAAACCTGAGGGGCCTGGGTGAGCCTGGTGGATGTAGAGGTAATAGAGCATGGCTAGATATTGCACAGATCCACAGGCGTGGGAACTAAATCTGGGTGGCTATGGGTAAGAGTGCTGGTGGGCACGAGTGGGTATCACATGTGTAAATGAGTCTGGGTGAGTGTGAGCATTGCTAGTGATGGGAGGTTCATTCTGAGAGATACACTGTTTGGCAATTCTATCATTATGACATCAAAAAGTCATCAAGATGTGCAGCTAAACTGTCTGTTTAAGCTATGGGGTTAATGCTTCTCTGCCTCTCTCTCTTTCTCTCTTTCTCTGTCTACCTCTGTCTTTCTGTCTCTCTCTCCCCCCTCTCTCCCTCGCTCTCTCTACTTCTCTCTCTCTCTCTCTCTCTCTCTCTCTCTCTCTCTCTCTCTCTCTGTGTGTGTGTGTGTGTGTGTGTGTGTGTGTGAAATTAAGTGCTGCTGGTGGTATGGCTCAGCACACTTTCTCACAGTATCATTTTCCAATGAGCAGAGCCTCTCAGAGCCACACTCTAAAATAAAAAGTGTAGTATAGTAAAGACATTTGCACAATGCAGTCATTTATCATTATCATCAATTACCATGTGCTGTATGTGATGTTCTATGCTATATTGTTTATATAGCTAGTCACACAGCAAATTTATTTACCCAGAGTCACCACAAAAAGTGAGGAATTGCACTATAATGGCTCCCATGTGGCTAGACAGTAGGAATTTCCCAGGTCCATTATAATTATTTTTATTGTTTTGAAACAGGATCTGATGTAGCCCAGGCTAGTCTCAAACTCATTATAGAGCCATGCATGACCTTAAAATTCTGATCCTCTTGACTTCACCTCCCAAATACTGGAACTGTAGGTGAATGCCACCATGGCCTGTTTGGTGTACTGCTGGGGATCAAACCCAGAGACTCATGCATGTTAGTAAGTGTGCTGGCTAGTTTTTGTCACCTTGACACAAATGAGCGTCACCTGGGAAGAGGGGGTCTCAGTTGAAGAACTGCCTCCATCAGATTGACTTGTGGTAAACATCTTAGCTACTTTTCTAATGCTCTACCAAGATACCATGACCAAAGCAACTAATAAAACAAAGTGTTTAATTTGGGGCTCAGAATTCCAGAGGATTAGAATCCGTGACCACCATGGTAGGGGACATTGCAGCAGGTGGGCAGGCAGGCATGGTGCTTGAGCATTGACTAAGAGCAGACATCTTGATGCGCACGAATGAGACACTGAAAATGGAATGGGCATTCGAAACCTCAAAGTTCGCCACCAGTGACACACCTCCTCCAATAAGGCCACACCTCCTAATCCTTCCCAAACAGTTCTACCAACTGGGGACCAAGTATTCAAATACAAGAGCCTATGGGGCAGAGACATCCTCCTTTAAACCACCACAGCAAACCTGTGGTGTATTATCTTGATAAATAATTGATAGGAGGGCCCAACTCACTTGGGGCTGTGCCACCCCCTGGGCAGGTGGCCCTGGTATTTATAACAAAGGTAGCCAAACTAAATGTGAGCCTGGAAGCAAGCCAGAAGTAACATTCCTCTGTGGCCTCTACTTCAGTCCCTGCCTTGGAATCATGCCTCAGTTTTCCTCAGAGGATGGGCTGTGGCTTGGAGGTGTAAGCCAAATTAACTCTTTCCTTCCTAAGTTGCTTTTGGTTGTGGTATTTATCATAGTAACAGAAAGCCAGTTGATACCATAGGCAAGTACTTTATCAGCTGAGCTATATCCCCAGCCGCAGATCCATCAGAATCTGATGGGACCTTCAGAGTATATACATTGTACTGCTAACCAAACCTTCCTGTACATCTCAGGCCCACCTGCCCAAGGCATGGTGTACCCATGGCGGGTTGGGCCCATTTCAATCAACAATCAAGACAATCCCCCATAGACATGACCACAGGCCAATCTGAACTGGGCGATCTCTGAATTAAGACTCTGTTCTTAGGTGAATTTAGGATGTATGAAGTCACCAGTTAAAGCTAACAAGGACAAGAGCAAGAGTCACAACATCCTCTGGGTGCCACGTCTCTAGCCTCCGAGATCCAAGCCCAGCAATAAAAGAGAGTAAGGAGGAAAGATGGACCATTCCAAGTCGGCACACTTCGCATTGTTCACTCTGTCCAGGTCCCGTCAGGGTCATGTCAGATATACTGCACAGAAGGTGACCCTCCTTCCGCTTTGCTCACACTCTTGTGGCAGGTCCCATGCCCTCAGAGGCCAGAACTATGAAGTTCACTGAGGGCTACAAAGGCTCCTCTGTCTCTCTCAGGGCTTCACACGAGAAGGAGCAGCCATCATGACGTCAATCCAGAATTGGATCTACAGTCATTTGGCCCACTTCTGTTAGGGGCTATCTACAACTACCGTCAGTCAGGATTACACTTGATTGTCATTTCTCGTCCTAATGCTTGAAATTCTCCAATACGTCTGTTTATCCAATTAATTGTGTTTCTTATCTGCTCTCCCCTGCTAGGTTGCAAGCTCTATGGGGTCAGCTGTTTTATTATTTTGTTCACTAACGAATGTCCAGTTCTTGCCATATAATTTTTTTTTGTGGGGCAAGTGGAAGGCATTAATGGGTGACAGTCTATACTCCTCACCCATCACTCATCCTCCTCTCCTCTGCTGCATTAGCCAGAGTGTGAGAGGTCACACGCATAATGGCTAACTCTGAAATCTTAGGGGTTTACTGCAAATAGGATTTTTATCCATTCACATTATGTGCCCAACCAGCCAGTAGTGGGGGTGGGAGTGTGCACGGTCTTTATTTGCAATGGAGATGGTCACTACAGGGACCAGGATAGACAGCTGGGTCACATACTGGCTTTTCTATGCTTTAGCCCATAGAGACATAAGTCATATCTGCTCACAGCTTATGCTCACATGGAGAACTGCCTTGAGACAGGGAGAGTCAGAGGGATTGTGAGAGGTAGATGGGATATGGTCAGAGCCTCTCTGTCTCTTCCATACCCTCTCAGACCCTTTCAAGTTTGTAGAAAACATATACAGCACAAAGATGGTTTGGTTAGCAGTACAATGTATATATGCTGGTGGTTCCATAAGATTCTGATGGATCTGAGGCTGGGGATGTAGTGCAGCTGGTAAAGTGCTTACCTATGTGATCCTGCAAGCATCCTCCTCCATGGTTTCTGCCATTCTTTCTTGGTTGGAGGTAATAATGTGTGGAATAGTAATCAGTTCTGACTTCAAGTTCCTGCTTGAGTTTCTGCCCTGACTTCCCTCAGTGATGGCTGTAACCTATAAGCTGAAGTAAGTCACCATTTAGTACAACACAAAGCTCTTGATTAATGGGGTTGGATCCAAAGGCCAGCCCTGGTCTCACAAATAAAACAGATGCAATACTTATTTTTAAATTTGTCACAGGATTCAGGAATGTGAACTTCCACTTTGAAAGGTTAAATGATCCTTTGTGTTGGACATAATTATTAGTATGAAGTTGATAATTCAGAACTTCTCTGGACATGACATGGATACCCCAGGCCTATTGTTGTGGGTTCTATTACATCAGGAAGATGGCTATCAGAATTGGTAGGTGTTGGGTAGAAACTGGTACAAGTAGTGGGCATAGAATAATGAAGAAGCCTGAGATGGCCTTATTCACCAGTGTCATCCTGCATGAGCTTGTGCCTAGTACCAAGCACCTTCCATGCTGAAAATGTACGGCTCAGTATTTGTTCAACTTTAAGAATTGCTGTAGCCTCACTCTTAGTATTCACACCAGAGCAATAGAGTCGATTAAATGCATCTTCAATTATTCAAAGCTGCTCTTGCAGAATTATTATACCTAAATATTGTGTTTTAATGAACTGTACTTAATTTCTACCCCACCAAGTGACTGCCTGTGTTACATCTTCCTCCCAGGGGTCTGAGACAGTCTGTCTGGCTTGGCAGGAGACTCATGATTTCAAAGCCTCTTCTCACTGCATCCTCCTTCCTGCTAAGTCAGGTCCATTTGTGCTCATAATGTTCTATCTAGGAGGCGAGTGGGAGAAGAGATGGGGTATCACTGCTCACTATACAATTGGAAGATCGTGACCAGGGCAAAAATAAACAGAAGTCTAGAAATGGAGATGGGTAACTATGTGCTCTCAGAGCGCTTGAAAGGTTTTCTGGTTTCCTTCTGTTGCTGCGATGAATACATTGACCAAAGGCAGATTAGAGGAGGAGAGGGTTTACTTCAGCTCATAGGGAGAGTCCGGGGAAGGGAAGTCAGTACAGGGATTCAAGGATGCAGGAACTGAAGCAGAGACCATAAAAATACACTGCTTACTGACTTGCTCGGCCTGCTTTCTTCTATGATGCAAAGCTACCTGCTCACAGGTGGCACTGCCCTGGGTGAGCTTGCCCTCCCACATCAATCATCAATCAAGAAAATGCCCTACAGACTTTCTACAGGCCAATCTGATGGAGGCATTTTCTCAGCTGAGGTTCCTCTTCCCAAACAACTCTAGCTTGTGAAAGTTGACAAAAAAAAAAAAAAAAAAAAAAAACCTAACTTGCACAAAGAGATTCTATGCAAAGAGTTCAGGGCTTAGAGTCCAGGAAACTGTGTTCAAAATTCAACTTTGTAAGGGCTGGAGATGTCACTCAGTGGTAGAGTGTTTGCCTAGCATGTGCCAGGACCTGCAGTCAGTCTTCAGCACTGTTACAAACTTAGCTCTGGCACTCTGAATGTGAGCTTTTAATGTCAAGCTCTGTACTTGGCATTTCACATGTGTTAAATTGATGTGTCCTTAGTTTTACACTCAATGCTTCTGCTGTCACTTCTACATTTAATACTAAACATTCCAAAGTGTCACACTATGCTATAATTACACAGTAGTGGATGATGATACTATCGTGAAGATTATACAATGCAATTAGATATTACAGTATTAGGTACCCATTTTGTTGATGCAGACGGCCTTAAAGGGCCTAAATATTCCCTGAAATGGGGGAGAGGTTGGAGCCCAGGTCTACTAATCCTGGACCAGAAGCCAAGCCAGCTCTGCTGGGATCCACTGGCTTGTAATTTCAGTGTCAACAAGACGCTGGTGACCTTCTTGTGTCTTCCTAATGCAAATGGATAAATCAATTACAGGTGGACAAATATAAAGTTCACACATCACAGATAAAGCACAGCAAACATGCTTTATCCCAAGTCCTTTCCCCAAAGGTACAACTAGCATCCTTCTAGATGTGATCTCCGGCAACTCGGGACTAGGACGTGCTGAAGGAAAGAGGGCTTGTGTATTGCTGACCATTATTAGCTTATCTGCAAGTAAGAGGTTTCAGTAGGCAGCTAATCCTTAAGACATAAAACAAAATTGTGTGTGGTAGCACATGTCTTTAATCCCAGCACTTGGGAGGCAGAGGCAGGCAGATCTCTGAGTTTGAGGCCAGTCTGGTCTACACAGAGTTCTAAGACAGCCAGAGCTACATAGTGAGATCCTGTCTCAAAAAGTGTGTGTGTGTGTGTGTGTGTGTGTGAGAGAGAGAGAGAGAGAGAGAGAGAGAGAGAGAGAGAGAGAGAGAGAGAGAGAGAGAGAGTGTGAGAGAGAGAGACAGAGACAGAGACAGAGAGACAGAGACAGAGAGACAGAGCAAGAGATTGAGAGAGGGGGAAGGAAGGAGGGAGAGAAGAGGAGAGGAGAAGAGAAGAGAAGAGGAGAGGAGAGGACAGAAGAAAAAGATAGAGAGAGCAAGAAAGCAAAGAGAAAGTCCTGAGAACTGAGGCTGTGTGGGAGATGAACTTTCCTGTTCGTAAGAACCAATACTTGGTAACACAGGTTTTCAATGTGTGTAGCTAGGCTCAATCCAGCAGGTGCAGCCTTTAGCAGAGAAAAGGCTACAGCAGAAAGCAGCTCCTGAGGACCTAGATCCTACAGCCTGGAAAACTGGGACCTCTGTCTTGGTGTGGCAATTCAGGGTCAGTTTTTCACTTTGGAAAGCAAGTCTCATGCTATACAAATGTAATAAAGGAAATGATAAAGAAAATTCTAGAAAGTCAGAATGAACAGGTCCCTTTTTGCCACTTTTATTAAAGTCCTGCAAAGCAGGAATGAGTTCAGTCTGCCTCGCTGAAGAAGATGTTCTCTGCCTATGACCTACAGACTAAATAGACTGAGAATCCCAATATTCAGATCTTCCCAGGGTTGAAAAATCCCAATTACTCAATTACCAGGTATCTCAGGCCAAAATAGTTACAAATTTTTATTGAGAGACAGCAGCCTTTTCAAAACTTAACACTAGGGACTCCCCAAAGGGGTGAGCCTGCCAACACAGGTAGAATTTAGAGCAGTGTCTGCCATCAGCCTTGTCCAGGGAGAAGTTCTAGTGGCTTTAAGGTCTTGCCTGTGAAATTGAGAGAAGACATGGATGTGCCACAGCCTAGCAAGTAGGCTTCACAATCATGCCTGACTGGGATCACTAAGCAGAGTTATGCCAAGGCAATATTGACCAGGGACAGATAGACCGGAAGCTCCAACCTTCTGAGTTGTATTGTTGCTGTACAGAAAGATGCATGACAGATGAAGTGGATATAGACAGATGATGAATGATAGATGATGGAGAGAGAGAGATGGGGACATAAGTAGGTAGGTAGATAGATAGATAGATAGATAGATAGATACATACATACATACATACATACATACATACATACATACATACATATAGGTAGGCAGGCAAACACACAGAAATGATGAGAGATAAGCAGATGACAAAGTAGTTATAGACAGATCATAAGTGATGATTGATAGATAATGAGTAGATAGATGATAGATGGACTGATTTATTGATAGATAATAGATGGGTAAATTGTCAAATGATATGTAAAGAGGAGATAAAAAAATCAAAAAGAAGGGAAGGGTAAGAGGTGTGGAGCTTAACCTCTAGCTACTGCTTTTTCTTGTCTGGTTTTCTCTAGCAGGGACTGTTTCTAATTCTGTTCTCCTAGAGTGCTCTGTGAATTACTGGTGACCAGGCTAACCCCACATGAATTCTGATTCATATGGACAGGGACAAGGGTAGAGTCTCCATATCACCATTATTTTAAGATTTCCACATGATCCCTATAGACAACCGGAACTGAGGACCTCTAGACCAGAGACCAAGCAGAGTGTGTTGAGTGGCAGAGGTTACATCCTTATCCCTGTACTTAGAAGGTAATAAAGGTGAGGTTTTGAGGGTTTCCTGTAAAGATCCTTCACACGATGAAGGAAGTTTGCTACTAAATCTAGTTTTAAGAGATTTTTAAAAATAGGGATTAGAACTTTATTTTGTAGTTTTTCTTGCTTTTTGAGCTGAAAGATAATTTTACATTGAACTCTCTTTTATTCTTATGAAAAAGTATTTATGGTTACAAGCTTCCCTTAGAATATCATTTTTGTCTATAACTCACAGCTATTTTTGCTCTGTTTATATTTTTATTAATATATAAAAAGATTTTAATTTCTATTCTGATTTACCCTTCAGCTCAAAAGTAGCTCAAAATGTGTGTATGTATTTTCTGAAACCTTCAAGTAGGTGAGATTCTTCAATTGTCGTTTTGTTCTTAATATCCAACTCTATTGCAGTCAGTGTATGAAAATGCCCCATTTCTGCCCTCTAGAATTTATTATGATTTCCTTTGTGGCCCAAGCTGAGTTGATTTTTAATCTAAAATATAATTGCAAGCGGTGTGATGGAAAACTATTATTCTCTGTTTGGCACAAAGCTACAAAATCAAGCCTCTTTTATTCACTAACCTGTTTCCTTAATTACTTTTTGTATCTTTGAGATGTCAACTTATGAAAGAAGCATGAAGCTCTGCCCTGTTCCCTTCCGCTTCTCTCTCACTAGTCCTTGTAGTTTCTATGGCTTTGCTTCAGTAGGTCATGTCTGTGTTACCGAAGCTTCCTGGATGTAGGAATGCTCTTCGGGCAGATAGAACTGATGGAAGGCATGTATGTGATAAAGGAGGAGATTGGTGGGTGTTGCAATTGTGGAGATAGGAGAGTCCCAGGAATCATCGTGCAGGCTGTATGCAAGCTAGATTCCCTGTCCAGTCCAGAGGCCTCCAAACCCAGAGAGCAGATGGTATAACTAACTCTCAAACCAAGCCCACAGGGCCACTGGGGCAAGTCCTGGAGTGTAAAGGCTGGGGGGACTGGGGCTGTGATGTCCACAGTGAGGGGAAAGAAGACTGTGTCCAGTTGCAGGAGACAGACATGTTCCCCTTCCTTGGCCTTCAGCCAGTTGAAGGGTGCCTGCCTACTCTGAGGGCAGACTTCCCTCTCCTGGTCTACTCTGGTTCCCATACTAGTCTCATCTGGAGACATCCTCTCAGGCATACCCAAAATTGTGCTGTCCTGCATTCTAGACACTCAGGTTGACACCTAAAATTCACACTTACAGTGATTCGCAGCCATTAGCATACATTCCTAGAGTCCTTCTGACCGTAAACAGTGCCCCAGTTCGCTCTCTTTTGTGCTGAAAATTACAACTGGATACAACTGAAGACCATCATATGAAATAAACTAGACCTAGAAAGGCAAATGCCATGTTTTCTCTCAAATATGAAACCTAGGTTTTTGGAGACCATCATAATAAGTGAAGTAATAGACCTAGAAAGGACAATGTCATATTTTCTCTTAAATATAAAACCTAGATTTTACACACACACACATACACACACACACACACACACACAGAGAGAGAGAGAGAGAGAGAGAGAGAGAGAGAGAGAGAGAGAGAGAGAGAGAGAGAGAGAGGGAGAGAGAAACTCATAGGCACATTATGTGACAATAGAAGACATGTTTAGGAAATGGAAAAGACAAGCAGGAGGGGAGAGGAGAGGAAAGGAAATATGCTCAAAGTACATGATATAATGATATACTTGAACACACCCTTGATCCCACTTTGTGCTCTCTATATATGCCAATCAAATTATCGAGTTTCACCATAGCCAGGGCTACACAGAGAGACCCTGTCTCAAAAACAATTCTGTTATGCTACATGTTGGTTTTCAATGTTTTTGGGTTTATACTTTCTATTTTCATGTGTTTACATTATACATGCATATTGGTGTCCACAGAGACCAGAAAAGGATATAGATATTGGATCTCCTGGAGCTAGAGTTACAGGTGGTTGTGAGCCACTTAATATGGGTGCTGGGAACTGAATTCTAGTCTTCTGGGAGAACAGCAAGTGCTCTTAACCACTGAGCCATATGGTGATATATTGTGTCCCCAAATATATTGTGCATCCTAATAAATGTATCTGGGGTCAGAGGACAGAACAGCCACTAGATAGACATAGAGGCCAGAAAATGGTGACACACACACCTTTAATCCTATCACTTGGGAGGCAGAGATCCATCTGGATCTCTGTGAGTTCAAAGCCACACTGGAAACAGCCAGGCATGGTGACTCAGGCCTTTAATCCCAGGAAGTGATGGCAGAAAGCAGAAAGGGATATAAGGCATGAAAACCAGGAAATAGAGCTGGTTAAGCTTTTAGACTTATAGCAGCAGTTCAGCTGAGATTCATTCTGGATGAGGACGCAGAGGCTTCCAGTCTGAGGAAACAAGATCAGCTGAGGAATTGGTGAGGTGAGGTAGCTGTGGCTGGTTCTGTCTCTCTGATCTTTCAGTGTTCACCCCAATATCTGGCTCTGAGTTTGTTTTTATTAATAAGACCTTTTAAGATTCGTGCTACAGAGCCATTTATCTCTTCAGCCCTGAGGCTAATTTTTATTTCATAAAGTTAGTTGGCTTCTTCATTAGTTGGCTTTCATTATTCTTTGCCATTTTGTTTTAAGATTGTCTCGTGTAAACAACTATACAAATATTTGGATAGTGTGGGATTTTTCCTCAGTCTAAGAGTCACTGTCTTTTGATGTCATTTGAACCCATTATGGCTACTCAGACATTCCAGGATTTTCTGTTTTCCATGCTGTCTTCTCTTCTTATTTTGTTTGGTTGACTTATTGGTTTTGCTTTTTTGTTTGTTTTTATTTTCTCCTTTCTGGCTTTGGTAGAATTGATCGAACTTGATTTTGTTTCTCTTTTACATTTGACACTTCATATTATATTTCTTCTCCCATCCATTATTCTTAGCTTTTCAGCATGGTACTTAAACTTACATTTTCCCCAGCATGGTACAAGCTCAAGTTGGTATCAATACATTTTGACACCATCTCCCCCTTCCATTCTTCTTTCTTCTCCTCCTGTGTTCACCCTCACCTCCCCTTGCTCCTCACCTCCCCCTGCTCCTCACTCCACATTCACTGGCATCTCTTCTGGATTTAATTGCACAGCCTCTATGCTCATACTTGCTTCTTCTAATCAAATACTTTTTCTTGGATTTTTTCCCCCTGGAAGTTGTAGAAAATACTGGAGGGGGCTTAGTTTTTAGGAGCTCAGTGGTCTGTGGACATTTGACCATTTTCTTTCTTCTGGGGAGAAGACACAACTCAGCTATTTGTAGCTATATTCACCAACGCTCTGGAAGGTCCACCAAAAGAGGAAGAGCAGGAAAGAAAGGGTGTGTACTAGGTGAAGGCTTCTCCCCAGTCCTTTTCCAAGTTAAGGAACTCAGCTGAAAAGCACATGTTCTGCATAGACCTTTATTTAACAAAAGAAGAACGCCATGATTGCCCCCTCCAGAGAGTCAGGTGGGCTAGCCAGAACGGGGAGGGCAGCTTATTGGCTTCTGCGTTATGCATTTTTAAGTTTCTTGTGGTCCAAAAAGCCATTGTCAAGCTTTTTCCTTTGGGTACCATCTTCAGCTCATCCAACTCTACTGTGTCTGTGTTTTTTTTCCTTCCCTACTTACCAAGATATTTGTTAGTGAACACATGGTCCCTGGGAAAGTATCCAGGCACGTGAGTTTCTGATACAGCAGGAAGAACCTAATTGAAGCTTCACGAGAATTTCTAGCCACAAGGGGAATTTGAACCTTTAAGAGACCCAGCTATAAAGACACGGCTGTAGTTTCCTTGGTTACCTCAGACTTCCAATTGTGCAAATATACACATGGCATGAAATTTTATCATCTTAGCCGTACTGAGTGCACATTTCGGTGGCCTCTGGGACACTCATGCTTGTGCTGGTCGCCATCATCACATCCGTCTCAGAGCTTTTCTGTCTTCCAAGCTGAAACTCTGCACCCATAAATACTAACTGCACAGTCCCCACCACACCCCATGCCTAGTGCTGGTAACACCATTCTACCTCTTTCACAGTAAGATTGACCACTCCCACTTCAGGCAGCCATGTGACCACTCACACTGTTTGTGGTTTTCTACCTGGGCTATTTCATTCAGCTACTGTCTTGTGCTTTCTCCACGTTGAAACCTAGCTAGGACTTCCTTTATTTTTTTTTAAGGTGGAATGACATTCTATTATAATAATATGCTATATTTTGTTTATTCATTCATCCATCAGAGGCCTTTTGGGCTGCTTCCACCCTTAGGCTACTGAAAACAATGCTGATACGGATGTAAGTTGTGTTAGTTATTTTTCTCACTATGATAAAACACCTGACAGAAGGTGTTTTGGCTTGGGGTTTCAGAGGGATTTCAGAGGGTAAGACAGGGGAGAGTTCAAGGTAAGTAAAAGAAGCAGGGAATCTGTATTGCAGACGTAATAGGGAACTAATCAAGCAAGCCCAAACCAGGGGCCGACTTAACCTTCAAAAGCTATTTCCTATTTCCTCCAACAAGATTCCATTTCCTGTACAGTTTCCACAGGCTCCCAAGATAATGCTACCTGCTGAACACCTAGTGATCAAACACGGTGGAGGGCATTGTACAACCAAGTCATAACACAGGGCATCAGACTGATTCTTCAGATTATAAAGTCCAAGCCCTTCTGAGGCTTATAATTTATCATCTTCAAAGTCCTTCTGTGTGTGCCTTTCAAATGTTCACTCATTGACTTCGGAGTTGGCTTCCACACATTGCTGGCTTCTGGTTGTAATCACACCTGGGCAAGGAGCTCTGTGGTATCCATGTGCAATAGTCTATACACACACACACACACACACACACACACATCACACCACCACACACACACCACACACACACACACACACACACACACACACACATCACACCACCACACACACACCACACACACACACACACACACACACACACACACACACACACACACACACGAGGATGACGTAGTGGTGACCCTCTGGGAAGAGGCATTGGCTGCACTTCTGGACACAGGGCTCTCTAGTTATGCTGGGTGTCATCAAGCACCCCAGACCCTCTCCTGCCTCTCTGATCTGAACAGTCACACTGGTTTCTCCCGCTTTAAATACAATACTTTCCTGATTCCTACAGAGGAATGGCCCCTCCCATCAATCCCCTCTCTGGAGCTTTACACCTGTCATCTAGTGTCACAACACCCAGGCTTAACCATCCTTCCGACACCAGGCCTGTGTGTTTCAGTCTTCAACACTGCTTTGTAACATTTCTCCTGCTCAGTCTAAGAAACTTCGCAAGGTTCCTGGTGACAGCATCTCCTCCTCCTTCCAGAATGTTTTGGAAGCTTCTAGGAACTGCATCTCAGAGTCAGGTCAGAAAGAGGAGGCAGAGGCCGCACGCGCATTATCTGCCATCTTGAACTGGTTACCAAGAATGTTCTGAAAGTTTCTTATCCCCAGACTTCTGTGCAAACCAAGAAAACCTGTTACTTGGGGGAAGAACAGACGCTCTGGCACCCATGTGTTTGTCTTTGTTACTGCAAACATGATTTTTTCTTTTCCTTTTTTTTTTTTTTTTTTTGGTGGCCAAATATTTTGACAAAAGCGTTGCAATTTCTTTCGTGTACTCTCCCTAAGGAATAGCTTTTCTTAAGCCCAGACAGTCTGTGGATAGTAGCTGGCCTAAAAATACATGTTCCTTTGAATAGCTTGAGTCTCCCCTGACCTACCTGCTACAGAGGTTTTTGTATACCTACACAGCTAAGAGAAATCTTTTTTTCTTAGCAACTAGTTAAGAATCTCTGTTGGCCTAGGAAACCTTTGTAAAGACAATTCCTAGAAAATCCTACCATGTACAGAAACTGAGGATCCAGAGAGAGAGAGACAGAGACAGAGACAGAGACAGAGACACAGAGAGACACAGAGAGACAGAGACTCCCTCTGTTCCTGTGGGGTTGGAGCTGTAAAAATTAAACTGGCTGAACAAAAGTTACAGAAAGAAGGGAGGTATTTATCTATGTGATGAACATGTGCATGGGAGGGCTCTGTGAGGAGTAACTCAAAGGGTTGGTGGGATTTATATGACATGCAATTGATTTCTTTGGGAAAGACAAATGGATTTTTTAGGACTGTAAACAGGAAGTAGAAAATCTCTGACAATATTTGACTTTTCAGGTATGAGTGGTCTTTCCACCTTCTTCAGGGTCCTAAAGCCCATATGGAAAGGCAGCTTATGGTGACCTTATTTCCCCCCAAACTTGCTGCTTTTAGGCAAATAAAGGAAGGGGCTCTTTTATCCTACATTTGTTGACTATCAAATATCTTCAGTTCAAAGTAACCTTTGTACCAATGCTGAAGCCTTGAGTGAGTTCCTACTCCACCAGCAACGAGCTTTGGCTGCAGAGATGGGCCATTGATTTCCTCTTCCATCTCTCCTTCTCTTCTTCCTCCTCCTCCTCCTCCTCCTCCTCCTCCTCCTCCTCCTCCTCCTCCCCACTACCCACCAAAAGGAAAAGTAAGTGGGAAAGGACAGTGAAATGAGGGAAAGCCTCGGAGTCTGCAAAACCATTGCACTCAAAATCGGCCGCTGGGAACCCTCTTTAATGGAAATGAAAGCAGGCTGAGGTTCACATCCCAGATGGCCAGAGGCTGCTGGCAGATAAAGACAGAGGAACTAGACCTTAGGGATTCTCCAGGACCCGGGGAACCCATGGCTTTCAAAAGCCGCAGATGGAGAGGGGTGGACCAAGCTTATCTCATTTTCCAAGAGCTAGTGAATCCCAGCTGGCCAGGGGAATATGCAGATGTCAACTGGGACTCCCTCTCTGGGTGGAGACTGTGAGCTGACTGCCCAAAGAAGAGACTAGTCATCCCCCTGTGCTGCTGTCTCCCTGGAGACGCATCCCTCTAGGGACAGCAGTTTGGATTCCAAGGACTTTTTAAATGTCCGTGAACTGCTGCATTTCAGCATTTGGACTCTGTGGACCACCACCACCCTTTCCGTCACTACTTAGGAAAAATATCTTTTGTCGGACCAAGTTTCCAATGGTAAGATGAAGAAAGTTCTGGAGACAGATAGTGAGGTTTGTGCCACAATTTAATTCTTCTTAATGTCACAGAACTGCACACCCGCAAATGGCTAAAATGAAAAAAATATTTGCTTTGCATATTTTACCACGATAAAAATTCCTTTGTCTGATTTTAAAATGGCTTTTAGAGACATACGCTAAAATGCACGTAAGTTCATGATTTGAAGCACACTGGGCACACATATTCAGGTGGTAAACAAAGTCATCGCCAAGAACTTCTCCCTGCTATCTGCAACCCTTTTCTTCCTCTTGCCACGCCCTGGCACCCATCAGCCCCTGAAACGACTGGTCTGTATTCTATTGTTATGGAGTGGTTTACATCTCTTATCATTGTGTGTGGATGAAGTGAAGGGCACCTACTCTTCTTGGGTGTCATCTTTTGTTTGACAAGAAATTTATCCAAATCACTACATTTATCAGGAGTGTGCTCCTTTCTATCACTGGCTAGTCTTCTAATGCACGGCTGTACTACAATTTACTTTATGCAGCCATCTGTTAGGTATTCGGCCTGGCTTGAGTTGTTTTCTATTAACCACAAAAACACAAGGAATATTTATGTACATGTCTTTGTGTCTACATAAGCTTTGTCTCTTCTTTTTGTAGGTAAATAGTTGCATGTGCTTGCTGTTTTAAGAAAATGACAATTTTCCAAAGAAAAATCCTTAAACTGATTTGCATATATCTTCTCTTAGGCTGTGTCCAAGTGAGCTTTATCTGTCGACCTCACGTACCCTAGAGAGGAAGTCTCAGCTGAGGGGTTGCCCAGATCAAATTAGCCTGTGGCTATGTCTGTGAATGAACATTTTGATCATTGATTGATAGAGGCCGCAGTGGGTGACCCCATTCCTTGGGCACTTGGTCCTGGGCTATATGGGAAAGCATGAGCGTGAGGGACGCAGCGAGCTTCATTCCTCCACGGTTTCTGCTTCAAGTTCCTGCTTTAGTTCTTGCCCAGACTTTCCTCAATGGTGGACTTGACCTGGAATTGTGAGCCAGAGTATAATCTTCCTCCTTTCAGCTGCCTACATCAGCTTGTTTTTCTCTTGGCCACAGAAAGTTGGCTGAAACAGACACACCTGGGCTTGAACTATGGTCCCAGCATGCTGCCAGTCACATGACCCTCAGTAGATCATTTCATTTCCATTAGCTTCCCTTTTTTTTCTTTTAATGTGAAAATAGAAATGCCCGCCTTGTGGGAATCATGTGCAAGTGTACAGAAAGCACCAGTAGACACGTGGCAAAAACATTCAGGACACAAGAGTAGGGGCAGCTTTCCCAGTCCCAGGCCCCGACAGCCCACTTGATGTCATGTGTGTGTGCTTTCAAACAGATCTCCCTAGATTTTCTCCAGGAAATTCCATTGTTACTAAGAGGAAGCAGAAAGTCAACAGACTACACACCGAAGAAGTCATCCCTAGAAAACACAGTGGCTCGTCTTCAATGTCAGCTGGACTGGATTAGGATCACTTAGAAATCATACCTGTGCCTCTGTCTGTGAGAATGTTTCCAGAGAATGTCCCTGAGGAGGGAGAGCAGACTGGACTTGAATAAAGGCTGGCTGCTGGGACTGAATAAGAAGAAAAAAGGAAAGAGCAAACTAAGTGCCAGCACCCACCTCTCTGCTTCCCGACTGAGTTGACTGACCAGATGCGATCTTGCTGCTGGGTGATAGACTATGCCCAACTTAGGCAAAACAGACTCTTCCCCTCTCTCTGTAGTTTTTTTTTCTGTCAAGTATGTTGTCCTGGCAATGGGGATAGTAAATAATGCAGAAAATCAGCACGTCTAGGGCTGGGGATGTAGCTCAGCTGGAGAATGTTTTCTTCCCTAGCCCCAATGAGGCCCTGGGCTTCCTTCTCAGCACCAACAAAGAAAAAAGAAAAAGTCAGTAATCTGAAAGAATTGGTATATTTGTTGGAAAATGTTTTTTCTTGCTGGCTACGTGATCTCAAGCAAGTACACAGACAGTGTAAACCTTCGTTTTCTCCTCTATAAATGGGACAATAACCTCACCTCACAGGGCTGTCCTAAGATTGAGTGACAAACCAACTATATACAAATTCCCACCGTGTAGTCCAGGATGCAGCGAACACTCAACAAACTAGAATCCCTATCACCCCAGTTTTCTTTCCATCCTCAGTTCACTGGAACAAAATTAAGAGTTACCCTTCCCCGTCTGGGAGTCCGGGGTCCCATCCTGCTCCTTAAAATGGAGCCATTGTGTTCTGCCTCCTGCTGCTTTATTTCTGAGAAAGTCCCGCCCTCCCTCCTCTAGACAGAGCTTGCATGGGGAGCAGAGACTTCTGTCCGACCCCTGTCTGTCTGCCTCAGACTGCCCACTTCACACTAGGTACACAGTAAATGTGCATGAATTAGGTGCTGAATGAATGAATAAGTAAATGACATTGCAGTTATGACAGAAGCTGTGAGGGAAAATTAATTTGCAGATGGAAATATTACATTGTGTACCCAATCTTGCAAAACAATGAGGCACAGCTTGCAGGAGTTTCAAACACTTTTTCAGAAATTTAATTGCCAGTTAATTTTCCTGCAAAACACAATAACCTCTACAAGCTGAAGGAAATAAAGCGCAGCTCTGGAAACCTCATTAGGCTCTGCCTCAAACCGCACTGGCTTTTTCTGCGTTTGAAACCCGAGGATACACGCTGCTCTAATTGGCATCGTCTTTGTTCATGTGCGAGGTGCCTTTGTTCTACTTCCTTCCCTCCTCACATCCTGCTCAGATCTAACCTGGGACTACAGAAATGGGGGTAACCTGGGCAAGCCAATCCTGATATCTCTGTCACAGTGTTATCTCGTCATCAGGGTTCAGTCTGAGACCACATCAGGGCTCAATCTGAGACCATGGTCGGGTTTTATTCTAGGACTGTTACAGTTTGATTGGAAAATGTGTATCCCCGTGCCCCCACCCCATGGCTCCTATATTCAAACGCTTGACCAACCCCCTTGTGGCACCAGTTTAAGAGACAGTAGAACCCTTGAAAGGCAAGGCCTAGCTGAAGGAAGTGGCTCTCTGAGGAGGCAGGCCTTGAGATTTATACACTGACTCCACTTCCTGCCCTGACTCTACTGCCTAATCCTCTGAGATGTGAACAAGCAGCCTTTTGCTTCTGCAGGCAGCAAAGTAAACTATTCCCACCACCATGCCCTCCCCACCATGAGGGACTGAACCCAGACACCATTGTCAACATGAACCCTTCTCCTACGCAGTTCTTGTCAGGTATTTGGGCACAGAAATGAGGAAACCCGCTAACACGGGGCCCAGGATCAGGACTCAGTCTGAGACCGTCATCCAGGCCCAGTTGTGACTATATTCAGGCTTCAGTCTGGGACCACGATCAGAAACACAGCCTCAGCATCCATCCATATCCACCATTATCATCTCTCTCTCTGACACACACGCACACACACTATGGAGCTACAGTTCAAACCAGAATTGAGCCAAATATTACACAAACAAGAGGTTCGCGCCACACTGCCCAGTGAGTAATTATTAAGTTAAATTATGTTAGATAGATCTCAGAACTCCAAGATGAGGTAGTGCTGGGGCCAAAGAGCAGCAAGAGGACACCACATGTCTAGAGAGAAGGGACCCAGAATTCAAGGGCACCAGAGAGAGCTGAATATTGTCTTGACCCACTTAAGTAGCTCTTGGCCAGAAAACTGCGTCTGTCACCTTCAGTCACAAGGTCACCCACATAGAGATCTCAGAGCCCCAGACAGCCAGCCTGGAGACCTGATCCCGCCAGCCAGATTGTACGAGCTCCAGCACCGGCTGTCACCTGCCCATATCACTGCTAAGTGGGTCAGCACGGTCCCATCACTCTGCTGATCAACAGTGTGTAAAGTGGCTGGGGTACCTCAATGATCACAGCTCAGAAGCCACCGTATCAGTAGCGAACTTGCACCTGCGGCAACATGGTGACTCTGGGAAGAATGTGCAATCTCCACCACCCCCCTTTTGGGGACATCCGTGTGTTTTTTAACATGTGTGAGTATGCCCCTTGGTTGGTCTCCCCTCTCTGCTTCCTCCAGTGTCCTGTGTGAAGGACACTTTCCGAGATGAGATGCAATGAAGCTAGACACAAAATTAATCAAATATGACAAACTGGATGCGGACTGTAACCCGTCAGCTGATATTCACCTCACTGGACTGGAATTCCTTGTTTACTGTTTGCTGTGTTTGTGAAGGAGCAGCATCAGGGTTACTCTTTGGAATGAGGACGAGAGAGACAGACAGGGAACGCCAGCAAGGGCAGGTCTAATACTTAAATTCTCCAAGATTCCTATAGGCTGGTTATTTGTGTGTTCCATTGGGCCTAGTATGAAGTGTCCCTCACATCCCTGAATATGCTTGTTGCCAAGGGCTCTTACTGCTAACGGCGTTTCCGCCCAACACACCGAGGCCAGAGTTTGAGTGAGGCATGGGACCCAAGGGTCTGAAAAAATGAAGCTCGTCTTCTCTGCTTGCTCAGCAGACAGCCTGTCTGCCAGGGGAGACGTTGAGAAGAAGTCCCTTCCTGGGTAGCATCCCACTGTGAAGCTAGGTGCTCAAGTGGGGAATCATAAACTCCTCTGCAGGGTGCATCCTCCTCATCATTCCGGGAGGGTCATTTGTATCCAGGGAACATCAAACAAACTGGCTCCGTTTGGTTTATGGGCCATAGAGGGACGGTACAGGTGAAACAAATGATTTGGAAAAAGAGTAGTGTTGGGAGTTACCTAGAGAAACAGTATCCTGAGCCCACTGAGGATTCCATTAAGGCCAGTCCTGCTGAAAGGCTTTATTCTGTCCTGGTCACTGCTGCAATCTGGCCATCTCTGTCCTGAAAATGGAACGGTGTTAATGCTGGGAATAGAGACAGGACACACTCATCTGCTGCACAGGATATGCTTAATCACATGTAGGCAGGAGGTACGGTATGTAGGTAGGAAGTATGTCAGAATTTATCCTTGCCCCTGATTGGATGGAGAGAGGAAGTACATAGCCTTGTGGGTTTTACCTTTATAAGCCCCTGACTAACTCACTGCCATACTCTGGGAGTCCTGGGTACAGAGCTGGTATCCATGGATTTGCCCAATATTTAATAAAGCTTGCTTTAAATTTGGTTCAAAAATTGTAGTAGTGGTCATATTCTCACTGGGATTAACATTGTGTGTGTGTGTGTGTGTGTGTGTGTGTGTGTGTGTGTGTGTGTGTTGTGTCAGTTTTGTGTCTTTGTCTCTGTATTGTGGCTATGAGGGCAGAATCCTGATTCAGAAAGTCCAGATTCACATCCTGTGCAGCTTGTGAAAGCTGCTCGCTTCTCCGGGCCTCCATTTCCTCAGTCATAAAACAAAATCACAGAGACAATTACCATGTGTTTTTCTCACATGTGGGCTCCAGGTTTTACATCCATATGTCCGTGTACGTACATTTAGAGATGACATATATAGTAGTTAATTTTGATTACCAACTTAATGAGATTTGCATTACTTCTGGACACATTTGTGAAGGATTCTCCAGATCAGCTTGAACCCCCCAAAAGGGATGAGCCAGCCCCCCCCCCCACGCGCCTTATTTTAAATCGTGACCATCCTCATGATCTGGAATGCTCACTCACAGGCCAGCACCAAGATGGCAAGGTTGGTGTCCACAGCCGAGTCAGCTCTGTCCCACAGCAATGACTGGCGCACACAGTAGATATTGAAAGCAGCCCAGAGAGGATTTAAGACACATGGGAAGATGTGAGAGGCTTCTGTGCCAATACAAGGCCATTACATTTAAGGGACTTGCTTGCTCATGGATTTTGGTTTTGTGCAGTAGGGTGGAGACCGCGGTTCAACTGTCCACAGTAAACATCTGCTGGGTTAACAGCTCACTCAATGGTATTTATATGCCTACTTGCTTACTTCCCAGACAGATCTGCTTCTGAAGCTCCTCAAAGTCTTCTGTGTATTTTGGGTCCCTGAATCAGGACTTTACACACAAAAGAGAAAGATGAGAGATTGACTCATATTGAAGAAAAAAAAACTTATTTTTTAATCTTCATCTCTCAGCCTTGATAGCACATGAAACCAGTCAATGTGTAAGATGGAAGTCAGCGAAGGTGATGTCAGAATCCAGACTTGGTGAGCTGAGTGTTGGGATCCATTTCAGGCCTCGAGATTGTCAAAAGCATTCCCTGGGGAGGCACTGTCTCAGCCACCGTCTCATTACGCAGACCCTAGGGGAAGCTAGGCATTTGCTTCGGAGATTTCGCCCTCTGTGGTACTTAATTAGTCATAGCTCACATTAATTGGCTTTTCTCCTCAGGATGATGTTATCCAAGACCTAGGCCAACACAGGCTGCCTGGGAGAGAGCTGTCAGCCAGTCCAAACCCCTGAGGTCTTCATGAGCTAAGACAGAGTCCAAATGGGGAAGGGGCTGGAATGTGTTTCTTCAGATCACAGGAAATGACAGGTTGGAATTTCACAGCCCATTTTCTTGAACATAAAGGGAAGAAAGACGGGGATAGGATGGTTTGGCAGCAGATGGTAAGCAAGATCAGCCCAGGGGGAGAATCGTTTTGGGATAGAAAGAAGAAAGGTAGAAGATGCCTGCATCAAGGGTGATACTGATCCTCACCTGCCTGGAATGTCTGTATTTTCTGATCTGAGAGGCTTCATCCAAAGGGAGCTGGGAACTAAAGAGCTGCCTCACATCTTCATCTGAACAAGCACCAATCAAGGCCCCTCAGAAAGCACCTGAATAAAATGTTAAGCAGGGTCTAGCTGGGTTGCCATTCAGGACCAACAGCAGGGAGCCAGGTGGTCACGGCAGAGGGACTGACTCTCACAGGGGACACTGCAGAGCTGGGCCAGGAGGGACCACGAGCTGTGGACCATCAGTCTTCCCCAGGAGACAGGGATAGGGATCTGTCAGTCATCACAGAACAAGATGGCCTCTGCCTATGGAAGCTTTTCACTCTCCTCAGCAGTGACAAGATTGCCCGAGACTTATTTACATCCCGAGTACCCTGACATGACACAGGGAGAAAAGCTAAACCCTGGCTTCCAGAGTTGGCCTTAGAGGACAGAGGAGCCTGAGTGAAGTGGCATTCAACAAATTTCTCCACGCTCTTCAGAGGACTGAAGAAAGGTAAAGGCTTAGGAACTGTCAGAAATTGGAGGAGACTAAACATATGTGACTACCAAATACAGCACAGGATCCCAAGTTAGATCCCAGACCAGAAGTTGGGCATCAGTGGGAACTGGAAAAACTGAATAAAGTCTAGAGATTAGTCATCAGTAACAAGTGAAGTTTCTTATTTCAATAACTGTAGTGGTTGTGCAAAATATTAGTGGGGGCTGAGTTGAGGATGATGTGTGGGCTTTTTTGGTTGGATGGTGTTTTTTCTTTCTTTCTTTTGGTAAATTAATGGATCTGACCAAGATTTTTGTTTTTATTGAAATAAATTCAATTATTTGATCTTTCTCCCCAAACTGAAAACCAAGATCATTATTCACAAAACAAAATTAACTAGTAAAAATGAATGATTACAGAAACCCACCCAGGGAGATGCTGGCCAAAGGATACAGAACGTCATGTAAGTAGGAGGAAAAATCAGAGCTCCATTGTATAAAATGATGACTGGTTAATGACATTGTCCTGTACTTTAGAAATGACTAAGAACGTAAATTTTTTAGTGCCCTCATCACAGTTGGAAGTATGCAAGCCAATTCATATGTTAATTAGCTCAATTTAGCATTCGATAATGTACACACACTCCAAGACCTCAGGTATACAATGCATGCGTAGAAACTTTGACAATTTAAGAGCAATTCAACTCATTTAAATGTGAATATGGAATAAGCTAGACACTGCTGCCCACTGATGGCCCTGAAGACCTCTGTGAAAATGGAAATTAACAACTGCTCAGGAGCCTTATAATCTATGGGCACCCAACCCCAGCTTCCTCCCAGATGGAACAGGAGGAGGGAAGGGATTTGAAAAGTGAATCATTTTCTCACCCTGTGATGCAGTTTTAGTGTCTTGTCTGAGAGCCTCTAGTACACATATACTTCTTCCACTAGGAAGGGGAGAAAACACGGTGGTCCTGGGATTGAGGGACAGATCAGCAGTCCCCGCTGGAGCACCGGTTCTCCCTGGTACCTGGGACACCAGGTTCCCCCAACCAGTGATGAGAGTCAGAACAGTATCCATAGGATACTCCCATAAAGAATTTTTTTAAGTAAGCATATATATCAGTCAGCTATTGCTACATAACAAATATCTCAAACTTAGGGGCATACAACAATAATCACTTAACTATCAGGCACAAAACCTTGTACAGTTATTTGGGGCAGCCTGGGACCCCCATAGATAAACTAGAACAACTCTGACCTGGTCTGTCATTCTCTGGGGACTAGTCATCTGTCTGGGGCTTGCTTTTCCTCTCATGATCATGGCAGAGAGTGAGAGGAATCTCTAAGGAAACACATCTCAAATCCTTGTTCATGTCATATCTCTAACATTCTGTTAGCCAGAGCAAGCCTCAACCAAGCCCGGCACCAACTGGGTGGGAGAGTCTTGGAAGGAAGAAGGAATGGATATTGGCTGAATTTTTCTAAAAGCCATTCATATTTTATAAATGTGTGTCTTTAAGTTTCATATGCCACAGCTCACGTGCAGGTATGGAATATGTAAACAATCTTAAGGAAGGGGTTGATGATGGGCTGTCTATAAAGAGAAGTGGGAGACAGTCCAGCAAGGAGGAGGCTTCACCACTATTAAATCTTTGGATTTTGTAGTTTTGTTTGTTTGTTTGTTTGTTTGTATTTTGTTTTTATTGGGGGGGGATGTTATTGTTCGTGTGTTTTGAGAAGTGAAGCCCCAACACTATCTCCCAAGGCATTTCTATAGTAATTTTCTTGCTTAATGTTCCCCTAAGATGGTTGTGAAACAGGCAAGGAGGGGATTTCAGCTCACTATTGGAAAAGAGAAGGAATTTAAATCCCCGCAGGTTAGAAAGATAAACCATGTCATCCCTACACTCAGATCAGCAGCGTGCTGCTGCCCTACACCGTGGTGGCAATCCAGTATCCACTGGCACCACCCCATGCTGGACTCCCTGTGAGGATACTAAGCACATGCATAAAGCACACATTCCCCCCCCCCACGCCCCGGGAGAAACAGGGTGTAATAAATCCCCTAGAGATCATCTGGTCCAACCTGGGCATTCTACATGTTTTACACATGGGGTGAGGAGAGGCCATGAAGTAGCTCTCTTCATCTGTCTCCCCTATTTCTGGTGGGACCTTCACATCTGCCTGTGGAGAAGAGCTTAGAACAGTGGTTTCTCAACCTGTGGTTCTCGACTCCTTTGGGGGGTCCAATGACACTTTCACAGGGGTTGTCTAAGACCATCGGAAAACAGATATTTACATTACAATTCATAGCAGTAGCAAAATTACAGTTACGAAGTAGCAATAGAAATAATTTTATGGTTGGCTGCCACCACAACATGAAGAAATGTATTAAAGGGTCACAGCATTGGGAAGGTTGAGAACCACTGGCTTAAAGGATTGAACACCTTGTGACATCATTTTGCAGAGCAGGGAGCAGGAGACAAGGCTGGCTGATAAGTTCAAGCTGTCCCCACAAGGCATCCATGAGGCTCCTCCTTGGCTTGGCTGGCAGGAATCTGCAATCTGACTGGAGTAGCTAGTTGAGTTCTCAGAAAGCAAGAAGCACTCCTCTCCGGAAAAGCCAAAGGACTCTGCACCTCCTGGGTGGCTCAGTGCTTGCTCTGTGATGGGCCTTGCTAGTTGCAGATAGCACAAAGCTTTTTCCTGCCTGAGCTGGGGTGGCATGTCTCCTTCGCTACTCAACCCATATGCATCTTCTTACCAAAGTCCGGTGCCTGCGGAAGCGCCCAAGTGGCTGCCTCCTTAAACGTCTACCCCAAGTTACACACTCCTAGATTGATTTTTCAACATCCGAGACATCCAAGGAAGCCAGCTTTTCCTCTTGCCCAAGTGCCTCATTTCCCTTCTCACCATTAGGCCCCGCGGAAGGCAACTAAGAACCGCATGGGAGGAAATGAAAGCCAGAGCCAGATGCTGGTGAGCTAGCCGAAGTGAGTGGGACCCGCGGAGTCCCACTTAAGCCATTTTCAACTTTGCGTTGAAATGGAAGCGTCTGTGAGCCGCGCTGAAAGCTCCTGCAATGAGTAATGTCGCAGAGCGAGCACTAGGAACAAATGGATGCTAATTATTTTGTGCAAGGCAAGACACGCGGAGAATTTAAACGGGGAGTCTGACAGAGCAGATGGCGTGGAGTTGAGAAGCTCAGGGAGGCCGGGCTGCACACTTCGTGGAAGGGGCTGCCCCAGGCACTGATGGGCTTGATACCCCTCCACACAATCCCCAGCCTGTATTCAGGCTCCAAGCCCCTGCTGTCTGTGCAGCTGGCCAGAGCTGGGCTTGACAGCTCCTCTGTGCAGTGGGAAATCCTGGAGGCAGGACTAGAGGGGGACACCCAGCAGTCCCACAGGGAGCCTGATCAGGAACACCTCAGGGCTTTGGGGACAGCTCTTTCAAGCCTGCCCCAGGGAAAATGGTTCTTGCTTCCCACTCCCTCACCAGAGCTGAGCCAAGGTCCCTGTGGTTAGTTCCTCCCCTGGAACCCTCCTACCAACCTTACATGCCATCCCTCAGTGGATGGTCTCTGTCCTGGTGAGGACTGTCTTCTGAGGATCATTATTCTCCCAGCTCTGGTCACTTCCTGTGGACCTTCCTGGTTTGAAGTCACATCCTCTCCTCAGCCTCTCTTGGCCCTCTCCCCCCAGCACCCCAGCTTGGATCACCCAACTGCCTGCATCTGTTTACAGACCACCACTCTGAAGTGTATAGTGACTGAGTCTCTCCAGGACTGGGGAATGACGAATTCACCCAAAGCTCCACTGGAGTTGGGTTTTGGACTTTGCCAAATGGAGTAGAGCTGGCCCTGGAGGGCAAGACAGACCCATGACTGTTACTCAGCACACAGACAGCAGCCAGGCTGCTCATTGAGAAGAAGTGGGACATGGGGAAGCTGTGACTCCCCTCAGTCTTCCATCTACTCAAGACACTTAGCCCCCTGGGCAGTCAAAGAAGCAACAGGGCAGAATTTCCCTGGATGAATACTCAACAACCCAGAGCCCACACCTGGGTGGGGTGGAGGGAGCAGGTGTGGAGGGAGACAGCCAGGCACAGTGAGAGGAAGAGACAGTTTCAGACAGAGTTAGGACAGAGTCAAGTCTCCCAATAATCAACGCTGTGTCTCTTTGTCCACATCATGGGACAAACTGGCAGTCACAGATACATGGCGTTTGTGTCAGGCTTGAGGTGTACCTGGGGCGACTGTGAGCACTCCACATGGATTCACCCCATCAGTCCTCTCCACGGTCCTGTGAGTCTAGAAACTATAGCCACGAACATTTTACAAATAAGGAACCAGGACGAGAGTGATTAACTTGCCCAAGGTCACGCGGCAAGTAAGCCTCAGAGCTGGGGCTGGAATTGTGAGTGCATCTGTGGCCACATGACACAGAGATTAGTGCCAGTGAGCTCAGTCACTTGCATGTGTAGGAGTGCTTGCCCGAGTGGGCTTCCCTGGCCTCCAAGAGGATGCCCAAGGCAGAGATTAGCTTTCCAGATAACCCAGATATGTTTCTAAGTGCCATCCTCTCAGTCATCTCCATCAGCTATATCCATTATTTTTTTATCAATGGGGCTACTGTCCTGAGCCTTTCAAATACAGAAAACACCCCGAATCTCTCCCACACTGAGATAGCCAGTGCAGAGAAAGCCTATGGGCATTTGGGGGGAAGAAGACCTGAGTTCTGGGGTCACTTCTGCTTCTCTTGTTAGCTGTGTGACCTTGGACAACAGCCTGAACCTCTCTGAGTCTTTGACTGATTACACAGAACACTATTCAAGGCACCTGGAAACGGGAGGCAGAGGGATGCACAACACACTCTGCTCCAAGGAGAGCAGCAGAGAGGGCTGGTTGAAGTGAGGACGCTAAGTCGGGTGTACTCAGGCTGCATTGAAGGGGCCTGAGGCATCACAGGGCTGGAGAAGCCCGAGATAGGCAGATGTGGAAGACTTAAGTAGGAGAAGGCAGGATTTTCTTCATGGGGCCTCGAGTACGGGGATGAAACGGAGCTAGTGAGTGAGCCCAAAGTTGCAGAGGGCTTGGGAGCTTGAGGACCCAGGGCCCTCTTCTAGCGTCTACCCCGGGGGCTGCAAAATCAAGTGACTCCTGCTGGCAGGGAAAGAGATATAGACAATTAGAAAAGAAAAAAGAAGATGTCAGAAAAACCAGCATGAAAAATTGGGGAAACTCTTTAATTCCACCAATGGCTCCCTTTCAGAAAGAAAACGCTATTCACATTTGACGTGTTCTCTCTTCCCTTCCCCACTCCAAGATTAAGTAGAGATAAAAGCATAGCCATTGGAGGAGGAAGGCTAGAGAGACCTCTCATGAGCTAAGACTACATAATTGTCTTTCACAGGACGGTTGTGCAGTTCCCAGCACCATGTCAGACACCTCACAACAGCTCCAGGGCATCCACTGCCCTCTTCTGGCTGTTATGGGCACCTGCACTCACAGGCACATACACAAAGAAACACACACATGCACATGATTCAAAGAATAAATGGTACTTGTTATGAGCACAGTCACAGAGATGGAAGTGCAGCTTAGTGCCCGGAAGGCCACTGCATCCGCAGCTGTGTGTCCTGCTGCTCTCATCTCACACTGTCACCAGCATTTTCTATTTTCATTAGAATTCTTTCCATAATTTTCTAATGATTCATAATTTACCAGATGGAGACACCACAGTCTACTGCTTCATCTTAATGGTGGACTGTTAGGACTGGATCTAATTTAGTACTACAGCATATATCTTTGTCTCCATTGCTGCTCTCTCGTAGGTACATTTCTAGAAAGGGAATTCTGAAGACAGTAGAAATGCCTTAGGGCTTTGACAGCCCCTTGCTGAGCGCCCTCTCATCATCTGGGAATGAGAATTCATCTAACCACAGCCTGAATATTACAGTGCTTAAGAGATTACACGTATCTAGACACGTGAAATTGCAAGGTTGAGACGCTCTGGCTTTCGGTGCAGTTTCCATGAAAAGGATGCTCTTTGCCTAGCCTCGGCCTCAGGAACAGCTAGACTTCCTGTTTGAAGTGCTGGTTGCCCAGTGGCAGTCCCTGCCAGTAATGAGTCGGGAAACCCATAGCCTGCTCCTTGTCACTCCCTGCATCGGTGACTGGGAGGTGGACAAATGACTCTGCCTGCTGCCCTGGTTCCCAGATCCCACTTCCTAGCAATACAAGGGAGCCATTTGTCATTCTGCCACAGAGCTCAGCTCTGCCAGACATCTCATTCTGCTTCCCCTGCCAAGGACACAGCTCAGAAGGGCTCACTTGAATCTTGGGCTTTGTGGATCAAATAGACAGAGAACTCAGAGACATTGGGTCTAATTTGCTGTGTGACCTTGAGCTAGGCACTAAGTCTCTCTGAGCCTCAGCATCTTCAGTTAGACTCTGTGATGTCACAAGTGTCATCCTCCAACCCCTAGAGTACTCAAAGAGAAAAATGGTCACCTTGTTCTGACTGATGGCCAGAGCCTGACCCACCGTGAGCTATAAAAGAAGAGAGCTAAGTCTTATTTCTCGCCATGGAGAAGTAAGCTGTACAGTGCAGGGTGGAGCTGAGGCCAGAAACACTGCTAACAACCTGGACGTCCCAAGACCATCCACCACGTCCTGAGGAAGCGAGGCCATGTCCAGGTGAAGTCAGCATACAGAACGAGACAGCACAAAAGGAAAAAGGCAGAGAAGGCCCTCGGCACCATCTGTGCCATGGACTCTGAGCTCTAGCCTGCTGTGGGGAGAGGTAGCTCCCCACAGCGACCGGAAAGGCCCTCTCCATCCTCTGGAAAGCACACAGCCAGCTCTTCCATGGAAACCTGCTTTCCTACATGCTCAGTTCCTGCTCTTTCCTGAAGAAAACAAGTAGGGGAAAGGTTTGGGGAGGCGCAGTCTGCAGGCTGAAGAAACAAATACCAAGGGGAGCAGTTGGCTTCAGAAGCCCTGGGAAGGAAAGGGACTTTTGTTTGCCTCTTTTCCCCAGCGTCCCCATTTAAAGGAAAGCCTCTGACTGACCAACAGTCCTTCTAAAAGAATGACAAACAACGGGCATTGGAGCTGTGCATGGGCGTGTCTCCCAGTCTTGACGCAAAATGAAAAATGCAATTCTATTTATTTCTTTGCTTTTTGAATCTGACTAGGGATTTGATTTTGTTCTAGTAAATTGCAGCTTGCAAGAGCCTCGGGTGCCAATGCAATTCCTGGAAACGAGGGATAAGATTGTGCACAGAAGACTCAAAAATAACTCAGTGCACCTCCAAGGGACTTGTGTCTTGGCAGGGGAGAAACTCATCAGGATCCTGCCCTTTAATGCTGGGGAGCCCAAGGCTGACAATGGGATCTTAAGCCTGCTAGCTGCAGGAGAGGGACATTATGGGCCTCTGGGTTCTAGTGACCTTGCTCTCAGAACTGCTCTGTGGACCTTTGAGGCAGAGTGTACAAAGGCAGGAATCCTGGAAGCAGGCATCATCAGTGGCATATTAAACACAAGTGAGTAGAGCAGGTATTTATCAGTGTGCAGGTCAGGACCCCATGTGCTCCCAGGATTCCTGGCTATCTCAGTGCACAACGAGGGCACACCTACAACCTCATGCTGAGGAAACCACCCATGCCACCCTTGCCACCCTCTTTAAACCCTCTCTCAGTCTTTTTGCTGGCCTGGTACTCCAGGAAATTTTTTGGTAAGGATTGAAAGAATATTCTAAGATTCTACTGAAGGCAGTCAGAAGCAGGAAGGCCTCATAGTGGTAGAGACTCAAGACCTGGGGATCCTGGAAGCCTCAGCCAGGCCTTCATGTTGCACTCTCCTCCTTCCTCTCTTGCAGCAGCCCTTCCCACATAGGTGTATCCACCCTCTTCCCCTTCCTCCCAAGTGCTACATTCCTCTCTGCTGAAAGAATCAAACCTCAGCCCCTAGGAGTCTTGGCTGATGTCCTGAAAATTTTGCAAACTGAGACCTTGAAGGCTGGTGGCAAGCAGGGTCTGCAGTCCACCCAGTGCCTCTTCAATTCAGGTGCCCCAGCTTTAGTCACACAGTTCTCGGTCCCCCAGGCAGCTCTGTCCAGCTGTGGTGCGGAGGGAGTTCATTCATCGAGCCCACGGATGTTTCCTGAGTACCAGTCATGCACTGAGCAAGGAACCTTCTGTGCCCGGTGAGTAAGGCAAGATTGTCCTTGCTCTCATGGGGTTCAGAATGACATCAAGTTAAATAATTGCATGAGTAATCAGTCTGTGCTGTCACAGAGGAGAACAGTGTGTCATGAATGTATGGGGCTGGGTGCAGTGGTAGGCCAAGGCCCAGGGTTTAGTCCATAATGCTGCATGCATGCAAAGAGAGGCAAAGAAAGAGTGGAATAGGACTATCTTCATTTGGAGAATCTGGGAAGTTTTCATTGAACATTTGATGCTTAAGCTGAAAAATTGAAAGACCCCTGGAGAAATACCTGGAGGAGAGAAGAATGTTCTAGGCAGAAGAAACTGCATGGACAAAAGCCCTGAGGTCAGAGGCAGAGAGCACAGTGCATGCAGAGAATTTCAAAGGTTTTTACAGGTGGAGTGCAGTGAGCCAGAAATCAAAGGATGTCAAATGAGTCTGTCTTGTCCCGAGCCACATGAGCTGACTGTGGAAGTTGTTTTAAGGGTTTCTGTTTTCTCCTTGGAGGCACAGAAGTTTAACCAAAATACATTCAACAGGAGAAAGGTGTGAACAGTTCTGGAGGACATGGAGCAGAGCTCTGACCCTGCTGTGAGCTGCAGCATTGATCTCCATTTTACATGCTGGGGCCCCAAGAGTAAAGGACACTCTCACAGCATTTGAGCATCTGGCTGCCTTTCAGAGTAGGCTCCACAGTGGTCCTGGGGACTCAGTGCTGCTGTGATCTGTTTCATAGGAGAGACTCAATGGTGCAACTTGCCTGAGATCTGGAAACTACTACACAGCAGCAGAACTAGGAAAGGAGCCCAGGCTGGCAGTCCGCAGGGCTCAGCTGGTAGCTACCAGGTTATGGTGCAAACAGCACCTCTTTAGTCAAATGGAGCTTTAAACACTCAAAGACAGCAGCCCTATCTCTGTCTTTTTTTTTTCCCCCCAGAGGGAAGAAAGGAGAGGGAGGGGACATTCAGTGAACATCTGCTGACATTAAGCAACTTGCCCAAGGTTCTGCAGCTGGTCTGACTCCGCAGTCCACAGTGCCATGAATACATCAAATGTTCTGCGGTCTTCTCCCTTCTTCTAGCCAGCGTGTTATTGGTTGTCCCTCCTGGCTTCGTTATCAGGAAGTCTGATAAACACTGTGGTGTCTCCTGGAAGTCCCTATTCAAAAGCCTTCTGACAAATGTTCTCCAGAGACTTCTGTATTCAGCCACCAAATAGCTATGGGTACTAGTATTCAGCCCACCAGATCCCCCACTTCTCCCCTGGATGCTCAGAAGTCACCCACAGTGTCAAGTGCTATGCAGAGTCACAGGAAAGGATCTTGAGGCAGGTGAGGAGCTGAGTTTGAGCCTGTATTGCACAACTTAGCTGTGGTAACCTGGGTAAATCTTAATGTTCCCCTGACCCTCATCTGTATGAAAGGCCTGCTCTCCTCCCCGATCTGGGAAAAAGGATAAGGAGATAATAGTAAAGAAAGAGGCTGGAGAGAAGGCTCAGTTAAGAGATCTTATTGCTCTTGCAGAAGACCCATGTCAGGTGGCTCACAACCACTTGTAACTCCAGCTCGAAGGGACCTAATGCCCCCTTCTGGTCTTCTCTGGTACCTACACCCATGTACCTACACACAATTAAAGAAAAATAAAGTCTTTACAAAGCAGCAAAGGAAACAGACTTAGAAAGTAGGAAGTACCACCTGGCTGGGAGATCATTTCCCAATGTCTTTGTGCTGGGATGAGCTAGCTAATGATCCTCTCCCAGATTCTCAGGTGTATTTTATTTCCAGAGAGTCCCCATCAACTGCCTTAATCATCCTTCTCTTTTTTCCTGGCTCATGACCCCACTGTTACTGTGGCTGGAAGTTATCATCCAACTGACTAGTTCATCATCTTTAATCCGCATTTCCCTGTAGATTCTGTATCAGTTACTTCTTGTGTCACAGTGAGAAAATACGTGACAGAAACAATTTAAGGGAGGAAGTGTTTATTGTTGCTCACAGTTTGAGAGTCTCAGTCCACCGTGGTGGGGCAGGTCTGGTGGAATTCAGGATGATGGAGCATGTGGTAGAGGGTGTTCAATATTGGACTGCATAGCACAGTGATAAGAACCAGGGCCCAGCTGTCACCTTCAGAGGCCCACCTCTAGTAACCCACATCTGCCATCCATTTCCCACCTTCTAAAGGCTCCACAGCCTCCTAAAACAGTATTACCACCTGGGAAGTCACCATTCTACAATGTGAGCCTATAGGAGATGTTTTAGGTTGAAACCATAAGATTTCTCCTTAGCACATGGCTCTTAGGGTGAGAAAAGACTCTCCGGAGGAGGTCACCCCAGTATCATGACAGGCCTCAGCAGTGTGCCTGTGCCACTGGCCATGCAGAATTCTTGCCGCTGCACAGGGATGGAAAACAGTTGCCTTGCCATTCCCTGCTGAAGTTTTTGTCTGATCAGCCAGGCACGGAAGCCTTCACAGCCAGCCTATGGGAAAGAGCGGAAGCCTAAGCTGTCAATGCTCAGGGAAGTCAGACTGCTCCATCAGGAATGCCAGGCCAGGCCTGCCTGCTGCCTCTTCCAGGGCAGAGGGTTCCTGGGCCCTGGGCTCAAGCCACAACTCCGTATTCCAGGAGTTTGAACAAGCAGTCAGATGTGGGTGTGAGTGTAGGTTTGGGCAGAAGGGAGCCCTCAAAGTCCCCACTGGGTCTCAGGCAGCCACGAAATGGCTGGTCTGCAGGATCAGCAGCCAAATCCACAGGGTCTGCAAGAACCAGGTATTTGCAAGAAATTCCAAACCATTCAAAGGGGAGGCAAGCCTGCATCCATGCTAGAAGGCTGCATTCATCAGCTGGGGCACCAATACTCAGAAATATCTCCTTGTTGCATCACTGAGTCATAGGCATTCAGAACTGAAAACCTCAGTTCAGTCTGTGTGCAGATTTCCTCACCTCCTCTTTTATGAACCAAATTTACCCAGAGTCCTTCAGGCTACAGTCTTCTCCCAGGCAACAAGACACTAGAAGTAACTAGCATAGCTCTCATCACTCCACACTCCAGCACAAGGCTCAGGGGTATTGCCCAAGCATGCTTTAGAGGGTAACATGACAGAAATAATCTGAAACACGCCAGCTCAGCAGTGGATGTCCTGGGGATCACCATTTTGGTGGTTCCCGTCTGCTCTGCCTTCCTTGTTACACCTTGCATTCCCAAATCCTCGCAAAATTCAAACCAGCCTGCTTTAGGGTCAAATGGCAAGGCACCCATGAGCCCAGACTCTGGCTTCAGAATGCCCAAGTTCACAACCCAAGTCCCACATACTAGCTGCATGAAATTGGAAAACAGAATGTCACTGAGGCTCCATGACTTCATCTACAATGTGGGGATCATCACAATCCTGGGGCCACTGAGGGTATTAAATTGAGTCAATGAATGCAGTGTGCTTAGACCACTGCCTGGCCCTTGGAGGGTTCACTAAGCCCTGATTACTCTCATTATGCAAGTGCCCTTGTGCAGAATTTGGTGTGATATGGTGTGGGGCATTTACCCATCAATCCCATAGTTCCCCAGAGTTTACTTGAGTGGGAGCAGCAGGAAATATTAGATAGAAGCATTTAGATTGTGGAGATAAATAGATAGAAAATAAAGGATAGCCTCGAGAGGGCCTGGAAACTTTTCCAACAGGCCCCGACTGTCTTTGCCCCAGGGTATTTATAGAGACGCCAAGGGGTGGAGCAAAAGATCTCCTCCCCCAGCACAGCCAAGTGCAGACCATTTCAGACACCTGCACTCAGGCCCGTGGCCCTAATCATCCTCTATGCGGACCTGCTGGGTAAAGCCTCGAGGAACCTGAAAACAGGCTCTGACAATATGGTAGAGGCTCCTGTTTATAGTGTGCCAGGGTGATTCTGTCTAGACCTCACTATTGGGTCTGTTCTTACTCCCCATGGTCTTCCATTTGCTGATTTTGAGGGTTTGGGTCTGACGGGTATGAGCCATAGGGAGTCCAGATGCAGAATGTGCACTCAGTTGAGTAGATGCTCCTGCTCCTGGGAGTCCCCAGCCTCTGGAGGAGTGGACTGTCTCCTTCCTTGAGTCTGTATCACTGTTTGCTCTACAGTCAGGCTGTGTCAGTGTAGAGAGTACCCATGGATTTATGCTGAAAAAGGAAGAGGGATCATCGGAGAGTCCACTAGAGACAGTGAAAAATAGCAGTGCATCAGATGTTTGGAGGAAAAGCCGGGGGAACTGCATCCAGATGCTCCTGGAGACTGGCATGAGTCCCACCCAGGGGTACACATTTGCCATACCTCCTTTTGCCCATTTTGTAGTCTTGGTGGGAAATGGCCATTTTTGGAGCCACCAATTCTCATTCTTAACAGTTCTGAGCATAGGACATCCTGGACCATAAGAGCCTTTCAAAGACTGACACCAGATGTGGGTCGTCCAGGCTGAGACGCTGGGGAGGACCAAGACACAGAGGCACCACCCAGTCTTACTCAGAGTCAGGGAAGCCAGAGTCCCCGGATCCCCCAAATTCATGCAGAGAACAGAGACTATCCCCACCTCACTATGATTCCGCATGCCTTTCCTCACCAGAAGTGCTCCTGGTGGTGGAGGAGACACATGGGCACTGGAGACCAAAAGACCCAGGCTCTTATTTTTTTAATAAAAGGTAGGGATGAGCAGTTTGTGAAAGTGTGAAGATCCACGTTCAGATCCCAGCACCTATGCAAAAGCTCTCTGCAACCTCAGCACTCGGAAGGCAGAGCTAAGCTGATGAGTGCGCTCATTGGCTAGCCAGCCTAGGCCCATTGATGAGCTTCTGTCTCAAAAGATGAAATGAAGGATGACCAATCCTGAGTTTATTATGCTAAGTGAAATAAACAAAAAGGCAATACTGTGGCTCCACTTCTGTGAGGCGCTGTGAGACATCATCCCCAGGGACAGAGCACCGAGTAGGGACTGTGGGGCAGGTGGAGGGACAAGTGGGGAATTCGTATTTATCAGGCTGGAGTGTCAGTTATGAAAGATAACCTAGTCTGCAGGTAGATGGTGGTGACTGTCACACAACTGTGGGATACTCAAAATTAGTGACCAGGTACCTAGGATTCTAGCACGGGGAAGCTGAGGTAGAAGGATCTCAAATTCAAGGCCAGCTTGAATTACACAGTCCCAGGCCAGGCTAAGCAACATACTGAAACCCTGTGTCTAAAACCCAGGGGCTGGGGATGGAGCCCAGTGGTATAGCACTTCCCAAGCCCAGACAGGCCCTGGCTTCCATCCCAGCTCTATGAAAACACACACAAAAACAAAAACAAATACTGGTGACCCTATCCCCAAGATCTTTCTGACCTTCACAGCTCCAGCTTGTGATCAGTGCCCCTTCCCTCTCAACTCATCTTCCCTCCCTTTATCATGACAAGCCTTATAGCTTCCAACCCTTTCCCTGTCAAAGACAAAATAGTGCATCACTGTGAACCTTGCGGGCATCCTGCATCAATAGAGCCTGACCTTAAATGGCCACTCTTACCTTCTCCCTCCCCAAGCTGTCTCTACAAAGGGGAAATCTGGGATTTATTTTCCCACTGATAAGCACTGTGCCAACAAGTCCCACTAGAGAACAAACGTTACCCCAGTGAGAAGGCCATGTTAAGTACTGCATTCTTTCACCCTCCAAAAATCATGTTAAACTACTTATCCTCCTGCCTTTCTGCCTCCCAAATGCTGGGATGGTGTATGTGTGTTTTCGTAGTATAGTGGATAACTATTTACTAAGTGGAATGTTTGACTAAAATTCATAGAGACCATGGAGCCAGGCGGCATCCTGAAGATGAAGAAGAAGAGTGAGGTGAACATCAAGAGGGTAACCCAGAGAATAACTGGTATCTAGTGATCTGCCACAGGTTTGTTTCCCGATTGGTTTGCAAAAGCTGATACTGGGGAGAACATGGGAGCTAAGCAGGTTGCCTTGACCTATATTCTTCTGTTACACAGTAGCATTGATTGTCCGTATATTCCAAGACATCAGAGATTTTATTTTCTCCTGTATACAACTAAAACATCCACTGCTTTTGAAAAGAGAATAGAAGGAGATACCCAATATACTAACAATGTTTATCTCTAAGCAGAGACTCTGTAGGTAATTTCTCTTCACTGACTATCCCGCATAACTTCCCAGACCTCCAACTTTTACCTGCTTGCCCTCTCCATGCTCCATGTTTTCACTGCATCCTGGTCTGCATCCCCATGAGGTCAGGGGCCTTTGTCCTCTCTTCTGCAACTTAGACATCCCAGCTCCCCAGGAGGCCCTCAGTAAGTATCTGTTTGAACAAAAGGATGTCCTCACAAGAAACTTTATACACAGAGGGGAACCTACTCAAAGAGGTTAAGCCATGTGTTCTTTAAGCCAGCCTAACTGCTAAAAGACCCACCTCTCCCAGACAGTCCCTCAACCCCACCCAAGGTCATGTCTTAGTCTCCCTGACTGACTCACACTTCCCTGCTCTGAACCTTCACTCCTGCCCTGGGTGCACACTCAGAAGCTGCCCCACATTCTCTCTTGCCCTGGACCACTCTCCCTGAGTCCTTCCTGACTGCCAACTCCTGGCCATCCTATGTATCTCAGTTTACAGGTTCTTTTCCATAAACCTGGCCCTATTCCCTTGCTGAGTTAGGCTGCTCTGCTCTAGGGTCCCAGGCACCCTCCTCTTTCTCATCTTCCCCTGCCTCTCCTGATGGTCAACACTTGCCTGCCCATCTCACTCTTGCACCTATCCCCATCGCCCAGCTCCATAAAGACAGATAACACGGAACTCAGGACATTGCCCCATTTACAGAGGCTTGGCATGGGTACTGGTCTTACCCCTGGGCCCACCACCTTACCCCAGGTGGCCTCCTCAGCAAAGGCCCAGTGCCCAACCTCACCTCAGCTCCTTATCCTCCTCTGGACATTTGACAGGCGCCCCTGAAGACTCTTTGGACACCACCCCTCCCTTGGCTGTGTGTTTCTTACATTCCTTTCCTGTAATTTGGGCATACTTCCTCAGATGACCCTTTTGGGACCTCCTCTCATCCTGGAATTCTTGGGAACACATCTCTCAAGAGAGCATCTCTCTGGACCAACTAGTTGGTTCTCTCTCCAGAAGTCAGAGCATGCCCTGAGACCTATACTTCCTATACCATAGGGAGGTGCAGACCAAGATGTGGTCTGCACCTTTCTAACTGTCAGGCTCTGGCTCACTCTGTTCTGCCTTCTCTTTCCTTCTCTACTGAAGCCTCAAGAAAGTAAGTAGGTGATGACTTGAAAGCATTTCTTACATGCTGGGCACTGCTGCCCACTCCTTGCCTTAATAGCACTTCCCTCCCATATCTCTACCGAGGAGGTAACAGCTTCTTTCCCCATTCAACATTTGGCCAGATAGAAGAGATGGAGCAAAGCTGGGATTTGAACCCAGAGCTCGGTACCTTGAATACAGCCTTCCTGGTAAGGCCCAGCTACTCAAACACCACTCACCTTCTTTTCTGAGGATACCACTCCTGATGCTAGGATCCACCTGCCCCCACAGGCTGGTTCCTCTGTATCCTTCAGCATCCCCTCCCCTATCCTTCCGCAGGAAGCTCCCTCCACTTCCCGCGGGCTGAACCACTCACTTTGAAGACTACTGGCTTCACCAGGACAGCCATGGAGCCTCTCCCGCAGGCCCCGCGCCCCAGCTTTGGCCAGTAGATGCTCCTTAAATACTTAACAAATGAGCCCCCCGGGATGGAGCAGAGGGCCTGACTCTCACTTTTCCAATCTAGAAAGCTCTCTCCAGCAAGACAAAGACCTCCTATTACTCAAGGATATAAATCGACAGTTTCAAAGGCTTAATCCTTCCACACTTGCCGCAAACCCATACACACACAGAAATAAATACATTTCTTTTTTAGGAGGAAAAAGAAGGCATTTCATGGCATCATAAACATTGTACTTTATTTTTCATCTCACGGAGCCTGTCTGGGTTTGGTTACGCTCGGGAGCCCGACGAGGACTCAGAAGCCAACACGCACATGAAAAATCGCGTCGCTGCCGCCACGGAGGCGCACAGAAGGAGCAGACGTGGCTCTCGGCGTCCATCTGTGTGTGTCCAGTGGTCATCAATCACTCCTGGAATGGGACCTGCGTGGGCGGAGCGGCACTGTAGTCCTCGGTAAATGGCAAAGAGATCTGGTGAAAGAGAGGCTGTTGAGGGCACAGGGAGATGTAAGTGATGCAGAGTTAAGAAAGCTAGGACATTTTCAGGGTCTTTAAATTCGAAGAGGCCCAAAGCCCCAGTGCTGGCCTGGCTCCAGGTCAGCCTTGTCCTCTCTGGGTCCATCAGAAGTTGCACAATTCAACCACAGTCTGTCTGTGTGCAATCCTTCACTCAGCCACACAGAGCCTCCTTTCCTCTCTGCTCTGTGCTAGAGCAGAGTGTGAGGTCCAGCCCTGGTCCTCGCTATTTGAAAATGGCTGGATTTGGCTTTACAGTTTGATGCAGACAAGGGCGAGCTAGCTCGATGGGTGGAAGGCCTGCACTCTCAGCCCCCTCCTGACTAGCCTCTCCTGTATCTCTGGTGAGATGGCCTTTAGGAATGGCCTCTGTAAACTGTAAAGAGCTTGGCCAAAGTGACTGTTTCAGAGAGTCATACTATGTGTTTACTGGGACCCTCTTCCTGTGCTGAGGGATTAACTCTCCATGTGATATTTGAGGCTTGTCCTCTTTGGGAGATAGCATTGCATGAAAGCGAGGTCCTGGTCTGAAGAGATGAAGGGCCCTATATTGTGTCACACTATTCCTATGGAGCTATGAACAAATATATACTCATCACAGATAGGGAACTGACCACAGACCTAAGTTCAGATACCACCAAAGTGTAACATGAGTTTTATTGAGGTTACTTACAAGAGTAGGAATGACTCAAAGACAGATGCATCACCACAGCCCATCACAGCCTGAGTGACAGCTCATGAAAGTTGGAAACCAGGGACTCATTGCACAACCTGCAGGCAGCTCAACAGGTTGAAGAATGTCCTCTCCAGGTGGCTCAGCTGGTCTGAGCCTCTTCCAGGCAGCTCATCTGATCTCTGCTTCTTCCAAGAAGTATGGCTGGTCTGCCAATGGCTCTTGGCAGTCCTTGTAGCTTACCTATGCTTGGAGAGGAAGGGGCCTAAAGAATCTTGTCAGTTTCAGGAACTTCCTAAAGTCTTTGAGTTGTTTACTTCCTAAGCTCCACAAGCTTCCCTGCCCAATGACATGCTTCACCTCCCTTTAGAACAGTTTTATCTAAGAGGAAGTTAATTGTTAGACATCACTTGTTGTGGTTTAAATGAGAAATGTCCCCTGTTGGCTGGGAAATTTGAATGCTTGGTTCCCACCTGGTTGTGCGGTTTGGGGAGATTTTGGTGGTATAGCCTTGCTGGTGGAGCTATGTCACAAGGGACAGGCTTTGAGACTTATATAGATTCCCCCACTTTCATTTGCTCTCTTAGCTTCCTGCTCCTGCCACCATGTCTGCTGTTTGCTGCCATGCCTCCCCTTCTCGTGGACTCTTATCCCATACATTGTTTTTTGGTTATGGTGGTTATCACAACAGAAAAGCAATTGATACAACACCCTACAAGGAAAGACACCAGAAAGCTGGCTCTCCCCTACCCTCTGTGCTGGTCAGCTTTTTGTCAACTTGACACAGGCTAGGGTCACCTGGGAAGAAAGAACTTCAATTGTGAAAATACTTCTATCGGATTGCCCTGTAAGCAAGTCTATGGGGTGTTTTCTTGATTGATGATTAATGTGGGGGGGCCCAGTCCACTGTGATCGGTGCCACCCTTGAGCAGGTTGGTGGTCCTGTGTTATATACAGAAGCAAGCTGAACAAGCCACCAGGCGCAAGCTAGTAAGTGGCATTCTTCTCTGGTCTCTGCTTCTTCAGTTCCTGCCTCTGGGTTCCTGCTTGAGTCCCTGCCTTGGCTTCCTTTGGTGATGGGCTGTGATTATTGGGATGTGTAAGCTATATAAACCCTTTTCTTCCCCAAGTTTCTTTGGGGCACAGCAACAGAAAGCAAACTAGGACAGTCCCACATGGGAAGACAGTGAGACATGGGTGTCAGGAAGACAAGAAGAGGCCCTGAAGAGGGTCTTTTGATCCTGGATATTAAGACTTCTCAGCTGTGAAAAATCAATGACTATGACCAAGCTGCCTACTTTTGTTGTTATTGTTGCTGTTGTTAGGGTATTTTGTTATGACAGTTTAAGTAGACAGAAGACAGCATGCCATATCTCCTTCAGATTGTCAAGGATATAGAGCATGCATCCGTAAGAAGGAAAGAGTCTTCAGAACAGACAGACCTTCAGAAACCTACGTCCCAGTGTCCTCAGTGGCGGCCCACCTTGTGGCTCTGTGTATCCTAATCTCATCTTATTGAAAGGACACCAGTCAGACTGGATGGAGGACCACTCTAAGTACCCATTTTGTATTAGCCATCTACCTCTTGTAAGTTCCTGTCTCCAAATACAGTCATATTCAAGGCACTTTTCATCAGGGCTCAACCCATGAACTGGGGTGATGTAGATTCCCATAGCAGCACTCAGTGCATGCCTCTCCTTACAGGGAAGGTAGGATTTGGGCTTTGTCTCTTCCATACATTCTGTGTTGGTCATTAAAACTTCTCCAGACACTCAGGGACACTGGTGAACAATGTCTACTCAAGCATGTGCAGACCTTATGACTTAAGAGTTCCACTCCCACCACAAATGTGCCCTGTGTTCACCCTACAAGGGACATCAGAATGCTTGTAGCATTAGCACAAAGCATAATGGCCTTGAACTGGAAGCCACTCAGACACTTAGCAGGAGTCACATGGCTAACTAGTGTATAATGTGTTCAAATGATGGAATATGTCTCACCCAGCAATATTGAAGGGACTGTTGCACACAGCACCCTGGATGAACCTCACAAGCACATGACTGAACAACAACAACAGAAAGCTAGATCCAGAGCAGCAAGGGTGCCGATTCCACCCACACAGAACATACAAACAGGCAATGCTGAGGAAGGCATGGTACCAGCAGTCCACACAGTGTTTATGCATCAGCGTGGGAGGTGCAAAGGAGCTAGAAGAGTATACAGAAATGCCCCGTTTCTTCCTCTGCAGGCTTCTTCAACTCATGCGAACTCTGAAAACTCTACTATACACTAAGGAGGAGAGAAATTGGGCAAAACACCTGGTGTTGACTTCTGACCTCTGCACACATGTACATACACATGTACCCACACACATACGCAGCACAAACACAATAAAAAATACACAAATAAAAAATAAAATAATTTAAGTATTTTCTCGGCACTGGTGAAATGGCTCAGTACTGAAGAGCACATATTGCTCTCCCAGAGGATTCCAGTTCTGTTCCCAGCACCCATGATGGTGGCTTGCAACCATCTATAACTCCAGCGCCAGAGGATCTGATGCTCCTCTCTGGCCTCTGTGGACACTTGCACTAACATGCACATATTCCTATACAGACACACATAAATAGACACTAATTTAAAATTTAAATTTTTTTAAAATATGTTTCAGGGGAAGTTGTGGAAAGATGGGCAATTCTTCTGGAAGGGAAAGCTTTGTTCTAGAACGACATCTGTGATAGTTTGAATCAGAATGGCCTGCGTAGGCTCATGTGTTTAAACACTTGGTCCCCAGTGTGCAGAATCATTTGGGAAGGATTAAGAGGTGTGGCCTTGTTGGAGAAGGTATGTCACTAGGGGTGGGCTTTGAAGTTTTAAAAATGCATGCTCTTCCCATCTAGCTCTCTGTCTGGCTCATACTTGTGAATCAAGATGTGAGATCACAGATCCCGCTATCATGCCTTTGCTCCACCATCAGGGACTCTAACCCTCTGAAACTGTAACCCCAATTAAACGCTTTATTTTATAAGTTGCCTTGGTCGTGGTGTTTTGTCACAGCAATAGCAAAGTAACTAAGACAACTTCACAACACAAGTTTAAGTAAAACCCAGCCGCACCCACCCCCCCGCCCCCGTCCTTTTGCCTCTAACAACTCAGTGCTAGTTGATGCTCAGCCCAGGCCCATCACTGCTAATCTCAGGCACCTGGGACCTGATCTGAACTCTTTGCAGTGCCTGCCCATCATGGAGTACCCTCCGCTTCCCCAAACTGCAGGGCTAGAATACTTCTGCATCCTGGTGTCTGTTCCCCAGAAGCCTCATCTGATTTGCTTGCCCTTGACAGAGCTCTTTGCTAGAGCAGGCTTGTGAAAGGAAGCACCTTCCCAGTCCCAAGCCAGGAGGCTGATGGCACGGTTCTGCTGCTCACCACCCCCGCAGGCTGCCGCCTGCATGCACTCTCCTTAATAATTTGTAAGACTGACACCTGCTCCCTGACCCTGATCCTCAGGAGAAGGCATGCTTTCCACTGACCCAGATTCTGCGCCTTTGACTGTGAATAAAGAAGTTAGACTTCTGCCCCCAGAGATCAACGCTTTGCGAGATGCTCGCTCAGATTGGATGAGAAAGAAAACAGGTCTGCTCAGGGTCTGAGGTCATTCTTTGTGGGAAGAATGCTGGCCAGAGGGGCTGTGGAGAGAGGCTGTTCTCTGGGGCAGCCTTGGGAAGAATGCATCCTTCTCAGAGTTTCAAGGTGCCTCTTCTGTTTCTGTTAAAGGCCTTATGGAGGTCTAATTTACCTACTATAAAATTCACCTTTCTCTGGGCACAATTCCCTGATCATTGGTTTATTACAGAGCTGTGCAGCCAGCAGCACAATCTAATTTTACAGCATTCCCACCCCTCCCTGTAGGAATGGCTGTGCCCATTAGCACTCACTCCATTGTTCCCGAAATCCACTGCCAAGCCCCACCAACCAATAGCTCACTTTCTGTCTCTGTAGAGAGGCCTGTTCTGAACCTTTCCTGCAAATGGTATCTTATAGCATGTGGGTTTTCTATGTGGCTTCTTTCACTTAGTGCAATGTGTTTAATGCTCATGTGTCGGGGTTTATATCGAGATGTAGGTCCTTTTTATTGTCATGTACTCTCCCATTGTATGGACATACTACACTTGGCTTACTCTTTCCCCAGATAATGGGCACTTGGGCACTTCCACAGTTTCAGCTATTCTGAATTCTACCCCCATGAACACATGCATGCAACACCTTCTATATAAATGATTTATTTTTATCTCTTTTAGACAGTGTATTTTTATTTCTCTAGAGTAGATACACGGGCATGGAATTGCTCGATCATGTGGGCTCTCCTCAACATTTTGAAGAACTGCCACAGTGTTTCTCCAAACAGCCACCTGTTGGGCTGCACTCTTGTCAAGACTTTCCATTGTCTGGGTTTTTGCTTCTAGTCACCAAGTGGGTATGAAATGGTCTCTCCATGTGGTGTTCATGACCCAGAAGCTGTTTGTGGGTTTAGTGTGCTTTCCTAGGGATACCTATTTGTTAAATAATATATTTCGAAGATGGACCACCACCACCACCAAAAGAAAAGAAAAGGTAAATGTGACTCTCTAAGAGACCCTGACTGTCGTCTTCATGCTACCATTTACTGGGTTGGTTTTACACAACTATACACAGCAACACCTTGCATATTCAGCTCAATTCATTTCTGCTGTTATGACCCCCACTTTGTAGATGAAGAAATGGAGAAGGGCTGGAACCGGAACTCCAGATCTGTCACTGAAGTTGATGTTCTTCAGTTCCCTCCTGTGCTTCTGTAGCCAGATGCACTCTGTCATGCCCAGGGAATAAGTGCTCTAGCCCTCAGCCATCAGGACCAGGACTCAGAGAATGGGGAGTTTCTCAGACACCATCCTACGTGCTTTAGATATTAGCTCACACAATCTTCCTAACCAGCCCGAAGTGTGTTCCTCATTTTTCTATTTCAAGACTAGAGGGCCGAGTTCACAGAGGTCAGCCCCCTTAGTCAAGTTCACTCAGCAGAATTGACAATCAAACAACCAGTCAGTCTTGTTCTGGAACCCAGGATCTCACATGTCTGAGGTTATGATGCCCCTGTTCCAGAAAGGGGGTTGACTTACTCTCATGAAACAGAGACCAAGCTGTATTCCTCCCCCGCCCCCACCGCTATGATGACTAGAAGTACCCCTCCCCTCTGCCACTCTCCTAATCTGATGACATAGAGGCAGAACCATGTCCCCTCCTCTCTCCCGTTCTGATGAAAGAGAGACACCTACCACCTCATGCACAATCCATACCTCACCACTGTTCACCATGAGAAAAATAAGTCTGTTATTCTCAGAACAAACCACAATTGCTAGGAATCAGGGCCTGGCTAGAGCTGCTCTCTGGACTGGCCAGCCTAGGTCCTAAGGTCCTAGTTGGTGCTCAAAACTGCTGACATCTCCAGGAACGGGGAGATGCTGCACACCTGCTAAGTTGAAAGCTATGTGCAGCTTAACAAGATCCCTAGGCATTCCACATGCCTAGACTCCCCATGTGCTCACTGGAGACGAAAAAACAGCCCTAAGAGCCGGTGATCACAGTGGCATCTTCAGCCCCTCTCTGTGTACCTCATTGATCCTTGGGTACACCAGGGAAGCTCTGTCTATGGAGCAAGCACACTCTGCTAGGCTCTGGCACCTCCCAGGCCTTTCTCAGAGCTCAGCAGACACCAACTGCATGCTCACCTCCAAGCTGCTCCCTCCTAGGATTCCTCTACCTTCATGCTAGGAAGCTTCTCCTTCCAAGCATCTCAGCAGCTGAGGGGTGGGGGGCATGGCAAACATCTAAGACTGTGGGTGGATGCTTACTGTAAGTAGGGTGTAGGTTATATTTTCCAGAAGCCCTCATGACCCCTTTACTCACACCCATTTGTGTCCAGCATCCCCTCTACCTGCCCAGCTGCTGGGAGTGTGACATTGGGAGGCCTAGCTTATGTTCTCCCTGGGAACAATGATTCCATGAAACACTCCCATCAGAGAACATGAGGAAGACATTACAAGGCTAAGTGCTTTGGAAAAAGACCCTGCATTGAAACTGTAAGAATTTAAACTGTAAGGATCCTAAGGCTGGAGATATGGCTCTGTAGTTAAGAGTACTTGCTGCTCTTGCATAGGTCCTGGGTTAAGTTCCTAGTACCCACGTGGTCACAGCTCACTACCATTCATAACTCCAGTTCCAGGGAATCTGATGTCCTCTTCTGGCCTCTTTAGGCAACAGGCACACAAGTGGTATACAGGCTACATGTAAGTGAAACATCCATACACACTGTATTTATGAATCGCAATTTATTCAGAATTACCCAAATGTATTGGCTTATACATTTTCTGTTGTCAAGTAATCAATCCCTGTAAATTTAGTATGCTCAACATCACATCCCAGAAAAAGCTACTATGGACAGAGAATCCAGTTTCCACTGTCAAAGGCCAGTGGGACACAGAGGTCTGCACTTTATCACACCGTCCTCCCTTTCCAGGAGATGCTGCTCCAGAGGCGGCAGTGCCTCAGAGCACAGCGCAGCTCAGGAGACTGACCAACCACCATCTCCCAGCATGCCATGTTCACTCCCTGATGCCATGTTTGAGATGCTCTAACCTGTAGACTTGGCTGCTATCACACAAAGTCAGAGTCCTGACGGCTTACTCAACAGACGGTTGTTTCTCCCAGTTTTAAGGTCTTGGAAGTTTTAAATCAAGGTTTGGTATTTTCAGTGTCTGGTGAGGAACCATTTCCTACTTCAGGTGGCTGTTCTTCCAATGCATCTTCATGAAACAAAGTTGAACAGATGTGTTTGTGCAAATGTGTATGTACATGTGGAGGTCAGAGGTCAACATCAGTCATCTTCCTCAGTCATTCTCCACCTTTTTTGTGGGGGGCCAAGGTCTTTCATTGAATCTGGAGTTTTGCTAAGCTGAACTAAGGAGAAAGTTCCAGGGATCTTCCTGTCTCACCTCTCCTCAAGCACGTGATGTGCACCCCCACCCCATGCTCTTTTATATGCATGCTGGGGATCTGAACTCAAGTCCTTGTGACTGCATGGGAAGCACTTTACTGACTGAACCATCTCCCCACCTCCATGAGATCTCCCTCCTGAGGGCATGAATCCCAGTTACAGGCTTCTGCCTTCATGACTTAATCACCCCCACATCCTCACTTTGTGATGCTAGTATGTTGGCCTTAAGATTTCAACACATCCCATTGTATCCCACCCTCAGACCCCCCCCCCCAAACTGTGTGTCACCTTTCTCTGAAAAGTACTGCATCCTAGTAGAACTAAAAGTCTGCACCCATTTCAGCATCAATGAACAGAACTGATGTTTTAACTGTTACCTGATTATCATCTAAATCAGATACAAGCAAAACTCAAGTGAGCTTATGAACTCAAACGAGGTCTGTGTTTCCAGAACAGAGTGGTGGGCCAGGTAAGATGGAGAGTCCTGTTCTAAAAGGGAGAAGCATTAAAGGGTAGGAAGGCTGGGTGCAACGGCAGGTACTGAAGGAGTGTCTGAGCCAGGACTTCAAAGTCAGCCTAGACAACATAGTGATATTAGCTAGATAAATGATGATGATTGGTTGGTTCATTAGTTGATAGATGATGGGTAGATAGAGAGGTGATAGATAGGATAGATAGATGGAAATAAGTAGATAAGTAGATAGATAGATAGATAGATAGATAGATAGATAGATGATAGATAGATAGATAGATAGATAGATAGATAGATAGATAGATAGATGGGTAGGAAGGAAGGATAGGGTGATGGGTCTCAATCAAATACAAAACCTTACAACTTGAAAATCATCTTCAGATCAATGCTTTTTCCTTGGTGGAGGTCCTACCCTCATACATAGCCATACAGGGTTGAGACTTGTCCCCAAGCTCTAGGTGGCCCTGCTCCTATAGCTTTGCTGAGTTAGCACAAGCCCACAGCTCTCACAGCTTGGAGTGACAAGCCTGTGGTTCTTTGGGGCTAGGCTCGAATGTTAGGCCTCTGCTGTCTTGGGCTCTTGAAGACAGCCTCTCTCCTGTGGTCCTGCTGAATAATGACCTAACAGAAGCTCTCTAGTTCTGTGCTATGCTTTTATTCCCAAGCTCCCAGCAGCTTTGTTCTTAGACATATAGGTGCAGGCAACCCTATAGCCATGACTTCATGTACTATGGATATGCACATGCTCAGTGAAAAGTCAGCCACCTGTGACTCCCAGAGAGGTGACTGTCCATACCACACTGGAGCCAATGGAGCTGGAGTGACCAACAGTACCTGTGGCCCCTCCTTTGAAATGTTCTTGCAGTCTCTGGATTCCCTGTCCAGTGGTTGGGCCCTTTTACTGATAATTATTGCCATATGCCAGATACTTAACTCATTTATATGAAGCATAGCACTTAATGCAAAGAGCTTTCTACAGTGAAATACCCCCTTTCTGCATTTAATATATCAAGGAATTGATACATGAAATTCAAACTGATTTATCCATCTTTGTAACACTTTAGCTCATGCAGCCTAACTCCAGTATTTGAGATCTTAATCAATTTATTATAATTGCTGGCAACCATTAAACTTGTCGAACTATAAAATAGCCTGAACTTTTAGTTTGCTTTCTAACATTCTCTATGGAAAAGCATCTAAACTGCAACTAGCCATTTGCTCATCTTTTTTCCTCCAAAATACTTTAAATTTGGTGAGTGTATTTTGGTATATAAGCATAACAACTACACTCACTCAGCACTATGCTAAGTGCTTTACATAAGATTTCTTTTTTAAAATAGTATTTTTGTTTATTCTTTGAAAATTTCATACATTTATACAATGTATTTTGATCATATCCCTCTACCATTACCTCCCTAGATCTCTTCCTAGTGCCTTGTACCCATCACCCTCTCAACTTCATGTCTTCTTTTTGTTGTTGTTAATAACCCCCAATGTGCAATTAACACTGCCTATATGTACACAAGTGTGGGACCATCCACTGGGGCATGGCCATGTCCCCAAAGGAGAGTGACTTTCCTTTCTTCAGCAACCATCAGCTGCTAATAGCTTCTCTGCCAACCCCACTCATGCTGGAATCTTGACTGACTTGATCTTATGCAAATCTTGTGCAGGTAATCACAGGTGTTGTGAGTCAATATGTGCAAATGCCATGGCATGTCCACAAGTCAACATTTCATAGCTCCCCTCATCTGTCTGCTCTTACATTCTTCCCACCCACTCTTCCACCATGTTCCCCAAGCCTTGGCTGGAAGAAGATTGATAGAGATGACCCATCCACAACTGAGCACTCACAGTGATTTATAGTCAGCACTCTGACCAGTTATGAGTCTCTGCATTAATCATTACTCACTGCAAGGAGAAGATTCTCTGACCAAAGTTGAGAGCAACACAAATCGATGGGCATAAACAGAAATATTTAGAAGGCTATTTAAAATGACAACAACAGTAGGTTGCCCCTAGGGCCTATAATCTCCTCAATCATGGGCTTTTGACCAGGTTTACAATACCAGGCATGAGATCTCTACCAGGGAGCAAGCCTAATATCCAGTCAGATGATAGCTGGTTACTCCATAACTGTCATGCCAATGTGCACAAGTGGGTCTATCTTGCCAAGCAGATAAGAACTGTAGCATGCAGGGTCCAATGCTGTGTGAGACTCTGTTGTTCCTCCCTCAGCAGCCTGGACAGCACCTTCCAGCACTATGTAAGCTAGCTATCAGGTAGGGAGTTACCTGTCAGTCAGTGTTGATTTCATCAAGTTTTGCACTGAAAGTAGTATTTTCAGCAATAAGGGTTTCCCATCTCATTATTTTAGGCAACCAAGAGTAACAGTAATTGCTTGTGTTGTTTGAGGTGCCCTTGGGGTCTCAAGTGGATGATTCTTAAACAATAATCTCTGGCTTCTATTTAGATGGCTGTCTAACCAACCTTATTTATCAGATGGCCACAAACTTTCCCAAACAAACTTCTTTTTTTTTTTTTTTGCTGGAAGTTTCTCTGGTCCCACCTGGCCCCGGGGTCCTGCAGCCACTTACAAAATAATCACTCAGAGGCTTATATTATTTATAAACTGTATGTCTTATGGCTCAAGCTTCTTGCTAGCTAGCTCTTATAACTTAATCCAACCCATTTCTATTAATCTGTATGTTGCCTCGTGGCTATGGCATCTTGTTGCTCCTTCAGCATCTTGTTGCTCCTTCGGCAGCAGGCAAGCATCTCTCCCGACTCTGCCCTTCTTCTCTTCGTATCTCTGCTTGGATTTCCTGCCTGGCTGAAAGCTTTCTCTCAACAGCTTTGTTATCCAATGGGAGCCACATGTATTCACAGCACACAGAAATACATTCCACAGCAAACTTGCAAATCCTTTGCAGTCCATCCTGAGAATTCCCAATCTCGAGGTCTGAACTCCTTTCAGGTTTTTCAATAACATCTTTGAATCATTAGTCTTTTCTTGCATCATGCTATAAGCATTCAGGAGATGCCAAGCCACTCCTTCAACACTTGCTTTGATATTTTCTCAGCCAAATTTCCATCCGGTTTGGCTTCTTACGAGCTCTGCCTTCCATAAAACACTAAGATGAAAGGACAACTCAGGCAAGTTCCTGGACAAGTAGTAACAAAGCTGGCAGGTCCTCCCTGATTAACAACGTGCTCATTTCAATCTAAGGTCTCATCAGAATGGCCTGTGCCACCTACTCTGATAGGAATGTGTGCCCCAGAGTTCACGGGTTAGAAACATGATTCCCTGTGTGGCACTAGCTAGAGGTAGTGCTAGTGAGAGGTCTTTGGCTATGGGGATACCACTTTCATGAAGGGACAAATGCCTTAGAGTGGGAGAGAGCTGGTTACCATGAAAGTGGGCTCCCTGTTGAAAACTTCAAGTTCAACACTCTCTTGCCCTTTCTCTCTTACCATCTTCTCACCTTCAGCCATGAGACAAAGCAGCCCACAAGCCCTTGCTGAATTCTGGAACCCTGACACTGGACTTCCTATCCTCCAGAACTACAACAAGTTTCTTTTCTTTATAAGTTTTTCTTTTCTTTGTAAGTTACCCAGTCTTTGGTACTTTGTGATACAGCACAAAGCAGGCTAAGAACCATCTATGCTTCTACCAACATTCTTGATGTCTCAAATACTCTCTAAGGTCAAGGCTTTCTCTGCAGCTCTCCACTGTTTTCTTCCAAGACCTCATCAGAATCACCTTTAGCAGTCCATTTACAACAATGTAGGCTTTTACAAGCATGCATCCCAGCACTCTTCCAGCCTCTACTGGGCGCCCTGCTTGAGGACCAATTTCATACTGTTAGATATTTGCACAAAAACCATCCACCTTTTTGGTACCAATAACCTGTCTTAGTTCAGAAAATGAACTTAAGATCCTGAGAAAGCAAAGTCTGTGCTAGTTCTTGCTGATCCCAGAATCCCTTGCACCCAGTAGAGCCAGTCATGTAGCAAGCCACTGTGGCTGAACGAATGCAGTGTTTTTTGTTTCCATCCTCACCTGCTCACAGAATGGTTCATTCTGTACTCATATTATCTGTGGATTCATGACCAAAGAAGGTGGAGGTAGTGTCCACCATGATCACAAAGTAACTTGAGGACACAGCTCAAGACAGGAGGGCAGACGATCCTAATCATACTGTTTGGTTGAATGATGAGAGAATATAACTTTGTATATATTCTGGACTTTGTAGTCAAATATGGAGGTTCTAGGAGTGACTTGAAATTACTTAATCTCCCTATACCCCAGATTCTCATCTACGAAATGGGTCTATAAGACAGTCTCCCATAAAGTTCTTTCTGGGGCTTAAATGAAAGCTCAACTCAATGCCTTCACAAGGTAACTACTCATTTGATGCCAGCTGCTATTATTAGAATCATAACCGTGGGTGATGGGTTCTCAGAAGAGATTTGCATCCCATTGGGTGGTAAAGAGCATCAACCCTCTGTCACAGCTTCTGCCAAAGTGTGAGGTTCATTCCTTCCCTTCATGAAAAAAAAAAAAAAAAAAAGCAAAGGCGTGTTCATCTTGAGCTCCAGCAAAGAGCTCTCCCAGAATACTATCAGAAGGTGAAAATGACTTCATTTTCATTCATCTTCCCGGGGCTGTTTCAGCTGACACTGGCAACAGAGCTTTAAGCATTTAATATTGGCTTGTCCTGATTCATTACCCTGGCCCCTTCCTGTACCCCCACCTCCGCAGGCTGAGCTGCTCCAGATGGTCCCCATCAGAACTCCAAGGCTCCCCGGGTCAGTGGAAAGCACCCAAGCTGCCTCTTGGTTACTGCAGGTCTTGCAAAGTTATTTCCTTCTCTGATCGGTCCTCTCATTCCCCGACAATGCCAGCCCTGCAATGTCACGTAGAAATGGCCACCAGGGAATGGCTTTTAAAACAGCAAATTGTATCAAGTGTGGGGCTGTGTGAGCCCCATCTTCAGCGAGGAATTTCCCTGTTTGGTTTGGCCATCCAGTGGAGCATTAGACAGCAGTTTAATCATTATTACCAGTGCTGCACTGTGGCTCTCTGGAGAAGCACTAAACTGGAATGAAAAGGAACTGACATAATTAGTCTGACACAGTTCAATAGGGAACTATTACACCAAAGGTAATGAGCTCCAGTGATATGTTAATGTTATTGTAAGAAATTATGCCAGCGCAACAAAGTGGCTTTGGGGTGGGGGTGGGGACAGGGGACAAGCTGGGAATTTTCCCAGGCAGTAGACTAATGAGGAAAAAAAAAAAAAGACAACAACAAAGCAAGAAGGCTTGTAAAAACCTCTTTCTCTGACCTCCAGGTATCTGTGGTCACTTGGGGCTGAGGATCTGTTACTCAGGGTCCAGGGCATAGAGGAGGGCATGTAGGCAACGCTGTCACTGTCGATACAGACAAGTAGCTGGATATTTGTTCAGCTAGGAAAATAAAAGGATCAAGAGAATTACTCTGAACACTAAAAATCAATGGAGGGATATGGTGATAGCAGTTCCTTGCTGTAGTTCTTAAACATCTCACAGTTTAGAGCTTGGTGTCAGGAAGCAGAGGGACACACTCAGACAATAAGGACTCCGATGATGCCCACTAACTTTAACTCTAATCAAGGAATTTAACTCCTATGACCTCAGCCTCCTCATCTCTGAAATGGGTACATCAGTGCCTGCCTTCAAAGCTGAAGTTAAGCCCTAAGGCTCCCACTAGACAGAAGGGGTTCAATAAGACAGGGCTGACACAATGCTGGCCATTTGTCCTTGCACTTGGGCAATCTCTGAGCATGCTGTCATGGACCAGAGCCTTCTGATATTAACATCAAATCTCAAAAGAAGGAACATTTGCACAGTTTGAACTCAGAACATTCCAACATTTCCCAGGCACTAAGAACTCACGCCCATCTTCCATGTTCATGGGAGTCCTGGCTAAGGCCAGCACAGGACATAGCTCAAGTGGGGACTTTTGCCTGGTGTGATTATTTTTAAAATCTGAATTCTCTGAAAATATGGACAAAAGGAAAAGCAACCAACCTTATGGAAGGTAGGGTTTCCCCTACACAACACTCCCTTTTCTTATTTCTCCCCTGGCTAAAAGTTAAAAATAATAATAATAACCATAGTCAGTCTTCAGAGGCATGGATTCTAGCCACATTCTAGCCCACCATAGATCTGAGATATTCAGAAATGAAATATTGTAAGTCTTGAACAAGTAGAGAGCTTTTCATTTTATCATTCCCCAAACAATACAGTATTAACAACTACTTGCATATGATTTACATTGCATTGGACAATGAATTAACCTGGAGATTATTTAAGTCATGCAGAAAGATGTCTGCATGTTCTATACAAACAGTATCCCATCTTATGCAAGAGACTTGAGCATCTCTGGGTTATGGTATCTGGGAGGGAGCCCTGGAAGCAACCCCCCTACTCCAGAATATAAGAGAATAGCACACTGCCCATGATTTATATTAATTTCTAATCCATTGCCTCATTCTCCCAAAGCAATCCCTGTGAACCATACAGCGGGCACGTTCTTTGCTCCATTTCATAGATAGGAAGACTGAGGCACTGCAGATTAAGCATCGTCCTCGCCGTGTCACACAGCACAGGAGAGGAAGGACAAGCATGAACTTTGACACCAATTCCTGGAACGAGGGCTATGTCCCTGGGCTGCTTCCTACGTCCACAAGCTGCACCCTTCATAAATCTCAGCACAGGGGGCAAAACATGCTTGGAATGAACCACCCAAGCTGAGATCCTTCTTTATATCCTACAAAAGGGAGGTCCTTTGCCTGCTGGGGCCATGGGTGACTTGGAAATCAGCCTTTTGTGGTCTGTTTTCTGAGAGAAGGGAGGCCACCCTACTCTCCCCTGTCAATGTTTTATCTTCTCAGGCCAATCTCTGCAGACCACAGGAGCAGCTTTTGCCTGAAGAGTTCAAGCATCTCTCAGACAGCAGGCAGCAGCAGGACATTCAGCAGCAGGCCAGCAGCTCTCCAAGTGTGCGCCTCTGATCAGCAACCTCAGCAACATTTAGCACTTCTTAGACACCCCATTTCTCAGGCTCCATGGCAGACCTGCTGTGTGTGACGCTCTCGGTGCACAGCCCAGCAAGCCGCAGTTCACTAGCCCTCCAGGGCAAATGATGCACACAGCATTGTGGGGACCTCTGGTCTTGCATGCCATAGGATAGAGGAAAAGGAGTGAGATCTCATTTGGACACTCCTTTTTTTCTTTCTCTCTCCCACCAGTTTCTCTGTACCTTCTGCCTGCCCTACCCCTAAGTCTGATACCTCCTGCATGGTGTACCCACACCCTTCCTCTGGACTGTCCATTGAGTAGTTCTGGAATCTTGCCCTTTCTCCTGCTCACAGCCTACAACACTGCAGCTAGGTGCCACAGGACTTGCCCTCTTCTGGCAGAGAAATGGGCTTCAGTTCTACGTCAGGCTCATCCTGTCAACCAAGAAGGCCATCCACTCTTTTCTTGACCATTTAAGGGCAGAGTCATTCTTTCCGCCAAAGAATTGATTTTCTTCTGAAGACGTCACGTTCTAGCCTATGAGGGAAGTGTGAGTTATTCTGTTAGTACGGCTCGTCCCACTCACTGTGAAGTGATGGCAGGCCCTTATCCTATTAGAGCTACATCTCCTGACTTCCTGGGCCTATTTTCACACCAAGAAACCAATACGTGTCTGAAAGTACCTCTGAGTCACCCAGCCTGGTCTGGCTCCTCATTTTTTTTTTCCTGAAGGAGGAGGGGTGCAGTTCACCCCATTCTCCTTTGCTCACTACATGAATGATAGAGGCAGGAAGAGTAGCAACAGGGCTGGTGACGCTGCTTACTAAGGACCCTGCCTTGTTGTCCTAGGCCCCACCAGTGCCCACTGGGCAGGGCTTCATGGTCCCCTGTCCCTAAGAGGACCTGGAACAGCAGAGGCCAGGTCAGGCTACCAGACGGTGCTGGGTTCTACTTCCCTGAGCTTTTCTGGACCAGCTCTAAAGCACATGGCATGCCAAGATCCATGGACCCTCATCACTGTTCATCTTCAGAGGAGGTGGATTTCCGCAAACAAGCCCTGCCCAACAAGTACATGGAATTCCTGCTTATGGCTGTGGTCACACATGCATGGTCCATACAACAAGTGCCTCCCCTCCCACCCTGCTGACCATGAGCCACAGAGGGAGCCAACATCTTGTCAGCGGACAAGGGAAAACCCTAGTCATGTGTTGATGCCACTTGTTTGGATAACAATGTCCCTTACAGGAAGAATATCAGTTCTGGGCCATGCCCTTCCCCAGTGTAGACAGGAAAGCCTCAGTGCTAGGTTCTACCAGTCAGCCAATCCAGTGAGTCACAAGGAACCCACCAGAGATTTTGTTCCAGACATGTTTTCCAATGGCCACCAGCAGAGGAAGCTCTCAGGAAGACCACCTCTGCTTTCTCCAAGCTGGATCAGAAGTTGGGGTAGGGCCAGTTCATTGTCTTTAACCTCATACTTTAACAGACTTAGATTGCAACTGGCCAGACAACCTGACTTAAACTGGCATAAATAAAAGAAGAAGAAATGTGTGGGCTGTCCATAACCAACATTTAGCAATCGGCTCGCTGCAGGTGTGGCTGGATATGTGTTCCAGTGTACACTACTGACAAATGCATATTAAGACTTCCATGTTCCAGGTGTGGTTATTCGTATGAAGACTAAACTCTGACCTCGTGAAAAGTAAGCCTGTGTCACATAAGATTACCACTGGTTGATGCTGCATCCTTCCAGGTTCAAATCCACAAGGAGCTCAGAGTCCAAGCAAATGTCCCCGAAGCACTGACTAGTCACGCAGGAGTCACACACCCAGCCTGAAGCCCTTAATCTGGCCAAAGGAGGTAGAGGCTGTCAATGACTCAGCCTCTGATTTCATGGTCCTTGCAGACCACTGAAATGGATGAGAGGAGATGGGTAGTTGAAGATGGGATTAATACTAAAATAACACATGGTCTCCTCTCCCATCCCCTCTGCCTATTGGTCTCCTTGCTTGAGGATTGCCTTTGCCCCTGAGACGCAAGCTCCTCTGATGGACTGAGCAGGCAGAGCTAGACTCTCCTTCCTCCCCAGGCTTCATCTAGAGGCAAAACAATAACAAAGCATGTTCAGACACACAATGGACAGTTTACCCGTTCATTTCCCACTCTTTGTCACGTCCTCTGTCCCTGCAAGGTGATGAGTGCTAACAGTTGAGTGTGCCCCAAAATTCATGTGTTGAAGCCAGGGTGAAAATGATGCAAATGAGGACTTTGGTGGTTACCGGGGTTAAATGATGTCACAAAGGCGACACTCCTGAGATGCAATGAATGTTCTAAGGGGAGACGTTAGAAAGGGTGAGCATCCTCTCCCCACCCTGACAAGCACAAAGAAGAGGTCATATGAGGACACAGTGAGAAGCATCCATCTGCAAGCCAGGAATAGAGCCCAGCGCCCAGCCACGCTGAGCTCAATCTTAGACTTGTAGCCTCAAGACAGAGAGGAAACAAGTGACGGATGTCAGAGTCCCCAGACGGCTGAATTTCTTGTGGCAATTTGAGACAGACAATAATGGAATAGACCTTGACCCCTCCCTGCCCAAAGCCCCTGAGACCATCTGAAAGGGGACTAAGGCTCCAAGGAAAGGTATTTGCTGCTCCAAGCAGCCAGGCAGGGAGACAGGGGAGGCGATGGAGGGATAGGGTATCTCAGGTCTGTGTGCTTTTCACTGCAGACTACATTGGACTGCAGTGAAGAACCCTGCCCGTCAACACAGGAGCAGAAGCCCCAGCCTTCAGTCTCCATTTGCACTTGACTTGCTAGCTGATACAGTGGGTATCTTCCCCTCTCTGAGAGTCAGTCTCCACATCCATAGGGTGGGGATGCAGGATTGCATATACGCCATGTTCCCTTCCAGCTCGGATGCCCAGCTTGTCCTCTGGGGCTTCTGGGACAGCAGCAATTCACACCCAGGTAGCACCCATCTTTGTCCATTCTTCCTCTCCACTCAGGGTTTGTAGAGATGGGAGTACCCACATTCCAGGGAAAGCAGCATCTGTTTGTCCCCGCAGAGCCCCGAGCTTCCCAGGGTCGGGCTGCTGATAGAATTTCCGATGCTTAGTCATACTTTTTTGAGTAAATATCATGGTAAAAAGACATGACATTTCCGGGGCCAGTCTTCAGCATTAATAAAAGATTCCAAGAACAGAGTGACCTTTTCACAAAGGATTTGTAAATGCCAAAAACTACATAAAACCTCTCTTTCTGCGGCAGACAGGATTGTCACAGCTCAGCATTTATTCTGCCACATGTGAGGCTGGCTCTGCCTCCTGCCAGGTCCTTATGATGCTGGTGAGGAGCTGAGGGCATGAAGCAGGGGAGGAGGGAAGGGAAAGGGGAGAGGAATAGATGGAGGAAGAGAATGAAGGGGACGAAGGAGAAAGACAAAGGGAGAGAACGGGATGGAGAAGGGAGGCAGAGAAAAAATGGGCAGAGTTCCAGGGGGCCACCTTGGAAATGTGTGTGGGTTGGCTCAAGGAAGTTGATACTCCATCAAGGACCACTCAGTCACTGACCAGGTTCCTGAGTATCATGCATCTAAGTTTGTGTCCAACTTACAGACTCAGGCAACCAAAAATAACTATGAATGCAGGCACAAAATTGCAAGTCTAGGACACTGTGAAGCTTTATTTTTTTGTGTGACTTATTGTGATTTGATTATGTGGTTTTTGAGTGTAAGATTAATAGATAACAACACTGTGTCAAGAGGTTGGACACACCTGACTGCCAACTCTTAGCCACCATGACTGTCACCACCACCATGGGGCCAGCTGTGTTACCTCCTGCTGGCCACAAAAAGGTGGCTTGAGTGGCTGGTCCATCCATAGGAGCACAAACATCCTCTTGCTAGCCTTCATGCATGCCAGGGAGACAGAACCACAGGGTGAGGGCGGGTAGCACGGCATGTGGAAAGGAAACACATTCTGGGAACAGAATCTTCTAATTCCAGGCTAGCCAAGCCTGTTTCTGCATCCATGAGAAAGGGCCTTCCTGTTAAGGTTAGAAGGGCGACATTATGACATCATAGGACAGAAGTCACAGGAACATTACTAAGGGCATTCTTGTCAGTGTGCCATACTATTCTTCCTTCTGGGGGCCTCTGAGCCCCTTCTGCTCTTTGGTCTTTCTCAGTGGTCAGGCCAGGAGCTCGGAGTATCTTTAAAAGTAGACCCCACTCTTCAGGCCAGAGAGTTTATTGGATCTTTCCCACACCCCGAGGCAACTGCCAGGGACTTGAGAAGAGCAGCTCTCTGAGGGAGACCTTCCACGTGAAGTATGCCCTAGAAAGACACTTCATCCCCTGAGCTGCCTCCATGGGGTCATAGCTGGACATGAAGCTCTGAGCTGCTCTGGGCTGGACTCACTATGCCATGATGGTTGACAGATTCTAATATTCTTTCCTTCTTTCTTTTCTTTTCTTTTTTTTTTTTTTGGTTTTCTGAGACAAGGTTTTTCTGTATAACTGGCCTCAAACTCACAGATATCTGCCCATCTCTGCTTGGTTGTCTTTTTTAAAAAACCATGCATTATACAAGAGGACATAATAATGCACAGCAGTGACATGAGGCAATTGTCCAGTTAACAAGGATAGAGTGGGTTGCACAGCCTGGCTCAGGAGCCTGGCTCATGGTTTTAGAACATGGTCTGCAAAGAGTGTTTTAATTCAACTATGACAAGGCAGGCTTTGGTGGGCCACACTATGTGATAAGCAGTAAGGAAATTCATACAGAGAAGCCCTTACTATCCCTTTAAGCCCCACAGTCATGAACAATGAGTCCTTATAAGAATTAGCTCTTGTGAAACAAAGGACCAGAAAGTTCAAGAGATTTGCCGCATCACGCAGCAGATTGAAGACTGGGACTCATTAACTGGCCTCTTCACCCACTGTTCTGTGGCCCATCCCATGAGAACCAGACTCTGAACCAGTTTCCAGTTGTGTGTAGATAGATAAGAATGTCCACAGAGTCAATGAGACAGATGGTGACATCTCCCAGGCTTCCTTGATGGACAGGTTCACAAGTGAAGGCTGCCATGAACTGGAGCATCCTGCCAAGTAACAATGGAGAGAAACTAACAAAGGCAAAAAGCATCATGGGAGCACAAGAGGCAGACCTTGATGGTTCGGAGGGTGCAGCTGGGGGCTGAGGGGGATGGGTCCTTGCCTGTGATGACCTCATGGGGCAAAAGAAAGGGGTAGCTTTGAGCCCTGACCAAGGTATACAAGATCAGGAGTCAAAACCCAAATCAGGCCCATTAGAGTGAATCTGAGGAGACAGGACCTGGAAGACATAAAAAACAGATCAGCAAGGGCCTTGATGTACAGAGGGCAGACACAAGCCAGGGAGATCAAAATCCAGGGAAGGTCAGTGCAGTGGCAACATTGGCAAGGGAGTGTGGTGATCAGTCAGCCCACCACAGGTTCCTGCTGCCCTTTAGGTAGGTTAGGTCTATGTAAAGGGTCCAGTGTAGCACAGACAGCCGAGAGTCCTCATCATAGAAGAGGCTGGCAGCTGAAGTGACAGCCCACATGACAGGCCAGTAGGCAACCACACTGGGCTCAGAGGCTGAGGAATGCATGTTTCATGCTCCCAGCTGCTCCTGCAGGGCCATCAGGGTGTCTCTGACTGTAAGGTCTGTGTGAGCTGTCAGCAGCCTGTGGCTGCCAAGAAAGCAATTGCCTCCTCTGACTCCATTAATAGGAGCTTAGTGTCGGGATCAATGTGGCTAAGAGTCCCGCCGCACTCCGCACTTGTCAGCCTGCATCTAGAGCTCCAGGCTGTGAGGAACCCACGTGGCTCAAATACTCCTCTTGGGGGTCCCTAAACTTGGTTTAAAAGCCTGTATATCTCTTTGGGGCATGGTAACCCCATCACTGTGTCTGTGGGGCTTGTCTCATCTGAGAATGTCCCACCTCCAGTGGGTTTTGCTGGACTCACTTTTCCTTTTCTTAGAGAGGCTACTTGCATTCCTCTTCATGATTGCCTTCCTCTCTCTCCAAGGCATATCACCTAGGCCCCGATCTCCATCATTACAACTTCTCTCTTCCTTGGCCTTCCTGCCTCTCTTATAGGGACTCTTGTGATTATAGTGGGCTCACCTATATCATCCACCCAAGATTCTCTTGTCTGGAGACCATTACCTCACAAAGTTTCTTGGCTGAATGTGGTGGCATATATCTACAATTCCAGCATTAGGGAAGCTAAAGTAGGAGAATCGTGAGTTCAAGGCCTGCCTGGGCCACGTATTGAGCTTGGGGACAACATGAGCTGTGTAGTGAGGCCTATCTCAGAATAAATAAATAATAATTAAATAAATAAAATATAAAAAGTTATTTGCACATAATGTAACATAGTCACAAGTTCTGAAGGTTAAGACATAATTCTGCCTACCACATTTCTTATTATTTGAAGTAAATGTATGCCTATCTCTACAGAGCCACGGTTCATTAACCCCTGTGGGCAGGTCTACTTTCTGGACCTGGAAGTTCTAGTTCTAATAGACAGACACATGGGTGAAAATTGAAATTAAGAGCCATAAGGGGAAGCCATCACTCAAGTATGCACATGAGTATGTGCAAATGTATACATGTGTGAATGCAGGTTGCACTGGGAGTGGACAGGACACCCTGGCCCACAAGTGTATTCTACTGCAGGGTCCTCTGCTCACAGTCCTGCCCGTATTGCTTCCCAGGCCCTTTCTTTGGAGTCCACTTTCCAAAGTGTCAGGTCAGCGTTTTCCCAAGTCATTTACCAAATTGGATTAGCTGTGGACAGGGGCCATTAAACAAATGCACCTCCCACCTTGATTTACTGGAAGAAAACAAGAGATGTTTTCCTTTCTGGGAAGGTATCATTCTTGTGCATGCTAACATGCAAAGACAGAACTCCTGCAAGCTTTCTGTGTCGCCTGTCCCAGAAAGGAACCCACTGAGAAACCGAGTCTCAGCTGTGGAGCTAAGAAGTTGCCAAGTGTTCACTCTGCCCAGGGAGGGCTGAGAGTATGAGCAGGGAGCACCTTTGGGCAGGAGAAGGGTGAACACAAAGATCCTGGGTCCCCACGCCAAGAAGCTAAGAGCCAGGGATACTGGGAAGAGATGCAATGGCAAGGAGCATGACAGTTGACATCAACAGGTGGCGGGACCTCAGGTTCCATCCCTCACTGCACCTCACACCCTATGGGATTACAAAGCATCCCCATGTCTCCAGCCTTGTCATGCCCCCATAGCAGCCCTGATGAGAAAAAAATCTGAACAACAGTTGCCATCCATGGGACAGCTTCAGCTCAGAGGGAACAGGTGGCCTGCACCAGGGACTGACTCACATCAATCTTAAGAGCCAGAAATTAAATAAAAGTCCAACTTTCTTGCCTCCAGAACTGCACCTCTTCTGTGCTTCAGCTGTACTTCTCATAGTGTGAACTCTTCATCACTCACATGAGCAAGCTGGAGGTGTGGAGTAGGGCGGAGTGGCATTTGGACACTCTCCCGAGGTCCACAGTTGAGTCATGTGCAGATGTGTCATGAGTTCTGCAAAGAAGTCATTGGGCACATGAATATACTCACTGTTTCTGGGCAGGTAACACAACTCCAGTAATGGCTCAGTGAAACCATGCTTGCCTATACCAAACCTGCCCAAGAATAGACAGGGACAGGAGAGAGGTCCAAGAGCCCCATCCCACCCCTAACAAACTACTGGCCGCTGATAAACTCTGAGAAATGGGAAGCCGCTGCCAACACTTGTGTATCCTCCTACAAGGTTCCCACAGAGAGTTCCAAACCCGTGGTCACACAGACAGCCCTGTTTAAACTCACTGGGTCAGAAAACAAAACAAAAACACGTAAATGTGGAAAGGGACTTGTAGCTAGGAAGGGAGGGAGGAAAAGGAGGGTGGGGTGAGAAAAATCAGAGTGGACTACATTTATGTATGACTATGTCAAAGAACAAATTTAATAATGAAAGGACACTGGCCACTTTAACTTTCCACACACAACACAACAAAAATAAGGCAAAGGCTCCTTGCATCTCTCCCACCAGGACCTGTGCTCAGTGGCACGCTCAGTCAGAGTCCAGGTGCCACAGGGTGAGTCACGTGGCTTTGTAAAGGGCAGCCGGACTTGGTGTTTCATGGTAGTTAAACTTGGTGTCAACTTAACTTGGATCAGCTAAGAGAAAGGCCTGGGAGAAGGTCTGTGAGGGAATTTTCTAGAAGACCTTTCCCCAGAGTAGACGGCACCTTCTAATGGAGACTCAGATGGAAAGAAGCCTGAAGGGGAAATGGCTGCTCTTGCCTGCGTGCTTTGCATCTTGCTGGAGGGTACAGCTGCTCCGCTGCTGCTTCAGCCGCCCTTCACTGACGTCAGAACTTAGCTTCTCTGGCCTTCTAACATAAACTGAAGACCAAAGCTCTCCAGTAATCCTCCAGGCCTTCAGTGCCATATTGGAACTACTGAGGCATCTTGTCCTGTGGACTGAGCATCTACTGGCTGGGTTCCCAGCCTCCTCATTGTGAATGTGGCCAGGGTTGGACCACCCAGCTTGTATCCTGCAAGCCACTCTCATAATGTCCCTTTTGATATATATTCATTCTTTCTGTTCTTGTCCTCTAGAGAACCCCGACTAACACACGATCTTTATGAGAGCAATAACAGACCTCCCAGCCTCCCATCTCTACAGGCCTGGAGCTTCCTGGAGGGTCTGCACCACCCTCCCTTAGATCATCCAGGGAAAGAGACTCCCTTCCTCACTCTGGATGCCTTCAGCTCCCTCCCCTCTTCAAACCCAGTTTACTAGAAAGCTAAATGAGCCCAGTTCAGCGGACGAATCAGCTCAAGAAATTGTCAGACCAAATTGTCTTGTCAGTCACTTGCCAACAGGGCCTTGGAGAATCACCCGAGCTGCTCATGGGAAGGCATGATTTGTAAGCTTTGAAGCCCAGAGGAAATGCCCACAGAAAGCTCAACCCAGAGAACACCTCTGTTATCCTGGAGAAAACAGAAGGAGCCCAGGTAAGGAGGTGAAAATCAGGAATCACCTCCCTCCCCACTGACACTGCTGTAGCTGGCCGACTGGCCCCACATTAGTTGGGCAGCTGGTTCCTGTCCTGTGCACCCATCTGACCCGAGCACTTGAACCCACACAGACCTTTCTCACAGAGACCCCTTACCCCTCCCTCTAATGTCTGCAACGACTTCAGAGAGGAATTATAACATCACATTGGGTTGAAACAATGCTAATTAAGCAAATATGATTCCTCTCAAGTTAAAATTTCTCATAGGGGCCACAGAGATGGGCCAATGGGCAAAGGTGTTGGTTCTGAGAACTTGACGGCCTGAGTGTGATCCCAAGAGACAGTGTGAAAAGCCTGGTGTGGCGGCACACGCCTGTAACCCCAGCACTCCAAAGCGAGGTGGGAGACGGAGACAGGAGATTGGCTGGAAGCTCACAGGCCAGCCAGCCTAGTGTACATAGCACAGTGGAAACAAGAGACCCTGCTTCAAAAACACAGTTGAGAGAACCCACCTTTCCTCTGACCTCCTCAAACAACCATGACATGTACATGTAAGTCCACACACAGACATCACACACGTGCATGCATGCACACACACACATGAACACACACACGAGAGAGAGAGAGAGAGAGAGAGAGAGAGAGAGAGAGAGAGAGAGAGAGAGCACAACAGTAATGAGGAACTTTAATTCTTCATATAGCTGTCCTGAGACTATACATAGAAACAGCTCCAGGTGGCAAGTTTGCCCTTGTAAGGATTTGCAAGCCCCTGTGACAGATCCACACCTCAAGGCAGAGATTTGAGAGGTGGGTTATTACACATCTAATGTATATATTAATATCCTCTGAGATTTTAGCTTTAAAGGTGGATTTTTTTCTAAGTGCACTTTGGTGTCAATTGGGAACATCCCACATAGTAATAGGTATTTCCTATGCCACTTGTTATGGAAATAATAAAAAATATAAACCCATGTAGCAAAGCCCCTCCTAATATATTCCAAATGGGTTTTCCATTGCCTGTGTGGGGTGGAGACGGGGCTGGATATTTGGGGAATTCTATGTCTGTTGCCACTTTTTGCATCTGGATATTCCTTACCCTCTCCTCTACCTTTCTTTCTTCCCAGCTTCTAGTTCCTTGTATGAATCATTTTCTGTTTCTATAATAAAATACCCAGCCAGGAGGTAATGGCACATGCCTTTAATCTTAGCACTTGGGAGGCAGCAGCAAGTGGGTCTCTGAGTTCAAGGCTAGCCTGGTCCTGTTCCAGGATGGCCAGGGTTACACACAGAGACCACATCTTGAAAAAACAAAAACAAAACCACAATGACCCAAGACTAGATAACTATAAAATACAGAGGGTATACTTTTGAGACTAAAAGTACAAACTCAGGCAGCCTCATCAGTTCACCATGGCAGATGACATCATCAGCTCAGAATATGGCAGGTGACATCATCAGTTCACACCATGGCAGATGATGTCATGGTGGGAAAAAAAAGATCACATGGTAAGATAGGAAGTGGGGGAGGAGTCTTTACTTAACTGACTCTCAAACAGACTAAGTCATTCCATGAGATCAGTATTAACACTTCCAGTGGTCATGATCCCCGTAAACTAATCATCTCTCATTTGACTCCACCTCTTAAATCTACCACCACTTCTTAATTCTGTCACATCGGAGATCAAGAATCCAACCCATGAACCAGGGGAAACAAAGCACATTCAAACCACAGCACTCCTCCCTTAGTGACTCAGTCTCTCTCCAAGGACACTTATGCTCTGTCTTAGTACAGCCTCCTCCCTGCCTCAACCTTAGGAGTCACAAAGTGGAGTGTGACCAAGGGAAACTGGCCATGGGTGAGTATATTGTTACAACTTTTCTGTAAACCTAAAACCATTCAAAGTGAAACATTTATTTAGAAATAAAAGAGCCAGTCAAAGTGATGGGCCCCAAATCTCCGCTCAGATGTCCCACGGCCAATTTCCTCACAAGCTTATGTAAGTCACAACCACACTGCATCATAGCAGGTAATAATTTTTCCCACATGACAAAAGATCATTCCTTCTGTTAATACAACAGTGACCTTGTCCTTTGAGAAAAACGACTCCAGCACATGTAAGAAGCATTTGACTCTCCATTCTGGTTGTGAATGACACTCTCTCAGAGGGCAGAGCCCATGCCCAGATGTTGGTTTCTTGTTTCAAATCTCTCTCTCTCTCTCTCTCTCTCTCTCTCTCAATCATTCATCTACCCATGATGATGAGGGGGAGGGGGCTCCAGTGCATCTTACCACACTATAACAATCAAACTAACCAGACACATCAACCCTCCACCTTCTGCATCCTTGGGTTTCATACCTATCATCCTCTGTATCCAAGGGTTTCACATCACAGATTCAACCAAGTGTAGACTGAAAATATTTTAAAATAAATGGTGTGTATTACACACACACACAAGCTTTTTCTTATTTTCTAATCAGCACAATGCAACTATTTATATAATATTGACACCACATTAGGTACTATAAGCAATATAATGATGACTTAAAATGCATGCAAGAACACACGAAGGTTATTTGCAAATACAATGTCATTTTGTAGAAAGGATGCCATAGATTGTGATGTCAACAGGGAGTCTAGGAACCAATCCTCTGAAGATACCAAGGACTGACTATATTTAGAATTGTTTGACTGATATTACACTGTCGTATACTGGTGTGATCATTTCACATTATTTGAACACCATGGCTACAACAGAGATCAGGATCCAGTGTCTTTGAGCCCAAATAGAAGTCCTAGCAGGCAGGTACTCTGACCTCCATTCATAGATTGAAAACCTCATTCAGAGAGCAAGGCCATTTGCCCAAGGAGACATTACTGTCAGTCATCAGTAGAGCTAAGGCTTTTGCCCTAGGCCTCTGTAGAGATCAGAGTCTAGTGTTTGTCCCCAAGGTCATGCCAAAAATAACCTAGGCTGGCTTACACCAATGACTTAGCACTTGTCGTTAAACTGTGTTTCTAAATTATTATTAATAAGTGAGCCAAAAATAACTCTGAAGACTCAAACATAGCAAAACTTCTTAAAGAGAAAAGGCACCAAGAGAAACCAGTGCTCTGATGGAGGCAGGGCCTGAGGCAAGAGCAGATGCAGCCTGATGGAATCCTCTAGGAGATGGGCTGGGCTGAACCCAGAACATGCAGGGACGAGGGGGAAGTCTGAACCCTGAGTACATGGGGACGTGGGAGAAGGACTGAACAGAGAGTGCCCAGGCACACCCCAGAGTACATGGGGTGACTTATTTATACTTTCTATTGCTGTAACAAAACACCATGACCAAAAAGCAAGTGGGGGGAGAAAGGGTTTATTCAGCTTACGCTTCCACATCACAGTTCACCATTGAAGGAAGTCAGGATAGGAACTCCAACAGGGCAGGAACCTGGAGGCAGGGGCCAATGCAGAAGTCATGGAGGAGTGCTGCTGACTGGCTTGCTCCCCATGGTTTGCTCAGCCTGCTTTCTTATAGAACCCAGGACCACCAGCTCAGGGATGGCATCACCCACCATGGGCTGGACCTTTCTCCACTGATCACTAATTGAGAAAATACCTTGTAAGCTTATCTGCAGTCCAATCTTATGGAGGCATGTTCCCAATTGAGGTTCCCTCCTCTCAGATAATTTCAGCCTGTGCCAAGTTGACATAAAACTATCCAGCACAAGGGGAATGGGGGAAACACTGAACCCTGAACATACAGGAGCATGGGGAAAGGCTGAACCCTGAACATACAAGAGCATGGGGGAAAGACTGAACCCTGAGTACACAGGAGCATGGGGAAACACTGAACCCTGAGCACACAGGAGCATGGGGAAAGGCTGAACCCTGAGAATACAGGAGCATGGGGAAAGGCTGAACCCTGAGCACACAGGAGCATAGGGGAAAGACTGAACTCTGAACATACAAGAGCATGGGGGAAGGCTGAACCTTTCCCCATGGAAGGTAGACAACCAAATCTGCAGTAACAGCTGCTTTGGATTGCATTAGACTCTGCAGAGAGTGCTCATTTTGGAAAACCCCACTTACTCCTCAAAACAATCTGAAGAGACAGATTATTTTATTAGCTGGGATGCTTTAGTTACAATACTATTTCTGTAAAAAAAAAAAAAAACAAACAAAAAACTAAATGCAGTTTGAACACTAAAAGAACCTTACAGACAAGATGTTGCTTTAAGTTCCTGCTCCAAGCGCTCCTTTTGATCCCAACACATGGTGCTCACAGATAAAGTGTAAATAGTGGGGGACTCAGAAGACAGCCACTTTCAAATGCAAGATAAATGTCTTTCTGGTCTAGAAATGGCAGAAAAAGACAAAGAGAAAAGATAGGGTGAGTTGCAAGTCTACTGGTTTCTAGCCAAGAGACGGGAAGAGGAGGCTTAGGTCCTTTCCTGTGGGACCAGAACAGCTGTGTGTGAGGTAGGGATTCTTCCAACTCCTCCCTGGAATGTGTCCCCATGTCAGGAGAAAAAGGTCCAAGCAAACTGCAATGTGCCCAGCCCAGGGTTGTGACTGTGTGAGAAAGGTGGGCAGCATGGAGATAGAGCCTTCCAGCCAAAGCCTGGGCAGCCCAGCCAAGCTCTAGGCTCTTCATTTTCATCTTCCTTTCTCTCGTCAAAGAACCAAAGTTTCAACTGCTACAAGACACCAAGTGTCCAGCAGGGGTCTCAGCAGCTGGGTTGACAATGACGAAAAGACAAATGGGAGGGGGAGGGGAATTGGGGGCTATGCTTTCCCTCCTAAGGGGCCACTTACTGACAGCTTACTGTCCAGTACATCAGTGGAACCTTTAAGAGGTAGAGTCCAGGAGGCTAGAGTGGTGGCTCAATGGTTAAGAGTGTCTTCTACTCCTTCATAGAACCTGAGTTCAGTGTTCAGTCCTCACATCAGGCAGCTCACACCACCTGTGAGTCCAGCTCCAGGAAGATCTGAGCCTTCTGGCCTCTTCAGGTGCTCACTCTGTCTTTGTCTCTGTCTCTGTCTCTGTCTTTGTCTCTGTTTCTGTTTCTCTCTCTCTCTCTCTCTCTCTCTCTCTCTCTCTCTCTCTCTCTCTCTCTCTCTCCATCTCTAATACAAGTAAACCTTTTTTGTTTGATTGTGATTTTTTTTTTGTTTTTTTAGAATGTGTTTCTCTGTGTGGCTCTAGCTGTCCTGGAACTTGCTCTGTAGACCAGGCTAGCCTTGAACTGAGAGATCCACCTGCCTCTGCCTCCTGAGTGCTGGGATTAAGGGCATGCGTCACCACCACAACCCAGCATGTAGTTCTTAATAAAAGAGGTGGAGTCTAAAGAAAGGTCCTTAGGTTATTGGGGAATGCTGGTCTCTTGGAGAGAATTTTTCAGGAATACATTAATAGGAAAGCCTGAACCTAAACTTACCTGACCTCTGGTCTTCTCTGTGACTTCCTGTTTGGCGATGCAATCTTCCCATTTCACTATGTCATAGTTAAACATAAGAGCATAAAAGGGGAGAAGTTATTTTTAAATTAGATAGAAAAATAAAGCCAGATAATCTACAAAATGACATAATGATTGAAGTTTGTCTTCACAAGAGGGGACAAAAGTCAGTGAAGTCATTCTGTCCTGGGGTTAAGAAGAAATCATTGGAAGCCTCGAATTACATTCCCAGCTAAACTATCACTCCCAATGAAAGTGAAATCAGGACTTTTTCAGACATAAAAGACCATTCACTATCCAGAGAAACTAACTGAGAGAACAATTGAAGAATGAACTTATGAGGAGAAACAAGAAACCAGAAGTAAAACTCATAAAGAACAATGTTAAACACAGAAATCAGTAGACTAAGTCAATCACCTCAGTTATTTTCTACATAATTATTTCATGGGCCACCAAGATGACTCCACTAATAGGGCACTTATTGACAAACCCAACAACCTGATTTGATCCCTGGAACCTATGTGGTGGAAGTAGAAATCTGACTGCCTCAAGTCATCTCTTTCCTTTACACATGCCATGGTATGCACACACACACACACACACATACACAAACACACATATACATACTTACATACTCTCTCATACACACACACACACACACACACACATACACACACTTATGTACCCTCTCTCACACATACACACACTCACACATACATACACTTACATGCCCTTTCTCACACATACACACACTCACACACCCATTCACACACACTCTAAATGTAATTTAAAATTTTAACTGCTACTTCACTACTATATAATCACTAAATTACAACACCATCTAGAGTTCAGCCTAACAACGAGGAGAAAGACTCAGAGCTTAACTACAGTATGCTAAGTAGAGTTTTCTCTGCAGACTAGAAAGAAAGCCTAACCTTTGCCTTTGTCACAAACACCGATGTGCAAGGAGAAGTGCTGAAAATGTAAAGCTCACAGGTAAAGCCAGAAGAGTACAGTTTGTGGTTTCCAAGTCAGGAAGAGTGGGGAGAAACCAATCAAAGTAAGTTTTGTCAGTCTGACCAAGACTTGAACAATAGAACTGAAACAAACCAGAAATTAAGACAGTCTTACACACTAGCCACCAGCACAAAGTGTGAATAGATAGACTTCAGCTGTTCCAGAACAGGCTATCAGATCAGACTTTTAGAAATCTGGCTGTGTGCTAGTTTCATATGACAGAGAGAACTGGACTCAAGAACCAGAAAAGGAAACATCCTAGACAAACTCGAAGGGAAACCTGGCCTAGCAATGCTAATGGGAGCCAAAATGTGAAGCAAAAGCTTCAATAAGGAGTCATTACTATACATACCGATAAGGGGAACACACTCCACCAAACATACATAATAATCATGAAGTTCTATGAATTCAAATAGCCTGTATTAAATATGGGAAGCAAAAATTGGCAGAGTTACAGGGAGATATTGCAAGTATCCAATCATGCAGGAAGGGCTTAGTGCCCTCCCCCAGAAACAGACCAAGCAACAAAGCTATGGATTATCTGAAGCACATAATTAAAAGACTTGATGTAATAGATAAATGTGGAGCCCTGCTTCAATCAAGCATGGGTGTTCATTCTTTTCAGGCCCAGGATACACATTATAAAACTTGACTTTGTATCAGGTCACAAAACAGTACCAAAAAAATTACGAAGAATCTATATCACACACAGTGTGCTCTCCAACAAATGCTGAGAATTATAAGAGAATCCATCAATGAAGGTAGCTTCAAAATACATCTGAAAAATAAAAGTACACATTCCAAAATGACATGAGTGAAAAATGAATACACAATGAACATTTATTAAATATTTAAAGCAAAGGACAATGACTACGCTTCATGTGAAACTTGTGGGGCATGATTAATGCTGTTCCTAGGGGAAATTTACCCTTCAACATATTTGTTAAAAACCGAGAAAGATTAAAAATTAATGAGTTCCTTATTTAACTCCTGAAGCCAGGAAAAACGGGTTGAGGGATGGCTCAATGGTAAAGAGCACTTGCTGCTCTTAGAGAGGAACCAGGTTTAGTTCTCAGCATCCACATTGGGCAGCTCACAACTACCTGTAACTATAACTCCAGGGCCTTGAATGCCTTCTGGCCTCCACAGGCACTGCACTCATGTTCATACACACACACACACACACACACACACACACACCTAATTAATAGAAACTGAGAAAGAAATAAAACATTTGAATAAACCAGTAACATCAAGGAAATGAAGTGAGTAGTCAGAAGTCTTCTACCCTCTCCCAAGTTCAGACCATTAAAGGAGCAGGGTCCATGAAACCCTAAAAAGATAGATACTCTGAACAAAATACAAAAAGAATTTAATTTCCCTGCTCTAATAAAATGGACATACCAAAAAATCCAAGTGAACATTCTAGATAATGATATTTTAACATCCTCCCCAGTCAAATCAGGAAAAAGACCAGAGTGGCTATACTTAGCAGCAATTTTCAAAACTGTCAGGAAGTCTAAACTAATGTGCAGAGAGTAAGGACCAGAAAGGAAGAAATAAAAAAAATGGTCATTATTTTTTTTACTGATATGGTTTACTGCACAGAAAATTTCTTCCTAGGTGGTCAATGAGTGAGTGAGTGAGCGAATGAATAACTGACTGAAGTTCAGCTTGGTTCTGCTGGTTCAAGAACAAACACACAGGAGAGTCTCTGTTCCCTGGAAGTTCAGTTGGGAGGTCAGCTGACCTGCTTGTCATACCTCACAGGTATGCCTCTCAAAAGCCAGTGAAAGCCTTTTGGAGTTATCTCGATTTAAGATGGTGACAGCGTTTCATCATTCAACAAGAATGTTGGTTTTCAAACACTGGACTCAAACATAACATACCAGTTGGTGGGTTCCCAGCTTCCCCTTCCGTTGGGCCAGTGCCTTACTTGCCCCCTCCTAGTCCCTGCAGGGGAAGGTGCTGCATTCCGCAGTGACGCAGTCCCTGCAGAGTGGGCATCAAGCCTCAGGGCTGAGAGACACTTGCTCTATTAAGGGATCCCCACTTGAGTGCCTCCCACACACATGTCATTGCTGTCGCTCAGTCAGATGTGACGAGTGAGGCTGACAGCCTTCCTGTCTGAGTCTGAGAAGGTGGGAGGCAGAATTGTGCCTGGAACCATTTTCCTGCCAAATGCAGGGGCTGGTTCCCTCCATAGCTGGGACAGCCCCATCTCCATTCAGCTGAGCCACCTTTTTTTTCTGACTGACTGTGACCCCGTAGGAAGCTTTTTCTGAGAGATGCTCAGTCCACAGGGCTACCATCTGACCACCTCCTGAGTCACGAATCAGGGGTCAGTCACTCTCCTACTTTTTCTGCTGTCTTAGCCCAGGCAGCTGGTGTTTATGGAGACCAACTCATCCTAACCTTAGAAGTGAAGGAGGAGAATTTGCAGCAGCATCAGGTATGGTGATGTACATACATAATCCCAGCCCTGTAGAAGCAGGAGGATCACAAGTCCACCTGAGGTACCTACTATGACCATGTCTCAATTAATTAATTAATTGATAAGAACAGCCTGACTTCAAATTCTCACTCTGCTGCTTAGCAGCTATGAGTCCTTGGAGATGTCACATTGCCTTTTCCTAAGCTTCTGTTTCCTTTACTGTGAAGGCATTCAGAACACCTGCTCCCAGAATTAAATGGAGACAATGCCCATAATGTGCTTGGCACAGTGCCTGGGACATTCTGTGTTGCCTGTAAAAGACTGTAAACCAACATACCATCAGTGGGGTTCAATAGACAGGCTGTAGGATATGAGAATGAATCCCAAAAATCATGATTATTTTCCTGGGAACAGGGGTGTTTTCTGGAGGGTGCACCATTGAACAGGACCTGGGAAAACACGTCTTCTCTGGAGGGGGAGGAAAGGGATGACACTGTAGACTGAGGGAGTGTGTGAGCATGCTGGCACTAAGAGAGAAGAGTGTGGTGGGTGAGTACAGGACAAGTAGAAGGACATCCACAGCTTGGACAGGCGGCTGGAGCCCAAAGTGAGAGTTACTGTGCCATGTGGTGGGCACATAGTGAGGGCTCTTTGCATTCTCTGGAGGAGCATAGAGAGTGGGTAACCTGCCTGGACTCCTTGATCTCTCATACTTCTCAGTCTTTCTTCCTGTCCTCCTTAGGCAGTGAGAACCTTGAAGGTGGGATTGCTTGGATCCATCTCATGGTTCTCAGGGAACCATGTGTGGCGTAGCTCCGTGTTTGGTGAGTGAATAGAATACAGCTTTCCTTTTAAAGAACCAAGAGTTCCTCCCCCATCCTAGCCATCTCTCCCCACAAGGATGAATCAGAACCAAGGGTGAGAATGAATATGTATCTTCTAAGCAGGGATGGCACACTCCCAGGTTCTGGACTGACTCTGAAGGAGGAACTCAGGCACTGGAGCTCTGAACCAGGCTGTCAGGTGTGAGCACAGACCTGTATAACCCACAGTAACGTGTGACAATAGCCAACACTGGGGGTCCACCAGACCTATGGACAGCTGCCTCACCCAGTAAGTCTACATCCCAGCTGTGTTTCCCGTCTTGGAGACAGGAAAGCCAGGTGGTGTGATGTCAGCTTAATTCAGTGGGAACTATAGTCCTCAGAATCCCCCTTCTCTATATTCTTTCGAGTTCAAGGTGACTCCAAGAGAAATTGTCACAAGAGTAGGAGAGAGGGAAGAAGCATGGCACCTTCTCTCTGTAGGCCAGGTGAAAGTCAGAATGTACTGTCACAGCTCACACATAATATCACATTTCCCAAATGCTAAGTCACCTCACTGCTGTGGGGGTGCTAGCAGGGCTGTACCTCACTCAGATCTTATCAGGTCTCCTTGCATGGTTTCCTTGTGGGTGTGGGCATAGATGTGGTATAAGTTTGTGTATATGTTCTTGTGCATATACATACATGTGTGTGAGTGCTTGTACACCTGTGTTTGGAGGCCAGAGGTTGACAACAGGTATCTTGCTCAATTACTCCCCACCTTGTTTGATTTTGTTTTGAGGCAGAGTTTCTTCTTGAACCTAAAGTGCATAGATTCACTTGAACTAGCTGGCTAGATTCCTGCAGGAAGCCTCCTGCCTCTGCCTCCCTATGTTCTGGGATTATGGATACACACGTCATGCCCAGATTTCTGCTGAAGATCAGGATTCATCTTGCACAGCAGAAACTTCATGGACTGAACCATCTTCCCAACCCCTTATTCTTATAAGTCTTAGGCAAGGTATATGTTTAGCTCTGCTTTAAAAGATTTCTTCTCAAATCATGTGTCACCAAGATTAGAGACAGCAAGCAGCATATACAGACATTCCACAGTCCTTGTGGAACCCGGTCAATAGCTCTGGTGCATGTATAACAGCCAGCTCTCTGGGTACAGTCCCAATATGAACACTGATTGGCACTTTTATTTATTTTGAATAAGACAAGAGGGGAAGACATATATGTTAGAACTTCATTTCTTTGTCAGTGTTATAAGCTCCTTCTTGGCTAAATTGAAAGGATGGTTTGGAATTATGCTAGATATTTCCTTTACTCATTTTACAATGACTACAAAGTTCTCTGACTCTTTGAATTTCTTATAAATTTTTATTTGCTAAACTAACATTTTCTTCACTACTTTCTTTTTTAAAAGTGTTGCATTTTCTTTGTGTGTGTGTGTGTGTGTGTGTGTGTGTGTGTGTGTATGTGTGTATGTGTGTGTATGTGTGTGTGTGTCTTTCTGTCTGTGTAGATGCGCATGCCATGACACACATGAAAGGTCTGATAACATCTTACAGGGTTCAGTTCTCTGCTTCCACCATGTGAGTTCCAGAGATCAAACTCAGGTTGACAGACTTGGCAGCAAGCACCTTCCTTTACCCACTGAGCCATCTTGCCAGCCCATTTTAAATGTGTCTGTCAATGGAATAATAAGTCAATTCCTGATTCATTGTATTTGCCAGTGTCTCTGGTATAACTGCTCTCATTTGGGGTTAACTGAAAGCCACCAATTCAATACCACCACACATGGGGCTGAAGGCGATGTGCAGTAGAATGTGTGATACTGTTTTCCACCATTCAGAGGTAACACACAAATAAACTCAAGCACATAGGCAATGAGACCTAGCAAAATAATCGGGAAGTGATGAGTTTTACGTATTTATTATGACTGCTTTTAATGTGATTTATTTACTTGTAATCTTACATAATATAATTTTTAGTAATGACTGTGTTGAATCAGAGAAACTCTGAAATTTAATAATAAGCTCTCCAGAGCCAGTATGAGCCAGCTCTGTGCACCATAGGGTACTGCTGTCTCCGTGATTCCAGCTTGTCTTTTCCTCTCCCTGAGTGCTCACCCAGCAATCACACTGCTGCTCTGCAGTGACTTCAGACCAAACATCAGGCATAGAAGCAGCGAGCCCACTAGAAGTCTTCCCAGACCCTATGGTTGTGCATAGTCTCGTGCTTGTCATGTTGTCCCTTTGCGGAACTCAGGGGTTTCTGCTCCAGTATGTTAATGCTGATTAACACAGAGATAAGTGGATTTCTTGAAATAAAAGAAGGTTCTGGTCACCCCTGCAGCAAGCTCCAGGTGTCTGTGTCCATCTCTCAATCAGCATGAGGATCTGAGTTCAATCCTCACCATCTGTGTTAAAAGATGAGTGCAGCAACACATGCCTGAAATCTCAGTACTGGTTAGGCAGAGACAGGAGGATTATTGGAGTTTGTTAGGCAGCAAGTCTAGCTAAAACAGTGAGCTCTAGGTTCAGTGAGAGGTTCTCTCAAAAGATAGGAAGGAGAACAATTGAGAGAGACACCTAACATTGGCCTATAACCCCCCCCCACACACACACACACACAGCATTGGTGGTGTTAAGAAACACCTTGATTCATGCAGGAATATAAACCAGCAAGTGCCTTGCACCCCCAGATATGCATGGGAAAATACCATAGTGTGCTGGACCAGCTTTCAGCAGCCATCCCATGGAGCGACAGCATCAGAGACAGGTGAACCCGACCTGCTAGCAGGTTGGCCATATCTCTGGTTCTAACTCAAGCATAAGGAAGCAGCTTGGCTGCTTGACTGTTTAGGAGTGAGCCTGCACATGAGTTACACACATGATCCAAAAGTCTCCAAATCTTTTCATTTGCTGAGATTATTTTAAAAAATATGACAAGTAAGGAACCCAACCCATTCTGATTTGAAAGTAGGAAGTGTGGCCAAATTCATACTTACAAAGTTGGACATCTAAGTTGCAGAAACTCAACTCACTTCTGAATCCTTCCCTGCTGAGCCTAAGTCTTCTAGAAGGTTTGTGTGTGTGTGTGTGTGTGTGTGTGTGTGTGTGTGAATTACTTTTCTGTTGCTGTGATAAAATACCATGGCCCAAAGCAACTTACAGAAGAAAAGGTTTATTTTGATTTATGGTTCCAGAGGGATGAATCCATTATGGCAGGGAGGCATGGCTGCAAGCAGTAGGCAGGCAGCAGGGCCAGGAATCTGAGAGATCACATCTTCAATCGCAAACATGACACAGAAAGACTGAATTGGAATGAGGTTGTATGCTTTCAAAGCCCAACCCCACTGACATACTTCCTCCAGCAAGTCCAGATCCCGTATGCCTCTCCAAACAGGACCACCAAGTGAGGCCCATGGATTCAAACACATGAGCCCATGGGGGACATTTCTCATTCAAACCACCATAGATTGTACTTAGAGTTTTGAACCCGACTCTGAAAGCATGGAAACAAAGTCCACAAGTTGGATATGGTTTGGAGTTGGAAGTTAACGTTGTGTACAGAAGGCAGAGGGGCTGGGACTCTACTCAGTGATCAAGTGATGAAGCCTGGAATGCACAGGACCCTAAATACAATCACCGCACTGCAAAACAAAGACAGACAGACAGGCGGTGGTGGCGCACACCCTTAATCCCAGCACTCGGAAGGCAGAGGCAGGCGGATCTCTGTGAGTTCGAGGCTAGCCTGGTCTACAAAGTGAGTTCCAGGAAAGGAAGGCGCAAAGCTACACAGAGAAACCCTGTCTCGAAAAAACAAAAACAAAAACAAAAAACCAAAGACAGCAGAAGAGCACCAGTTATCTGCACAAGGCTGGAGCTGGGCTAGAACCCTATTGCAGTGAGCAGGGCCTCCTGCACTCTGAGAAGTTCCTTCTTTTTCAGACACAACTCTGCTCTCTCTGGACAAATAAGACACTGGACACCTGGTCTCCTAAACCTCTGGTGCCCAAAAGTATTGGAGAAAGTCATGGATTTTGATCACTGAACAGATGGTCTCTTCCTGGAGTAAGGAACTTCAAAATCCTTCTCTTTAAATGTCCTCTGGGGTGTCCAAGGTGAGGGCCTGGGTGTCATTTGAGATCTGCCAACTCAAGCCCTGCCATCTGCCCAGGTCTCTCATAGGCCATCAAGACAACTGGCTACAGGGACATCAGCCACAGCTCGGCTTCCAAGGCAGAGTGGGGAATAGAGCGCAGGAAAGTGTCATGAGCTTTGCAGTCAGCCAAACCTCTCCCTCCCCTTCCCCCTCCCTCCCTCCTTCCCTCTTCCTCTCTCCCTGCCTCTCTGTATGTGCACATGCCCATATGGGGAGGTATATGTGATCCCTCAGATGCCTCAGTTTCTTCTTCAGCCATCAAAGGGACTCTACTTTATTAGGATTAAGGACAGCATGCAATAATGCATGTAGAGCACCCAGCACAAAACCTGAGCCTAAGAAACACTCCAAATTCTAAGCTATTGGTCTGTACACAGTGCTCAGCTGCCAAGTCCCCTTATGTTTCTATGTGTAAGTCTGAGGAGACATTTTTATACCTTTTTGGAGAAGGGAAACCAAGCTACCCTTTTCCCGAGATCACATTGTGGTGGAGTCAGGACTGAAATGTCTGCTGGAAGTTCTTCAGTCATATTTTACCTTTTCAGATCACTTTCCCTCTATCCTCCCTCAATCTTTGAGGCATTGAGTCACTCAGATTTTGTCACCATTCTTCCACAAAGTGTTTCCATGGAGAAAGAGCCTGTATTTCCTGAAGGACTCACACACACACACACACACACACACACACACACACACACACACACACCAGGGAGCTGCTCTGCGCCACTGGAGCAGGAGAAATAAATCCTCTTCCAATCTGCTTCGATGCAGTCCAGAGACCAGGAAGCACCTCCTGCTCCAGCCCCCGCAGAGGCCATATGGACCAGGACAAGGCAGGATTAAGTGTTCCTGCATGAGGGGGTGGAAAGGCAGCTGCTCTCATGACCAAGGGCTCCAGAGAGGGAGGTTCCTCTACCTGCTGCAGCAGATGAAGAGTCCTTGTTGATTGGCTGCTCAGGGGAAAACACCACCATCCATCTCTGGTCCCTAATGAAGGGTGGAAGCCTGGACCCATCATCCTCGTCAGCACCATGGAGAGCTGCTGGCTCCTGGGCTGAGCATGCAGCTGCTCTCAGTCTGGCAGAAGGAAAGGGAGAGATAGAAATGGAGAGCAAGAGCGAGAGCGAGAGCGAGAGAGAGAGAGAGAGAGAGAGGAGAGAGAGAGAGAGAGAGAGAGAGAGAGAGAGAGAGAGAGAGAGAGAGAGAGACAGAGACACAGAGACAGAGAGACGGAGAGAGGGAGAGAGGGAGGGAGAGAGGGAGGGGGAGGGAGGGAGGGAGAGAGGGAGGGAGGGAGGGAGAGGGAGGGAGGGGGAGGGAGGGAGGGAGGGAGGGAGGGAGAGGGAGGGAGGGAGGGAGAGAACAGACTGAAAGAGAGAGAGAACATGCAGAATGAAGAACAGAAACAGACAGATAAGCAAAGAGATGCAGACTGAGTTAGAGAGAGCTGTAGGATGGTATGCAGAAGAGAGTGGGATAGAATTTAAATCTAGGCTAAACAACACAAATGAGAGCCAGCATGGATCAAGCACTTTCTATGGGCTAGTAACTGAGCCTAGGGACTGTCTCCTACCCCTTCTAGAGAGAGGTACTGAAATTATCCTGCCAACAGAGGTCTCCTGCCCACACTCTCAACAGAATTGGGCCTTGTCTCCTAAAACCACCTCATTGACAATGTGAACAAAGTCTGAATGAACAAATGCTTCTAGAACCAAGGCCCATTGGCTGGATACTGACAAGGAGCCAGAAGTTCTCAGCTGAGCAACTTGTGCCACCTTCCACCAGGCCTCCACGCCAGAGGCCCCATGGGAACGCACTCAGTGGACTGGATCCACTTTAGTCCTCTATATAATAATGTATCACAGAACCTTGGGGAGGTCATGAGAACTCACCCAATGGAGGGGCCACCAAATCTCCATTTTGCCACTCTCTCTAGTGAACAAGACACTGTGAGGCTGGGATTCACAAAAGGCCTCACAGATGTGAGGCAAGTACCTTCACCCTAGAGGCAAGGGCACCTTGGCTTGGACACACCTGGAAGGTCTCTGGTGATTTGAGGGCTTATTCTGAAAACTGAGCTCTTTTCATTGGAGAATGGCTTGTGTGGCTGATAAAAGACAGCCCTCACTCTGGTTGTATACAATCCCCCACGACTCTTATCATCAGAGATTTGTCTCTTTCATTCTAAACTTTTACGTTGCCCCACAGGCCTTGTAGCCAGGAATCTCACTAGTAGAAAAGTCCATTTTTTTTCCCTGTAGCTTACTTCGGTTGAGTTGCAAATCTAATAGAGATTGCTCTGTTGGGGGCATAAGAACACATTGTAAAACTAAGCTGTTGTCTTTAAGAAGCGGGTGGTAGATCTCATATTAACAGGCAACACACGTGTTACTATGACTACAGTTTTTAAAAAATTATGAGCAAGCCAAGTGTCTTCTATTATTCATAAAGAAAAGATAATGTTTTGCCATCATGGAAAGCTGTGCCCCAAATCCAGACTCGCCTTCTTTTATCAGCATGTGTGGAAGGGAACAGCATTTCACCGTGTTTTGTCAGAGATGCCAGCTCTCCAGAGACTCTTGGAACGCTGTTGATGATGGAATATTCGCAATGCTGGAGACAACTTCTCAAGGGCTTTCTTCTAGGTGCTGTGCAGCTTAACTTACTATCTGTATGCACATCAGCATGTGGTTGTGATAGTCAGCTCGAAGAGCCCCGCTTTGGCTGAGACAAAGCTGGGAGAGGGTCCCCAACTCACAGCAGACTCACACACTGCATCCAGAAGGGCTGTCAACAATCTTGGGCTCCAAATTGAAGGAAAGAATCACCTTCAGAATGTAAAAGGCCACTTCAGAAGGGCATAGTCTGAAGAAAAATTGAGAGGATGACCTTACCAGAGATGAGGAAGGCCCTAGAGCCAGATTAGGCTACGGCTGTGGGAAAGATAGTGGAGGGCAGTAACTGAATCCTCATGGCAGAGACCAGAGCCATGGGAACTTCAATATTCACCACACAAATAGCATTCAACACTACACTGACCACTCTGAGAATAGGGAGAGCAGACATGCTCCACTTCTCTAAGAGGTTCATAGCTACGTAGGAAGCACTCTAGAAATACCGTGTGGAATGTCCTCTGGCAAGAGATGGCTAATTGAGAACTCCCTCCACACAGGAAGCAACAGTTTACATGGCCTGATTAAAGGTTTCAATTAAAACTGGGAGATTTTGCCTTAGAACTGGGGCTCATCTTACAATGTCAGGAGATCCAGCCACATGATAGGGGCAGCAGTGAATTATCTGGGGCCAGGTAACAGCTGCACCCATGTTGTCCACCAAAGTTCACAAACATGTAAATCTGGACTCTCTGAAATCTTCTTTTAAGAAATGAGAAGTGGACGAGTGGGTATAGCACTGTCCAGGCTCCATGTGGCTAGAAAAACCATGGGGTGAGCCTGGCTCTTCTGGTTGCTCTAAGTAAGGTGGGTTTTGTTGGTGGTGGGGGACATCAGTGTATTAGTTACTATGACAAAATATATGAAAAAAGGAACTTAGAAGGGGAAGGGTTTGTTTTGATTCACAGATCAAAGGCTCTGTCCATCATGGTGGAGAAGGTGTGGTATTAGGAGCTTGGGTGAACTCATCACATTGTATCTCAAATTAGAAAGCAGAGAATGGGCAGATAGTATGACAAGGCTGTAGAACCTCAGTAAACCACTCATTCCAGTGAGGCTCTACCTCCTAAAGGTTCCACAACCTCCTAAAACACCACCATCATCTTGGGACTAAGTATTCATGAGCCCATTTGGGATATTTCACATTCAAACCACATTAGTGATTATGGGAGCACACAGTGAGGGACATTGCACAAAAAACAGAGTTTGGAGCAGGCTCACTATAGTGGTATTGTGTTCCCCAAAATATTGTGCACTCTAATAAACTTATCTGGGGTCAGAGACAGAACAGCCACAATATTAAACATAGAGGTTAGGCAGTAGTAGCACACACCTTTAATCCTAGCATCCAGAGGCAGAGATCTACCTGGATCTCTGTGTGTTCAAGGATACAGCCAAGCATGGTGACTCAGGCCTTTAATCCCAGAAAGTAAGCCTTTAATCCCAGGGAGTGATGGCAGAAAGAAAAAAGATATATAAGGCATGAAGACCAGAAACTAGAAGCATTTGGCTGGTTAAGCTTTTAGGCTTTTGAGCAGCACAGTTCAGCTGAGATTCATTCTGGATGAAGACTGAGAGGCTTCCAGTCTGAGGAAACAGGATCAGCTGAGGAACTGGCAAGGCGAGGTAGCTGTGGCTTATTCTGCTTCTCTGATCTTCCAGCATTCACCCCAATAACTGGCCCCAGGTTTGATTTTATTAATAAGAACTTTTAAGATTCCTGCTACACCTCACATAGCATCAAGTTGGAGGACAGTCACGGACCCAAAGTAAGTGTAGTGTTCTGACTATCTAACAGAGCCTCTAAACCTTAATGGCATTGAAGCAAATGCTTTATTCTGTTCTGTTTCAAGAGTTCAGATAAAGTACAGCAGGGACATTGACAGTCTCAATCTTGGGGACTCAGCTGGGAAGATCCACCAGTTGGGAAGACTCAGTGGCTGAGCTCTGGAACATCTGGCTGCATCACTACTTATGAATCCAGTAGTTGAGATCAGCTGCGTGTTAGCTGGACCTCTTGTGTGCCATTGGCCAGAATATCTGTGTGTGACCTCTGTACATGTCCTCTATTGGGCTTTCTCATGGCATGGTGGCTGGGTCTCAAGAGCAAGCATTTCTAGGTAGCAGGAGAGAAGCATGACAGACTTATTTCAAATCCTTGAAAATCAGACAATGTCACCTGGCCACACCGTTAGTCAAGATGGCCACAAAGAGAATCACAGGTCACAGCAGAAAGAATGCTAATCTCACACAGGGGAGTATCAAGAACATACTACATGTAAAAACAGATTTATTTTGTTTAAGTTTTGCTTGGAGTGTGTGTGTTGTTATTGTTGTTTTGTTGTGTGTATGGTGTTGTGTGTGTATGGTGGATACCCATTCATGTACTGCATGTGTGTATGCAGATGTGCACATACATGCATGACCATCTGTGTAGAGGCCTGAGGTTGACACCTATTGCTTTCTGCCTTACTTTTTAAGACACTACATCTAATGCTCACAGATTCAGCTGGGCTGACTGGACAGTGAGCTTCACTGATCTTCCTGTCTTCATCTCCCAACACTAGGATTACAGGTGCCTGGCTTTTATGTGCTGTTGGGAATCCAAACTCAAGCTTCAACCACTGAGCCACCTCCCCATCTCCTTGGAAAGGACTATGGTAATGTCCTTCCTGCCTCTGTTTGGTCCAGTTAATTCTCAGTAGGAATTCTCTGCCCTTCACATTTATCAAAGGGCTTTTTGAAAATTCTGAACTCCCAGGTAGGCTTCTTCACAAAGTCCTCCCAAGGAGAGGTTAAATGTTTCAAAGGCCTTTGAGATTCATTTTCTTGGCTTTTCCTGTCTGGCTTCTCTACCGTGCACACTGCAAGGACCCTCTTTGCTCTCTGTTCCCTTCTCTTCCTTCATTTAATTGGTTTGTTTCTCACAGTGTTTGCTCTGTGACCTGTGAGAAAGACAAGGTCTCCTGGACAATCAGGCACAGGATCTTGCTGTGGCAAGTCCCATAAAAATGTAGTTCCATGCCACTGTTAAAGTGACAGCCAGTGTGATAGCTGAGTGTTCATGGATGTCCCACAGACCCTTGGTTGTGCAGGCTGACAGATTGCCTCTAATCTCAGAGTGTGACATCACAGATATCACTGAATGCCCATGTGGGGATTGAATACCAGACGGGCATGTGGTTTATAATGCTGATCTTCATGTCAGTCAACCGTTTACCTAGAATGTGTCCTCACAGGGACAGAAGCCTCATCTTTTCTCTCCTTCATCACAGAACAAGCCTAGAGCTGGGCTCTCAGAGTCGTCAGGGAACCTGTGATGGTACAGCAAGTTCCACCTCGGCTTTCCAAGAGGTGCCCCAGGCTGCCAGCTTTGAGTGACTCGGTGCATTGGTGGAGACAGATGATAAGCACACGAGGACACTGAAGTATGGTCAGGAGACACTGGGGTTGGGGTAGAACGAGGGTCCGGGGTGTCTCATGAAAAGGGAAGAGACAATTTCCTGGAGCCAGCCATGGAGGCTCCTAACGCTTAGGTGTGGTTTGAAGGATAGGGATGACAGTGGCTCTCTTTGTAATCTTTGGAGAACTTACTCAGGGTCTCACATTCTTCCAGGGGCTCCACATGGACAGTCTCAGTTAATCCTTACAGCCCTCTGAATCAAGAGCTGCCCTTAGGACCCTTTTTCTGCAGGTGGAGAAACTGAGGCACAGAGAGTGAAGCTAAAGGATTTGCACCAATCAAGTAACTGGTGAGTAGTGGTACTAGGAGGGAGAGCCCAGGAAGCCTGGGTTCAAATGTCACTGCCCACCCACCCAGGCAGGAGAAAGGGGTGCCTGCGTAAAGAGGACACTATTGCATTAGCATCCTCTGGATCCACAGTGAAGCTCACAGGAAATTTGCTCATTTGCACAACTGAATTCTAAGAGCATGACTGATGGGTTTGTTTCTACTAAAGCCAACAAAGTGAAATTATAACAAGTTCTGGTTTGGGTAAAAATAAGATACTGAAACTTAATGTTAGAAATATTCACACATCTATTTTCTCAATATTTAAGTTAGCTCCTTAAAAACACAAAAAGCACTTATATTAAAACATGTATTTCCCTTTCCCTTTAGGCTCCAATGTGGCTCAGCACTGCCCTGTCACAGCCTATATTTATGTGAAATACTGATATTTTCTTTGCTCTGTGTTTTTTTTTTTTTATTTTGAGACATGGTCTCATGGTGTAGCCCTCACTGGCCTGAAACTGGTTATGTAGACCAGGCTGTCATTGTACTGACAGATATCTTCCTACCTCTGCTTTTCAAGTATCAGATAATTTAAAGGCACGTGTCCCCACACCCGGCCACTGTGAATTTGGGGGCATTAATTTTTTTTTATCTGTGTATATGTTCTTGTGTGTGATGCACACATGTGCATCCAAAAATATGCTCACATGCATGTACATGCATCTGGATGCCAAAGATCAGTGTCAGACATCTTCCTGAACTCATTTTATGTACATTGGTGTGAAGGTGTCAGATCCCCTGGAACTGGAGTTACAGACAGTTGTGAGCTGCCATGTCGGTGCTGGGAATTGAACCCGGGTCTTCTGGAAGAGCAGCCAGTGCTCTTAACTGCTGAGCTGTCTCTCCAGTCCCAGACATCTTTCTTAATTGTCCTACACCTTATTTTTCTGATACAGGGTCCCTCACTGAACCTGAGCTCCCTGATTGGGCTAGACTGGCTGGCCAGTAAGCCCCAGGAATTTCCTGGTCTCTGGTACTAGGATTACAGATAAACGGTGCTATTATCTTTTTATGTGGCCACTAGCGATCCAGTCTTGGGTCCCCATGTTTGCATGACAAGCCCTTTCCTGACTGAGCTGTCTTTCCAGCATCTGATATTGATTTTTAATATCATCGATTTAAAATACCATCTATTTTGTTACTGATATTTTTGATAACTGTGCCTTACTTGCTGTTCTCTGCCAAGGCAAAGAAAGAGCCAAGAGAGATGAGAACCCTCTGCCTGAGGAAATCTGAGCGTGGGGTTAGGGGGTGGAGGGGTGGGGTTGAGGGAGAGGAAAACAATGAGGTAGGGCATTAAAGTGCAGTCATGTCCTGATCACAGCGTGATCTCTATACTATGATCAAGAGGTTAGTTTTATCCTTTGAACAGCGGGAAGCCACTGAAGTATTTCAATAAAGAAAATGAGAGCCCATCTTGTGTCTTAGAAAGACTGTCCTGGCTGTGGACCATCACAGAGACTGATGCATTATGTAGGAGGAGGAACAGACCTGACCTATGGTGGGAGCTGATAGGTGGAATCCTGGGGTCACTGGTAGGAGGTAATGCCAGGGCTCCAGGGCACAAGGAAACTGAGTCTGGAGAGACTCAGAAAACAACCTGGAGCCTAAAGGTTGTAGGATCCATCATCAAGGGAAGCTGACTTTCTCTTACAAGTCAGAGGCCATGAAGGCAGCTGAGGCTAGGTGTGCCAATCAAAGGCACAGAAAAGGATGTGTGCTTCTGCAGAGTACTGATGTGGGATATCACCTATCCCATCACCTACAGATAATAGTTTAGGAAGAAGACAGCACCTAAAATCAAAGTGTGTCCTTTTAAGCCATGTAGGACTCCAAAGAGGGCATGGTTAGGGAATAGAAAACATCAAGACAAATAGAAAATAGATCAGAGCCTTTGCTTTCAATGGGAGCATCACCGATATCCAGTGACAAACTGTTCATCCCCAAGGCCCTCCAGGGACATAGGCTCCCTACACTTTGACCATGATCTCACATGAAAACCCCACAAAACAGAAGCTGGAGAAATGGCTCAGGGGTTAAGAGCCCACACTGATCTTCCAGAGGCCTCAGGTCTGATCTCCCAGCACCCACAATGGAAGGCTCACAACTGCTCTGCTCTGCCCTCTCCAGTATCTGTACTCATGTGTACATACACATATGCACACACAGATACACATGATTAAAATAAAAAAAATGTGTCTTTAAAAAAAGCCTTACAAAGTACATCATGTCACCCAAACCAAGTCAACATCACTGGCCGTTTGGGGTTCTTCAGTGAATCTGTTCCATATGAGGCTCTGTTTTCCTCACAGCCAAACTGTACATTCAACATCCTCCTTGTCTGTATCAGAAGACAGGGGCTTAGCTGCAAACATTCCTTCAAATTCTTACCAGAAACCTCCAGTCCCGGTCATTGTTGCAGTCTGTCAATGACCAAGCCAGAAAATACCATAGGTCTTATAAGAGAAAGACTTTAAAACAGCATTAATCAACTTTATTCATTATTGGCAAAACCTAGAAGCAACCCAAACCTTCTTCAGTGGGTGAACAGATACACATTTCCCTGACTAGCAATAAAATAATACAGGCACATGTGGAGCAGGGGAGCCTGTCCAAAGCATTTGCTGAGAAAAAGAACTAGGTGTTAAGGGAATGTATGTCAGATCCCATTTGTGAGTTCAAGGGCAGGCATACATGGTGTCACATTTCAGAGCAGGAGTTGGAGGTCATCTGGGAAGGACTACTGGGAAAGACTACAAGGGAAGTTTCTGGAGTGATGGAATTGTTCCCTGTATTGATTTGAGTGGTAGTCACACTGGTACACGCACATTAAAAATGCATCAACCTGTACTCTTAAGATTTGTGCTTTCTACCCGATATAAATTACACTTCAATTTAAAAATATATAAAAACAAATAATTTTAAGAGGAAGTGATTGATGTGTGTGTATGTGTGCATATAAATCTTTGTAATGGTGCTAATTCGCAAGTTCTGGCTGAAATCTGCCGCAATTGCTCAACGCTGCCCAAGAGAATTTTCTCCTGGGAATATGGACATTCTTCGTCTGCTTCACCCAAAAGGGGACAAGAGCAACAGAACAATTAACTCTTCCATTTTAGTTAACATGGAGTTAGGTATAAATAACTGCAAGTGACCAGCGGCTGTACTCTAGATAGTGTGGTATATTTCAGATACCCCAGTGTCACATGAAGAAATGTAAACTCTCCATGTTCATGCAGGAGTGAGAAGATTGGGCAGGACCTCCAGGGACTTGCTTGGAGCCAGGGTGGATGTTTTGGGGCGGGCGGGGTTTTAGAAGTTTTCTCCTGTCCTCCAGCAATCTATTTCCTCTGAAGTTGCATTTTCACGGTCTTTACTTTTTTCTCTTGATTAGTTCAGATTCTCCTGAAATGTCTGTGGGTCCTTGGTCCCTCGTTTACTTTTATGAATGAAATAATTGATGCTCTGACCAAGCATCGTGATGCTAGAATAAAAACCTAAAACCACAAGTGGTAGGAATCTTGCCATGCCTCAGTGGGCTTACCATGCTCAGCTTAACCATTCAGGGAGATGATCAAGTGTCAAAAGCCGGAGATGAGCACTTGCACGGGCTGAGTGGAGGTTGACTTCAGAAGGAGGGACACTGGTGTCATCCCTGTTGTTTTGGGCACAGGGGAAGAGGTGGCTGCTGTGATAGTAGAAGTTGATGATTTTCAATTACAGTATGTCTGATTAACCAGAAGACAACCGAAGAGGAGATTAAAGGGAACAGCACAGAGCCCGGACTTCAGCCAGGCGTAGTGGTGCTGTCCTGTAATGCCAGCTACTCAGGAATCTGAGATGGGTTACACAGTGAGCTTAAATCCAGCCCAAGCTGCTCAGTAATATCCTGAAATAATTAGCAAAAAGAGAGGCGGAAAAGTAATTCAGCGGCAGAGCATGTATCTAGCATGTGTGAGGACACAGGTTCAATCCTCAGCACTGGAAGAGGAAGAAGGAAAGGGTCTGAGCCTTCATCACTGACAAAAGAGGCTCTATGGTCCCTCCACACACACTCAGGCCTCTGCCTTCCATTTTTAGTATTACAGAGACCTGCACATGTGTGGAGTAAATCATTTACATGAACTCAGAATTTGACTCAGGCAGATCCCACGGCTCCTGATCAGATAGGGGAAGAGGTTTGATAGCATCAAGGAAAGATGCCCTGCCTAAAAGACTGCACAGCACAGGGTGCTATTAAAGTAGTTAATAGGGCAGGCCACCAGCAGTCAGAGTACACACTGTCCTTAATAGCCCATCCAACCAAGCAAGTGCCAAAGCTCAGCCTTGACCACACATACACACACACACACACACACACGCGCGCGCGCGCGCGAAGTGTCAGTCACTTCCACCTTCTACCACTATGGCAAAATGATGAGAAATTAGCTTAAGAGAAGGCTTTACACTGAGCTCATGGTTCCAAAGGTTAATGGTCATGTGGGTCTGCTGCTTCTGGGCCTATGTATGATGAGGTAGAAAAATATGGCCGGGATTAAGGGGTAGAGCAATGATAGCAATGGAAATGGGGGGGGGGCAAGGTATGTCAATCAAAGGCACAAGCTCATCCACCCACTACCTCCAACTAAGCTTTCACTTTTTATAAGTCTAATCAAATGTTGAATTAAATCATTGGTTAACTCATTCGTGATTTAACACTTTTCTGGAAATACCATCATTGACATACCCCCAGGTGTGTTTAACTGATGTCCTAGGTGTCTCTCAATGCAACTGAGTTAACAATCAATATTATGCATCACACGCAGCCTCTGTGGAGTGGACTGAGATTTTTCTGGGCTGCACAGAATAACTTCTTGGCCAGGCAACTTTAGCTTGTGTTAAATGCTATTTGGTTCTGAATTCCTGTCTTGGAGGAGCCTCTAAGAAACCCTGAGGGGGTCTGGATCCCCTTCCAGCTACTGCTTTATAACAAGGCTTTCTACTTTTGATTACCTGACTACCCCCAACTATCAAGATGCCATAAACCTTAATCTGAAAGTGGGCTAGTACAACATTGTTATTATTTAAGTCCATGTTTCTCAACCTGTGGATCATGACTCCTTTGGCAAACTGCTACACCCAAAAAATTTACATTATAATCCATAAAAGTAGCAAAATTACAGTTATGAAGTAACAACAAAAATGGTTTTATGGTTGGGGGGGTCACCACAACATGAGGAACTGTATTAAAGGGTCACAGCATTAGGAAAGTTGAGAACCACTGCTCTAGGTAGAGGCTCATTGCCCAGCTGGAAATGCAAGAACATGTTGGAGATTTAGAAACAGAATTTTTAATGATCAGTAGGTTCCTAGAGCATGGGCCACCCAGAGTGTACTGGGTAAAGCTATGAGTGAACATTTTCTTACATCAGTAATTGCATTCAGTAACCGAAAACAGAAACACTTTGTTTCACCTTCATGTACAAGAAACCCTAGGATAGACAGTAGGAGTCAAAATAATAGTTTTTCTGTACCATCATCCTTAGACTATGGATCTCATCCTCAAGGGCTCCTCATGGCCCAAGATGACTGTTGAAGCTGCGTTGCAGACTGAAAGCAAGCAGGAGGGAAGGAGAGGAAAGCCATCCTGTTAAGGTATGCTTTCATGGTTGTTTTGTTTTGTTTTGTTTTTTACACACAATGGTCTGCTTCCAACCTATCAGCTAAGAAGAGGAGCTGAAACACTTAGCCCTTTAGTTAGTATTATTAGCACTTGTCTGTCCCTTTAGTGTTCCGCCACCACACAGAATACTGTTGTTCTTTGGAGGACAAAGGAGGCATGAGCAGTGGGGAGGTGAGCAACATTGCTGCTTTTGCTCCATAGAAGAAATTCCTGTGCCTTCTCTAGGCCTAGCTCCACGGAGTAATAGGAGCCATGCCCTCACCAGCTAAGGCCTTCTGGAAGAATCACCAACCCTCCTTTGAGCAGGCAAGGCTCCTGGGGAGGGTGGGAAGCTTTCTGGATGGCTTGTGGCCTGGATCTTTTCCTCTTCTCTCCCTGGGTGTCAGAAGGTGATGAGAGAGCATGGACACTTGAGCTCTCCATGCAGAGTCCATCTATAGGAGGAAGAGGACCTGCCACTCTGCAGCACTTTAAAATAAGACAATCAGCCTTGAATGGAACCAAGAAGTCTTCTGGGGGCACTCAACATGGGGTGGAGGAGAGGGACCAGACAAACAACCCATGTGGCTGGGGATAGAGGTTACTTTTCCCGTCCCTGCTAATGTCTTGTAGGACTTTGAAAATCTAGGTAATGAAAATGATGGTAGACAGAGGAGAGCATTAGAAATCCCTTTTAAAGAGACTAGACCCAGGGATTTAGGCTGAATTTCTGTCTAAAATAAACTACCCCACAGGAAACTTGCATTGAAAGTCAAGTCAGAATGTAAGAAAAGGAAGGAGGCATCTTCCCAGTTCAGGTGTTCAAAAGTCTGGAGGATGTAAGCATGAGATGGATTGCCTGCAGAGATGGGTAGCATCTTTGAGGTCTAGACCTAAAGTGGTCCAGCTTCTCACCATCCCCAGGGCTTAGGCAGTTCCCAGAAGCCTGTGGGCTCCTGAGCAACTGACTTGGCCTTACCTGCTCAAAGGAGGCTTGGAGATTGTTTCATAGGCCCTTACCCATAGTGGATGGGGCCCCCTTTTATTATCAATCATTAATTTTAAAAAATGACCTATGGAGTTGCCTAGAGGCCAATCTGATGGAGGCAGTTTCTTGACTGAGGTTCTCTCTTCTTAGGTGACTCTAGTTTGTGTCAAGTTGACAAAAACTAACCAGCACACTGAGCAAATGAATAATTAAAGGGAGCATGCACAGCTGAACTTGGCCTCGGGGGGATGTTCTTTGAGCAGAGAACACTGCTCTACAACATGGACTTCTTTGGGGTCCACCTAGGACTATGTCTCAAAGGGACTAAAGTGACTTGTAAAGTATGTTTATGTGGTGAAATGAATGATCCAAGTGTCAATAATTTAGAAACAAGCCTGTAATGTGAGCAATCAGAAGTGAGGAAAAATCAATACGCTCCTTCTCCTGGTGTAGAAATGGAAAACAAACTTCATTTTACTCCAGCCCTGGGCAAGAGAGAGCAAAGTAATGGTTCCTGTCAAGGCCTCCTGTGCTACCTCTGTGCCCAGAGCTCATATCAGGAAGAGGCTGGGGAGATGGAGCAGACAGGTTCTGACCTCAACCCATTAGCCTCCAAGTGAATTGTGGGTACAGACATGCATGTGTGCGAGCATACACAACATGTAGAGGTATGGAGCTGTTCTAGAACGCCTTGTGCATGCATAGCCATGGCTGCATAGATCCATAAACACAAATCAATACAAATATGTATATGTCTACTCAAATGCCAGAAACGTGTGTGTGTGTGTGTGTGTGTGTGTGTGTGTGTGTGTGTGTGTGTGTACATGTTAAGTTCTGGAGGTTAGAACTCCACTAGCAGGCTGAAATCCAAACCCAGGCAGGGGTCTCTAGAGAAGAGTCTGTTCCTTCACCTTCACTAGCTTCTTATCTGCATACACTCCTCAGATCATGCCCCTTCCTCCATCTGCAGTGCTAGCACCACCACAATTATGTCGTTCTGACCCTGACTGACCTTCCCCCGCCTTCTCTTTATGAGGGTGTTTGTGATTAGATGGGACCCATGCAGATACCTCATGTGGAGGTGAGCTGTTCAGCAACCTTCATTCCCCCTTGCCATCTCCAGGCATAGGATGTGGACATCTTTGGGGTCCCGTCCACCTGCCCTACCTTACTCTCACACTTTGGCAGTAGAGGACAGAGGGTGATCTCAGCACAGGAGGTGGGATGAAGTATGCATTGTGGAATCAGATCTATGGCCGTATCCCAACTCTGAATCTGGCTCACTCAGAGTTGTGTGACCTTGGTTGTGTTTCAAAAGCCCTGTCAGCCTTAGTTTCTCCATCACTGAAATGGAAATGACAGCGTCTGTATTCTGAGACTACTATAAGGGTCCAAGGAGATGAAACACGTTTAATGACCAGCAGAGCAGCGCTCAGCCAGCTGTCACTGCACAACAACCCACAAAATATTGCAGGCAAAGCCCCAGTCTCACCCCCAAGGCTACACAGAGGCCATGGCACTGGTGTGATGAGAAAATGTTTTTTTTGTTCACTCTACAATTTCAGGGTCATGTATCTACAGTCCCTTGGAATTCTGCTTGCAAACTGGCCAATTCCTGCTCAAGCCTATCTCCTTCAAATGTGATTAGCAGCAACCAGCTCCCACTTTCAACATCCTGCCTCACAATCCCCTCATCTAACTTGACAAATGCCTCAGGCACATTTTTTTACCTTCTGGGTTATTACAAGTGGCAGTCTACCAAATGTTTTGCCATTGCATAATGTGTCATTTTGCCAGGCTTCAGTGAGACTTTCTTCACTACCTGCCAGCCACTCTCAAAGTTACTGCCACATATTTCAGGGTTTGTTATGGAGGCTCTCCACTTCAGATACCAAGGACTGTATCAGCTAGCTATTGCTGTGTAACAACCAAAGCTCTCTGCATCATACAACATGCACTTGTTTCTCACCCATTTCCCTGTGATTTGGAGATCAAAGGGAAAGAATAAGTGATAAAAATAATGTAATCTAACACATGTGGTGAGGATATGGTGAATGTCAGCCATCATCGGCTGTCATGCCACCTCCTCACACCATGATGTTTAATGCCAGATACACAAAATTGTCTTCGCACCTCAACTCCCCCCTCATTTTCCTGTGAGCATCCCAAAATTTCAACCCTGAGAAGCAACTGGTAATCCTCCTTCTTCTTCCAGATCAGTGGGGCTTGTACTGTGTCCCATGAACACTGATTTTGCACAGATCTAAGGGCCTATTTTATCTGTGCCCCTCACGGGACTGGATAGCACAGTGATGGATAGTACATGTGACAAGCACTGATTGTCCAATGCTAACAAGCTTGGGGTTGGCTGCACAGTGGATAAGAGTGGGCTTTGAGATAAAACCTTATCAGGTTTGCCTGTACCCTGATAACTTGGTGTGTGTGTGTGTGTGTGTGTGTGTGTGTGTGTATGTGTGTGTGTGTGTGTGTGTTACCAAATAAGCACTAATAAGATAATTGATTATTCTCAGTTTCTTCAACTCTAAAATGGACAATCTATCTATCCCCAAATACTTTGAAGATGACTTAAAATACATGGTTGAGCCTTTGGTGAGTGATTCTAAGACCTCACATACTTATCATGGGAGCTTTCTAAAGTTCTCAGGCTTAGGACTAAACAGGCATTGTTTCATTTAATTCTTGGGTTTGCAGGTGAGGAAACAGGCTTGAAGAAGTTCAGCAGCTTCCCTAAGGAGGCTTGACTTTAGACTCATTGTCTCTGACTTTCAGGTCTGAAGAAAGTGGTATTTGTCTGAAGCTAGATGGTGACCAAGATAGAGTGTGTGCTCTGTGAGTTATCTTACCCCACCTGATGCTGATCTTGCTCTAAAATGGGGACAGTGATAAATGTGAATCAGGAAAATAGGAAGATACTTGGAAAGCATTTGTGTACTGGACCTGTCCTCTTTTATAGCTCTTGGAACCCTGAGTTAATTTCATGACTGAGCCCAGGTTAGCCTACTAGAAAATGACAATCATGAGGAGAAGCTATTAGCCATCCAAGCCGCTCAGCATGGGCTGTCATGAACTACTGGACTCCCACCAACCCATCTACTAGTATCCCATAGATGCAGGAGAGATCCAAGTTCAACAGAAGAACCATTTGTCGAGCACAGCACAGACTCCTGACCCAGAAAATTCTAAGTAAATAAATTATAATTTTGGCCCCTGAGTTTTTAGGTATTTTGTTACACAGCATAAGCTAACTACTAAGTCTGCTCCCACTGGCTAGTACTCAGGCAAGTTAGAAGTCTAATTAGTTCCAAAAGGGCAATTCCAGTCTCTTGACCACAGACTCGCTCATAGGCTGGACTAAACTCATCTATGTAGACTCTCCTGCCCACGAATTTGTTTGAAAAAGGATACGTGGCACAATTCAAGCCAAGGAAACACAGAGTGAGGTTCTCTGGAGAATCAGAGAAGAAAGCCTTTTGGTAATTATTAAAAACCTTCTAGAAGGTTTCTTCTTTCTCTCTGTTTTCCACATGAATAGGTACCTGGAAACTGAAACCTCATCTTGGTTTCATAGAAGCAGTAGTCTGAAGACAGAGAAAGGGTGGAGAGGAACCTTCAAAAATACACTAGAGCCCCTGGGTTGCACTGGCCCTGGCATCATTTCACATGTGGACTTCCCAGCAGGTAAGCCTGTGAATTCCCAGTGTGAGTCAGCCTGTCTCCTGTCCTCAGCCACAGTCATCCCAACTGCTGTTCGATTTCTCATAAATGGAAAATAACTCTTTTCTAAATGTCTATTCTTCACCACTCTATGAGCTCTTCTCCCTGACCTCATGGCATGTGGTGATCAAGGAGTAATAACCTCGATGCCTCTGAGCAACAGGCCTCCTCCTTGGAGGTTTAAAACTAAATGGTGTCCCAAGGAACCATCCTCTTTAGTAATTAAAGCTGTGGAAAATAAGACTCACAGCTGCCATGTGACCTGCACAAGAAGAAAGTGGTCACCGTGGAAACAGCAAATGAAACAAACATGAGGGATGGGGATGGGTGGGAGAGAGGGATGGGAGTGAGTTGTTGGCATTAAAATTTTGGTTCTGCGACAAACAGGGAACCTGCATAGGACCAACCTAGGAGCTCTGGATAGATGTGAAAACTGTGTAGCTTGGTCTATATGTGGGATTCCTGGCAATGGGAGCAGGGGCTGTCCCTGGTGCTTTGACTGGCTCTTGGAAACCCATTCCTTATGCTGGATTTCCTTGTCCAGGCTAAATACAGGGGGAGGTGCCTGGTCTTATGGCAGTTTGATGTGCCATGCTTTGCTGAAGCCCATGGGAGGCCTGCCTGTTTCTGAGTGATTACAGAGGAGGGGTTGATTGAGGGGTGCATGTGGGAGGTTGGGGGAGGGAGTAGAGGAGAGGAGGGTGAGGAGGCTTCAGTTGGAAATGTGAAATAAATAAAGTAAATTTTTAAAGATTAAAAAAAAAAAAGAAAAGAAAATCTTGGTTCTGATTGTAGTTAGACCCAGCTGTGTGCCTGTCCCTACTCAGCTTATCTAATCCACCCTTTCTAGAACACTGGAAGACAATGCATTGCCTCCTTGGCTTAATCCTGTTTGGTGCTGCTTTCTGTCACTTAGGGTCTAAGGGCTCTTTAATGTATGCCTACACCTATCTCCTGATAGGTTTCTTTTTTGAGGGGGGAGGGTTGCTCTGTAGACCAGGCCGGCCTCAAACTTACAGAGCTCCACCTGTTTCTGCCTCCTGTGTGCTGGGATTAAAGGGGTGTGACAGCACCACCAGGCTTCTTAATGACTTATTCAATGCTAAGATATCGCTTCTAACTCCCTGCCTTACAGTTCAACTCTCTTGACATTCCACTCCCTGACACGTTCTCTAAGATCCAGGGCCCTACCATAATCCTGAACTCCACGTCCCATGCCTCAGACAGGGCTGTAACATAGGCACACTGGACTAGGTTTAGAATCAGAAGACCTGAGCCTACCTTTAAGCTCAAAGAATGATCTGAGCTTGGAAATCAACCCTACTTGTTTTATCCGGCTGACATCCCAGCTCCTGTTTCACTGATCTCCCTCAAACTCTGTCACACCCACGTGCCACACCTTGGGATCTCTTGAACTCATTCACTATATTCTCACCCACTGTGGTCAAGGTCTTTACTGTTTATCCCATTTCCAATTCTCAGACCATTGAGCTTTGTTGGAAATTAAATAGTCATGAGCCAGCACTTCTTACCCATTAGTTCCATGGACTTATATTGAGCAGCAAGATGCATTGATGGATTAGATATTAATCAAAACCCAGCCCCGTTTTTGCCAAGCTTTCTATCTTATGAGTAAATATATTTAAAAATGTATAATATCTTCATGGCATAAGTAATACTATAATTAAGAGTAATGTGTATAGATGTAGTTCTGTTGGTAGAGTGCCTGCCTAGCACTCTCATAAGCCTTGAATACAATCCCTAGCACCACATTACTAGACATGGTAGCACACTTATAATTTTAGCACTTGAGAAGTAGAGGCAGGAGAATCAGAAGTTTGAGGCCAGCCTCATCTACATAGCAAGTTTGGGCTAGCATGGGCTACATGACAATAAGCCAACCAATACAATAGCCTAGTGTAGTATCACCTGCTAAGAAAAGTGCCTTAAAAGTTGTTGGTTCCTAGCCGGGCGGTGGTGGCGCACGCCTTTAATCCCAGCACTCAGGAGGCAGAGCCAGGCGGATCTCTGTGAGTTCGAGGCCAGCCTGGGCTACCAAGTGAGTTCCAGGAAAGGCGCAAAGCTACGCAGAGAAACCCTGTCTCGAAAAACAAAACAAAACAAAACAAAACAAAACAAAAAAGTTGCTGGTTCCTGAGTTTAGTCCTGTAAACTAATCATTTAAAGGGCCTGGTGATGTTTCTCAGTAGTAGTGTACTTGCCTAGCATCACAAGGCCTTGAGTTCAATTCTGGAACCACAGAAAAGGAAGAAATGAGTTTGAAGCAAAGGATATTCTAAGGTAAATGCAGAATGCTTGTTCATAATCCAGCAAACACAATGGAGAGCCCAAGTGGAATGCATGATTACAACCACAGAGGATTCAATGAACAAAAGTCCATGTTCCTAAGTCTTATAAGGCAAGCTTCCAAGCTTCCCTGAAGCTGGGAATATGGAAAGCCAGAGCACATGCAGAGGCCCACGCAACACTTCCCTCACTGATGACTCCTCTTCCCTATCACTCCATCCAGTTAAGCCATTGATTCATACAGAAGCCTATTAGTAACTCTTTAAATTTATCCATATGCCCTGGCATCTTGTTCATTTTTGGTAAACCTGCCAACCTACTAAAATCCTTTCAGATACTGAATAACCATTCGGTTCTCACTGTAACTCCCAGGTCTGTGTCACCCACAAAGTCAATAAGGCATCAGCCTCTGGAATCTTCATCCAAGCCATTTACAGAAGCATATTCACATACTATGCTGGAAATTAAGGATTATAAGCCAGGCACATTGCATTGGCCAGGCAGATGTTCCCCCCACTGAAACAGTCAATCCCTCATCCAATAAGTGTTACTATTCTCTCATTGCTATGGCAAAATGTTTGAAACGTCAATCCCTCATCCAATAAGTGTTACTATTCTCTCATTGCTATGGCAAAATGTTTGAAACAAGCAACTTAAGGAAGGAACAATTTATTTTGGATCAGTTTGTAGGTACAGCCCATCATGTTGGGAGGCGTCGTGGGCAGAAGCATGAAGCAGCTGGTCACACTGTGTCCATAGTAAGGAACCAGAAAGAGAAGAACACTGATGTTTGGCTTCCTTCATTTTAATAAGTCTGGAACCCCAGCCCATGGGATGATGCCACAATATCACTTCAATTAGCTGATATAGAAACTCCCTCACAGATACACTCAATAGTCTCCCAGATAATTATAGGTCCTCTCAAATTAACAATTAATATCAGCCATTATAAGTCTATCCCTTGTCCACTTGATACCTAAACATCACTTGTAAACCATACCTCCTAATCATCTCATAATGCAAAAATGTAACCTCAAGTATTTGTCTAGTCTTTAGAAGTTGCAAGACTTTTAAAAAGTTTGAGACTTGGGCAATATTTTAACTATGAGCCCATATAACATAAAATAGTTATACACTTCCAACATACAGTGGAACAGAGTAAACTCTTATTCCAAAAGGAAGGAGGGCATATTTAGGAAGGCTCAGACCAAAGCAAGATGAGCTCTAACAGAATGAACACCAAATCTGGCAATTCCATGCTGGTCATCAGGGACTTTCAATGGAATCATATGGACTTCAAAAGGGCATAAGCTACCCTGCCTGTCCAGCTCTGCTGCCTACATCTTTCCTTGGCAGGATATATTCATAGATAGATACCACTGGCACATCCAACATCCTGGCGTCACCACCACAGCTTAGGTGTGGCCTTCACAGATTCACACAGTGGCTCCTCAGAACCCTCTTTCAGGAACTCTTACCCCATCACATATTGTTTGGCTCCAAGTTCTCTGGAACCTTGAAGTCAGATTCCACAGTCCCTACTTTCCAAAGCCACAGCCACATGGACGATGCCTTCAAGTTCTGCTACAAGATGCAGATGTAACCTGGACCCCTTGGGCCAAAGCTGCAGTGGCCTGTGTGAGCATAGGCAGTTGCTCTAGGATAGGAATTCCTTCAGCAGCTTCTTGTGGGTTTTTTTTTCTCTCTCTCTTCTTTGCATCTTCATAGAATGGAGCATTCCATAAGTGGGGTCTTGCCCCCAGGACACCCTTTCTGTTCCCCTGATATGAGCAGCATCAGGTCTCTCTTTAATATCAGGAATCTCTCCAACAATTACAGATGTTTATGGACCTGCTTTACATTTAACTTTAAACTCACTCTCTTTATCTTGTCTTTTACTTTGTACATTTTCATGTCTTTCTGTTTCATTGTTGATCTCTCTCACTGTAGAGATCAGTGGACAGTAGTCATTCCACAGCCTGAATGCTGACCTGTCTTGACATTTCCTCCACCAAACAAGTAGTCCATAACTTTTCAATTCAGCCTCACTGGGTTTATCAGGCCATGAGCAGAATGCAGTGAGATTCTTTGCTAGAATATGGTATGAATTGGGGAGATAGCTCATTTGATCAAGTGCTTTTCACACATGCTTCAGAGACTGAGTTCAATTCCTAGAATTCTCATTTAAAAAATGAAAGCTGGGTCCTGGGTGTGGTAGCGCACACCTTTAATCCCAGCGCTCAGGAGGCAGAGGCAGGCGGATCTCTGTGAGTTCAAGGCTAGCCTGGTCTACAAAGCAAGTTCCAAGACAGTTAGGGCTTTTACACAGAGAAACCTTGTCTTGAACTCTCCCCCCTCCAAAAAATGAAAGCTGGAAATAGTGGTGTGAGCTTGTCATCCCAGCATTGGAGAAGCAGAAAGAGATGGGTGTCTGGAGCTCATCCATCAGGGAGTCTGGCCTACTTGGTGAGCTCCAAGGCAATGAGAAACCTTATATAAAATAATAAAATAAAATATTGATGTTTCCTGGGGAACAACTTCCAAAACTGACCTCTGGCTTGTAGGTACATACATCCCCACCCACATGTGTGTATGTCCACGCACACAAATACATACAGAGAGAGACAGAGACAGAGATACAGAGAGAGGATAGAGAGACAGAGAGACCAAGAAAGACAGAGTCAGAGAGAAGAATATAATAGGAATGGCCTCTATCCCATTTCTTTGTATCACTCTGAAACCTCATGGATCTCCACTGTCCACACTTCTCCTAGAATTCTGGTCTTCCAAACTCCCATGGTAATAATGGTCCATCAAATTCTGCTTACAGGATTCTAGGATTTTTTTAAGCCTAAAGTTTCAAACTTTTCCACATCTCTCTAGCAAACCAGTCCGCAGGGGCTAAGAACCATATGGTCAGATTTATTGCAAAATCAAACCCCACTCTCAATATCTATTTTCTATATTAGTTACTTTTCTCATTGCCAAAGCAAAATACATGACAAAAATGATTTAAGGAAGGAAGAGTTGATTTGGCTCACAGTTCAAGGATGCAGTCCATCACTAGGGGAGTTGGCAGCAAGAGTGTATGGCAGCTGGTCACACTGCACCTACAGTCAGGAAGGAAGCAGGGAACCATGAACACTGATACTCAGCTTTCGTCTTCTTCATATTCATTCATGGGACCAGCTCACTGAATGTTGCCACCCACATTTAAGGTAGGTCTTCCCATCTCAATTAGCCCAGTCTAGAACCACCCTCAGTGAACATGCGAAGAGGTTTGTCTCATGGATGGTTCTACATCCTGTGAAGCTGACAATCAGTATTAGCTATCACACTCAATAACTTGAACTATTTCTGATTGCTTGACTTTTATTTTGCAAGATATGCAGGCCTAGTTAGCCCTTGAAGATTTGAGGGATCTCCAAATACCAGCATGTGACTGCAGCTTGTGGCATAAGGAGAATGGAAGGGTGAGAAAGTACCAAATGATGAGTGGTCCCTTAAAGTCACATCAAGTCCCCTTTTAACTTCAAAGACATATTAAGAAGCCATCCATTTTGTCACGGAGCTGAATGAAACCAAGTTTCCATGCAGCATCCCTTCTTGATAAATAATTCAAACCCATGTCTTCATGGATCCACATACATCTTCCAATTCAAGGGGCTCTGATTTATGGACACTTAGCTTTTGAACACAATAGCCTCTGATTCTATTTTGTTACAAGGAAAAAAAAGACAGGAGTGCTCAGGATTTACTATGCTAATAGGCACGTGCAGAAATGAAAGCAAGGAGTTATGGGCTATTTGAAATAAATGTACAGGGACGTTAATGCAGTGTGAGGAAGAATTGGCTTGTCATCTGCATCCTGTTCTGTCCATCCTCAGGGGCAAAGAGGAACAAGAATACTTTCTGTTACCCCAGATGCCTCCCCATCTCCACACATCCCTCTTTGCATTGAAGATGGGAGAATTGCCTAAAATTTTGCAGAAAGTGTGGCAGAGATGAGCCCCTTGGGGATCTGCATCTCAGGCTAGAAAAGCTGCCATGCTTTAAGGCCTCAACTTTTTCAGATCCAGCATAGAGATGGACTGCTACATGATGGAGCATGGCTGACCACATGGGTCAGACACTGAGGTCTGGGTGGTATGGGTTTTGCTTCTAAATTCTGGCACTTACCATCTGCCTGGCTATAGGCAAACCCCTTAATCCCTCTACATCTCAGTTTTCCCATCTCTAAAAATGGGGTGAAATTTTGTGGGTATCGTAAGATCAGCAGGTGCTTGAATTGTGCTCCCTCCCACACACCCATTTGAGTTAAAAATTGTGTCATTCAAACAGACAATGATTCCTTTATCATCTTTATCTTTGAATGTTTGTGTCTTTGATTTTTTTGTGCAAATATTTGTAGCGTGAAGTAGGGACCTAACTTACTTTTGTAAGACTGCCTTAATTATGGACAAACTTACTTGGACATTTCTTTAATCTAATAGGTACAAATTAGTAAATCCAGTGTTGGGTAGGGTTGAGGAAACAGTCTTCCTTATTTACATCATTAGTGAGACTATTGGCACCACATTTTGGTAAAATTTTGTAAATATATAATACAATTTTATGCATATATTCTAAAATCTTTTAACCTTTCTTTAGAATTTTATCCTACTTATAAAATTATATAAAGCACAAGGTGTAATACTGTTTGTGATCTCTTTATATAAAATTTTAATCTAATTTTATTTTTTATAGGTATGAATGTTTTGTCTGCCTGTACATATGTGCACCACTTGGTTGCATTCAGTGCCCTTGGAGGGCATGAGAGGGCATCAGATTCCCTGGAAACTGGAATTACAGATGGCTGTGAGGTGCGATGTGGGTGCTGGGAATTGAACCTGGGTCCTCTGGAGGGGAATCCAGTGCTCTTGACAACTGAGCCATCTCTCCATCCACTTGTAATTGTTTTTAATGGTGTATTGGGATTTTGTTTGTTTTTTGGGAAAGAACTTAAAGTTGGGTGGGTAGGGAGGGGGAAAGGATTTGGAAGGACTTGGGGGAGGGGAAGAATATGATAAAAATATATTAAAATTTAACAGTTGTTTTAAGTGGCTGGAGAAGTGGCTCAGAGGTTAAAAGCACTGGCTGCTCCTGCAGAGGACCTGGGTTGAGTACTAGCACCCACATGTTAGCTCACAACTGTCTGTAATTCCAGCTCCAGAGATAGGTGCCCTCTTCCAGCCTGTGTGGGAATCATACACATAAATCAAAATAGTTTTTAAAAAAGAGAGCCTTGAGAGATACCCCAGTAGTTAAGAGCACTGGCTGCTCTTTCAGAGGAGCTGGTTCAATTCTCAGCAACCAAATGGCAGCTCACAACTGTCTATAACTCCAGTTCCAGGGGATCTGATACCTTCACACCAATGCACATAAAACAAAGTTAAATAAATTATTTAAAAAAGAAAGAAAAGTTGTTTTAAGCAATAAAACATACAATTAATGATTAGAAGTGGAAATAATTTAAATATCTGCATCAGAATGAGTAACTTGTGGTCTATCCTACCAACACAATCCTACACTTCTGTTTAAGAAGCACCATATGTACAGACTTGGAAAGGAGATGTCAACATATTGTAAAGTAAAAAGGAGGCTCTGGCACAGCGTGGAGAGTGTTAATATACATTTTAGGTTTGTATACCATACATAATAAAAATAGCTAATGGTTTATCAAATGCTTATTCCTTTCCAGACACATATCTAAATATTTAATCTGAGCAGCAGACTGGTTAGATAAAGAAACTTATATCCCATTTTGCAGATGAGGAAACTGAGGCCCCAGTAAGTGAAGCAATAGTTCCCAGGTTGTGGCATCAGTAAGCCACAGAATGGGGCCTGGGAAAGTTGGGCCCCAAGCCTGCTGCTCTGGCCGCACTGAACACAACAGAAACTGAGAAGGAGGCCTCAGACTCGGAGGTGGGAGCCCTTTCCTTGCCTACTTTATCTACCTCTGTGTTGTTGGGTTTGTTACAATGAGCATGTAATTGAAAAATAAAACTTTTATCAGAGCACCCAACCATGTGGAATTGTTGCCTGGGATGAGAGCCAAGAGTGGGTGGGGGAGCCACGGATGCTTCTCAGCTGGGCTGAGCTCAAACTTGACTGCATGTGGATCCCCCGATGACACACCTTCCTTGCTGGCAGCAGAGCTGTGTAGCAAAAGGCATGCAATGCTCCGACTTCAGTCCTGCCTCCACCGTTGACCAGCTGAGTGGCCTTGCAAGCCCCTGAACTTCTCTGGGCCTCCCTTTTGCACCTTGAGGACTTACTGTGAGGACTCAGAGAGTGTCCTACCCAGAGTGAGTGGCCAGGAAGAATAGAAGTTTTATAGCCACCTAGTCCCATTCCTTCTGCAGCAGTGGCTCCTGGGGACCTGGCATCCCATGAATTCCGAGGAAGCCTTTCAGTTGACATTATCAGTGAAGGATTTATTGATTTGATGGGAGGTGTCCACATCCAATTCTCAAAACTCAACTCAACTCAGAGACAGAAGGTACCCATAACAGTGTAAACCCAGAAATCCAATATATCCTCCAACTTCAAGCTTTCTCTCCCTCTGGGATATTATTGTGAATCCCTCTATGAGACTGATACTCACTGGCATCTCATTGTGAAGATTAACAGATATTCCATATAAAATGCTTAGCCCAAGACCAAACATAGGACAAGCAACAGTTAATGTGATAAAAATGATACTGCGTACCAAGTACTGGAGCAGACTTTCTTGGACTGCCAGCCCCCAAATCATGACATGGAGACTTCTTATTAATAATGAAAGCTCAGTCTTAGCTTAGGCTTGTTTCACTAGCTCTTATAACTTAATTTAACCTATTTCTATTTATCTATATTTTGCCACAGTTTTCTCATCTCTAAAATGGGAAAAAGTAAGGGGATATCATCAGGGTCAGCAGGTACTTGAATTGAACTCCCACATACCCATTCGAGTTAAAACTGTGCTATTGGACTTTGATTTTTTGGCCATCTTTGTCTCTATATGTTTGTCTTTTTTATTTTTGTGTACACATCTTTAGTGTGAAGTAGGGACCCAACTTATTTGGCATGAACATCATAATTATGGACAAACTTAGTTGGCTTTTTTAAAAAACACCAACAGGTATAATAAAATGAGTAAATCCAATATTGGATATGGTTAAATAAACAGGCTTCCTTTTTTATCATCAATGAGAATATGATTGACACTATATTTTGGAAAAAATTGTAAATGTATAATCAAATCTAGTGTAAATATCCTAAAAATATAAAAAACTTTCTTTAGAACTTTGTCGTAAAATTACGTAAAGCACAGGTACAGTACTGATGGTTTGTCAAATGCTTATTCTTTGCCAGACACACACAAAAGATGGGCACGGTATCATGTACCTGCGATCCCAGTCCTGGGGAAGCAGAAACAGAGGGATCCTGACAACTCCTCATTCAGCTAGTGAGAACAATGAGTTCCAGATTCAGTAAGAGAGACCCCGCCTCAAAAGTAAGATGGAGAACAACAAAGGAAGGCCCCTGCAGTCAGCCTCTGGCCTTCACACACTCACAAGTAAGCAACCCTCATGCACACACACACACACACACACACACACACACACACACACACACACACACCACATGTGCACAATTAAAAACCAAAGCCATGACACTGAGTTCTTGTCCTTAGAAACCCAGGCTTAAGATTGTAGGCATAGCTCTACAGAATTCTTTCCCAGCATAATTCAAAGTCTGAGGTTCAATTCCTAGCACCCCAAAGGAAAAAATAACCTAGACTGAAGGTACATCAGGGCAGAGAAGTCTGAGAAGAGCATGTTTGACATCTTGGAAGTCTGTCCTTCAACTTTTAAGTGACTTTAACACTAGTGCCCTTGGCAGCACCAAACATTACCTGGATGGATGGGATTGCCTTGACTACCAGTTGGATTACTCTCTACACCCCTAGATCCAGTAACTGGGTACAGGTCTGAGAGCAAGAGCATTCTCCATTCTGAAGATCTTGCAGAGTCTGCGTGCGGCTGTGCAATCTCCCAGGCAGCTTCGTTTATCACTATTGTGCGTTCCTCCAGATCCTCAGTTTAATGACACCCTTTCTGAAGCAGCAGCATCGGCGATGGTGCCAAATAGCACTCGCGTTTCCAGGAAAGCAGCCAGACTCATTAAGTTAATAAAGGAATTTAGCTGTATGGAGATGCCTCCTTCCCATACATTCCCGCAAAATGCTCTCTCTCACAACTCAGCAGCAGCCATTAAACCTCTGCCTCCACCTGCAAGGCTCTCCTCCCACAGAGTCACACTGGGTCAGGCTGCAGTGGACTGCAGAGCACTCCACACGTGAGCCTGGAAGTCGTATCTCAGAGTCTGGCCGGCTGACTTTTCTGTTCTTCTGTCTCCAGTGCAGCCCCCTCAAAGCCCCTCTCTCTGGGACAGAGTGAAATTCATGAGAGCCCCAAGGATCTTGGCTTTGGATGTGTTGGTCCCCTTCTATCTATCTTACTGTGCAGCTTGATTGTGTGAGATGGCAGGAAGCAGGTGCCAAGAGATATGTCACCATAACTCCCATCTCACCTCAGCTATACTCGTATATGATCATATTTACCCATTGCAACCAAGAAAATCTTTCTTAATCATAATTATGATTGAATTGCACCTCTACTGTACTGTGATACCAGCTCCCCACTTTAGACTTCCAGTCTCCCATGATGCCTTTCAGGACATCGTCTTCTCCCACTTACCCCTCCACCTCCCCTGGACTCACCATCACCTCACAACAGCACTCCAAGACAATCTTCTTGCCCCTCTCACTTCAGGCTTTTGAGGGTTCCCTCCAGATGTCTGTGCTACCTTCTCTCCACTACCTCCTCTTGTTCTTCTTAGTCCAGCTCCATCCTTCAAGACTCTTTGCACAGACCCCTTCCATCCAGCTTGCCTTTCTTGAATGCTCCTCCCTCAAGCATCCACAAGTCATGCTCACACATCAGAACAGTTATCACATGGATCCATAGGCAACTACTTTGTGATCAGTCTCCATAACCAGCGTCCCTGAGGAGTCATGTCTTCATCCCTGCCTTCCAACACACCTAGCCCATGAGGTATTGGCACAGGAAGCCCAATGAATGGTCCTGCTACAAATTAAGCATCACTGCTCAGCGTTCTCAGGTCCCATCTCTCCTCAAATATTAGGTCATCAATGGCCTTTGTAGAAATTACCTTCTTTCTATATTTGTCAAACCAAAGCTTTTTCATTTCTCCACTCCAAGGAGAAGGAGAAGTTTGTATCTGGTCCCACTGCTTCATCAGAGTGGTGTATCAGCACCTCTCTGTCCTCACTCCTCTCAATTATTCTTCCAGAGACCCAGAAGCACCTCTTCACCATCCTGTGATCCTGTGGAGGACCTAGAACCACCATCGAGTTAGCTTGGTGCACCCAGCCCTAATCCGACTCATTGGAATGCTTTGCGTTGGCCATCACAGCAAGAACAGCCACAGGACAACTCATTCCCCTTAACAATCCCACATAGATCAATTGCTGAGTTCAGCCAGGTCTCTCAGGAAGGGCTTTTTATTTCCTATTGGCACCAGCTCTTGGAATAATGGATTGCTGAAGTTTGCCACACTCTGAATGTGTTTTAAACATTCCTCTTCCAAGCACCAGAGTCCAGAAGGTAATTAGCATCTTACAACTAGCAGACATGTGTGAAGTGTGGTCCTGCACCAAGCCCCCCACTCATATTTCTAGGATTCAAGATCCTCCTCCATAAAAAACTGAAGAACATGAAAGGATTCATTTAAACAAGGAGTCACAGCACCAAAATGAGCCAATGGAAACCTTCAGACTTCTCAGCAAGGAACAGCATTGGCTCACAGAGGGCCAGTAGTGGCTACCTTGCTGGGACACTATTGTCAAGGCAGTTAGTCTCTGTGGGTAAAACATGACAGAGGTTGGTCCAGATTTCCTGTTACCGAAGTCTTGACTGGTCCAAACAAGAAGACTGGGATACTCCATAAATACACCCAATTGTTGCATGTCAATTAAAAGCCAACTGTATTTTAGAAAGAAAACTGCAATGCCCAGGAGCTAGTCAGCAAAACCAAAACCACCATCGTATTCAACCACAGGGAACTTCATAAAGGGGATGTGCCACACCCAATTAGGAAAACCTGAGACACCAAAAAAGGATAGTGATGCAATCCCAAATTAACAGCAGCAGGAAGCCAGGCTCCCCCTCACTGCTGCAGGACATTAGGTGATGAATGACCAACACCCAGAAACCTGAGCCTTCAGTCTGAGTGACATTCTCCAGCAAGAAGTAACCGCAGGAGGAGGGGCTGTCCAGAAGGACCTGGGGCAGCTCTGGAGGTGCAGCAGCCTGCCCAGAAAGTGCTCTCTTGCCCCAAAGCAGAGAGAGAAGGGGAGTTGCCTCTGCTTCTCCTTTCTCTAACATTCTTCTCTAATCTCCTGCCAAAACCAGACAGAAAGTGGTGGGCAGCATCCTGGAGCAAGGTAGCAGGTGATTTAAAAACAGGGGTGGTGAGCAATCTAGCAACCAATGGAAAACTGGATGCTAGAAGGTCTCATGCCTTCTCTGTTCTCCTTGGTGTGTTAGAGCTTTCACTTGTGCCCTTGACCAGCCACTGGTCTTCTAGACTCAAGGGTCTGTCCCCACAGAAAAGGCTCCTATGTCCGTCCAGAGGGCTCAATTAATTTTACTATTGTCCAGATACTTATTGTGCACCAGAATAGGTGCCAGGCTCTCTGCTAGGCAATGGAGGGAAGGAACCATTGAGAGAAATAAGGTAAAATTCTTGTTCTCAGCAATCTGTGCTATGGGGCATAGGGAAGTCAGATAAGCACACAGCCCTCTGCAGCATGAAGTAAATAATTTATTTGAGGACAACGATGGAATTGCCTTTGGGAAAATGGGAGATGCTTTCAGCAAGAGGTAACATTTGTACTGGATCTTAGATGGGTGTATCAGGAGAATGGAATTCTGAACAGAGGGAACAGTGACATCACATGGACCAAGTGAGTGACGGAACATGAAGGCTCTGAGGACACGATGAGATGGAGATACAGTAAGAGTACATGGGAGAGGGATATAGATCAGATCTAAAATGTGGGCTGATGTTAGAGAACCTTGAGTCCCACACAGCAGTGTGGAGCCTTGGAAGGGACTTGTAGAAAGTGACATGATGGTGTTTGCATTCTAGAAAGATTTTTCTGGCTGCCTGTGTAGTGGGAGAGTTAGGCTGCCAGGAGTAGAAACATGAAGAAGCGCTTAGGAAGCACCTGCCTCACAAACAGATCCTGGAGGGGGACAATGAAGGAAGGATGGAGGACACCTGACTCATGAACTTGCACTGGCTTTTTGTGGTCTCAGTGTACAACTTTCATGGTGTGGAGACTAGTGCTAGGCCTGGACCCTGGGAATGGATGCTTAGGGTTTGTGCAAAAAGAGACATACCTTTGACACCCAACACCCTGTCTGATGTTACTTAGCTCAAGGGACCCTTTCTGCTGTCAATGAATTATGGGCACAGGCATGGGGTCTTCCTGAGCATACCAGAGCAATGTAAGGTGAGTCATTTTCCCCAAGCCACTCTCTGTCTCTACCCTCTGGTTCATATACATGCGTGCCACTCATATTTCATCCCTTTATCCACTGGTTCCTGAGCAGATCAGCAGAAACCTGCATCCCTACAGAGTCTTTTTGACAAATGTACTCTACTCTTGACTAATCTTGCATTCACTCCCCTAGCTCCACCTTGTGTTCCCAATTCATACATTCTCTTCCCATCTCCCAAGGCTGAACTACATGAGAGCCTGAGATTATAAAAAGCAACAAAGAACCAATGTCTTAGTTGAGGTTTCTACTGCTGTGAACATCATGAGCAAAAGCAACTTATGGAGCAGAGAGTGTGTTTCGCTTTGCAGATCACAGTTCATCACTGACAGAAGTCAGAACAGAAAAAATCAAGGCAGGAACCTACAGACAGGAACTGAAGGAGAGGCCACTGAGGAATTCTGCTCACTGGCCTGTCCCCAAGGGTTTCACAGCCTGCTTTCTTATACAACCCAGGACTGCCCACAATGGGCTGAGCCCTCCGACACCAATAACTAATTAAGAAAATGTGCCACAGGCCAGTGGGGGCATTTTCTCAGTTGAGGTTCTATCTTTCCAGATGACTCTAGTTTGTGCCAAGTTGACATAAAACTAGCCAGTACAGCCACGGACACTCCGAACAAACATCAGGAAGGAGCTAATGAAAATGGTGGTGACCTTTCATCTACTCCTTAGAGACTTGTTGTTGTTGTTGTTGTTTGGAGATTGGGTTGGGTTTAGGATGGATCTCACTTTGTGACTGAAACTATTCTGGAACTCACTATGTAGTCCAGGCTGACCTCAGTCTCTCAGAACTCCTCCTGCCTCCGCCTCCTGGGTGCTAGGATTACAGATTCTTGGGAGCGTTAACTGAGCCATTCTAGGGAACTGAGCTCAGTGCCAGATCCATGTTTTCTATGCCTGTCTCACAGTCCCATGCAATTTCAGGTGCTACATGTATTATTGAGTGCTGCTTTTGTGTAGGACACTGTGAGGACCCAGGAGTGGGTGAGGAACAGCTTGTCCTATGGATTCACACCACAAAGGGCTTGACTATCTGCTAAGCTCCTGTAGCCACCATCATCCCTTGTTGCTTCCCACCATACATCTTCCTTATATTGACATTGGATGAACAGGAATTGGGAGCCCAAATAGTCAATAACGTAGAGAAGAGCTGGGGCATTTAAGGCTTTTGGTTCCGTGCAAAGATAATCATTCTTTTGGACTGACTTAGCAGGCTAGTTGGTGTTCCCCAAGGGAGAAATAGGCAGGATATAGGTCGATAAACACATTTTCAAAACATCTTTTGTATCAAAGCTCTGGGAAGAAGGCAAGAATGCAAAAGATCAATCCAAGAGAAGCCAGGTGCTGATAAGAACCCTACACAGTTGTGTGACAATATGTACCACAGACAGCTCCTGAAACAAGGTAGGAGCCCTGGACAGCTCCATGAAACCTCCTCTTCAGTCAACAAATTGGCATCAAGCTTCCAATGCATAAAACTAATACTAGTGTTAGGTGCTATGCACCAGACAGATGTATGCCCCGCCTCACCCCGAATAAGTCATCTGGCCAGACAGGCCAGAACTCAGTAGCCATTGCTGGCATCATACTTCCACACTTCCATGAGAAAGGTGCCTCACCACCCGATATGCACAGGCTAGCAAGGCCCTGTCCTCTAATGTGGCCAAGACATAGACAAAAACAGAGACCTCAGCCTCCAAGCCACCCCTCAACCAGTCCATAAGCCTGGTTGGGCCTCTGAAATCCTAGTAAGGTCTCTGGCTCTCAGCCCCAGAGCCTTCCAGCCTGCTATTAATTACTCATGACTAGAGAACTTATTTCTATTGAATTATCACCACCTGGTGGCCCAAGCCAAAATTTGTCAAGTAAAAAAGAGAGCCTAGAATAACGGAGCTTAATGACCATTTGACACCATGGATTTGTCCTTTTCTAAGAAGGCTTAGCAGAACTTTCCCAGGGGCCTCGTTAATTCTTCACACTAAGCCCCAGACACCTAGAGATTTGGCCTGCTCTGAAAGCTCCTCCGAGGGAATTCTGTACTCCCATCCCCTGACTCCATCCTCCACTTAGCACCTCTTACTGGGCAGAAGTCCCACCTTGGATCTAATCCCAGTCCCTCCTGCTGAAGTTAAAGCCCCTTTGCTTTGATGGGCATCCACAGAGCTGGATGCACAGCTCTTTGTTTTCTAGCTCAAAAGCCTCCAGAAGGATGGGATGGGGACAGACCACTGAGTGCAATGAAAGGTGTGTCTTGAGTGTGGGAGGGTGGCTCAGACATCCTCAGTGTGATACCAGAGCAAGGTCAAGGTTCTTGTGTCACCTGCTTCCTAGCTACCTTTAGAAGTGGGAGAAGGAGTGACAGGACAAGCCAGTTGGAGGCAGAGATGTCAGCTGATCATTCTGGCAGCACATTGCTCAGCACACGGGAGGTAGCATTATGCATAAGGCCAGTCTTCACAGGCCTGCAGAACCAGTCCTCATCTATAGGGCTGGAGTGACTGGCCTAGTCTTGCAAAAATGTTGGGAAGTTTAAGTGAGCCCTCTACCAAGGGCCTAGGCATAGAACAAATCCAACTCTACAGATGTTAGTCATCCGTCCTCTCCTTGCTTCCAAAGACTACTTTAAAAACCTCAATTCAGAGCAGGTAAAGGATGTGCCACCAAGCTTGAGGACCTAAAATCAACCTTGGGACACATATGGTGGAAGAAAAGAGCCTAATTGACTCCTGCGCATGCTGTGACATGCACCCTTGAACATAAATCAATCAGTAAATAAATGTAACAAAATCATTTTGTGCACTCACTGTTCTTGTTGTTCTAAGGAGACCCAATGCATTATTTACATGCATATCAAGAAGAAACATAAAAATAAAAATTGTATTAAGTTAGAACACATATCAGTGTATATGAAGCAAAATAAAAATGAACAGGGAGGAGATAAGAGAAAGCAGTTCATAACCTGTGTGAATGAAACTGAACTTTGTAAGTACATTGCTAGGAGTCAAATGTTTAACTACAGAGTTCCCAGAAGACAAATGGATACACACACACACACACACACACACACACACACACACACACACCATCAATGAGACATTTATACTATATTCCTGACTCCAATGCCCAGGGAACATTAGAGGGGAAAGGATTTTGTAAAGTTGAGAACGAGTGAGGCAAACTATGTCTTCTAAATGTGAGAGGACCATTGTGCCCATGAACTCACAGTGGCTGTGGTTACTTACACAAGACCTGCACAAGAACAAGACAGTCAATGTTTACAGGGGGATCATGAGGACTCATCTCTACTGAGGGCCTATTGAGAGTTAATGGCTGCTAGGAGAGGGACAGTTGGTTTCCTATAGGGTTATGGTCTCTAGTAGGTTGACCATAATCCAGGGGATGAACCACACTCATTAAAATATGATCAGTACCAATTAGACTCAGTGGGACATGAGGACATAAAGTTATCTAGCAGGAGTGTATACTCCACAAAATTCTCAAAGAATAGGAAAAATATTTTTATTCTTTGAGAATTTCATAAACACATGCAGCATATTTTGATCATAGTCTCCCCCCTCCCTCAACACCTCCCAGATCTATGCCTCCTTCACTACCCATCCAACTTTGTGTCTTCTTTTTGTTTTTAAAACCTACCTAAGGAGCCCCCAACTGGATCAGGCCCTCTGGATAAGTGAGACAATTGATTAGCTTGAACTATTTAGGAGGCCCCCAGGCAGTGGGACCGGACTTGTCCTTAGTGCATGAGCTGGCTGTTTGGAACCTGGGGCCTATGCAGGGACACTTTGCTCAGCCTGGGTGAAGGGAGAAGGGGACTGAATCTGCCTCAATTGAATCTACCAGGCTGAGCTGAATCCCCAGGGAAGTCCTTGCCCTGGAGGAGATAGGAATGGAAGGGGGTGACTTGGGGGGGGGGCTGGAGGAGGGAGGACAGGGGAACCTGTGAATGATATGCAAAATTAAATTAAATCATAAATTGAATTTAAAAAAAAAAACCTACCAAGCCCAATTTGTGCTTTTTATGTTCTCTTGGATGTGTGGCCTTCCACTGAAGTGTGATTGACCTGCCAGAGCCTGTATCTTTAAAGAAAATTGACCCTCCCCCTCAGCCAGCATCTGTCAATTGTCAATAGCTTCTCATCCAGGAGCAGGAACTTGTGTGTCCATCTCCCCTTTTCATGCTGGGATTTTGTCTGTCTTATGCATGCTGTCACAACCTTTGTGAAGTCCTATGTGCCACTCCCCTCCCATGTCCAGAAAACAGTTTCCTTGGAGTCATCTACTACCTCTGGCTCTTTCAATCTTTCTGGCCCCTCTTCTGAAATAATCCCTGAGCCTTGGGAGGAAGGGGTGTAATATAAATGTCCCATTTATGTCTGAGCATCCCACAGTCTCTTATTCTCTGTACCTTCACCAGAAGGAGATTGCTGCATTAACTGCAATACACTGCATAAAGAATCTTCTCTTATGAGGGTTAAGAGGTATATGAATCTATAGTTATAATGGTAAGTCATTAGGAGTCACTTTAATAATATAACATAATAGCATAGCAAGTGCCCCCCTAGGACTTATGCCTAGTGTTACCACAGGTTCTTGGCCCCTGTAATAGTGCCAGGTATGAATGTCATCTTGTGGAGTGGGAGTCAAATCCAATCAGAAAGTGGTTAGTTACTCCCTTGACATTTGTACCACTACTGCACTGGTAAGCAGGTTTTGTCAGGCCAGTCATTATGTTTGCTCTCAGAGTTTACAGCTGTCTAATGCTGATGATTACTTTCCTCTTCTGACAGCACACATAGCACTTACAAGCACTATGAAAGCTAGTCAGAAGCCTTTATATTAGTACCAGCTTAATTTCTTCATGTTCCATGACTCAAATATGTAGTCTTTAGCAATACAGCCTTAACTATCAAGTTCTGAAATGTAACCAAAAGCATTGACAATATCCTATAAAGTCTGATGGAGGGGCATCTATAGGAATTCACTAGCCAACAACTCCAAAAGTTCTTGGCACTTGGCTTTTTATTTTTTAGCTTGTGGTGTATAGTAAAGGCATTGTCACCCCATTCTAGAGTAACTACATTTTAACTTTGGCCAAACTGAATAGCTACAGATAGAAGAATGAAACAAGATCCTTATCTCTCCTCCTGCACAAAACTTTAAGTGGATTAAGGACCTCAAGAGAAGATCTGATTCCCTGAATCTGATAAAGGAGAAAGTAGGGAATATTCTTGAACTCGCTGATACTTAAAAGGACTTTCTGAATGGGATATTAGTGGTACAAGCATTAAGACTAATAATTAACAAATGGAACCTTATGGAATTAAGATGGGACATAATCATTTGAGTGAAAAAGGCAGTCTACAGAATGGGTAAAAGTCTATACATCTGACAAAATATTAACAAATAAAATATACAAAGAACTAAAAAAACCCCTAAGCACTAGGAAAACAGACAACCCAATTTTGAAATGGAGTATGGAACTAAATGAAGAGTTCTCAAAGAATGAAGTATAAATTTCTAAGAAACATTTTTTAATGTTTAATATCTTCAGCCATCAGAAAAACACAAATTAAAACTACTTACCCAAGTCACAACGGCCAAGATTAAAGGAGCAAATGACAGCAGATCCTGGAGTGGATGTGGAGGAAAGTGACACTTATTCACTGCTAGTGGGAGTGAAAACTGGTATAGCAACTTTAGAAATCAATGTTCAGTTCAAAGCTCAAAATAGATCTGGCCCATGATCCAGCTTGCGTATTTCCAAATGATGCTGTATCCTACTTTAGAGGTTCCAGAGATACCTACTCATCTATGCTTATTGCTGTTCTATTTACAATAGTGAGGAAATGGAAGCAATTTAGACATCTATCTTAGTTAAGGTTTACACTGCTGTGATGAAACACCACGACCAACTCTTAGCAAAGGTCAAGAACTGGCACCTTTCCAAATATGACTACCAGAAGGAAGCTGAGTTCCACAGCTGTACTGAGGTACTAGTGGCCCTTATCTACTTGCCCAGAATAGTCTAAAATATGGGGATATCCTGTGCACAGTCACGCACCAGTCACAGTCCAGTTCAGTCCCTAAGATCTGGTACAGAACCAGGACCAGAAAACCTCTCCAACATCATCAAGACCATTTGGCCAAGGCATAACCCCAATGGAGTTGATAAAGGCTAGTAACAAATTCAAGAATAGGATATGATTCAGGTTGCAGAGAAGGCCATTTCAAAGGAATTGAGTATGGCATGGAGACTGGAGTCATCTGCATAAATAACCAGCATCAAAACATCAATGACACGACTATGAAGGCTGGCCAGTCTGTCATCAGGCTACAAGTAGGCACCAACAAATGTGCTGATAAACCTGGCATTACAGTCTGTGATACCAGGTGATATTCTAGGACCCCAAATACCATATCCTGCACTCATGTAACACTATCCCTTCAGCCTCCAGATGGATATCAACAAGTTACCAGCCAGGTGGGCATGGTAACTCTGAAAACTCCTTGACATATATTTATAAAGCCACACTGGGCACCAACAAGTATGAAAACTTATTCATATCCCTGAAGATAAACTTCACAAAAGATATCCACCAGGGTAGCTAGGTATTTATTCTGGGGCATCAGATAGATGCCCTAGTGGCCATCAGAGATCTAACTATCCATTAGAGGGTCAACAATGTACCAGACAAGACCCTGGACTGCTCAGTCCACTGTTGCTGAAATTTTCTCCAGTCCTGCCTGGCCCATGGTCAGGACAAATCTCTCACCCGCCAGTCCCACAGCCTCTCAGACCCAACCGAGTAAACGCACAGAGACTTACATTGCTTACGAACTGTTCGGCCATGGCAGGCTTCTTGTTTTCTAGTTCTTCTATCTTAAATTAACCCATTTCTATAAATCTATACCTTGCCACATGGCTCGTGGCTTACCAGTATCTTACATGTTGGCACTCATGGGGGCAGCTGGCAGTGTCTCCTGACTCAGCCTTCCTATTCCCAGAATTCTCTTCTCTGCTTGTCCCACCTATACTTCCTGCCTGGCTACTGGCCAATCAGCATTTTATGTATACAGAGCGATATCCACAGCACTCCACAACCTGGAGAAAGCTGGCTGCTGAAGTGTCTGTAGGTACCAGCTCCCTCCATCAATACTCTGTATGGATTTTTTCCGTGTTTCATCTTTTTATTGTTGTTGTTTGGGGAAGGGGTGAGACTAGGTCTCAATCTCTAGCCCTAGCTAGCCTGAACTCACTGAACTCCTTCTCCCACAGCCTCTGTAGGGCTATGATGCAGCCCTGTGCTACTACACCTGGCTTTTATTTTTCACTTGCTCAGTGTTGCTTGTTGGGTGGGGGTGGGGGGTGTTGCGGTCTGTGGACAGCTAAGGCTGCTTTCTACATGTCTTACTTCTGCTAATGTTACTGTGTCTCATGATAATAAGGGACAGTAAATAAGAGGAAACAATGTTAAAAAGATTAATGGAATAGAGATCTTTCTAACAAGGAATAATTTTCATATGGCAAAAGCTAAAAAGTCTAATCAAGTTGGGAAGATTTGAGTGAGTTATATAGGGTATATAAAAGATGAGACTTAAAAATAATATAAAGTCTGCTGGAGAATGGCTCAGCAGTTAAGCACACTCATTCTCTTCCCGAGGACCCAGGGTCAGTTTCCAGCACCAACATGGTGGCTCACAACTGTCTGTAACTCCAGTTCCAGGGCATCCAGTGACTTCTTCTTACCTCCATAGGCACCAGTCACATGTGAGGTATAGAAACACATGCAGGCAGGTAAAATATCTACATACACAAAATAAAAATAACTCAGTAATATAAAATTGCTAAACTTTCTAAGATTGAAGTTCAGTCAGATGTTTTTAAATCAATGGTGTTCTCTTACATTATTGACCTGCTCTTGGGAACTTTCATATGCCATCATGGAAGACAGATACAAGTTTATCAGAATTTTCTTTAAAATGTTCAGTTTTTTTCCCAAGTCTTATCTAAATGTTACAAAAGCTTTTGTTTTTTTAATATTTTTTCAATTTTTGAGAGTATAATATAGTCATATCATTTCTCCGTTCTCTTTCCTTCCTCCAAATCCTCCCATGTACCCCTTTGCTTTCTTCCAAATTCATGTATATATGTATACACACACACACACACATACACACACACACACACACACACACACACACAATCTGTTCAGACTGTACACTTGTATGTACTTGTTTTCATGGCTGACCATTTGGCATCGAACAACCAATCAGTGTGTTCTTCCCTGAGGAAGACTATTCCTCCCACTCTCAGCATTCCTAGTTGTCTACAGTTCTTTGTGTGGGGTTGAGGCCTCATGAGCTTTCTCCCCCATCTGTGTTAGCATGTTTCTTGGTGTACACTTTACCCCAACCATTTAATATTTGACAAAGATGCCCAAAACCTACTCTGGAGAAGAGAAAACATCTTCACAAATAGTGCGGGAGAAGCTAGTTGTCCACAGGCAGAAGAACGAAATTAGAATCGTATCTATCACCTTGCACAAAAACAAACTCCAAATGGGTCAGAGACCTAAATATGAAACCTGAAACACAAAAACTGCTAGAAGAAAACAAAGAAGTACCCCACAGGACATAAGTGAAGAAAAGGACTTCCTGAATAAGACTCCATTTGCCCAGAATTATGGCCAACAAGTGACAAGGAAGATTTCATAAGATGAAAAGCTCTGCATAGCTAAAAACAATAACAAAAAACTATCAACTGAGTAAAGGGAAAGCCCACAGAATGGGAGAGAATCTTTGCTAGCTTTTCATCTGATAGGGGATTAATATCCTGAATATATAAAAGACTCAAAAACGAAGAAAAAACATTCAAAATATGGGGTCTTGAACAATGAGTTTTCAAAAGAAAAAAAGTGACTAGGAAATATTACAAAATGTTCACTGTTCCTGGCAATTAGGGAAATACAGGTCAAAACAACCTTGAGATTTCAACTTATCCCAGTCAGAATGGCAAAAATCGACAAAATAACCAGCAACAGAGGCTAAAGGGAACCCTCACGTTGGGGGGGAATCGCACACTGGTCTAGCTACTCTGGAAGTCAGTGTGTAGAAACTCCAAAAAAGCTTTACATCTAGTATCCACTTCTGAGTGAGTACATACTATATTTGTCCTTCTGAGTCTGGGTTACCTCACTCAGGATGATATTTTCTAGTTCCATCCATTTGCCTACAAACCTCATGATGTCATTGTTTTTCTCTGCTGAGTAGTACTCCCTTGTGTATACGTACCACATTTTCTTAATCCATTCTTCAGTTGAGGGGCATCTAGGTTGTTTCCAGGTTCTGGCTATCCCTAGTGCATGAGCCAGCTTTTTGTAGCCTAGTGCCTATGGTGGGACACTTTGCGCCCAGCCTTGGTGCAGGGAGGAGGGGCTTGGACCTGCCTCATCTGAGTGTACCAGGCTCTGCTGACTCCCCATGGGAGACCTTGCCTTAGAAGAGGTGGGAATAAAGGGTGAGTTGGGGGGAGGGATGGGGGGAGAGGAGGTAGGACAGGGGAATCTGTGGTTGGTATGTAAAATTAATAGAAAATCTCTTAATAAAAAAAGAACCCCCCAAAAGCTAAAAATAAATCTACAATATGACCCAGCCATACTACTCCTTAACATACGCCCAAAGGATTCAACATCCTACTCCACAGATATTGCTCAGCCCTGTTATTACTGCTCTATTCACAATAGCAATGAAATGGAAACAACCTAAATGTCCTTGGACTGAAAAATGGACAATAAAACTTCGGTACATATACACTATGGAATACTATTCAGCAGTAAAGAAAATGAAATCGTGACTTTTTTCAGGTAAATGGATGGAGATCACGTTGAATTAGGTAACCCTGACCCCGAAAAATGTGTTCTCTCTCATTCCAGCAGGTCATTCTTCAGTCACAGGTTCCTGAAAGGAAGGACCAGGGGATGAGAAAATAAAGAAGATGAGAGAGTTTTGGGTCAGGAAGTGGCTTATGTAGGTTTTGAAGGGGGTTGGGAGAGAGTCAACAGGAAACTATCAACTATTGTACAATGTGATAAACTCAGCAGGAAGCTAGTCAAGCAATGTCACACAAAGGGAGCACAGGATATCTCATGTGCACCACAGACCGAGTACACAGCGGCCTTGGGGATGGTAACTCCAGTCTCTTTGTGGGGCAAGTCAGGTTCCCATGAGCTGAAACCTTAAAGCCTTTGAGGTCTTGGCCCCAGTCCCAGACCAGACCTTGCCATGTCTGCCTCTGAGCAAGAACACAGAATTAGTGTTCCCTTTGTCCTTTCATCAGGACCTCTGAGAAAGCCTTGGATTGGTCTGCCTCCCAACAGGTAAATGGATGGAAATAGAAAGATTGTGTTGAGTGAGGTAACCTAGATCCAGAAAGACAAATGTTGCATGTTCTCTCTCATTTTCTCTTCTGATGTTCCTAGCTCCAAATCTTCCAACATGGGTACATAACCTGAAGTAACTGAAGAAACCAGCAAAGTAAAAAGGGACCATTGTGCATATCAGGGGCAGGGTGCGATAGGTAAGGGGATAGCAGCATACAAGTGATCTGAAGCTGGAAGTGACCTGAAAGCCTCCTCCCTAAGGACTAGCTTTCATGGTACCAGAAGATGCCGTACAAGCTTCCAAGGAGGAAAGCAACCAACAGTCCTAGCCAGCTATGATGCCTATGAACCACAACAGTGACCAGCATGGCATGATAACCTTAAGGATGCAATAGTGGTACATACACCCTGGTGGTAACCAACCGTTCTCCAACTTAAGCCATGCACAATAACACCAAAGACCCACTCAACAAGGGAAATTAATCCTAGTGCTAGAAACCTCAGCAACACACAGCGCTAATGAAACCATGGATCTTGGAGGAGAAACTACATCTGCCACTTTATGAAACCAGCATAATCCTTAACTACATTTTAAATATCTGTTCTTGTACATGTAGTACTCACTCTTCATCAAGAAAACTTCCCTTTGCAACAGCTGGAGTGCATTATAGAAAAACCACAACAAATCAAAATACAGAGTTGTGGAATCTAGTCCCAACTGATATATCTACAACACAACTGTACTGGGTGGTTCTGTGTGTCAACTTGACACAAGCTATAGAGTCATCAGAGGAAGGAGACTCAGCTGAGGAAATGCCTCCTTGAGATCCAGCTGTAAGGCATTTTCTCCTCTAGTGATCAATGAGGGAGGGCCCAGCCCATGGTGGATGGTGCCATCCCCGGACTGTTGGCCCTGGTTTCTATAAGAAGGTAGGCTGAGCAAGCCAGTAAGCAGCTCCCCTCCATGGCCTCTGCATCAGCTCCTGCCTCCAGGTTCCTGCCCTGTTTGAATTCTTGTCCTGACTTCCTTCAGTGATAAACAGCAATGTGGAAATGTAAGTCAAATAAACTCTTTCCTCCCCAACTTGCCTTTTGGTCATGGTGTTTCATCACAACAATAGAAACCCTAAATAAGACAACAACACAATTGCTTGTGTAAACTCTAACTGAAACAAACAAACAAACAAAAAACTTTTATAAATCAGGAGGTTGTGAAAGAATTCACAAGATTGCATGTAGGTAACTATCCAAGCTACCAAGGCCCAGGTATGGCTCATTGATTCACTCCTGTAGTATGCACAAGTCTCTGGGTCCCATGTCCAGCATCAAACAAAGAAGAGAAACCAGGACACTAACTTTGACAAAAACCACAGACCCATTATTTTAAAAGTAGTTCTGCAAAGATTGCTTCAGAGTGTGAGAATTCAATACATAGAAAGTACTTGAGTGCCATCTTGTGGCCATAGTGAATATCTGCTTAGAAGGATGAAAAACAGTTGTAAAAGTTCTGAAAACAAACGTCTCAGTGCTGATGTTGTATGTACTGTCTCAGCCACCAGGAATATAACAACCAGAAAAACAGGCTAGGTATTAACCTTCTAAGAGATTGTGTGATATTTGAAGGTAGAGGTAACACAAAGAAAACAAGTCATGCAGGCAAAATAAAGTGAGGTCAAGTTCTAGGAGTGCTGCTTTGTAAGGGGCTGCCCAGTGAGCCTCTGACTACCTGGGCAAAGTCATTCCTACAGATTGGCAAAACCAGTGCAAGGGCCCTGAACTGAGAGAGTTCTTGGTGTGATCAAGGATGAGATGACCAAGAGTATCAAAGCACAGTGAAAAACATGAGGTAGGATGTAATGCCGGAGTGAGGTAGGGGTGTGGTGTATCATATCACATGCCTGGTGATTCTCTGGGAGGGATTTCAGTGAGATGGGAAAGAATGGTGACCTGAACTGGTTCTGACCATAAGATTAATCAGACAGCACAGCATCAGCAGGGAGGTGTAAGGATCTAGAGCAGAGATATGGGAAGCTGACTGGACCAGCAATCTCTTCAGGCACAGTGAGAAGGGTCATGTTCCAAATATATTTTTAAAAACAGCTGGGGCACACAGGGAAATGGCTGAGCAGCTGAGAGCATTTGCAACACATGCCTAATTCTGAATCTAATTCCCAGAACCCACATTAAAAGCGGATAGTGTGGCATGTTTTTGTAAGTCCCACACTTCTATGGGGAGATGGGAAATGGAGACCTTAGCAAGATGGAAGGTGAGAAACAGCTCCTGGAAGTCATCCTCTGACTTCCACAGGCACACTGTGGCATCCACATGTCCACTCACTCACTCAATCAATAACTTTAAAAGTTAGAAAAAATATAGTGGGGCTGTGTGAAGAGCTCAATTAATAAGAGGCTTGCCAGACAAGCACAGGGACCTGAGTTCCATTCCTAGCACCCAAAGCACTAGGGAGCTGGAGACAGAGGATCCCTGGGACTCACTGGCCAGCCAGTTTAGCTTAATCATTAAGCCCCGGGTTCCAGTGAGAGGCATTATCTCCAAAGCAAGGTGGGAAGGTGGGCATCACCTGAGTGAGAACCCCTCAGGTTGCCCTCTGACTTCTACACACATCCATGCACACAGAGGCAGACATATACACACAAACATCCACCTGCATGAATAGATAAATAATGGCATCCATGGGGACTGCAAGATTGGATGTGAGATTTAATAAAAGGCCAGGAATAATAATAATAATTTTTTTAAAGACCCAGTGTTTGGGACCTGAAGAATCATTTGTTGAGATGAAGAGTCAGTGGGCTGGGCAGGCTAGAGGTGAAAGCTGGATTGCAAGAACTTAAAACTTCTGGTGTAGGGTAAAAGAGCTAGTGAAAGAAACCCACCCTGGCGCTGAAACCTGAGCCAGTGAAAGAGACACTTTAGCCCTGAACCCAGAACCTAAGAAACACACCCTGACCCTGAAATCACAGCCAGTGAAAGAAACACACCCTGACCCTGAAACCAGAGCCAAGGAAACACACCCTGACCCTGAAACCAGAGCCAGTGAAAGAGACACACCCTGACCCTGAAACCAGAGCCAAAGAAACACACTTTGGCCCTGGTATCAGAACCAATAAAAAAAAAAAAAGTACACCTTGGCCCTGAAACTAAAGCCAAAGGGCTGAAATGGGCCAGTGAAAGAAACACAGTTTGGCCCTGAAACCAGAGCCAAATCTGCCCCTGACCAACGAAACCAACCAATCCCTGAGCAGAAAAACTAACCAATCCCTGCGAGAAAATCTTCTCCCTGGACAAACTCCACCCCTAAGAGGCCCTATATAAGCCCCTCTGCCTACTCAGTTGTGGGCTGTCCTTTTCCACCCTGGCAGAGGCAGCCACTCTCCTGGACTCCTCCTTCCCAAATAAATGTCTTTCCTAAAGGAGTTTTGGGTGAAGATCTTTCGCTGGCACAGAGCAGAGAACCTTTGCTGAGACATTCCCTTAGGGTTGCTGAGCAGAAAATGTAACAACTTGTCGGAGAGCAGGAGGAGATTGCTACATTTCTGCAGGGGTTTCCCCTGTAGCAGAGGGAAGCAGAAGGGGATACCTCTGCTGGGACATTCCCTTAGGGGAGCAGAGCAGCAAAAGAAGCGCACACCTCGGCTGGGCAGCCCCCTGAAGGGAGGGCAGAGCAAAGCTCAGCTGTAATGGCTCTCTCTCGGAAAGGAGCAGGATTACTACATTCTGCAGGGAGACCATCCCCACTGCACTCCAGCTTCAGGTATAGCCTGACTTTCTGACAAGTCAGGACATCTCTCTCCTCATAGCTGCAGGTATCCAGGATACCTCCTTTCACAGCTGTAGGTATAGCTTGACTTCCCGACAAGTCAGAATACCTTTCCCTCCAGAGCTGTCCCTTCACAGCTTCAGGTATAGCCTGACTTCCCGACAAGTCAGGATTCCTTTCCCTCCAGAGCTATAACACCTGCATCTGGTCTCCATCGTGTCTACACAATGAGGGACCAGAGAGATGAGTGTTAGTGCTCAGCTCACTTTTTCCTTTTTATTTGGTTCAGCCCCATCCCATGGAATGGTGCCACCCACAGTTGAGGTGAGTCTTCCCTTCTCAGTTAACCTAATCTAGATCACCCCTCACAGGTGTGCCCAGAGGCTCATCTGCTGGGTGGTTCCAGACCCTATCAATTTGACAATACCAAACACAACACCATCTCACAGGACCATTGTAAGAGTTCACATTGTCTGGAGTAAAATGGATGTCTAGTAGCTAATCCCTCCTCAGAGGACTGCTTCCTTACTCTTTAACCAATATCTTCTGATCACTGCCCCCGTGAGTGTAATTTTCCAAACCGAGTCTCTTAGTCCCCCCAACATGGGGCCAATATCTGTGGCCTGGGAATGTCCACCATGTGTCAACCAAGAACTGAGCAATCAAGAAGCTTCTGGGACTGGGTGGACTCTTGCCAAAACTTCTGAAATTCACCACATAGGTGAACCCAGACTCCTGGGGATCAGATGAGCATGCTGTGCAACAGAGGACCTCAAAAGCCCTGGACATCATTTTAGAAATCCTCCCTATGAAATCTGTGTGAGACAAAACACTGCCACCAAGAGGCCTGGGAATGAAGTGCATGTCCATTGCCCTGGGAGTGTAACTGGGGGACAGGAGAGTGGAACTCCATTGCCACAGAGGACCTGACCCCCACTTTCCAAAGAGTCCTAAAGCTGGTCTCAGATTTGCAGAACACCTCACTCCCCATAAGTCCTGTGGCCAGGGTTTCACTTGCATGTTCTACTTAAGTTTCACAAGCACTCCCTGAGGGAGAGGCTGCTTTGGTCCACCTTGCAGATGAAAACCTGAAGGCTCACAGTCCATGGCAGAGCTGTAGTTCAGCCTTCCTCTTCCCCAGGGCCACAATCCACATCCTTAATCCCTCTGTCTTACTCCCTCTAGCATATGGGCAATGGGGTTAGTCATACCAAAGTAGCAAATGTGCACAACAAAGAAAGAGTTTTGAAAGCTGAAAGGGGGGGGGGAGTTACAAATAAAGGAAAACCTATCAGAATAACAGCTGATTCTCAATGGAAATTTAAAGGCCAGAATATCCTAGAGCAATACACTTCAAACTCTGAAGGACCATGGATGCCAGTCTAGACTGCTCCACCCCAAAAAACTATCTGCCATAGTTGAAGGAGAAAGGAACTTTTTTTCATGAACACAAACAGGTGACAAGAACTCATGTCCACCAAGCCAGTCCTCTAGAGAATACCAGAAGTAGTACTTCCGGGTGAAGAAAGGAATAAGCATAGCCAAGAGGATGAAAACAAATGAACTAACTACAACTACTGAATCAAAAAGCATGCCTAGCAAGGCAGACAATCATAAAACAATAAAATGACTGCAAATGATAAGTTTAAATATTAATAGCATCAACTCTCCAATCAAAACACACAGATTAGCTGAATGGATAAAGAAACAAAATCAATCTTTCTGTAGTCAACAAGAAATTCTTCTTCACTTGAAAGATAGGTATGGTCTTTAAAGTGAAGCCAGAGGTGCAGGCAGCTCCCAAGAAGGAGAAGTCTGAACGGAAGAGAGCATTTCAGAAGCGGCGACTTGAAAAAGCCCAGAAGAAAAAGGAGGCAAAAGCAGTGGAGAGACTGGAGCAGGATCTGCTGAAAGATACTGTGAAGTTTGGAGAGGTTGTGCTGCAGCCCCCAGTGAAAGAATGGAAATAAGTAAATTCATCCAGGAGGCAAGCAGGTATTGCTGTCCTTATCCAACAAAATAGACTTCAAACTAAAACCAGCCAGAAGAGAGAAAGAAAATGCTTCATTATAATCAAGAGAACAATTAAGCAAGAAGACATTACAATCCTAAACATATATGAATCAAACTCTAGTGCACCCAATTTCATAAAGAATGTACTACTGGAATTAAAGACACAGATTAACTTCAACTCAGTAATAACAGATGACTTAAATACCCCTATTCTTTCTCCAATAGACAGGTGAGCTGGACAAAAAACAAAAACAAAAAAACAAAAAAAAAAAAAACAGAGAAACAGCAGAATTAAGTGACATAGTACATCAAATGGACTTGATAACTATCTGCAGAATATTCCAAACACCAAACTCAGCTGTCCATGGAAGCTATTTGTGGTCATTTGAATGAGAATACCTCCCATAGGCTTATATAGTTGAATACTTGGTCTTCAGTTGGTAGAACTGTTTGGGAAGAATTGGGAGGTGTGGCCTTGTTGAAAAGGTGTGCCACTGGGAGTGAGCTTTGAAGTTTTAAAAGCCCCCTCCAGCCCAAGTTAACTCTCTGCCTCATGCTTTTGAATCGTATGTAAGTTCTCAACATCATGCCTGCCTGCCATTGCTACACTTCCAGCCATGATGTTTATGGACTCTAACACTCTGGAACCGTGAGTTTCCAAGTTACATGTTTTCTTTTATAAGTTGTCTTGGTCATGCTATTTTGTCATGGTGATAGAAAAGTAACTGAAATTATTCCATAAAGTAGAAAATGAAGGAACATTTTCAAATTGCTTTTATGAAATCAATATTATCCCTATACCAAAACCAAATAAAAACCCAAGGAAAAAGAAAATAATTGTCTAATTTCTCTGATGAACATAAAAACAAATATTCCCCCCAAAATACTTGCAATGTGAATTTAAGAACACATCAGAAAAGCTCATCAACCATAATCAAATCAGCTTCAACCTAGAAATATAGTAATTGTTCAACGTAAGTTAAAAAAATCAATAAATGTAATTCACCACATAAATACATTGAAGCATAGAAATCACATTAGATGCAGAAAAGGTCTTTAAGAAAATCTAACATCCCTTGCTGATGAAAGCCCTAGAGAATCTAGTAATACTAGAGCTATATCTCAACATAAAACAAAAGACTCATAGTCAACATCATGCTAAATGGAAGAAAACTTATGGCACTTCCTCTAAAATCTAGAATGAAACAAAGGTGTCCATTTTCTTCACTCCTGCTCAATACAGTACTTGAGTCTTAGCTGAGGCAATAAGGCAAGGACTTTAAGGGGTTACAAATAATGAAAACAGTCAAAATGTTCTTATTTTCAGATGATACAATTCTGTACATAAAAGGCCCTAAAGACTCCACTAGAAAACTCTTACAGCTGACACATTCAGCCAAGTGGCAAGATAGAAAATTAACAAACAATAGCCTTCCTATATACCTACAACAGATTCACTGATAAAGAAATCAGGGAAGCCGGGCGGTGGTGGCGCACGCCTTTAATCCCAGCACTTGGGAGGCAGAGCCAGGCGGATCTCTGTGAGTTCGAGGCCAGCCTGGGCTACCAAGTGAGTTCCAGGAAAAGGCGCAAAGCTACACAGAGAAACCCTGTCTCGAAAAACCAAAAAAAAAAAAAAAAAAAAAGAAATCAGGGAAACAATCTCATCCACAGGAGCCTTAAAAAATTAAAATATCTTGGAATAAATAATAATTCTAACAAGGGAATGAAAGACTTGTACAATGAAAACTTAACGACACTGGAGAAATAAATTAAAAAAGATACAGGAAGATGGAAAGACCTCATATGCTCATAGAATGGTAGGATTAATATTGTAGAAATATCCATCAGATTCAACACAATACCCATCAAAACCCCAATGAAATTCTTTACAGAAATTGGCAAAAATAATATTAACTTTTATACTGAAACACAAAACACTCAAGATAGCAAAAATAATCTTGAACAGTAAAAGAACTTCTGGAGGTATCAACCAGCCCTTATTTCACTTCTTGATCTGCTCCATAAAATAGAAAGGAAAAGAATAGTACCAAATCCATTCCACAAAACCAGCCTTACCCTAATGTCAAAACCTAATAAGAACCAGACAACAACAAAAAAGAAAACTGTAGATCATTTTCCACAATGAATACAAGACACAAATACTATTAATAAAATACTTACAAGTTTGAAAACACATTAAGGTTATCAGATATCACAACCAAGCTAGGGTCATTCTAGGAATGCAAGGATAGTTTGATGTTTACAAGCTAATAAATATAATACAGCCCAGAGACTTAAGAACAGAAAATATACGATAATCTCAATAAACAAATAAAAGGCATTTGACAGAGTTCAGTATGTCTTCATGAGGAAAGGTCTGAAGAACCAGGAATATAAGGATCATTCCTCAATATAATGGAAGTTATACTCTAGAGCAGTGGTTCTCAACCCTCTGAATGCTGTGACTCTGTAATACAGTTCCTCATGTTGTGGTGACCCTAACAATAAAACATTTTTTGCTATCTCATAACTGTAATTTACTACTGTTGTATTTAATTGTAATTTTGCTACTGTTATGAATCATAATGTAAATATCTGGTATGCAGGATATCTGATATGTGACCCAAAAGGGTTCATGACCCACATGTTGAGAACTACTGGTCTGAATGCTAACCCTGCAGCCATCATTATACTAAGTGGTAAAAACCTGAAAACATTTCCTCTAAAATCAAGAAGGAGACAAGAATGTCCATACTGTCTGCTTTCATTCAGTATAGAATTTGCAGTCTGAGCTAGAACAGGAATGCAAGAAAAAAATAAAAGGAATACAAGCAAAGAAACAAACATGGTTGAGCAAGTGTCCCTGTGTTATGGTGGAATATTCCTAGGGTATATGCCCAAGAGTGGTATAGCTGGGTCTTGAGGTAGATCAATTCCCAGTTTTCTGAGGAACTGCCATATTGATTTCCACAGTGACTTTACAAGTTTGCACTCCCATCAGAAATGTAGGAGTGTTCCCATTGCTCCACATCCTCACCAGCATGAGCTATCACTTGGATTATTGATTTTAGCCATTCTGACAGGTGTAAGATGGAATCTCAAAGTAGTTTTGATTTGCATTTCCCTGATGGTTAAATATGTTTCTCAGTCATTTGAGATTCTGCTATCTGTTTAGATCCGTACTCCATTTTAAATTGGATTTTTTAAAAATATCTAGTTTCTTGAGATTTTTATATATTTTTGATATTAGACTTCTATCAGATGTGAAATTGATAAGAACCTTTTTCCAGCTCCATAGTCTGCTTCTTTGTCTTATTGATGATGTGCTTTGCTTTACAGAAGCTTTTAAGCTTCATGAGGTTCCATTTATCAATTGCTGATTTTAGTGTCTGAATTAAATTGCTGATTTAGTGTCTGAATTCTGCTGTGGGATGGTCTATATGTCAAATGTGTTGCTCTGATTGGTCAACAAATAAAACACTGATTGGCCAGTAGCCAGGCAGGAAGTATAGGCAGGACTAACAGAGAGGAGAATTGAGAGAACAGGAAGGCGGAGGGAGACACTGCCAGCCGCCGCCGCCATGACAAGCAGTATGTGAAGATGCTGGTAAGCCACGAGCCACGTGGCAAGGTATAGATTTATAGAAATGGATTAATTTAAGATGTAAGAACTAGATAGCTAGAAGCCTGAGCCATTAGGCCAAACAGTTTAAATAATATAAGTGTCTGTGTGTTTATTTTATAAGTGGGCTGTTGGACTGCCGGGGCTTGGTGGGACTCAGAGAGAAAACTCGCCAGCTACAGAATTCTGTTCAGAAAGTTGTCTCCTGTGCCAATGCATTCAAGGGTATTTCCCACTTTCCCTTCTATAAGACTTAGTGTGTATGGTTTTATGTTGAGGTCTTTGATCCATTGGACTTGAATTTTTTGCAGGGTGATAAATATAGATCTATTTGTATTCTTCTACATGCTTACATCTGGTTTGACCAGCACTATTTGTTTATACATTCTTTTTTCCAGTGTGTATTTCTGACTACTTTATAAAAAAATCAGGTGTCCATAGGTGTGTGAATTTATGTCGAGGTCTTCAATTCCATTGATCAGCCTATCTGTTTTTTATGCCAATACCATGCAGTTTTTATTACTATAGCTCTGTAGTACAACTTTCAATCAGGGATGGTGATAACTCCAGCAGTTTTTTTAATTGTTCAGGATTGTTTTAGCTATCCTGGATTTTTGTTTTTCCATATGAAGTTGAATACTGTCCTTTTAAGGTCTATAAAGAATTGTGTTGGAATTTTGATGGGAATTGCATGAATCTGTAAATTGCTTTTGATAGTATGGCCATTTTTACTATACTAATCCTACTGATTCATGAGCATGGGAGATCTTTCCATTTTCTGATATTTATTTTGATTTCTTTCCTCAAAAACTTAAAGTTTTTACTTTCACTTGTTTGGTTGGAGTTACCCCTAGATATTTTATATTATCTGAGTCTATTGTGAAGGATGTTGTTTCATGGATTTCTTCCTCAGTCTATTTGTCATTTATATATAGGAGAGCTACTGATTTTTTTTTAGTTAATCTTGCATCCAGCCACTTTGCTGAAAGTATTTATCAGCTATAGGAGTTCCCTCGTAGATTTTTAAGGGCCACTTGTATATACTATCATGTCATCTGCAAATAACAATACTTTTGACTTCTTCCTTTCCAATTTGTATCCCCTTGATCTCCTTCAGTTGTCTTACTGTTCTAACTAAAACTTCAAGTACTGTATTGAATAGATATGGAGAGAGTGGACAACCTTGTCTTGTTCCTGATTTTAGTGGAATTTCTTTGAGTTTCTCTCCACTTAAGTTCATGTTGGCTATAGGCTTACTGTAAATTGCCTTTATTATGGTTAGGTATGTCCCTTGTATCCCTAATCTCTTCAGGACTTCTATCATGAAGGGATGTTGAATTTTGTCAAAGATTTTTTTCAACATCTAATGAGATGATCATGTGCATTTTTTCTTTCATTTTATTTATATGGTGGATTACATTTACTGATTTTTATATATTACATCGTTCCTACATCTCTGGAATGAAGTCTATTTGATCATGGTGGATGTTCTTTTTTATGTGATCTTGGGTTCAGTTTGTAAGTATTTTTAATATTTTTGCATCAATGTTCATTACGGAAATTGGTCTGCAATTCTTTCTTTGTTGAATCTTTGTGTGGTTTAGGTATCATGGTGACTGTGGCCTCATAAAATGAATTTGACAATGGTCCTTCTGTCCTATTTTGTGGAATAATTTGAAGAATGTTGGCATCAACTTTTTTTTTTAATATCTGGTATAATTCTATGCTAAAACCCTCTGTCCCTGGACTTTTTTGGGTAGGAAGATTTTTAATGAATGCTTCTATTTCACTAGGGGGTTATATGTTTAAATTGTTTATCTGATCTTGATTTTAACTTTGGTAAGTGGCACCTATCAAGAAAATTATCCATTACATTTACAGTAAATGTTTTTAAAGAATGTCCTTAGGATTTTCTGAATTTCATTAGTGTCTGTTGTCATGTTCCTGTTTTTGTTTCTTATTTTATTAATTTGGATAGTCTCTCTCTGTCTTCTAGTTAGTTTGGATAAGGGTTTGTCTATCTTGTTGATTTTCTCAAAGATCCAACTCTGTTTCATTGATTCTTTGTAATGTTCTATTTGTTTCTATCTTATTTATCTCAGCCCTTAGTTTGATTATTTCTTGTCATCTACTCCTCTTGTCTGTGATTACTTCTTTTTGTTCTAGAGCTTTCAGGTGTGCTATTAGGTTGCTGGTATGAGAACACCTTTAATCCCAGACAGAGGCAGGTAGATTTCTGAGAAGTCAGGTCATCCTGGTCTACATAGTGAGTTCTAGGACAGCCAGGGCTACATCTGTGGGGGGCCTGCTCCCACTTTTTCCCCCAGGGTACTCTTGAGCAGGAAGAAGTGAGAAATATTTAGATAGAAATATAGAGGAGAGCAACAGATAGAAACATAGGATAGCCTCAGGAGGGCCTGGGTCAAAACCCACCAGCCCTTTCTGTCTCTTCTAAGGGCTATTTACAGAAATGCCAAGGGGTGGAGCAAAAGATCTTCCCCCAGCACAGCCAAGTGCAGACCATCCCAAACACCTGGTAACCATGCACGTGGTCAAGCCATCCCCTAATGCAGCCCTGCTATGTAAAAAAGCTCAGATCACTAGGAAACCTTTGTGGGCTCCAACATACATTCTTTGTCTCAAACAAAAATTACACCCAAGAAAAATCAACAATAATCAAAGAAAAAGAGGTCAGTCATTTAAAAGGGAATGGAATGGAGGACATGGGAGATGTGCTGGTTAGTTTTTGGTTTTGTTTGATATAGACCTAGACATATCTGGAAAGAGTGAAACTTAATTAAGAACATGTCTCCATAAGATTGAGCTGTAGGCAAGTCTATAGGGCATTTTCTTAAATACTGATTGATGTGGGAGGGTCAAGACCATTGTAGGTGGTGCAACTCCCTAGCCAGGTGGTATTGGATGGCATAAGAAAGCAAGCTGAGCAGGCCATGGGAAACAAGCCAGGAAGTAGCATTCTTCCATATCTTCTGCTTCAGTTCCTGTCTCCAGGTTCCTGCCCTGACTTTCCTCAGTGATGGAATGTGACCTTAGAGTTCTAAGAAGAAATAAATCTTTTCTTCCCCAAGTGTTTTTGGTCATGGTGGTTTATCACAGCAATAGAGACCTAACTAAGACAGGAGGGGTTGGAGTAATGAAACAAAGAAGGCAATTGGAAGAAGAAAAGGAAAGGGGAATAATGATATAATTATATTAAAATAAAAATAAATTGAGAAATCTCAAATTACTAACTTAGTGTTGAATCTGAAGGCCTTGGGAAAACAAGAATAAACACTACCTAAGAAAAGTAGATGGAAGAGATGATAAAGATCAGGGTTGAGATTAATTAGAGAAGAAAAAAAAGCAATAAAATGAAGTTGGTTCTTTAAAAAGATCAGCAAGTCTAACAAACTTCTAGCCAAACTAACAAAAAGAAAGAGAGAGGAGGTGAAAATTAATAAATTAGAGAGGAAAGGGGAGATTCTCCTAGTTAGTAAAACTGTATTGAGAAATCATTAGAAGGTGTGTCCTTGTTGGAGGGGATGTGTCACTGGGGGTGGACTTCCATGCCAGCCTTTCCCATCCTAAAGGAATAAAGTGATTACTTTTGCTCTCTCCAAGGTTTGGTCTATTATCTTCTCAGACATTCAATTCCTGCTAGGGAATGAACTTAACAATCCCCTAGACAACAGCCATCACCCCCGTTATACAAAGAACTAAGAAAACAAAACAAAACCAAAACAAACAAAAAACCCCAAAACTAAATGTTGTGAACACAAACAACACAATTAAAAAATGAAGCAAGATCCGGTTCTCCCACCGCCCCCGCGGCGGGTCGCAGCAGTTCGTGCGGTGGCGGCCGAGGCGCGTGCGAGGCCTCCCACCCAGCGCTGCCACTATGCCCAAGAGGAAGGTTAGCGCGGACGGAGGGGCGAAGGCGGAGCCCAAGCAGCGCTCCGCGAGGCTGTCGGCCAAGCCCGCCCCTGCCAAGGTGGACGCGAAGCTGAAGAAGGCCGCGGGAAAGGATAAACCGTCAGACAAAAAAGTGCAAACCAAAGGGAAGAGGGGAGCAAAGGGCAAACAGGCGGAGGTGGCTGACCAGCAGACCACAGACGTGCCTGCAGAAAATGGAGAGGCTGAGAACCAGAGTCCAGCCTCTGAAGTCGAAGAGAAAGAAGCCAAGTCCGACTAACCATCCATCGTGTCTGTCAGTGTCCCCGCCTCCCTTCTTGTACAATCCAGAGGAATATTTTTATCAACTATTTTGTAAATGCGAGTTTTTTAGTAGCTCTAGAAACAGTTTTAAAAGGTGGGAGGAAGTCCCGCCTCATCCCATTTTTTAAGTGTAAATGGTTGTTTTTAAGAGGTTAAATCACTTGCTGGTTGTTTATTTTTTGGTACAATCAGAAAAGAGCAGGATACTGAATCAGGAGAGGCCGTGACTGTCTCGGGGGTCACCATAACATTCCGTAGAGGGGGCTAGTTTTGTATCCTACAACACAAAGCATACTTGGAGTCTTGGCCGTGCATTTGTGTCTGGAATATTTTCAGTTATTTCTGGTCTCGTGTTTCTAGTAGAACTGTATCCTAAAAACCACTCCTCGGTCCTTGCCCTATCAGAACTGTCTCTGGTCACAGCAGTCCATTTTCCTAACAATTGTGATAATGTGCTGTGAAAGATTGAAATTTTGAATATGTACTGTATGTGGCATAAAATTGTGAGTCAGTGGAATTAAGGATTGTGAGCATTTGATTGTTATGTGAGGTCTTAGGGAAAACTTGCCAAGTTTAGGCTGGAACATCACTGGAATAAGTTCAAAGAGAAAAAACACATGGCTCTTTTGGGTACGTGAACACAATGTCTGACTCTTAGAGTTTGGGTCCATGTTTTAAGAATTGAAATGTCTGTGTACTCAACCAATAAAGTCTCAGTTGTGAAAGAGTAAAAAAAAAAAAATGAAGCAAGAGTTCTCAAAATATGAAGCATGAAGACCAATGAACAAACAAAAAAAGTTCAGCCTCCTTAGGCATTAGGAAAATCCAAATTAAAACCACTTTGAGATTTCATCTTACCCCAGTCAAATGGCCCAAGACCAAAGGAACAAATGACAATGGATACTGGCACGGACATAGGGGAAAGGAACACTTATTCACTTCTGGTGGGAGTGCAGCCACTAGTGACATCAGTGTGAAGATTCCTCAAAAAGCTAGAGGGGATAACTATGGCCTGTTTCTCTAAGATGCTAGCCTGCAGCATCCCAAGTGAGGTGGAACAGTAGGATTAGCATCCTGAATTAAGGCTTCATATATTATCCTTTACTAGTCTACTAAATTCAGAGATCCCTTTCTAATCTCAGATATTCCTCTCCCCTAAAGTCTATAAATGTAAGGACTTCCCTTTGTTCTGTGGGTGCTGAACAGCCCCATATTCCAGCTTTCTCTGCTGTAAGCGACTAGTTATCAAATATCATGATTATCTGAAATATATATCTATGAATATCTATAGTGAAATAGCACTCCAACCACATTTTTTTCCTTTCATGTCTAACAAACTTCAATTGCTACATGATTGGTGAGAAAGATGAGTAAAGAATTAGGAAGGTACATTTGAGGCATGTCTGGGAGGGTGTTTCCAGAGATCATTGGCATGTGAGTCAGGAATTTGATTGGGAAAGACAGATTTTGAGTGTGTGCTAGGCAACCTCTTACAAACTTAGTCCTTGAATAGGCGTATCTTTTGGTATTACTATTGCCATTGTCCATAGACCTCAGAGTCCAGCTTCTTCAGCTCTTCCATGTGCATCACACCAGTGACTTTCCAGAGAGCTTCCAGGACGTCAACCTCAGACAGAACTGCATCATCTGTCCTTCTATTCTGTGGCTTCCAGCTTCTCACATTGAATAACTGGTTTTGCTGGCTCTTCATCCTGCAAGCCCCAGCCTCCAAATATGTAAGCCAAACTACTAAATCCCATTTTATTGCTAAATGTATATTCTGTTGGTTATGCCTCTAGGGGACACTGGCATGGAGCTTTAATAGAAAATTAAATATCTAAGAACAAAAGGAAAAAAGATACACGGAACTTCCAAAATTGCACTTGCTTTTATAATTTGTTAATAAATACAAATACTTTATAAGTATATAATGATGTACTTTCTGCACAAGGGATACTTTTCCTTGATTTGAATTAAAAGAATTCTAACAAGTACTCCTTTTGAAGAGTCTACTTTGTGTACACACACAAATAATTTATTAATATAACGTACACAAACCATAAAGGAATAAAAGTTTAAATATCTGAATTATAACAAATAGGTGGCAATTAAACATCCATGGTGGAAAGAATGCTCAAAAGAGGCCACAATGGATTAGATTCCCATTGTTAAAAAGAGTGTCTTTATACATGAGTGGGGGTGGGATGCAGGCACAGCAGCTTCTCAAGAGTGGTAAGTACTCTTAAATACAACTTGCTAATGAATCTAATGCAAATTACAGATGAACTGGTTTTCACTGATTGTTTTTGGTCAATGCTGAAAGAAGAGATGATTTTGTTTATTGATTCAAATCTATTATGCATTCTAGTTTGCTTAACTCTCAGTGCCTTGTTTTTCATTTTCTTACAGATTTTTCAACTGTTTCCAGTCAAAATTCTTTTAATGCCACTCCTAATAAAGTAATATTGCTTAGTGTTTTAATATGCCAGCTATAACCTATAGAACTGATAAGAGTAAACTTAGGTACTTAGCAGGCTATCACTCTTTCTAAATCTTTGTAAATCTCTTTCTGTAACACAGCCAAAAAGTCTTAGTGCCTTTTTAAAATTCTCATTGCTTCTCCTCTAATACGGGACTCACAACTGGTGTAGGTCCTCCCCAGCGATGACAGACAACTAAAACCAACACTTGAGATGGTTAATAAAGAGGTCTTCAAGAAAACAAATCAGAGACAAGGGGAGTCATTTGTGTGAATACTACAAAAAAGGAAGCAGTGAAGAGAGGTTGTAGAAAATTAGATGATAGATAGATAGATAGATACATAGATAGATAGATAGATGATAGGTATATATTTCAGAATCAAATTCAGACCTTTGGTCATAGCACTCATCTCTAAGATGCTTTTGCCCTCAGCTCTTGGGATTTTTGAGACAGAGTCTCACTGTATTCCAAATGCAGGCCTAGAACTTGCTAAGTAGCTCAAGCTGGACTTGAATTGGTAATCTTTCCAAGTGCCAGGATTACAGGAATGCCCATACTCAGCCATAAATGTGTTCTTACACAATACTGTCTTAAAGCAAATGTCCTGCTATCTGTAGTTGTAGAGTCGGACCTGGAGACGTAACTGACTGTAACAGTCCAAGGAGTTCTTTTAGAAACCGGTTCAGGTGAAACCAAGATTCTTGACAATATCTCAGAAAACAGCTTTAAGATGAGTCAATGGGAATCAGAGCTGGATTAGCTAAGAATAATGTAAATTTAAGTAAGAGGTCAATACAAAAGAGGCACTTGGTGAAAGGATAATATGCACCCATATATAGGTGTGGACTTCTTAAGAAAGAATCATGCCTCTGCTGGCTGGTTTTATGTCAACTTGACAAGAGCTGTACTCATCAGAGAGGAGGGAACCTTGATTGAAAAATGTCTCCATAAGATTTGCTATAGGCAAGTCTGTGGATCATTTTCTCTATTAGTGATTGATGTGGGAGGGCCCAGCTCATTGTGAGTGGTGGCATCACTGGGCTGATGGCCCTGGGTTCTATAAGAAAGCAGGCTGAGCAAGCCAAGGAGAGCAATTCAGTAAGTAGCGCTCCTCCATGGCCTCTGCCTCAGGTTCCTTTCCTGTTTTAGTTCCTGTCCTTCAGTGATGGACTATGACATGGAAGTATAAGCCAAATAAACCCTTTCCTCTCTAGGTTGTTTTTGGCCATGATGTTTCATTCGAGCAATAGTAACAATGCCTACACGTCATAACAAAAGTCAATATACAGTTTTGGTGGCATAAAGTCAGTCTCTTTCTCTCTCTCTTTCCCCAGTAAAATGAGGTCATAGGGTGGTTCCTGGAGTGCATTGGATAGGACTGCAGCTGACAAGGTAAAACCACAGGTCACAAGGGTTGCACATGCTAGTTAACACTTTTTTACTGTAATGTTCATTATTTTATTTATGATATTCCCAGATGAATGTTTACAAATGTAAAATAAGAAAGGCCATACTCAAAGGTCATATATGCTTAGCTTTAAGCGTGTTTGGGTGCTTTGGTGCTATCTTAAAATTCTTATTTGAATGATCTCTACATAAAAGGAACATTGGCTCTATCTAAGCAATCTTCATAGGAATTTTGTTAATTGTCTTGACTTTTAGCTGGTGAAATAGACTTTACCAGACTCCAAAGTGAGGAGTCCCCTCCCTTCCTTCATCACCTTAATTTTCTATTTTTTGTTTTGTTTTGTTTTGTCTTTTCTATCCTTCCTCACTACCACTAGGTGGAGCTCATACACTTGATAAGGATCCTCCTGGTAGAGAAAGTATATAGTAGTAGTCCATGCTCATAGAGCCTCTTAGAAAGCAGAGGATCCTTACATGACTGATTTAATTGGGTGTTTCTGAGTTTGACTACCTCTTGTATTTCACTCTACAATTTGTAATGATGCTTTTTTTCTTAGGTGCAAGCATCTGAGTTTATTTACTTACACAATTCAAATGTCCTTTAATGAAATCTATGCACCAATCAAGCAATAAATAGCAAGATGACAGGAAGTCCCAAATCCCTGAAGATTTAGGAATAAACAAAGATGGGGTGTTTTACTTACATTTGTGTTTATATTTATATGATACCGTGACCAAGGCAACTTATTAAAAAATAGTTTGATTTGGGACTCACAGTTACAGAGGGTTAGAGTCCATAGCCATCATGGTGGGAAGCATGGTGGCAAGAAGGTAGCCATGGCTGAAGCAGTAGCTGAGAGTTCACATTTGATCCAGAAATGAGGGTGGGGGGGCAATGGGCAAAGATGCTGGTTCTGAGAACTTGACAGCCTGAGTGTGATCCCAAGAGACAGTGTGAAAAGCCTGGTGTGGCGGCACACGCCTGTAACCCCAGCACTCCAAAGCGAGGTGGGAGGCGGAGACAGGAGATTGGCTGGAAGCTCACAGGCCAGCCAGCCTAGTGTACATAGCACAGTGGAAACAAGAGACCCTGCTTCAAAAACACAGTTGAGAGAACCCACCTTTCCTCTGACCTCCTCAAACAACCATGACATGTACATGTAAGCACACACACAGACATCACACACGTGCATGCATGTACACACACACACACACACACACACACACAGAGACAGAGAGAAAGAGAGAGAGAGAGAGAGAGAGAGAGAGAGAGAGAGAGAGAGAGAGAGAGAGAGCGAGCTACCTGGGAAATATCATGGGTTTTTTGAAACCTCAAATCTACACCCAGTGGCACACAATCCTCCAACAAGGCCACACCTTCTAATTCTTCCCAAAACAGTTTCACCAACTGAGGGCTATTATCTTTCAAACCACCACCCAGGGATAGGAAATTACAACAAGAGATCCTTTGAAGTTAATGGATTTTCAAAAGCAAGCAATCTTGGCAACTTCATCTCCCCACCTTACACCACAAATCCTCCAGTCTTGGAGCCAGGTAAATACTTACAAACAGAGCTGCAACATACTTCTGCACTCCCAATACCCAGCCTGACTGAACATAGATATGCATATTCATTCCAGGCAGAGGTAGAGGCTGTGATGTAAGAGGGAGTTCATCTCCTCTGAGGAACAGGAACCCCAGTATGTACAGCAGTGCTGCTCACAAATCCACAGTGTTAGAATTACCCAGAAGCTCCCTAGAAATGCAGCTTATTAGGCTCACTCCATAGTTGTTGAATCAGAAGAATCTCTCAAGTGATGCCAGCTTCCTTCAATGCAATCTGTGTTAATACACTGCCCAGGTAATATTTAAGCACACTGGGTTTGAGAGCCATTGGCCACCAGACAGTGAGCAGAGAGAGTGATGCAGGAAGGTTAGAAGAGGCCAGGGGTCACAGCAAAGTCCTTACGACCATGTTAAGAATAATACTTTGTCTCTAGCTGTAAAAAAATGGAAAGACATTAAAGCCCTTCAGCAAAGAAAATATAAGTTGGACTCAGTTTTTCTTTTTTTTCCCCCCTTTTTTTTTTCAAGACAGGCTTTCTCTGTGTGGTTCTGGATGTCCTGGAACTCACTCTGTAGACCAGGCTGGCCTTGAACTCACAGAGGTCTACCTTACCTTCTTCTGCCCCCCTGAGCACTGGGATCAAGGGTGTGTGCCACCACCACCTGCCTAGACTCATATTTTAAGAACAGCTACAATGTAGAAAATTGGTTGGAATATAACAGCACACAAATGGAGGAACCTCTTGGAAAACATTGCAGTGGTTCAGGCTACAGATACCCAGCCAGGATAGAGGACAGAGGACACAGAGGTGGAGTGTGGAAAACAGAAAGGAGAGTGTTGGGAGGTATTGTCAATGTGATCACCTGCCAGGAGGAGAGATTTCACTTCATTCTGCATGTTCTCACCAAATATCTAAGACTCGATAATTGATGAATATCACAGTTTATTTCTTACAGTTCTGGAGATTGAGAAGTTCAAGGTCCAAGGGCTTGTATTTGAAGGGTATATTCTCTGTCATACCATGGAAGAAGGGAGAAAAATATGCAAAAGGGAGTCAAACTTCCTTTTATAAGAATACTACTCTAGCTGGCTGTGATAGTGCACACACCTTTAATCCCAGCACTCAAGAGGCAAGTGGAACTCTCTGGATTTAAGGCCAGCCTGGTCTAAATATTGAATTCCAGGCCAGTCAGGATTCACAGTGACACCTTGTCTCAATAAATAAATAAATAAATAAATAAATAAATAAATAAATAAATAAATAAATAATAAAAAAAGATTCCCACTATAACTACAAAGAATCTACTCCTGCAAGGATGGCATAAATCTATGCATGAATTCATCACCTCTTATTCTTCCTGTCTCAGGACGTTGTTGCATTGAGGCTTAACTTTGCAATGCATAAATATTGGAGGACACTTTTAGACCATAGTTCCTGGAGGAGTAAGTATAATACACCACTTGTGGGGTAAATGTGGACAACCATTCACAGAGACAGGGCTTAAAGAAGAGTCATGGGAAATGAGTTCAAAATCAGATGACTTGAATTTTAAATGGGAATTTCATGTAGATAGCTTTAGATTTTCCCCAACATTTGGAAAATAATGAACATTTTTACATGTAGGAAGCCAAGTGTGATGGTCTCTTCTGAGGGCCCAACTGGAAGAGAGGTGGTTGATAGCAAGAACTTGTTCAAGTGGCAGAAAACAAAAGGAGGTATTTGAAGGGAATGGACTGGGAGCATCTTGATGGGCCATGGGAAGGGTTGGCTATAGTGCATCATCCCTTCTATTCTCTCTCCTACATCCCATATAGAATGGATATATCTCATGCATGATTATCTTTTTCTAAACATAAAAGGAACTCCCTTTCTCTTAGCTGCAGGAGCTTGTTCTGCCTCTCTCCAATGTCTATGTTATGTGCATCAGGGTCCCATCCCTCATTCTGGGCTTCTAAAACCTGGAAATCACCTTTTCATCTCCAAGGTAGGTTCCTCTCTCAATATAATCAAAGTGTAAATTCTGGGAAGAGTAACATTTTGGGACCAGTAGGGAAAGAGAGATTGGTAGAAATTAGGACAAAGAACAACAGAGTACTAATCTTCAGAAAGCAGACAGGCAGCTCCTGGAGCAGGAAAGGAGACTGTAGACACACCCTTGTCATAACTCAAGAAGACCATTATCCAGGAGGACCCAGTCACAGTCTAGCAATAGAGGGCCAGGAAGACCAGACTAGGTAACACAGACTACCCACTGCCCTGCCTCTTTCAGGAGAAGGACCCCTACAAGTGTTACAGGTGGAACCTTCCTGTCTGTCTTCTCCTGACTCTCTGGGAGACATGAATATGGAACCTCTAGAGACAGAAGAAGACTTTAAGAATCCCACAGGGCCTGTGGTTACTGAGGTTGCAGACAAAGAAAGGAATCTATACCGGTAAGTGAGGACCTTCCCATTCCACTCCCTAAAATGTAGCATCCCACCCAGCATCCACTGTTTCCTCTTCTCTTGCCAATCAAGAAGGCAGGAACAAGATTGAGCTACTGGATATGTGTTTTTTTTATTATGAATAAAGAGGTTTTTATTATGAAAATTTTCAAAAACTTACAAAAGTAGAATATACAAGAACTTCCTGTCCAACTCCAGCACCATTTTCCAAGTTCATTTTAACTACTAACATTCTTCCTATTTCATTACGGTTACAGCATTTTAAGTTCAAGGCAGCAGGTGCTTTCATCCTTAAATATTTCACCATGCATTCCACTAAATTAAGATAAGACCTCGCCTTCTGTCACCCGTACATCATTACCACATATAACAAAGCCGATGAGAGTTCTACATATCAACTAAACAAACCCAGTCAGTCTGCTTTCAACTTTGCTCAGTTATCTGAAATGTGGTTTTGTTGGTGATTATTATAATTACAATGCAGACATGATTTGCTCATTATATTTCATTTGTCATGTCTTATAAATTTCATTTAAACTCTTATAGTTTATATGTTCGCTGTACTAATAACCCTATGTGCTAAATACCCTATTAATAGCTAGGAACCCTACCATAAATAGTGTGGCCTTGCTTCCCAAGGGTTTATAATTATAAAATTAATCAATGTCTAAAATCATAATAAGAATTTCCTACATGATACTTGGTCATTTATTAAACATTGTCATAGAGATTGTTTCAGTTGGGAGATAGTATCATTCACAATTTACATACACACAGGCTAACATCCTAGGGTCCTAGTATTTACCAGGAGGGAGTTTTAGGGGAGTCACTTAATACTTCATGAAGCACTGTTTTCAGTTCCAAGGGACTATAACGGATATTGGTATATAGGTGTTATTAATTAATGGTAAGTGGACCCTTTAAAATGACAAAACTTGTTTAGTTTATCATCATCATGGAAATAGCTAACTACTCCCAGGGAGTTAAGCTGTGGCCTTTTATTACATCACTTATTATCACAACTCTATAAGTGTTGCCATTACCTCTATTTACACATAAGGAAAAATGACTCACTCAGGGATCCACACATAAAGGGCAGAACAACCAACTCTCGAAGGCAAAGCCTTCTTGAAGTTGATGATGTCCTCTTTTACCATGTCCAGACCCTGCACCTCAGTGAATTTGTATGTAGTTCCTGCTTCTCTTTATTTTTTCCAGAGTTTACTTCCCAGCAGCTGGTTATTACCACCATCCCAACATAGGTCTCCAGTTTGTGGTGAAAAGGGCATTGACCATTGAGATTGAATTTTGTGCCTGGGGAAAGTTCTGGGACAGGGATGTCCTGGAGCATGGTTGGATGGTGGCAGGACCTCTGTTTGACATCAAAGCTGAGCAAGGAGCCGTGGCTGCTGTGTACCTTCCCCACTTTGTGGACCTCCAAGGTAACCAAAGGAAAGATAGGGAGGAGGGTGATGGTGATGAGCAGGCACATAGGATGGTGGGTGATGGGGGAAAGGCTCATGGTTTCCTTAGCAAGGCAGAGAAGGTCACAGAGGTGGAAACTAAGGTATTTCCTTTCTCCATTCTTGTCTGACACATATTGTGTGAAACATGTGTCTCCAAGCCTTATAATATTTCTGAGCTTAAGTAAATGTTTCCCCAAATGGAAAGTTATCTCCACAGTAACAATATTAACTATCATTTATTAAGTGTTCTTTACTCAGACTGTATCACCCAGAGTCCCAGAAGAAAACAGGTGATAAACTGAAATATTTAAAGAGATCTGGCAAAGTCAAGGGTATGTACACCGTGAAGTTAAATGAAACAAAGAGTATTTAGTATCTGTCTTAGCTATAGTTCTTTTTATTGCTGCAACAAAACACCATGACCAAAAGCAAGCTCGGAAGAATGGGTTTATTTGGCTTACACTTACACAGGACTGTTCATCATTGAAGGAAGTCAGGACAGGAACTCTAACAATACAGGATCCTGGAGGCAGGAGCTGATGCAGAGACTATCGAGGGGTGTTGCTTACAGGCTTGTTTCCCCTAGCTTGCTCAGCCTGCTTTCTTATAGAACCCAGAACCATCAGCCCAGAGGTGAAAACACCCACAACCCTCCTCCATCAATCACTAATTAAGAAAATGCCTTACAGCAGGGTCTTATGGAGACATTTTCTCAAGGTTCTTCCATTCAGATAACTCTAGCTTGGGTCAAGTTGACTTAAGATTAACCAGCACAATTGACCCTGTGACACACAAACACATTCACTATTAAGCCACACTTTTCCTTTCTTATTCATCCCCAAGATCTCACATTAAAAACATAAATAACTTTAAAAGTCCCACAGTCTTTACAAATTCAAACACATTAAAATTCAGTCTCCTTAAAATATCCAATCTCCCTAAAAGTCCAAAATTTCTTTTAAAAGTTCAGTCTTTCAGCTATGGGCTCCTGTAAAAAATCAAAACTAAATTAAATACCTTCTCACTTCAAGAGGGAAAAACAAGGGAAGAGTCACACTATGAACAAAGCAAAAACCAAACTCCAATAGTGTAAATAATTCAATGTCCAATGTCTGAGATCTACTTACAATCTTCTCTCTTCCATTGGGCTTGGTCACTTCTCTGGCTCTGCCCTCTGCAGCACACACAGCTTGTCTTCTAAGGTCTGGCAGGCTCCATTCCATTGCTGCTGCTGTTCTTGGTAGTCACTCCATGGTATTGGCATCTCTAAAATACTGGGGTCTTCTACTGCAACTGGGCTGCACTTTCACCAATAGCCTCTTCTGAGCTGTCTTCACGGTGCAAAGCCTCAACTTGACTCCATGATCCCTTCAGTCCTGGGGCTTCCACTGCTACTCTGGCTGCACCTTCACCAATGGCTTCTCCTGGCCTCTCATAGTGCCAAATCTCAGCTGCTCTTCATGACCCCTCATATCTTCAAAATCAGTACCACCTAAGTGACTCTTACACTATCAAGTTTGGCTGCCAACACTAAGTATAACCTTGGCCATTTCTGGAACACAGCTTCTGTGTGCTGACTCTCAGGAAACACTTCCCAGAAGATTTCACCTCAACTGCTAAATTCTCAGCTCCAGTGGACCAGCATCGAGTATCCTAGCAAAGCAAAGTTATACCTTAGTAGTTCTGATATCTTGTTAATCACAGATGATTCTTCAGTCCCAGCTAACCAGAACCACAGATTCTTCACACAAAAGGCTGGTAGAGTCTTTGTTTCACTCTGAAAAGTAATGAGCCGGGCCTCCATCATCTACACTGCCCTCAACATTCTTATCTTCTAAGCCCTTATAGAACAGCCCACTGAGCTTTCAACACTCAATGGCTTTTCTAGCCCAACGTTCCAAAGTCCTTCCACAGTACTCACACAAAACAACATAGGTCTGTCACAGACAAGGAAACACTTCTATTTACTAGTAAAATCTAGCCTTGGTGGGGGTCAACCTACTAACATCCAGCTCAGATGGGCATTGAGTCCTTGCCATTACCACTTCCACTTTGGGCCCTGCTTTCACCTATGCAAGGGCATGACCAACAGACTCAGTGTGTTGAGTTCCACCACAGTTCTGTGTGTCTAGCGGTAAGTGAACTTGATCTGCCCTTACTCTGAATGAGGGTATATTCTTGAGGATTAGTTGGCTTGTGTAATGAGGGACTAGAGTCAGGATGTATAGCAGGGCTCAAGGGGACAAAGTTTGCTTTAGTTGTGGCTCACAGACCATTTTTCACACTCCACGCTTTGAAGCAGTGCTAAGAACTCTAGCCATTGCCTGCCAGGCTGAAAGTTGGCAACACTGTCCTTGGAGATCTCCTGGGAAGTTCAAGATTAGGTGCCAGTAGAGACTGGTAAATGTCTGTTTCCTTACAGATTGCATCTTCTCCGTGTGCTCATAGAATAGGAAAGGCCAATTTCATAATAGTATCAGTATCACTTGTAAAGATCTTTTCACCCTCTAAAACTATGATTCTCAACCTTCCTAATGTGTGACCTGTTCCTTATGTTGTGGTGACTCTGAAGCGTAAAATTATTGTTGCTACTTTATAACTGTAATTTGCTACTGCTATGAATAATAATGTAAATATCCATAGTTTTTGGTAACCATAAAGTTATTTTGTCGCTACTTTATAACTGTAATTTTCTACTGCTATGAATAATAATGTAAATATCCGTAGTTTTTGGATGACCCCGTGAAAGGGTTTTTCAACTCTCAAAGGGGCTGTGACCACAGGTTGAAAACCACTTCTCTGAAAGGTTCTGCCTCCCTGTGTCATCATCCTAGAGTTAGGATTTCAACACATGAAGTGTCTGGAGGACACAATCATTCAGGCCACAACACCGAGGTCTCTGACATCTTCTTTGACAGGGGGCCATGTGGATAATTCCTTATTTGAAGTGGCTCACTTTAAAAAGAAAAGGATGGCCTTGGAAAAGCCAGCCAGGGTGGAACAACACTACATAGTCCTGGAAAACCCCAGCTTCTCCCTGATGGGAGTCCTGCTGAGAATGATCCCAGCTGCTAAGTGTTTCATCCCGATCACATCCACCACATTGCTCTACCGTCCCCACCATGCTAAGGAAGTCACCATCCATCTCTACCTGATCCCCAATGACTGCACCATTCGGAAGGTGATATTAATAACCCAAAGCCTGGGCCAGGGTGGGCTGACAGACAACAGGAAATGAGGCAGAGCTCTCTAGAGGGATCCTCACTTGGGCATGAGGCCGTTGTAAAGAGAACTCTCATGTGAATGAGTGGTTCTACTTTTTGCTTTACATTTGCCTGTTCCTAGCATACCTGAAATCTCCTCTGTCTGCATTTGCTGCTCTGTGCTCTCCATGAAACCTTCTACATCTCCTTTCATTGATTCAGGAAGATGTGAAAGCACCATGTCCAACCTGTTGCCTTTCTCTCTCACTTCATTTCTTGCAGTGACCCCAATTCCACCATAAATATGACAAAGACCAAATGTGAGGCTGTCTGTGTGACTAAACATGGGGAACACCAATACAGAGGTGGTGTTACCTCCCTACACCCATATAGACACACTGACTTACCATCTCACCATATTCAGACCATATTCCACGGAGCAAAATTTTGCTAAATCACCATTCTATGTGTTACTTAGGCCATAGATGATGAAGAAGAGAAGTTCCAGTTTGTGAGAATACACAAGCCACCCCCGTTGGATTCTCTTTATTTAGGCTCACGCTATACTGTGTCTGGATCAGAGAAGCTGGAAATAACTCCCAAGGTGAGCAGCCAGATGTCCACCCCTCACCGATTTTCTATGGACCAGGAAAGTTGAGATTGAGGAGAAAATGTGTGGGATTTGAAACAGGGAGATAGGATCAAAGAGATGGGGAAGATATTTGGAGCTCTGAGCTGTGTTTGGCTACAGGGTATCAACGCCATCTAGTTGAAAAAAACAAGGAGCACAACTGTAGCTGAACACACTGGGTTTATTACTAACTACAACAAAACATGAACTATCAGGGACTATGGGGAAATCTTATCTTCATAAAATAGTGCTAGAAAGACTTGATTTGTGCTTGAATGCAGTTACTATAGATTTGATAAACTCAGAGGGCAAGGACAATTCTATTACTGAGAACCCCAATAAATACCATCTCTAGGAAGATAAAATTAAAGCAAGAAAAAAAATTAATTGCTAAAGACATAATGATCACATATTTTATGTGTGGCAAAAAGAAAATAAATAACAGCATGAAAATAAAGAAGAACCTCTTAATATTTTACAGGGTGTTAAATAGACAAAGACTGGCATTAGAAAAGGAGATGGGCCCCAGGAGTAGCTGGGCAATACAAAACAGACTCCATGGGTTTCATTTATGTTTCTTTTTTAAATTTTCTGGGTTGTTTGTATGCTTTTTGTTTTATTACCTTTGTCTTATTTTGTTTTGTTTTGTTTGATTTTCTTTTTTGTTAGAGAGAGAGAGAGAGAGAGAGAGAGAGAGAGAGAGAGAAAACATAAAGTTGGATGGGTAGGAAGGTGGGAAGGATCTGGGAGAAGTTGGGGGAAGAGGAACATGATCAAAAGATATTGTAAGAAAAAGATTTAATAATAAAAAAGAAAGAATGAATAAAAGTAACATGTATTACAAAGAAAAAGAAAAAATAGAGATGGAAAGGGATGTTGCAGAATCAGACAATTCATTTTTTCTAAGCTCTCTGACAGAAGCTCCATTTTTTTAAGACAACAAACAACATCTGAAAGAATTCTGATGATTCTATTTAGTGTTGGACCAGGTTCCAGTAGGTAGAAAGAAGTTATGGTTGTGTTTTAAGTTAATGTTTTAGTTTTATTTCTGTTGCTGTTATAAAATACCCTGAAAAAAATTACCTATGAAAAAAAGGCTTTCTGTTTTGTTTTTGGTTTTTTGAGACAGGGTTTCTCTGTGTAGTTTTGGTGCCTGTCCTGGATCTTGCTCTGTATACCAGGCTGGCCTCAAACTCAGAGAGATCTGCCTGGCTCTGCCTCTGAGTGCTGGGATTAAAGGTGTGCACCACTGCCGCCTGGCAAAAAAAAAAAGGGGGGGGGAGTTATTTCAGCTCACAACTCCAGGTACCTCATAAAAGTGAAATCACAGTGACAGGGACTTAAAGCAAGTAGTAACATCCCCAGACAAGAGCAAAGGAAAATGTGTGTGTTTACTTTCTTTTTTGCTTATGTTCAGTTTGATTTCTTGTCTTAAATATGTAAGTCAGGGCTCCTGCCTAAGTAATGGTGCTGCCCACAGTGAGCTGGATCACCATACATCAGTTAATTTAATTAAAACAGTCCTCCACAGAGGTACCCACAGGCCAACCTAATATAAACAATCATTTCAACTTTCTTTCAAGGTGATTCTAGGTTATTTCAAGTTAACAGTTGAAGCTAACCATCACTGTTGGAAAACATGAACCTTAAAATGAGTATATGGTGTTTTTGGGCTGTATCAGTTGTTAACAAAGAACGAGAGGGACATGATCTATTATTCAACAAATATAAACCCATTGCCACTATGTTTCAATAGACATAGTTCAGAAGACCTGACAGATGCCAAGACCAAAGAGGTCTCCAAATACATTTTGGAAACAGAGGAAGAACTTGGTGGTTTGGCTATTTGGGAGCAAATATGAGAGAGATTAAGAATGGTGCTTAGATTTGGGACCTGAGCATTGAGGAGACATTAGTGCCATTTACTGTGTTTAGGGGCTGGAGGAGGGGAGCTGATTGGGAGATAATAGGGAATCAAGAGTTCTGCCTCAGGTTTGAGAGAAGGAGAGAGGCTATGCTTAATGATTGAACAGTTGAGTTTAGAGTTCATTCAGCTAAACAAGCTTTGCATTTAAGATGGGAGAGGAAGAGGAAGAAGGATCTAGTTCATAATGGAATTAGAAAGAGCTGTTTTATAGTGATTTTTGAAATGAGTTCTAACTCATCTACAGGATATGTACTCATCCTTCCGAGTCAGGATATATGGTTTGGTGGTGGTGACTGAACTTAGTATTGCAGATAATCAGTGTTACTAGAGGATTGAGCAAGGCCAAGAAGGTGCCAGGAGAAAGACCTCATTTGCACAATGATCAGTAGCTGCTGCTGCTACTACTACTACTACTACTACTACTACTACTACTACTACTTTATCTATTTGTTTGTTTGATTAATTTTGAGACAGGATCTCACTATATAGCTCCAGATGTCCTGAAATTCACTATGTGATCAGGCTGGACTTAAACTCACAAAGATGCACCGTTTTTTGCCTTCCAAGTACTGAGATTAAAGGCATGCACACAAATCCCAATCCTTCAGTAGTTTCTCACATGCTGATTTTTTTCTCCAGGAACTGGAGTTGTGCTATCGAAGCCCTGGAGAATCACAGCTCTTTTCTGAGATCTACATTGGCCAAGTGGAATCAGACATATGCCTCCAATTGAATCAGAAGATTAGTGGGAGTCAAGTATGGGAGGCCTTACTGAAACCAGGTAGGAGTAGAACAAGCCCAAAGAATTAAGAGATAGGGTAAAATCATTAATGAGTCAGCTGATATAAAGAAATATTCTAGAGAGTTTATATGGCTCTTCAAGATACCCAATAGCTGTTATGATTCAAATTTAAACCCCAAACAATATGATTCTAGGCCCAGTTTTCTCTTTCCTATTCTCTAGTACCTCCACACTGTCCTGGAATTAACAGATTTTGACATCCATGATGCCTTTGGAAAAATTCTTAGTCATGTACTGGCTGTAAAATAAAGGAACAAAGCCTAAATGATTGGGTGATTGATGAGTTAAGCCACTATTGGCAACATCAGATACTCAATCCTGGATCAGTATATATGTTTTCAGGCAGAAAAGACAAATTAAATAATATAATTTCAGTCTCTGGCTCTAGCACTCATATGCACACAAAACCCCAAGCCCCCTAACCCAGCACTCCAGGAATGACCAACCCTGCTGTATGAGTCTCATACAATAGTCTTGCCTAAATAGTAGCAATGTTGTTTTTATCTTTGTATTATTCCAATATCTTTCTCTCATTCGTCTTAATTATGTCCCTTGGTGCTCACAGAAATCTATTCTCTTCTGTCTGGGAAATAATTCAGATACTGGAAGACTATGACCACAGCATCCTTTGTATCTCCCATCTTTATTCAAGATAAATATCTCCAATTCCTTCTTTCATTCCTCTTAAATCTTTGCTTTTACACTCTTGGTCACTCATGTACTTTCTTCAGAAGGTGCTCTAGTTTAGGGATAAGTCAGAATGAACTAAGACTGAGCACTCATTAAGGAATACAAAGAGCATACACATCCCTCCCTAAAAATGGACCCTGGATCTCCAATACCATAAGCTGGCAATTTGTGTCCATTTCCCTACACTTAGGTCACACTGAACTTAAGATCTGCTCAAACTCTCAAGCTGTATTCACACAAGATATGTAATCTATGGAGAATTCCCTCTTCTCTTAGCAAGTAATTTTTAAACCTATTTTTCCACTGTTGTTGTTCCTACTAAATTTTTCTTGTTATTTCCATGTTCTGTCATTAGTTTGACCTTAATTCTGATGCCAAATCCAGATGCCAAATTCTGATGCCACACACATATGCAGTGTGTGAGTGTAAAAGACCAAACAATGGCAAGGAGATAGATTTCTTCTGAGAATAAGAAGTTAGATGGTTTAAGTCATCAAATAAGGGAGTTGGTTGGTTCCCCACCAAGGATTCAGTTCAGGCCAAGACAGGATAGAAGTAAGGTTGTGATAGGGGGAGAAATTTGTATTGCTTTTTCACACAGCCTCTGTTTGTAAATTATCACAGCCTCTGGGCCTCGCTTTCTCCATATGTTTAAGGAAGAGATTTTGACTAGAATAAGTCTAAGGGCCCTTCCTATCATTATTCTAGATTTTAAAGGATATATCTGGTCTGTTCTCAAAAACTAAGAATTGCGTAAGTGAATGAATATTTCAAGGTGTGTGGTATACATTCAAAACTAGAACTATTACAGGTACTTGGTCATAAGAGAAAAACATAGGGACTCATCTCATGACTGCAATCCCAACACTGGGCAAAGTTGAGGTAAGAGAAACATCAGTAGTTCAAGGTCATCCTGGATTACATTATGAGTTCCAGGTTAGCCTGGATTATAGAATGAGACCCTCTTTCAAAATAACTTCTTCATCTTCTCTTTCCTTCAGGAGACCTCAGATCTGCACCAAGACTGGATGCCCCAACCCCTGCAGGTCAGTAACCACTGATACAGGCCACAGGAGCACTTGATAGTCCCAGTGGGTGCCCTCTGCTGCTGAAGGGGAGGGAAGACTGAAAAAAAGGACTTTTTCATTGAAAACTTCATCAGGATGGGGATGGAGGGGTGTAGGTTCAGTGGCAGAGTGAAGCCATTTATTGTGGTACATGCTTGTAATCCCAGCTCTGGGTCAGTGGATACAGGTAGATCTCTAGAGATCACTAGTTTGCCAACACATTAATTAGCAAGCTCCAGGCTAATTAAAGATCCTGTCTCAATAAATTTCAGCACCCTGAAAAAAACACCCCTTCCTGGCTTTCACATACATGTGCACACACATGAATACATACAAACAGAAATGGAGAACAACAGTAGAACCTACCTAGGAGCCTTTAGTCACTACCAATCTCACCTTCACTTCAGATACCCCTGCCTTGCTCCACTTTGTGGACGACCATCGAGAGCAGCTGGTGGCCCGAGTGACATCAGTGGACCCTGTCTTGGACAAGCTGCATGGTGCTGTGCTGAGTGAAGAGGAGTATGAGACAGTGCGGGCTGAAGCCACCAACCAAGACAAGATGAGGAAGCTCTTCAGCCTCAGTAGGGCTTGGGACAAGACCGGCAAAGATCAACTCTACCGAGCCCTGAAGGAGACCCATCCTCACCTGATTATGGACCTCTGGGAGGAATGGAGCAGAGACTCCAGGAGTTGGGGGTCCTAATAGCTCAGTAACTGAGATCTGAGTACTCACCTCAAGTCCTGATTTTGCTTGACCTTTTCTCAGTTGCTCCATATGTAAGCAAATTGCTGTCTGAGATGCCTGTCAGCTTGAGATATATGCATAATGCCTCTGCTGGGTATTATGTCTGTGGCCAAGGATGCCTTATAAGCATCTAGATTGCCTCATACTATATTATGCACAAGATGGAACATTAAAATGGTTACAATAATTCCACATGCACCCTTAGAAAGAAACAAGGTAGAAATTTTGCATATCTTAGAGATTCCTTAAATAAAAGTAGAGGGTTAGAAGTGAGCCTGCTTTGTAGACTTAAGGTAGTAATATCTTTGCCTCCTCCTCCCTTTTGCAAAACAAATTTAGTCACAAGTATTTGCTGTATTATATTTAGAGAGTCATTTAATTACAGAATGGCAGACTATACCATAAGACACTATTCTTATTTTTTTAATACAGTCATAATCAAAGCTGAACTAATCTTCCAGAACAGGTGCAAGTAGCTTTCACCAGGACTGGAGGCAGTGCTACCCACTCTGTCAAAGCTCTGAAATAAACTAGACTGAACAGAGCAGAAAAATATCTTTAAACTTGTAACCTGGGAGAGAGGGTGGGGAAATGATTTTAAGCCAGAGGGTCAGATTTTAAGCCAGAAACAACAACAAAAAGACCAGTGATCCCATTTACTATACCAGAGTGGATGGCCAGAGATCTAGGGAAGGGCAAGTCTCCAGCTGAAATCATTTGGTGGTTTCCTAGCTCCATCTTCAGCTATCTCCTGTCCAGGTAGAGAGTCCCAAACTGTAAAATTAATTGGCTGGCATTTTTATCTACGGTATCACAAGGATACCTGGATTTCTGGATAAAATGATAGCTATGAAACATTATCAATGAAAATAACAATCAAAATAATCATATTTCCATTTCTTGCAAGAGCTAGGAACTGAAAATGAAATTACTAAGCCAGGCGAGATCTCTGCAGGGAAGCATGTGGGAGCTGTGAACTGGTAAAGCATGCTCAAAGAAGCTACTGCAGTTAGGGCAATGGAAACTTCCCAGGAAGCATGTCTCCTCTTTTACTGACCTTTTAGGAGCAAAAGTTAAAGCAGAGTGTAGGAACTGGCTAAGGTTTATGGGAACCACCAAGCAATGGCTTACAAAGTCCCTTCCCTCACCTGCTGGCAGAATAAAATATCAAGATTGTTGCTGAAACAGACAGAAACAGCTACAGAAAACCACAACCAATTAAAATGCAGAGTTGTGGATCCCAGATCCAAAGGCTACTTTTATAAAAACCCTCCAGTACTTACAGCTCAGGGAACATTGTGGAAGAGGAGGAAGACTGTAAGAGCCAGAGGACCAGGGAGTTTGCTGTGCAGTTGTGTCTCCTAGAAATGTCAGAAGAAATGCCCATAAAATCTCAACAACATGACTGGTCAAATGTGAGCTGAACAAATATAATACCAGTGGACATACCAAAGTGGGTGTGGGAAAATTCCATGAGGCTTTAGACCTATAGAAAGAACTATAGGCAACTGAGGAAAGCTGGGAGCAGGAGAGGTGGTTTTCCCCAGGGAAGAGCACACCAATTGTGTCTCCATTGACAAACGGTCAGCCTTGAAAAAAAAATACATACAAGTTACATTATACAGACTGAGCAGGTTATATATATTTAGGAATATATATGTATATATGCATGCAATAATAATGAATGTAAAAAGAGGCCATGAATTTGAAAAAGAGTGGGGAGCATATGAGATGGTTAAGAGGGAGGAAAGGGAAGGGAGAAATATTGTAATTATATTACAATCTCGAAAATAAATGTAAATTTAAAAACTTTAACAACTGACTGTTGGTAAGATCAAGGGCTCTCACCCACCCTGCCCCACCCCCACTCCCAGGAGAGAACTGAGAATTACCTCACTCAGCTCAGTGCAGCTGTGGCAGAATTACCTCCAAAAGGTGACAAGTCTTAACTGGTCACAAAAGAATGAATGGTACCAATGCAGTACATATCCCACATATGGCTCTGCAAGTCTAAACTGGAATCACAAAGCATACCTTCCCCAGCAGTGTAATTAGCTACTTAAGACATCAAAGGAAGGTAAGGAATTCAAAACTCATAACACCGTGAAGGAAGTAGTAACCAATGTGTTATCATCTAACCTAACATGCATTTATTATGCTGTCATTTATTTGTTACTTTGCTTGCTTGTTTCTTATAGAGTTTTTTTGTTTGTTTTTTACAGTGTCTGAGACTTTATTATTATTTTTTTAGTTTTGGCATTTTAATCTTCACACTTGCATACCAATTTTGTAAGGGTGTTGCTTTTCTTTGTACATGTCTCAGTTTGGTGTTAGAATTGCTCTGATGTTTCTCAAGCTATTCTACCATGGGGCACTCTCTAGGATTCTTCTTATGCGCAAATCATGTGCTTTTCCTTTCATTTTACCCTTTGTCCTCTTTCTCTATCCCTCATCCCCTCCTCTTTATGCTTTCAGCCAAAACCTTCCATAGATTTACCTTTCTCAAAAATCTGTAGAACCACATGTACACCAAGTTCCTTTCCTAGCTTCTTTTCCAATTTTGATTGCTTTTTTTTTTCAAACTAGAGTCTATTTATACATGGTTCTTCACTTTAGTAGTCACCACCGTTAGGTTTTCTATTGCTGTGAAGAGACACTACGATCATAGCAACTCTTATAAAGGAAAACATTTAATTGAGGTAGCGGCTTACAGTTTCAGAGGTTTAGTCCATTATCATCATGGTGGGGAACATGGCAGCATGCAGGCAGACATGGAACTGGAAAAAAAGCTGCTACATGTTGATATGCAGACAACAGGAAGTAGACTGTCTCACTGGGTGTGGCTTGAGTATATTTGCGACCTCAAAGCCCACCTCCATAGTGACACATTTCTTCAACAAGATCACAGCTCCTAATAGTGTAGGCCATTTTCTTTCAAACCATCACATCCTACTTTCTGGCCCCCAAAGGCTTGTAGCAATACTATAATGCAAAAATGCATTCAATCCAACTTCAAAAGTTCCCGTAGTTTATAACAGGCTCAAAGTTATCTAGAAGTCTGAAGTTCAAAGTCCTTCTGAGATTAATACAATCTCTTAACTGTAATCCCCTGTAAAATCAAAATAGAAAAGCAGGTCACATACTTCCAATATATGATGGCACTGGATATACATTACCTTTCCAAAACATAAGAGTAGAGAACATAGTGAGGAAATATTGGACCAAAGTAAGACCAAAAACCAGCTGGGTAAACTCAAAATTCTACATCTCCATGTCTGATGTCAAAACACTCTTCAGATCTCAAATTCCTTTCAGCTTTATTGACTGCAATACACTTCTGTCTTTTGAGCTGGTTCCACTCCCTTTTAGCAGCTATCCTCAGCAGATATCCCATGGCTCTGGCATCTCCAACATCTGGGGTCTCCAAGGCAATCCAGGCTTCACTTTCAGAGCGTCACACAATGTCCTTTCTAGGCCTCCATTCAGGGACACCCCTGACACATGCCTGGCCTCAGCAGCTTTCCATTGGAAACAATTGAAATGTACAAGGAAAATGTTTTGCAAAACATTTTCCTTGTACATTCCAACTGTTTCTTCTAAAACTTCTTATGAATGCCACTCCCAGAAAATAATATTCTTCAATATTTTAAGGTGCTATTTACCATTTGAGAATGAATAAAGTTAAACTTAACAATGCTTAGCCTAAGTACCACTCTTTCTACACTTTTCTAAACCTCTTTTCTGTAACACAGCTGATGAAATAAAACACACAACTCTCACCTCAAAGGAGATAGTTTATTCTGGAGGCAAATATGAGTGACCATTGCCCAAGAACAGATTTAGGTTACTCCAAATACCATGTTATGATGAAATAATAGTTTCATGAAGTTTTTATAGTAACAGAGCCAAAAAAGTCTTAAGTAAAGACATTTCAAATATGTTGGTGGAAATGTCAGGCAGCCAGGTTACAAGTGGGGGAAAACCTGCTATAGGCCTCAGATTCCTTCTGATGACATTCTTAGTTTTGTGGTTAATAGAACCCGGGGGTCTGTTTATACACTTCAAATAATTTATCTAATAGTTGGGAGATGTTAAGTAACACACAGAAGTAAACAATAAATGGCTATTTAAAGGGCACGTAGCCCAAGACAATCTGTAATTAGACTCTGGGTCTACAACCTTCTAACATCTCTAATATCTCTGCAATACTTTCTAATGTCACTGACATTAGAATCAGCCAGTAATTAGACTCTAGGTCTACAACCTTCCAATATTCTCTAATATCTCTAAAACACTTTCTAATGCCACTGACATTACAATCAGCCAATCAGCCTTTGAAGACTGTTCAAACTAGGGGACTTTAATTCACGGTTCTTCTTATTACCAACTATCCATGTTTTTGTGGCTGTGGAGGCCAAATATAATTTTAAGTATTATTTTATGCTTCTGATTAGTAGGAAGGCTCACTCCTGCGATCTCATATAGAAAATACTTAGTAGTGGGGAAGTAGTCTTTAAGAGAAAAGAATAACTAGTAATGCCATTAAAGGAAAAACTCCCCGATCATGTCATCAAAAATCTATTAGCTATTATAGTAGGACTGATTTATCTTTATTCTAATTTTATACATTTACATATGACATATGATAGAAGTATTATACCTAAGGTTCAGAAATAATCAATAATATTATCTGTCTAAATGAAGTGAGAGAAACATGTATTTTAATCACATACAAATTAGGTATATATAATATATAATTTATCTACAGTTATATGTGCTTCTTGAAATTTTCCATATTTAGAATATTAGAATCCATTATCTTAATTTTAGATTTTCTTTTCTTTGGCCCATTTAATTTTATAGCTATAACCTCATGTGGAGTGTTATTCTAACTCTTAGAAAATATTAGCCTTTAATATTGAAATTAATGTATTTCAGGAGAGCAAAATGACTCATTAGACAAGGGCACATGCTGCCAAGCCTGAGAATCTGAGCTCAATTCCCAGAACACACATGGTGGAAGCACAGAGCTGATTCCATAAGTTACTCTCCAACCTGCACACATAATTGTATGCATGCAGACTAAATAAATAAATGCACGAAGGAGGGGCTTGGACCTGCCTCAGCTGAGTGTAACAGGCTCTGCTGACTCCCCATGGAAGACCTTGCCTTGGAGGAGGTGGGAATGAGGGGTAGGTTGGGGAGGAGGGCTGGGAGATGGGAGGAGGGAGGACAGGGGAATCTGTGGTTGGTATGTAAAATGAATAGAAAATCTCTTCAAAAAAAAAAAAAAAGAAAAAATCAATAGTAGAGAGGCTTCTTTCTGGCTTATGCCTCTAGAAATAAAAAAAAGCCAGGAAATTGTGCTGCCCTGTGTTGTAAATACATGAATTCTGGGTGCTGTACTGGTTTAGAGACAAATAAATGTAATAAAGTAATGTAATTCTTATTTGTGAATAAAAATTTGATCTGTTCTATATTTTTGGTACTGTCACTGGATTCCAGTTTGGAGAAGTTAATGGACAGGCACACCAGAGAAGAAGTCAGATAACAATTCAGGATCATTTTTAATTCTTTGGTAAAATATTACTTATTTGTTTGTATGAATGTTTTGCCTGCATGTGTATTTGTGCACCATGCCTAGTCCCCATGGAGGCCAGAAGGAGGCATCAGATCCTCTGAAACTGGAGTAGCTGATGGTTATGAGCCACCATGTGGGTGCTGGGAATCAAACCCTGTCCTCTGCAAGAGGAACAAGTGCTCTTAACCACTGAACCATCTCTCTGGCCCCCATTTTTAATTCTTTCACAACAGAATCATCCTTTCCCAAGGTACTGAATATTATTTATGGCACTGGGATAAACAAGAGGCCATATTTGTGAGAAGTCAGTATTTTGTAGTATAACCAGATCTTACTATTTTTTATTTAGCAACCAGAAAGGAAAAGGGGACTCTAGGAGGACAAAGTTGACTATAATATTGCCAATTTCCTTTTTATTCCCAAAATATGGCTATTGTTTAACTTTTAATCTTAGATAACTGTACTATATGACACCCTAAATATATACTTAATCAAGAAATATTAGCCCCTAGAGTGTAAAACACCACAAATGTTATTACTATTAGAGATTGTTCTGTGTATAATTTGGATAAGACAATTTGACTCAAATCCTTGAGTGTCTTTAATGAAAGAGTAAATACAGGGAGTTAAAGTTATCTTCAGGTAGCTAGAAACCTCAGTAAACTTTTTAAAGTATTTAATATGCTATATATTAACATATATATATATATATATATATATATATATATATATATATCATATACACAGATTGAGTTCCTTTTGCCAAATAAAATAAGTTTTTCCAGGTTAGCAAGATGGCTAGGAAGGCAAAAGTCCTGGCTGCACAAGCCTGACAATCCAAATTAAATCCCAGACAGACAGACAGATAGATAGATAGATATCTTAGTGATCAAAGTCAGAACTTTGCTCATGCTAGCCAAGCACTCTACCACTGAAGTAAACTCATCCCCAGCTCTTGGGGTTTTTCAAATATAAGGTTTCATTGTGTTGATCAAGTTGGCCTTGAAATAACTAGAGAGCCTAAGCTGGACTCAAATCCTCTTGTCTTAGCTCTCCAAGAGCTGGGATTACAATTGCTTCTATACCCAGCCATAAAAGCATTTTTATGCATAATTGTTTTAAAGCAAAATTTTTACTTTTAGCAGTTGCAGAACAGGAGCTGTCTGTAGCAGCTTGAGAACTCTTTTCAGAGACCTCTACTCAGGTGAAGCCAGGACTCTTAAATGTACCTCAGCAAAGAATTATGGATAAGTCATTATGAAGCAAAGTTGGAGTTTATGAAGAGGTTAGCATAGATTTAATCATCAATTAACAGAAAGAGACACTAATAGAAAAGGAAGTACACACCCAAGTGTAGTTGTGGTCTTCTCAAGAGAGTCCTTTTTAAGTGTCTTAACAATAGCCGTATATACAATCCTGTTACTTCTTAGCTACATTGTTCAAAGAGTTACTAAAGGGCCTTCTCCTTTCCTGTTTTAATAAAATAAAATCACTGTGTAGTCCCTCAGGTGCACTGGATAGGATTACAGTGAATAAGGTAAAGTCATTGGTCACAAGGGTTGCATAGGAGAATTAATACATGTTTTTACAGTAAACAATGTATATAGTCTTGTCAGATTCCAGGAAAATTCAAGTTTACAGCTAAGAAGGTTCAAAACCATATTCTAAAACCATACATGCGTATCCCTTAAACATGTTTATTTCTATTTTAACTTCTTACTTGAAATATTTCTGTGTAAAAGAAATATTGTCTATATGCAAGTCTCCAAAGCAAATTTTAATTGTGACGATTTATTTTCTTTTCACCATCTGTGTTTTATTAACTTGAAACTTTAGAGTTATAAGCAAAAGTTGGTTGCCTAAGGAAAAACAATTGTATATTCAATTTAAAATAAATAAAAGAGTATTTCAGGGGGTTATTGTGCTGGGCCAGCCCCACCCTTTACTGGCCCTAAGATAGCTGGCCCAGCTCTCACTGTATACTACAGAGGAGAGCTGGTCCCATCCCTCAGGGTAGAGCTGGAAAGATGTCTCCACCACTCATCACAGCTGGGTGTGGTACACGTCACCTGGGCACCACACTTGAGCTGACCCTGTTGTCAGGGGCACAGGTGAGCTGGCCCTGAGGGTGTGAGAGCAGGAAAGCTGATCCCACCCTACCTTCCTCTTTCACCCCTTACAGCAGTCAGGAGAGAGGGCCCTGCACCTCATTTGGGCAAAACAGTAGAGCTGGCCCTAGTGGTGTGAGTGTGGGTGAACCAATTCTGAGGACCTAAAAGCAGGAGAACTGGCTTTGCTCCTTGCTGCTGGCTGCCTAGGGTGAGCTAGCTTAGGAATGAGTGCTGGAGAGATTGCCTAGGTAGCCAGGGAGAGCTGGTAGACTGACCAACTCAGCTAACACCCAGGCACAGAACAAGGGCTATGAGTTGGCCCACCCCTAATATCCATACCATCTATGAACTGTCTAGGGGACAAACCTACAGATCCAATGCTATAGGATAACCACCGCACAGGGCAACAAGAGGAGTCCAAGTGAGAGCCCATTACTGGTGGTGAAGCAGAAACCAGAGGCCTCGAGCCAGACCAATGAATCATGGCAATGAACACTTGCAAATAAAGATAAATTGAATAAAGTGTAAACTGTGCGACTCAATGGGCCACATTGCAGCTTCCACTACGAGATTCTCTTTTTTTTCTTTTTTATTTGTTAGTTTAATTTAGTTTTATGTTTTTCTTTTAAATTTTGTTTTGTTTGGTGGAGGGGTTTACAAGATCATAGGGCAGACTCAAGCGGACAGGGATAAAAGAGGGATACAAATGCATGATGTGAAACCCACAAAGAATCAATAAAAGTTTTGTTTTAAAGTGTCTTAAGCCGGGCGGTGGTGGCGCACGCCTTTAATCCCAGCACTCGGGAGGCAGAACCAGGTGGATCTCTGTGAGTTCGAGGCCAGACTGGTCTCCAAAGCAAGTTCCAGGAAAGGCGCAAAGCTACACAGAGAAACCCTGTCTCGAAAAACCAAAAAAATAAAAAATAAATAAAATAAAATAAAATAAAGTGTCTTAAAACACAAGGCTTTGATTCATGCACCTAAAGGGTTTAAAAACTCTTCACAAGTGAAAATGATTTATGCCATTTGAGCATTGGAATGTTTAAGTGCAACACCAGCTTCTTGAAGGAAAAGCAGAGGTCTTTGTTAATTTCTTACTTTAATGTTGCTTCTCTTTTAGATCCCTCCCCAACATGGGTGAGCAACCAAGTCTAGTCTGCAGAGGCCAGAAAAGTGGAGGGTCTGGCCCTGACCACTGATTACAGAATGAGAGCATCCAGGAGGAGGTATTTGTGTTTGGATAGTTTAGTGAAAATTGAGTCACAAAATGTTCCTGTTTGAATCCTTCCATTAAACAAGAAAGAAGAAAGGAAGGAAGCAGGGAGGGAGGGAGGCAGGCAGGAAAGGAGGGAGGGAGGGGTGGAGGGACAGAGGATTGGAGGGAGGGAAGGATGGAGGGAGGGAGGGACAGAAAGTAAGTCTTGACTCTAGTACAGTATAATAGCATTAGTAGCCATTCAGATTCCACTGGTGAGCACAGAAGGTTGAGTAGAATGAAAGAAATTACCAGAAGGGGAAAGAAAGACAAAGAGAACCCAGGAAAGATGACCATCACCACCACTGTCACTGCCTGCACCCACATATACTGCGTGCTTAAGTACAGAGCTTGTGTATAGTGATTAAGGTAAAGCTTCCAGCAGGGAAGTCCAGCTTCCACCACTAGAAAATGTACTGCAGCCACCACAGTCTCTTTGTGTGCCCCTTTCTGTCCATTACCAAGAAATCCACAAGCTCTTAGCTACTGTGTGCCTCATCTACAATGGAAGGAGAGGCTCTCAGACTTTCACTGGAGAGATTCATCTGTGCATTGAAAATTCTCTGCAGACCCACTCTGCATCATGTATTATTTGGAGATCAGCTGACTAGCAGTGAATAAAACAATCTTCACGACATCAGGAAGACAGGTACCAGTTCTCCCACAAATCTGTGTAATTGTACCTAGGGTTAGTATGTGAATGGTAATGATTAGTCTAACCAAAGGTGCTGAGCTGAGCTCCAAATGATTGGAAGGCTCAAGAGCTGAGCTGAAAAGAGGCTCATTCCAGGCAGAGGTAGAGGCTGTAAGGTAAGAGGCAGCTCAACTGCTCTAAGAAATGGGAACCCAGTTTGTGCAGCAGTGCTTCTCATGGAGCCATAAGCACTAGACAATGCCCAGAAGTTCAATAGACATGTAGCTTATTGGGCTCCAATCATAACCACTGAAGCAAAAGAAAGCATCTCTGGGGTGGTTCTATCTTCCTTCAGTGGACTCTGTGTTGATAAGCTGTCCAGGAGATATTTAAGCACATTGACTTTGAAAGCCACTGACCAATGGACACTGAACAGAAAGACAGTGACGCAGTAAGGTTAGAGGAGAACAGGAGCCAGAACAAGGCCCTTTGAACCATGCTAAGAATATTATTTTCCCTCCAGAAGCAATGAAGAGATTAGTCCTTTGGCAGTAAAGGAATAGATTGGACTCGTATTTTAAGATCACCTACTGAAGCTGAAGGAATGGCTCAGTCATTAGGAATTTGCTCTTCCAGAGGACCCAAGCTTTGTTCTTGGCACTTGTACAAAGCAACCTATAACTGCATGTAACTCCAGATCCAGCAAAATCTGATTCCCTTGGCCTCCCCATGTACCCCCACACACATATACACACACCAATAATAATAATAACAAACCTTAAAATCACTTACTGTGTAGAAAGTAGTCTAGCAGAGAACAACAAAAAAGCAGAGAAGTCATTTGAAAGACTTAGCAGATCACAGATGTTAGCTATCAGACTAGAATGGAAGTCATAGAGGCAGAGAGTGGAAAATTGAAAGGAGGATGTGTTGAGAGAAATTGTCAAGGTGATCATCTGCCAGAACGAGTGACTTTAGAATACCAGAGACTGGGTAATTTACAAAGAACACAGATTATTTCTTACAGTTCTAGAGATTTAGAAGTGTAGGATCTAATGTCTTGTATCTGGGGATTGCATTCTGTGTCTTCCCATGGGAGAAAAAGAAATAATAGGAACAACCGCCCAACTAGTCAGAATATCTGCCCAACTAGTCCCCAGTTGCCGGCCAGCAGACAGGACTCCTGAGGGAAGGCTCCTTGTACACCAAGACCACTCAGCAGCAGACCATGTAATCTACACACCCTGCTCCCATTCCCATCTACCTGAGACCCCAGCCACTTCCTGAGGCCTGGAAACCAATCACCAGCTCTATTGGGACCTAGAGTTCTCATCAGGTCTAGAGAGAGAGTTCTCATTGGACAAAGGGCTGTCATTGGGCCAAGAGTAACCTCAGCAGACAGGGAATCTGCCAGCCCTCATAAGACCAAGAGTAGCTTTCTGAGAAGTAGAATCTGCCACCTCTCATTGGACCAAGAGAGGCTTCCTGAAACACAGAATCAGTCAGCTCTGACTGGACCAAGAGTCCTGAGAAGACCAAGAAAGCATCTGTGACTCACAGAATCAACTAGCTTGGGTTGATCCAAGAGCTGCTCTCTGAGACACAGAATCTACCTGCTCCAATAAGACCAAGACCCAGAATAGCCCCCTGAGACACAGACACAACCAATAGCAACTCACTCAGACACAGGTACCTCTTACACCCATTAGAGGAGGAGATGGGCAAACGTCAAGGCAGAAGTACATACAACAACATAAAGAGCAATACAGTACCACCAGAATCTAGTCCTCCTCCAACAGCAAGACCTGAACATCACAGGGTAGAAGAAGCAAAAGAAATCGACCTTAAGAATAGCATCATGAAGATGCTAGAGGTCTTTCAAGAAAAAATGAAAAATGAAATTGAGGAAAAGATAAACAAAAAGTGGAAGAAATCAATAAAGAAATTGAGAAAAAGACAAACAAAACTTGGAAGAAATAGAGGAAAAGACAAATAAAAAATTGGAAGAAAACAATAAATCCCTTAAAGAAAACCATGAAAAAAACAATTAAACAGGTGAGGGAAACATTCAAGACCTGAAAAGGGAAATACAAATAATGAAAAAGACACAATCAAAGGAATGCTGGAAATAGAAAATCTGAGTAAATGAACAGGAACTAAAGATACAAACATAACCAACAGAATACAAGAGATGGAAGAGAGAATCTCTGGTATAGAGGATAAAATAGAGGAAATGGATTTGTCAGTCAAAGAAAATACTAAAGCCAAAAAAGTCATAACACAAAATGTCCAAGAACTCTGGGACACCATGAAAAGACCAAACCGAAGAATAATAGTGATAGAGGAAGGAGAAGAATACCAACTCAAAGACACCGAAAATATATTCAACAGATCATAAAAGAAAACCTTCCCAACTTAAAGAAGGAAATACCTATGAAGATACAAGAAGCCTATAGAACACCAAACAGACTAGACCCCCCAAAAAAAAGTCCCCTTGCCACATAATAATTAAACAAGTAAGCATACAGAATAAAGAAAGAATATTAAGAGCAGCAAAGGAAAAAGGCCAAGTGACTTATAAAGGCAAACCCATCAGAATAACACCCGATTTCTCAATGGAGACTTTGAAGGCCAGAAGGACCTGGACAGATGTAATGCAGACATTAAAGAGACCATGGATGTGAGCCTAGACTAATATACCCAGCAAAACTTTCAATCATCATAGAAGGAGTGAACAAGACATTCTAAGACAAAACCAGATTAAAACAATACCTATCTATAAACCCAGCCCTACAGAAAGCACTAAAAGGAAGTGCTTCCAACCTAAGGAAGTCAGACACACCCACAAAAACACAAGCAATAGATAACCCCATAGCAGTAAATCCCATAGAAGAGAAATACACCCACACTACCACCAAAAGATAACAGGAACTAACAATCACTGGTCATTAATATCCCTTAATATCAATGGACTTAATTCACCTATAAAAAGACACAGGCTAACAGAATGGATATGAAAGCTGGACCTATCTTTCTACTGCATACAAGAAACACACCTCAATTTCAAAGATAGACACTACCTCAGAATAAAAGGCTGAGAAAAGTCTTTCTAATCAAGTGGTCTTAAGAAGCAAGCTGGTGTAGCCATCCTAATAACCAGCAAAATAGACTTCAAACTAAAATCAATCAAAAGAGATCAAGAAGGACATTATACACAAATCACAGGAAAGATCCACCAAGATGAAGTTTCAATTCTGAACATTTATGCCCCAAATACAAGGGCACCCACATATGTAAAAGAAACATTACTAAAGCTTAAATCACATATAAAACCCCACACATTAATAGTGGGAGACTTCAACACCCCTCTGTCACCACTGTACAGATCTGCAAAATTGAAACTTAACAGAGAAATAAGGGACTTAACCGATGTTATGACTCAAATGGACTTAATCAATATCTACAGAACATTCCATCCTAACAAAAAAGAATATACCTTCTTCTCAGCACCCCATGGAAACTTCTCTAAAATTGACCACATACTTGGCCACAAAGCAACTCTCAGAAGATACAAAAAAAAATTGGAATAACCTCCTGTGTTCTATCAGACCACCATGGTTTAAAGTTAGAATTCAACAACAAAAAAATTACAGAAAGCCTACAATCTCATGGAGACTTAATAATGCTCAACTGAATCACCAAAGGGTCAAGGAAGAAATAAAGAAAGAAATTAAAGACTTCCTAGAGATCAATGAAAATGAATATACCACATACCCAAACTTATGGGACACAATGAAAACAGTGCTAAGAGGAAAATTCATAGCACTAAATGCCCACATAAAGAAGTTGGAGAAATCTCACACTAGTGACTTAACAGCACATCTGAAAGCCCTAGAACAAGAAGAAGCAAAGTCACCTAGGAGGAATAGATGCCAAGAAATAATCAAATTGAGAGCTGAAATCAATAAAATAGAAACAAAGAGAACAATACAAAAAATTAATGAAACAAAGAGTTGGTTCTTTGAGAAAATCAACAAGACAGACAAACCCTTATCCAAACTAAACAAAAGGCAGAGAAAGAGCATCCAAATTAGCAAAATCAGAAATGCAAAGGGAGACATAACAACTCACATTGAGGAAATCCAGAGTATCATCAGAACATACTTCAAAAACCTTTACTCCACAAAGCTGGAAAATCTAAAAGAAATGGATAATTTTCTGGATATGTAACACATACCTAAGTTAAATCAAGACCAGATAAACTATTTAAATAGACCAATAACCCCTAAGAAAATAGAAACAGTCATTAAAAGTCTCCCAACCAAAAAAAAAAAAAATCCCAGGACCAGATGGTTTCAACACAGAATTCTACCAGATCTTCAAAGAAGAGCTAATTCCAATACTCTTTAAATTGTTCCACACAATAGAAACAGGAGAAACATTACCAAACTCCTTCTATGAGGCTACAATTACCCTAATTCTCAAGCCCAACAAAGATGCAACAAAGAAAGAGAACTACAGACCAATCTCCCTCATGAACATTAATGCAAAAATACTCAATAAAATATTGGCAAACAGACTCCAAGAACACATCAAAACAATTATCCACCATGATCAAGTAGGCTTCATCCCAAGGATGCAAGGGTGGTTCAGCATATGAAAGTCTGCCAATGTAATACACCATATAAACAAACTGAAAGAAAAAACCACATGATCATCTCACTAGATGCTGAAAAGGCCTTTGACAAAATCCAACATCCCTTCATGATAAAGGTCTTGGAGAGATCAGGAGTACAGGGAACATACCTAAACATAATAAAGAAAATTTACAGCAAGCCAACAACCAACATCAAAGTAAATGCAGAGAAACTCAAAGCGATCCCACTAAAATCAGGAAGAAGACAAGGCTGTCTGCTCTCCCCATACTTGTTCAATATAGTACTTAAAGTTCTAGCCAGAGCAATAAGACAACACAATGAGATCAAGGGAATACAAATGGGAAAGGAAGAAGTCAAGCTTTCACTATTTGCAGATGACATGATAGTATACATAAGTGACCCCAAAAACTTGACCAAGAACTCATACAGCTTGTAAACACCTTCAGCAATGTGGCAGGATACAAGACTAACTCAAAAATATCAGTAGCCCTCCTATATACAAATGACAAATGGGCTGAGAAAGAAATCAGAAATACATCACCCTTTACAATAGCCACAAGTGATATAAAATACCTTGGGATAACTCTAACTAAACAAGCAAAAGACCTGTATGAAAAGAACTTTAAGTCCCTGAAGAAAAATTGAAGAAGATGTCAGAAAATGGAAAGATCTCCCATGCTCATGGATAGGTAGGATTAACATAGTAAAAATGGCAACCTTACCAAAAGCAATCTACAGATTTAATGCAATCCCCATCCAAATCCCAACACAAATCTTCACAGACCTGGAAAGAACAATACTCAATTTCATATGGAAAAACAAAAAACCCAGGATAGCCAAAAGAATCCTGTACAATAAAACAACCTCTGGAGGCATCACGATCCCTGACTTCAAGCTCTACTATAGAGCTACAGTAATAAAAACAGCTTGGTACTGGCATAAAAACCAACATGTGGACCAATGGAACAGAACTGACCCTGACAAGACCCTGACATTAATCCGAACACCTATGAACATATGATTTTCAACAAAGAAGCCAAAACTATACAATGGAAAAAAGAAAGCATCTTCAACAAATGGTGCTGGCATAACTGGATGGCAACATGTAGAAGACTGTAAATAGGTCCATATCTGTCACCATGCACAAAACTTAAGTCCAAGTGGATCAAAGACCTCAACATAATCCAGTTACTCTGAACCTGATAGAAGAGAAAGTAGGAAATAGTCTTGAACACATTGGCACTGGAGACTACTTCCTAAATATAATACTAGAAGCACAGACACTGAGAGAAACAATTAATAAATGGGACCTCTTGAAACTGAGAAGCTTTTGTAGGGCAAAGGACATGGTCAACAAGACAAAATGACAGCCTACAGAATGGGAAAAGATCTTCACCAACCCCATATCTTACAGAGGGCTCATATCCAGAATATATAAAGAACTCAAGAAATTAGACATCAAAATACCTAGCAGTCCAATTTAAAAATGGGCTATAGAACTAAACAGAGAATTCTCAACAGAAGAAACTCAAATGGCTGAAAGACATTTAAGGAATTGCTCAACATCCTTAGTCATCAGGGAAATGCAAATCAAAATGACTATGAGATACTATCTTATACCTGTCATAATGGCTAAGATAAAAAACACTGAAGACAGCTTATATGTTAGAGAGGATGTGGAGCAAGGGGAACACTCCTCCACTGTTGGTGGGAATGCAAGCTTGTACAGCCACTTTGGAAATCAATATGGTGCTTTCTTAGAAAATTGGGAATCAACCTCCCTCAAGACCCAGCTATACCATTCTTGGATATATTCCCAAGGAATGCTCAATCATACCACAAGGACACATGCTCAACTATGTTCATAGCAGCATTATTTGTAATAGCCAGAACCTGGAAACAACCTAGATGCCTTTCAACTGAAAAATGGACGAATAAAATGTGGTACATATACATAATGGAGTACTACTCAGCAGAGAAAAACAATGACAACATGAGGTTTGCAGGCAAATGGGTAGAACTAGAAAAAATCATCCTGAGTGAGGTAACCCAGACTCAGAAAGACAAACGTGGTATGTACTCACTCATAAGTGGATACTAGATGTAAAGCAAAATGTAAACAGACTGCAACTCACAATTCCAGGGAGGCTACCTAGTAAAGAGGACCCTAAGAAAGACACAGGGATTACCCAATGACAGAGAAATGAATGAGATCTACATGAGAAAACTGGGGGGGGGGGATTTGAGGGCAAGGTTCAGGGGTAAGAGAGCTTAGGGGAGTGGGAGGTCCCAGCTGGATCAGGAACAGAATGGGAGAATGGGGAGGGAGACACCATGATGAAAGTAGACCCCAGGGGAATAGGAAGTTGCAGAGTGCTAGAGAGGTCCCCAGAAATCCATAAAGATGACTCCACCATGGACTACTGGCAATTGTCAAGAGAGTGTCTGAGCTGACCTGCTCTGGTAATCAGATGGCCGAACACCCTAGCTGTCATGATAGAACTCTCATTCAGTGTTTGATGGAAGCGGATGCAGAGATCCACAGCCCAGCTCCAGGTGGAGCTCCAGAAGTCCAATCAGCAAGAGAGAGGAGGGACTGTGTGAGCAAGAGATATTGAGACCATGATTGGAAAAAGCACAGGGACAAATAGCCAAACTAGTGGAAATGCATAAACTGTGAACCAATAGCTTAGGAGCCCCCATGGAACTGGAGCAGGCACTCTGGATAAGTGAGACAGTTGATGAGCCTGAACTGTTTGGGAGGCCCCCAGGCAGTGGAGCCGGGACCTGTCCTTGGTGCATGGGCTGGCTTTTTGGAGCCTGGGGCCTATGCTGGGACACTTTGCTCAGCCTTGGTGTAGGGAGGAGGAGACTGGACCTGCCTCAGCTGAGTCTACCAGGCTGGACTGACTCCCCAGGGAAGACCTTGCCTTGGAGGAGGTGGGAATGGGGGGGGTGATTTGGAGGGCAGGGCTGGGGAGTGGGAGGAGGAGGATGGGGGAATCCATGGCTGATATGTGAAATTAAGTTAATTATAAAATAAAAATATTAAATAAATAAAAAATTACTAAAAAAATATGTATAAGAGAACAAGACAGAGCCAAACTCCTTTTTATCCCAATCTCATACTTATTACAAAGAATCCATTTCTGCAATGATAGCTTATACTGTTCTTGAAGGCAGAACCTTCATGAACTTATCACTTCTTAAAATTCTCCTGCCTCTGTACATTGTTGTATAAGACACTAAATTTGTGATACAGTTAACACTGAAGGACACTTTCAAATCACAACATTGCTGGGGGAGTGAGTTTGATGCTCAGTTGTGCTCAGGGATTAGTTGGTTTTGTGCTCTGTGACTGGTTGATTTTCATGCTCAGAGATTGGTTGGATTTCAATTCCTGAGTTGGTTATGGGGAGAGGGTTCTTTCACTGACCCCTTTTACATTACAGTGTCAAACTGACAATAAACCAAGAAGCACATTGTCTTAGTGTCTTTTTCCCACTGCTGTTATAAAAATACCCTAACAAAAGCAACTTAAGGTAAAGTGGGCTTATTCTGACTCAGTTCCAAGGAGATACAGTCCATGACAAAGAAGGCATGGAAGCAGGAATGTGAGCCTGGATGGTCATATTACATTGGCAGCCAAGAAGCAGGAACAAAGCAAATAGTGGAATAGGGCTATAAAAGCTAAAGACTCAGCAGTAGTGAAGTGATGTGCTTTCTCCAGTAAGGCTCCACCTCCTAAAGGTTCCATGACCTTCCCATACAGTGCCAACAACTGGGTCCAATCACATGATCCTATGGGGAATATTTCACATTCAAACTAATATCCCTCCCCTGGTCCTTGTAGACTCATGGCCATCTCATGATGCAAAATTCATTTAGTCCAACTTTAAAAGTTCCCATATCCTTTAATAACCTCAATGTTGTTCCAAAGTTTAAAGTTCAAAGTCTTTTTTTAACTCAAGGCAATCTCTTAACTGTAATTTTCTAAAATAATTTAAAACATATTATACACTCTCAGCATACACTGACACAGAGTAAACATTCCCATTTCAAATAGCAGTGGGAGGCATCGTGGGGCATGCTTGAACCAAAGCAAAACTACAATAAATTTACATGGAAAACACCAGATTATTGGTGAAATTATTAAGGCCACTCCACATAGTTAAAAGGGAGGTTTATTTAGTAGTGTAACTTACAAGTGAAGGGATAGGTAGGTTGCAGGGTCTGGGAAAGTTGTGTCGCAGTCCGGTGGTGTTCTCTGGAGAACTCTGCTTGGTCTACCTCCAGCATCCAGGGTCCAGGAACCAAGAGAGCCAGCGCATCTGGATCTTGGGTCTCCAGGGTCCTCTCTTGGCCCCGCCTTGTAGACGTGACAGTTACTGAAGCCTCAATGGGAGTTGGAAGTTCCAGGTCAAGGTTGGAATGGCTACCCACTACACCAGATCTTGTATCTTCATTTCTAGCACCTGGGGCATATGATGGAATCAACTCAATTCCAAAGAGATTAGGCAATCTCATTTCTCCAGCTTTGCTGCCTATGACATGTCTAGCCTCTCTCTTGGCCTGCTTCCAATCTCTGTACACAGCCTCCTTTGGCAGACATTCTACAGCTCTGGAATTTCCAACATCTTGAAGTTCCTATTACAATGAAAGTTTTACCTTCACAGCTTCACACAATGGCCTCTCGGGGTCTCATTGTAGGATTCCATAGGGACATGCTGTACATTGCTTGTCTTCAACAGCTCTCTATAATCATGGAATAAAACTTTGTGACCTCTTCATCTTCTACCTTTCAAATCTAAAACTAATACAGTATAGAAGATTTCACCAAGTTCTGCCATCTTGAGATGGATCCTGGCCCCCTTGGACCACAGACATTGCAGTTTCTGTCTGCTTTTGCTAGGAAAAATTTCCTTGGGCAGTTGCTTTCCAGGATCAGGGAATCTCTTTGGCATTTTGAGCTTAGACTCTTTTCTTTAAATGAATTCATATTTTCATAAGTTGAAGCCTTCAATGGATTCCTACTCTCAATGCTTCTTTCTCATTGTACTGATCATAACTTAGTTGGTTTGAAAATTTAAAGGTTATTAAAATTCCTAAGGTCAAAATTCAACATTCAGATAGAACTGATGTCTAATTCTCTGTTTACAACCATAAAATCTCTTAAATATTAATCTGCTTGTAATATTGTCTTTTTACTAGGTAAAATATTAAAAAAATAATAAATACATTTATCTTAGTGCTAAATATGTTTTCATTATGTGAAGCCTCCACTTGTTGGAGAGCCACTGCCCTAATATTAGGAGAAGTTCTATTTAAAATAATTATTCCTACCAGGGAATGTAGGAAAACAGAAATAAAAAGAGGACATGACTGCTACTAAGGAGTTGAAAGGAAAAATTTTGTTGTAGACATGAGGGAGAGCATAACCAGAGGCATCTGGAATGGTCCAGACTGAAGATGACTGGCCAACTGAACCAGGCCATGTGAGGATAGTGGGGAGGAGAGAGGAGAGAGGCTGAAGCTAAGAGGCCAGGAGGACAGGAACCAAGAGCAGTGGCCAAGAGGCAAAGAGATTAAAAGACCGAGCAACCAAAAAGACTGGTTATATAGTGAAGAGCAACTGGGGGATTGGAAGTGGAGATTAGGGACTGGCGAGGCTGAGGGTACGGGGTGGGGTATGCCAGACAGGATGATTCTGTAATAGGTAGGGACTGAGGGAGACTGGTGACCAGAGTTTGCTTTGATATACTAAATAGGCACCTAAGCCCTTTGTCCTGAGTTTGAGACCTAACATCCTAGCCTTTTGTTGATGGTAAAAGGGCAATGTAGTCTTTCCTATAATTACTTCCAGATGAAATTGGGGTGTCATTAATGGGGGGCCAAGAAAGCTGGAATTATGGTTACTGGATGGATCAAAGGATGGGCTGTGGGACATCTATTTTGATCACTGCTTCCTGCCCAGATTCTGCAGGACCACCTGGGGCTAGCCACTTTGGATTATTTTGTAATGCAGAGGCTCAAGTGGGACATTCCTTCAGAAGCATCTAGGGCTGGTGTAGCACAAATCTTAAATGGTCTTATTAATAAGATCAAACCCAGAGCCAGGTATTGAGTTAAAGCTGGAAGATAAGAGAAACAGAACAAGCCACAGCTTCCTCACTTCACCAATTCCTCAGCTGATCCTATTTCCTCAGACTGGAAGCCTCTGAGTCCTCATCCAAATGGATCTCAGCTGAACTGCTGCTAAAAGTCTAAAAGCTTAACCAGGCTAGTCCCTGGTTTTCACGCCTTTTATACCTTTCTGCTTTCTGCCATCACTTCCTGGGATTAAAGGCGTGAGTCACCATGTCTGGCTGTTTCCAGTGTGGCTTTAAACTCAAAGAGATCCAGATGGATCTCTGCCTCCCAAGTGATAGGATTAAAGGCGTGTGCTACCATTGTCTAACCTCTGTGTTTAATATTGTGGCTGTTCTGTTCCCTGACTCCAGATAAGTTTATTAGAGTGCACAATATTTGGGGAAACACAATACCACCACAGGCTGGCACATTTGGAGTAGTTTGTAGTCTTCAGTTGATTGGAAACCTGCTGGGACAGATATAGACTAGAAACAGAAGGTAAAGTTATGGAGCTTAGGAGAAAGTTTTTATCTTGAGTATATGCTTGAAACTTCTGGGCCCACGGTCCTGGTAGTTGGAAAAGAAGAGTCTCAAGACCAGGGAAAGGGGGAGAGATCCCACCCTCAGGAATAGGCAGGTGGGAAAACTTAGGCTGTTGACAAGAGTACTTTTCTGGAATCCATTTGACCTGTGAGAAATGAATCCAAGCCAACTCCCTGAAGCTTACATGAACTTTTTGGAGAAGCATTTTCAAGTCTATACTTAGAATACAACCACAGGAAATTTAAAATTTTAAGCTTGTGAGTATTTTAAAATTAGTGCTTTATCAGGGCTAGATTAACAGCTTATCAGAACTCCAGTGGTTAATGTTATAACTCTGAACTTTGAACTCTTGGTATAACAATAGCATACAGAGGGAAAGAAGTCTGAAACATTTTTATTTCTTACATATCTTAAATCATTTCCTTAAGCCTTTACAACTTGCATTTACATACCTTAGAACACTTTCTTAGCCCCTCAGAACTTACATAACCTTTAAAACTTTTTTCTAACCAATTATTTACCTTGATACACCATTTAAAGGTATATTAGAAAGATACTTTGAAACCTGTTTTATGAGTTTGTCTTTATCAATGTGAAGTCTGGCACCAAGGTAAACTGTCCGGGCCTGCCTTTCTCAGCAGGAGACCTAGCAGCTCTAGAAAAGTGAGGCTTGATTGACATATGGAATGAACTGACAAGGCAGCCATAGACTTCCAGAATGAGTTGGTATGCTTGCTGCTGTTAAAATGACAAAGCTACAGTTAGCCTAGCTTTCAATGCTATCAGAGATCTGAGAAGCAAAAAGTGTAATCCAAATGGCAAATACACAGCAACTTAAATGACAGAGACTTGCCTACTCTCCAGGTAGTTACCTTAGGCTCCTGTGGTCTTAATGGCTTCATTAGAGACAGAAATAGTCAGTCTTTGGCTGTCATACTGTACAGCGTTACATCTTCAGTTACCGCTTTGTACCTGTGGGCAGCATCTGCCTTTGGCTGCCAGATCCAGAAGGTCTGAGAGATTTTCCTGTGGATGAGATAGTTAGGAAGATTGGTCTACCTTGACTTAGGCAGAGTATGGCAGTTAACCCAACAGTATCCACACTTTCTTCAGAGTCCTGGTGGCAGATGAGGCATAGGGCAGTTTTGCCCAGTGGCCAGATTACCACAATCCAGGCAAAGTTATCATGTCCCCTCTGTCTTCTTTGGAGACTTCAGGGTTGCCACTAGGAGTTGGCATTTCTGTCTATTGTGGTAAGCCTTTTTTGTTTTTTTTTTTTTTTTTTTTGTTTTGTTTTTTGAGGCAGGTTTTCTCTGTGTAGTTTTGGTGCCTGTCCTGGAACTCCCTCTGTAGACCAGGCTGGTCTCAAACTCACAGATATCCACCTGCCTCTGCCTCCTGAGTACTGGGATTAAAGGAGGGCATCACCACTGCCTGGTATGGTAAGCTTTTTTATTAAACATTTTGGATTCAGCAAATCTCTAAAGAGTTGGAGGACCATCTCTTAAGTACATCTGAGCTAACAAACTTTATTTGATTTTAGTTACTTGCTTTAGGCTTAACCTTTTGAAAACACATACAGGAGCTGAATAAAGCTTGTCACTAAATGAATTACATAACAGCTTACAAGTTAGTGTTTTTATAAGATTTGGATTATATAGCTTTGTCCCTATTAAGTTTGAGCCTTAAAAATTTGAGTTGAAGAGTTAATTAAGACCCTTTAACATCAAAATAAAACATTAAACCATAAATGTAGCCCATAGGTAGACTGGGAACTTTACAAAACCATAAATACAGTTCACAGAGAGACTGGGAAATGTGCCTTTTCAGATCCTTTTTAGCACACCATTACAAAATATCAGGTTTTTTTTAATGACTCAGTTAGCAAAGACAAGCAGGCTAGACATATATTATTGTGAACCTGAGTAGATCTTAGGAATTAAAAAAAATATGTTGTTACTTATTTAAATTTTCTAGAAGTCTGGTATTGAGCAGTTAGCAAGGATATACATAGATAGATAGACATACATCTCTAAGTCACTTTTTGTTAACACATATGCTAAAATTGGAGTAATACAGAGAAGATTAGCATGGTCCCTTCACAAGGATGACATGCAAATTCGTGAAGCATTCCACATTTTTATACTTACAGTTAAGAAGTCTAATGAAGCCTACTACCTGGTTCAAGACCTCTGGTTCATTAACTCTGCAGTGGTCCCCCTTTATCTTGTGCTCCCCAATCCTTATACACTTCTTTTCACTATCCCTTCAAGAACCTCCCATTTCTCAATTCTGGATCTCAAGGACACTTTCTTCTCTATTCCTCTCAGCCCTCAGTCTAAAAATATTTTCACTTTCACCTGGACTGACCCTGACACTCACCTTTCCACACAGCTCACCTGGACTGTCTTGCCACAGGGATTCAGAGACAGCCCACACCTATTTGGTCAGACCCTAGCCTCTGACTTGCTCTCTTTGTCTCTCCCTGGCTCTAAACTCATACAGTATGTAGATGACATTCTACTCTGCAGCTCGTCATTATAAGTTAGCCAAACTAACACCTCTGTTCTCCTAAATTTCTTGTCCAGCCAGGGTTATAGAGTCTCGCCTTCCAAGGTCCAGCTGTCCATTCCTCAGGTCACCTATTTGGGTCTAACCATTACTCCAACCCACAAGGCCATTACTTTAGATGGAAAGCATCTAATCCAGTCTCTTGTAGTCCCCTCTACTAAACTCGAGATTCTATCGTTTCTGGGAATAGCTGGCTTCTTATGATCCTGGGTCCCATCTTTTTCTCTTCTTGCTCATGCCTTATATGAGGCATTTCTTGGCTCCCTGCATGAACCCCTTCTTCACTCCATTACTAAATATTTCCAGAAGCTCCAACAGGCTCTCCTCCAGGCCCTAGCACTTCATCTCCCAGACCTAATTCATCCTTTCTCCCTCTATGTAACAGAAAGAGAGGGATATGCCCTTGGGACCCTTGGGCACCAGCTGGGACCCTCCTTTGTTCCTGTAGCATACCTGTCAAAAAACTAGACCTTACCCCTCAGGGATGGGCACCTTGCATATGTGCTTTATCAGCTGCTGAGCTCCTTACTCGTGAGTCAAAGAAACTAGCCTTTGGGTCACCCATCTATGGGGAACTTCAGGGGTTCCAACTCTTCTATAGCCCTTTCCCAGGTTCCAGGAGAATCTATGACCAGCTGATAACCTAGTCTTTGACAATGTTAAATGAATCTATATACATGAAACTCTTTAGTCCATTCACTTTATTTTTCTGAGTCAAGATTCTATCTACACAGCTTCAGTTCTATTCTCACAATCTGCTCCTCTCTGTCCCTTTTCCTCCTGTCCCAGTCTAGTTCTAACTAAGCTCTTTTTTCCTTGTCTTCATCTTCATCTTCATTTCTCTATCTTGGTTCCTTCTCCTTCCTCCTCTGGAACTGGTCTCAGCTCTACTCGCAGCCTGACTCTTATGATACAATGCAAAAGCTTACAAGGTTTCTACAAGAGCTATTATAGCCAGCTTCATTTGCAACCCAAAAGGGGAGTGAATAGAAGAGGTGGGGTCAGATAAGGCCTGGAATAAGTCAGAAAGGGAATTTATGTGCTCAAAATACGTTCTCATAAGTGGTTAGGTGAAATGTTACAAGTCTATCATAAATGTGCTCAAACTACAATCTTACAGGTGGTTAGGTAAAAGAGTCCATAAGTCATTAAAATAAAACTGTCTCTATTTTCCTATGCCACCATATACTGGCAGAGTGGGGTAACTTTGCTCAGAGCTAGGAAAACCTGTCTCAAAGCTACCTTGCACCTAGTATGCAAAAAAAAAACTTTTATTCTGAGTCAATTTCTCTGGAATGCCACTTAGCCTGTGAGAGGAAGGAGGGTCTGAGCTTCATTAGCACAAGAAACAAAGCTATGTACCTTGTCTCCAAGGCAGTGTCTCTGGAATGATGTTTACCTTAATTCAGGAGACTGCTTGCCATTGGCCTAGGATGCTAGGTAAAATACATTGTTAAAAGTTCTTGGGGAAGTTGTGAGTGCACGTGAAATTCATAGCAGAAGACAGCTGATAGGTTAATAAAGCTGAATAACACCAAATACTCCTTGAGATTTGGGTTCCTCTGGAAGAATGCCTTGATTTTTCCAGGTATAGCTTTATTATATTCAGCTGAATTCTTACTACAATCCTGCAGCTCATAACACCCACCATTATCTTTTTCCGCCATGACCTGTCCCATCTCTTAACTTATAAAGGCTTACAAACTTTACCTCCTTCCGAAGTTCTTTCTCTCCAAGTGGCACACTTATTTTCTAAACTTTCACATCCCTTAATATCTCAAGACTCCCCCCTCTACCTAATACTGACTATTCTCCATCTCATTCCTGCACCAAAAACCCTAGAGGAACTATTGCCCTATTCTTCACATATACAGGAGGGCACATTGCCTTGGGCCTCTTATACCTGGTACACAGATGGCAGATGGCAGCTCCTTTTTACATGAGGGGAACTGTAAAGCAGGCTATGCGATAGTGTCAGATACTGGGGTGGTTTAAGCACAGGCATTCCCCACCCACACTACTAACCGTCAGGCTGAACTAATAGCTCTCACCTGAGCCTTCCAGTTAGCACAGGGACAATCCCTAAATGTTTATACAAACTCCAAACACGCTTCTCACATCCTCCAGTCCCACACTGCAATCTGGAAAGAGCATGGGCTTCTTACAGCAAAAGGAGGATCCATATCTAACACAGGCCAAATAATGGTGATGCTAAAAGCCTCCCATCTCCCCAAAGCTATACAAATTACTCACTGCCAGTCTCATCAGACTGACAGCTCCATCATCTCTAAGGGAAATAACTGGGCCAACCAGTCGGCTAGGACAGCGGCCCTCCAGGTTCCAGATTCACCCTGCCCACCACAGGGAATCCATACACTACAACCCACATCCTCACAGTCACCCCCTGACACTTGGCAAATTCTGTCCTATCTACATCAGCTCTTCCACCCTAATAGTCAGGCTCCATCTCATTTTGTCAAGGCTGACCTACAGCCTACCTTTGAGGACTTACAGTTCTAAAGGACTATTACTTACTCTTGTAAAATTTGTCAAAAGTCAAATCCCAACTCCAAATATTGGAGCCAACCTTTTCCCACCCACCAAGCTAGGGGCTCTCTTCCAGGAACTGACTAGCAACTCAATTTTACCCATATGCCCACTGTCAGACAAATTAAATATCTTCTCTTGCTTGTAGATGGATTCTTTCTCAAGCTGGGTGGAGGCTTTTCTGGTTTCTAATAAATGGGCTCAGACAGTCTCTAATCTCCTTCTTTGAGAGATTATCCCCCAATTTGGGATTCTTGCCTCTTTCTAGTCCAAAAATGGCCCAGAGTTCACCTCCCAGATTTCCCAAACCTTATCTAAAAGTCTTAATATCCCTTGGCATTTCCATATCCCTTACCATCCTCAGTCCTCAGGGACTAAGGTGGAATGGACCAACTGTTCTTTAAAAACCTTATTAAGATGTCACAGGAACTTCACCTTGACTGGGTAAAACTATTACCTCTGGCTTTTTTCAGTCTCTGGGCTGTTTCCTTTTAATCACACCACTTGAACTCATCTATGGGAGGCCAGTTCTAATCCCTGGCCTTCTATCCAAAACTTCAGTCCTCCCTGACCACCTGCTCATGGCCTTACTCTGTCATCTCCCTTCTCTCTTATGGAATTTTGATGACAGTTCCCTACCCCAGCCATGTGACAACCCCTGCCCACCCCAAATCAACATGAGGGATCAGGTCCCTCTTTCAAGAGGGAGCTGAGAGATAGTGTAGTGGCCCTGAAAAGTTTAGAGAGGCTTCTCGACTATAGGCTGCTCTTAGGAGAAGGAGACATGGGAAGGGTTACAGGTAAGTTGTAGGATGGAACTGTAGCCCCCAAGGGGAAGCAAGAGAAAGGTCCAGGAAGGAGCTGAACTGGGGTGGATAAAGTGTCCTTGTGACAAAAATTTCCATCCAGGTCATCTCCAAGTGGAATGGGAAACTTGTTAGAGGGAAATGTTCTGAATCATAGAGGAAAGGTGTCCCTTCCCATGAGGTTGGTGGCCCAGCAGGGAGTCAGGAGGTTCCTGGCAGTAATACCTGTGGCTTTTGTAGTAATAGCAGATAAAGCAGGTAGCTCCAGGGTGACACTTATCCAATAGAGAAGGAGAGGAGAGAACAGCTGAGGCTTTTGGGAAAAAGAGAAAGGCTAAGTGTCTTTAGTAGAAAGATGCTCTCTTATAGGCATAGAGAAATACCCAGATGGGTGTAGCAGGCTAGAGCCAAGAGATACTAAACAAGTGCCCAGGCAGATGCAGAAGGTTCTAGAACCTGAGGGACACTTATGAAGTGGACAAGGAGTAGCAGAAAGAGAGGGAAAGCAGCTGAGGAGTCAGACTTTAGAAACTGAATCTAATTTGGTGAGTGGCAGAAACCAGCAGAAACAAATGGTCCATACATACTTTCATAGAGTCAAATTGGCAGCTTGGTTTAGAAGGGCTGAGGTTTTTTTTTTTGGAAAGGAGCTCAGGACATGGTATGTAGCCAGGATAATTCTATTACAAGTAAGGACTGAGTGAGACTGGTGGCCAGTGTTGGCTTTGATATGTTAAATAGGCACTTCGGCCATTTTTCCAGAGTTTGAGTACTAAGGAGGACATTCTTACCAAAATATATAAAATCATTTTTTTTAAAAAAAAAAGCACATTGAAGTAACAAGTAACATGATTATATTGAGAGAGGCAAGGGATGAAGTAAAGGTTTTTTGAATATTCCATATGAAGTTTTAAAACACATATGTGAGGGAAATCATGTGGGTGGGACAGTGGAATTCATTCTATTACCTGGGCAGTTTTAGATTATGTTTGTTTAATATCTTATCTTTTATGCCTTGGATGTGTGGGAGAAGAGGTTACTTTGAGTACAATTAAACCCTTATGCTCCAGGTATGTAAATATGAGGTGGAGAAGGTAACTGGAACACAGAGAAGAAGGGAGGAGAGAGAGAAATAGCCTTGCTCTGTGAGGTGGGTGTGGCTCAAGGTATTTTGCTGGTTAGAGAAACAGCTTTGGGTCTGCCAACGAAATACAGAAAAGCTTTTCAAAATGTAACTTGGAGATGATTCAGGTGTTGAGATGAGCTCTTTAGAATAAGAGAACATTGTGTTCCCTGATCTGATACCTGGGGGAAATTTTTTTTTTTTAATCACAAGTCAACAGTGAGGGGTGGAAAGTTTCACCATTCCAGGAAAGTAAAGAATTTGACTACTTGTTTTCATTAATAAGTCTATTTGGTAAGAGAACTGATGGTAGAGTTGGAAAATTGGTGGTTAACCTGCATCCCTGGAGGAAGGCCTGGGAGAGGATGTAGGCAGAAGGAAACAGCCAACAGAACCCTGGTCAGGGAAAGCTGATGTTATGATGTAGCAGAAGACAGAGAGAGCATCTGATTGAAGTCTAAGATTTATTTGGCCTAAGCCCAGGTATCCAAGAAGAGCCTGAAATAGTCATATTAGAGGTGGCTGCTGGGATTGGAAAGTCAATGTTGTCCAGGAAGGTGAGGAGAGCCTGGCGGAGGCCAGCTCTACAGGTATCACTTCCAGCATGTCTTTTACCTCAACTGCAGAAAGCTGGCCCAGTGCAAGCAGCTGAGTCTGGTTGAGCTCATAGCAAAAGACCAGGCTGTGCCCAAAGCTCCCATCAGGCAGATCCTGTCTCACTCTGAGAAGTTGCTCTTCATCATGGATGGCAAAGATGAGCCAGCATGGGTCTTGGAGCAGCAGAATCCCAGGCTCTGTCTGCACTGGAGCCAACAACAGCCCATGCACACATGGCTGGCCAGTTTGCTGGGGAAATCCATTGTGCCTGGGGCTTCCTTGCTGCTCATAGCTCAGAAAATAACATTGCAGTTCATATGAGAAATGTTTCAGATTGCTTTCCCCTTCTATTATACAAAATTTCAGAGCTTAACATTTAATAGTATTCTGATAAGCTGGTCTGGTACTGTTGGTACTGTTCAGTTACAAGCTTAAAATTTTAGATTTATTTTGGTTGTCATCTAAATATAAACTTAAAAGTGCTTCTCGTCAGGCCCAAGATATCTCTGTCCAGTCTATACCTGGCTCTCTGGACAAAGGGAAAATGTACATGCTTTTAACCCAAATCTGTAGTTTTTGCTAGGACTCAAAGGTATGGGTTCACTTCTGCTGTTTTATAGATACCCATTACTTGCTTTGTCTATGATATGGATTTCAGTACATATTGGTAATACTAATGTATCTAAAACTTTTTATGTCATTTTATAAAATAAAAATTCATATAGGCCTCAGAGGATTAAAAGTCATAAAACTTGGATCCACTTTGCAGAGGTCAAAAGGACACCCAATAAGTACATCCTAAGTTTTACCCACATGCCTATGCCTGAAGATGGTATTTTTCTCTCTCCTGCTTTTGGGATTCCTGCTTTTCCCAATTACTAAGACTGTGGACCTAAAAGTTCCAAATAAGTTCATAAATTTTAATTTCTGTTCCTAGTTTAAACTTGTCTCAACAGGTTTTCACTTGGCTAACAGACATATTCAAGCACCAGCTGCTGACAACAAGCTCTGGACTTGCTGAAAGCTGATGTGGATCAGCCCAGCCAATGTGATTGTTCCCTGTTTCTACAGCTGGGCCAGATAACTGCATGCTTCTGACTAATGCCCCACTGCCTGAATTCCCTTCTTGCCTTTGACCAGCCTTTCAGCATTTTGGAGCCCTAACAACAATGCCCCAGTGTCAGTTCAAAGCAGAAGAGAATACATGACTCCATGCTCCCTGCCCAAAATAGGTTGAAAGGCTGAGTCAAAAGGAAACTCCCTGGCATAGGGGGCAAAATGGTTAACTATAATGCCCATTGACATACCAGGAAAATAGGCCTAGAGTTATCAATTGATGGATTTATTAATTAAAATGATTCTGCAATTAATAAAATAAGATAATTGACTTTCTTTAGCAGAAACAAAGAGATACTATATGACCTTAAGAAATTACTATTTCTATAAAAATCATTCACGATTATAATCTGGCTGTTCTCAAAGATCAGGACTAAAGGGTCTAAGAACGGCAATAGATGCAAGTGTCACTGTCCTAGAAAAATTTGTTAGCTAATGGTTCTTTGGTCCCAATACCCTTGAACCACTGGACAGATAGGACTCATGATTGAGTCCTGTCATTGGTACTTGTAATGGGAGAATGAGGGGGGTGGGCAAAACAGTTTGATCACACAGTTGCCATGACAGGCTTAGAGGCCCAGACATAGCTGCCATGAAAAGCTTACTGGCAGGCAACACTCAGGTCCAGGAAAAGCCATAAACTGACACCATGCAGGAATCTACCCAGGGATGGGCCAGCATCTAAGTGGAAGAACCTGATATCCCAAATATTCCAACCATTGGATAAGATTAGATAAGATCACCAGATGTCCCTGAGTCTAGCATACACCTATTCCACTTTTACAGATACCCCTAGATCAATCAGGATCCTGAACCCCAGAAATTCCCTCACTCCAACCTCTGCTATGATAAAAACTCTACCCAACCTGGGCTTGGGACTCTCTGCTCTCAACTGCTGCATTGGATAGACAGTCCAAGCTTGAGCTTGAGTAAAGGCTCTTTGCTTTCACATATAGGATTTGGCCTCCGTGGTGATCTTTTGGGGGTCCCTTGGATCTGGGAGTAACAGGAAGCATTCACATTGAGTAGGAGTCCTGGGTTTCTCTGAGTCTGAATGGAAGGAATATTTATACAAAAACTTCATATGGGACAGCCAAGGTATTAGAACCCATTGCTTGGTTGAATCAAACCCAGTGCTCTAGACCCCATGTCTGGTGCCCTAGGTATCCTAATTGCTCTGTACTTTCCTGAAGGAGCAAATGCACTTGGGGGAGGAGACATCTCTCACTGACTTCACAGATCACCACAGCCTTCTGTCTAAATTACCTTTACCTCTTCCTGGTCTTCCTACCTTATCTGGCTGACTCTAGCTCTCAAGTCCCACTTTCAGCACTTCCTTTTTTCTGAGATCTTTGTTTGTTTGTTTTGTTTGCAGTGCTCTGGATGAAGCCTGGAAAATGCTAGACAAGTACTACTACTAAGTCACAGCCTGAGCTTTTGTAACTTAGGCTAGCCTAGAACCCACTATTACAGGCATTCTCTGCTGTTCTGAGCTAATGTTTTGTTGTTGATATGTCAGGTTCATGCTTCTTAAGTTGTTAAACTTAAAATGACACTTAGGCTTTTAGGAGATGGCAATATCTGTTGTCCTCACAAATCTCTGAGCAGCAGGTACACTTGCTGGCCTGGTTTTCCAGTAGACACTGAGTGAAGCATAGCTCTATGTGCAAACAGCAGACTTGTAGCCTCTGTATGGCTCTGTAGACCTGGAGTGGAGATGAATTTGGAATGAAGACACACCAGTATCTAGTAAGTCAAAGAGTTACTAAGGTATTGCAGTAGAGGTATCTGGAAAGAAAATAGAAATAGCCATTTGAAGTTCAAAATTAAGCCTGGATAGCTGAAACATGGCAGCAGATGAGCTTGCTAATGGAATGTATGAGAATGGAGAGATTAAGTGTGAGGAGTTATACAGGGAAAAGTCCACCCAGCACTCTTAGAATCCTCTCCCACTCAGGATACAGACATTCTCTCCCAGAATGTTCCCCTTTGCTCTTTCCATGAACCTTCTCTGTGGTCTTCTATCCTTGGAAGGGATTGATTTCCATGTGAACCAAAAAGGCTACAATGCTTACAGCCATGCTCAACATCCCATCACAGAGTAATTTTAACCAACTTTCCTGAGCACATTACCATACTGTCTGTTTCTGGTTTCTTTTGAGGTCGCTGGGACTCTGGAATTCTGTGTCAAAGGAAGGCAGGTATGTTCACATCCAAGGGAAGAAGAATGTCTGAATTACCAAGATCCTCCTTTGTGTTAAGACCTGTGCTTAGCACTGTAGATTAAAAAGAAAATATGCCAATTAGATGTTTATGCCCTTGAGAAACATTACAACTGAGACACAAGTGAGCACACAGCATGCTATGCTAAAAGTCATAGATAAGGAGCCACACAAAGGAAGAGCCCAGCTAGTGGCAGCAGCTTGTCCATTTTGAGGCTAGCATATTGTAGATGATTAGTAAGACAGTCCCACTCTGCTGTATGGGTGCTGTGTATCTCAGACCATGCACACACAAATAATTGCTCTCCTGTCCTCTATCTCTTCTTCAGGTTCAGGTGGACCACAATCACAAAAGGCACTTGGCAGTTACTATTCTCCAGTGGTATCCTAATAGAGCCAGACCTAAGTTGAAACTCACTGTTCTGTTCAGCAGTGCACATTCTTTATAGGACATTGACACACCCTGACTACCACCTAAAGACTCTGTGGGTAAGTATAGCCTGTTTTCTCCCATAAAATAAGAGTGGATGAATAGAGAAACAAAGGCACTGAGTCTAGGGTGAGGTTTGGTGTTTGTATTCATCAAATATTCACTGAGCACTTTTGACCATTCTGGTAGTTTGAATATAACTGGCCCCCATAAGCTCATAGGGAGTGGCACTCTTAGGCAATGTGGACTTGTTGGAGTAGGGGTGGCCTTGTTGGAGAAAGTGTGTCACTGTGGGGGCTTTGAGGTCTCCTATGATCAATTCACACCCAGTATGACACTCAGCTCACTTGCTGCTGCCTGTGGATCAAACTGAAGAACTCTCAGTTCTTTCTCCAGTACCATGTCTGCCTGCACTTCACCATGCTCCACCATGATGATACTAGACTAAACCTCTAAAACTGTAAGCCACCCTAATAAAATGTTTTCCTTTTTAAGAGTTGCCATGATCATGGTGTCTCATCACAACAAGAGAAACCCTAACTGAGACAGAAGTTGGTACCAGAGACTGGGGTATTACTGTGATAGACCTGACCATCATTTGTCTGGTTTTTGTTTGTTTGTTTGTTTGGTTGGTTGGTTGGTTGGTTGGTTGGTTGGTTTTGTTTTCTTTTGAAGAATTTGGACTTCGGTACTTTGGGTTAGGAAAGCAGTAGAATGAATGCTTTAAGCACTGCTTAATAGGCCATATTAGTAGGAGCATGGAAGATTTGAACTGTGGGGGCCTGGTTCAAGAGGTTTCAGAGGAGAAGAATTGTAGCATGCTGCCTAGAGATCATTCTTGTGATACTTTGGTGAATAATATGGTTGCTTTTTATCTTTTTCCAATGAGTCTGTCTGAGGCTAAAGTGAAGAGATTTGGATTAATTCTATTGGCAGAGGAAACCTCAAAACAGCCTAGTATAGACTCTGTTCTATGGTTATTAGCAGTTACTCTTATGAAGATCCATAATGAAAAAGAGCAAGCTAAGCAAGGAAAAATACAAAATGTACAATCTGGGAAAAAAAGGAGCACCAGGAATTGGAAGGGAACTAAGTCTTGTTTTCAAGGAGATAAACAAATTTAAGAAATGAAATAAAGGGAATGGTGACCTCAGGGAAAGATCCCACCCAATTAAGTTTCCAAATTGTAAAAAGGAATTAAAGAAAAGCTTAGAGCCTGGTATGGTGGTGCATGCCTTTAATCCCAGCACTCCAGAGGAAGAGACTGGTAGATCTCTAACTTTGAGGCCTGTCTGGTCTACAGATCCAGTTCCAGAACAGCCAAGCTTAGGTAGTAAAGGAAACTATCAAAAACAGAAAGCTGATGAAGTAGGAGCATGAAAAATTTGAACTGTGAGGGCCTGGTTCAAGAGGTTTCAGAGGAGAAGAATTTTAACATGTTGCCTAGAGATCATTCTTGTGATATTTTGGTGAATAATGTGGCTGCTTTTTATCTTTGTCCAAAGAGTCTGTCTGAGGCTAAAGTGAAGAGATTTGGATAATTCTATTGGCAGAGGAAACCTAAAAACAGCATAGTATAGACTCTGTCCTGTGGTTATTAGTCAGTTATTAGATGTAATTGAAAGATCTCTGAGTTTAAGTCCAGCCTGGTCTATAGATCCAGTTTCAGGTCAGCCAAACTTAGCCAGTGAAGGAAAACAGGGAAATCAGAAAGCTGGTGAAGACATAATAGGACCAGGTGGCCATGTTCCAGACCAAGCAAGCTCAGAACTTGGTAGCTTCAGCCACATAGTTCTGGTTTTAGTGTCAAGGATAGAAGAAATGGGCTATGGATTCTTCCTCAGTGACTAAGGAAAGCCACTGAGGCCAGGCATGTGTTAGGGATATCCCTGAATGGAGGGCTAGAGAGGCCATTGTATGAATCTCTGAAGGTAAAGCCTGGATTGCCTTGGAGACTCCAAGATGTTGGATATACCAGAGTTGTGGAATACTTGCTGGGAAAGCTGCTAACAGGGAATGGAATCAGTTCAAGAGAGAGAAGTGTCTTGCAGTCAAAAAAGCTGAACAGAGTTGGAGACCTGAAGAGTATTTTGACATTAGACATGGAGATGCATAGTTTGGAGTTTGTCCAGCTGGTTTTTGGTCTTGCTTTGGTGCAGTATTTCCTCAATATGCTTCCTTATGTTTTAGAATAGTAATGTATATCCTGTGCCATTATATGTTGGAAATATGTGATCGGCTTTTTGATTTTTATTTTATAGGGAATTATAGTTAAGAGATTAAATGAATCTCAGGACAGACTTTGAACTTTAGACTTTAAAATAAGTTTGAGACTGTTGTAGACTATGAGGACTTTTAAAATTGGACTGGATGCATTTTTGCATTATGATGTAGCTACAAGCCTTTGGGGCCAGGGAGTAGATTGTAGTGGTTTGAAAGAAAATGACTCCCAAAAGGAGTGGCACTATTCAGAGGTGTGGCCTTTTTGGAGTAGGTGTGGTCTTTTTGTAGGAAGTGTATCACTGTGGAGGTGGGCTTTGAGATCTCAAAAATGCTCAAGCATGCCCAATGAGACAGACTTCTTTCTATTGCCTCTGCGTCAAGATGTAAGGACTCTCAGCTTCAGCACCATGTCTGCATGAATGCTGCTATGTCTCACCATGATGATAATGGACTAAACCTCTGAAACTATAAGGCAGCCCCAATTAAACATTTTCCTTTATAAGAGTTGCTGTGGTCATGGTGTCTCTTTACAGCACTAGAAACCCTAACTAAGACAATCATGCCTGTGACAGATTCTGGATTTGCTATGATAAACAAAAGGGATTCTGTTCTCAGGGATTGTGAGAAAAACTAACATTAATTTGGGAACTCCATTAGCTAATATGAAACAAACCTACAAAGGCTCCATTGGATCAAACCTCCTGAGGCAGTATGGTAAAGGAGAGCTAAAGAACATAGAAGAGGTAAAATAAAGCAGAAGGGATGAAAGCTCTAGTCCCTGGGAATTGTATGTCTCAATTTCCTCATGACAGTCATTCCATTCTCTTTTTCCATGAACTTTCACATGCCTTAAAATTTCAAATGCAAGTGAGATAGTGTCATATTCTGCATCTGGTTTCTTTTGCTTCTGGATGGCTCCTGATATACAAAATTAACTGTCCCTGAGATCTTGATGCTGGGCCTCCTGTAATACTAAGAGCAGAAGAACAGTGAACCCCTGCCTGTATTCAATTGTTCTTGCAGCTCAGCTGTGGGAATCATAAAATTGCTTACCTAAATAAGACACACAGATCAGAGAGTGTATTGCTTCCAGCATATCATGCCAGATGCAGACATGGCTCTAGCATGAGACAACATACACACCACATCACAAAATAAAACCCAGGATAAGCTCTTAGTTCCAAATGAATTTGTAATATTCCTCTTCAACCTCTGATATTATACTAGAAGCTCACTGGTTTATTTCCTAGTCTGGAAATGAATTCAATACTGAAACTACCAGGGCATCATATACCCACTGACTGTGATTATTTGGCTGGGCCAATGTGGTTGACAGTTAAACACAGATATACCCATAGAACATAGAGTAAATTATACATGGAAGATTGATGTGGTAGGTGGGAATGTTCATGGGAATCACAACAGGAATGGGGAAAATATCTGGCCTGAATCCCGAGATACAACTTATCTGCAAGAAGGAAATTAAAACTCTGAGATTACTGCAAGAAAAATAAGCCCCCATCTTTCTTCAATGAGAGCTTCTCTCACTAGAAAGGCAGATCTGTTGTTGACTATGGCCTAACATTCAGCTGCTACCAGGACCTGGCCTCAGTAATAATCAGGAACAACCCCAGCTTGATGGAGCTAGACCTGCAGCTGAATGACCTGGGTGATCATAGTGTGGGGCTGCTGTGTGAGGAGCATGGGAATTCCACCTGCCGCTTAGACTCCTAAGATATGGCCCTGTGTGAGTCCCTTATGGGAACAGGGTAGGGAAGGTAAATAAGTGGGGCACCAGAGGATGGAAGGTAGACAAAGGACAGATAAATGCATAGTCAGCCTGGCTTCTTGACAGCTAGGACATTTATATACAGTGACTTGAACAAGTCATTTTCCTCTCTGAAATTCACTTTTAATGGGAATGTCAAAACTGCCTTGTGGATTATAATGACACAAATATACACATGTAAACACAAGGGTGGTATCAAGAATAGAGCTAGACATCATGAAATAATATTTATTAGTGAGGCTGCATGTTCTAAGAAACTTTCAAGTTCAATTCACTCCTGTGCAATAGTTTACTCATTCATGCATGCATTCATGGCAGACCCATGTGTGGCAAGGACTGGTCCAGATCTTAGGGTGTGGTGGCTATTCTCCACTGTCAACTTGACTACGTCTGGAGTTAACTAAAACCCCAAATGAAGGGCCACATACATGAGGGATTTTTGACTAATTTGAAGTGAGAAGATCTACTTCTAATCTGAGTCTCTGAGGTGGGAAGACAAAACTTTAATACAGATCTCTTGAGGTAGGAAGACCCATCTCTACTCTGGGCCACACCATCTGTTGGAAGCCTATATAAGGAGGACATGGAAGGGTATATCATGGTACTTCCTCTTGGAACTGCTCCTCTCATAATCTCTCTGCCTCCTGTCCACCAAGGGGTGAGCAGCTGTCCACTGCCATGGCATCCCTACGCCACCATGGTGTTTTGTCTTGTCCCAAGCCCACAGGGTTGGGGAAAATTGATCAATTCTGAAATTATGAACCAAATAAATATTTCATCCTGTAAGTTATTCTTCTCAGGGATCTTTTCAAAGCATCAAAATGCTAAGCAATACATACCATTGCCCACACTTACAGCCTCAGGTCATAGCTGCCTCCATTGAATGGTAGCATGTGTTTGAACCAGGCTTGTATGAATTTAAAAGGAGTTTGAGTCCTCTCCTATGACAATGGAAGGGACATGTGAGACTCAGAAATGATACATCACATACCAGTAATGCAGGTTATCTGAAGAACTAGACAGTCTTTGTAACAGGTCTTAAAATCAGGTGCCCATTGTATGAAGCCCTGTCAAAGAAAGCATAACCAGGGCTCAGTTCATTATGGCAAGGAAGGTATGACAGAGTCAATGGTACCAATAGTGTGTGACTGAGACTGACTCCTCACATCTTGAAGGAAAGAAAGCAGAGAATGAGGAACACTGGCACTTGGGTAGCTCTTTCCTATTCAGTCCAGATCCCAGACCATGCTGTCCACATCCAAAATGAGTCTTCCCTCCTCAGTAAAACTAGAAATTCCTAGAAACACCCTCACAAACATACTCAGAGTTGTGTCTCCTATATGTTTTAAATCCAGTTCAGTCAACAATGAAGAGTAGCTGTTACATCTCCCTGTCAAATTATTCCAGTTGGCAGCAAATAAACTTACATCAAGAAGTATTGACTGTGGTGGAAACTTCCTCTGTGTCTACCTATGGGTTTTAATGTATGCGGTAAGGTGGAGAGTGATAGATCCAACCATCTGTTAACTATTCAGCAGCAGCTCTGACCTGAGAAAACATACAGGATAATTTTATTTTTCTTTAAGTGATAGAAGGAATAGATAGAAAATGAGGAATAACAGGGCAAGATTAGGGTGATTATGTTAATGTTTAGAGGGTTCAAAGACAGAATAATAAACAAAGGTCAGCAGTAGAAGACAATGATGGGAAAGGTGTTGAAGAATGAGGGAATCATCTTTTTCTGGCATTCCATGTGGAACTGTCTACTTCTGAAGATGGAAGCCTCTGAAGATTTCCTGAAGGTCCTGTTCAATGTCTTCAGATGGACCATGTGTCCCATAGTTAGAGGAAACTACAGTTTATGTTTTGAGTTAGACACCATGAACTGAAGAGTGAATATTTACTAATCTCCCTATAGTGTCAGTAGTTAACAAAGCATGAAAGAGAAGCATGGTTTTATTATTCAACAAAGACTAACACAGCTCAAGTGAAGTGTTTCCATGGAGACACTATAGTAGACCTGACAGAAAGATTCCTCACATTGGGAAGGAGAACATCCTGGAAGATGTGACCTGCATAGATAATGATGACTGAACACAGCAATATCAAGCATTATGGAGTAAATTTAACATTGTGAGAGAGTGACTGTCACTTTGACTGGAAGGCCAGAGAAGTATCTCTGAGAAGATGTCACTTGAGTGACAGGAAAGCTTCAAGGGGCTGGGGAAATGGGTCAGTCAATGATTGTCATGCAAGCATGAGCACCAGAGTTTAAAACCCCAGCATCCATATAAAAGTCACACAGGCATGGCAGCCCACATATAATCAGGAGGCAGAAACAGTGGATCTTTGGGGCTGCTCGGTAGATAAACTAGAAGAGATAAGCATTAGGGCAGTGAGAGACCCTCCCTCAATAAAATAAAACAGAATGATCAAGGTAGACACTGGATGTCAACCTCTGGCCTCCCCATATTAGTACATACATATTCACAATATCTGAACATATACACATACACAGTGGAAGGAGAAAACTGACTCCTGCATGTTGTCCTGTGCCTTGCAAATGTGTTCCATGGCATGTGCACTTGCATGCACACATGCACACACAAATAAATAAGTACATGTAAATTTAAAAAATAAAAATAATCACCTGTCAGATACTGTGGGCACCTCTGTGTTTACTGTGTGTCAGGCACTAACTTGGGCCCAGGAGACAAAATAATCAAGAAAACAGGCTAAATTCTGTCTTCTAAGATCCTCTGCCAGTATTCATTATCTTTCCATAGTGATGAAATTTCCTCATTAGTTAAAGATACTACAATTTCTGCTAGGTCCATTCCTGTCAACTGGCAAAGTCTTAATTTACCTTTTTGAATCAAATCAGAGATCTTTTCTATATAAGTCTTTAATTTCTTATTTGGTTTATGTGGTAGGAATATCCATTTTGATATAATATCTTCCCCCTGCTTCAAAATACCTGTGGGGGAATATCTGGAGGGGAATATGACAAGAATGCATTTAAGTTCTGAATCCACATGATCCACATGTGCTTCTCAAATTGTCTTTTCTACTAGAGCCAATTCCTTCTCAGCTTTGGCTGATAATTCTCTTGAACTATTTAATTCTTTATCCCCTTCTAGAGTATTAGCCAAATTTTGTAGTGCATCTTTGGGTATTCCCATGATACCCAGTAAGTTGGAAATGCTTCCTAACAACTTTTGAAAATTACTAAGAGTCTTCAACCCATCTCTCCTTAGTTATACCTTTTGGGGTCTAATTTTTTGCAGCTCTATCTTATATCCTAAGTAATTAATAGAATCTCTTCTTTGTATTTTTTTAAGGAGCAATTTGCAGTCCCCAGCGAGGCAAAACATTTTTTACTTCTTCAAACATGCTTTTTAATGTGTCTAATTTTTGGATCAGCTAATAGTATATCATCCATATATTGATAAATTATGGATTGTGGAAACTTTACACGAATTATCTCAAATGGTTTTTGCACAAAGTATTGGCACAAGGTAGGGCTGTTTAACATTCACTGTGGGAGGACCTTCCATTGATATCTCTTGACTGGCTGGGAATTGTTATAATTAGGTACTGTGAAGGCAAATTTTTCTCTATCATTTTCTTGTAAGGGTATGGTAAAGAAACAGTCTTTTAAGTCAATAACTATTATAGGCCATTCTTTGGGTAGCAGAGAGGGCAAGGGCATCCCAGTCTGTAGGGGGCCCATCAGCTGAATTACTTTATTAATAGTTCTCATATCTGTCAGCATTCTCCAATTACCAGACTTTTTTTTAAAATAACAAATATAAGAGAATTCCAAGGGCTGGTAGATTCTTCAATGTGTTGAGCATTTAACTTCTCTTGAACCAGCTGTCTAAAGCCTTTTGTCAAAGGTTATTGTCCAACCCAGGCAGGTTTATTAGTTAGCCATTTTAAAGGTAAGGCAGTTGGTACTTCTGAGAGTTCAATAGCAGTTGTGCTCTGTTTGTGTTTAGCCTGAATGGTTGGTGACTGTTTTTTATAGCATGTTATGATATTATTCCTAGAAACATGCGTTGATCTATATTATTTTTCAGAGAGTGTAGGAATTTTAATCTGGTTATTCCACTGTTGTAACAGATCTTGGCCCCAAAGATTTACTGCTACATTTGTTACATATGGTTTTAGCCTTCCTCTCTGTTCTTCTTGTCCTATGCATTCAACCCATCTCGAACTCTGTTTTATCTGAGATAGGGTTCCAATCCCTAGAAGTTGGACATTTACCAATTCAGATGCCATGATTTTGGTGTAATTATAATTACATCCACACCTGTGTCTACCAGGCCTTTCAGAACCAGGCCATTAATTCGAATTCTAAGCTTTGGTCTTTGTCCATTTATGGAAGTCTGTCAAAATATTTGTTTTATTGTGTTCTTCGTAAACTGTGATTCATTTACCAGAGCTGTTTTATCATCCATTGCAGTATCAGTTTTTACATTAGGCATTGGTTTATTCAGTTGTCCTGGAGAGAAATTTCTTCCACAGTGGCTGGGAATGTTCATACCACGTTTGATTTGGGGGCCTGCAAGAGTCCCCTGAGGCATTTCCCACCAGTAAAGGGTTGCCTCGTATATCTATTTTTGAACTGCACTCACTGGTCCAATGTCGGCCTTTGCCATATCTTCTACATAATCCAGGAGGTGGTTGGGGTCTTCTGTTTAGGCTATTCCTAGAAGGAGTATTATTTCTAGGAGTACCCCATGTACAGTTTTTACTTATATGACCTGGTATACCACATTTAAAACATTTGGTACCATAGGGCCTTCTTTCACCTCTGGGATGTGTCTCTCCCATCCAAGCCCCATTACTGTAGTTAAGAGACTCAACACCATTAGTACATTGAATCCATTCTTCCAAAGGAGCTGATCTGATCTTTAATGGTATAAGTACTCTTTTGCATTCTGCATTAGCATTGTCGAACGTCAAGGACTCAGTTAATACTTTTCTTAATTCTTTATCTGACACAGCTTTTGTTATAGCTGTGTTCAGCCTTTGTAAAAAAAAAATCAGTGAAGTGTTCATGCAGTCCCTGAAATATCTTTGTGTATACCTCAGTTGGTTTTCCAGGTTCTGGATTTTTTTTCCCCAAGCATTTAGAGCTGCTGTATGGCATAGGGATACTGTACGCTCATCATAAGTGGCTTGTACATTCTTGTCAGCAAAACATCCCTCACCAAGTATTTGATCTTGGGAGATCACAAAACCTCTGAGTTTACCTTATTGTTCTAAATTTTTTTGTCTCTTCTCTCAACCAGCTTTTCCACTGTAACTGCTGGCTATACTCTAGAACAGCTGAAATTAACTGATGCCAGTCATCTGGAATGATTCTATGTGAGGTAGACCACGAATTTAACATCTTTCTTACGTATGTGGAGTGTATCCCATATGTAACTACTGTTTCCTTTATATTTTTAAAATCCCTTGTTGAAATTGGTTGTAATGTATATGTCATATATGGCTCGGGGTGTGTGTCATCTGCTGGCTTCTCATGAGTGATAACAGGATAAGCCATTGTATGAGAGCCATTTGGAGATGTTACAACCTGTATGGTCTTGCCCTCCTGCTTATTAGTTCCCTTGTCATGTTTATTGAGTGCTTCCTCCAGGGCTTGCAAACGAGCACCTAGGGTCTGTTCTAGGGAGTAATCCTCCTCTCTTGCAAGGGATTCCAGAATCATGGAAGTTTTTATGTTCTTTTGAAACACATGATTCCATGGACCTTATCTTATCAATTAATGATAATCTTTTTTTTCTTATATAGTGTCTGAGTAGCCACAACTTCACTCTGGAGAGTTAGTGTTCGATCCATTAAATAATTATACTTATTATCAATAAAATCAATTTTGGGTACAAGCCTGTTTTGTAAGTTCTCGTTAGCAGATTCCAGAAAAAGAATATTTTTATGTAAATCTGGTTAGCAGATTCCAGAGAAAGAATCTTTTTCTGTAAGCCTTCATTGCTATTTTTTAAAGCCTGTATCAGTCCCAATAATAACTCATCTTTGTTCTTATTATTAAACCAGTGTTTGAACACTGTGTGAATTATTACAATGAATGCCAAAATGGTACAGGCCAGATATGCCTTAGGAAGGTCGTATATTTCCAGGAAAATGTCATTCATCATATAGGCAAAAAGGATTTTAAATTCTTGTGAAGTAATGTTGTTGGCCATATTACAAGAATTACTCAAAATTTGTTAGTCAATTTTAAGGTTTAAAATTATCAAGAACTTTTAGTTGATAAGACGCTGGTTTGCCTATCTTACCTTTCCATGGTTTTGGGGGTGTAGTAGCACTTTTCAGCCAGCAGGAGGCGTTAGTATAGCTCCAAAGCAGGTCCTGTTGAATGGCTTGGCTGGCCGCAGAGTGAGCACAGGCAGGAGGCAGCAGTAGGCAGTTGTTTTGGTGACTCCCTGGAGCTTCAGGGTGTGGAGAGTTCCAGGCCGCTCTAAGCCCCTCTCTGCCTCTGCAGACAGAAGGTCTGCCAACAGGCTCAACTCCAAACCCTCTCTGTGCCTCTGTAGGGTGCCGCTGCTGGGGACAGTGCCTTGTCTATTTTAATTAGGTGAAACTGTGGAAGCCTCAGGCTAGGGTGGAGAGCCGGCACTCAGGGAGGAGGGGAATGACTCACTCTGTGGTTTCGCTGGTCTGGGGTTAAACTTGCTGCAGAACTGAGACTGGATTAGCTCCTTTTCAGGAATGGAACTCTGTAGGTTTTTCCTGGTTTTAAGAAGCTGTGGTACCCTGCAGCTTCAGGTACCCGCCAGCCGGGGAGGAAGCTGAGGGTGGGAGCCACCCAGGCCTTTGGAATTTGCCCCACGTGAGCACCAGATATTGGTGAAATTATTAAGGTCACTCCATGAGGTTTATTTTGTGGGGTAACTTATAAGTGAATGGATAGTTTACAGAGTCTGGGAAAGGCGTGGTGCATTCCAGCAGTGTTCTCTGGAGAACTCTGTTCAGTCTACCTCCAGCATCCAGGGTCCAGGAACCAAGAGAGCCTGCGCATCTGGATCTTGGGTCTTCAGGTGTGACAGTTACTGAAGCCTCAATGGGGGGTTGAAACTTCCAGATCAAAGCTGGGATGGCTACCCACTACATCTTTGTAGGTAGAAGTAAAAAAAAAAAAAAAAAAAAAAAAAAAAAAAAAAAAAAAGCAAGTTTGTGATGTTAGATGGTTAAAAAAAAAAAAAAGAAAGAAAGAAAGTTTGTGATGTTAGATGGTAAGAAGTGTCAGGCAGAAGAATAAAGGAGGGTAAATTATAGAAGGACAGTGCTTCTTCAGAAAGTAGGTAGCCTTTCCAAAAGAATGGTGAAGCCATCACAAAGGTCCTGAGGTGAGCATCTTCCTAGTGTGTTCAAAGAATAGGAAGATAGAGTAGATGATGCACAGCAGGGTGAGTGAGAAGGATTTAATGCCAGAAAGGACAGGGTGGAATAGGGCGTATCATGTAGAGCCTTGTGACCTAGTGGAAAGAACTTGTGTTTCACCCATAGTGAGACGGGGAGGATTTAAAGATATGTTAGGAGGTTATTTAAAATAATTTACATACTAGATGTATGATTCTGACTTTGAGACTGAGAATAGACCATGAAGCATCAGCAGGGTGAATTAGGAAGCTAGAGCAGAGACCCAAGATTCTGGCTGGACCAGCAGTCTCCTTGGACACAGTGAAAAAAGAGTCAGATTACAGAACTGTTTAAGAGACTTTGTAGGGGCTGGGTAGGACTCAGTAGATAAAGCACTTACTATACAAGCATGAGGACATTTGCTCTGATCTACAGAATCTTCACAATGCCTGCTGGGCATGGCTGTCTACAGGCTTGTCATCTCAGAGCTCAGGAGGAGAAAACAGGAAGTACTCTGGGTTGGCTGGCTAGCTAGACTGTATTAGTCAGGGTTCTCTAGAGTACCAGTACTTGTAGAGTGAATCCCTCTCTATAGAGAGAAAGGAAGTTTATCAGAATGATTTATAGACTGTGACCCAACTAGTCTAACAATAGTCACTTATGAATGAAGGTCCAAGAATCTGGTAGTTGTTCATCCCACAAGGCTGAATGTCTGAGCTGGTCTTTGGTATGCACTGGAATCCCAAAGAAGTAGAATCTAATGCTTGTGAAGAAATGGACTTGCTAGCAAGATAAGAGCATGCAGGCAAAGAACAAAAGTTTCCTTATACAGGCTTTAGGTTGGTTTGAAAAATAATAGCCCCTAAAGGGAGTGGAATTATTAGGAGATATGGCTTTGTTGGAGTAGGAATGGCATTGTAGGAGGAAGTGTGTCACTGTGTAGGTTAGCTTTGAGGTATCCATTGCTCAAGCCACACCTCATAGAGCAGTGGACTTCCTGATGCCTGTGAATCAAGATGTAGGACTCTCAGCTCCTTCTCCAGCACCATGTTTGCCTGCACACCACCCTGTCACATCATGATGATAATAGACTAAACCTCTAAAAGTGTAAGCCACTCAATTAAATGTTTTTCCTTTATAAGAGTTGCCATGATCGTGGTGTCTCTTCATAGCAATAGAAAATCTAACTAAGACAGAGATTAATACCAGAGACTGGGGTATTGCTTTTATAGTCCTAACTATGCTTTTGTTTGAAGGAATATGAACCTTGGGACTGTGAATTAGAAAAGTAGTTGAACAATTTAAGTAATGCTTAATGGGCTATACTAGTAGGATTATGGAAGACAGTGGTGCTGAATGTAATTTGACAAACTGTAGGGGCCTGATTCAAGAGGTTTCAGAGGAGAATTTTAGTATGTTGCCTACAGATCATTTGTGTAATATTTTAGTGAAGAAAGTGGCTGCTTTTTGCCCTTATTCTAAAAGTCTGCCTGAGACTAAAGTGAAGAGTTTTGGGTTAATCCCATCAGCAGAGGAAATCTTTAAAAAAAAAAACTAGTATTGATTTATTGACTCTGTCCTATAGTTATTAGCACTCACTCTTATAAATATTTATAATGAAAAGGAGCACACTGAGAAAGGAAAAATACAAAATATACAATTTGAGAAGAGTACTAGGAAGTAGAATGATGCTAAGTCCCATCTTCAAGATAAACAGATTAAGAAATGGAATAAAGGGAGTGATGACCTCAGGAAAACATCCCACCCAGCTAAGTTTTCAACTTGTGAAAAGGAATTAAAGAAAAGTTTAGTGATGGATGTGATGGTTCATGCCTTTAATCCCAACATTCTGGAGACAGAGGCAAGCAGATCTCTAAATTCAAGTCCAGCCTGGTCTACAGATTGAGTTTTAGAACAGCCAAACTTAGGCAGTTAAGGAAACCATGGGAAACAGAAAGCTGGTGAAGATATAATTGAATGAGGGGGCTATGTCCCAGCCCTAGCAAGCAGCAGATCTTGGCAGCTTCAGCCAACTAGTTCTGACTTTAGAGTCAAAGATAAAATAAAGTGATTATGGACTCTTCCTCTGTGCCTAAGGAAACCTGGGAGAGGTCATGCATGTGTCAGGGGCGTCCCTGAATGGAGGCCTGAAAAGGCCATTGTGTGAAGCTGTGAAGGTGAAGCCTGGATAGCCATGGAGACCCCAAGATGTTTAAGATACCAGAGCCATTTGATACCTGCTGAGAAGAGCTGCTAACAGGGGGTAGAAACAGCCCAAGAGAAAGAAGTGTGTTTCAGAAAGAAGTGTGTTTCAGTCAACAAAGCTGAAAGGAATTGGATATCTGAATAGCATGTAGACATCAGACATGGAAATGCAGAGTTTGGAGCTTGCCCAGCTGGTTTTGTGTCTTGCTTTGGTCCAATATTTTCTCAATACACTCCCTTCTTTATGTTTTAGAATGGTAATCTGTATCCAATGTCATTATGTATTGGAAGTATGTGATCTGCTTTTTGGTTTTCATTTTGAAGGGGATTACAGTTAAGATATTGTATGAATCTCAGAAGAGATTTTAAACTTTAGACTTTGAAATAAGTTTGAGACTGTTATAGCCATGGGGACTTTTGAAGTTGGGCTGAATTCATTTTTGCATTATGATATGGCTATAAGTTTTTGGGTGCCAGGGAGTAGAATGTGGCTATTTGAAAGAAAATGGCCCCCAAAGGAGTGGCACTATTAGGAGATGTGTCTTTGTTGGAGTAGATGTAGCCTTGTTGGAGGAAGTGTGTCACTGTGGGCTTTGAGGTTTCCTTTGTTCAAGCCATACCCAGTGAGACAGTTCACTTCTGTTGCCTGTAGGTCAAGATGTAGGACTCTTAGCTCCTTCTCCAGCACCATATCTGCCTGCACACCACATGTCGCACCATGATAATATTGAACTAAACTTCTGAAATTGTAAGCCACGCAATTAAATGATTTTCCTTTATAAGAGTTGCCATGGTCATGGTGTCTCCTCACAGCAATAGAAAACCTAATGAAGACAGAAGTTCAGCAGAGGGGGTTGCCCAGATTAGAAGTGAATCTTGTCACCTCAAAGGTCCAGATTAGAAATGTATATTCCCTTCAATTAAGTAAATATCCCTCATATGTGTGCCTCATCATTGTTTTTTAGTTAATTCCAAATATAGTCAAGTTGACAGCCAAGAATAGCCATTACATTAACCAAACATATAAGTTCTCAGGGTCACACACATACATACACATGTGAGTCCACATATATATGAACATGCACACACATTACACATCTACAGAAAAAAATATGATGTTAGTGGGAGTCAAAGACTGGGTGTGAGATTTAGGAGAATCAAAAAAAGACCCAAGGTTTGGTACCTAAGGATCATTTACTGAAATGAAAAGTGTGTGGGCTAGGCAAGCTACAGGGGAGGAGAGGAAATGCAGAGATCCAAAGCACAAATCTGGGGAGATCCAGGAGCTTTTGCTGAACTGGGACCTGTTGGCAAACCTGGGAGGCCCACATTAGTAGATGAGTGAAGTGAGGCTCAGACATGAGTCCTGCCCTCAGGAGGCAGGGCCTCTGCAAGCCAAGACAAAGCTCTCAAGTCTGATCTGTCCCAGGCATCTGCAGATTGTATTTCACAACAGGAAATGAGTTGAATAATGTTCAGCATTTACTCCCAGAGTTCAGAGGAATATCTGCACAGGCTTTTTGATGCCTGGCTTCCCGGAGGAGACAGAGTCTCTTTAACTTTCAAAGAACGAGTTTACTAGAAGAGGGCTCAAGAGCCTTGGCCAGGGACACACACACCAGTAGACTCCATAGAAGAGCAGGGTAAGTAATGGGATCAACAAAGTCCACCAAACCATTGGAGTTGTGGAAATGTAAGTTCTGGCCCAATTCCACTAAGGAGTATTGTGGCAGATATGGGGACCTGTCCCGAGAGCCAGGGCCCAGGACCCCAGCACCTACTGGGAGAGCCAGCACAAATCAGCTCTGGTAGGTAGTAGACTGCTGAATTCACTTGTATGCTTCATGTGCCTGTTTCTGTCATAGTCTATCTTATACTTTTCTCTCTCCTGTCTGATCTGAACCTACAGGAATAAGCATCCTGAATGGTAAGGTGTTAAGTGGGAGGATGAGGATGAGAAATAAAGTAGACAAAAGCAATAGCTGGGCATAGGAAACCTTGCATAATAAGCTAATATGTTAATACATAATAAGCATAAGCTGATGTCCTATGCCAAACAAGTTTATTAAGAAATATAGCATCATAAATACTATCTTCATGGGGTGGGGGGATGGCAGAGGTCAGCAGAGAGCTAAGTCAGATAAAGCTGGAAAAGAAGATACAGGATCCCTCAGACGCAGCTACCTTAGGATTGATAACCACAGACCATGAGAAGAGTTAGGTCCCCAGAAACTACAACCTTTATTCTTCTGAGCCCCTGACTCCAGTTTCAGACCAGTTTTGTCAAGTCCACTCCTGGACAAGAACACAGAACTGAAGTTCTTTCTGTCCTTTCATTAGAGCTCCTGAGAAAGTCTTGGGTCAGCCTGGCTCCTCACATATCATATCCCTCCTTTTTAAAAACCAGATGAGTAATAAACACCTGAATGTCTACAAGACCTTGATATTCCTTAAACCAGCAAATGTCTACTAATATTGTCAAAAATTGCCAATACAAGTATTCTGAGTATAATAATTAATGTTGAAGGATGTTAAAAGGGGTTACAGCCTATAGCTTGTATAATAAATCTTGGACAGCTCTAAAGGAGAATTGAATGCAAGATGAGAATGGCCCACATCAGTAACTAATTGCTTAATGGTTAATAAATCTAAACTAACATGTTCATGATGTCATATTTCCTGTAAATGTTTTAAAATTGTATGTCTTTTTTGTATAGATTTATTATAGCCTATAATATCTAAATATCTAAATAATACCTACATATCTAAAGCCAACATGGCACTGTAAATTTAACTGTATCTCCTAGGTATAATACCACAGGTGCTAAAGAATTTAACTTAGTTTTTCATTTTTATCTATATAGTTTTGTGTTGTCAAAGCTACAGAAGTATTATAAGCAAGTTCATTAAGAAAGCTGTTTGCACTTGCTGTGTAAGGATCACTATGGAAGCAGCTGTAGGCACTATAGCAAGGATTATTTAGATTATACTAGTTAAAATAGGGAATATACATAACTAGCAAAGATACAATTGATATAAGTACTTTTGAAGTATCTCCCACTCTTTTGAATGGGAGGACTCCCAGTCAGTCACATATATGAAGAGTGAATCTAAATGTAAAATGATGTCGTATTGGGTGGTTTTGTGTATCAACTTGACACAAGCTAAAGTCAACAGAGGGGAAGGAGCCTTGGCTGAAGAAATGCCTCCATGAGATCCAGCTGTAAGGCATTTTCTCATTTAGTGATCAGTGGGGGAGGATCCAGCCCATGGTAGGTAATGCCATCCATGGCTGCTGGTCCTGGGTACTATAAGAAGATGAGCTAAGCAAGCAATGGGAAGCAAGCCAGTAAGCAGCTCTCCTCCATGGCCTCTGCATCAGCTCTTGCCTCTGGGATACTACTCTGTTTGAGTGATGAACAGCAATTCCAAATAAAACCTTTCCTCCCCAACTTGATTTTTGGCCATGCTGTTTTGTCACAGCAATAGAAACCCTAACTAAGACAGATGTCCATGTCATAATTGCTCATTTTTCTCCAAAAGTCCCATAAATGGTCACATTGTTCAGGGCTGTGGCTAACAGACAAAGGTGACTGAACCTTCTTTTGGAGACATTACAACAGGATGAGGGTTCCTAGGAATTTGACTTCATCCAGATCAGTCGAGTATCTTCAGGACAAGTCAACCAACACCTCAGGTTGTCCACTCAGAGGCACAGAGTTCTTCAGGACCATAGAGCATGTCATCTAAGGGAGAATTCTATCCTGAAACCAAGGCATCAGATTCTCATTGTATACTTGTGAAACATTCATTCAATGGGGTAACCCCATGGGTGGTTAGACTGGAAAACTGAAGTGGTGATTGAATTGATGATGCTTGAAAAACTACAATTGGTCCCTCCCAAGCCCAAGTCCACATGGATCACTCAGATGAGAGGGATCTACCCATAATGATCTACCAACAACAAGCAGGAGTAGTGGATAATATCCCAGTATAGAGAATAAGAAACATCCAGAAAATCAGTTAACTCAGTCTGACACTTATAACATTATGTAACATTTTAATAGCCAGATACTTTTAAACAAATGTTGATTTGACATATATTATAGCCATTTTTGTAAATGTTAATCTTAGGCCTTATAAACTTCAATATCATATATATTGTCTTTAAGTATTATTCTTTACATACCTTAAACAATTTGCTAGGACTTCTGTAGCTTATAAAAGCCTTTTAATGTTTTATTCTATAAACATATATCCACCTCAACCTTAATATATGAATATATGTTTATTAAAATAATTTTATCTTTTAACATATATTTTAAAACAACTTTATCATTATAACATCTTTTTTATTTTTATTTTATTAAAATAGACTCTTTTCTCATACAATATATCCCAATTATAGTTTCTGCTCCTCCCAGTTCCTCCTCAACTACTCTCCCTTCTGGATCCACTTTCTTTCTGTTTCTTATTAGAAAAGAACAGGCTTCTAGGAGATAACAACCAAATGTGACAAAATAAAATTAAAGCAAAAACCATCATATCAAAGTTGGGCACGGCAACCCAATGGGAGAAAAAGAGTACCAAGAGCAGACACAAGAATCAGAGACCCACTTGTTCTCACACTCAAGAGTCTCATAAAAACAAATGTTATATATGCAGATGACATGGTGCAGATCCATGTGCTTGTTGCTTCAGTCTCTGTAAGTACATATGCATCTTGCTTAATTTATTCAAAGGGCCTTGTTCTCCTAGTGTCCTCCATTCCCTCTGTCTTTTACACACTCTGTGCCTCCTCTTCTGCAGGGTTCCATAAACTCTGCCTGGAAGAACTTGTTGGAGACATCCCATTTAGAGCTGTATGTTCTAAGGATGCCCTCTCTGCATAATGTCTAGCTGTGTGTCTCTGCTCTTTTCTCATCTGTTGCTAGAGGAAGCTTCTGTGATGATGATGTAGTATTGAAGTGTCCCACAATTAGGTATGGGGTTCAGTGTATGATTTGTGCTGTAGTATTGTTTCTTTTACAAACCTGGGTGTCCTTGTTTGGGGCATGGATGTTAAGAACTGAAATATTGTCTTAGAGGATTTTTTCCTTTGGTGAGTATGTAGTGTCCTTCTCTATCTCTTCTGATTAGTTTTAGTTTGAAGTCTATTTTGTTAGATATTACAATGACTATACCAGCTGGTTTCTTAGGTTCATTTGCTTGAGATATCTTTTTCCAACCCTTTATCCTGAGGTAATATCTGTTCTTGAAATTGAGGTGTAGTGGTGGTTTGAAGGAAAGTGGCCCCCATAGGTTCATAGGGAGTGCCACTATTAGGAGGTGTGGCCTCGTTAGAGTAGGTGTGGTCTTGTTGGAGGAAGTGTGTCACTGTGGAGGTGGGCTTTCAGGTCTCATATATGCTGAAGATACCACCCAGTGTCTCAGTCCACTTCCTATTGCCTTCTGATTAAGATGTAGCTAGCACCTTGTCTGCCTGCATGTCACCATGCTTCCCACCATGGACTAAACCTCTGAACTATAAGCTGCCACCCAAATTAAATGTTTTCCTTTATAAGAATAAGAATTTCTGTGGTTATGTTGTCTCATTACAGCAATAGAAGTCTTAACTAAGACAGATAGCCTGTTTGGAGCATATCTCTCTCTCTTCTCTCTCTCTCTCTCTCTCTCTCTCTCTCTCTCTCTCTCTCTCTCTCTCTAATTAATTAATTAATTAGTTAAAAATTCTTCTCTTGTATATTACATCCCAACTGCAATTTCTTCTCCCTCATCTCCTCTTGGTCTTTTCCCCCCAGCACCTCCCCTCTCCCCCAGATCCACTCTTACTCCATTTCCCTTCAGAAAAGGGTAGGCCTCCCAGGGATAGCAACCAAACATGACATGTCAAGTTGCAATAAGGCTAGGCACATACCCCCATCTTAAGCTGGATGAGACAACCTAGTAGGAGGAAAGGGGTCACAAAAGCAGGCAAAAGAGTCAAAGACAGCCACCACTCCCACTGGTAGGAATCCCACAAGAACACCAAGCTACACAACCATAACATATATGCAGAGGTCATACCTTTGCAGGCTCCCTGATAATTGCTTCAGTCTCTGTGAGCCCCTAGGAGCCCTGGTTAGTTGATTATATGGGTCATTTTTCTTGTGGTATCCTTGACCCAGATGGCTCCTGCAATCCTTCCTCCCCCTCTTCTGCAGGATTCTCTGAACTTTGCCTAATGTTCAGCTATGGGTGTCTGCGTCTGCTCCCATATGTTGCTGGGTGAAGCCTCTCTGATAATGATTATGCTAGGCTCTGGTCTAGAAGTATAGCATATCATTAGGAATCATCTCATAGACTTTTTTTGTCAGTCATGTTTGGTTCTATCCTAGGTCTCTTGGCTATCCAGCCTCTAGTTCCTGGCCCTCCAAGCAGTGTCAGGCTTTGGCTCCCTCTTGTGGTATGGATCTTAAGTTGGATCACTCACTGGTTGGCCACTCCTACAAGTTCTGCACCACCTTTACCCTGGAGCATCTTGCAGGCAGGACAGGTTTTGTGGCTGGGTTGGTGTTCCAATTCCTTCACTGAAAGACTTGCCTGATTACAGAAGATGGTCATTTCAGACTTCATATTTCCCATTGCTAGGAGTCTTATCTAGGGTTTCCCTCATAGATTTCTGGGAGTTTCCATTGCACTAGGTTTCTACCTTGTTCCCTAAATTTCCCCAATTTCAGCTGTCTAGCCCAGTACTCTCTCCTTCCATCCCCTCACCTGATCCTTCCTGTTCCCATCTCCACCTGCCCCCAGTCAACCTTTGAAATATATTGTACTACCCCTTCCCAGAGAGATCCATGCATCTCTCCTTGAGTCCTCATTACTTAGCCTCTCTGCATCTGAGGATTGTAGCATGATTATCTTTTACTTTACAACTAATATTCACTTATAAGTGAGTATGATTTTTTTTCTAGTTCCATCCATTTGCCTGCAAATTTGATGATGTTATTTTTTTAAATATCTGAGTAATACTCCATTGTGTAAAGGTACCACATTCTCTATGTCCATCCTTTGATTGAGGAACATCTAGGTTTGTTCCAGTTTCTGGCTATTATGTAAAACTGCTATGAACATAGTTGAGCAAGTGTCCTTGTGGTAGGATGGAGTGTCCTTTGGGTATATTCCCAGGATTGGTATAGTTGGGTCTTGAGGTAGATCAATTCTCAATTTTTTGAGAAACCATCATATTGATTTCTAAAGTGATATACAATTTTTCAATCCCACCAACAATGGAGGAATGTTCCCCTTGCTCTACATCCTCACCAGCATGAGCTTAGATCTTTGATTATAGTCATTCTGATAGGTGTAAGATGGAATTGCACAGTCATTTTGATTTGCATTTCCCTGGTGGTTAAGAATGCTGAATATTTTTTTTTGTTTCTCAGCCATTTGAGATTTCTCTATTCAATATTCTGTTCAGACATGTACTACATTTTTAATTGGATTATTTGTTTTTTATGTCTATTTCTTTAGTTCTTTATATTTTGGACATTAGTCATCTGTCAGATGTGGAGTTGGTGAAAATCTTTTTCTGGAGGCTGCCATTTTGTCCTATTGACATGTCAGTTGCCTTAGAGAAGCTTTTCAATTTTATGACATTCCATTTACTAACTGTTGATATTTCAGTTTTATGAGGTCCCACTTATTAATTGATAATCTTAGTGCCTGCACTATTGGTGTTCTGTCTAGGAAGTTGTCTCCTGTATCAATACATTCAAGGTTATTCCCTACTTTCTCTTCTATCAAGTTCAGTGTATGTGGTTTTATATTGAGGTCTTTGATCCACTTGGACTTAGGTTTTGTGCATGGTGATGAGTACGGATCTATTTACTTTCTTCTACAATCTGATATCCATTTAGACCAGCATCATTTGTTAAAGATGCCTTTTTCCCATTGTATATCTCTGTTTGTTTTTCAAGACAGGGTTTCTCTGTGTAAAAGCCTTGGCTATTTCTGATTTCTTTATCAAAAACCAGGTGTCCATAGTAGTGTGGATTTATGTCTGGGTCTTTGATTACACTCCATTGATCAACCTGTCTTTTTTATGGCAATATCATGTGGTTTTTATTACTATATCTCTGTAGAGCAGCTTGAAATCAGGGAAGGTGATACTTGCAGAAGTTCTTTCATTGTACAGGATTGTTTTAGCCATCCTGGGTTTTTTGTTTTTCCATATGAAGTTGATAATTGTCTTTTCAAAGTCTGTAAAGAGTTGTGTTGGTATTTTGATGGTGATTGCATTGAATTTGTAGATTGATTTTGACAAGATGGTCATTTTTACTATATTAATTCTACCAATCTATGAGCATGGGATGTAGCACGAATCCTAAAGGGTCTTACTACTAAAAACAAACCTGGAGCCTGGTATTGGGGTGAATTCTGGAAGATCAGAGAAGCAGAACAAGCCACAGCTACCTCACCTCGCCAGTTCCTCAGCTGATCCTGTTCCCTCAGACTGGAAGCTTCTGAGTCCTCATCTGAATGACTCTCAGCTGAACTGTTGCTCAAAAGCCTAAAAGCTTAACCAGTTATAGTTCCTCGTCCTCATGCCTTAAATACCTTTCTGCCTCCTGCCATTACTTCCTGAGATTAAAGGCGTGAGTCACCATGCTTGGCTGTTTCCAGTGTGGCCTTGAACTCACAGAGATCCAGGTGGACCTCTGCCTCTGGAATGCTAGGATTAAAGGTGTGTGCTACCACCACCTAACCTTTATGTTTAATATTGTGGCTGTTCTGTTCTCTGACCACAGATAAGTTTATTAGAGTGCACAATATTTTGGGGAACACAATACCACCACAATGTGAAATCTTTCATCTACTAATATCTTCTTTAATTTATTTCCTCAAAGTCTTGAAGTTTTTTTTTTAATCAGATAAGTTTTTTATTTGGTTGGTTAGAGTTACCCCAAGATATTTTATATTATTTGTGGTTTTTGTGAAGGATATTGTTTCCCTGATTTCTTTCTCAACCCATTTGTCATTTGTGTATAAGAGGGCTACTGATTTTTTAGTTAATCTTGTATCCAGCCACTTTGCTGAAGGTGTTAATCAGCTGTAGAAGTTCCCTGGTATAATTTTTGGGATCACTTATGTATACTATCATATCATCTGTGAATTTAATTATTCCTTTTCAAAATGTATCCCCTTAATCTCCCTTAATTATCTTATTTCTCTAGCTAGAACTTCAAGTACTATTTTGAATGGATACAGAGAAAGTAGACAGCTTTGTCTTGTTCCTGATTTTAGTGGACTTCCTTTGAGTTTCTCTATATTCAATTTGATGTGGGTTATTGGTTTGCTATAAATTGCCTTTATTATGTTTAGGTATGTCCCTGTATCCTTAATCTCTCCAAGACTTTTATCATGAAGGTGTGTTGGATTTTGTCAAAGGCTTTTTCAGCATCTAATGAGATGATAATGTGGCTTTTTTCAGTTTGTTTATATGGTGGATTACATTGACAGATTTTCATATGTTGAACCATCCCCTCATCTCTGAGATAAAGCCTACTTAGTCATGGTCTTCTTTTTGATGTGTTCTTGGATTCACTTTATAAAAATTTTGTTGAGTATTTTTGCATCAATGTTCATGAGGGAAATTGGTCTTTAATTATCATTATTTTTTGAGTTTTTGGATATTGGGATGACTATGACCTCATAAAATGAATTTGGAAATATTTCTTCTGTTTCCGTTTTGTGGATATAATTCTGCAGTAAAACTGTCTGTCCCTGGGCTTTTTTTGTAGAGAGACTTTAATAACTGTGTCTATATTCTTAGGGGTTATAAGTCTACTTATATTGTTTAATTAATCATAATTTAACTTTGGTAGGTGGTATCCATCAAGATACTTGTCCATTTCTTTTAGATTTTGCACTTTTTTGGAGTAGAGGTTTTTGAAGTATGACCTAGTGATTCTTTAGATTTTCTCAGTGCTTGTTGTTATGTCCCCCTTTTTATTTCTGATTTTGCTAATTTGGATATTCTTTCTGTGTCTTCTAGTTAGTTTGGATAGTTATCTTGTTGATCTTCTCAAAGAACCAACTCTTTGTTTCACTGATTCTTTGTATTGTTCTATTTGTTTCTATTTTATTGATTTCAGCCCTCAGTTTGATTATTTCCTGCTATCCACTCTTCTTGGGTGTGTTTGCTTCTTTTTGTTCTAGCTCTTTCAGTATGCTATTAAATTGGAAGTATGAGATTTCCCTGATTTCTTTATGAAGGCACTTAGTGCTATGAACTTTCTTCTTATCACGACTTTCATTGTGTCCTATAAGTTTGAGTATGTTGTGCATTCATTTTCATTGAATTCTAGGAAGTCATTAATTTCTTTCTTGTTTCTGCCTTGACCCAGTAGTCATTCAGTAGAAAGTTGTTCCATTTTCATGAGTTTGTAGGCTTTCTGTTGTTTAAATCCAACTTTAATCCATGTTGGTCTGATAGGATAAAAGGAGTTATTCTAATTTTCTTGTATCTGTTGAGACTTGCTTTGTGATCAAGTACGTGGTAAATTTTAGAGAATGTTCCATGACTTGCTAAAAAGAAGGTATATTCTTTTGTGTTTGGGTGAAATGTTTTGTAGTTATCTGTTAGGTCCATTTGGTCATAATGTCTGCCAGCTCCAGTATTTCTCTGTTTAGTTTTTGTCTGGATGTTTAGTTTTCCATTGGTTAGAATTGGGTATTGAAGTCTCTCTCTATTAATGTGTGAGGTTTTGTGTGTGACTTAAGCTGTAGTCACATTTATTGTATAAACTTGGGTGCCCTTGTTTTGTGGCATAGGTGTCAAGAATTAAGAAGTCATCTTGGTGGATTTTTCCTTTGATGAGTATAAAGTGTCCTTCCCCCATATCTTTTGATTAATTTTGGTTGGCAGTCTAATTTGTTAAATATTAGACTAGCTTTACCAGCTGGCTTCTCGGGGTCCATTTGCTTGGAAAATCTTTTTCCAACCCTTGCTCTGAGGTAATGTCTATCTTTGATGTTGAGCTGTGTTTCTTGTATGCAGCAGAAGAATGGATCCTATTTTTGTATCCACTCTGTTAGTCTGTGTCTTCTTATTGGGGAATTAAGTCCATTGATATTGAGAGATATTAATGACCAATGATTATTAATTCCTGTTATTTTGATGGTGGTGTAATGGTGATTGTGTATGTGTGGCCGTGCATGTGAGTGTGCATGTGCCTTTGTGTGTGTCTGTGTGTGTGTGTGTGTGTGTGTATGTTTCACTTTTTTGGTTTTGCTGGTGTGAGATTATTTATTTCTAGTGTGTAGTTAACCTTTGGTTATAGTTTTCCTTCTACTACCTTCTGTAGGGCTGGATTTGTGGATAGATAGTGTTTAAATTTGACTTTATCATGGAATATCTTATTTTCTCCATCTATGGCGATTGAAAGTTTTGCTGGGTATAGTAGTCTGAGCTGCCATCTGTGATTTCATAGAGTCTGCAAGACATGTGTCCAGGCCCTTATGGCTTTTAGAGTTTCTATTGAGAAGTTGGGTGTAATGCTAATAGATCTGCCTTTATATGTTACTTAGCCTTTTCACCCTTGCAACTTTTAATATTCTTTCTTTGTTCTGTATGTTTAGTGTTGTAATCATCATGTAGTGTGTGTAGGGGGGTTCTTTTCTGGTCCAATCTGTTTGGTGTTCTTTAAGTTTCTTGTGCCTTTAATAGACATGTCCTTCTTAAGGTTAGGAAATTTTTCTTCTATGATTTTTATTGAAAAGATATTCTGGTCAAGGCCAGGCAGTGGTGACACATGCCTTTAATCCCAGCAATTGGGAGGCAGAGCCAGGTGGATCTCTGTGAGTTCAAGGCCAGCCTGATCTACAGAGGGAGATCCAGGACAGATACCAAAACTATACAGAGAAACCCTGTTTTGAACCCCCCCCTCAAAAAAAAGATTTTCTGGTCCTTTGAGCTGAGATCTTCTTTTTCTACTTCTATTATTCTTAGGTTTGGTCTTTTCATAGTCCTAAATTTCCTGGTTGTTTTGCATCAGGAATTTTTTAGATTTAACATTTTCTTGGACTGATGTATAAATTTCTTCTATTCTAGCTTTAATGCCTGAGATTTTCTCTTCTATCTCTTGAATTCTGTTGGTGATGCTTGTATCTGTAGTTCCTGTTTGCTTACCTAGATTTCCATTTTTCAGGATTCCCTCAATTTGTGTTTTCTTTATTGCTTCTATTTCCATTCTCAGGTCTTAAAGGCTTTTATTCATTTCCTTCTTGTGGTGGTGGCATTATTAGGAGGTGTGACCTTGTTGGAGTAGGTGTGGTTTTGTTGGAGGAAGTGTGTCACTGTAGAGGCAGGCTTTGAGGTTTCATATATATGCTCAAGTTACTGCCCAATGTTTCAAACCACTTACTGTTGCCTGCAAGATGTAGGACTCTCCACTACTTCTTTGTGGATCTGCCATATCCCACCATGAAGATAATGGACTGAACCTCTAAACTGTAAGTGAGCCACCCCAATTAAATGTTTTCCTCTACAAAAGTTGCTGTGATCATGGTGTCTCTTCACAGCAATAGAAACCCTAAGACACTTCAGCTGTTTGTTTTTTCTTGGCTTTCTTTCAGGGATTTATTCATTTCCTCCCATTGTTTGTGTTTTCTTGGATTTCTTTAAGGGATTCATTAATTTCCTTTTTCAGGACCTCTATCATTGTAATAGAGTTGTTTTAAGGTCATTTTCTTGTGCTTCAGCTGTGTTGGAATATTTAGGGGTTGCTGTAGTAAGATAGCTGGGCTCTGATAGTGCCATATTTGCTCTAGATGTTGTTTACTGTGTTCTTACACTGGCATCTAGGCATCTGGGTTGGGATAAATATAGTCTAGGTGCCAATTTCTGAGTTTGTCTTTGTTGGATGGGTGTTTTATTAATTGGTTTCTGTTTCTTCTTTGGTCTTCTGATCTTTGTGGTCTATATTTCTGGTGACTGGTGTGACCCCTGGTCTAGCAGGAGGTCTCCATCAGAGTTTAGGGCTGGATTTCTGGCAGCTAGTGTGACCTTTGGTCCAGCAGAGGGGGTCTGTATTCTTCTGACTACCATGGCCTGCATTTGAGCAGCTGATATCCACCAGTGTAGGAGCAGGGGGCATGGTAGCAGCTGATGAGTGGTGGGTGGAAGGGGATATCAGTGGCTTGGGTCTTTGGGCTCTGAACCAAGTGCTTGAAAAGATTCTGAGGGTAGGTGGGTCTCCTACCTGTTCTGAAGCAATTATCTCTTTTGGCATTAAGACCCAGTAGAACCTACCTTAGTAGCTCTTTAATGACAGTAGCTATAAATATCCCTTGATGTGTGTGTGTGTGTGTGTGTGTGTGTGTGTGTGTGTGTGTGTGTTGTTCAAATTGTCAATCTTAAAGTGTTAGCTTTTTGGATAGTATGTTAGTGTTGTGTTTCATATAAAAACTGTATAACTAAAACAAACCAAAACATTAAAATCATAAACGTCTTTCTGACTCAGGGAAGCTGAGCCAATAGGTAGTGAGAGAGCAGTAGATTTTTTAGATGGGAAAGAGAAAAGGGGAGGGGATAGAGTCAATTTCCCAAGTCTGTCTAAGGAGTGTTACCAGTTCAGTTTTAACTTTTACGTATATAATGCCTTAGGCTGTTTTGTTTTCCTTTTCTTTTTTTGTTATAAAATCAGAAGGTCATTCTGACCCAGGCAAGGGGTTAAGAACATACAAGAAGCCGGGCGGTGGTGGCTCACGCCTTTAATCCCAGCACTTGAGAGGCAGAGCCAGGCGGATCTCTGTGAGTTCGAGGCCAGCCTGGGCTACCGAGTGAGTTCCAGGAAAGGCGCAAAACTACACAGAGAAACCCTGTCTCGAAAAACAAAAAACAAAAAACAAAAAAAACAAAAAAAAAAACAAAAAAAGAACATACAAGGAAGAAAACATGCTTTAATTTGAAATAGGAGTACCAAATCCCATATTTCAGAGTCACTAACTCAAACCTGTCACAAGACAATTAATTGGGCAACAGCAGCTGTTTTGTTTTGATGGAGGTGGGCGCTTATTAGCTTGATTAGCATCCAAATTTGAGCTGGTAAAACCCAACGTGTAGAAATGAAGTGAAAGATACTTGAAGGTGGGAAATACTCTAGACTATATGGCATCATGAAGTTGAGTTGTCTGAGTTAATGTTTGCCCTTCCTCTGCAGGCACTCTTGCCCTGTCTTTCTCCCTGTGGTAACCTCTCTTCCTCCTCTGTCTGTGCAGCTCCCTCTCAGGGCTGTGGTGAGGAGGGTTTCTGCCAGCACATTTCAACTGCTGTGCTTCTCTTTTTCTCTGCTGCAAAATCCCCTGCTTCAGTGGGGGAAATCCAAAAGAAAACAAGAAGGCTCTTTTGTCCAAAATACTTTTTAAGGAGCTCAGGATCCTCTGGCTTCTCCACATGAAGGGTAGAAAGGTGATTTATTAATCCTGTATATGATAAAAGAGGAGGACACTTGACAGCTTAACTAAACTAGTCAGAGACATTTGCAGAGATTTTACAACTGCATTATCAAAGGAGGAGGAGGAAGAGAATATGGGAAAAAAGAAGTGGAAGGAATGGGAAGGAAAAGGAGAAAAGAAGAAAAAGGAGAAAAAATCCTCTTTATCCTCTGAGGCATCATGAAAAAAAAAAAAGTATTTCAAGAATTGACCCCACTTCCTTTTCCTTAGGGATTTTTTTATCTATTTTTTTTTTTTTACTTTCTATTTTTACCTTTTGTCTCCCTGTCTGATTTTGAGTAGACTGACTAGATTTATGGGGCTGTTGAACTACAACTGAATCATTTATGCAGTGAATCTAACCAATCTCCACTCAAATATCACAGTCCCAATTCACCATTGGGAAACTCATGTGACTCTCATAGGCAATATGTTATCTTTAAACTTCCACCTACACATTCCCATGTCTTTAAATTATTAACCCATTTAGGGAACTAAGAGAAGACTTTCAGAATGAAGGCAAAGAACTTCTATAAGTGCTTTAGCAATATTTTACAAGAACTAGAATGAAGAAGGGAAGGAAGTACCTGGGGAGGGGTGTGCTTTTTAAAATCCAGCTGTCTTAATTTTCACTCACATCTATCCCAATTCTTTCTTTCTTTTTGTTTTTTTAACCTTTATTTTACTTGTTTGCTTATTATTTTCAAAGAGTCCACTAGTCTGACTCTTTTACTCTATATATTTATCACAGCCATACTCACTCTTGATGATTTTCTCTGTACTTATAACTCATATTGGGTGCAACTTGAGCCAAACCTTCAGGAATATGGATCCCAAATGGTGAGGTGTTGAGTGGGAGGACTGGAGATGAGAAATAAAGAAGAAAAAAGCAATAGCTGAAACCAGGAGGACTTCCATAGGCTGATGACTTAGGCCAAGCAAGTTTATTAAGAAATGTTATAGAGTTTGAGACCATCAGAAAAAGACCACAGAGTCGATCCAATTACAATTAAATATATTAATTATTACTGCTAGCAGGATGAAAGTCTTGACACCAAGAAGAGATTTAGGGAAGGTTCCCCCCCCATTTTTTATTTTTGTTTTATTTGTTCATTTTTATATAGTCTGTGCCTTCTATGCTATTTCTGATATTTCTGCAGGATTTCCTCTTGCCATTTGGTATTTACTCTTTGGCTTTGCTTTTTTTGTTGTTTTCTTGTTTAGATTTTTTTCTTCCAATGGCTCTCATTTTTAGTATAAATGGAAATAATGTGATCACTTAGACCATTTTGCTCAAAGAAAGGTGCACTCTGCTTTCTCCATTCTGTCTTCTTTTTCGGAATGTTTATTTTCTTTCCAAAAAAATTTTTTTTTATTGACTCTTTGTGGATTTCACAACATACAAACCAATCCCACTCATCTTCCCATTCCCTGGCATCTGCCCTTTGCACTTGGGCAACCTCTCTTGCCCAAACAAAACAAATTTTAAAAGGAAAACCAAAACCAAACAAACAAATAGTAATTCTCAATGTGGAAGCAATAAGTGTGTCTTAGTGAGTCACACCATATATCCTTTAGACCTTATATCTTTACTTGCAAGTGTTAATTGCTATGAATCATTGGTCTGGTTTGAGGCCTCTGGCTTCTGCTACACTATCAATAATGTACCCTCACTGGGACTCCTCTTAGATATTCTATTGTTGCCTTGTGTTATGGAGATCCTGCAGCTTTGTATCTGTAGATCTGGACCCTTCACACGCTCTAACAGTTCATAGATGAGGTGGAGGTTGGGGAGGACTAACTCATAACCCTGGTTCTGGGCCTGGGTGGTAGCTGGATTGGTCAGTCCTCCAGCTTTCCCTTATCATCACCACCCAGGGTCTCCAGTTCTGCCCTGCATAGCTCACCCAATACAGCAGGCAGCAAGGAGTGGGGCCAGTTATTCTGTTCTCATGTCCTTGGGTCTATCTCACCCACATTCACATCACCAGGGCCAGCTTTATTGTTTTGCCCAGGGAAGGTGATGGGTCTGCTTTCCCAATTGTTGTTGGGGAGAATATAAGGGGTGCAGGATCAGCTCTCCTGCTCTCATGCCCTCAGGGCTGGCTTATCTGCATCCACACCAACAGGGTCAGCTTTAGCTTGTTGCTCAGGCAAGGTGTATGGCCTGCTCTCCCATCTGCCACAGGTGGTAAGGGGCACCTCACCTACCCACTCCACTGTATGGCAGATGAGGGGTGGGACCAGATCTCTCATGCACGTTCATCAGGCCAGATCACCTACACCTCCATCAACAAGGTCAGCTTTACTGTGTTGTTCAGGTGAGGTGCAAGGCCTGCTCTCCCAAGTGTTGCAACCAGTGAGGGGCAGGATCAGCTCTCCCACTCTTGTAACCCCAGAGCTAGCTTTTCCATCCAGCAGTAGGTGGTAAGGGGTGAGAGGCAAGGAGTGTGTCTCTCCCTTACCTAGACCACTGCATGACAGACAGTGAGGCTAGCTCTCCCACTCTCATGCCTTCAGGACTGGCTCACCCACACCCCTGCCAGCAGTGACAACTTTGCTATGCTGTCCAGGCATGGCACAGGGCCTACTCTTCCAAGTGCTGCAGTTGGAAAGGGGTAAGACCAATTCTCCATAATTCTATAGACAGTAAAAGGCAGGCCCAACTCTGTGCAGCCCTGTCCTCACTGCCTTTGGTGGTAACAGGAGACCCAGACATCAACACAGACTTGCAGCTGTGGCAGGGCCATGGACTCAGACATGGCCCTTGACAGCAGTCCTGGCCCAGATGTCACTATGGCCCCAGTTAGTAATGCAGGTCACTCTGATTAGCATGGACCCAGTGGCAGCATGGCCCTTGACCACCAACATGGCCCCTGGTAGCGGTGGTGGTGGTCCAGATCCTGAGCATGCACATGGTTTTCTATAGCAACAAGAGCCTCAGACATCAATGCAGACCCTGACTACAACAAGGCCATGAACCCAGAGCTGGCCCCAACAAGAGCTCAGACCCATATGATACCATGGCCCTGGGTGACAAGGCAGCACATGTTACTGAGACAATGTTGACAAAGAGCACATGTAATACCTGAGGCACAGCTGCCTTAGGACTGATAACCACAGCTCAGGAGAAAGAGTCGGGTCCCCAGAAACAGGAACCTTGACTCTCTGAGGAGACACTGGCTCCAGTGTCACACTGGCCTTGCCAATTCCATTCCTGGCAAGGACACACAACTATTTTCATCAGGGCCTCTGGGAAAGCTTTGAGTTGGGCTGGTTCCCCACACCTGTCCATGTGCCTCTTTGGTTTTTCTCTCAGTAATTTATCCTTCCAGCTAGTTGGCTTTGTATTGTTCTCCCCCCCCCCCCCCGTGTGGTATCCAAGGATAGGAGACTTCTAAATTCCTTCACAGAGCCTAGCCTGAACATAGACTGGGCTCTTGAGTCCCCTCTGTGCTGCCTCTCCCTACCTCATCCTCTGTCACAGTAATGGCTGAAGGACTGACCTCCTCAGAGTGGGGCGGTAGAACAGGAAAAGGATGAGGAACAGAATAGTGAGTGTCCCACACATTCCATCCCTGCATCCTCCATCCGTGTCCTCTTATCCTCTCACACTCCTCTCTCTGGAATCCAAACATCCCTTTCTTCCAACCCCCAACCCTTCTCCCTTGCTTAGCATCCTCTAATCCTCCTGCTCCTGCTCCATGTCCTGCATCCTTCCATCTTCTTGCTTTCCCATCCCTACAGTTACCACCCTCTATTCTCCAGATGCCCACCTTCCCACTCCTCCCTCTCCACCACTTTCGATGGCTAGGCCTGAGCCAAGTCTTTGCTTCTGCAAAGTTAGAGACCTGGATCTCCTGTCTGCCGCTAGTGGGGGAACTGTGCCCTCCTCCAGGAACAGCGCTGCTTCTGCACCAGCAAACCCAAGCGGGTAGAGAGGCCAAAGATTTAATTAAGGAGCAGACAAAGATTCAGTGACAGTCATCTTCCTAAGGACAGGCTTTTGTTCCCTCCCACTCTGACTCCACCCCTTGATCTCTCCATTCCTCCTTATCCTCACACTTCCATTTTTCCTGTCCTTTAAAAGTTTTACACAAGTTCCTCCTGGATCAAATCACTGCCATCTCTAGGCCCACATTAAGACAACGGCTGCCCTGGCTAGGAGCTTACTGGGTCTCCTAATCTACAGTCTTACCTTACTCTTTATAGCCCTTTTATGTAATTAATTGTTTTCAGAGGTTTTTCAAGGAGTGAATGACAACAATCACATGATCCACCTCAACAGATCAAGTTAAAACTCTTTCCCTTCTACAAGAACTCAACCTAACCTATGCTCCCTTAAATCCTGGGACAGAGCCTAGCCCCACCTGTATCATTATCCTGCCTCAGGAAGCAGCCAATGAGAGAATACACCTCTCCCCCTTTTTATTTGTCCTCAGGGTCAGATAAATGACCTTAATGGCCTAAAAGAAGAAACCTTAGACAAGCTGAGAGCCCCAGACTCAGCATAACAGCACACCTGCCTGACAAGAAAGCCAGCACAGTAAGGAGAACTTCCACTGGCATCGTTCATGAAACTATAGAGAACACATTTACTGATAAACTTCCTCCCAGAGTTTCCTCTTCTGCCCTATAAAGTCCAAGCCCTGAACCTGGACACACAGTCTCCATCCCCAGAAGAGCCTGGAATCCTTCCGTTGTCCTGACCAGAGGACAATTGTCCCTATAGAGGCTGCTCTGCTCTTTCTATTATTTCCATCTCTCCTCTATCAGTTCCAATCAAACACCCATTTCCTAGATCGAAAATGTCCAGCAGAGACAAGGATCCACTGGCCTCCTGCTCGGAGCAACAAGAGAAGGGGGACGTGAAGCAGGACCAGTGGGAGCTGCACAGCCAAGCATCATCTGGGGACTCTATCACCATGGGAGCAGCTCAGTCCAGGAAGGCGAGTGATACAGAGGAGGCTCAGCATAAAGGTCAAAAGGTCTTGGACCTCATCCACAAAAGGAGGAAGTGGAAGAGCTGGAAGCTGCTGCAGACCAAAGCCCAGGCAAAGAAGGACTTGATGCTAAGTAAGTATACCAAGGATCACAACCCATCACTACTGTGACCCCTTCATCACCACTGAGCCTCCTGCCAGGGTTTCCATGGGCAGGGTAACCTCCTGTCAAAAGAGTTCACAGGTCCAGGAGAGCATGGAACCAGAAGGCATGAAGAAACGCCTAAATGAACCTTAGAGCCCCACACCCTCTTCTACAGGAGTGCATTCTTGGGCCCTTGGGAAAGAGCACTGTGAAGCTGTAGTAGTGGGGAGAGGCTGGCATTCAGAATGACTCTGAAAGGGGTGAGCATAGGGTTCAAACCAGCTACCAAAAGGAAAATTAGGTGACACTTAAGTTACAAACCCAGCCATTCTAGGCTCTTCCACTCAGAACAAGTCACTTTACAGCCCTCAGCCTCCATGTCCCCATCTGCAAAATGGGAGGAGGGTAAACACCTGTCTCCTTGGGCTGTGGAAGAAAAGTGATAATCTTTGTTGAATATTAAATAATCTAACATTCAATAAAAGTTCAATAATTATAAGTACAAGCTCATGAAATTGCTGCTGCTGTTGTTATTATAGTTTAAAACCTGTGAGAAAGAGGCTCAGAGCTACACATAAGGGAGCTTAGGCTCAGAGAGAAGACTAGAGACTCCCACAGAGGACTAATGTAGAACCAGGACAGAGGTATGAACTCCTCCCAGAGCAGGGTCTTTTCTCATCAGGAACTCTGAGAGCATCGTTCTTCCCATGTGACAGTGAAGAAGGTTTTCAGGGTAAGGAGGAAGGAACCCAGGCTTGCTCTCCTGGCTCCTACCTCTGTGTTTCACATAACCACGCAACTGTTTTCTTCCCAGAGCCCATTCTTCGTCATTTCAGGCTCCAGGGCAGGGGCACTTAACATGGAGTCCCTTAGCAAAGCAGCTCACCAGAATCACTGTGCTCAGGCCATGAATCTCAGAGAAACTCAGATGAGAACAAAGAAACTTGTTAAATGGTAACATGACCAGTCTTATGCAGAGATAAAGAAAAGTGGGAGCTGTAAATGGGACTTAAAGTCTGCGTAGATGGTGGTTCTTCACAAATGAGCCTTCAGCTGTATGGGGACCAGAAATAGGAGAACTGAATGGAAAGGCAGAAGAGCCATCATGGGGTTCTGAGAGCCACAGTATAGAAATAATCACTCTGGGCTATGCAATGCTAAAATTGCATTTAACACAAGAAGAAATTGAAATCCATGGGGGTCAGCAGTGAGAGCCTAACACAACTGGCATCAGAGTTCACCTGAAAATATGACTGAGCTCTAAAATTCCAGGGGTTATATATGTCCTAAAGCACAAAGAAGTTCTCTTCTCCTGAGATGGACACCAAGAAGAGGATAGGCTCTTATCTCAATTGTAGCCAGTTTCTCCTATTGACTTCCCTTATTTCATTCTCATTTACAGAGGGCACACACCCTTGCTTTTTCCTCTTCTCAAACATCAAAGCAGTCATATCTTTCCAGTGCATGAGAACTAAAGAGAGAGATTAACTTGTCCAAGCTCACAGCATGAAGAGACAGACTCAGGGCTGGAATCTGGAACAATGGGATCAGAGAAATGATTTCCTCCTTCATCCTTCTGCTACTCTGTGAAAATCCTGCTCACATCTAACCCTTGTTTTTCCCTTCACAGTCCATTCTTTCCACCCCACATTAAGCCTCAGAAACAAAGGCTACAGAGTCAAAAGCCATTGCACTGGTTGTCGACTTGGCATCATTTAATGTGTGACATGGAAAAATCCCTTCAACAATATGTGTCTCAGTTTCATTATCTGAGCATTCACAATGCTTACTCATTGCTCAGCTAACCCCACAATATTTTCATGTCAATAATCTTCAAGCTGTACACAAGAAGACCCCAGCCCATGGGGACATATTAACCCACACTGTTCCAAGCTTCAAAGTTGTTCCATTTAAAACAAAACACACCATCCTCTACTTCCATGCTAAAGTCCCTCTGTTTATCAAAACTGTGTCCTACAGATCCCTATAATCCCTACCATGCCACTTAGTGACCAAAAGTTATTATATGAAATGTGTGCCTCAGACTCTGAGGACTTTGTCCAAATCTCTCTGACTGATGGACACTGCTGTTCCCACCTAGATGTTTTAGATTGAAGACTAAGATAAGACATATGGCTTCAGAACTAAGATCATTAACCTGCTGCAGACATAACCCTATAATCCCAGAACCTGTGAGATTAAGGTAGAAGGAGCCTGATCTCCAGGCAAACCTGAACTACACAGTGAGATCCTACCTGTCCTTGTGGAATAGTAGCTCAGGGATCCACATGAGGGATCTGCAGCTTAAAGAGGAATGGAGACTCACACAAAGGACTGGAGTAGGCCAGCATGAGTGTCATCCTCATGGTGCCAGAGCAGCTCCCTTTTGAGTCAGCATCCCTAAAAGCATCATTCCCTCTGTGAGGCTCTGGATAAAGTTATGAGGTTAAGCAGGAAGACCTCACCTGTGCTCTGCTGGCTGCTACTGCCCCCTAGCTGGGAAGAAAACAACCACTGTCTCTTTCCATAGCCTTTCTTTTATCTCTTGCCTCCATAAGAAAAACCCACACTGGATAGAGCTACCCCACGAGATTCTGTACAAACACTGAGCCCAGGCCAAGAAATTTGTAGGAGACTCCCTCTTTCAGGTAAGTGACTTGTTTAATGAGAACATTAAGATTATATATTCAGAAACAAAGGTAAGCTAACCTGGTAGCTGTGGGTTTGAATTTAAGTCCACATAATGGTGTTTCTTCACAGATGAGCATCTACCTGAAGTGGGACCTGAGACAGATAACTTAGGTGGAAGGTCTTACAGGCCATGGTGGAGTGCTAAGGGACACATATTAGAAATGGTTCCTAAGGGCTCTACAGCACTGAAGTTGCATTTGGCAGATGAGAAGCAGAACCATGGTGGTCAACAGTGAGCCTAGTCCAAGTAGCACCCAGAGCTCAGTTCAGAATCTTAGTTGGCACTAAAGACCTCAGGGGACATGCACGTCCTGAAATGCAAAGAAGGTCTCTCCTCTGGACAGGGACACCAAGGAGACGGTAGGGTCGACTCTCAGCTTCAGCCAGTGTCTTCTACAGACCTCCCGTATTTCATTCTCACCTTCCCAGAACACACCCTTGCCTCTTCTTCTTCACAAACATTTAAGATGCTACATCTCTTCAGTGCACAAGGTCCAGACAGAGAGGTTTATTTGTTCAAAATCACAGCACATGCAGATATGCTCAGGCCTGGAATCTAGAACAATGGGAGCCTTATTCAAGATTGACTCCTGCCTCATCCTTCTGCTGCTCTGTGAAAGTCCTGCCCCCACCTAACCCTTGTCTCTCCCTTCAAAGTCTTTTCTTTCCATTCCACATTAAGACTCAGAAACCAAGGCTGCAGAGTCAAAAGCCATTGGCTTGGTTGTCACCTTGGCATCATTTAAATTGTGACATGGAAAAAGCCCTTCAACTATCTGTGTCTCAGGTTCATTATCTGAGCATTCACAATGTTTACTCTTTTCTCAGCTGCCACCCACAGCATATTCACATCCCACATCTTCAGGCTGTGCCCAAGAAGACCCTCGTACCCAGCGCATGGATAAGTCTCTACTGAGAACACTGTGGTAGAGATTAGACTGCTCATGTCTCTATAGCCCAGGAGACTTTTCCTCTTAGGCTCCCTCCAGCATCCTTGCCTTTCTTTTCTTTTTCAACACTGTTCCCAGCTTCCCTGATGTTCCATTTAAAGGGTTTCACTCTACCCTGAGCTTCCATGCTCAAGTTTCACTGACTATCAACACGGTGATTTAAAGATGCACATTCCCTCCCAAAGGATGCCACTTAGTGACTGTCAGATATGATTTGAAACATGGAGCTCAGCACCCCTGGAAGTTTATCAGAATCTGTCTGCCTAATGGGCAATATCCGTACATATAAGTTTTAGATTGGAAACTAAGAAAAATCATATGGCTTCAAAAATAAGATTAGTACCTTGTTGTATACAAAATCCTATAATATCACAACCTGCAAAATTAGGGCTACCAGAGTCTGAGCGAGAGGCCAGACTAAGCTATTCTATGAGATCCTACCTATTTCTGTGGGATAGAAATACAGAGACCCACATGACGAGTCTCAGGCTCAGAGAGGAATGGAGACTCACACAAGTACTAGAGTAGAACAACATAGGTGTGTGAACTTCATGGTCCCAGAGCAGCACCAGTTCTGTGCAGCATCTGCAAGAGCATCATTCTCTGTATGACACTCTGGAGAAGGGTGTGAGGGGAGGCACACTGGACCCCAGCCTTGCTCCCCATGTTCTTATCACTACCTATCTGATAATGACACCACCACTGTCTCTTCCCGTAGACAGTTTTCCATCATTTTCTGGCTCAAGAAGCACACCCCGTGTGCATTCACCTACCGAACAAGGATATATAGTACTATCAAGACAAGGAGCTGCACTTCACAGAAAAACTCCGCTTCTGAGACCAATTCAGCATTCAGGTAAGGAGGTCATTAAATGAGAAAATTAGAAGTCTGGATTCAGAAGAAAGGTAAGCTGAGCTGTGAACTGTAGGTAAGATTTCAAGTCCATGTAGTTGGTGGTTCTTCACAGGTGAGCCTACACCTGTGTGGGGCCCTGGGACAGGCAACTTAAATGGAAGGGTAGAGGGGCCATGGTGGAGTTCTAAGAGTCACAGGCTAGAAATGATCCCTCTGAGCTCTGTAGTGCTGAAGTTGCATTTGACACAAGGGGAAACTGAAATCTGTGGTTGTCAGCAGTGAGCCTCTCACAACTCCCACCCAGACTTCAGCTCAATATATGACTGAGTATTGGTGAAAATATTAAGGCCACTCCATGTAGTTAAAAGGGAGGTTTATTTTGTGGGGTAACTTACAAGTTAATGGATAGTTTACAGAGTCTGGGAAAGGCGTGGTGTAGTCCGGCGGTGTTCTCTGGAGAACTCTGCTCAGTCTACCTCCAGCGTCCAGGGTCCAGGAACCAAGAGAGCCGGTGCATCCAGATCTTGGGTCTTCATTGTCCTCTCTTGGCCCTGCCTTATAGGCGTGACAGTTACCGAAGCCTCAATGGGGGTTGGAACTTCCAGATCAAAGCTGGAATGGCTACCCACTACATCTCCCCCTTTTGTCTAATAAGAAGGTTCTAACCTAATACAAAATTATATACAAAGGAATGGTTATCAAATATTGTCTAGGAGTAATGAGGGATAATGACCTAGATAAGATGGAACTACAGTCAATGCGAACAATATCATGCAAGAAACACATACTAAAATCCAGAGAAGTCTAGAGCATAGGTAAATGGCATGTTATAAAGATCATTCCAAAAGGTGTCCTATCATAAAGAACCTGAATCTAATACTTAATATGTTCTAAGATTATATATATATATATATATATATATATATATATATATATATATATATATATATATATATATATGTTGTGACTATAACTGCTAGTCTTCAGTCCCATCAAAGACCTGAGAAGGAATATAATGGTACCTGAGAAATAGAAGATGGATGCAAGCAACTTTCGGGAATCTTGCAAGAGTAGTCAGAGACAGCTGGCAGCCTGGACAGTCACTTAATGTTTCTCAACATTGTTGGTGCATTCAAATGGGCTACAGGCCTAGAGTATCTGACAGATCATTTTCAGAAGCAGGAATTTTGAAAGACCATCTTACCCTGTCATGGCAGAGTTCAGAAGTCACTTTTCCTTGTGACCTGCTTGTCCAGAAGGACATTTACTCGTATTGTCAACAGTTGAGGCAAGGGCAGTTCTTTGCCCAATAGGCCATTTTGTGCCAAGAAGACAAACTTCCAAATGGAAATGTCTTAGAAGCCCAACGTTCTCTCGGGATCAAATTGGTGCTGCCAGGAGCAATTGTGTCTCACGTCAACAGAATTCTAAGTTATTTAAATGCCATATTCTCTAGGTCTATGAAGTGTTTGAAGATTACCTGTCCATCCAACAATGTATCTGTAAATCTGGATAACCTAACTAATGTAACTATAGAGATAACAAGCATAGGTGATTATAAATCTATAAGTCTTATCTACCAAAATAACCTAAGGACTAAGGCTTCATGTAAACAAGGTAAACAGTCTATAAGCAAATGTACGGTAAAGGACGAAGACTTCAAAATTGTGACAATACACAAAATATTTATAACAGAGGTAGGAATGTATAGTGCGATATACAATATGACATAATATTAAATACATATCAATATACAGAATATCCTAAACAGAAGTAGAACATACATACAGTATGACAGATATAAATTTACATTTGTATCAATGTACAAATATTTCAAATAAGAGTAGAAATATATGTACATTATAACAAATATAATTCTGTATTTGTATCAATATACAAATTATTAAACAGGAATATAAAAATAGTTTACATTTGTATCAACATATAAGAATCCATAACAGTGCAAATTATCTAAGGCTGCTATTTTACTAAATTTGTTTACTAGTATATACAATAATCTACCATAGTATCTTATACCTATCCATTCCATTTCTTCTTTTCTCTTTTTTTAGACACTTTTTCTTTTCTTAAGGAGAATACTGAGTTTAATATTTTCTTTCACCCCCAACCCTATAACCATCATCCATAACCCTGAGAAATATGAAACCTTAGGAAGAAGGGGTGTCATTTTCTTAGAATTGCTTCCTGCTGTTTAGGGAGTGATGGTGTCTCTGTTGGGTGCTGTGAGAAAGCTCAGATAGTTAAATCTCATTTAGACTAACTGTAGGTTCTGCAGCAAGTCTTAGAGTAATGGGTAAGATCGTCTGAAATTCTGGCAAGAAGTGTAGTATGATGATGATTACCATGGCATCATTCTGGATTGGGTAGAGTTGTTGTTGGGGCCCCATCTTCCTTCTGGAGACTTCTGAGATTGCTATTGGAAAAACTTATTTTTTATCAAAATGGAAAGTTTGGATTTAAAGAGGACATAACATGTAGGAAAGGATTCCAAGAAATCAAGAGTAAGCATGGAGAGAATTAGAATCTTGAAGACAATGGTCCCTTTTTATTGGTTTCCTTCTGTCCCACACCAGAGGGCTCTTCTGATATGGGACTGAAGAATCTTTCAATTTTTTCTTTTAGCAATATGCATGGGTTTAGAGAAGGAGTGAGCCAATTCCATCTCCAAAGCCAGCTTGGTTTATAATTGAATTGGAACCACAACTTTTCTAGATTGATAGAGATATAGATGTTAGACAGTGATATTTTACCCTGTGTAGATTGGTACCAATAGATTCTTTCTTTCTGCTGTAGACATCCGGATATCCAATGCCTTATGATTTCTGGAAGATGGGTATTTCCATTATCCTGGAAAGACAAAAACAGAAACCTACCCCAACCTTTGATTGTTAAATTTTTCTTAGAACTTGGAGAGATGTCACTTTGGTGGATGATCTTTTACTTCTCTTCATCAAGGGGTTTCTCCTGTTCAAATCAAATTTTTATTAATTTTGTTGGTATCCATAACTTTTCTTCTGCAGAAACAAAGGCAAAACCCCTTCCCCAACATAGGACATATCCAGGTTTCCATTCTGAGGTCAACACATCTTGGAAATAAACCAGTTGGTTTAGCTCAGGAGTTTTGTCTGTTGTCCAATGCCTCTCCGCAGCTGTTGTTCCTTTCTCAGCAGCATTGAGAAAATTCAAGATTAATAAAGCACTATGCAATCTATTTCTAGGAGTCATTGTTACCTGTTGCTGTTTCTGTAGCATAACCTTTAAAGCTCAATTGGATCTTTCTATGACTGCTTGGCCTGTGGGATTGTGTAGTATACCTGTACCATGCTTTATATTGTAATAAGCAAAGAACTGTCTCATTTTATTGGAGACATATGCTGGGGCATTGTCTGTCTTAATTTGTACAGGTATTCCCATGATGGCCATAACTTCTAATAGGTGTGTAATCACAGAATCAGCCTTTTCAGAACTCATAGGAGTTGCCCATTGAAATCCTGAATAGGTATCAATGGTATGGTGTACATACTTTAATCTTCCAAATTCTGCAAAATGAAACACATCCACTTGCTGCAGAACTGAACTGGATTAGCTCCTTTTCAGGAATGGAACCCTTTAGGTTTTTCCTGGTTTTAAGAAACTGTGGTACCCTGCAGCTTCAGGTACCTGCCAGTTGGAGAGGAAGCTGAGGGTGGGAGCCACTGAGGCCTTTGGAATTTGCCCCATGTGAGTGCCAGATATTAGTGAAATTATTAAGGCCACTCCATGTAGTTAAAAGGAAGGTTTATTTTGTGGGGTAACTTACAAGTGAATGGATAGTTTACAGAGTATAAGAAAGGCGTGGTGCTGTCCGGTGATGTTCTCTGGAGAACTCTGCTCAGTCTACCTCCAGCATTCAGGGTCCAGGAACCAAGAGAGCTGGCGCATCCAGATCTCTGGTCTTTAGGGTCCTCTCTTGGCACCACCTGTAGGCGTTACAGTTACCGAAGCCTCAGTTGGGGTTGGAACTTCCAGATCAAAGCTGGAATGGCTACCCACTACAACTGAGCTCTGAATCTCTGGGGTCATATATGTCCTGAATCTCAAAGAAGGTCTGTGATCTTGAACTAGACCCGAAGGAGTGGGCAGGTCTTGCCTCAGCTTCAACCGGTGTCTTCAAGGGACTCTTTCATATCTAGTTACCCAGGCCACACCTTTGCCTCTTCCTCTTCTTGAGTATTGAAGTAGCCACCTCTCTCCAGCTCACAAGGTCTAGAGAGAGAGATTAACTTGACCTAGCTCACAACACGTAGAGACAGGCACAGGGCTGGAATCTAGAACAATGGGAGCCTGAGAAGTGACTTGTTCCCTCTTCATTTTGTAGATACTCTGTGGAAGTCCTGCCTAGAGATAACCCTTGTATCTCCCTTCAAAGTTCATTCCTCCCTCCCACCCCACATTAAGCCTTGAAAATTTAGGCTACAGAACCCATGCCATTACCTCTGTTTGTCACCTTGGCATCATTTAAAGTGTGACATATAAAGCCATTCCATACTCTGTGTTTCATTTTCATTATCTGAGAATTCACGATGCTCACCCCTTGCTCTGTTGCTACTTCTATAACATACGGAGATCCCAAATCTTCAAGCTGCACACAAGAAGGTCCTGGCACACAGGGCTAAGGCAGGACTCCTCTGATGACGTTGTAGCTGAGGTTATGGAGTTCATGTCTGTATCCCCACAAAGGTTCCTCTTAGACTCACATCAGTATCGTGTCTCTCCTCTGTTACCTTGCCCTTCCCCCAGCTTCCAAGTTGTTCCATTTGAAACAATACCACTCCATCCACTACTTCCATGCTCAAGTCCCTCTGTCTATCAAAACTGTGTCCTACAGATACCTACCATCCCTACGATGACACTTTGTTACCAAAAGCTTATGAAATGTGTGCCTCAGTCTACGAGGACTTTGTCTGAATCTCTCTGACTGATGGACACTGCTGTTCCCACCTAGATGTTTTAGATTGTAGACTAAGAAAAGACATATGGATTCAAAATTAAGATCATTAACCTGCTGTAGACATATCCTATAATCCCAGAATCTGTGAGATTAAGGGAGAAGGAGCCTGAGATCCAGGCAAATCTGAACTACACAGTGAGATCCTACCTGTTCCTGTGGGATAGTAACTCAGCGACCCACAAGAGGAATCTGCAGCTCAAAAAGGAATGCAGCTCAGACAAAGAACTAGAGTAGGCCAGAATGAGTATGTGAACCTCATGGCTTCAGAGCAGCTTCCTTTCCAGTCAGCAGCTGTTTGAGCATCATTCTCTCCATGAGGCTCTGGATAAGGCTCTGAGGTTAAGCAGGCAGACCTCACCCTTGCTCTGCTGGCTGCTACTGCCTCCTCTCTGACAAAGACACCACTACTGTCTCTTTCCATAGCCTTTTCTTCATCATCTCTTGGCTCCACAAGCACACCCACCCTGGATACAGCTACCCTCCAAGATTCTGTACAACTACTGAGCTCAGGTCATGGAATTTTTAGGATGAGACCTCATTCAAGTAAGTAACTTGTTTAATGGGAACATTCAGATTCTACATTCAGAAACAAAGGTAAGCTGAGCTGGTACCTGTGGATGCAACTTTCAGTGCACACCATGTTGGTTCTTCACAGGTGAGCCTCTGGCTGTAGTGGGACCTGGGACACCCAACTTAAATGGAAATGTCTAGAAGCTATGATTGAATGGTAAAGGTCACAGGCTTCAGATGATCTCACTGGACTCTGCAGTGGTGACATTCATTTTGATGTAAGGGAACCTCCAATCTCTGGTGGTCAGCAGGAAGCCTATCCTAACTTGAATCCAGAGTTCATCTTAAAACATAAATTGCGATCTGAAATTCCATGGGTCATGCAAGTTCTGAAGCACAAAGAAGGTCTCTTCTCCTGAGATGGACTCCAAGGAGTAGGTAGGCTTCTGCTTCGGCTTCAGTCAATGTCTTCTACTGACTTCCCTTATTCCATTCTCACTCACCCAGGCCACACCCTTGCCTGTTCCTCTCCTCAACCATTGAAGTAGCCACCTCTCTCCAGTGCACAATGTGTACAGAGAGAGAGTTTAACTTGTCAAAGCTCACAGCACACAGAGACAGATGCAGGGCTGGTCTAGAACAATAGAGTCCTGAGAAATGATTTCCTCATCCATCATCCTTCTGCTAGTCTATAAATGTCCTGTCTAGAGCTAACAATCTCCCCTCAAAGTTCATTCTTTCCACCCCAAATTAAGCTGTTTGTTCATGTCAAACCTGGGATATATAGTGATATCCTCTTATAAGTTATTAACTTTTCTGTATTAATTTCCTCTCCACTTATTTGACAGAAGAATTTGAAGAAGAAAATATTTGTTTTCTTCACAGATGAATTTTGTCCTTCAGGTCAGAAAATCTATAGCTGTAGCTAGAGTTTTCCTGCCTGGCCCACAGTCAGGACAAATCTTTGTCACCCGCCAGTCCCACAGCCGTCAGACCCAACCAAGTAAACACAGAGACTTACATTGCTTACAAACTGTATGGCCGTGGCAGGCTTCTTGCTAACTGTTCTTATAGCTTAAATTAATCCATTTCCACAAATCTATACCCTGCCACACGTCTCGTGGCTTACTGGCATCTTCACATGCTGCTTGTCCTGGTGGCAGTTGGCAGTGACTCCTTCTGCCTTCCTGTTCTTTCTTTTCTCCTCTCTGTTAGTCCCGCCTATACTTCCTGCCTAGCCACTGGCCAATCAGTGTTTTATTTATTGACCAATCAGAGCAACACATTTGCCATACAGAACATGCCACGAGAATTGAAATAGCGGATTACACTGTGTTTAGTTAGGAAACAGATAGCATTAAGGCTGGTTCTCTTCTGAGTTTTCCTTTTATTCTGTGTTGAATTCATTTCTGGAATGGTGTCATCTACAGTTAAGCTGGGCTGTTTTATGTCAATTAACCTAATCTATCTTTTACAAATCTTCCCTGGGACATTTCTGCTAGGTATTTCTAGATCCTTGACATTGACAATATTAGGTATCACACCATCACATGATATCACAGGATCATTCAAAGAATTCGAAGTATAAGTTTGTAACCATTCTGAAGCAGAGTGGTTTAGGGAACTAGTTGTTTCTTTCTTGTTTTCTCACTGTGAGAGCCCTACTCACTCATTCACTGTGGGGCGTTTACCCAACCACCCCCAGAGTTTTTCTTGAGTGCGAGCAGCAGGAAATATTAGATAGAAGGATTTATTGCAGAGAATATCACGGAGATAAACAGATAGAAAATAAAGGATAGCCTCGAGAGGGCCTGGAACCTATTCCAATGGACCCTGGACTGTCTGTGCCTCAGGGTTTTTATAGAGACGCCAAGGGGTGGAGCAAAAGACCTCCTCCCCCAGCACAGCCAAGTGCAGACCATCTCAGACACCTGCACTCAGGCCCATGGTCCTAATCATCCTCTATGCGGACCTGCTGGGTAAAGCCACGAGGAACCCGAGAACGGGCTCCCACAATTCACCAAGCTTTTCCAGCCCCACTCCACAGACCATGAGTTTCCAGCTCAAGTGTCACTCAATCTTCCAACGTCATAGGGGGTGTCTTTGGCTGGAACCTCCTTCCAGCCCATAGTACAGCAATCTGGAAGCTCCTGGGACAAAGCGGCCTCCAGCTGAAAGTTTAAATTCACTGCTCAGGCGACATGCTATTCTTAAGGGTGAAGCAAAGACTCAGTCCTCTTGGAAGCAAATTGCCCATACAGCTCCCTGGACCTTGAGAACCCTAGAGAGCAGCCTAGAGATCCTGGTTCTTTAGTCTCACTGTTGGGCATGGCACTGCTCCCAGGAGGCCCTTGGAATTAAGGGCAATGTCTTATCCAGCACAAGCATACAGCTGAATTCCTGTGAAGGGAACTGGCAGACAAGAGAATCCATTACCACAGGATCCCTCATCACTCACTTTCCCAAGTAGCCAAAGGGGTTATCAGGTGTTTGCTGAGCACCCACTCATGTCAGGACCCATGCCCAGGGCTTCCCTTGTGTCTCACTTGCACTTAAATCTCACAGTCATGAGAGAGAGAGAGAGAGACAGAGACAGAGACAGAGACAGAGACAGAGACAGAGACACAGAGAGAGACAGAGACAGAGAGAGACAGAGAGACAGAGACAGAGACTGCTATTGTCCCCACCTGGGGACAAGAAGAGCAAGGCTTAGAGAAGTGAAGTCTCACACTTTAAGAACTGAATTCAGTCTTTAATGTCACAATTCACACTTAACACCTCTGTCTTCCTCTCTCTGGCATCAGGGCAACAAGGACAGTCGCAGGTTCTAGGTGCCAAGGGCCTGACCTTGAGCAACACTGCTTTTCAGTGCTGGGAATGCCACCTTTGAAATCTGAGCTAAACTCGAAGAAAAGCATTCCTTCTACTGCCAGATTGCAGTAAACTTGTAGAATCCAGGGCCTTAAAATATGGCCCAGGCTTAAAGTGCACCAATTGACTTAATCAGTCCCATCATTTCCCGTTCAAAATAGAAAGGGAGTAAGACAAATAGGAAGGACTTTAGGCATCTTATAGAAACATACAAATGCAATACCATCCATGAAATGCAGTAACCTTAAAAACAAATTAGAAAGTATGAAGCTATGAGGACTAAAGAGTTGCTGTAACTAAACAGCTCATTAGATTAGAGGATCCTGGCATGCAGGCTGATGGGGAAATAAGTTCTTTATTAGCTATTATCAGCATCAGAGAAAAGATCAGTTGAAGAGAAAGGTACTTTTCATTAATTCTAGGTTCCAACAGGGTGTCTCAAATGAGATCTTGAATAACTTAATATCCAACAACAGCTTTACAGTAAATGTTTAATCCACATGGCATGTTTTGTGACATATCAAGGAGGGAAACTCTGAGTCAAGGACATGATGGTTGATATTGTAGACTTTTGGGTCTCTGTCACACCTGTACAGCTCTGCTGACACAGTGACAAATACAGAACAGACAGGGAACAACAAATGGCCATGCCCTGCTCCAACTGTGTTCATGCTGTGTTTATGGACACTACTTTTTGTTTTATTTTGATGTCTTCCTGTGGTTACAATGCCATGCTATGGGCTATGGGCTATGGGCTAAATATATATATATATTTACATCATCAAACTTTGGACCTTATTTTTCTCTTACTGTCCTCCCCTTTGCCCCTCCCTCTCTTCCCAGCCTCTTCCTCTCTCCAGATAGCCTCCCTCCTTTTGTGACATATGTGTCTCTCTTTTCTTGTGCTCTCCCTCTCTTTTCAGATTTTCCTTTTTTCATTGTCAATCATCTTACACTAAACACCAATACTGATTTTCATATACTTTTCCTGACATGAAATATTCTTCTTCTGTTTTTATCTAACTATTCACTCATAACCACCATTCTCAGCTTATAAAATCAAGTGGCCAGCTGAGGTTGTCAAACATTGGCCAAATATAGCCAGGTACCTCTGTAAGTGTGTGTGTGCCTCTGTGTGAGTGTGTGTGTGTGTGTGTGTGTGTGTGTGTGTGTGTGTGTATGTGTTTCAATAGAGTTTGTTAACCCAGATCACAAAAATTTTAAATTAAACTCATTAGGAGTCTTAGAGATGGGAATTTTCTAAGGAAAGCCGAACTGAAGAAACAAAATTTCTTTTTTTTCTCATATTTTAGAATAACTTTTTTTCTTATGGCCCTATCCTGCTCCTTCTCAAATTCATGATCTCTTTTTTTTAATTACTATTGTTTTACACAAACACATATACTTATGTATGTATATTCAAATAAATATTTAAATGCAACTCCTGAGTCCATGTAGTGTTGCTTGTATGTATATGATTATAGAATTTCTTGAGACCATCTGATGTTTGATAACCATTAGGGAAATTTCCCTGGGAAAGACTAATGCTCTTTCACATAGCTTTCATCTAAAGATGGCTCCTTATGAGATACTCCCATCCACAATGGCATATCAGCAGGTATGGTCATTGTTCATGTCTTCTTTAAGCAGTCATATTGTTAAGATTTTATGGGTGCAGCTTTCTGCCATATCTTTAGACAAAATCTTACAGCAGCCTAGGTGTCTTACTTTCACAATCTTCCTCCTCTTCTGCAATGTTCTCTGGGCATTAGGTGTGAGGGTTGTGTTGTCAATGTATCAGTTGGAGCTGTTTATCTTACCAGTCAATTATTACCCGCATTTTAACCAGTTTTGACTTTATGTAATGGTCTCCATCTGCTTCAAAAGAAGATGCTTGATGATGAATAAGAGCTACACTCATCTCTGGGTATAAGGACAAGTACTTAAAATGCAGTGAGGGATTAGACTGGTTTAGTACAGTGACAACAGTAGCATCTCCTCTAAGATCCATGACCTCACTAGCCATGGGTGGTTGGCTAGGTCTATGGCACAAGGCATTATTTCCTTCCTGTTGAGTGACCTTGAGTCCCATTAGGCAGCTGTTGTTTACCACCAAGATATAAGTGCCACCATTGCACCTTTAGGGATATCTTACCATGGTGATAATCGTGGTTCATAGGTGTCACAACTGGTTAGGTGTCTTAGTTAGGGTTGTTATTGCTGTGATGAAACACCATAACCAAAGAAACTTGGGTGTGGGAGGGCTATTCAGCTTATACTTCCACATCACAATTCATTATGAAAGGAAGTCAGGACAGGAACTCAAGCAGGGAAAGACCTTGGAGACAGGAGCTGGCACAAAAGCCATGAGGAGTGCTACTTACTGGCTTACTTGTTAGGGTTTGCTCAGCTTCCTTTCTTATAGAACCCAGGACCATAAGCCCCGGCATGGCACCACATGTAATATACTGAGCCCTCCTCCATCAATCACTAATTAAGAAAATGTCCCACATGCTTACCCACAACCCATCTTATAGAGGCATTTTCTCAAGTGAGGCTACCTCCTCTCTGATGACCCTAGCTTTTGTTGAATTGGCATAAAACTGCCAGTATGGTAGGACTATTGGTTGCTTTCCACCATTGGCAATTAATATAGCATCCTCCAGAACTATGAAAGCTAATCCTCAAGGAGAAAGGTTTCTGGATCAGATATACCATGAATCCTCCAAGTCCTGTGTCCAAAGTGTGAGGTGTTTTCAGAAATAAGGACTTACCTTTAACTTCTAAGAGGCAACCAAGAGCATGGGAATAGCCCATATTGTTTTAGGAGACCCTGCACTCCCTTGACTAACAACTCAATGGAAAGTTTCTCATGCCTGTTAATAAAGTTTATGTTAGATAGTATATGGCTTTTAGAGGAATCAACATCATTGCAAATGGAATATCTTCATTAATGTATGTGTACATATGTGTCTACATATGTGTGTATATACATGCACTTAAGAGTATTAGATGTAATTGTAAGTAATATAAAACAATGTGATTCCCTAAATAGTATCTTTAGTGTTGTTTATCCCTCTTTCTTCTATTTCTATATTGTCCTCTATGCCCTCCTCTATAAAAGCCCCCCCACCTCATTTCCTATTTCCCTCTTCATAGAACCTGTATCATTCTATTCCTCTTTCTAGAGTTCCTCCTCAGATAATGGTCCCTTTTCTCTTCCCTGGTTTCTGCAGTAACTCCAGGTAACATAATAACATCTGAAGATTTGTAGGTAGTAATCATAAATGAGAGAGAACATGAGTGTGTCTTCCTAGGTCTGGGTTACTCAGCTTTATGTATTTTCTAATTACACCCATTTACCTATAAAATTTATGATTTTATTTTTTAGAGTTAATAGTATTTCATTTTGTGTATATACCACATTTTCATTATTCATTCATCAGTTGAAGCATTTGCATTGTTTCTATTCCCTAGCTCTTGTGAATAGATAGACTATGACCATGGCTGAGCAAGTTTCTATGGAGTAGGATGTTGAGTTCTTTGAGCTTATACCAAGGAGTACTACTGCTAGATCAGTTTTTAGCTCATTTTTTTAAATTTCCACGCTGACTTCCTGAACAGATGGACCAGTTTGCAATCCCACCAACAGTGAATGAGGGATCCATCTTCCTTGCTTCCTCCCCAGCATTTGTTGTTGGTTGTTTTCTTAATCTTAGCCATTCTGACTGGGGAGAATTACAAAGTTGTTTTATTTTGCATGTTCCTAATTGCTAAGGATGATGAACACTTTGAAAGATATTCCTTGTCCATTTTTATTTCTTCTTCTGAAAATTCTCTTCAAATACATAGCCTATTTTTAATTGGACCATTTGGGTTTTTTTTTTGACTCCTTATTTTTTGAGTTCTTTATATATTCTGTATATTAATCCTCTGTCAGATGTGTAGGTTGTAAAGATTTTCTCTTCACTCAACTTATTATTTTCTTAGATGTACAGAGTTTTTAGTTTGATGAAGTCCCATTTATCAGTTGTTGGACTTAATTCCGGGGCAGATGGAAGCCTATTAAGAATGTCCTTTCTTACACCTATATCCTGTAGGGTACTGCCTATGTTTTTTCTAGCAGTTTCAGTGTCCAGATTTCACAGGTCTCGAGCCATTTGGATTTGGGTTTTGTGCAGGGTGATATAGAGGAGTTTAGTTTCATTCTTCTAAATGTATGCATCCAGTTTTTCAGGGCCACTTGTTGAGGACATTGTCTTTTATCCAGTGTACATTTTTGGCATCTTTGTTAATTATCAGATGACTATAGCTAGGTACATACATGTTGTGGTCTTCTGCTTCTTCCACGGGTCTAAATGCCTGTTTTGTGCTATTATCAAACTTTTTTAATCACTGTAGTCCTGTAATGAGTCTTGAAATCTGGAATGGTAATCCCTCTGGCATTGTTTTGCTCAGGATTGCTCTGGCTAACAGGGGTCTTTTGTGGCTCCATCTGAATTTTTGGATTTTTTTCTCATTTCTGTGAATAATGTTGTGGTAAAGTGGGTATGGTGGAACACATCTCTTATACCAGTTTTCGGGAGGCAGAAGCAGGCAGATCTCTGATAGTTCAATGCCAACCTCATCTGCATAGTGAGTTTCTGAAAGGCAGAGCTGTATAGAGAGACTCTGTCTGAAAAAAATGTTGTGGTAGGTGCAGAGAAATTGCACTGTGGTTAAGAGAACTTACTGCTTTTGCAGAGGACCTAGGTTTAGTTCCCAGCATCCATGCAGTGGCTCACAACCATCTGTAACTCCAGTTCCATGTCCTCTTTTGACCCCCACAGGCAACTAGGCACGTATATGGTACACATACATACATACAGGCAAAATATTCATAGACATAAAATAAAATAAATAAAATGGTTCCTAAAAAGGAAAAAAAAATAATTTTTGACTAATGTTGTGGCCATTTTGACTGAGATTGCATTGAATCTGTAAATTACTTTTACTAAAATGGTCATTTTCACAATATTTTGCCAATCTCCAAGCATATAAGTTCTTTTTATTTTCTAATGCCTTCCTCAATCCGTTTATTCAGGGATTTGAAGTTTTTATTTTAGAATTCTTTCACTTATTAGTTAGGCTTATTCCTAATATTTTATTTTCTTTGATGCTATTGTAAATGGGAAAGTGTCTGTGATCTTTTTCTCAGTATTTGTTGATGGTTCATAGAAACTCTACTGATTTTTGTAAGTTGATTTTTACAACTTGCCACTCTGGTACAATTGTTGATTATTTTATCAAGTCTTCTGGTGGACTTTCTGGGATCTCTTACATATAATGTCATATCATGTGTAAATAGAGATAATCTGACTTCTTTTCCTATTTGTATCCATTTAATTTTCTTCTCTTGCCTTATTGCTCCAGCTACTGCTGTGAGCACTATATGAAAAGTATCTTAGTTAGGGTTTTTATTGCTGTAAAAAGACACCATGACCAGAACAACTCTTATTAAAAAAACATTTAATTGAGGGGGCTCACTTACAGTTTCAGATGTTCAGTCCATTATGATCATGACGGGGAGCATGGTGCCATGCTGGCAGATGTGGTGCTGGAGCTGAGAGTCCTACATCTTGCAGGCAACAGGAAGTCAACTGACACACCAGGCAGTATCCTGAGTATATGAAACCTCAAAGCCTGCTCCCACAGTGATACACTTCCAACAGAAGTTATAGCCCAGATTAAAGGTGTGGCCTCCAGCCCCAAGGTCTAGATTAAAGGCCTGTGTCATTGAACCTCCTCCAACAAGACCACACTTCCTCCAACAAGGCCACACCTCCTAAAAGTACCACACCCTATGAGCTTATGGGGGCCAAATACATTCGAACTACCACATTTCACTCCTTGGCCCTCATAAACCATTAACAGTATCATAATGCAAAATGTATTCAGTCCAATTACAAAAGTTTTCATAGTCTATCACAGTCTCAATGTTTAAAAGTCCAAAGTTCAAAGTCTTTTTGAGATTTGTGTAATCTCTTAACTATATTCCCCTTTAAAGTCAAATCAAAAAGCAGATCATATACTTCTAACATATAATGGCATAGATACACTGCCATTCCAAAACATAGGGAAGAGAGCATAGTGAGAAAATACTGCACAAAAGCAAGACCAAAACCAGCTGGGCAAACTCCAAACACTGCATTTCCATGTCTGATGTCAAAAGGCTCTTCAGGTCTCCAATTCCGTTCAGCTTTGTTGACTGCAACATACTTCTTTCTCTTGGACTAGTTCCACTCCTTGTTAGCAGCTCTCCTCAGCAGGTATCCCACAACTCTAGCATCTCTAACATCTTGGGTAATTACAAAATTCCAACCATCCAATATCTGGGATCCACTCATGATCCTCTGGACTCCTCCAGAGGGCTTGGGTCACTTCTCTGGCTCTGCGCTCTACAGGACACACAGCTCGTCTTCTAGGCTCCAGCTGGCTCCATTCCACTGCTGCTGCTGCTCTTGGTGGTCATCCCATGGTACTGGCATCTCCAAAACACTGGGATGTTCTGCTGCAACTGGACTGTACTTTCACCAATAGCTTCCCATAGGCTCTCTTCATGGTGCCAACCCTCAACTTCTTTGCATGACCCCTTCTGTCCTGAACCTTCAACTGTCACTGAGGCTGCACCTTCACCAATGGCCTTTCCTGGCTTCTCGTAGTGCCAAAATAAAATATTTAGGAATAAGAGGTGAAAAACTTCTACAATTAAAACTTCAAATCCCTGAATAAACAGCTTCTCTCCATGACCCCTTCATGCCTTCAAACCCAGTACCACATGGGTGATGCTTACATATTACCAAGGTCAGCTGCCAGCAAGCTGCCTCTTTCACTGTGGTGATATATTGTGTAGCCCAATATATTGTGTACCCTAATAAATTTATCTGGGGATCAGAGGACAGAACCAGCCACTAGATTAGACATAGAGGCCAGACAGTGGTGGCACACATCCTTAATCCTATCACTCAGGAGGCAGAGATCTGTCTGGATCTCTATGAGTTCAAGGCCACACTGGAAATAGAGCCAGGCAGTGGTGACCCACATCTTTAATCCCAGGACTTGAGATCTCATGTTTTTGCTTAGGAAGGACACATGCCTTTAATCACAGGAAGTGATATGGCAGGACACAGAAAGGTATATAAGGCATGAGGAAACAGAAACTTATTCTCTTGAGACAGAGGATTTCATAGAGATAAGAACATGGCTGGCTTGTTCTGTTTCTCTGATCTTTCAGCTTTTACCCCAATATCTGGCTCTGGTTTTTTTTTTTTTATTAATAAGACTGTTTAGCAATTCATATGGCTTTTTTCCTTTCCTGGTGGGGTCTGGCTTTCTCTGGATCTCCATCTTTGGCTGCTATTACACTAGGTAGCTGCCTTGAAATCCTCTTAGGTATCTACTATTCTATAGAGAAGCAGTCAGCCCCATATCTGAGTTGTCATTGTTAAAAAATTTGTGAGTCAATTAAGATAACTTAAAGGGAGAAATTAGTTAAAAGATAATTTTTCCCACATTAAAAAATGGGAAACATTTTTTACAATGGAAGGTGTTTGGTCTCTGTTTGATAAAACATTAGGCAGTCTGAAAATGGAACAATTAAAGAGAGGATAATTAATGTTGATAGGATTTACATACACTCAATAATAAGTATTATTTATTTGGTCATTTCTGTTACATAATTTAAAAAGTTGGTTAATGTGAGTACCAAGATAAAAATTTTAGAAAAATTTGTTAAAACGAATCATAGAGAAATTCAGACCCTGACAAAAGAATTTAAAGGTGAATCTATCTCAGCATTGCATTATACGATTACAGACAAACAACCTAAGGCTTTCAAACGACCAAACTTAATCTATCCTGTAACCTTACAGGAACTGCCAAATGCTCAAGGCCATGAATGAGCTGATTGGACACCTGTGCAAATGTTAGATTTGAAAAAATTTAAAGAAGCTATAGTGTCATATGGTATGCATTCTCCATTTGTGAAACAGATGTTAAACTCATGGTCAACTTGTAATAGAATTATCCCTAAAGACTGGAAAGATTTGGTTACAATGGTCTTAGAAGATGGTTCCCAGTTACAATGGAGGACCTGGTGCAAAGATGAGGCTAAGACCATTGAACAACAATGTAGGGCAAGAAGTATGAAAATTCCTCAAGATCAACTTCTTGGAGAAGGCAATTATGCTGATATACAAAGACAATCTTTATATGATGACCATACCCTAATTTTATGTCAAATGGCAGTCTTGAATGCTTGTGACAGAATTGAAGAAGTAGGAAAGAAAATTGAGTCATTTACAAAAGCTATACAGGGCCCAAAGAAACCTTAATGGATTTCTTACAAAGGCTGTCTTCAGCAGTAAATAGAATGATACTAAATTCAGAAGGTAGACAGATAATAATTAAATCTCTGGCTTTTGAAAATGTTAATGCACAATGCAAAAGGATATGTAGGCCATCAAAGGCAAGATCAGCACCCTTGGAGGAATGGATCTGAGATAAAAATAATATTAAATCTCATGACCATGATGATACTTGGATAGGAGAGGTGATTTCCAGAGGTTTGAAGGAAAATAGTAATGTCAGATGTTTCAAATATGGGAAACAAGGTCACATAAAAAGGGACTGTAAACAGAGCATTCCTAGAAACAATATTTTTTCAAGGAATTATCCCAACAGAATGCCATTCCCTTCTGTATTGCAAAAGGTGTGGTAAAGGCAGACATTTGACTAACAAATGTAAACCAACAAGGGATAGACAAAGTAATCCCTTGCCTTTTCTGGTGGGGGAATACCCTAAGGGACCTCTTGCAGGCCCCTGTGACAAATTCTATTTAGTCTTTTCCTGTCACCATGGGAGAAATTCCTTCCCAGAGCAATTAAAGATCCTAATTCCTATTGTAAAAATCCATACTGCTCTGGATGATAGAACAGCTATAAAAGAGAGAACAAACAGTTCAGGAAAAACCATAAATCAAATTTGATAAAGATTAGATTTAGAAACTCCCCAAAGTTAGAGTTAGGGAAGGGTTTTGTTTTTTGTCTTTTCAGGAAAATAAAAATAACCATCTTGAGAAATTTAAAGACCTTTGGACAAATGACAACTAAGCATCCAAAGAAGTAGAAGGAAGAACTACCTTGGAAATATTACCAAGAAAAGGAATAGTCTGGCCTAATGCAATCTCTGAAGTCTCCAAAAAGATAATGGGATCCCACAGTGATGATTCCACATGGACTACAATAATGCCATTAAGCTGACAAACACCACCTAAAGATCAGCTTTGGACTACAAAATGCTCAGGACAATTCAAGGTGGCTAGCTGAGATGATCCATCCTCACAGACTATTTGATTGAGGACTTGAGATAAGCCCTGCACTTTCCCATTATGCAGAGACTGGACAAATGATACAGCTAACTCTCTCAGGATTTGACAACTAACCCAAAAATTTTCTTATCAGGATCCCCTAAAGATGCCATCACCCGTAGACAGCAAGAAATAATTTTAAGAACATGATACCCACATTTCCAAAAGGTGGAGTGGGTGGCTTTTGGTCATTCAATGGGTTATGGATAATTGTCATTGTTTAGGATAGTTGGTTACAAGTAGTTAATTGATAATGGTCAGGAAAAAAGCTAAACAAAGGAAATTAGATTCAGGGTTCTCATTTAAAAAAGAGGATATAGATAAAATGTAGATTATTGAATCTACTCTGAAAAAAAGATACAGATTGAAATGATAGGATAAAAGATAGATTATTGAATCTACTCTGGAAAGAAAAGGGAGAATATAGATATGGTAAGATAAAAAGGTAGATTATTGAATCTACTTTTAAAAGGCAACTACTAGTTTTAAACATTTTATATTGGATTGGATTTTTGTATATTGTATACAAATTATGTATATTGGTACAAATTTGAGGTTGATTTTGTTAGAAAATACTGTATATATATTTCTATTCTTGTTCAAGGTATTGTACCTATACATTTTATTTAACAATGTAATGCAAATTGCTAGTCCTTGAAAGTTATTATTACCAACTATTTAGGATAATAAAGAAATGCAGGTGAGTAGTTAGTCATTACAATCAAACTTGTAGTCACATTAGGTATATTTTCAAAGGCAAGCAGAGATATATTTTAGATAGACAAGTCATCTTCAAACACTTCAGAGATCTACAGAATATGGCATTTAAGATGTTTTAGTAACATAGATTTTTTTTCTTTTTTTTATGACTATGAGACATGTCTGCTCCTGGCAGCACCAATCTACTTCAGAGAAGATGATGGGCATTGAAGAAACTCCTTATGGAGTTTACTTTCACTGTGGCAAAAGTTAGCCACTGGGCAAGAAAGTGACCTTACCTCAACTGCTGACAGTATGCTGTCCAAAATGGACAAGCAGGACACAAAGTAAAGGACTGCCAATCCTTACCAAGACAAGGTAGGAAGGGTCTTTAGGAAATCCTGCTTCACAGATGACAGATATGCTAGGCTTATAAGCCAGAGATGTATGCCCCAATGTTGCAGAGAAATCTTGTGTGACTAAAGAAGCAGCCAGCTGTTTCTATCATTTCTCACATTTTTTGGAAGTCACTTGTTTGCACTTCCTGTTTACTCAGTTAATATTATTTCCTTCTTGGGTCTCTGAGGAAGTTGAAGATTAGATAGTTATAGTTACAGTTTTCCTTGTTAAGAAATTCAGAAAAGAAACTCACTGAAGAGGTATAAAGTGTAAAAGTTTGAAAGACATCAAAAGATAGTTTTCATTCATAATGAAATTATGATAGAAGGTGAATTAGACACAATCCTTTGGATTCATGAAGATAGGATAGATAATGGATTATTTTCTCTGAATTTGTCAAATGTTAATGGACTGGATTATCCAAAAAGGAGAAATGTAGTGATATATTGTGTACCCTTGAGATATTGTGCACCCTAATAAACTTATCTAGGGATCAGAGGACAGAACCAGCCACTAGATTAGACATAGAGGCCAGACAGTGGTGGCACACATCCTTAATCCTATCACTCAGGAGGCAGAGATCTGTCTGGATCTCTATGAGTTCAAGGTCACACTGGAAACAGAGCCAGGCAGTGGTGACCCACACCTTTAATCCCAGGACTTGAGATCTCATGTCTTTGCTTGGGAAGGACACAGGCCTTTAATCACAGGAAGTAATATGGCAGAACACAGAAAGGTATATAAGGCATGAGGAAACAGAAACTTACTCTCTTGAGACAGAGGATTTCATAGAGATAAGAACATGGCTGGCTTGTTCTGTTTCTCTGATCTTTCAGCTATTACCTCAATATCTGTCTCAGGGTTTTTTTTATTAATAAGACCATTTAGCATTTCATGTTACATTCATTCTTTCTGCCAACTCTTTTGTCATATTCCCAGAGTCTTGGTGACCCCACTTAGACATCTTATTTAGGACCAAGATCTCAACAGACACTTAATCACCATTTTGACTACGAGTCTCTACATTAATTTTTGCCCACTGCAGAGAATCTTCTCTGGCTGGGGTTGAGAGAAATATTAGTCAATGGGAATAAACATAAATATTCAGAAGGCAGTTTAATAATATGTCCATTTGGCAAAACAACAGCAATAAGTCTTCCCCTAGGGCCCATGACCTTCTGAGCCATAGACTTTGGACCATGTTTACGGTACCAGGCATGCTCTGTCCCATAGAATTCAAACTTAATCAGCAATTCCTCAAATCTAATCATAAAGCAGTTGGTTACACTATGACCTTCATGCCACTGTTGCACCAGTGAGCATGTCTTGCCTTACAGGTTAGTATTGTAGCATTCAGGGTCATCACCAGGAAGTGGATTGATGGATTTTTCTCCACCAGCAGCCTCATAACACCTAGTATTATGAAAGCTAGCCAGGATAGAAGTTTCATGTATGTTCCAACTTGGTTTCTCTATGTCCTGTAACAAAAATATGTTCTGTCTTCACAATAGGGTCTTAACTCTAGTTCTGGTAGACTACCAAGAGCAAGAGCAACAGGCTTTGCTGTTTTTAGAGTCTCTGCATCCTCCCTGACCAGTAACTCTTAGGAAGTTACACCATACTTGGCATTGGGGTTTCCCTTTAATAACTCATGTCATCTAAGGAAAGCATTGTTTACCCATTGCTTAATAGCTTACATTTATTTAAGTCATATTTTTGACTAGCTTAATGTCTTAGGTGCTAGAGTTACTATTGCTGTGATGAAACACCATGACCAAAGCTCCTTGGAGAGGAAAGGATTTATTTGGCTTATGCTTCATCAACACTGTTGTTCATCAAATCAAGACAGGAACTCAAACAGGGCAGGAACCTGGAGGCAGGAGCTGATGTAGAAGCTATGGAGGGGTGCTACTTACTAACTTGCTCCACATGGCTTTCTCCAACTGCTTTCTTATGTAACTGAGGACCATCATCCCAGGCAGGGATGCCACCACCCACAATGGGCTGGGCCCTCAATCACTAATAAGAAAATGCCCTACAGACTTGCATACAGACCCATCTTAAGGAGACATTTACTTAATTGAGATTCCTTCCTCTCTAAATTCACTAAAGATGGCTTTAGCTTGCATGAAGTAGACATAAATCCATCTAGAACACTTATAAGTAGTGTGTTTCTATACAAATAATTCATACATTATTAGTTTGTGTTAACCAATCCTCACCCATTCCTCTCCCCTGACATACAATCCTTATCTTCACTTAAAATGTGAACCCCACTTTCATATCACATGTGTTCTACTCTGTCTGCACTCCATAAGATCTCTTACCCCAGTCCTCCCTTGGGCTCATTATAGTTTCCTGAACACTAGAGACACTCCAAATAAATCTCACATGGACCCACCTCTAGACGAAAAGGTACAAGCAATTAGTGGCTGCTGAGAGAGGGAGAATCAGAATTCTCCAGAGATGAGCCCCTCATAGGTTATCTAGTCCCAAGTGGTCAGCATTAAATATATAACAGCAACACTAAATAGACTCAGCAGAATGTGTGTATGCATGTACGTACGTACGTATGTATGTATGTAAGTATGTATTGTGTAAAAATCAATAAAGAATAAAAGGTGAGCTTAGTGGGAAAGAAGGGACGCAGTAGGAATTAGAGGATGTAGAAAAGTTAGAGAAAGGGGGAAATGATGTAAATATAGTATGCATGTAGGAAATTCTCCAAAATTAACCTAAGAAAAACTTAAAAAACAAATTATACATATAAATCTAAATATATCAAGCTAGGATTCATAAATGACAGAGAAAATGTACATTGTCTCCCTATGGATGAGTTATCTCACTTAGAAAGATATATCCTATTTCCATCCATTTTCTGTAGTTTTTTAATTGGCCTTTTCATTTTATGTATGTATGTGCTATGGATATATATGTGTATGTGTATTTGCATATGTTGGGCATACATATGTTGGGAATTGCACTGTGTGTGTAGGTGGACACCCTAAATTGATGTTGAGAATCTTCTTCAGTTGTTCTCCCTTTATTCATTGAGACAGAATCTCCCATCATCCACATCCAGAGCTTGTCAATGGAGCAAGTCTAGCTAGAGATCTTGCTCTAGGGACCCCCTGTCTCAGCTTACTGGCCTGAAGTAACAGAGGGCCACAGTGTAAACACAGCATGTGCATGGGGCCCTGGGACCCAAATTCTAGTCTGCATGCTCCTGCTGATAGCTCTTTAACTTCTGAGCCATCTCGCTGCCCCAGTGACATTTGAAGTGTGACAGAACTAAAGAAGATTTAGATGTGTAGGTGGTAATAGACACATTCCAGCTGGAAGATCCTGGAGAGCATAGCCTAGGAAGAACTGAGCCATCCCTTTGCATCTGGGCCAGACATGGCCCAAGTGAAGCAGACCTTGGTCATAGATATGAGTGGCCAGTCTGCTGTACTCAGATGTTAGAAGTCTTCCTACAAAGACAATAAGAGCTGATCTATAGATCCTGATTTCAGAGGCAAGTTGGCCCCTGAAACCAGTCTCTCAAGGGACAATTCTAACCAAATTTTCATCACACCTTAGCCAAGGCAGTACTGGCAGCTGCCTTGTCCTTTGGGAAACCTGCAGATGCTGAGTGATGAACTTGAATTCTGGTCCATGGAGCATCCTCCTATATGCTTTATCTTGAGTTCCTTCCAAAGAAGATGCTGAGATGAGATTTGTGGTCATGACAAAAACTAGAGAGAGGACTTCTCAAATGCACTGGTTGGAGGAAGGGGTGTAGGGCAGGAGGAAGGAAGCCAGCGAAGTGTGCTGTGTGAACAGTGGGGCATGTGACATCAAGAGCAAGTGTGTTAGTTGTCCATTGCCAGGACAGGAAACAGAGACTGGGTAACTTTTGTTGTTTTTGTTGTTTGTTTATTTGATTGACTGATTGACTGACTGACTGACTGACTGACTGATTTTAATACTCCAGAATGATTCCAAATTCATCATATGGAAAAGTTGGCCCTGAGCTCCTGATTCTCCTGCCTCTATCTTCTGAGTGATGAATTACAGGACTATACAATCATGCTTAGTGGTTATAGTTTTTTGTTTGTTTATTTGTTTGTTTAGAATATGTATATTTAATTATAGTTCTGGAATCTGGAAGTCCAAGTAGAGATTACAACCACTCAGCTTAAGAAGAAAAGTATACAGGCAAGAAGGTGCCTACAAGAGAGAAGGGGAACCCCTTCCCACTACAGCTTGTTCATTCCTAGAAGAAAAGTATTGAACAATTAAGGGGCCTGCTCCCATGACTCCACACACTCACACTAGACCCTTGTCCCTATACTGTTACACTGGCAACTGAGTTTCAGTGAGAAGAAAAGACATTCAAACAGTAACCACAAATAAGGCTTATTGTTACCAAACATACTGGAAGAAACTACAAGACACCTGGGATTGCCAGGGCCGTGGACAGGGGACCAAGTCTATGATCTGAAACGTAAACACTACAGCATTCCTAGACCATCACATCAGACACATGCTGGTAACATAGTTTTATTAGAAGTGCAGCAGATGGCAACTGAAGTTCAGATGTCAGTCCACCAGAAGAATATCTCTCTGATGGATATGTCTCGTTCAAGCAAGGCTTAAGAGAATACAGACTCCAAAATGTATTTTGCTTCTGTTGTCTCCCTGCATGCTGCTGCTACTATGTATATGGCATGGAAATTCCCCCCACTGCCTGTGTGTTTATCTCATGAATATATTCCATTTACTGGGCATATGTATACCTGTAGATGGTCAGGAAGATGATTTCTTCTTAATCTGTATAATTTTGTTGAATAAAAATAATACTAGGATATTTTTCATAGCTAGGCTTGTGGTTACACATGAGGCCTGTGAGTTATACCTAAAAGCTGTTTTATATCAGAGCTCAGGCTTACATAGGAAATTAGTCATATCTCCCCAGCACTAAGACAGCTGATTTAAGGCTTCAAAGTAACTTTATATTAATACCAGATGTCTTTATAATGGATTTAAAAATATACATTCTCAGAAATAGCAATCTAGTTCACAAGGACATACTAAGCTGCCTGGCCAGGTTGTAAATACAAAGACAGCACAATTATTGCTAGCTGGCAAATGATTAAATTCTTACACCCATTCCTGTCCTCAAATTGTAAAAATTTGTTCTAATTAGTCAAGGCTAAAGAAAATAACTTGACTCTGAACCCACTAATGAGGGCTGTAAGTATTCTTAGACAATCAGAAGTTACACACAGGATAGGAAAATATATTTCAAGATTTACAAACTTTTTATCATTACTGTGCCTTGGAGAATGCCATAATGAGCTCATATTAAGAAATTTAAAGTAAACCTGAATTTCAACCAAAGCATTTATGACACAGCTCTCTTTCTGTAAACACTTCGAGAAAGCCCAGCATTTCTGTCAATTACAAAATGTTAGTTTAAAATGTTATTACAGTTAGAAATATAGAATATATGCACAAATTCCTTATTTCTCTTAGATTCCTCAATAGTTTGACAATCTCTATAAATAGATAACAATAACTAGAACTTTCTTTGAAGTTGCAACTGCAAGATTACAGCCCCACAATTAGAGAGCTAAGATTTATTACATATGTGTCATCAGAATGAGTCTGTTTCTTATCATTTACTGAAATGTGACCTTAAAATGTAACTCCTATATTCTGCATGAAATAGGCTATTGGATGGATGGATAGAAAGATAATTAGATAGATAGATAGATAGATAGATAGATAGATAGATAGATAGATAGACAGATAGATAGCTGTTGAGACAAAGAAGAGCTGGAGCCAACATGAGAAAATAGACAGAAAAGCCAAGATGAGAAAAGAGAGCAACACAAGAAAATAAAGAAAGTAACCATCAGAACGCGCTTGTTCCTTTCCTAAAAACCTCAGATAGAAAAGGTTCTTGAGGCCCTGCTACTCTGTGGCATTTTCTTTGCTACCATGCCAGCAGCCTGGAAGCTGGTCTTAAAGGCTGCATTAGACACAGTCTCAGGACTTAACAGAATGATGTCAGGACTGCAATGGTGGGGGTCAATGGGATCTGTCAGGAACAGACATTGGCTTCACTGTCTGTTCTAGTACTTCCTGGCCTCCTACAGGGAAAGACCACAGCCCCCAAAATTACAAATGGGAAAGCTGAGCTTAGAGAAGCTATAAGATCATCCCATAGACTGAATGAGGACAAAGTTGCTTCTGTGAACTCACAACTTATTCTTGATCCCAAGAGTAGGTCTAGCACAGAGTAAGACATTGATAAATATATGGTGTGTGGGTGAAGGCCAAACAATTGTTATAGGTCAAGTGAATAATTGAACTAAATTCTTCTACTATAAAGCTCACCTTCTTTGCACTGAACTGTTCAGCTATCCCAGCACCCACAGAAAGTCTGTTGTACAGCTTAGACAGATGCCTAAGCTTGTCCGGTTGTTGAAGGATGAAGAGAAGGAAAAAAGAAAGGAATGAAAGAACAAACAACTCTACTGTGTACACTTATGCTCCATCTTTCTCTCCTTTATTTAGAAATCATTCAAGAAATATATCAGAACCAAGGAAGAGAGAATCTTTACCCCACACAGACGTTGAAAACAGCGGATTTGCTCCAAAATTTCACACAGCTACTACTCCTACAAAATTCTTGCCCGAGAGGCTGGGAGACCTTGGTGAGGGAAAGCTGGCATCAATGTGTAGCAGAAGAGAGAGGACATCTGATTGAGGCCAAAGACTTATTTCTCCCAAGCACAGGTACTCAGGAGGAGCCTCAGTTAGTCATATTAGAGGGGGCTGCTGGGATTGGGAAGTCAACGCTGGCCAGGCATGTGAAGAGAGCCTGGAAGGAAGGCCAGCTCTACAGGGATCGCTTCCAGCATGTCTTCTACTTCAGCTGCAGAGAGCTGGCCCAATGCAAGCAGCTGAGTCTGGCTGAGCTCATAGCAAAAGATGAGACTGTGTCTGCAGCTCCCATCAGACAAATCCTGTATCACCCTGAAAAGCTGCTCTTCATCCTGGATGGCATAGATGAGCCAGCATGGGTCTTGGAGGAACAGAATCCTGAGCTCTGTCTGCACTGGAGCCAACAACAGCCAGTGCACACACTGTTAGGTGGTTTGCTGAGGAAATCCATCCTGCCTGGGGCTTCCTTGCTGCTCACATCTCGGACCACAGTTCTGAGGAAGCTCATTTCTTCTTTGGGGCAGCCACGTTGGGTGGAAATCCTGGGTTTCTCTGAGTCAGGACGGAAGGAATACTTCAACAAATATTTTACAAAGCAAAGAGAATCAATTGCAGCTTTTAGCTTCATTGAATCAAACCCAATGCTCTCAACACTATGTTTTATGCCCTGGGTGTCCTGGCTGGTCTGCACTTGCCTGAAGCAGCAGATGGAACAGGGGGGAGACCTCTCAATGACTGTTCAGACCACCACAGCTCTCTGCCTGAAATATCTTTCCCAGACTCTCCCATCCAAGTACCAGGGGAATGAGCTCACAGGGCTCTGCTCACTGGCTGCTGAGGGGATCTGCCAAAGAAGGACCCTGTTCAGTGAGAGAGATCTCCAGGAGCAAAGGTTATCTGAAGACGTCATTGCCACTTTCCTGAAGATTGGTATCCTTCAAAAGCAACCCAGTTCTCTGAGCTATAGCTTCTCTCACTTGTGTCTCCAGGAGTTCTTTGCAGCAATGTCCTGCATTTTGGGAGATAATGAGAGACATGGTGATATGGAAAACTACAGAATTGTGGAAACACTTATAGAAGTGTATGGAAGACAAGATCTGTTTGAAGCACCCACCATACGCTTCCTATTTGGCCTTTTAAGTGAACAGGGGATTAAAGAGATAAGGAAGATCTTCACAGGCCCCTTGATCCTGCACACACCATGGGACCTGCTGGGGAAATCCAGCACATTGCTCCAGCATCAGCAGCTATATTCTCTGGGGTTGTTTCATTGTCTGTATGAGATTCAAAATGAGGATCTCTTGACAGAAGTGATGCATGATCTTCTAAAAATGAGGGACAATGCCCTGACAGATATGGCTCACCCAGTGTTTCAGACAAATGTGAAGCATTTGATTGTCCAGACAGATGTGGAGCTAATGGTGGTCACTTTCTGCATTAAGTTCTGCCACCATGTGAAGAGGCTTCAGCTGGATGGGGGTAGACAGCAAGGACAAACGCTGATGGCCCCCAGGATGGTTCTGTGAGTATCCAGACACAGCCCTTTGTCCAGCTTCCCTGTGGATCCCACGAGCACACATGTTCTGAGCACTAGCAACACTCTTAGCTGCATCAAGGACAGCATGATACAGATCATCAGTGACATCTAACTGCTGAATCTGACTTTTTCTATTTGCCTCTGTGTGGTTGACCAGGGGTGGGCTTTGAACTTCTGTCTCTTCCTATACCTTGGTGAAGACCACACACCTTCTCAGATTCAAATCATCTTTACCCTTCAGAAGGTTCAAATGGCCTACAGTTACTGATCTTCTCTCTTACCATGCTTTCTCTCTGAGAAACTGCTCATTCAGTTCCTGCAGGCCCTATCCCTTATCCGCATGACAATGACATTGACCTTGAAGTCTTCCCCCATTACCTCAGAATGCTTATGTAAGAGAGTCCCTTTATTTCCCCTATCCAGATGACTTCCTTGTTTGTATCAATTAAGGCAACATGGCCCTGGTACTCAGCCTGAAGGCTTCCTAACTTCCTGCCAATCCTAGAAGCAAGGTAGACTTCCCCTTCCACTGTGCTGTAGTGGTGACTCAGTACCAGGATGTGTCTCTTTCCCCTCTAGATGATTCTCACCATCAATATTCATTAAGTGCTCATTTTATGACAGTCTCTATCAATCAATTACAGGAGGAGAACTACAGTTACTGCCAGGAGGACCTCAAAAGTTGGACATAATGCAGTCAAGTACACAAATTACATAGGGTGTGACTCCTGCAATGATCAGGCACACACCAGGTATCAGGGAAGAGAATGCTCACTCAAGTGGACCAGAAGGGAGAGATTCTCAGAGGAAGAGATGTTTTTTTTTTTCTTTGAGTCTTCTGTTTCTACACACTGAAACTTTTCCCCAGATAAGTTGAGCTGGACTTGGCCAGCATACATTTGAAATCCCATCATTTTGGTGGCTAAAACTGGGAGATTCCTTGAGTTCTGGCTTTTATACCAATCTGAACAACATACAAAAGCCCACATGAAAAGTAAATGGCTTAAAAGTAATGGAACAACTGTCAGAGAACAGGAAGGGGATGAAGAGAGGAAAGAAAATGGGTCAGAGAGCACAGATGTGATCAAACTGTGTTGCACACATATTGGAAGTTGTCTCAATGACTCATTTTATATGATTAGGATGGACTAATAAAAATCTGCTTGCTGTAGAAGAGTGAGGATCTATCAATTATCAAAAAAAAAAAATAGTATCCTCCAGAATTCCATTTCTCAGAAAGGACAGCATTAAGAACTGGGATAGCTGAACTTGGTCATGCACACCTGTCATCCCAAACTCAGAAGGCTGAGGTAAGAAGGTCAGAAGACCCAGTATAGCCTGGGCTACATAGTGTTATGCTGTCTAAAAATATCATGAGATAAGGATGTAGATCATTGGTAGAAAGATTGTCTTGATTAATTTGGGTTAAGTCAGTGTGGTAGTTTAAATGTATCTGGCCCCCATAATCTCATAGGAAGTGTCACTATTAGGAGGTGTGACCTTGTTGAAGGAAGCATGTCACTGTGGGGGCAGGCTTTGAGGTCTCATATATGTTGAATATACTGCTCAGTGAGACACACTACTTCCTGTTTCCTTCTGATAAGATGTAGTCAGCACCATGTCTGCCTACATGCTGCCATGCTTCAGCCATGATGATAATAGACTGAACTGCTGAACTGTAAGGGAGCCACCACAATTAAATGTTTTCTTTATAAGAGTTGCCATGGTCCTGCTGTCCCTTCACAGCATATAGAAATCTAACCAAGACAGGCAACTTACAGAAGAGTTTATTTGGACTTGTGGTCTAGAGGGATCAGGGATCACCATTGTGACAGAGGGAAAAGATGTGACTGGAGCAGCAGATGAAGCTCATTTCTTGAAACAACAAACAAGAAGCAAAAAAAAGAGTGTAGTGGGAATGGCTCAAGGCTTTGAAATCTTAAAGCCTGCCCCCAAAGACATATTTTCTCCCACAGAGTCATACCTCTAAAGCCTCTCCAATGAGTACCACTAATCAGGGATCAACCATTCAAATGCTCATTATTCTGGGTGAAATCTCACCACCTAATAAGCCCAAGACCCTGTGTTTAATTAACAACATGAAAGAAAAAATGTGACATGCCCTTTAACCTTTTTACTATGTACTTTTCTATGGAAAAACTGAGCCACACTATCTCAGTTGTCATATATTCATACTTATTTTCTTAATGAATCAAGGCTGTCTTCTCCAGTCACTAAAAGTTTACTACAAATACAATACCATTCTGAATAGCATTACTATATTCTCTTGTGAGAATACCTTGGCCAAATGAACCATTTTTCTGTTCTTAGCCATTTTAGGTTGTTTCTAAATGTCTCTGGTTAAAAATAAGTAATCCTGGAACTCACTTGGTAGCCCAGGCTGGCCTCGAACTCACAGAGATCCGCCTGGCTCTGCCTCCCCTGTCTCGAAAAACCAATAAATAAATAAATAAATAAATAAATAAATAAATAAATAAATAAATAAATAATCCTTGAAGCATCTTGATATAGATGTTGCAAATAGAAGTGGTCTGCTGTGGAGCCTCAGATTTCTGAGTATGTACTAAGACAGAGACCAGTTAGGACAAGAGAAACAAGGAACACCAGCCTGATTGCAAAGGCTAGTGGCCTTAGGAGCCTGGGGACAACCCCATGGGAAAGATAAAGGCTTCAACCACTAGTGAGAAAGAAAAAAAGAGGGGAAGAGACAGCAAGACAAGGTAGAGAGACAAGCAGGAGGCCATTGGACACAAGGAAAACAGTTCAGAGGTGGAGACTGGCCAAAGCCAAGGGAAGGGAAAGGACAAGCAAAGGAAATTAAGGCATCAAAGATGGCAAAGTGAGCAACTTCTATGTGTATGGCTCATAATGACACCACTGGATTTTTTAATAGTACATTCTGAAATTCCACTTTAAGTCAGTGTGACTATTAGCCATGCATCAAAACTGTCATCCTTTCAGGGATAGATGAGTGGTTCCAAGATTAAGACCACTTGCTGTTCTTATAGAGGATGTAAATCCATTCCCAGGACCCACATCAGATGGCTCACAACCAACTTTAATTACAGTGTCAGAGGATCTGAGGCCCTGCTTCTACCCACTCCAGGCTTATGCACACACACATACAAGCAGGCATACAAATATACACATAAAGTAAAAAATAATAAAGCTTTAAAAAATACCATCCTTGCCGGGCGGTGGTGGTCCATGCCTTTAATCCCAGCACTCGGGAGGCAGAGCCAGGCAGATCTCTGTGAGTTCAAGGCCAGCCTGGGCTACCAAGTGAGTTCCAGGAAAGGCACAAAACTACACAGAGAAACCCTGTCTCGAAAAACAAAAACAAACAAAAAAAAATACCATCCTTTAAAATTAAGTATTTGGTTACCTTGACATTTCTTTGGTTTTGTACAATTAGAATAAAATGTCTATAGTTTTTGTCTCAGTCAAAGTTGGCCGCTTTTAGTCTATGTTTTTTGGTGTTGTGGTTTTTTGACTTTGTCATTTTGTTTTGTTTGGAGGGTTTGGGATAGAACATTGCACAGGCCAGGCTTGGAGTTACTCAAAGCCTCTTCAGGTTTGTAGCTTAGGCTGGCCTAGAACTCACCATTTTCCTGCTTTTGTATGCTTGGTTGCTGTCATTACAGGAATTGCACTACCACTCTGAGATGATCTTCCCTCTCCCTTATTTCCCCTTCTCTGTGTTCTTCTATCCTTGGAAGGATATAGGGACCACGTGAACAAACACATCTATAGTTTTTATGACCGTGCTCAATATCTCATCACAGAGTCATTCTCAACCACTTCTGCTGAGCTCTCTTTCCACTTCCCCTTTCCAATTTTCCTTCATGAATCTCTAAAATACTGTTCCAAAGGAAAGCAAGTACATTCACATCAAAAGGAAGAAGGCTGTCTGAGTTACCAAGGTCCTTCTTTGTGCCAGGGCCTGTGGTAAGCACTAGATTAAAAAGAAAACATGCAAGTCACCTGTTCACACCCTATGGGACACCTAGACTAGTCAGAAAAAGACACACAAAATGAGAACACAAATTACTACGATAAGGATGTAGATGAGGAACCACCCAGAGGAGAGGATCCAGATGTTGGAGCAAAGGAGCATATGGAAGCTGGTGAATCCTGGGGTTAGCATATTGAGGCCTAGTGCTAAGGCAGATAGAAATCTAATGTGCTGTGTGAGGATGTGCACCTCAGACCATGGACACACAAGTTACATCCCTCATTTCCCCCCCCCTTTTCTTTCTCCTTCAGGTCCAGGTGGATCCCTATCACAGATACCAGTTGGCAGATTCTCTTCTCCACTATTGAGATCACAGGAAACCTGGAGGAGCTGGACCTAAGTGGAAATCCAATGAGCTACTTCGCACTGTGTAGTCTTTGTAGGACCCTGAGTTGCCCTGGATGTCACCTAAAGATATTGTGGTGAGTCTGGCCTCGATTCTCCCTTGAAGCAGAGATGGATGGACTGGAGACTAAATGCAAAACCTGAGTCTAGGGTGAGGACTGGTATTCATCAAATATTCACCAAACTGTTTTGACCACACCTGTGACAGATGCCAGATTTGCTATGATAAATGGAATTCTGTTCTTTGTGATCATGAAAGACTGACACACATCAAGGAATCCCACTACCAACAGGCCTATGAGGTCTCCAGTGGAGCAAAATTCCTCAGAAAGTGGCTAGGAAAGCTGAAGAACACAGAGACAAAGGGAAGCCCAAAGGGAGAAAGCTGCAAGCTCAGGCAATGCCCTCTTGCCCTATTTTCTCCTGCCCTCTGACCTCATATCCAGCCTTCTACTCTGTTTTTATGGACTCCACCATTATTATGATTTTATGTAATGAGTCAGATGCCCTATTCTCTGGTGATTTTTACTTCAGATGGCTCTTGAAATATAAGTTAGCTGTCCTGGGCCTCATGAAGCTCTGCAATGTCCAGTCACAGCAGAGCAGTGGTCTCCAGCCTATACTCCATTGTATTTGTAGCTCAGCTGTGGGAAGCATGGAATTATCCACCCATACTAGAAAATACACTCCAGAGAGCTAAACACTGCTAGCATAGCACACCAGGGCTCACAAAAGGAGACCTGAGGTAAGTTCCCAAGAGCAGTTGGCCCTGGAGAAGCTAATGGTGAGCATCTCCCATGCAGGCTAATCAACTGCAGCCTCACATCCAGACACTGTGTGAACCTGGCCTCAGTGCTCAAGGCCAGTTCCAGCCTGGCTGAGCTAGACCTACAGCTGAATGACCTGGGCGACCATGGTGTGAGGCTACTGTGTGAGGGGCTAAGAAGTCCTATCTGCAGCCTCAGAATCCTACGGTAAGTAATAACCTGAGATTCCCTGTGGGCAGAAGGCAAGGGAAAGACATGGGGGTTACAGAACATGGGACACAGTAAAGAAAGGGGACAGAAAATGCATCATTAGCCTGGCCAGCTGTGCCATTTACACCCTATGACTTAGGAAAGCTGCTCTCTTCTCTAACCCTCAGTTTCCTCATCTATCAAATGGAGTGTCATACCCACCTTGTGGATTACAATGACACAAAATATACGTATTTAAAAACAAAGATAAATCAGGTAGGTAGCTGGGCACAGTGAAATCATAGGTTTTAGCAAGGCTGTATATCCTGAAAGATTCCCAGGTTTGCCTTACTCCAGGACAGTACTTCAATCATGTATTCATTCATGAATCCATACATGCATGAATCCATATCAGGCCTTATATACATAAGCATTGATCCAGGCCCTACTGATACAATCACAAATACACATGGCTCTGTCCCCCTGAAGCTGTGTGGAAAGAAACAGACATAGATCACCCAACAGCCTCTATGACAAGCTCTACTGAATGATGTGGAGGCAACAGTATTTTGAGAATGTCATGCTGTGAGAGATGCTACTTTATTAAATGGCTTAGGAGGGTTTTCTGAGGCCTGAAGGAGATATAGGACTTGGTTGGGCCAAGCTGAGACCAGGGCCCAGACAAAGGAGGAGTTGGGGAAAACTCTGGAACAGAAAGAGGCTGGACACCTGAAGGGCCATAGATTTCACTACAGGAGCCAGAGGTTGTCCTCTTAGTGCCTGAAATGGTGCCATCACCTTTGCACTAGAGTTTCATACAAGCTTGGAAGCCTCCAAACTACAGCTCTGAAGACTGCCATCCTCCACTAAGCCTCTTCACACTGTCTCTGAGCTTCTCCCTCTCCTGTCCTTCTGCAGCTGAAGTTTTCCTGGTCCTGCCTGGCTCCCGCAGTCCCAAATAAACACACACAGGCTTGTATTATTTTTAAACTATGCCCATGGCAGACCTCTTACCAGCTAGCTCTTCTATCCCAAATCAGCCCATAACTATCAATCTATGTATTGCAACATGTTCCATGGCTTTACCTGTGTCCCATTGCATGTTGCTCCTTGGGCAGCTTGCTGGCATCTCTCTCGCCCTCTTCCTGTCTCTCTCTTTGAATTCCCCACCTGCCTTTAAGCTGCCTTGCCATAGGCCAAATGGCTTTATTCATTGACCAATGAGAACAACATATTTTCACAGCATACAGAAAGACATTCCCATCATTTCCCCTTTTTTTCTATTCAAAAGGAAGGTTTTAATTTTAACATAGTAAAATTACATATAATAGAACAGTTATCAAGCAAGAATTACAGTTACAATATCTATTCTATTTGTATTTGGCAAAATTAAGGAAGATATTCTATCTATCTTATATTTGTGAATCTAAGGTTTTGTATATCTACCTTATCTCTTGTCATAACCAAGGAAAACTATAATTATAACTATCTAGTCTTCAACTACATCAAAGACCTCAGAAGGATATAATATTACCTAAGTAAACAGGAAGAGCATTGTACGCAACTTCCAAATATCTAGAATGACAGAGACAGCTGGCTGCCTGGACAGTTATCCAAAGTTCCTCTGCAATGCTGGGGCTTCTATCTTCAGCCCATAGGCTTAGTCTCTCAGTCACTTTTCTCTGTGTCCTGCAAAATGTCTGGCAGTCTCCTCTGTGAAGCAGGAACCTGAAGGACCATATCGCCTTGCAAAGTTTAGTGGTCACTTTCCTATGGGTCCTGCATGTCCAGTTGATACAACATTTTATCAAGCAGTCCAGGCAAGAACAGTTTCTTGCCCAAATGGCTATTTTTGCAAGAAGAAGATAAACTCCATATGGAGTGTCTTTGATGCCCATCTTTCTCTTTGAAATAAATCGGCGCTGCCAGAAGCAGACTTATCTCACAGTCCAGAAAGTCTGAGTTTTAAAAACATTTTAAATGCCATATTCTGTAGGTCTTTGAAGTGTTTGAAGATGGCCTACCTTATTGAAATATATCTATGTATACCTAGAAAACTTAACTAACATGACTATAAGTTTGATTATCATAGATGACTAATTATTAATCTGTATTTCTCAACTATACACTACAATTTCAAATGAGTTGCACAAACAAAATACTTTAAACAAGAGTAGAAATATACATGCAGTATAACGAAAATAGCTTTAAATTTGTATCAATAAACTAAAATCCATAGCAATGTAAAACATTTCAAACAAGTTGTTGCTCTTTAAAAGTAGGTTCAATAATCTACCCTTTCATCCTATCATATCTATATCCTATATTTCTATATCATATCTCCCTTTCTTGTTTTAGAAAGAGATTAACTATGACCAATAACAATTTGCAACCAATAAGCTAAACAAAGACAGACATCCATAATCCATTTTTTGGGGATGTGGGCGTAGTGTTCTAGGCTACTTCCTGCTGATAGGGAGCACTGGTAGTCTTATGGGGATCCTGAGAAAATTAAGAATTATGGTCAAGTCCTGGCTGGAATAATCTGTGAGGCTGCATTGTTTAAGCCAGTTGCCTTGAAGCAATTTTTGGATGTTGGATCATCTGGGTCTCTCAGGGGGTCTTGACTGGTCAAACCATATTATTCTGGAAGCAATCCACACATTCTCATCCTCTGTTGAAACAAAAACAGAATCTCTTTTCCAAAGCAACATATCCTTAAATAAATTTTGAAGTCAAGATACCTTTAAAATATACATACTGATTTAACTCAGCAGCCTTTACAATCAAATGTCTCTCTGCAGTTAAAATTCCCAAAGACAACACAATCAGAATTCTCTGTATAATACCAATCTTTATATGGCTTATTTTTATATTACTTTTACTGTCTCTTTAAAGACTTTATTTTTTAAAACTATTTCTTTATATAACTGTCAATATTCCTTTTCATCTCTCTTCCAAGCCTACGTACATTTTTACACATACCTTAAACCATTTAAAGTCTTATTCCATCTGAATCTGTTTTATTGTGAATCTATTGCTCTAAACTGCAGCATTACTAGGACTGAAATGGCAGCTTTGGTTTCTGGCTCTGCCAACCTCAGCTTCCCAACATGGCAGAATTACGTTTACAGTCAGCTCTGGGAACCATGCTCACCTCAGACTCTGGGAAGCAGTGGGTCTGTGCTTCCATCCAGCAGCATATAGCCCAGAAACCTCTTTTTTTTTTTAGTAGCAAAAGCTGTATCCACCGTGCACCATGTTGCATGGCTTGCAGAAACCTCTGTGTAACTTGGGCTCAAGCCCGAATACTTTGGTGTCCAGCCACCCGCATATGATATAGAAATGTAGAATATAGATATGATAGGATGAAAGGGTAGATTATTGAACCTACTTTTAAAGAGCAACAACTTGTTTGAAATGTTTTACATTGCTATGGATTTTAGTTTATTGATACAAATTTAAAGCTATTTTCGTTATACTGCATGTATATTTCTACTCTTGTTTAAAGTATTTTGTTTGTGCAACTCATTTGAAATTGTAGTGTATAGTTGAGAAATACAGATTAATAATTAGTCATCTATGATAATCAAACTTATAGTCATGTTAGTTAAGTTTTCTAGGTATACATAGATATATTTCAATAAGGTAGGCCATCTTCAAACACTTCAAAGACCTACAGAATATGGCATTTAAAATGTTTTTAAAACTCAGACTTTCTGGACTGTGAGATAAGTCTGCTTCTGGCAGCGCCGATTTATTTCAAAGAGAAAGATGGGCATCAAAGACACTCCATATGGAGTTTATCTTCTTCTTGCAAAAATAGCCATTTGGGCAAGAAACTGTTCTTGCCTGGACTGCTTGATAAAATGTTGTATCAACTGGACATGCAGGACCCATAGGAAAGTGACCACTAAACTTTGCAAGGTGATATGGTCCTTCAGGTTCCTGTTTCACAGAGGAGACACCACCCTGTCATCCAGGGATCAGCATGTAATGGCACACAGAACATGTGGCAACATATGGATTAACGTTAATGGGCTGAGTTTAAGGGTAAGAGCTAGTCAATAGTTAACCTGAGCTAATGGCAGAACAGTTTTAATTAATATAAGCCTCTGTGTGTTTACTTGGGTCTGAGCAGCTGCAGACTGGGTAGGACACAGAAAACCTTCAGCTGAATCCTTCCACCTCCCCAGCCCAAGCCTACAGCCAGTTTCTAGAGGAACTTCCCAGAGGTTGCTGGCCAGTGCCCTTCATGTGATCAGAGAACCATAGAGAGTACCAAACCCTGTCTTGTGGTGCCACCAGCCAATAGGAGGGGTACAGCAAGCCTGTTCCCTAAGACTTCCCTCTGTCAGGCCTTCTGCTTCAACTCTCAAAGCTAAAGGAGCAGTTGGGCAGTGAAGACTCTTCTTTCTGGGAGCTGAAACTGGCCCAGCTGCTCAGCACCTTTGTTCCCCAGCCTGCTTTCAGCCATGACTGTTTCTCACAGGCTGAAGAGCCTGTTCAGAGCTGGCACATGATGCACCTGACATTGCTTAACCTCTCACAGATGCAGGAACCTTTGCCCTCCTTCCTTGTCTGTGCCTCACAGACATGGAAGTGATGTAGTTATGGTTCTGGCCTGAGGATGGGGAAACCCAGGGAAGGTCACTACCCTAACATCCAGAAATCCTAGGACTTGGGGATAATAAAGATGGGACCAGCAGACCTCAGGTAGTGGGTGCTGTATAAGGACAAGGCTTTCTCCCTTAGCACTAAAGGAAAGGGGGAGAGAGGTAAGAATGGAGCCAAGGCTCTTTCCCTCAAGGAGAGTACCCATGATCCCAGCACTATGTGTTTACTTTGAACACCTGCCCAGAATACCTTTGGGGATACGGCCATGACCTCCAGCCACTAGGAATGCTGATGGCTACTATGTGGCCCTTTTCCAACATGAATCCCCTCATCTATGGCTATGTTTCCTTCCCTGGGAGAGTCTGTTACCAATGACTGACATGTGGGAAAAGGGGTATAAAGGGCAAGACCTTCATTTCAGTTCTGAAAAGTTCCAAAGGTCCACATCCTGGCTTCAGATCTCCACACACACACTGGCAAAGCCCCAATGAGACTCATCTCCATGCTTTGTCCTGGGTTTGGGTCAGGAATAAGCTTTAACAAGCTTCCTCACTAGCTCCATCTACAGATAACAGAGAAGAGTCCAGGATCCTGGATCCTGAAGTCTCTTGATCCTACGGTCCCAGAAGAAACAGCCCCCTCTTGTGCTTATAGGATGGATCAGGCCCCTCTCAGTGACCAGGTGATGATGGAGCTCAGGGCCATGGAAGCAGAGAATCCACGGCTGCACATCTCCAGCACATGGTAAGGGGTAGACACAGAACTCTTACTGGTCAACCCAGGCACTATGTGGCTTCTGCAAAGCTGAGAGGTGGAAAAGGGTCTTGGGGGAATGATAAAGACAATGAGAGTGAGAGAACCTAGAAAACCACAGTGACCAAAGTGAGATGTGTGTGTGTGTGTGTGTGTGTGTGTGTGTGATAGTTGTATGATTTAAAAAATAGAATCATATAACATGCCTTCTTAATTTTGTCAATCAAGATAAAAGAATATGAAAAGCTGAGTTAGTGGTAAGTCCCCTGGCAAAGCAAATGTATTAATAGTAGATAATAGTAGCCAGCAGTGAATCCAGACTACTGAACAATGAAAGCAGTCACCAACCCAAGGAGAGACACAGAATGGAAGACTCTTAGGGGATTAAAAAACATGATATGTATCATTGTCCCAACTCCAATATTCAAACATATGTGCACACACGCGTGCACACACACACACACACACACACACACACACACACTGTACAATGGGATTGAGGGGAAGCTGCAGGACAGGAAAGTCATCTTCCATTCCAGAGACTGTGCTGAAGCCCCAAGTTTTCCCACCTTGTCACATTTCAGTTCACAACCCTGAATTCCTTCTGTTCTCAAGTTTCTAGCTGCTATGACACACTTGAAATGAAGGGTGTACTAAAGACTTAGGAGGGTCAGAAATTCATTGAACAAACATTCCTGCAAATCCACTGTGCTTTTTACACTATTTGGGAGTCTGAGGGCACATCAGTAAATAAGACAGACATGACCCAACATTCATTATATCAGTCAGTGGGAAGAGACACTTGTTCCCCCATAGTCCACAGAATTATACCTTGGAAATCCTTGAGTTCAGTTGCAGTTTGTCTAAACTCCTCCAAAGCTGAGGTGAGCTTTCAAAGATGGGAAATAAGGAATGGGCCAAGAAGGAGAAAATTCCAGGAAGAAGTAAAGGATAAGGAAGCAGAGAGAGCAGTTCCATTGAGGACAGGAAACCATGTGTGGGACCATCTGCTCTGCCTCACCATCACCGGGGAGCTCCACAGAAATGCAGGTTCTCAGGCCCCACCCCATGTCTTCTGATTCAGAATCTCAGGTATAGCAGCTTCCTTCAGTGAGATTTCTGATTTAGCAGGCCATCCAGTTGACATTTTAACACAGATTTGAGAGCCACTGGTCTAGTAGTCACTGAACAGGAAAGCATGGCATAGGAGGGCCTGGAGAGGGATAGAGGCCACAGCAAGAACTATGAACCATACTAAGAATCTTCTGCTTCTTCCCAGAGGAAATGAGAGGCATTCCAGTGCCTCAGCCATGCAGGGGCATCTCTGCTCATATTTTATGATCAGCTACTATGTAGAAAATGAGCAAGAAGGGACCAGATCAGAAGCAGGGATGTCTGTCAGACGATTCTGGAGAGGTTCAGGACACTGCTCACTCCATCCTGGGACAAGAATGGAGTTTGTGGAAGTGGAGAGCACAGAACAGAAAGGAGAGAGATTTGGGAGGTACTGTCTAGGAAATTAGCATTAAGGGTGGGTGATTATTAGTCTGTTTTGTGCAGTTATAACACAGTGTCTGACACTGGGCACTTAACATAAAGAATCAAGATTATTTCTTGCAGTTATGGATAGAAGGAAGGACATGGGCATGGACTCTGCTTCTAGAGAAGTCCTTCTTCCTGTTCTATCTGATTGCACAACTGGGAAGGCTGAGAGTGAGAGGCCAAGGTGGCTTTTGTGACAACTCCTGTCAGGCCACAGGAATCTACTTCTGTGATGATGACATTAACCCTTTCACGAAAGCAAAGCCTTAATGACCTCACTGGGTCTTACCCTTCATCCTATCAGCACTGTGGCATTGGGGATTATTGTTCCAATGTATGAACATTGGGATACACATTCAAACTAGAGCAAAGGAAGGGTTGAGATGGTTCCTGTTTAGGCAGTATGGATGCCTAGGAGGATGGAGACCTTCATAGAGTTCTGGCCCAGAGAAGAAGCATGAGACTTAGTTCAAATCCATAAGAGTTGACTTTTAGGTGGAGATATTGTGTACACAGCCCTGGTTTCCCTGGTTTCTCCTGACATCTGAGGGAAAGAACATCTCTGTGTGTAGGAAACCACCTGTGATGGTCCCTACTGAGAACCTAGATGGAGAAGAAATGAGTGATAACCCTCTCTCATTTAAGCGGCAGAGACTACAGTCAGGTATGTGATGGGTTCAGACCTAGAGCACTATGAGTCTATACTATAGGATGAAGGGGCATCTGTTGGAGGAAATCATCATTACTTTATTTTTTAAATTTATCTTAATTTTTTAGAATTTTATACATGAGTATTGTATGTAGATCATTTCTACCCCTCTCTCTGCCCACTCTATCTTCCTGTGACCTACCCACAAACTCTCTCTTCCTCTCTCTCAAGTTCATGACCTCTTTTTAAATATTAGTGTTAAATATATGTGTAAACACACATATATATTCATATGTATATATTAATACAACTTGATGACCCACCCCATTTGGTGTTGGTCATATATATATACATATATATGTGTGTGTTTATACATATATAAATGTACATATATGTATATATACATATATAATATATTATAATATATTTATACATATATATACATATATGTATAAACACACACATATATATGTTTAAGACTGACCATTTGGGGTTGAATAACCTATTATGGAGTTATTTCTGAGGAGAACTGATTTTATCCCTCTCTAACAGATATTATCTATGGGTGGGGCCTTGTGAGATTTCCTCCATCCACATTAGCATGACAACTGCTATTGTCATTGTGCAGATCTTATATAGGCAGCAATATTGTTAATATTTCATGGGTGCAATGTCCCTGTCACATATAGAAGACATGATCTCAGGTGTGCTGGAAATCATTTCTATTCCCCTGTCTCTGACATGGACCAGGACATGCTCTCCACAAAGAGCCCCACTCCGTTAAAGATCTTCCTCAACTAGAACACAGAGGGAATACTGCTTCCTTCTCTCCCAGCCTTGGGGACTGGTGCTGCCCCTCTATCAATCTCTGGCTTGCATCAGGCTCTGTACCAGGACTCCCTGTCTCATTCTGAGCTGCTATGCCCTGGGACTCACCTCCAATCCCTGCTCATTCATCTTTTCAGTTAGGTTCTTTTCACAACCTACCCATTGGAGGCATGTTAGGAAAAATCAATACATCTGGGCTGATAGAAAATGAAATACAACAACTGGATTGGGACCAGATATTGGGGTTGTAGAGTTGCTCAGAAGGCAAAGAGTTGTAAGAAAACTATAATTTATATATATATATATATATATATATATGAAAAGCATGCAAGTAGCCACAGGAACAGCAATAAAATCTGTAGACGTACTTCCTGGTAAGGCCCAGGCTGGCCAATCTGGAAAAGAGTTCAGTCTTGGGCTAGTATAAGGGAGGGCTGGGGAGAGGAGCCTGCACATATAGTAACGAGTGCCTGGGCTCTTACAGAACAGTGGTGCCCACAACTTGAACCACTGGACCCCTTCCATCCATCTTCTCCTGTCTCTCGAGGAAACAAACACACAGAACCACTGGAGCCTGAAGATGACTTCTGGGGCCCTATAGGGCTTGTGGCTACTGAGGTGGTTGACAGAGAGAGGAACCTGTACCGGTGAGTGAGCTTTGCCTGGCAAAGGATGGTTTTCCCCAGAACACTTTCCACAAGGGATCCCCACAGATAGCACCCACCTAGTCTCTACTGTGTCTCCTCCTCCCTTCAGCAACCCAGGAGGCAAGGACTGGAATAAGAAGTGTGGGCTACCATGGAAATAGGGATTTTTATCATGAAATTTTCAAACATTTACAAAACAGGAGAGCACAAGAACTTCCCTGGCCAATTACTCTGCTCCAGCAACCATTTTTCCAAGTTTGTTTCAACTACTCATATTCCCCCTTTGTCATCACTGTCACAGTATTGTGAGTACAGGACATCAGGTGACTTCACACACAAACATTTCACTATCCCTCCCCTATAGATAAGACAGGACCTCATCTTCCATAACAAGCATACCATTACCACATCAACAGAGCTGACAGGAGTCCTTCATTCCATCTAAACAGTCTTGGCTCATTATCTGAACTGTGGTTTTTCTGCAGAATATTTTATTCATGGTATAAACAGCATCCCTCCCTTCATTATATTCGGTTTCTCCTGTCTCTTAGATTCCCTTAAATCCCCATAGTCTCTGCATTCCTGCTTCACTAACAGCCACTGTGTGTCAAGAAACCACTAGGAGCTGAGAATGTGAGGATGGATATAGCAGCCTTGTCCTTCAAGGGCCATTAGGAGTGACTGTATCCACACTTGCCTTCCATAACTTGTTACCCTCCTCCGACACTGTTATAGTTACTGTCTCGGGTAGAGAAACTGTCACTTTTGACTTTCTCCTACAAAAACTGACACTTTTCTACCCACCAGGTACCAAACAGAAAGACTTGAAAAAAATCACAAAAATTCTTGGTAAAGCCTTGTTTCAAGGCCAAGGATTTATCATAACTCTTATTATTGGGAAATATATACTTCAAGAACATAACTGCTATAAACTGAATATGTACCTCAGTGATAGTCTTTGGCTAGTGTGCAAGGTCCTAGCTTGATTCCCAGAACGTAACACACACACACACACACACACACACACACACACACACACACACCTCTATTTCATCACCCTCATCATCATCATCACAGGCATATCCAATTGCTCTATGTATGGGTTACCTGTAGGTTTGCTCTAAATCACTCAGTGCTCACAGGTCTATAAGATGATGTTGGTGTTGTTACCCCCGTGTAGAGATGAGAAAACAGATTTGAGGGTTAAATGACTTAGTCAGGGATCCACAGACAGACAGCAGAGGAACCAGACCTCAGAGCCATCTGGCTGAAGTCTGCTGTGTCCCCAGCCCTGCACTGGGTCTGCAACCAGCAGAGGAGCAGAGCTGGTGTTCACTGGTGTCTGCCTCTCCCTCTTCCAGAGTTCAGTTCCCTGTGCCTGGTTCCTACCACTGTCCCAACACAGGACTCTGCTTTGTGGTGACAAGGGCCGTGACCATTGAGATTGGATTCTGTGCCTGGAGCCAACACCTGGACAAGACTCCCTTGCAGCACAGTCACATGGTGGCTGGGCCTCTGTTTGACATCAAGGCTGAGCAGGGAGCTGTGACTGCTGTGTACCTCCCTCATTTTGTGGATCTCCAAGGTAACCAAGGGAAGCATAAGGAGTAGAGTGGAGATAATGAGTGGAGTAGACATGTCACATAGCAGACTGTAGAATGATGATGAAGAGGAAAGGATTCATGATTTCCTTAATGAGTCAGAGTAGGTTGTGAAGGTGGGCACTGAGATGTTTTGTTATCTGTCTGATTTATCTTCTTTGAAGCACATGTCTCCCAGCCTTATGACTATATATACTTCTGTTTTTCCTAAAGGAGTCCCTAAGTGGAAAGTGATGTCCTCAGTAGCAATATTAGTTGCTGATTATTAAGTACTCTTTGCAGAGCTTGTTCCTTCAGGGCCCAGCAGGAAGCTGAGAATAAATTGAGCAATTTGAAGAGATTGTTACAAAGCAAGAATAATGAAATTAATAAGGAACATTTGATACCTTGTGTCTACCAACACTGTAATCCATTAAACTACTTCAGACAGGAAGAAAATGATGTCACCAGATTCCATTTGAGAGCTGGAGCAACAGAAGAGGGGCTGCCTAAGAAAAGAGGGGCTTATAAAGTGTCCCAACCTCAGCGATCTCCAGAGATTCCTTCAGAAGATTTTTTCATTTTATTATTCTCTTATACAATACATCCCTTCTGACATCTCCCCTCTCTCCTCTCCTTCCAGTTGTCCCCCTAAATTCCCCTCTTGCACAGATCCACACTGTTCCTCTGTTTCCCTTGAGAAAAGAGCTGGCCTTTCAGTAATATCAACTGAACATGGCATAACAAAATGCAATAAGACTAGGCACAAACCTTCATATCAAGGGTAGATGAAGCAATCCAGTAGGAGGAAAACTGTGAGAGCAAAAAAGGCAGAGACACCCCAACTCCCACTGTTAGGAGTCTCACAAGAACACCAAGCTAAACAACCACAGCATGTGACCAAAAAGAAGATGTTTTAATAAATACAAAGTTATCCGTAAAAGATCTCATAAAGAAACCCATTACTACCTGTCTGTAATCCCAGCTCTCCTGAGGATGAGGCAGGAGAATTTAGAATTCAAGCGCAGCCTAGGCTACACAGCCAGACTATACTTACAAAAGGAAAAAGCAACAACAAGGGAACCAGAAATTATACAAGAGGCTAGTGAGGTGAATTTCCTCTCCTGCTTCAAGGAGCACAGCAATAGGCCCACCATAGAGACCCGGGGAATCCAGCTCACAGCAGAGAAAGATGGTGTTTGCTCATGGTGATGAAGATAAGGAGTAGGTCAAGAGGGTATACCCAAGATCTGAAGAAGTCATAAAAACTAAAGAAGAAATACAGACTGTTCCAGCTGATAGAATAACCATACATAGAAAATGAACAAAACATCCATCAGATTAAAAATATTCACTTTAAATGTCAAGCTTCAAAGAAGAAAACAAATGAAGATGAAGAAAACAAGCAGGACTCAGCTAAAAAGAACTCACAAAACAAATAAAAACAATAGTCACATTCATAAACACATGAGACCCTGAGCTACAGACCCTGACACAGGAGCACTGCTACCCAGATGATGCCTCCCCAGTGTGTCTAATGAGGCCAGCCTAGCAGGTGCACACAGAGCTTCTGGTCTCCCCAACAAAACTGCCCCAGTCACCACTCAAGCTTCTTCCCTGCAGGCCACAACCTTTCCTGTGTCTTACTCCCACTCTCAGATCAGAAAACTACAGAGTTGGAAAATTCAATATATATGATTAGTTAAAGTTTATAGAAGGACAAAATGTGTAGAAGGACAGTTACAGGGACAGGTATTAGCACATACCTGTGGTCCCAGAGTTCTACATGCTGGGCCTGAGTATTGTGACTTCTACCTAGAAACACAGTGAATCCCTGTATCCAAAATCCCAAAAGGAGAAAAGAAATGCAAAAACATACCAAGTCATCTTAGATGCCTCAGGAAATTTCTGGTCTTAACAACAAAAGTCCAGGTCTCCACATTCCCCTCAAGTCCTGGGAAGGTCATGACTAGTGTTTACTCTAACAAGAAGGGAGGTTGGAGAGGTACAGCTTCTTCTGGGATTCTGTGAAAATTGGCACAGCACAAAGCATGGATAAGTGCTAGGATCTGGTGCTGGGGCTGAAGGTGACATGAGGAAAGCCAGGGTTTCAAGGCCCAGAACTGTCACACAGAAGGCATGTTAGTGCTGTGTGATTCCATGTGAAACTATTGGCTGGCATTTTGTTGATGGAAATTCCAAACTGTACAACCTCAAGCAGGAGCAATTTCATTGTCTTATTTCCTGGTGATTATTGATTCCAAAGCAAACACCTAAGAGAAATAGAAATGTTCTCTGCTAAATGTTATACATTACAACACTGTTTGTCATGGTGTAAGTTAGAAGCAAACTCAGTGCTGAAGGGGCCGGCAACTGGTGGATTGTAGAGTGGCAATTCCGTTACCAGGGATCACATTACTGACAAGTGACATTCATCATCAGGATTCTACCATTGTCAACTAGACACCCAAGCACATCACTTTAATTCATAACTTCCTATCTCATGTCTCCAAAGTTTCAGTTTCATCTCATAATTCAAAATATAATCAAATTTCAAAGGTCCCCATGGTCCTTAATACTTCTAGCAGTTTAAAACTCCATAAAGTCCACCTCTCAACATAGACTCAAGGCAGTGTCTTAACTATGAACCCCTATAAAATTAAAAACAAGTTACATACTCTCAACATATAATGGAACAGAATAAACATTACCATTCAAAAATGGAAGAATCAGGTCATACCAAGGAATGATCAGACCACAGCAAGACAAAACTCCACCAGCATAAACATAAAATCCTGCAGCTTCATGTCCAGCTATGGAGCTCATGATGTCATTCACTAGACTCCAAAGGTAACTTCTCTCTTTAGGCCATCTCTCTAATCATTGCCTAAAACTTTATTTAGCAGGTAAAAATGTGTTTCAGGCTTCTCTCTTATGCATGATCTCCATTCCAACTTAGTCTGTACTTTCAAAGGTTCATAGAATGACCTCGCAGATTTCCTTGCAGGATCTTTGATTCAGACATATTGCCTGGTTCTAGCTATTGTCTGAAATTGTGAAGCATGACTCAGTGACGCCCTCAATATAGTATCTTTCAAGCCTGAAAACCTACAGGGATGATACTGACAAGTTCTTCTACCAGCTTGCAATGTGGCCACCCACACCACAGTTGTATTATGGGGAAACACTTTCTTGCATTTACGTCTAGGGAACAGGAACACCATCGCTTCAGGCTTTCTGCCTTTAAATGAATGTGGATCTTCACAAGATGAGTCTGTGAAGAATGAGATTTTCCCTCAGGACCCCTTTCCTGTTGTCACCTGCACTGCAGCCTTCCCCTCAGTGACGCTGTTCTCTCACAGCTACAGCGGGTTGTGTAGAATCATTCTGGATGTTTTCTGTCCTGAAACTTCTCCTGCCAAATTAGTCCCTTAAATTCATCTTCAGTCACATTCAGGGCATTAACACAATAAATCTAAATTCTTAGCCAAACTGTCACATGAATGGATCCTCTTACAGTTCCCAATGGAAAACTTGCTGCTCTCTGCAACCTCATGGACTGGCCTCCACTGTCTCTCTCAGCATTCTTGTCTTCCTGCTTCCACCTGAATGTCCCCATAAGCTCTGCTCTCAGCATGGAAGTGTTTTCCTAGTCCTAAGAATGAAACTCTTCACATTCCAGCCACAAAACAGTTCCAAAGGCTTAAGAACCACATGATAAGGCTTTTTACAGCATCAATCCAACTTTTTGTATCCATTTTCTGTCAAGGTTGCTTTACTTATAGTTCAAACAAAATACCTGACCAAAGACACTTAAGAGAGAAAGGATTTATTTTCCTCACAGTCAAAGAAACAGTTAATCATGACATGGAAGTCTGAGAACATGGAGTTTTCAGCACCTGATAAACTTGAGTCAACAGAGGAAGCAGAGAACAGTGAATACTTGTGCTCATGTGACCTTCTTCATTTTGCACAGTCCTAGGTCCTAGTCCATAGAATAGTACCACACACAGTGTGTAGGTCTTCCCTACTCAATTAACCCAATCAAGATAATCTCTTACTATCATGTCCTGAGGCCTGTATCTATGATGATTCTAGATTTTTACCAATTTCACCTATAATATTAACCATTCCAGTGATCTATCCAGCTTTTCTTCAGTTGACAAAGGTACCCTTGGGTCTCTTTCATAGCAGAAAACTCCATCCTGCAACTAAGAATTTTGAGGACACCATCAATCCCAAGACACTGAGGCTGGTGATAGCAGCACCTCAGAGAACCTGCTAGGTGTCAAGTTTCTGACAGTAACCTCTGAGACTGTATTCTTTATAGCAGCCATGGACATGATAATAAAAAAAAAAAACCTCCACTCCACTGTGAATGCTCACCCAGCAGCTAGCCAGGGGCAAAGCCAAGATTGATCCAATGAGGGTCAGTCTGCATGAGTCACCACTGACAACAGGTCACACTCACCCTCACTGGCATGGTGATTGATAATGAGGAAACAGTTGATAGTTCTGCTGTGCTGTCACTGGAATTTAGTTATTAGAATTTAAATTTTGGTCATAGTTTTTCTCATAAACATCAAAACATAAATACAAACTAAATAAAAATCATAACCAAAGCAACTTATAGGAGTAAGACTTTATTGGGGCTTAGATTCAGAGGGTGAGTTCATGACCAATATGGCAGGGAACATGTCAGAAAGCAGGTAGGCTTGGTACTGGAGAAGTAGCTGAGAGTTTACATCCTGATCCACAAGTAGGAGAGAGAGAAAAAAATGATAAAAGCATGAGCTTTTGAAAATCTCAAATCTCACCAGTGACACAGCTCCCCCAACAAGGCCATACCTCCTAATGCTTCCCAAACAGTTCCACCAAATATAGGGGCCCATTCTCATTCAAATCACCACAATCATTCTAAGTCATAGGGTGCTATTTTCCCAGCCAAGCATGGATCAATGGAAACACTAAATCTATATCTCTTGAATCTTTTCCTTCACAGAGGGACAGGTGAACATTTCCTTGTTCCGTGTGGCCCATTTTCAAGAACATGGGATAGTCCTAGAAACGCCATCCAGGGTGGAGCAGTGTTTTGCAGTGCTGGAAAACCCAAGCTTCTCCCCAATTGGAGTTCTAATGAGAATGATACCTGCTGTCGGGCACTTCATCCCCATCACTGCCACCACATTGATCTACTATCACCTCAATCTCAAGGAAGCGACATTTCACCTTTACCTGGTCCCTAATGACTGTACCATTCGTAAGGTGATGCTGAGGATCACAGAAGTGGGTGCAGGGTGGGCTGAGAGAAAACTTGAGATGCAAATAGTGAGCCCCTTGGAGAGATTCTCAACTCAGAGTTGGGATGCAGTTCTATAAGGAAATCCCTCGTGTGTGTGCATAATTCTGTTCTCTTCTTGGATACTTCACACCACAGTCCCTGAACTGCCTTTGACGCCCATTTACTAATTTCTGAACAGCCTTCTATAGCCTCTTTTTACCCATCAGAAGGATGGGAATTCTCTGTGCACAATCTGTAGCCAACTCCCTTCATTTGTGGCAGTGACCCTGTTCCCACAATGAACATGAAAGGGGCCAATAAGTCAACAGATATCTATGTTGCAGACCACAAGGTATTAAAGTGACTTAAAGGTGTCACCACCCTTATCCCAACAAATGTACTGATAAACTATCTCACCTTATTCAGACCAGATGTTGTGGTCCAGAAATCTAGGTAAATTACTGTCTACAATGTTCCCTAGGCCATTAATGATGAAGAAAAGATGGCCCAATTTATTCGAATAAACAAGCCACCCCCAGTAGACTCTCTGTACATTGGATCCCGCTACATTGTGTCTGGTTCCAAGAAACTGGAAATCATCCCAAAGGTGAGCATCCAAGTATTTGTTACTCTTCAAGGTCAGGTGACAGGCTTGGAGAAACCTATGGGGCAGGTTACAAGGCTTTGCAGAAAACTGAGATTGGATAGAAAGCAGTTATGATTGGGATAAGCAAGAATACATCACAGTTAGGTGGAAAGCAATTTAAGGGACCACACAGGAATGCAGATTGAGCCTGGGGAATTGAGGAATTAGATTCAATATGGCACAGGGGAGAGTCCAGCTAAATATAGAGAGCAATACCTGGCTTAGGCTACGTGAGCAAGACTTTCAGGATGAACTCTCACTCATCCATAGATGTTAAGGGTTTGAATTTGAAATGTCTCATATAGACATCCATGTTTAAACACTTGGAACACAGCTAGTGGTAGTATTTTGAGAGTTTGTGGAAACAAATATGTGAGCCCTGGCTATCAAAAGCATGTCATTAGTGTCAGGTCTTGAGGCTTATAGTCATGCCCTGATACTTATCCTAGACTGCTGATTTGCTGGTCCTCTGGGACATAATGAGCCCTGACACCAAGAATGGAGCCCCAGCTTCCATGCATTTCCCACCTTGGTACTAAACAACAATACAAACCCTTACTTGAGTTGCCTCCTGTCAGGTTTTTGTCAGAGTGATGAGAAAAGAACAGCATGATGGGGTCCCATCTGGGTCCTTAACCTTATGAATAAAGATGTGTGTTCAAAGTCTGTGGGTTACTTCATGCAAAAGATAGCCAGTGTCTAATATGGTGTGCAAGATCAAGAAAGTATGGGGGTGGGGACAGCCCTCCTTCATAGGATGTGTAGTTCACTCTTACACGGTAATTCTTTCTCTCTTCAGGAACTGGAGCTGTGCTACCGGAGCCCTGGGGAATCCCAGCTCTTCTCTGAGATCTACGTTGGCCACATGGGTTCAGGGATTAAGCTGAAAATCAGAGACAAGAAATATAAGAATCTCATATGGAAAGCCCTGCTGAAACCAGGTAAAATTAGTTTAAGGCCAGAGACCCCAAATGTAGAAGAAAGGCAATGAGTGGGAGAGGTGAGTGGTCATTGTTTCTGTGACACAAAATAGATTAGTTTTGTGACCTCTGCTCGATCCATAACAGGTGTTCTGACCACAGTTTAATAACTAATGCTGTGTTAGTTAGCTTTCCTAATAGTGACAAAATACAAGAGATAAACAACTTAAGAATAAAGGTTTGTTTTGATTCATAGTCTTAGAATCAAGTTTCAGTCCACAGTGAGCTGCCTCCATCTCTTTGACCCTGAGGTGAAACAGGATATCATGTAATGGGAGCTTGTGAAAGAAAAGGCTTTTTACCTGTTAGCTCCAAAGCAGAGTGGGGGGAAGGAGAGGGACAGAGATGAGGGGAGAAGAGGAGGATGCTAGGAGAAGAGGAGTAGAAGAGAAGAGGAGGAGGAAGAGGTGGAGGAAAGGATAGGAAGAGGAAACGAGGAAGGAAGAGGAAAAGGGAAGAAATTCATGCAAGTTATTCTCTTCCAGGACATGGCCCCAGTGACCTACTTCCTCCAGCTATACATTCTTATATAGTTTCCACTACCATTCTTACTACTCACGTAATTATGAGTTCATTAGTATATGATTTCATTCATAAAATCACAGTCCTCATGACCAGTCACCTCTGATTGCTGCTGCAGGACTAATCCTTCAACACGTAATAATTTTCCAGGAAAAACATCTTATCCTACCCACCACATACCCTAAAACCCATTTTCTCAGTCCTGTATCCTGATTTCTGCCTCCGCTTGAAGTGACAGATTTTGAGAAGCACAAAGCAACTGGCTCCAGTTCACATAATAACTCAGCTTTAAAATGAAGGGATTTTGCCAATATGCGATACTCAATCTTAAATTTATCCATAATTTGAATAACAAATTTTTTTTAACAAATTTTAGATGCATATAATCCATTCTAGTCACTCTACCCTACAAAAAAACCTTATCTCTCTTCTACTCCTACCAGCCCCTCTTCTTTTCTACAAAGCTCTTCTCCACATTTATAAAGTTTTTCTTTGTGTCTCACACAAACTGGAACCATCTATGCATCCATGGATTTTACACTATTCAGTAGAGTTTAATGAGCTCACCAGCAGGCATACAGATAGAGTGTATACCTCCCTTGTCCCCATCATCTATTATCTGTCAATAGTTTAGCAGTAAGTGGTACTATCCCTGGGAGCTGATTCCCCATGTCTAGCTGACTGATGGGCTGGCCCAACTTGTGTGGGTCCAGAGGTGGTAGGTGCAGGTGCTATGAGTTCATTATTGTGATAGCCATGTCATGCTTAGAAGACAGCACTTCCCAGCCTTTTTCATATCTTCTGTTGCTACATTCTGTTGTTGTTTGTTTTTACTCTTTTGGGTGGCCTGCCACACAGCTCCCAAGTAAATCACACACTGAGGCCTATTCTTAATTATAAATGTCTGGCCTTAGCCTGGCTTGTTTCTTGCCAGCTTTCTTTAACTTTAATCATCCCAGTTATCTTTTGCCTCTGGCCTTTTCCTTTTCTATTCCTGTATACCTTCCTTTGTTTCTTACTCCATGGCTTGCTATGTAGCTGGTTGTCTGGTCCCTGAAGTCCTCCTCCTTCTCTGGTACTTTTTTATGTAGCTCTTTCCTCCCAGTTTTCTCCTTCTACTTATCCTCTCTGCCTTCCAGCTTCACATATCCTTTCTCCTGCCTTGCTATTGGCCATTTAGTTCTTCATTAGACCATCAGGTATTTAGACAGGCAGAATTACATAGCTTCACAGAGTTAAACAAAAGCAACATAAACAAAAGTAACATACCTTAAAATAATATTCTACAACAACATTCTTTCCACTTCCTCTTCTACAATTTTCCTTGAGCCTTAAGCAGGTGGTATAAATATCTACTTATAAAGATGACTACTCAGCCATTCCTTATTCTCAGTATCCTGTACAGCCATCGGTGTAGATGAACAGTCTTATTAAATAGGAAACACAGAGCCAATATGGTGATATTTTATTTGTACTGAGATGTGATTTTATTTGTATGTTAATAAATAAAGTTGCATTTCAGTACAAATAAAATATCACCATACATAGTTATCTGCATTCACCTCCATTCACAGCAAAGAGAAGCTTTTCTGATGAAAGCTGAAAGTAGCTTTTGTCTATGGCATAAACATAGATATTTAGAAGGTCATTGATACTATGCCAGTTTAGCTTAGCAACAATAGTAGCTTCTCTCAAGGCCCTAAGACCTCCTCAGATCTGTGTTTGTTTGTTTTACCAGTTTTATAGTATTTGGGATGGATTCTATTTTGTAGAGTGGACCTGAAATATAATTAGGGAGCTACTGATTGCTCCCCTTATAATTATATCACTATTGCAGCAGTGGGACCATGTAGCATAGCAGGTTGCTTATAGAATATAGACCACAGAATCAACTAACCAGGGATCATAGGGGTTCACAGAAACTGAACTGATACTCAGGGAGCCAGTATGGGTCCAGTCTAGGTTCTCTGCATATATGCTTTGTTTGAGCAGCTTAGTGTTCTTGTGAGACTACTAACAGTGGGAGTGGAGGCTGTCTTGGAGCTGGAGTTTTGTCCAGTCCTGCCTGGCCCACGGTCAGGACAAATCTCTCTCACCCACCAGTCCCACAGCTGCTCAGACGCAACCAAGTAAACACCAGAGACTTATATTACTTATAAACTGTATGACCGTGGCAGGCTTCTTGCTAACTGTTCTTATATCTTAAATCAACCCATTTCTATTGATCAGTTGCCACATGGCTCGTGGCTTACCAGTATCCTAACATCTGCTTCTCATTGTGGCAGCTGGCAGCATTTCTGTTTCAGCCTTCCTCCTCCCAGAATTCTCCTCTCATGTGTACTGGTGTTTCCCATAATAGTGTTTTTGTCCAAAGTTACCCTCCCTTTGTCTCTTGTGGTTCCATGTGTATTTCAGGGTTTTTTTTCTACTATGTGTTAAGAATGTCCCTGGAATCTTAATTGTGCCGCATCAAAACTGTAGATTTCTTTTAAGAGGGTGATGATTTTCACAATATTGATTCTTCCAAACACGGTAGGGGTGTCTTTCAAAGGTCTTTCTTGATTTATTTCTTTGATGTATGTTATAAAGTTTTTGTAGTAGAGTTCTTTGATTTCTATGGTTAGGCTTTTCTGTCCAACATTTTGTTTTATTTATTTATTTGTTTATTTGTTGGCTCTTGTAAGTCATCTATATTTTCAAGATGACATGGACAAGAGAAAACTAAATAGTGAAATTTCTTGAGTAAAGTAACAATACAATCTTAGTCCAGTGTTCACAATGCCATAACTAAGCTCCCATAATCAGTACCTATTGGGATGCCCAGCCCTTGACAGCTGTCAAACAGTGGTGGTTCCCACTCCTGAGCTGCTAGAAACAGGCTACACATATGGTCAAAGAGTAGACTTTTCTTATCCTTGACTTGAGTGAGCCACAGGTGGAGAACTGGCCTGCCCCAGCATCAGGCCAGGGTTTGAATCTCACTCCAGCACTGACTTTGAAGGCAATCTTGGAAAGTGACTTAATTCACTTAAGTCTGACCTTCCTCACCTATAAACTGAAGATCAGAATGAGGAACTTGTAGGATGGTTGGAAAGGTTAAATATTGTTCATACACATCTCGTAGTATGGTCCTTAGCTGATGGGAGCAATGTTGTTGTTTTTCTTTATATTAAGCGAATCTCTTCCATGTATTTTTCTTAATTGTGTCCTTTGGGACTCATCAAAATCTACTCCTATCCATGTGGGAAATTATTCAAGTACTAGAAGATTATAATCATGGCCCTCTTGTTTTCCTAATCTTTCATCTTGGCTTTACAATTCACAGTCACTCAGACACTTTCTTTATTAGATGCTGAAGTTTATTCACAAGTCAGGATGCACCAAGATGGTACAGCTAACATGGAGTGGAAGCAATATCATCCTTCATATAAATAGAACCAGGGATTCCAATACTACAAACTGAATCCTTGGGCTGACTTCCCTAAACCATTAGAGAACAGTGAATTTAGGGTCTTCTCAAACCCTTGAGGCTTATTCATGAACTGAAATTTATTTATCTCCTGCACTTGTTGATAAAATTAACTCACTGGTCCCATGTGCTCAGTCTTGCCTCATCTGACTCCGCCATCAAATCAAGAACACACGTTTGTGGCATGTGAGTGTACAAGGTCAAACAAGGACAAGAAAATAGTTTTCTACCCAGAATCAATGTCAAATAGTTTAAACCAGCAAAGGACTTTGTTAGTTATCCACAGGGAATACAATCTAAGATAAAATTGAGGATATGATCCTGTGGGAGAAATGTTTATTGCTCATTCACATGTCTTCTCTCTCTATGATGACAGGCCTGGTGCCCATATTGCCTGTGTGAGTAAGGAAATGTTCACCATCCAGATTATAAAGAATTTCTGTAGTTCATTCTCAAAATTTCAGGAGTGGGTGAGAGTTTCAAAAGTGCACTTAATGTTGATGACAGGCATCATTACAGATGTATCATCTCTCCTTTCTTCCAGGGGACCTCAGACCTGCATCACCCATGAGTGTTGAAACCCACAAAGGTAACTAATAGCTATACAAAGCCAGATAAGTCAATAGTATTCTGCTAATAGATCATCTGACCCTTGAGAGAAAGGCAATGAGAAAGGAGGGAGCCTCTATTTGCAAGACTCACAAGAACAGGAATGAGAGATGCATTCCCAGGGCAGAGTTCCTCCTGTGACCCTTGCTACTTCCTTCCCATAGAAACAATAACTCCACCCACTCCCAACCTGAACACCCCACCATGAACCCCTCCTCCTTGTCAGGCAGAGTGTCACACTAATAACTGGACTCAAGAATGTAAATATGTTTTTCAAATGACTTCCCAGCAAAAGAAAGGAGCCAGGGATAGAGATGAAATACATGAAAAGTGCAAGAAGTGGTCAGACAATGGGAGACCCAGATAGAGCCTTTGTTTGCTCAGTGCCAGTCTCATCTTCACTCCTAGATACTTGTGCCTTGCTGCACTTTGTGGACCAGTATCGGAGGCAGCTGGTGGCCCGAGTGACATCAGTGGACCCTGTCTTGGACAAACTGCATGGTCTGGTGCTGAATGAAGAGGATTATGAGGCGGTGCGGGCTGAAGCCACCAACCAAGGCAAGATGCGGAAGCTCTTCAGCCTCAGTAGATCCTGGACCAGGGCCAACAAAGACCAAGTCTACCAAGCTCTGAAGGAGACCCATCCTCATCTGATCATGGAACTCCATGAAAAGTCGAGCAGCATCTCTGTGGGATCCTGACATCTTAGTGGCTGTGGCATGAGCACTCCCCTTGGAGTCCTGGATTTACCTAATTTTTCTTTGGCCCTCAATTTCTCCATCTACAAACCAGTTGTCATCTGAGTTGCCTCTCTGATAGCACTGTTATCAGGACACCTTTTGGGGACCCAGATGTCCCCTCTTGGCCTTTCCCAGCCAGATGGTCATGTGGGATGAGCATCTCAGTAAACATCCAGTGGAGTCAGCAAGTCTATTCAGCCCTTGTCCAGTCTGTTCTTAGTGCCTGAGTGGCCAGTCTCATGCCCACCTGGCCCATGATAGTATAAGCAGTACTGGGGAGCATGGGAATAGAGACAAATAGAAGGTACTTTTCCCTGGAAAGTATATGTCTTATAAATAGGAAAGGAAGAAAGCTTCTTAAACATTTTCCACCCTCAGTTTGGTTTTATTTACTAATTTAATTTCCATTTCCAAGTCTCAAATAGTTTATTCATTTCATTCCACTGTTTGGGGGATATTATCTGGATTTTTTTATTTTATAATTTAATTTAATTTTATATATCAGCCCCGGATTCCCCTGTCCTCCCCCCGCCTTTCCTCCAGCCCACCCCCCATTCCCATCTCCTCCAGGGCAAAGACTCCTCTGAGGATTCAGCTCAACCTGGTAGATTCAGTCCAGGCAGGTCCAGTCCCCTCCTCCCAGGCTGAGCAAAGTATCCCTGCATAAGCCCCAGGTTCCAAACAGCCAGCTCATACACTAAGGACAGGTCCTGGTCCCACTGCCTGGGTGCCTCCCAAATGGTTCAAGCTAATCAACTGTCTCACTTATCCAGAGGGCCTGATCCAGTTGGGGGCTCCTCAGCTATTGGTTCATAGTTCATGTGTTTCCATTAGTTTGGCTACTTGTCCCTGTGCTTTTTCCAAGCTTGGTCTCAACAATATCGCTCTTACAATCCCTCCTCTTTCTCACCAATTAGACTCCTGGAGCTCCACCTGGGGCCTGGCTGTGGATCTTTGCATCCGCTTCCCTCAGTCATTGGATGAGATTTCTAGCACGACAGTTAGGGTGTTTGGCCATTCTATCACCAGAGTAGGTCAGTTTTGGCTTTCTCTCGACCATTCCCAGTAGTCTATTGTGGAGGTATCTTTGAGGATTTCTGGGGACCACTCTAGCACTTTGCTTCTTCCTATTCCCATGTGGTCTTCATTTATCATGGCCTCTCATTCCTAGTTCTCCCCCTCTGTTCTTGATCCAGCTGGGATCTCCCACTCCCCTAAGCTCTCTTTCCCTCGAACCTTGCCCTTCCTTACCACTCCCCCTCACGTCCAGGTTGTTCATGTAGATCTCATCCATTTCTCTGTCACTGGGTGATCCCTGTGTCTTTCTTAGGTTCCTGTTTTCTAGATAGCCTCCCTGGAGTTGTGAGTAGCAGTCTAATTATCTTTGTTTTATATCTAGTATCCTCCTATGAGTGAGTACATACCATATTTGTCTTTCTGGGTCTGGGTTACCTCACTCAGGATGATTTTTTTTCTAGATCCATCCATTTGCCTGCAAACCTCATGATGCCGTTGTTTTTCTCTGCTGAGTAGTACTCCATTGTGTATATGTACCACATTTTGTTTATCCATTCTTCAGTAGAAGGGCATCTAGGTTGTTTCCAGGTTCTGGCTATTACAAACAATGCTGATATGAACATAGCTGAGCAAGTGCCTCTGTGGTATGATTGAGCATTCCTTGGGTATATGCCCAAGAGTGGTATAGCTGGGTCTTGGGGGAGATTGATTCCCAATTTTCTAAGAAAGCGCCATATTGATTTCCAAAGTGGCTGTACAAGCTTGCATTCCCACCCCTTGCTCCACATCCTCTCCAGCATAAGCTGTCTTCAGTGTTTTTGATCTTAGCCATTCTGACAGATGTAAGGTGGTATCTCAGAGTTGTTTTTATTTGAATTTCCCTAATGATTAAGGATGTTGAGCAATTCCTTAAATGTCTTTCAGCCATTTGAGCTTCCTCTGTTGAGAATTCTCTGTTTAGTTCTATAGCCCATTTCTTAATTGGACTCTTGGGCATTTTGATGTCTAATTTCTTGAGTTCTTTATATATCCTGGATATCAGCCCTCTGTCAGATGTGGGGTTGGTGAAGACTTTTCCCATTCTGTAGGCTGTCGCTTTGTCTTGTTGACCGTGTCCTTTGCTCTACAAAAGGTTCTAAGTTTCAAGAAGTCCCATTGATTGATTGTTTCTCTCAGTGTCTGTGCTACTGGTGTTATATTTAGGAAGTGATCTCCTATGCCAATGCGTTCAAGACTACTTCCTACTTTCTCTTAACCTACAGGTTCAGAGTAACTGGATTTATGTTGAGGTCTTTGATCCACTTGGACTTAAGTTTTGTGCACTGTGACAGATATGGATCTATTTACAGCCTTCTACACATTGACATCCAGTTGTGCCAGCACCATTTGTTGAAGATGCTTTCTTTTTTTTCATTGTACAGTTTTGGCTTCTTTGTCAAAAATCATATGTTCATAGGTGTGCAGATTAATGTCAGGGTCTTCAATTCGATTCCATTGGTCCACATGTCAGTTTTTGTGCTAGTACCAATCTGTTTTTATTACTGTAGCTCTATAGTAGAGCTTGAGGTCAGGGATTGTGATACCTCCCAAGGTTGTTTTATTGTACAGGATTCTTTTGGCTATCCTGGGTTTTTTTTGTTTTTCCATATAAAGTTGAGTATTATTCTTTCAGAGTCTGTGAAGAATTGTGTTGATATTTTGACGGAGATTGCATTGAATCTGTAGATTGCTTTTGGTAAGATTGCCATTTTTACTATGTTAATCCTGCCTATCCATGAGCATGGGAGATCTTTCCATTTTCTGACATCTTCTTCAATTTCTTTTTTCAGGGACTTAAAGTTCTTGTCATATAGGTTCTTCACTTGCTTAGTTAGAGTTACACCAAGGTATTTTATATCATTTGTGGCTATTGTAAAGGGTGATGTATCTCTGATTTCCTTCTCAGCCTGTTTGTCAACTGTATATAGGTGGGCTACTGATTTTTTTGAGTTGATCTTGTATCCTGCTATGTTGCTGAAGGTGTTTATAAGCTGTATCAGTTCCTTGGTTGTATTTTTGGGGTCACTCAAGTATACTATCATGTCATCTGCAAATAGGGAAAGCTTGACTTCTTCCTTTCCAATTTGTATCCCCTTAATCTCCTTATGTTGTCTTATTGCTCTGGCTAGAACTTCAACTACTATATTGAATACGTATGGGGAGAGCGGACAGCCTTGCCTCGTTCCTGATTTTAGTGGAATCACTTTGAGTTTCTCTCCATTTAATTTGATGTTGGCTGTTGGCTTGCTGTAAATTGCCTTTATTATGTTTAGGTATGTTCCCTGTATTCCTGATCTCTCCAAGACCTTTATTATGAAGGGGTGTTGGATTTTGTCAAATGCCTTTTCTGTATCTAGTGAGATGATCATGTGTTTTTTTTTTCCTTTGAGTTTGTTTATATGGTGTATTACATTGACGAACTTTCATATGTTGAACCACCCTTGCATCCCTGGGATGAAGCCTACTTGATCATGGTAGATAATTGTTTTGATGTGTTCTTGGAGTCTGTTTGCCAGTATTTTATTGAGTATTTTTGCATCAATGTTCATGAGGGAGATCGGTCTGTAGTTCTCCTTCTTTGTTGCATCTTTGTTTGGTTTAGGAATCAGGGTAATTGTAGACCCATAGAAGGAGTTTGGTAATGTTCCTTCTGCTTCTATTGTGTGGAACAATTTAAAGAGTATTGGTATTAATTCTTCTTTGAATATCTGGTAGAATTCTGTGCTGAAACCATCTGGTCCTGGGCTTTTTTTGGTTGGGAGACTTTTAATGACTGATTCTATTTCTTTAGGGGTTATTGGACTATTTAAATAGTTTATCTGGTCTTGATTTAACTTAGGTATGTGGTACCTATCCAGAAAATTATCCATTTCTTTTAGATTTTCCAGTTTTGTGGAGTAGAGGTTTTTGAAGTATGACCTGATGATTCTCTGAATTTCCTCATTGTCTGTTGTTATGTCCCCCTTTTTATTTCTGATTTTGTTAATTTGGATGCTCTCTCTGTCTTTTGGTTAGTTTGGATAAGGACTTGTCTATCTTGTTGATTTTCTCAAAGAACCAACTCTTTGTTTCATTAATTTTTTGTATTGTTCTCTTTGTTTCTATTTTATTGATTTCAGCTCTCAATTTGATAATTTCCTGGCATCTATTCTTCCTGGGAGACTTTGCTTCTTCTTGTTCTAGAGCTTTCAGGTGTGCTGTTAAGTCACTAGTGTGAGATTTCTCCAACTTCTTTATGTGGGCATTTAGTGCTATGAATTTCCCTCTTAGCATTGCTTTCATAGTGTCCCATAAGTTTGGGTATGTGGTGTATTCATTTTCATTGATCTCTAGGAAGTCTTTAATTTCTTTCTTTATTTCTTCCTTAACCCATTGGTGATTCAGTTGAGCATTATTTAGTTTCCATGAGATTGCAGGTTTTCTGTAGTTCTTGTTGTTGTTGAAATCTAACTTTAAACCATGGTGGTCTGATAGAATGCAGGAGGTTATTCCAATTGTTTTGTATCTGTTGAGATTTGCTTTGTGGCCAAGTATGTGGTCAATTTTAGAGAAAGTTCCATGGGGTGCTGAGAAGAAGGTATATTCTTTTTTGTTAGGATGGAATGTTCTGTAGATATCAATTAAGTCCATTTGAGTCATAACATCAGTTAAATCCTTTATTTCTCTGTTAAGTTTCAATTTGGGAGATCTGTCCAGTGGTGAAAGTGGGGTGTTGAAGTCTCCCACTATTAATGTGTGGGGTTTTATTTGTGATTTAAGCTTTAATAATGTTTCTTTTACATATGTGGGTACCCTTGTGTTTGGGGCATATGTGTTGAGAATTGAAACTTCATCTTGGTGGATCTTTCCTGTGATGAGCATGTAATGCCCTTCTTGATCTCTTTTGATTGATTTTAGTTTGAAGTCTATTTTGCTGGATTTTAGGATGGCTGCATTCACTTGCTTCTTAAGACCATTTAATTGGAAAGTCTTTTCCCAGCCTTTTATTCTTAGGTAGTGTCTATCTTTGAATTTGAGGTGTGTTTCTTGTATGCAGCAGAAAGATGGGTCCTGCTTTCATATCCATTCTGTTAGCCTGTGTTTTTTTATAGGTGAATTAAGTCCATTGATATTAAGGGATATTAATTACCAGTGATTGTTCATTCATTATTTTTTTTGGTGGTAGTGTGTGTGTACTTCTCTTCTTTGGGGTTTACTGCCATGGTGTTATCTATTGCCTGTGTTTTTGAGGGTGCATCTGACTTCCTTAGGTTGGAATTTTCCTTCTAGTGCTTTCTGTAGGGCTGGGTTTGTGGATAAGTATTGTTTAAATCTGGCTTTGTCTTGGAATGTCTTGTTCACTCTATCTATGATGATTGAAAGTTTTGCTGGGTATATTAGTCTAGGTTGGCATCCATGGTCTCTTAATGTCTACATTACATCTGTCCAGGTCCTTCTGGCTTTCAAAGTCTCCATTGAGAATTTGGGTGTTATTCTGATGGATTTGCCTTTATAAGTCACTTGGCCTTTTTCCTTTGCTGCTCTTAATATTCTTTCTTTATTCTGTACATTTAGTTGTTTAATTATTATGTGGAGGGGACTTTTTTGGGGGGTCTAGTCTGTATGGTGTTCTATAGGCTTCTTGTATCTTCATAGGCATTTCCTTCTTTAAGTTGGGAAAGTTTTCTTCTATGATCTTGTTGAATACATTTTCTGTGCCTTTGAGTTGGTATTCTTCTCCTTCCTCTATCCCTATTTTTCATAGGTTTGGTCTTTTCATGGTATCCCAAATTTCTTGGACATTTTGGGTCATGACTTTGTTGGCTTTAGTGTTTTCTTTGACTGATTAATCTATTTCTTCTACCATATCTTCAACGCTAGAGATCCTCTCTTCCATCTCTTGCGTTCTGTTGGTTATACTTGCATCTGAAGTTCCTGTTCATTTACTCAGATTTTCTATTTCCAGCATTCCCTCTGTTTGTGTCTTCTTCATTTTTTCTGTTTCCCTTTTCAGGTCTTGGACTGTTTCCTTCATCTGTTTCATTTCTTTTTCATGATTTTCTTTCAGGGATTTATTGTTTTCTTCTGCTTTATTTGTCCTTTCCTCTAGTTTTTTATAGCGTTCTTCCCATTTTTTGTTTGTCTGTTCCTCAATTTTACTTTTTATTTCTTCGTTATAAGCCTCTAGCCTCTTCATAATGTTATTCATAAGGTTGCTTTCTTCTGCTTCTTCCATTTTGTGATGTTCAGGTCTAGCTGTTGGAGGAGGGCTAGGTTCTGGTGATGCTGTATTGCTCTTCATCTTGTTGTATGTACTTCTGCCTTGACATCTGCCCATCTCCTTGTGGATTCGCCCTTGGTCTTATCAGTGCTCTTGGTCCAGACAGAGCTGACAGATTCAGGAAGCCTCTCTCTGGTCCAAATGGAAGCTCTGGGCTGGATGGGAGCTGGGGGCTGGTCTCTGAGTTTCAGGCAGTGGCTGGGGTCTCCCGCAGATGGGTGAGGGGGCAGGGCATGGAGATTGCAGGGTCTGCTGGGGGGCAGTCTTGGAGAAGGGGAACCTTGGGGGGAGGGTCCTGCCTGATGGCCAGAACCTGGGGCCAAGTTGGGAAGGTCTTCCTTGGAATGGCTGGTGCCCAGGGATGGCACCTAGGGGCAGGCCTCTCTGGGTATGACCCCAGGCACTCACCTCTTGTCCAGATGGGAGCTCCTGGGCCTTATCTGGATTTTAAAGGGACTTATTCATTTCCTCACATTGTGTTTTCATAGATTTCTTTAAGGGACTTATTCACTTCTTCACAATGTGTATTCCTGCATTTCTTTAAGGGATTTATTAATTTCCTCTTTAAGGACTTTTATCATCTTCATACAGGCTCTTAAGATATTTTTCTTGAGCTTTGACTATATTGGAATATTCAGGGCCTGCTGTGGTAGGAGAGCTGGGCTGTAGTGGCAACACATTGACCTGGCTATTATTGATCATGTTTTTATGCATGATCTGGCATCTAAGCATCTGGGATTGGGATGATTATTCGTCAAAGTGCTGATTTCTGAGCTTGTTTTGTTGGGTGGCTGTTTTGTTCTTTGGTTTCTGTTTCTTCTCTGGAATTTAGGAGAGTATGATGGATGTTTGTTGCCTGGTAAGAAATTTCCTGGACCTGATATGTGTGGCCACTGGGGTTTCTAGCCATTAGGAGCTGACACTTAGGAATGGGGATAGGCATGACATCTGAAGGAGTTAATAAGAGGGAGGAGATCAGAGTGTTTAACAAGGATCTGTTTATTTTTTTCTCCTTGGAATGGGGGAGAGACAGTGAAGAGATGTCACCCCAGAAGATCTGCTATAGCTCTGGAGGTAAGACTGGTGGTACCTAGAGGAACAGAAGGAGAAAGGAAAATCTATAGACAGCCTACCTGCTTCCCTGGCAGAAGTACTCTGTTGGTTATCAGGGGTTACCTGGTAGAATTTGAGGCTGGGATAAAGCAACATATAGGGAGAGGGAATTTAGGAGGGGAAGGTTTGTTTGATCCACAGGAGATGTGGTCAAAAGGGGAAGAGAGGTGATCTGTTGCAGAGATAGAAATGAGACTAGGGGATTGGGTTTGGAGGAGAAAGAAGAATAGTAAAGGTCTTTAGTTAGCTTACCTGTTTCGCTGCATCCTGTCAGACCACCATGGATTAAAGCTGGATATCAACAACAATAGAAAGTTTATAAACTCATAGAAACTGAACAACTCTCTACTACATAAAAATGGGTCATGACAGAAATAAAGAAAGAAATTAAAGACTTTCTAGAACTCAATGGAAATGAATTCACAACATACTCAAACTTATGGGACACAATGAAAGCAATTCTAAGAAGAAAGTTCATAGCACTAAATGCCTACATTTAAAAAAAAATGGAAAGATCTCACACTAGCAAATTAACAGCATACCTAAAAGCTCTAGAACAAAAAATAGTGATCACATTAGAGAGGAGTAAATGATATTTCAGTAAATGAAATCCATAAGATAGAAACAAAGGGAAAATACGAAGAATCACTGAAACAGACTTGGTTCTTGGAAAAAATCAACAAGATCTACAAACCCTTATCCAAACTAACTAAAAAGTAGAGAGAGAATATTCAAATTACTAAAATCAGAAACAAAAGGGGGGACACAACAACAGACACCAAGGAAATCTAGAGTATCATAAGGACATGTTTTAAAAACCAGTATGCCACCAGGTTGAAAAATCTAAAAATATGGATAATTTTCTCAATACACACCACTTACCAAGTTACATCAAGATCACATAAGTAATTTAAACAGACTAACCCCTAGTGATATAGAGATAGTCATTAAAAGTCTCCCAACCAAAAAAAGTCCATGTACAGATGATTTTATCAAAGAATTCTACCAGATGATCAAAGAAGACTTAATATCAATACTCCTCAAATTATTCCACAAAAGAGAAACAGAAGAAACATTCCCCAATTCATTTTATCAGACCATAGTTACCACACCAAAACTACAAAATAATTCAAAAAAGAAAAAGAATTACAGACCAATTTCCCATATGAACATAGATACAAAAAAACTTATAAAATACTTGCAAATCAAAGTCAATAACACATAAAAAATTGTCAATGATGTTCAAGTAAGCTTCATTCCAGAGTTGCAGAGATGGTATGAAATCAATATATGAAAAATCAATAAAGGTAATCTACCATAGAAACAAACTAAAAGACCAAAAATAACCAAAAAAAATAAAAATAAAACATATCATCATATCTTTAGATGCAAAAAAGGCTTTTGAGAAAATCCAATACCCCTCCATGATAAAAGTCCTGGAGACATTAGGGATACAAAGAACATATCTAAGCATAATAAAGGCAGTTTACAGAAAGCTCATATCCAGCATCAACTTAAATGGAGAGAAATTAAAAACAATTCCACTAAAATAAGAAATAAGACAAGATTATCCACTCTCTCTATACTTAGTCAATATAGTATTTGAAGTCTTAGCTTAGCAAAGTCTTAGCAATAAGACTACTAAAGGAGATCAAGAGGATATAAATTAGAAAGGAAGAATTCCAAATATCTTTATTTGCAGATGATTTGATAGTATACAAAAGTGACCCTAAAACTTCCACAGGGAATCTCCCACATCAAAGTAACTGGATACAAAATTAACTCACAAAAATCAGTAGCCCTGCTATATATAAATGACAAATGGACTGAAAAATAAACCATGGAAACAACACCTTAGCCTCCAATAATATAAAATACCTTGAGGTAACTCTAACCAAGCAAGGGAAAGACTATGATAAAAAAAAAAAACTTCAAGTCTTTAAAAAAAGAATTTGAAGAACAAACATATCAGAAGATGGAAAGATCAAATGAATCAAAGACCTCAACATAAAACTAGATGCAGAAGCATGTAGACAGCAGGAAATAATCAAACTCCCAGCTGAAATCAATAAAATAGAAACAAAGATAATAATACAAAGAATCAATGAAACAAAGAGTTGGTTCTATGAGAAAATCAACAATATAGACAAATCCTTATCGAAACTAACCAAAAGGCAGAGAGAGAATATCCAAGTTAACAAAATCAGAAATGAAAAGGGGATATAATAAGAGACATTGAGGAAATCCAGAGAATCATCAGGTCATACTTAAAAAACCTGTACTCCACAAAATTGGAAAATCTAAAAGAAATGGACAATTTTCTGGATAGGTACCACACACCAAAATTAATCAAGATCAGATAAACAATTTAAATAGAACAACAACCCCTAAAGAAATAGAAGCATTCATAAAAAGTTTCACAACAAAAAAAAGGCCAGGGCCAGATGGTTTCAGTGCAGAATTCTACCAGAATTTCAAAGAAGAGCTAATACCAATACTCCTCAAACTGTTCCACATAATAAAAACAGAAGGAACATTGCCAGATTCTTTTTATGAGGCTACAGTTATCCTGATACCCAAACCACACAAAGATGCAACAATAAAAAAAAGAATTACAGACCAATCTCCCTCATGAACATTGATGCAAAAATACTCAATAAAATACTGGCAAACTGAATCCAAGAACACATTAAAAATTTCACCATAACCAAATAGGCTTCATCCTAGAGATGCAGGGATGGTTCAACACATGAAAATCTGTTAATGTGGGGCTGGAGAGATGGTTCAGTGGTTAAGGGTATTAACTGCTCTTCCAGAGGACCCGGGTTCAATTCCCAGCACCCACATAACAGCTCATACCTGTCTGTAACTCCAGTTCTAGGAGATCTGATTCTCACACCAATGCACATAAAATAAAATAAAATAAAATAAATAATAATAAAAGAAAATCTGTTAATGTAATCCACCATTTAAACAAACTGAAAGAAAAAAACCACATTATCATCTCATTAGATTCTGAAAAAGGCTTTCACAACATCAAACACGATAAAGGTCTTGGAGAGATCAGGAATGCAAAGAAAATATCCAAACATAATGAAACCAATATACAGCAAACTAACAAACAACATCAAATTAAATGGAGAGAAACTCAAAGAATTACACTAAAATCAGGTACAAGACAAGGCTGTCCACTCTCTTCATACCTATTAAATATAGTACTCAAAATTCTAGCTAGAGCAATAAAACAACAAAAGGAATTTATGAGGATACAAATTGGAAAAGAAGAAGTCAAACTTTCGCATTTTACAGATATGATAGTATAATAAGTGACCCCAAAAAATCTACCAGGGAACTCCTAGAGCTGATAAACACCTTCAGTAATGTGGCAGGATACAAGATTAACTAAAAAAAAATCAGTAGCCCTCCTATATACAATAAGCAGGCTGAGAAAGAAATCAGAGAAACGACACCCTTTACAATAGCCACAGATAACATAAAATACCTTGGGGTAACTCTAACCAAACAACTGCAGTGTTTGTATGCCCAGAACTTTAAGTCTCTGAAGAAAGAAACTGAAGAAGACATCAGAAAATTGAAAGATCTCCCATGCTCATGGATAGGTAGAATTAACATAGCAAAAATGTCAATCTTACCAAAAGCAATTTACAGATTCAATGCAATCTGTAGCTTAAGTTTTCCTGCCTGGTCCACAGTCAGGACAAATCTCTGCCACCCGCCAGTCCCACAACTGCTCAGACCCAACCAAGTAAACACAGAGACTTATATTGCTTACAAACTGTATGGCCGTACCAGGCTTCTTGCTAACTGTTCTTATATCTTAAATTAATCCATTTCTATAAATCTATACCTTGCCACATGGCTCGTGGCTTACCGGCATCTTCACATGCTGTTTGTCATGCCTTCCACTTCCCAGAATTCTTCTCCTCCTTATCCCGCCTATACTTCCTCCTGCCTGACTACTGGCCAATCAGTGTTTTATTTACTAAACAATCAGAGCAACACATTTGCCATACAGAACATCCCACAGCAGCAATCCCCATTCAAATCTCAACAACAATTCTTCACAGACCTCAAAAGAATAACGCTCAACTTCATATGGAAAAGCAAAAAACCAGGATAGCTAAAACAATCCTGTACAATAAAGGAACTTCCCTTCTGGAGGTATCACCATCCCTGACTTCAAGCTCTACTATAGTAATAAAAACAGCTTGGTATTGGCATAAAGACAGACATGTGTATCAATGGAGTTGAATTAAAGACCATGACATAAATCCACATACCTATGATTACCTAGTTTTTGACAAAGAAGCCAAAATTATACAATGGAAAAAAGAAAGCATCTTCAACAAATGGTGCTGGAATAACTGGATGTTGGCATGTATAAGAATATATATGAATCCATATCCATTTCCCTACACAAAACTCAAGTTCAGTGGATCAAAAACCTCAACATAAATATACTTACACTAAAACTGACAGAAAAGAAAGTGAGAAGCAGCCTTGAACACATTGGCATAGGAGACAACTTCCTGAATATAACACCAGTAACACAGACACTGAGATTGACAATTAACAAATGGGACCTCCTAAAACTAAAAAGCTTCTGTAAGGCAAAGGACACTGTCAATAATACATAATGGCAAACTACAGAATGGGAAAAGGTCTTCACCATCCCCACATCTGACAAACGGGTTGATCTCCAAAATATATAAAGAACTCAAGAAACTAGACATCAAAATACCAAATAATCCAATTAAAATAGGATTTTTATTGGTAAAATGGGATACAGATCTAAATAGAGAATTCTTAACAGAAGAACCTCAAATGACCAAAATACACTTAAAAATTGTCCAACACCCTTAGTCATCAGGGAATGCAAATCAAAATGACTCTGAGATATCATCTTACACCTGTCAGAATGGCTAAGATCAAAAACAGTAATGAAAGCTTATTTTGGAGAGGATGTGGAATAAGGGGAACACTCCTCCACTGCTAGTGGCAGTGCAAACTTGTACAGCCACTTTGGAAATCAATATGGTGGTTTCTCAGAAAAATGGGAATCAATCTACCTCAAGACCCAGCTATACTGATCTTGGGCATATACCCAAAGGATGCTGAATCATACCCCAAGGACATTTGCTCAACTATGTTCATAGCAGCATTATTCATAATAGCCAGAACTTGGAAACAACCTAGATGCTTTTCAACTGAAGAATGGATAAGGAAAATGTGGTACATTTACACAATGGAAAATCACTCAGGTATATATATATATATATATATATATATATATATATATATATATATATATATATATATATACCTCCCAAGTGCATGGATCACCCTAGGAAGGGGAAATAGGTAAAATCTCCTGGGTAAACTGAGGGTAGGGGAGTACAGGAGAGGGGCTGGGAGATGGGAAAATGAGGGTTCAGGAAGGTTGAGTTGGGGAAGGGATGGAGAGGGAGAGCAACAAAAAGCTATCTTGACAGAGGTGGCCATTATGGGGTTAGGAAGAAACCTGGTTCCAGGGATACTCCCAGGAATGTACAAGGATGACCACAGCTAAGACTCCTAGCAATAGTGAAGAGGGTGCCTGAACTGGCCTTCTCCTGTAATCAGATTGGTGAGGACCCTAATTGTCACAGAACCTTCATCCAGTAACTGATGGAAGCAGATGAAGAGATCCACAGCCAAGCACTGGGTCGAGCTTTGGGAGTCCAGTTGAAGAGAGGGAGGAGGGATTATATGAGCAAGGGGGTGGGTCAAGATCATGATGGGGAAACCCACAGAGACAGCTGACCAGAGCTCATGAGAGCTCACAGACTCTAGACAGACAGCTTGGGAGCCTGTATAGGACTGACCTAGGCCCTCTGCATGTGGGAGACAGTTGTATAGCTTGGTTTGTCTGTGAGGCTCCTAGCAGCAAGATCATGACCTGTCCCTAGCAGGCTTGGCTGGCTTTAGGGAAACTGTTCCCCATGCTGGACTACCTTGCCCAGCCTTGATGCAGGAGGAGGAGCTTGGCCTGCTTCAACTTGATGTGCCTTGCTTTGTTCATGCCCATGGGAGGCCTTCCCCTTTCTGAATGGAGAAAAAGGTAAGAGGAAAGTAAGTGGATAGATGGGAGGCATGGGAGCAGGAGGAGAGGAGGGAGGGAGCGGAAACTGTGGTTAGTATGTAAAATAAATGAAAAAAATCTAATAAATAATAATAATAATAGTAAACCAGGTGCACTGAGCCTGATAGAAGAGAAGGTTTGTCATAGCTTTGAGCTTATGGGCACAGGAGGAGACTTCCTGAACATAATAACATTGATTGCACAGGCTCTAAGATTAACAATTAATAAATGGGACCTCATGAAATTGAAAAGCTTCTATAAGGCAGAGGACACCATCAGTCTTAAAAAACAGTAGCCTTTGGAATGGGAAAAGATGTTTACCAACTCCACACCCAATACAAAACTCATATCCAAATATATTAAAAAAAAACTCAAGAATTCCAGAAACTAGATATCAAAGAAGCCAAACAATTTAATTAAAAACTGGGGTACAGATCTAAACTGGGATTTCTCAATAGAGGAATCTCTTAAAGAAATAGAGAAACACTTAAAGAAATGTTTAACATCCTTAAGCCATCAGGGAAATGCAAAACAAATCTACTTTGAAATTCCATCTTATACCTGTCAGAATGTCTGTTTTCAATAACACAAGTGACATCTCATTTTGCAAAGGTTTAGAATAAGGGAAACACTTCCCCATTGCTGGTGGGAGTTCAAACTTGTACAGCCACTATGAAAATCAATATGGTAGTTTTTCAGAAAGCTTGGAATTGATCCACCACAAATTCAAGCTATACCATTCTTGGGCATAATGCCCAAAGGATGCTTCATCCTACCACAAGGACATTTGCTCAAACATGTTCATTGCAGCTTGAGTAATAATAATCAGGAATCAACCTAGATGTCCCTCAACTAAAGAATGGATAAAGAAAATGTGGTATTTTTACACAATGGGATATTATCACTCAACTGTCAAAAAATGAAATCAAATGCACAGGCAAATGGATGGAACTAGAAAAAAAAATCATCCCGAGTGAGGTAACCCAGACCCAGAAAAATAAATACAGATGTATTCACTTATTATGTGGACATTCCCTGTTAAATAAATGAAAACCAACCTATAATCCTATAGAACAGATACAGATACAGAGACCCACAGCCAGGCACTACACAGAGAGAAAAAGACCCTGCAACATGCAGCTCTAAATGGGGTGTTTCCATCAAATCCCTCTCTAGGAGTTCAGTGAATCCTGCAGAAGATGTGGTAGAAGGAATGTAAGAGCCAGAGGTGATGGAAGACACCAGGAGAACAGGCCCTCGGAATCAACTGAGCAAGGCTCATATGAACTCAGAGACTAAAACAGCAGGCATAAGACCTACATGGGTCTGCACTAGGTCCTCTGTGTATACACTGTAGCTTTCAGCTTAGTATTTTTATGAGACGCCTGAGTGTGTGGATGAGTGGGTCTCTGATTATTGTGTCTTCTCTTGGCATTCTCTTCCTTCTTTTTGTTTGCCTTATCCAGCACCAACACAATGTTATATTCCTTGTTTTATCTTGTTATATTTTACTTTATCATGCTTGTTATCTCTTAGAAGTCTATTCTCTTCTGATAAGAAACAGAAAGGGATTGTATCTGGAGAGAAACTTAGAGTAGTAGGGGAGGGGAAGCCATGCTCAGGATATATTATAAGAGAAAAGAATCTATTTTCAATAAAAGAAAAAATATTCAAACACATAAAAAAATTTTCCAACCTCAACCTCCTTTTCCCAAATTATTTTTTACTTAATTTTTGGTATGTAGCTATATAAAATAATATATAAAACAAATTTTTTTACTGAAAATAAATCTTAAAGAAATTTATTTTAAACAGCTCTTTATTGTAATAAAATTTTACCAAAAGATACACAATTTTAACAGAAGATGAAAGCAAATTTGCAAAATAATGAGGTAGATGTATTTGTTTATTTTTGCATAAGGAACTAAATCTTGGTTGAATATTTGATGCTGTAGACATAGGAAAACTTCAGTATCTCTCAGAGTTCGTGGATATTCTGCATTTCTCATGCTTTACACAGATGTGGAGCTCACATGCCAGAAGCTGGTGGAAATTTTGTCCTATTCCCAAGCCAAAATTCACTTAGCATCTCTTTATGAAACTCAAGTCAGCAACTCAAAACACAAATTTGTAAACTCAAATATTCTCCCACAACACAATGCAAATACATGTTAACATGATACTGCCATGCTAAAGAACAAAAATAGAAAAATATTTAAATCTTCATATTCCATAATGAAGCTATCATGTTTCTATGAGAGCAGAAAATCATGTATGTACTGGGAAATGCTGTGATCACAGCAAACAATAGCTTAGACTCTGAGCCAAGGTGTTTCAGAAGCATCATTGGGATAGTGTGCTGTGCCAGCTCACGCAGTACAAAGTACTCTTGCTGTGTGCTCAGAACCACAGGTGTGAGGAAGTCACATGATGGAAAATTGCAGAAACACCTCAGATTCAGTGCACATTGTGAATTAAGCTTGGTCATTGCATATGCACAAATCTTCTGTTCTTGTTGAAATGTTGAAAGTGTCACAGTTACATCATTCCATATGGAGGTATGATTCACAGCCTACAAAACTGATGTACAGCTGGGTGGTGGTGGCCCACATCTTTAATCCCAGCACCAGGAGGCGAGGCAGGTGGATCTCTGTGAGTTCCAAACCAACCTGGTCTACAAAGCGAGTTTCAGGACAGCCAGGACTGTTATACAGGGAAATTCTGTCTCAAAAAAACAAAGAGAATGAGAGAAACTGATGTACAGTGGTAAAATGAGGGGCTGAATAAAAGGCTCCATGGTTAAGAGCACTTGCTGCTATTGCAGAGGATCAGAGTACTGCTCCTAGCACCCATGTCAAACAGATGCACACTCAAACACACACATGCGCGCGCGCGCGCGCGCGCGCGCACACACACGCACACACACACACACACACACACACACAGATACACATTTTTTTTTTAATTTTTATAAAAGAATAACAAAATGAAATTCCTGTCCACTGCTCACCCATCTCCCAGAGAAATCTGTATCATCAGACCCTCAGCGGAACTTGAGGCTTCCAAGGTTATGTGTTTTCTGCAAGGATAGGCCTGCCAGTCCAGTCTCTTTCCCCAGGTCACTGGCTTCCCTTCAGAATCAATCTACTGTGCGCTTCCTGCTAGGCCCATAGCCAGAGCTGTTAGTCTGGCTTCTCAGTGCCTCCCATTTTTGCTCTGGGCTTTACAGGTATGCTAGCACTGCTTGTGTGAATCTCTGAAGCTCTCCCTCTTTTTCTCTCTTGGAACACAGTATTTTCTTTATTCTAACCCCTGCCCTTCACTGCATCACAAGCAGGCAGCTTCTCCCCAGACTTCTTACCCAGAATCCCCTAGGGTTTTATTTGACAAGAGATAATTCCAAGTTTTGACCTCCCTTCCTGCTATAACTTAAAACTAAACAAATTGGGTAATTACAGTGAGGTCAAGGTTCTTAAATATGTATGACAGACACAACCCACTGGGGTTATTTGTAAATAAGAGAAAATACTAAAATATCAATTGCTAAATACAAATCTAAGTCCAAGCTTCTTAAAATCCATAAAAAGGAAATATATTTAGGTCTACTAAATTTGATTTCATGAATTATTGGTGTATAAAAACAAGTTCACATCACTTTCTTCTGGCTGCTTACTGCAATGCAAGGTCAGTGAGGGCTCTAAGTAACCCATGTCTCCTTACTGGTGCAGTAAGGATGCTCTGAGAAGCAAGCCATGACAGGACGGACTCTGTTCGGCAGCAAATCTGCACTGAGGCAGTCCCCATAGCTAAGTTTTCAACTTGGCTCCTCTGGAGGCCATGTCACCTAGACAATGGCCAAGTGATTTGTTGCTTCAGTTAGATATTAGCACATATGTTTTGTATCAAGTTACCAGCTGTGGCTTAGCTGTCAATAAAATGTGTTTATCAATGTGACCTGACACCAATAGTCACAACAGAGATCAAAGAGAACCTGCTTCTTTGTTGGGGGATGGGGCTTGGGAGGGTAGGAGAGTTATGGGGATGGGGTGTGAAAGGGGGGGCTTTGTTTTTCTTCCTTATGTTGCAGAATAATTTTTGTGTGTTTATAAGAAATTATATATATTATTAAGAAATTTTCTATTCCATCCATTTGCCTGAAAGTTTCATGATGTCATTGTTTTTTACTGCTGGGTAATATTCCATTGTGTTTATGTGACACATTTTATTTATCCATTCTTTGGTTGAAGGGCATCTAGGTAGTTTCCAGGTTCTGGCTATTATGAGCAATGGTGCTATGAACATAGTTGAGCATGTGTCCTTGTGGTATAATTGAGCATCCATTGGGTATATGCTCAAAAGTGGTATCATTGGGTCTTCAGGGATATTGATTTCCAATTTTCTGAGAAACTGCCATACTGATTGCCAAAGTGGCTGTACAAGTTTACACTCCCACCAACAGTGAAGAAGTGTTCCCCTTGCTCCACATCCTCTCCAACATAAGCTGTCATCAGTGTTTTTGATCATAGCCATTCTGACAGGCATAAAATGATATCTCAGTGTCATTTTGATTTGCATTTCCCTGACAACTAAGGATGTTGAGCAATTCCTTAAATGTCTTTTGGTCATTTGAGATTCTTTTGTAGAGAATTCTCTGTTTAGCCCTATAGCCCATTTTTTAATTGAATTGTTTGGTATTTTGCTGTCTAGTTTCTTGAGTTCTTTATATATTTGGAGATCAGCCCTCTATCAGATATGGGGCTGGTGAAGATCTTTTCCCATTCTGTAGGCTGTCATTTTGTTTTATTGACCATGTCCTTTGCCCTACAAAATGTTCTGTTTCAAGAGGTCCCATTTATTAATTGTTAATCTCAGTGTCTGTGCTACTGGTATTATAATTAGGAAGTAATCTCCTGTGTCAATGCGTTCAAGACTACATCCTACTTTCTCTTCTATCAAGTCTAGTGTAACTGTATTTATGTTGAAATTTTTGATCCACTTGGACTTGAGGTTTGTGCATGAAGATAGATATGGATCTATTTACAATCTTCTACATGTTGACATCCAGTTATGCCAGTCCTATTTGTTGAAGATGCTTTCTTTTTTCCATTGTACAGTTTTGGCCTCTTTTTCAAAAATCAGGTGTTCATAAGTGTGTGGATTAATGTCAGCATCATCAATTCAATTCCATTGGTCCATGTGCCAGTTTTTATGCCAAGACCAAGCTGGTTTTATTACTACAGCTCTATAGTGGAACTTGAGATCAGGGATAGTGATGCCTCCAGAGGTTGCTTTACTGTACAGAATTGTTTTAGTTATCCTGGGTTTTTTGTTTTTCCATATGAAGTTGAGTATTGTTCTTTCCAGGTCTGTGAAAATTTGTGTTGGGATTTTGATGGGGATTGCACTGAATCTGTAGATTGCTTTTGGTAAGATTACCATTTTTACTATTAATTCTACCTATTCATTAGCATGGGACGTCTTTCCATTTTCTGATATCTTCTTGAGTTTCTTTCTTCAGAGACTTAAAGTTCTTGCCATACAATGCTTTCTCTTTTTTTTGTTTTCTTTTTTTTTTGTTTGTTTTGTTTTGTTTTGTTTTTTCAAGACAGGGTTTCTCTGTGTAGCTTTGCGCCTTTCCTGGAACTCACTTGGTAGTCCAGGTTGGCCTCAAACTCACAGAGATTCACCTGGCTCTGCCTTCCGAGTGCTGGGATTAAAGGTGTGCTCCACCACCACCCGGCAATACAGTGTTTTCACTTGCATAGTTAGTGTTACCCCAGGGTATTTTATATTATATGTGGCTATTGTAAAGGGTGATGTTTCTCTGATTTTTTTCTCATCCCATTTTTCATTTGTATATAGGAGGGTTACTGATTTTTTAGTTAATCTTGCATCTTGCTACATTACTGAAGTTCTTTATCAGCTATAGGAGTTCCCTGGTGGAGTTTTGGTGGTCACTTATGTATAAGATATTCTGCAAATAGTGAAAGTTTGACTTCTACCTTTCCAATTTGTATTCCCTTGATCTCCATTTGTTGTCTTATTGTTCTAGCTAGAACTTCGAGTAGTATATTGAATAAATAAGGTGAGAGTAGGCAGCCTTGTCTTGTTCCTGATTTTAGTGGAATTGCTCTGAATTTTTCTCCATTTAATTTGATGTTTGCTTTCATCTGGCTGTAAATTGCCTTTATTATGTTTAGGTATGTTCCTTGTATTTCTGATCTCTCCAAGACCTTTATCATAAAGGGATGTTGGACTTTGTCAAAGGATTTTTCAGCATCTAATGAGATCATAGTGTGTTTTTTTTCCTTTGAGTTTGTTTATATGGTATATTACATTAACAGATTTTCATATGTTGAACCATCTCTGCATCTCCAGGATGAAGCCTACTTGGTCATGATGGATAAGGTTTTTTTTATGTGTTCTTGGATTCAGTTTGCCAGTATTTTATTGAGTATTTTTGCATCAATGTTCATGAGGGGAATTGGTCTGTAATTCTCTTTCTTTGTTGCATCTTTGTATAGTTTGGGTATCATCGTAACTGTAGCTTCATAAAAAAGAGTTTGGTAATGTTCCTTCTGTTTCTATTGTGTGGAACAACCTGAAGAGTATTGGTATTAGCTCTTCTTTGAAAATCTAATAGAATTCTGCACTGAAGCCATCTTGTCCTGGGCTTTTTTGGTTGGGAGACTTTTAATGACTGTTTCTGTTTCCTTAGGGGTTATTGGTCTGTTTAAATTGTTTATCTAGTCTTGATTTAATTTTAGTATGTGGTACTTTGTTGACTTTAATGTTTTCTCTGACTGAAAAATCTGTTTCCTCTATCGTATCTTCAATGCCTAAAGATTCTCTCTTCCATCTCTTGCATTCTGTTGATTATGCTTGCATATGTACTTCCTGTTTGTTTACTCAGATTTTCCATTTTCAACTTTCCCCCAATTTGTGTCTTCTTTATTGTGTCTATTTCAGTTTTCAAATCTCAACTGTTTCCTTCTCCTGTTTAGTAGCTTTTTCTTGGTTTTCTTAACTTTCTTTAAGGGATTTATTGATTTCTTCCAATTTTTTGTTTGTCTTTTTCTCAATTTCTTTAAGGGAATTTTTCATTTCTTCCTTGAGGGCCTCTATCATCTTCTTAAAGTAATTTTTAAGATCGATTTCTACTGCTTCTTTTGTGGTGGGATGTTCAGGTCTTGATGATATACAACCACTATGTTCTGGTGGTGCCATATTGGTCTTTTTGTTGCTGACTGTATTTTTGCACTGGCATCTACCCATCTCTTCCTCCACTCACTGCAAGCAGTGTCCCTGTCTGAGGGGGCCTTTCTTGGTCCAATAAGAGCTCTTGGCCCTCTTAGTCCAATCAGCTCTGAGAGGCTCTGTCTCAGGGAGCAGTGTGGTATCAGAGGGTGGGGGAGGGCTTGTAAGTTACAGGATCTGGTGGGGGGGATGGTAGTAGTTTGGCCTGCCTGCAGCCTGAAACTGGGTCTGCAATGGGTGGTGGTTTGGGGGTGCGAGGTTGTGCACCCAGAAGCTGGAGTGATCAGCTAGAAGAACAAAGACCCACCTCTTCATCAAATTGGCACTTGTGGGATCTGTATCAGGGAGAAGCTGCAGTCTCTGAGGGTGGGTGAGTTTGGGGAGTAGAGTTGAGGATGATGGTAGTTTCACTTGCCTGCAGGAGACCTGCCTGCTGGTCTGAGATTAGGTCTGCAATGGGTGGTGTTGTGGGGGCATGGGGTTGTGCCCCTGGGCCCAAAGCCTAGAGGCTGGAGTGATCTTCTAGGAGAATAAAGACTCACCTCTTAGTCCAATCGACACTGGCAGGCTCTGTCACATTGCAGAATTTTTATTTAACATTTTGTGTCTTCCAGGAGACATATTGCAAAATTAAAAAACACAATCTTTGGCTCTTGAAATCTTAAATATGTTTCCTTTTGTTTTCCAACATAATATTTTCATTGATTGTTTGGGAATTTCACATCATGCACCCCAATCACACTCACCTCCCTGTTCTCCATGTCTACTCCTTCACCCTTGCAACATCCCATCCAAAACAAAAAGAAAGAAAGAAAGAAAATAAAGGAAAAAAATACAAGTCCAATTTCTGTTGCCTATATACTCACTGGAGCATGGTTAAACTCCCAGTGGCCATCCCCTTAAAGAAAACTGTGACTTTCACTACCTGAATCCCCGCCAGATGCCATCAATTGTGGAGAGCTACACTTCAGCATCCTTATTACAAATTTTAAGAGTTCTCTTCGATGGCTTCCTTTTTAGGCTGTTACTGTTTTTAAGAGGGTTTGGGGGTAGAGGTTGTCACAGAAGCCTTCTATGTCCATCTTTCTGAACTGTGAGTCTGCAGTCATTGGTACCACTGCAAAAGTAGCCTCCTTTCCCTTTACAGTCACCAGGAGCATGGATTATGGGTTTCCACATGGTTCCTGGTGACAGCATGGACCCATAAACAGATACATGGTCTCTAGCATCAGCATGTGTTAAGGACCTCCACTTGGTCTCTGGTGGCAGTATAGACCACAGACATCAAGATGGCCCACTGACAAAGCAAGGGCCACAGACACCATCATAGCTTTCAGCAACAGTACAGGCCAAGGACATCAACATGGCCTCTAGAAGCGGCGTGGCCCACAGACATCAACGTAATTTTAGGCAGTGACATACACCATGGACATCTACATGGCCCTCCATGGCAACAGAGGCCTTGGATATTAACACAACCCTTGACTGTGGTAGAACCAGGGGCGCAAACATAACCTTCAGCTGCAGCACAGACTGCAGACATTAACATGGATTCGGTGGCAGCATAGACCATGCACATCCGCATTGACCTCGAGCTCCATCATGGCCTGGGGCAGCAGCACAGATCACTGATATGAACAGTCCAAGGGAAGTACAGACCATGGAGGTCTTTTTTTGTTTTGTTTTGTTTTGTTTTGTTTTGTTTTTCGAGACAGGGTTTCTCTGTGTAGCTTTGCGCCTTTCCTGGAACTCACTTGGTAGCCCAGGCTGGCCTCAAACTCACAAAGATCCACCTGTCTCTGCCTCCCGAGTGCGGGGTTTAAAGGCATGCGCCACCACGGCACGACTTAACCATGGAGGTCTTTAAAGGAGGTCCAATCCAGAAAATGAACCATTCTTCATCACAAACATCCTGTCCTTGCTCAGAGTCAGGGCAATCATGCTGCGCAGCTTGTTCAGGGGCTGAGTCTGCACAAGCTCCAGGCTGCTGTACAGCACCCTGCCAACCCTACTGGACAACATGTTCCTCCATCAACTGCAGCATTCTCTTATACCTGTCACAGCTGTAGCATCTCCAATTCTGCCTCTCTCCACTGTTCACTCATGGCTTTTTTTCCTCCATTTTTCCCACCTCTTCAAAACATATTCACATATCCATTCATCAGAGTGGCATTGGAAATTGCAGTGTGTCACATAGTATATTTTTTGCCCAACCAGCTTTATATTTAAATATTCATTGCAATGAGTCCTTGGTCTGGTTCAGGGTTTCTGACACACAATTGATTGTAGTGAGTAGCTATATGAACCATGCCCTGAAAAACTGCCCCTAGTGAGCAGCTGTAGCTGTTACACCTGCCTATGACCTTGAGGTACCTGCCCCTGGGACATGGCCACCGGGGACCCTTAACACCTGGGATGTATGTATGCCCCCTCTCTTGGCTACCTTGTGGTTTTAGATGCTGAGATCTTGGACCAAGCCTTTCAGTGTGGAACATAGATCAGCTTTTTCATACCCTACGATACATCTCCCGTGGTTGTGACTTTACCCTCAAATAAATTCCTTTGATCATCAAATAGACTCCATGGATTAATCCCATTAATAGATACTGGACCATCACTGAGACTGGTCTTGGATATCCTGTGTTGCCCAGAGCCAGGGTGTTCCTGCAGCTCTGGTTCTGCAGGACCAGCTCCATCACATGCACCAACAGCTCATAGTTGGAGTAGATGTTGGGGTGGAATGACTCTAAGTGCTGAATCTGGGCCCAGATGGTAGCTGAACTGATCAGCCTAGGCCACTGCCTAAGAGGCCTGCCTACCTACATCTCTCTTTTTTTTAAGTCACAAATACTTTTATTTTTTAGGCAAAAATGATTTTTTTCCTCAAAAATAATTATAATTAGCTTTTCCCCTAAAATAATTATGATTAGCTTAGAAAAATGGGTGTATATTGTGAGGATAAGACCACTCCAAGGTATGGTTGAGGGGAAAGTTTTATTGGAGATATAAGGGAGAGAACAGCCAGGGACATCTGGAAGAGTCCAGAGCATGGAGAAAAAGTTGTAGACTAAACATGGCCAGCAGACTGAACTTGATCATGAGAGGACTCAGGGAGAGCAAGAGAGGAGGGCCAAAGGGGGAAGACAAAAGAGAGGGCAAAAAGAAAGTGCAGGGCCCAAAGGACAGGGCTGTACAGGAATGAGGAGCTGGGGAATGGAAACCCATGAACCCTTGAGAAGTGTAGGCTAGGGGCCAGGATGAGAAGACCTGAGAAGAGCCACAGGTACTGGGTGAACCTGGAGGCCAGCATGTGCTTTGGTATGCCCATAAGCACCACAGATAGCCTTTTGTCTCTTAGGACAGTGATGAAGAATGGCCCGGTGAGAGAAAAAAGGGCACTAGAAATTGGGGGACTAGAGTTTCCTTTGGACCTGACACATATCTTTAAAGTACTTCCCTTTAATGGAAACTTCCCTCCATGAAATCTAAATATTAACAGTTTAAAAGAAACCAGAATTTAGCATAACTCAAGGAAATCCATTGTTACTTCAGCCGGTCTTCTCTAGGAACCAGCACTGTTACATTGTTTCCATTTAGAAAAATCTGGTCTAATTTTTCCTTCTGGTGTAATTTCAAACTATGACATCTTCGAACACAATATTGACAAAGTCATCATATCCTAGAAATGTATCAACAATTTATCATTTTTCACCACGGTGTCAGTTCTTGATCCTATAAAATTTTCCATAAGCTCTAGTGGCAGGAGCTGCCGTAGGTTCATGGTTGCATTAAAAGCCATGGCCATGCAGGAAGTGTGTTTTACTTTAAGTGTGCAGTGTTTCCTTCCAGATGTGGCAGCCATGTTGGTCTGGACACAGCTGGTGAATGATCCAGCCCTCTGAATCCTCATCACCTCCATCTTGCAGCAAGCCTGATTGCAACAAAACAAGCAAACCTTCCCAAGATGGGCAGTGCTTGCCCAAACAGCAGAGACTCTGGGAAGGGCAAGGGCAATCAATACATGAACACATAGCTAGCAGTGTGAGGCTGGTGTCACCTCTGCCGCTTTCACACTAGGTGGCGCTAGGAACCTAAGTTTCCATCAATTCTGGGGCAGACACAGCCTGGGGCCTATGCTGAAACACTTTGCTCAGCCTTGGTGTAGGGAGGAGGGGACTGGACCTGCCTTGGCTGAGTCTGCCAGGCTGGGCTGACTCCCCAGGGGAGACCTTGCCTTGGAGGAGGTAGGAGTGGGAGGTGGATGGGGGGAGGCTTGGGAGGGAGGAGGGAGGACGGGGGAGGGGGGGAATCCGTGGCTGATAAGTGAAATTAAGTTAATTATAAAATAAAAATACTAAAAAAAAAAAAAAAAAAAAGAGCTCTGTAAGAGAAGGTGGGGCAACTTCAGGGGAGGGATCCATGCAAATGCCTGTGGTCTTCCATTGCTCCATTAGTAATCTTGAATAAATTTATTTCTATTCATAAAGATGAGCTTAATAAGTCATTCTTTGGACAGTGGGATGGTCAGAAGTTAGGGACAGATATTAATTTTACATCTCCCCAGAAAAGTCACACAACAGTTGATCAACAAATATTTGAGCATACACAGGTGAGACTATACACTAGACGCAGATACAAAGTAAGTGTGAAAATGCATATAATGAAATACTATTTAAAACATATTATCAGATTATTTAAACTCAAGAAATTTAATTTTATTTATTGTTTCTTTTCTTGTCTTAAGTTTAAACAGTTCAAGAGATGTTAGAGATGATTCTACAAAGTACATCTAGGAAGTGTGTAGTTTTCAAAATCTGGGACCACACCTTATCAAAACAGACTAAGATTTATAAAGCCAACCATGTTGTTTTATGGTAATCATGTATCATGGCAGTGTTTTCATACTATAATAACACAACTTGAAATTATTGTAATGTATTTCTTGAATAACTTATCACATATGTTCTAGCTTAAAATAATCTATTGAACAAGAATGTTCTAAATGGAAAATGTTTTAGATGATAAAAAATAAAAGTTTTGTTGTTCTAAAGTAAAATTAAATGAAAAAAAACACTCATTGGTGACAAAGGTATTTATTCATTGGCAAAGAGAAAGCCTTGCTAACAAGTGGTGCTGAAAAACTGGATACCTGCATGTAGAAGAATGATCCTCTCCTCTCACCCTGCAGAGCACTCAACTCCAAATGCACCAAAGACATTAACACAAGACTTGAAACCCTGGAATTCCTAGAGGCAAAGTGGGGAAAACACTTCCTAATGCAGGCAGAGCTAAGGCCTCTCTGAAGAGGACTCTACTCGTCAAGACACAATGGAACAAATTGACAAATGGGGCCACATGAAATTTAAATGATGTATTTGGAACTCATGGATGGAGTCCATGGCCATCATGGCTAGGAGCATGGCAGCAAGCAGGCAGGCATGGTGCTGAAGGAGTAGCTGAGAGCTTACATCCTGATACATGAGCACAAGGCAGAGTGAGGGCTGTGTGGGCTTTTGAATCCTCAAAGCCCACCCCTAGTGACACACCTCCTCCAAAAAGGACACACCTCAAATCCTTTACAAAGAGTTGCACTAACTGGGGACAAACATTCAAATATATAAGCCTATGGAGGCCATACTCAGTCAAACCACCACAGGGTCTCAGCACAGCCAAAATGACTGTTTGTAAAACACAAAAGACAATGCTGCTGAGAAGAATTCTTAATCATTGTGTGAGGGAGGTGTAGTAGTCTGAATGATCAAAATATATGGTATCTGAAACTATTTACCAGAACATTGCAGCAGAGGTCATGGAGAGTGCTGCTCAGTGGCTTGCTCTCCAGAGCATACTCAGCCTGCTTTCTTACATAGCTTGGGACTACCTGTCCTGGAGTGGCACTGCCCATAATGGGTATGGCCCTCCTAGATCAATCATATTTTCCCAGGAAGAGAGTCACACAATAGGCAGCCACCACCAAGCCTGGTGTCCAGAATTGAGTCACAAAGTTACACATAGTGGAAGGAGAGAACTGACTCCTAAATGTTGTCCTATGACTAGCACATGTGATCCATGACATGTGCATACACAAACACACATATACACACACCACATACATATACACATGCAGCATGCACATACCACTAAACAAATATTCATATTAAGAAATAAACAGGTCCCAAAGACTTTGAACACCTCTGTGCTGATATTGTGGGTCAGGCACTAACTTGGGCCCAGGGAAATAACGATCAACAAACATGGTTCATCATGTATTCCAGATATTCCATGCTCTTTGTAGGTAGAAGTGACAGAAAGAGAGCAAGCCTGTGCTGTTGGGTGGCAACAAGTGTCAAGCAGAAGAATAAATGAGGGTAATTCTGGAAGGGCAGCACTACTTCAGAAAGCAGGGAGCAAGCTTCTGACTAGTGGGAAATCATTCCAAAAGAATAGAGAAGCCAGTGCAAAGGTCCTGAAGTAAGCAAGTTCCTGGTGTGTTCAAGGAATAGAAAGACAGAGCAGATAACCCACAGCTGAGTGAGCAGCATGAAGTGGGATCTAATGTCAGAAAAGGGCAGGGTGGGATGGAGAGAGTCATGTAGACCTCGTGACCACTGACAGGAACCAGTATTTCCCTCACAGTGAGATGGAAAGGATAGGAAGGTTTGACTAAGAGGTGACTTAAACTAATTTACATATGAGATTATAACTCTGGCTCTAAGACTAAGTTACAGGAAGACCATGAAGCATCAGCAGGAGAGCTAGGAAGCTGGAGCACAGACCCAGGATGCTGGCTGGACCAGCAGTCTCCTGGGCACAGTGAGAAGAGTCAGATTACAGATCTGATTAAAAGCCAGTGTCAGAGCTGGGGAGATGGATCAGTGTGATAAAGCACCTGCTATGCAAGCATGAGGACGTTTGCTCTGATCACAGCATCCTCACAAATGCATGCTGGGATAGCTACAGGCTTGTCATCCCAGAGCTCAGGGGAAGACAGGAAGTACCACCAGATGGATGACTAGTTAGACTAGCCAAATCCATAAGCTCTCAGATCACACACATGCACACACACACACACACACACACACACCACCACCACCACCACCACCACCACCTGCAGAAAAAAAGATGATGTTAATGGAAATCAAATACCAGATTTAAGATTAAGGAGAGTCCAGGAGTGAGAAAGACCCAGGGTTTGGGGCCTGAAAGCTGTTTCCTGAAATGAAAAGCCTGTGCCCTGAGCAGGCTACGGAGAGGAGAGGGAGTGCAGAGATCCAGAGCACAAATCTGGGGAGATCCAGGAGCCTTTGCTGAACTGGGACCTGTTGGCAAACCTGGGAGGCTCACATTAGTAGATGAGTGAAGTGAGGCCAGACATGAGCCCTGCACTCAGGAGGCAGGGCCTCTGCAGGCCTGGATGAAGCTCTCAAACTTGACTCCTCCTCCAGCTCAGGCATCTGCAGAAACTTCACAACAGGAAATGAGCTGAACAATGTTGAAACTCCACTCTCACAGCGCAGAGGAAGAGCATCTGGGCAGGCTCTCTGGTGTCTGGCTTCCTGGAGGGGCCAGAGTTTCTTTCACTTTCAAAGAATACATTGACTAGCTGAGGAGCCTTGGCCTGGACACACATCAGTGAGCCTCTTACAAGAGCAGGGTGAGTAGTGGGAAGAACAGAGTCCACCAAACCATTTGGGTTGTGGGAAGGAAATCCTGACCTGACTGCACTAAGGCATACTGTAGCAGACATGGGTGACCCGTCCTGAGAGCCAGGGCCCAGGCTCCAGCCCTGCTTGGAGAGTCTGCAGGCCAGCTCTGGTGGGAGGGAGGTGGCTGGATTCCTCTGTGTGCTTCATGTGCCTGTTCCTGTCATAGTCTGTCCTGCACCCTCCTCTCTCCTGTCTGACCTGAAGCTGCAGGAATAAGGGACTCCATTGGTGAGGGGTTTTGTGGGAAGCCTGAGGATGAGAAATAAAGAAGACAAAAGTAGCAGCTTGGGCCAGTAGGTGTTGCCTAAGCTGATGACTTATGCCATGCAAATTTATTTAAAAGTACAACATCATATCAACTATTTGCAGGGGAAAGTGGCCAAGGTCAAAAGTGATCTAAGTCAGACAATGTTAGCAGAAAGAATACACGATGTCTCAGATACAGCTGCCTTAGGACTCATAACCACAGCCCAGGGAGAAGAGTCAGGTCCCCAGAAGGCACAACATCCTCTGAGTCACTGGCTCCAACATCAGGCCATCCTTGCTAGGTCCACCCCTAGACAAAGACAGAACTAATGTCCTTTTGTCTGTTCATCAGGACCTCTGGGAAAGTCTTGAGTCTGTCTGACTCCCACACTTTGCCATGTGTCTCCACTTCAGCAGATCAATTTCAAACTCTTTTGCTGTTACCTGAAGTCATTCCACAACCTACACCCCCTTAAATCCTAGGGACAGACCCTACCACCACCTCCATTCTCCTCCTCTCACAGGAAAGAGCCAGGAAGAGAATACACCTCCCCTTCTTTTTATCTGTCCTCAGGGTCAGATAAATGATCTTAATAACCTAAAGAAGAAACCTCGGACAAGCTGAGAACTCCCAACTCAACATAATGATAAGCACACCTGCCTGACAGGAAAGTCAGCGCAGTAAGGAGAACACCCACTAACATCATTCATTAAACTACAGAGAACACATCCACTGATAAACCTTCCTCCCAGAGTTCCCTCTTCTGCCCTATAAAGCCCAAGCCCTGCACCTGGACACACAGTCTCCGTCTCTAGAAGAGCCCGGAGTCCTTCAGGTGTCCTGACCAGAGGACAATTGTCCCAGTAAAGGCTACTCTACTCTTTCTTTTATTTCCAGCTCTCTTCCATCAGATTGCTCCAATCAAACACCTTTTTCCAGCACAGAAATGGCTGACAGAGACAAGGATCCACTGGCCTCCTGCTTGGAGCAACAAGAGAAGGGAAATATGAAGATGTATGGACAAGCGCTGCACAGTCAGGCATGATCCGGGGGCCCTATCAACACAGGAGCGGCTCAGTCCCAAGAGGCTAGTGCCAAAGAGGAAGCTCAGCATAAGGGTCAAAAGCTCTTGGACCCCTCCCACCACACCTGGAAACAGACCTAGAGATGCAGCAGCCCTTTTCTCTGTCAGAGGAGGACTTAATGCAAAGTAAGTACACCACAGACCCCAACCCACCACTACAGTGACCCCTTCATCACCACTGAGCCCTCCTGACAGGTGTCCTGGGCAGGCTAACCTGTCAAAAGAGTTCACAGGTCCCAGGAGAGGCTGGAACAGGAAAGTTTTCAGAAAAGCTGCAACCGAATGCTAAGCCACACACAGTTTTGTACACCTATGCATGTCAGGCTCTCATGTGGTCCTCCTAGCCCCTGGGGAAAGGCAGTCAGAAGCTGTAGTGGGGAGAGGCAGGCATTCAAAAGGGCTCTGAGGAGGCTGACACAGGGATCAAGCCAGCTCCCAAGAGAAGTACTTAGTGACACTGAAGTTATAAGCCCAGACTTGGAGCTGGGCAGAGGCAGAATACAGCCCTCCTCGATGTCTCCATCTGGGAAATGGGAAGGTAAACAGTTGTCTCCCTGGACTGTGCAAGTAAAGTGATAATCCACATTGAATATTAAACAATCTAATATTCTATAAATAATCAGTAATTATAAATACAAGCCCGTGTGATTGCTGATGCTCTTATTATACTTCACAACCCTGTGGGACAGAAACGCAGAGCCCCACATGAGGGAGCTGAGGCTCAGAAAGGAATACAGACTCACACAGAGGACTAGTGTAGAACCAGGACAGCTGTGTGGACTTCTTGGTCCCAGAGCAGGACCATTTCCCAGCAGCACTTGTGACAGTGTCTTTCTCCCCATGAGACTATAGAGAAGGGACTGAGGGTGAGCAGGAAGGACCCCACCCTTGCTTGTTGGCTGCCTCTCTGACAAACACAATCACTGTATCCTTCCCGTAGCACATTCTTCTTCATTTCCCAGATCCACAAACACACCCAACATACATCCCTTAGCTGGACAGAAACCTTGGACCATGAGCTCAGACCATGAGACTTGGAGACACTTACAGATCTTAAAGGGGAAACTTTTTAAATTGGAACCTGAGGAGTCTGGATTCAGAAGCAAAGACAAGCTGAGCTGAGGGCTGTGGGTGGGACTTCAAGTCCACATAGATGATGTTTCTTCATGGGTGAGCCTCCACCTGTGTGGGGACTTGGGATAGGAGACTTAAGTGGAAAGGCAGAGGGGCCATGGTGGAGTGCTAAGAGTCACAGGCTAGAAATGATCCCTCTGGGTTCTGCAGTGCTGAAACTGCATTTGACACAAGGAACCTGGAACCCACGGGGTCAGCAGTGAGTCTAGTGTAACTGGCATTCAGAGTTCAGCTCAAAACACGAGTGGGAACTGAAAATCTCAGAGATTATGCAGGCCCTGAAGCTCCAAGGTTTATTCTCTTGGGCTGGACCCCAAGAAGAGGGCAGGCTCCTGTCTCAGCTTCAGCCAGTTTCTTTTACTCCCTAGACTAACAACTCAAAAGAAGGCTTCTCATGCCTGTTTCTAGAGTTTATGTTAGATAGTCTATGGCTTTTGTGGAAGCAATGTCATCCCAAATGGAATATCATCATTAACGTGTGCGTGCATATGTGTGTACATATGTGCTTATACACGTGCACTTAGAAGTACTATATGTAATTTAAGTACATATGAAACAATGTAATTCCCTAAGTAATATCCTTAGTGTTGTTTATCCCTCCTTCTATTTCTATATTGTCCTCCTTCCCTCTCTCCAATTAAAGGCCCTCCACTTCATTTTTTCCAATTTCCCTTTTCATAGAACCTTTATCATTCTATTCCCCTCTCTAGAGCTCCTTCCCACCCCATGGTTCCTTTTCCCTTCCCTGGTTTCTACAGTGACTCAAGGCTATGTAATAACATCTGAAGATTTGGAGCTAGGAACCACAAGTGAGAGAGAACATCAGTGTGTCTTCCTAGGTCTGGGTACCCACACTTAATATAATATTTTCTAGTTATATCCATTTACCTGCCAAATTTGTGATTTTATTTATAGCTCTGTAATAAATCTTGAAACCTGGAATGGTAATCCCTCCAGCATTGTTTTACTCAGGATTCCTCTGGCTGTCTAGGGTTTTTGAGGCTCTGTATGAATTTTGGGATTTTTTTCTATTTCTGTGAAGAGTGTTGTGGTGAAGAGGGCATGGTGACACATGTGTGTAATCCCAGTACTCAGGAGGCAGATCTCTGAGAGTTCAATGCCAGCCTGTTCTACATAGTGACTTTCTTGACAGCCAGGGATACAGAGAGAGACTCTATTGAATAAACAAAAGCAAAAACAGGAGAAAAAATGTGGTGGGTGCAGAGACTAGAGAAATTGCTCTGTGGTTAACAGCACGTATTATTCTTGCTGAGGACCCAGGTTTAGTTCCCAGCACCCACACAGTGACTCAGAACCATCTGTAACTTAAGTTTCAGAATCATTGTTCTCTTGTGACCTCCTGGGCTCCCGGCACAAACATGGTACACATACATACATGCAGACAAAATACTCCTACACATGAAATAAAATAATCTTTCTTAAAAAGGAAAAACGTTTAAAAATATTTAACAGATGCTGTAGGCATTTTGATTGGGATTGCATTGAATCTGTAAGTTGCTTTTGGCAAAATGCTCATTTTTCACAATATTCTGCCAATCTACAAGCATGGGAGTTCTTTCCCTTTTCTAGTATCTTCCTCAATTTCTTTATCAGGGATTTGACGTTTTAATTGTAGAAGTCTTTAACCTCTTAGTTAGGCTTATTCCTAAATATTTTAATTTCTTTGATGCAGCAATTAATGGATGCTGAGCGACTCAGTCTTCTCCAGAGATGAGTCCCTTGTAGGTTATCCAGTCCCAAGTGGTCAGCATTAAATACACAACAGCAATGTGGAATAGACGCGGCAGAATGTGTGTGTGCATGCATGTGTGTATGTAGGTATGTATGGATGGATGGATGGAACAATCATTAAAGAAGAAAAGGAGAATTTGAGAGAAAAGAAGGGGACACAGGAGGAATTGGAGGGGAGACTAAGAGGGTGGAAATGATGTAAATATGGTATGGATGTAGTTAATTCTCAAAACGTAACTTAAAAGAAACTTTAAAAATGACAAATTAAACATACAAATCTAAATATAAGTATCATACACATAATATATGATTATATGTTATATGATCCACAAATAACAGGAAAAAATGTTGCATGGTTGCCTCACTAAGTAGAATATTTTCCATTCATTCAATTTTATGTGGATTTTTTATTGGCCTTTTCTTCTTCCTACATGTATATGTGTGTTTTGAATACATGTGTGTGTGCATCTTTGCATGTGTTTGGGCATACATATGTGGGGGGTTGTAATTTGTGCTTGTGAGCACCTAAATTGATATCTGAAATCTTCCTTGGTTGCTCTCCCATATTCACTGAGACAGAGCCCCTCATCCATGCCCAGAGTTTGTCTAGCTGGACACCTTGCTCTATGGATGATCCCTTGACTCAACTTTCTGAGCCTGGAATAAAAGGGGCCAAAATGCAAATGCATCATGTACAGGGGATCTTGGGAAACAAATTCTAGTCCCCATGCTTTCTTGTAAAACTCATTAACTTGCTGCCCCAGATGCTTTTAAAGTATGACAAAACTGAAGAGGGACCTTAGATGTGTGCATGGTAACTAGATACATCCAAGACCCAGATGAGAGGTCTTGGAGAGCACAGCCAAGGAAGAGCTGAGCCCCTTTCTTTGAACCTTGGGAAGACATGGCCTGAGTAAGGCAGACTTTGCCCATAGACATGAGTGATCAGCATGCTACACTTAGGAGATGTTAGATGTTGTCCCTACAGAAGACAGTGTGAACAGATCTGTAGATCCAGATTTCAAGGAAGTTGGCCCCTGAAGCCAGGCTCTCAAGGGCTAATTGTGTGATAATATGCTTTCACCAAATTTTCTCCAGTACTTTGACCAAGGCAGGACCTTATACTTTGGGAAACTGGAAGGTGCTGAGGATTGGATTCTGGTCCATGGGGCATCCTCCTATCTGTCTTATCTTCAGTTCCTTCCAAAGAAAATGCTGAGATGAGATTTGTGGTCAGGTCCACCTGGAGAGAGGACTCTTCAGAGTTGGAGGAAGGGGGAGTAGGGCAGGAGGGAGGAAAACAGCGAAGTGTGCTGTATGAACAGTGGGGCAGGTGACATCAAGAGCAAGTGCGTTAGTTGTTGTCCATTGCCAGGACAGGAAACAGACACTTGGTAACTTTTGTTATTCCTGTTTGATTGATTGATTGATTGACTGACTGATTGACTGTTTGACTGACTGATTGCAGCTCAGGATGTTTCCAAACTCATCGTATGGAAAAGCTGGCCCTGAACTCCTGATTCTCTTGCCTATTTTCTCAGTGATGAATTACAGCACTATACAACCACGCTTAGTGGCCTTTTTGTTTGTGTGTTTAGTTGGTTGGTTTATTGTTTGGTTTTTTTTAGAACCTGTATATTTAATTATACTTCTGGAGTTTGAAGTCCAAAAATAGAGACTACAACTACTCTCCTTAAGAAAAAAAAAGTATACAGGCGAGAAGCTGCCTGCAGGAGAGAAAGGGAAGCCCTTCCCACAACAGCTTGCCCATTTCTAGAAGAAAAGTATTAGTCAGCTAATAAGGGGCCTGCCCCCATGACTCTAAACCCTTAGTGCCTTATTAGACCCTTGTCCCCTTAGTGCCATACTGTCAACTGAGTTTCAGTGTGAACTAAAGACATCCAAACAGTAGTCACAAACAAGTCTTGTTGTTACCAATAATATCTGGAAGGCCTGGGGAGAGGGGTCCAAGTCTATGTCATGAAACATGAACCCTAAGCATCCCAAGATGATCCCTTCAGACCCACAATCTCAGGACTTACAGAATGATGTTATCAGGACTGCAATGGTGGGGGCCAATGTGTTTAGTCAGGAGCAGACATTGGCTCCAATGTCTATAATCTCCCCAGTACTCCATGGCTTCTTGCAGTAGAGATCACAGCCCCCAATTACAGATGGGAAAGCTGAAGCACAGTGGAGCTATGGGATCATCCCTTAGACTGAATGAGGACAGAGTTGTACCTGTGAACTCACTCTTTATTCTCAACCACTAGAGCAGACATGGCACAGAGTAAAACATTAATAAATATCTAAAGTGTGAATGAACATTTTACAGCATTATTATTAATTAGACAAGTGAAGACTTAAACTAGATCCTTCTAGTCTAAATCTCACATTCTTTGCACTGCGCTGTTCAGAAATCCCAGTGCCCACAGCCAGTATGTTGTACAGCTTAGACAGATGTCTAAGTTTATCCAGGTATTGAAAGGTGAAAAGAAGAGAGGAAGAAAAAGAATGAAAGGAGAAACAACTCTACTGTGGACAGTTATGCTCCATCATTCTTCCCTAATTTATGATTCATTTCAGAAATACATCAGAATGAAGAGAGAGAGAATCTTTACCACACTGCATCCTGGAAAACAAAGGATTTGCTTCAAAATTTCACACAGCTATTACTTCTACAAAAATCTTGCCCAAGAGGCTGGGACACCTTGGTCTGGAAAAGATGGCGTAAAAGTAAACCAGAGGAGAGGGGACATCTGATTGAGATCCAAGAATTATTTTATCCAAACCCAGAAACCCAGGAAGAGCCTCAATTAGTCGTGTTAGAGGGGGCTGCTGGGATTGGGAAGTCAACACTGGCCAGGCAGGTGAGGAGAGCATGGGAGGAAGGCCAGCTCTACAGGAATCGCTTCCAGCATGTCTTCTACTTGAGCTGCAGAGAGCTGGCCCAGTGCAAGCAGGTGAGTCTGGCTGAGCTCATAACAAAAGACCAGACTATGCCTGTCACTCCCATCAGGAAGATCCTGTCTCAGCCCGAGAAGCTGCTCTTCATCCTAGACGGCATAGATGAGCCAGCATGGGTCTTGGGAGAGAAAAATCCCAACTTCTGTGTGCACTGGAGCCAGCCACAGCCTGTGCACACACTGCTGGGCAGTTTGCTGGGGAAATCCATCCTGCCTGGGGCTTTCTTGTTGCTCACAGTTCGGACCACAGACCTACGGAAGTTCATTCCTTCTTTGGGGCAGCCACGTTGGGTAGAAGTCCTGGGCTTCTCTGAGTCTGGGCAGAAGAAATATATCTACAAATATTTCACAGAGAAAAGAGAAGCAATTAAAGCTTTTAGATTTGTTAAATCAAACCCAGTGCTCTCAACACTGTGTCTGGTGCCCTGGGTATCCTGGCTGGTCTGCACTTGCCTGAAGCAGCAGATGCAACAGGGAGAAGATCTCTCACTGACCTCACGGACCACTACAGCCCTCTGCCTGAAATACCTCTCCCAGACAATACCAGCCGAGCACCTGGGGACCCATCTCAGAAGGCTCTGCTCACTGGCGGCTAAGGGAATCTGTACAAGAAGGACCCTGTTCAGTGAATTAGCTCTCCAGCAGCAAGGGTTGTCTGAGGATGTCATCGACAATTTCCTGAAGGTGGGTGTCATTCAAAAGCAGCCCAGCTCTCTGAGTTACAGCTTTGCCCACTTGTGTCTCCAGGAGTTCTTTGCAGCAATGTCCTGTATCTTGGTGGATAGTGAGGATAGATATGGTGATATGGAAAACTACAGAATTGTGGAAACACTGATAGAAGTGTATGGAAGACATGACCTGTTTGATGCACCCATTTTACGCTTCCTATTTGGTCTTTTAAGTAAAAAAGGAATGCGAGAAATGCAGAAGATCTCTGCTTGCAGGTTTCCTTGGAGGACATGGTTGTACCTGCAATGGCACATCCTAGAGGAAGCCCTATACCATCAACCATATTCTCTGGGTTTGCTCCATTGTCTGTATGAGATTCAGGATAAGGAGCTCCTGACATTTGTGATGGAAAATTATCAAGAAACAAGGATGCATGCCCCAGTGGATATGCTCCATCCAAGGTTCCTGACAAACATGAAGCATCTGCTGGTCCAGACAGACATGGAGCTCATGGTGGTCACTTTCTGCATTAAGTTCTGCTGCCATGTGGAGAGGCTTCAGCTGAATCCTGGTGCACAGCAGGAGAATGTGCTGATGGCCCCCAGGATGGTTCTGTGAGTATCCAGACACAGTCCTCTCTCCAGCTTCCCTGTAGATCCCATGAGCACACATGTTCTGAACACCAGCAGCACTCTTAGCTGGTTCCAGGGCAGCAGGATACAGGTCATCAGTAACATCTAATTGCTAAATCTGATTATCTTTCTCTACTTCCCTCTGTGTGCCTGACTATGTGATGGGTTATGAGCTTTTATCTCTCTCTATGCCTCAACAAGGACAACCTACCTTCTCTGATTCAAATTTTCCTCACCCTTCACAAGGTTCAAATGGCGCACAGTGACTCATCCTCTCTCTTAGCATGCTTTCTCTCTGAGACTGCTCATTCAGCTCCTGCGGATACCATCCCCTATCCCCATAAAGATGACCTTGGCACTGAGGTCTTCCATCACCTCAGAAGATATATATATGTGTGTGTGTGTGTGTGTGTGAGAGTCCCTATATTTTTCCTGTCCAGATTACTTCCCTATATGTGTCAATGACGGCTGCATGGGCCTGGCACTCAGCCTGAAGGCTTCCTAACTTCCTGCCAATCCAGCAGCAATGTAGACCTCCCCTTCCAGAGTCTCCTACTGCTGTGCAGAAGTGATGACTCAGTATAAATATGTGTTTCTCTCCTCTATAGATGATTCATTAGGTGCTGATTTTTATGTCACACCCTACCAATCATTTGCAAGAGGAGACATAGAGTTGCTGCCACGAGGATTTCAAAACTGGGAGAGAAGACAGCGAACTACTCTAATTAGGGCATGACTGTTGCAATAATAAGGAACATGCTAGTTATTTTGAGTTGAGGACTTCAACAACACAGCAAGAACCCATGTAAAAAACTCAAAAGTAGTGGAGCAAAGGTTGGAGAACAGGAAGAAGATGGAGAGAGGGGAAACGGGTCAAAAAGAACAAATGTGATCAAACTTTCTTTCATGTAGGAAGTTGTTTCAATGACTCTCACTTTATATGATTAGAATGTACCAATAAAAAGATGCTTGTTGTAGAAGAGTGTGATTTACCAATTATCAAAACAATAAAAATTAGTATCTGTGGTGATATAGTGTGTACCCTAATAAAATGGCCTGAAGATCAGAGAACAGAATAAGCCACTAGATTAAACATAGAGGCCAGGCAGTGGTGGCACACACCTTTAATCCTAGCACTCAGGAGGCAGAAATCCATCTGGATCTCTGTGAGTTCAAAGCCAACCTGAACTACATGAGATTGATTCAGTCTAGGAGGGAAACAGAGCCAGGCAGTGGGGCCACACACCTTTAATCCCAGCACTTGGGAAGCACACATGCCTTTAATAGCTGGGCAGAGAAAGGTATATAAGGTGTGAGGAAGCAGGAACTAAAAGCTTTTCAGATGGAGGAGTCCTAGAGGTAAGATGTGGCAGTGGCTTGTTCCTTTATTTCTCTGATCTTTCAGCATTTGCCCCAATATCTGGCTATGGGTTTTCTATTAAGACCCTTAGAAATTCGAGCAACAAGTATCCTCAAGAATTCAATTAAGGACAGCATTAAGAACTGGGATAGCTGAGCTTGGTCAAAAACACCTGTCATCCCAAATTCAGAAGACTAAGGAAAGGTCAGAAGTCCCAGTCCAGCCTGGGCTACATACTGTGAGGCTGTCTCAAAATATTACAGGCTAAGGATGTAACTCATTGATAGAGGGATTGCCTAGTGTATTGGTTAAGTTTCTGTTGCTGTGATAAAACACCATGGCCAAGAAAACTTATAGAAGACTTCATTTGGGCTTATGGTCCAGAGGGATCAGGGTCTACCATAGCAGAGGAAAAGGATGTTAACTGGAGCAGCATCTGAGTGCTCATTTCTTGAACGACAAGCAAGAAGCAGATGGAGTGTCCTGGGAATGGCTCAAGACTTTGAAATATTAAATCTTGCCCCACTGACATATTTTCTCCCACAAAGCAACACCTCCCAAGCCTCCTCAAAGAGTACCACCAATTAAGAGCCAAGCATTCAAATGCCATTGATTGGGTAGCATCTCATTCAAAACACCATACCTAATAGCCCAAGTCCCTAGGTTTGGTCCACAACATGAAAGAAAAAATGTGACATGTCCTTTAATATTTTCTCTATATACTTTTATATGGGAACATTAAGCCACACTATCTCTGTTGTCTTATATCCACATTTATTTTCTTACTGACTCAAGGATGTCTTCTCTGGTTGCTAATGGTCTAGTACAATATCATTCTGAATCACCTTATGATATTGCCTAGGGAGAATACCTTGGTGAATTGAATCATTTTCTTGTTCTTGGCCAGTATAAATTGTTTCTAAGTGTATATGGTTATAAACAAGTGAGCCTTGAAGGGCCTTGATACAGATGTTGCAAGTAGAAATGGTCTGCTGTGGGGCTTCAGAAGAATATACCGAGACAGAGACCAGATAGGGCGAGAGAAACAAGAACACCAGCCTGCTTGCAAAGGACAGTGGCCTTAAGAGCCAGGGAACAACACCAAGGGAAAGGGAGAGGCTTCAGCGGCTAGTAAGAAAGAACAGTTGAAGCAAAAAGTCAGACAAGGCAGGGAGATCAGCAAGGAGGCCTTTGCATACTAGGAAAACAGGGGTGGAGGCTGGCCAAAGTCAAGGAATCCAAAATGGCAGGTGAGTGTCTTAGTTAGGGTTTCTATTGTTGGAAAGAGACACCATGACCACAGCAACTCTTACAAGAAAACATTTGATTGTGGTGGCTCACTTACAGTTCAGAGATTCAATCCATACCATCATGGTGGGACAAGGCAGTGTACAGGCAATCACGGTACTGGAGAGGTAGATGCTACATGTTGATATGCAGGCAATTGGAAGAACTGTGTCACTGTGCATGGCTTGAGCATATATGAGACCTAAAAGCCTGCCTCCACAGTGACATGCTTCCTCCAGCAAGACCACACCTAGTCCAATAAGGCCACACCTCCTTAATTTGCTACTCCCTTGGGGGAGGGGGCATTTTCTTTCAAAACACCACAGTGAGCAACAGCTTCTGTGTGTGTGTGGCTCATAATGGTGCCTCGTGGTTTTTTGAATAGCACATTCTGAAGTTCCACTTTCAGTCAGTATAAATACTAAACATGCGTCAAAACTAACATCTTTTGGGGACTGAGAGAGTGGTTCCACCCTTAAGAGAGCCTGATGCTCTTTCAGAGAGTGTGGGTATTTCCCAGCACCCACATCAGATGGCTGACAACCACCTTGCTCACAACCACCTTTATCTACAGTCCCAGAGGATCTGATGCTCTGCTTCAAGCCTCTGCCAGTTTCTGCATGCATAGAGTGCACACAGACAAGCAGGCATACAAACATACACTGTCTTAGTTCAGGTTTTTATTGCTGTGAAGAGACACAATGACCAGAGCAACTCTTTTTTTTTTTTTTTTTTTTTTTTTTTTTTTTTTTTTTTTTTTAGTTTTTTAGTTTTTTTGAGACAGGGTTTCTCTGTATAGCTTTGCGCCTTTCCTGAACTCACTCTGCAGCCCGGGCTGGCCTCAAACTCACAGAGATCCACCTGCCTCTGCTTCCCGAGTGCTAGGATTAAAGGCGTGCACCACCACCGCACAGCCAGAGCAACTCTTATAAGGAAAACGTTTAATTGAAATGGCTTGGCTCACTTACAGTTTCAGAGGTTCAGTCCATTATTATCATGGTGGGGAGCATGGCAGTGTGCAGGCCGCAGGAAGTTGGCTAACATCCTCAGTGTTATCCTGAGCAAAGGAGACCTCAAAGTCTGCCCCCATGTGACACATTTCCTCTAACATGGCCACACCCACTCCAACAAAACCACACCTCTTAATAGTGCCATGCCCTATAAGATTATGAGAGCCAGTTACATTCAAACTTCCACACATACAAAAAGTAAAAAATAAATAAAAAAAAATTTTAAAACACCATCCTTCAAAGTTTAGTATTTGGTTTTTCTTAACATCTTTGTTTATAAAAGAATCCTATACTTTTGTTTCAGTCAAAGTTGGCCACCTTTATTCTGTGTTTTTGAACTTGTGGTTTTATTTTGATTTTGTTTACAGTGTTAGGGATCAGATGTTGCACACACCAAGTCCTTGTGGTTTGGAGCTCAGCCTGATTTAAAATTCACCATTCTCCTGCCTCTGTAAGCTTAGTTTCTGGCATTAAAGGAATGGACTACCACTCAAGGTGGTTCTCACTCTATACCTTTCTGTCTTTCTCTATCTGCCTGCTTGTCTCTCTCTGTGTGTCTCTGTCTCTCTCGCTCTGTCTCTGTGTCTGTCATTTACTTCTATGTATGTCTGTGAATTTCTCTTTCTCTCTATCCTGCTCTGTCCTCTCTATGTATCTCTATCTCTCCCTGTCTCTACCTATCTACTTATCTATCTCTCTATCTATTCATCCTCTCCCCTTTCTCTTGTAAAGATATAGGGACCATATGGACCAACACATCTACAATAATGTTTATGACCATGCTTAACATCCCACCACAGAGTTGATCTCAACCTCTTCCTCTGTCCAGTTTTCTTTTATGAGATTCTAGAATTCTGTTCCAAAAGAAAGCAGTTATATTCTCATCAAAAGGAAGAGATTGAGTTACGAAGGTCCCCCTTAGTGCCAGGGTCTGTGGTTGGTATTGTAGATTATAAAGAAAAGATGCTAGCCACCTGTTCACACCTTGTGGGACACTTAGACAGAGTCAGAAAGAGACACACAAAATGAACACACAGCATGCTATAAGGATGCAGATGAGGAACCATCCATCAAAACATTGGAACAAAGGAACATGTAGAAGCTGGTGAATCCTGGGGGTTGCATATTGAGGCCTGGTGCTCAGGATAACAGAAACCTAATCTGCTGTGTGGGGCTCTGTGAACACACAAGTTACATCCCTCATGTCCTTCTCTTTCTCTCTCCCCCTCAGGTCCAGGTGGACCCCAATCACTAATGACAGTTGGAAGATTCTCTTTTCCACTCTTAAGTTCACAGGAAACCTGAAGGAGTTAGACCTAAGTGGAAATCCACTGAACAACTGCGCACTGCAGAGTCTTTGTAAGACCCTGAGTTACCCTGGATGTCACTTAAAGACATTGTGGTGAGTCTGGCTTGGGTTCTTCCCTGATGCTAGGATGGATGGCAGGAGAGCAAAGCAAAAGCTGGGTCTGGAGTGAGACTTAGTATTCTTCAAATATTCACCGAATGTTCTTGACCACACCAATAACAGATGCCAGACTTGTTATAATAATCAAATGGCTTCTACTCTTGAGGATCATGAAAGACTGACATTCAGCAAGGAGCCCCACTAGCTATTGCTAACAACAGGCCCATGAGGTCCGCAGTGGAGCAAACTTCCTAAGGAAGTGGCTACAGGAGAGCTGAAGAACACGGAGTAAAAGGCTAAATGAATCAGGAGGGAAGAAAGCTCCAGGCCCAGGGAATGGCGTCTCCCCATTTCCTCCTGCTCTCTGCCCTTGTAACCAGCCTTCTACTCTGTTTGCATGGACTCCATCTTTACCAAGATTTCACATGATGAGTGATATCACGCCCTATTCTATGGCTGGTGAATTTCACTTCAGATGGCTCTTGAAATATACCAGTGAGCTGTTCCGGGCCTCATGGAGCTCTGCCAGGGCAAATCACAGCAGAGAAGTGGTCCCCAACCTGTACTCCATTGATCCTGCAGCTCAGCTGTGGGAAGCATGGAATTATCCACCTAGACTAAAAAAGGCACTCCAGAGAGCTAAACACTGGTAGCACCTCATGCCAGGGCTCATAAAGTGAGACCGGAGCTCGGTTCCCAAAAGCAGTGAGCCTGGAGAAGCTAATGGTGATCATCTCCCATGCAGCCTTGTCAACTGTGGCCTCACATCCATCTCCTGTGTGTACCTGGCCTCAGTGCTCAGGGCCAGCGCCAGCCTGGCTGAACTGGACCTGCAGCTGAATGACCTGGGCAACCGTGGTGTGAAGCAGCTTTGTAAGGAGATCAAGAATCCTGACTGCAACCTCAGAATCCTGTGGTAAGTAAGACCCCAAGATTCCTTCTGGGCAGAAGGTAAGGCAATGGACACAGGGGTATTATTAGATGACAAGACATAGAAAAGAAAAGGGACAGATAATGCACAGTCAGCCTGGCTCCTGGCCAGCTGTGCCACTACTACCCTGGGACTTGGGTAAGTCATTGTCTTCTTTAAAACTCAGTTTCCTCATCTATTAAATAGAATGTCATACCCACCTCATAGATTGTAATGACACAAAATGTATATATGTAAAAACAAAGATAATACCAAGTGGGTAGCTTGACAGGGTGGAATCACATGTATTAGCAAGGATGTATATCCTGAAAGACTCCCAGGTTTGCCTTAGTCCAGGACAGTGATTTCCTCAATTATTCATACATGAATTCATGCATGCATGCGTTCATATCAGGACTTCTATGTGTAAGCATTGATCCAGACCCTAGGGATGCAGTCACAAACACGCATGGCTCTGTCCCCTTGAAGCTATGTGGAAAGAGACAGACATAGGTCACCCATCAGCACATGACTCCACTGACAAGTTCTGCTGAATGCTGTGGAGTCAACAGTATTGTGAGAATGTCATGCTGTGAGAGATTCCACGTTATTGAATGGCTCAGGAGGGTTTTCTGAGTCCTGAAGAAAAAGTATGACTTGGGTGGGCCAAGCCGAGGCCAGGGCCCAGACAGAAGCAGAGTTGGGGAAAGCTCTGGAAAAGAAAGAGGCAAAGGCCTAGAGCGTCACCAGGTTTCACTATAGCAGCCTGAGATAGTCCTCTGTACCAGAAATGGTGCTGTTCCCCCTGCACTACAGTTTCACACAAGCTCAGAAGCCTCCAAACTATAGCCCTGGAGACCCTGGTCCTCCACTCAGCTCCTTCATGCTGTCTCTGAGCTTCTCCCTCTCCTGTGCCTCCATCTCCCCAGCACAGGCCCACAGCCAGTTTCTAGAGGAACTTCCCAGAGGTTGCTGGCCAGTGCCTTCATGGGCTCAGAGAACCATGGAGGCTCCCAATCCCTGTATCCAGAGTCTTCTGGTTCTTCCAGCCAACAGGAGAAGCTCATCAGGCCTGTTCCCCAAGACTTCCTTTGTCAAGCCTTCTTCTTCAACTCTGTTATTGTTATTGTTATGTTATTTATGTGTATGTATATGTCACTGGTTCTCAAGCCTCCTAATGCTGTGACACTTTAATATAGTTTCTCATGTTTTGGCGACCCCAAACCATAAAATTATTTCTTCGTTACTTTATAACTATAATTTTGCTACTGTTATGAATTGTAATATCTGATGTTTCCAATACTCTTAGGCAACCTCTGTGAGAGGGTCATTAGACACCTCCACACACAAGTCGCAAACCACAGGTTGAGAACCACTGGTATATATGAGTATAGGTGCCCCCAGAGACTAGAGGAGTCAAAGTTGCCCAGAAGTGGAGTTACAGGTGGATATGAGCTGCCTGATGTGGGTTCTGGGAATTGAACTCAGGTCCTCTGGAAGAATAGTATGTGCTCTTAACCACTGAGCCATCTCTCCAGCTCTCTGGTTTGAATACACGGGAGCAGTTGGGCAGTGAAGGGTCTTCTTTCCACCTCTCTGGGAGCTGAAACTGGCCCAGCTGCTCGGCACCTTTGTTCCCCAGCCTGCTTTCAGCCATGACTGTTTCTCACAGGCTGAAGAGCCTGTTCAGAGCTGGCGTCTGCTGCATGTGACATTGCTCAGCCTCTCACAGGTGCAGGACCCTTTCCCCTCTGTCCTTGTCTGTGCCTCACAATAGGCAGATGGGAGTGATATAGCTCTGGTTATGGACTGAGGATGTGGAAACCCAGAGAAGGTCACTACCCTAACACCAGAAATCCTGGAACTTGAAGGTCATAAGAACGGGACCAGCAGACCTCAGGTAGTGGCTGCTGTGTAAGGAAAATGCTTCCTCCCTTAGCACTAAAGGAAAGGGGGAGGGAGGTGAGAATGGAACCAAGGCTCTTTCCCTCAAGGAGAATACCCATGATCCCAGCACCTTGTGTTTACTTTGAAGAACTGCCCAGAGAGGGAGCATGGGAATATGGCCATGACTTCCAGCTACTAAGAATGCTAATGGCTACTCCGTGGCCCCTTGTTAATATGAATCCCCTCATCTATGGCCATGTTCCCTTCCCTGGGACAGTGTGTCTCCAATGACTGACCTGTGGGAAGGGGCTATAAATGTCAAGACCCTTATTTCAGCTCTGGAAAGTTCCAAAGGTCCTCATCCTGGCTTCAGATTTCCCTGCACAATGACCAACCTTACTGACACTGTATCATGGATACATCTCCCTCTACGCAGCCTGCTGCTCCCTTTCTCTCCTTTGTCATAATTTTGGCTCAAGAATAATATGGCTCCTCAGTGGCTCCATCTACGGGCAACAGAGCCCAGAATTCTGGACCCTGAGGCCTCATGATCCTGTGGGGGATCCCAGAAGAAACATCCCCCTCTTGCGCCTACAGGCTGGACCAGGCCCCTCTCAGTGACCAGGTGATGATGAAGCTCAGGGCCCTGGAGGCAAAGAATCCACAGCTGCTCATTTCCAGCACATGGTAAGGAGTGGGCACAGAACTCCTATAGGTCAACCCAGGCCCTATGTGGCTGGTCCAGAGCTGAGAGGTGGGAACAGGGTCCTGAGATGATGGGAAAGACAAACAGATCCAGAGATCCAGGAACTACAGCAACAGGAGTGAGATAGTGTGTGTGTGTGTGTGTGTGTGTGTGTGTGTGTGTGTGTGTAATAGTTGTATGACCTTAAGAAATAGAACCATATAACATGTCTTCTGAATTTCTTCAATTGGGAAAAAAGAATATGAAAAGCTGATTTAGTGGTGAATCTTCTGGCACAGCAAGTGTGATCATAGTAGATAAGAGTAGCCAACAGTGAACCGAGACCACTGGACAATGAAAGCAGTCACCACACCGAGGAGAGAAAGAAACAGACAGAAAGACTCTTAAGGAAAAAAAAAAAAAACCACGATGTGTATCACTGTCCCAACCCCAATACTCAGACACATGTGCACACACACATACACACACATACTGTACTGTGGGATTGAAGAGAAGCCACAGGACAAGAAAGTCATCTTCCACTCCAGAGAGTGTGCTGAAGCCCCATATTCTTCCACTTTGGCACATTTCATTTCATGACCATGAATCCCATCTGTTCTCAAGTTCCTAGCTGCTGTGATACATGTGAAATGGAGGGTGTACTAAAGACTTAGGAGGGTCAGCCACTCGTTGAACAGACATTCCTGCAGATCTACTGTGTTTCATACACTATTTGGGGATCTGAGGGCACATCAGTGAACAAGGCAGGCATGACCTCAGTCTATCAGGGAGGAGACATTTGTTCCTCCACAGTCACATAATTGTACCTGGGAAGGATATTAGTGCAGTGCTGGTCTATCTGACCTCATCTAAAGCTGGGGTGAGCTGAGGTGAACTCTCAAAGATGGGAGATGAGGGATAAGCCAAGAAGGAGAAAATTCCAAGCAAACATAGAGGTTCTAAGGAAGAAGAGAGAGTAGCTCCACTGGGGGACAGGAAACAATGTGTGAGACCATCTGCTCCGCCTCACCATTACCTGGGAGCTCCACAGAAATGCAGGTTCTCAGGCCCCACTCCATCCCTGCTGACTCAGAATTTTGGGTGGGGAAGCTTCCTTCAGTGAGCTTTCTGACTGAGCAGCCTGTCCAGGTGACATTTGAGCATAGTGATTTGAGAGCCACTGGTCTAGAGCTGGCAGGAAAGGGTGACATAGAAGGACCCAGAGGTGAACAGAGACCACAGCAAGAACTATGACCCATCCTAAGAACCTTCTGTTTCTCCCCAGAGGAAATGAGAGGCTTTTCAGCACCTCAGCTATGAAGGGGCATCTCCACCTTTTTTTTATGGTCAGATACTACATAGAAAATGAGCTAGAAGGAACCAGATCAGAAGCAGGGATGCCTGTCAGAGGATGCTGCAGAGGTTCAGGACACTGCTCACTCTATCCTAGGACAAGGATGGAGTCTGTGGAGGGGGAGAGTAGAGAACAAAAAGGAGAGAGATTTGGGAGATACTGTGTAGGTGATTAGCATTCAGGATGAATGATTATTAGTTTGTATTGTGCAATTATAACACAATGTCTGACACTGGGCACTTAACATAAAGAATTGAGATTATTTCTTGCAGATCTGGATACAGGAAAGGGTAAGAGCATGGACCCTGCATCTAGAGAAGCCCTTCTTCCTGTTCCATCCAACTGTGCAATTGGGAAGGCTAAGAGTGAGAGGCCAAGGTGGCTTTTGTGACAAGTCCTGTCAGGCCACAGGAATCTATGTCTGTGATGATGACATTAACACCTTGTGATAGCAGAGCACTCATGATCTCATTGTGTCTTATCCTTCATCCCATCAGCACTGTGGCTTTGGGGATTACCATTCCCATGTATGAACAATGGGATATACATTCAAACTAGAGCAGAGAAAAGGTTGATGTGATCCCAGTTCTAGGGTATGGACACCCAGGATAATGGGGGCATTCTTAGAGATACAACCCAGAAAAGAATCATAAGACTGAGTTCAAATTCAAATGACTTAGATTTTATGTGGGCATATCATGTACACAACCCCCATTTCTCTGGTTTTTCCTGACATCTGAGGGAAAGAACTTGTCTGTGTATAGGAAGCCACGTGTGATGGATCCTACTAAGAAGCGGGATGGAGAAAAAATGGATGATAGCCCGAAATCATGTAAGCGGCAGAGACTACAGTCAGGTATGTGATGAGTTCAGACTCAGCATCATGATTGCCAGATGAAGGGACATCTGTGAGAGGAAATCATCATTTCTTTCTTTTTTTAAATTCATTTTTTTAGAATTTTAAACATGAGTATGAGTACTGTATTTAGATCATTTCTATTCCTATATCTGCCCACTTCAAGTCTCCTTGTGACCCACCTACAAACTCTCTCTCTCTAATTCATGAATTCTTCTTAAATATTATTATTAAATATATGTGTGAATACATACATGCATGCTAATATATATATATATATATATATATATATATATATATATATATATATATATATAAAACCTGATGACCCCACTTGGTGTTGGTCATGTATGCATCTTAAAGCTGACCATTTGGGATCGGATAACCTATTATGGAGTTCTTTCTGAGGAGGACTGATTTTATTCCTCTCTAGCAGCTGTTATCTATGACTTGGGCCTTGTGAGATTTCCCACCATACACAGTATCATGACAAGTAGTGCTGTCATTGTGCAGATCTTGTAGAGGCAGTGATATTGTTGAGATTTCATGAGTGCAACTTCCCTCTCACATACAGAAGACATGATCTCAGGTGTGCTGGAAATCATTTCTATCCCCCTATCTCTGACATGGACCAGGATAGGCTGTCCACAAAGAGCCCCACCCTGTAAAGATCTTCTGCAACTAGAACGCAGAGGGAACACTGCTTCCTTCTCTCCCAGCCTTGGGGTTTAGTGCTGCCCCTCTATCAGGTCTCTGGCTTACATCAAGCTCTGTACCAGGGCTCTATGTCTTATTCTGAGCTCCTATGGCCTGGGAATCACCTCCTCATCCCTGATTATTCATCTGTTCAGTTAGGTTCTTTTCACAACCTACCCATTGGAGACATGTTAGGAAAATTAACACTTATGGGCCAATAGGAAATGAAATACAACACCTGGTAGGGAGCAGATATTAGGGTGGTAGGGTCACTCAGAAGGCAAGCAGTGGTAAGAAAACAATACAAAATGCAATATATGTACTATATATAGTATATATGATATGCATATATAGTATATCATGTATATATGTGTGTGTATATATCATATATAGTATATCATATATATATATATATATATATATATATATATATATATATATCATACACACAACCTGGAAACAGAGTTTAGCCTTGGGCCAGCACTAGGGAGGGCTGAGGAGACATAAAGTGACCAGTGCCTGGCTTCTTCTAGAGGAGGGGTGCTCACAACTTGCACCACTAGAGACCTTCCATCTATCTCCTCCTGAGTCTCCAAAAGACAAGCACCTGAAACCACTGGGGACTGAAGATGACTTCTGGGGACCTACAGGACCTGTGGCTACTGAGGTGGTTGACAGAGAGAGGAACCTGTACCGGTGAGTGAGCTCTGCCTGGCAAAGGCTGACTTTCCCCAACACACTTTCCACAAGGGATCCCCACAGATAGCACCCACCTAGTCTCTACTGTGTCTCCTCCTCACCTCACCAAGGCAGGTCACAAGGCCAGGACTGGAATAAGAAGTGTGGGCTATTATAAAAATAGGGATCTTTATCATAAAAAATTTTCAAACATTTATAAAACAGGAGAGCACAAGAACTTCCCTGTCCAATTACTCAGCTCTAGCAACCATTTTTCCAAGTTTGTTCAACTACTCACATTCATCCTTTGTCATCACTGTGACAGTAGTGTGAGTCCAGGACATCAGGTGACTTCACACACAAACATTTCACTATGCCTCCCCCGTAGTTAAGAGAGGACCTCGTCTTTCATGACCAGCACACCATTACCACATCAACAGAGCTGACATGAGTCCTTCATTCCACCTAAACAGTCTGTGCTATACTTTGCTTATTATCTGAATTGTGATTTGTCTGCAGATTATTCATGATATAAACAGCATCAGTCCCCTCATTATATTTCATTTCTCTTGTCTCTTTGATATCCTTAAATATATACTTCAGGAACATAGAGTCTAAAAACTGAAGATGTACCTCAGTGATACATCTTCACACTAGCCTCTGACTAGTGTGAAAGGTCCTAGCTTGATCCACAGAACTTCACACACACACACACACACCTCTACCTATTTCATTACCACAGGAATATCTAACTGCTCTAGGTATATGTTACCTGTAGGTTTGCATTAGATCACTCAGTACTCACAGGTCCATAAGATGGTGTTGTCCTTGTTATCCCTGTGTATAGATGAGGAAACAGATTTGGGGGTTAAGTGACTTAATCAGGGATCCACATACAGCTAGAAGAGGAACCAGAACTCAGGGACATCTGGCTGAAGTCTGCTGTGTCCCCAGCCCTGCACTGGGTCTGCATCCAGCAGAGGAGCAGAGCTGGTGCTCACTGGTGTCTGCCTCTCCCTCTTCTAGAGTTCAGTTCCCTGTGCCTGGTTCCTACCACTGTCCCAACACAGGACTCCACTTTGTGGTGACAAGGGCAGTGACCATCGAGATTGGATTCTGTTCCTGGAGCCAACACCTGGACAAGACTCCCTTGCAGCACAGTCACACGGTGGCTGGGCCTCTGTTTGACATCAAGGCTGAGCAGGGAGCTGTGACTGCTGTGTACCTCCCTCATTTTGTGGCTCTCCAAGGTAACCAAGGGAAGCATAAGGAGTAGGGTGGTGGTAATGGGAGGTTTTTACAGGTCATATTGCACTGTAGAATGGTGGTGATATGAAAAGGTCTCATGACTTACTTAGCAGGGCACAGCAGGTTATGAAGGTAGACACTGAGATGTTTTGTCATCCCTTCTTGTCTGATGTATCTTCTTTGAAGCACATGTCTCCCAGCCTATTGACCTTATTTCTGTTTTACCTGAAGGAGTCCCTGAGTGGAATCCAGCTCAGAGCAGAGGAAGATAGTGTTTGCTCATGGTGATAAAGATTATGAGTAGCTCCCAAAGTGATCTTAATAGGGTAGATATAACAGGTGAAGAAGTCATAAAAAATAAGGTAGAAATACAGACTGTTCCAGGTTATATAAGATCCATGAATAAAAAGGTTCATAGAATGAGCTCTCAGGATTCTTGCAGGATCTTTGACTCAGGCACATTGCCTGGCCTCAGCTGCTATCTGAAACTGTGCAGCATGACTCAGTGACCCCTCAATCCAGCATCTTTCATGCCTAAAATCTATAGTGATGACACTGCCAAGTTCTGTTGACAGTTTGAGATGTGGCCACCTTGGACCACAGCTGTATGATGTGCTGACCATGGGAAACACTTCCTTGCATTTGCATTTGGGGAACAGGGAACACCATCACTTCAGGCTTTCTGCCTTTAAATGAACGTGGATCTTCACAAGATGAGTCTGTGAAGAGTGATATTTTCCCTAAGGACCCTTTCCTGTTGTCACCTGCACTGCAGCCTTCCCCTCAGTGACGCTGCTCTCTCACAGTTACAGCGGGTTGTGTAGAAACATCCTGGGTGTTTTCTGTCCTGAAACTCCTCCTGCCAAATTAGTCCCTTGTGTTTAAATTCATGCTCACTCATATTCAGGGCATTAACACAATAAATCTAGATTCCTGACAAAACTGTTGGATGAATGGATCATTTTCCAGTTCCCAATGGAAACCTTGGTGCTCTCTGCAACCTCATGGACTGGCCTCCACCATCTCTCTCAGCATTCTTGACTTCCTGCTTCCACCCAAATGTCCCCATAAACTCTGCTCTCAGCATGGAAGTGCTTTCCTAGTGCTAAGTACAAAACTCTTCCACATTCCAGCCACAAACAGATCCAAAGCTGAAGAACCACATGACTAGGTTTATTACAACAAAAACCTGAATCCTGGTATCAATTTTCTGTCCAGGTTACTTGACTTGTAGCTCAAACAAAATACTTGACCAAAGAAACTTGGAAAAGAAGGATTTACTTTGCCTCACAGTTAAAGGAAGAGTTAGTCATGACATAGAAGTCTGAGAACACAGAGCATATGTCACCTGGTAACTTATGTCAACAGAGTGAGCAGAATGCTTGTGCTTATGTGACCTTCTCCATTTTACACAGTCCTGGGTCCTAGTCTATACAATGGTGCTACATACAGTGTATAGGTCTTCTCTACTCAATTGATCCAATCAATATAATCTCCTCCCATCATCCCCTGAGGCCTGTATCCAAGTTGATTCTAGATTTCATCAAGTTCACATTTGACATTAACTATTCCAGAGATCCATCCAGCTTATCTTCAGTGAACAAAGGTACCCTGGGCCTCTTTCCTAATGTCAAAATTCTATTCTGCAACTAAGAATTTAGAGGACACTGCCAAACCCAAGACACTGAAGCTGTAATGGAAGCACCTCAGAGAACCTCCTGATTGTGAAGTTTCCGACAGTAGCCTCTGAGGCTGTATTCTTTATAGCATCTATAGATGAGACCATGAAGAATGTCCACTCTACTGTAAATACTCCCCCATCAGCTAGACAGGACCGAGGGTAAACTGCCTCCAATGAGGGTCAGTCTGCATGAGTCACCACTGGCAACAGCCCACACTCACCCTCTGGCATGGTGACTGATAATGAGGAAACAGTTGATAGTTCTGCTGTGCTGTCACTGGAAGTTAATTAATAAAACTTACATTTTGGTCATAATTCTCCTCATAAAAATCAAAAAGAAATACAAACTAAATAGAAATCATAACCAAAGCAATTTATAGAAGAAAGATTTTATTGGGACTTACAATTTCAGAAGCTGAGTCCATGACAATCATGGCAGAAAGCAGGCAATTTGGCACTGGAGTAGTAGCTGAGAGCCTATCCACAAGGAGGAGGGAGAGAAAGAAAATTGACGAAGGCAAGAGATTTTGAAACCTCAAAGCCCACCAGTGACAAAGCTCCTCCAACAAGACCACACCTTCTACTCCATCCCAAATAGTTCCTCCAAATACAGGGGCCCATTCTCATTCAAACCACAACAATCTTCTAAATCATAGGGTGCTGTTTTTCCAGCCTAACATAGATCAATAGGAACATTAATTCTATATCTCTTGAATCTGTTCTTTCACAGGGGGACAAGTGGACATCTCCTGGTTCCATGTGGCCCACTTTCAAGAGCATGGGATGGTCCTAGAAACCGCAACCAGGATAGAACAGCATTATGCAGTACTGGAAAACCCAAACTTCTCCCCAATGGGAGTTCTAATGAGAATGATACCTGCTTTTGGACACTTCATCCCCATCACTTCCATCACATTGATCTACTATCACCTCAGTCTCAAGGAAGTGACATTTCACCTTTACCTGGTCCCTAATGACTGCACCATTCGGAAGGTAACACTGAGGACCACAAAAGTGAGTCCAGGGTGGGCTGAGAGAAAACTTGAGATGCAGATAGTGAGCTTCTTGGAGAGATTCTTACTGGTAGTGGGGATACAGTTCTATAAAGGGAACCCATGTGCATGTATGTGTGTGATTCTTCCCTCTTCTTGGCCCCCCTCACTTCAGAGTTTCCCCCCAAATGCCTTTGATGCCCATTTACTAATCCCTGCACAGCCTTCTATAGCCTCTTTCCACCCATCTGTAGCCAACTCCCTTCTTCTGTGGCAGCATCCCTGTTCCCACAATGAATGTGACAGTGGCCAGTAAGTCAATAATCTGTGTTGCAGAATACCCAGTATAAGAGTGTCTAGGGCGTGTCACCATCCCACCCCACAAAAAATCTAAATGATCATCTCACCTTATTCAGAACAGATTTGTGGGCCAGAAATCTAGATAAATCACTGTCTGCAATGTTCCCTAGGCCATTGATGATGAAGAAATGAAATTCCAATATGTTCGAATAAACAAGCCACCCCCAGTAGACTCGCTTTATATTGGTTCCCGCTACATTGTGTCTGGTTCTGAGAAGCTGGAAATCATCCCAATGGTGAGCATCCAGGTGTTTGCTACTATTCAAGGTCGGATGGCAGGCTTGGGAAACCTGTGGGGCAGGTTACAATGCTTTAACAGCAAACTGAGATTCAGGAGAAAACAATTGGGATATGGGATGAGCAAGAATACATCCAAGTTAGGTAGAAAGCAATTTAAGGGACCGAACAGGAATACAGAAGGCCTGGAGAATTGAGAAATTAGATTCAATATGGCAGAAAGAAGGGCCCAGCATAACATGGAGTAGAGAGCAAGGCCTGGCTTAGGTGGTGTGAACAGGACTTTTATGATGAGCTCTCACTCATCCTTAGGTGTTAGCGTTTGAATTTGAAAGGTCTCCTACAGGTGTAAATGTTTAAATACTTGCTCCCCAGACAGTGGAAGTATTTTGAGAGTTTGTGGAAACAAATATGTGAGGTCAGGCCATTAGAAACCAATCATTAGTGTTAGGCACTGAGGGTTATAGCCATGCCCTGCTCCCAACCTCATGGTATTATTTGCTCATCCCCTGGGATATTATGAGCCTTGCCATAATCTCCTGCCACCAAGAATGGAGCTCCAGCTTACATGAATTTCCCACCATGAAACTAAACAAGATAAACCCTTCCTCAAGTTGCTTCCTGTGAGGTTTTTGTCAGAGTGATGAGAAAAGAAACAGCAAGATGGGGTCCTAGCTGGGTCCTTAACCTTCTGAATTTGTGTTCAAAGGCTGTGGGTTACCTCAGTACAAAGACAGCCAGTGTCTGATGTGGTGTGCAAGATCAAGAAAGTATGGGGTGGGGACAGCCCTCCTTCACAGGACGAGTAGTTCATTCTCACATAGTAATTCTTTCTCTGTTCAGGAACTAGAGCTGTGCTACCGGAGCCCTGGAGAATCCCAGCTCTTCTCTGAGATCTACATTGGCCACATGGCTTCAGGGATTAAGCTGCAAATCAGAGACAAGAAGCATATGAATCTCATATGGGAAGCCTTGTTGAAACCAGGTAAAATTAGTCCAGATACCCCAAAAGTTGAAGAAAGGCAATGAGTGGGGAAAGTTATATTGTTATTAATTCCTGGTGTCATGAAATAGTGAGATTCGTTATGTGTCTTTTGCTAGATCCAAAACAGGTGGTCTGACCACAGTTTAAACTATGACCCTGTGTTAGTCAGCTGTTCCCAATTGTGAGAAAACAACTTAAAAATAAAACGGTTTGTATTGATTCATGGTCTTAGAACCAAGTTTCAGTCCATGGTCAGCTGCCTCCATCTCTTTAAGACTGAGGAGAGACAGGATATCATTGAGTGGGAGCTTGTGAAAGAGGAGGCTGTTCACCTGAAGTACAAAGAGGAGAGGGAATTAGAGTGAGAGGGAGGGAGGAGAAGAGGAAGAGAAAGGAAGACAAGGGAGAGGAGAAGAGAGGAAGAAAAGGAATGAAGTCCTTGCAAGATGTTCTTTTCCAGAACATCCCTCTAGTGCCCTGCTTCTTCCAATGTACACTCATATAGTTTCCATTCTCAGTACTCACATTAATGACTGCATTAGTGTATGGTTTCATTCATATTCATAGCCCTCAGGACCAGACACCTTTGAATACAGCTGCAGGACTAATCCTTCAACACATCTGCATTATCATGGAACACATCATATCCATATTACCACATACCCTAAAGCCCCATTGTCTCAGTCTTCTGTCCTGATTTCCTCCCCCACTACTCTTGAAATGATAGATTTTGAGATGCACAAATCATGCACAAACCAGTTCATGTAATAGCTCAGCCTTAAAATGTAGGGGATTTTGCTAATATGAGATACTCGGTCTCAAATCCTTACAAAATTTTAAATGAATTTTGTGTTTTGACAATTTTATCCATATGTACAATGCTTTCTAATAACTCCACCCTACACACACATCATTATCTTCCTCCTACTCCTGCCAGCTCCTCCACTTTAATACAAATTTCTTTCCCACATTCAAAAAGTTTTGCTTTGTGTCCCTCAGAGTTTAACTGGGACCATCTGTGTGCACATGGGTTTTGCAGTAAAAACCTGGTGAGCTCACCAGCAGGGATACAGATGAATTGTACACCTCCCTTGTCCCCATCATCTACTACTTGTCAATAGTTTAGTAGTAAGTAGTACTGTCCCTGGGGGCTGATTCCCCATGTCTAGCTGACCGATGGGCAGGCTCTACTTGTGTGGGTCCAGAGACAGTAGGTACAGGTGATATGAGTTCATAATGGCCATGGTCATGTCATGCTTAGAAGACAGCACTTCACAGCCCTTTTCCATATCTTCTGTTTCTACATTCTTTCCACTTACTTTTCCACAATGTTCCTAGAGCCTTAATAGTGTGGTATAAATATCTACTTATAGGGATGAGTACTCAACCATGCCTTATTCTCAGTATCCTGCACAGCTGTATGTGTCTGCATTCAACCTCCATTCACAGCAAAGAGAGGCTTTTCTGATGAAGGCTGAATGTAGATTTTGTCTGCTGTATGAATACTGATATTTAGCAGGGCATTGATACTACGTCTACCTAAGCATCAATACCAGCTTCTCTCAAGGGACTAAGACCTCCACAGATATGGGTTTGCTTGTTTTACTAACTCTATAGTGCTAACGATGGATTCTACCTTGAGGAGTGGGACTGAAATTTAATTGGGAGCTACAGGTTGCTCCCATCACAGTTGTGCCACTGTTGCAGCTGTGGGACCATCTTTCCTGGCGGTTTTTTAAAGATCATAGAGTACAGAGCTGGGTTAGACTGTGGTTGATGACTTTCCTTCTTCAGCAGCCTACATAACACTATGAAACCTTAGCAACAGGAAGGAAGCTTCCTACACAGTTCCAGCTTCAATTATCTATACCAAGTATCCATGATGTATGGTGTCTTCAGCCGGAAGGTCTTATCCACCAGCTCTGATGGGGAACAAAGAAAAATGAAATGCACCTGTATTGTCTTGGGAACCTCCAGGGCCTCCCTGCCCAACAGCTCCTATGGAGATATCTCACTCCTGGAACTGGGGTTTTGTTTTGAAACTCACTACTGCTAAGACCTCCCATGTCAAGCACTGTAATCCTGAATTCAAATTCTTTTATGTTTTTTCATATTGGGTTACCAAAGATAGGTTTCCTTGTAACTTTTAAATGCTGTCTTCATTTTTAATACAATCTCCCACCATCTTCTTTATCTCCTCCACCCACCACCCCACTTCTTGTTTGACCATTTCCGACCCCAGCATTCCCTCTCTTCTCTCATGTTATCTCTACCCTCATGACACTTCTGTCCTGTTTCCCCCCTCAGGCCCTGCCCCATTTCTAGTGTTCTGGTTGCCAGGGCACACCATGTTAACACCACAAAACTAAAGACTCCAGGACAGAAATTGATGTGATAAATATGGTGTTTTCTTTCTGGGCCTGGGTTATCTTGCTCAATATTTTTCTTATTTTGTATGCTTACCTTTCATAATGTCATTTTCTCACACCTGAATAAATTTCCATAGCATACATGTGCCACACATTCATTATCTAATCATCTGTTGATGGACATCTAGGCTGATTGCATTTCCTAGCTACTGTGAACAGGATATGGTTGAGTGAGCATAGTTGTGCAAATATCTTCATAGTAGGATATAAATTCCCTTAGATATATTACTGGGAATGGTAAGGCTGGGTTTCATGGTAGTTCTAGTTCTTAAGAAGCCTCCAGGTTGACTTCCACAGTGGCTGCACTAGTTTGCACTCCCACAGGCAGTGTATAAGTGTTCCTCTTTCCCCACATCCACTCCAGCACTTGCTATCGTTTGTATCCTCGATATTGGACATTCTCAAGAAATGAAATGGAATTGTAAGTAATTTAACCTGCACTTTCCTAATAGCTAAGTGTTTCCTAGCCTGTGTATTTTTTCCTTTGAGAATTCTCTGGTTTCTCCTATGGCTCACTTTGTTGTTGGGTTATTTCCTTGGAATTTGGTTTTTGAGTTCCATGTATATTCTAGTTCCTAATCTTCTGTCAGATCTTAGCTGGGAAAATGTTTCTCCCATTCTTGGCTGCATCTTCACTCAAATAAGTTTCCCATGCTATACAAAACTTTTTTTTGGTGTCATGAGATTCGATTTAGCAATCGTTGGTTTTACTTCCTTATTCACACAGTCCTTCCTTATGCTGCTATGTTGAAATATTCTCCCTACATTTTCCTCTACCTGGTTCAGGGTATTGGGTCTCCCATTGAGGTCTTTGGTTATTTGGAGTTGATTTCTAAAGGAGAGGTATAGGCACCTGGTTTAGTTTTTTCCATGTGTTGCTCTCTAGGTTTTCCTGTATGATTTGTTGAACAGGCTGTCTTTTCTCATGAGTGTATTTTTGGTTTCTTCATCAAAAGCCAGGTGGTGAGACTTTTATTATGTCCTCTATTCTATTACATTTGACCTGGGAGTTTTGTGTGCATACCATGCTGTTATATTTACCATGGCTGTAGTATTAATTTGAAATCATGTGTGCTGACGCTTCCTACAATAGTGTTTTTATTCAGGGTCACCTTGGCTATCCTATGTCTCTTGTGATTTCATGTATATTTCAGGACATTTTTCACTGTTTGTAAAGCATGTCCCTGGAACCATGATTGGGACTGCACTGAATCTGTAGAGTGCTATTATTAGGGTGACCATTTTCACAATATTGATTCTTCCAAACAGTGATCATAGTGGGATGTCTTTCCATCATCTAAGGCCTTCCTCAATATAATTCTTTGATGTATATCTTAAAATTTTTGTTGTAGAGTTCTTTCATTTCTATGGTTATGTTTTGTATTCAGAATTTGTTTTATACATTTATTCATTGTTTTGTTTGTTGGCTCTTGTAAATCATCCATATTTTCAAGATTACATGGAGAAGAGAAAGTCAAATAGTGACATTTCTTTAGTGCACCACCAATAGAGTCTTAGTCTAGCACCCACAATGCCAAAACCAAGCTCCCCTAACCAGTACCTCTGGAGAGGCCCAGCCTTGTCAGCTGTCAAACAGTGGTTGTTCAGCTTCTGAGCTGCTACAAACAGGCTACATATGTGGTCAAGGAGTAGATTTTTCTCATCCTTGAACTGAGTGACCCACAGGTGGAAAACTAACATGCCCCAGCATCAGGCCAGGGTTTGAATCTCACTCCAGCACTTCCTCATCAGGGAATCTTGTAAAATGACTTAACTCATTTGAGTCTAACATTCCTCACCTATAAACTGAAAATCAGATTGAGTAACTCATAGGCTAGTTGGAAAGGTTTAATGCTGTTCACACACAACTTAGAGTTGATCCTTGGCTGATAGAAGCAATGTTGCTATTTTTATTTATATTAAGCCAACCTCTTCCACATGTTTTTCTTAATTCTGTTCTTCAGGGCTCATTAGGGTCTATTCCCTTTCATATGAGAAAGTATTCTAATACTAGAAGATTATAATCATGGCTCTCTTGTGTCTATAATCTTATATTTTAGTTTCTAAATTCATTGTCATTCAGGGATTTTTTTTTTTCTCATTAGATGCTCCAGTTTATCTATAAGTCAGGATGCACCAAGATGGTCCAGCTAGAAAGGAGTGGAAGCAATATCATCCTTCCTTCATACAAACAGAACCAGGGCTTCCAATACTACAAACTGGGTCCTTGGGATGACTTCTCTAAACTCTTAGAGCACAGTGAATTTAGGGTCTTCTCACACTCTTGGGGCTTCTACATGAGCTGAAATTTATTAACCTCCTTCACTTGTTCCTAAAATCAAATCACTGTTCCTATGTGCTCAGTCTTGCTTTGTATTGATTCAGCCATCAAATCAAGAACACATGTTTGTGGCATGTGAGTATACAAGGTCAAACAAGGTCAAGAAAATAGTTTTCTACCAGAGTTAGATGTCAAAAATTTTAAACCAGGCGGGGGGGTGGTGGTGGTGGTGGTGGCGGCGCCTTTAATCCCAGCACTCAGGAGGCAGAGCCAGGCAGATCTCTGTGAGTTCAAGGCCAGCCTGGTCTACAGAGCAAGATCCAGGACAGGAACCAAAACTACACAGAAAAACCCTGTCTCAAAAACAAAACAAAAAAAAAAAATTTAAGCCAACCAGCAAGAGACTTGGTTGTTTCTCCATATGGAATTTATTATAAGATAAAATTGAGGCTGTGATCCTGTGGGAGAAATTATCTATTGCTCACTCACATGCCCTCTCTCTCTATGACAATAGGCTCAGGACCTAAGATTCTCTGCACACCTGAGGAAATATTCACCTTCTAGATTATATCAGAATTTCTGATTATATCAGAATTTCTGTAGTTCATTCTCAAAATCTCAGGCATGAATGTGAGTTTCATAGAGTGCACTGAGTATTGGTGACAGGCACCATTACAGATACATCATCTCTCCTTTCTCACAGGGGACCTCAGGCCTGCACCACCCATGATCCCTGCAGCCCACAAAGGTCAGTTACAGGTATACGGAGTCCAGAGGGGCCAACAGTGTTCCACTGGTAGATCATCTGATTCTTGAAAGAAGGGCAGTAAGAAAGGAGAGAACCTCTCCTTGTAAATTTCACCAGGACGGGTAGAAAGAGGTGCATACCCAAGGCAGAGTTGTTCCCATGCACCTTGCTGCTTCCCATGGAGACAATAACTCCACCCACTCCTAACCTGAACACCCCAGGAAGAACCCCTCCCCCTGATCAGGTGATTGTCAGACTAGTAACTGGTCTCAGGAAGGCAAAGATATTCTTCAAATGACCTTCCAGAGGAAGAAGGGGGGGGGGGGGGGGCAGATGAGGTAGGTGAAAAGAACAAGAAGTGGGCAGCCCATGGGAGAGCCCATGGAGGAGCCTTTCTTCTCCCAGTGACAGTCTCATCTTCACTCCTAGATGCTGCTGCCTCACTACACTTCCTGGACCAGCATCGGGAGCAGCTGGTGGCCCGAGTGACATCAGTGGACCCTGTCTTGGACAACCTGCATGGTGCTGTGCTGAGTGAAGAGGAGTATGAGGCGGTGCGGGCTGAAGCCACCAACCAAGACAAGATGAGGAAGCTCTTCAGCCTCAGCCGGTCCTGGACCAGGGCCTGCAAAGACCGACTCTACCGAGCTCTGAAGGACACCCATCCTCATCTCATCATGGACCTCTATGAAAAGTCAGGTGGTGTCTCTGAGGGATCCTGACATTAGTAGCTGAGGAGTGAGCACTCTCACTTGAGTCCTGGCTCTGCCTGACCTTCCTTTGGCACTTGGTTTCTTCATCTATAAACCAGTGGCCACCAGTGTTGCCTTTCAAGTGGCAATGTTTCCAGGACACCTCTTGGGGACCCAGATGTTCTTTCCTGGCCTCCCCCCGCCAGATGTTTACATTGGGTGAGCATCTCAGTAAATGTCCAGTGGAGCCAGCAAGTCTATACAGGCCTTGTCCAGCCTACTTTGTGGTGTGAGTGGCCAGCCTTGAGCCCATCTGACCCACAATAATACAAACTGTCCTGGAGAATGGAGACAAGGAGATGATACATTTCCCTGAAAAGTGAATGTTGTGGTGGCATTCCTGCTGAGCTGCACTTGGCCTGGCTCCAGGGAGCAGCACCTAGCCCTAATCCATCTTTTGTTTAGCAGACACCTTTTGTTTTCCTTGTTGCCCTCCATGTGAATCCTGTCTTGGAGTTTCCCAGGGATACAAAGGCCTATGCAAAACTTGGTTCAGGAAACCCGGAAAACCATGGTACCTGAGAAACCGAGGAAGTTGCACTTGGCATTGTATTGTTGGGAACCCATTTCAGGTTGTTTTGAGCATATGGAAATTAACTGGCTAAACTGTATTGGAGAGAAATAAAACTGCCCTAGGCGAAGGGATAGTGCTTCATTCCTTTGAGGCTGAACCCCCCTGCAGCCATGAAAGGCTAGATTCATTCTTAAGATGCCTCTCAGTCTTCATTTCACAGACCCGTGTGAACCTACACACCCCTGTCATGACCACACAGTTACAGAATGTCATATGAATAAGAAAGGTAGGGGGCTTCTCAAACATTTCCCTCCGTCAAGCCCTTTATCCCAAGTAATTTCCATATAACTCAAACAAATGTTTTTACTAAAATTAAATCTTAAAGAAATTTATTACAAACAACTCTTTGTTGTGATGTAATTTTTACCATTTGTTAAAAATGACAGCAAATTTGCAAACTAGTGAAATGCTTGTATTTGTTTATGTTTGGCATAAGGAATTAAATCTTGATGGAATATTTGATACTGTAGACATTGGGAATCTTCAGTGTTTCTCAGAGTTGATGGATATTTTACATTTCTGGTACTTTACACAGATGTGCAGTACACATTCCAGAAGCTGATAGAATTCTATTCTAATCCCAAGCCAAAATTCACTTACAATCTCTTTATATCACTCAAGTCAGCAACTCAAAACACCAACTTGTAAAACGGAATGTTCTCACATAATGCAATGCAAAGATATATTAACTTGATTCTTACGTGCTAGATAATGAAAATGAGAATATATTTAAATCTTTACATTCCAAAATTAAGGTATCATGTTTCTATGAGAACAGAAAATTTCATATGAACAGGGAAAATGCTGTAAGCAGAGCCCACAATAGCCTAGACTCTGAGCCAAGGTGTTTCAGGAGCATCATAGAGATTGTATGGTGCTAGGCTCAAGCAGTGCAAAATACTCATGTTGTATGCTCAGAACTATAGGTGTGAGGAAGTCACATGGTACACACTGCAGAAACACCTCAGACTCAGTGCACATTGAATTAATATTGGCCACTGCACATACACAAACCTGTTGTTCTTGTCAATATTTCCCAATCCCACATTTAGTTAAGTCATCCCATATAGAGGTGGGATTCACAGCTTGAGAAACTGATGTACAATGGTAAAAAGGTGGTGAACAGAAAGCTCGGTGGCTAAGAGCTGCTCCTGTAGAAGATCGGAGTTCTACTCCCAGAACCCACATCAGGCAGCTCACACCGTTAACACCAACTCCATGTGGAGGAATTCATGGCACTCACACACAGGTGCACACTCAAATACACACGCACACAGAAACACACAAATATGTACACAAGTGGGCGCTCACAAACACACAAATCATTTTTTTTTAATTTTTATAAAACAATGACGAAATTGGATTTCTCTCCACTGCTCACCCATCTACCAGAGTAGGACTTGAGACGTGGCGAGGCTGTGTTTGCCACAGAGAAGGCCTGCCGGTCTCTATCCCCAGGCCACCCAGTTTCTTTCTGGATCAAGCTTCTACTTCCCTCCCTGCCAGGTCATGACCAGAGCCATTAGCCTGGCTTCTCAGTGCCTCCCATCTTCTCCTCTGGGCTCTGCAGATGTGCTAGCTCTGCCTGTGGGAAGCTCTGAAGCTCTAGCTCTTTTTCTCTCTTGGAACACAGTGTTTTCCTTATTCTAACTCCTGTCCTGCACTGTGTCACAGGCAGGTGGCTTCTCCCCAGACACCTTACCCAGAATCTTCAGGGGTTTTATTTGACAAGAGATAATTCCAAGTTTTGAACTCCCTTTCTGCTGTATTTATTTCATCAGAAGTTTAGAAATGACTTAAAACTGAACAAATTGAGTAATTACAAGTGAGGTCAAGGTTCTGTTTGTTTGTTTGCATGTTAGTTTGTTTTTCGAGACAGGGTTTCTCTGTGTATCCCTGTCTTTCTGAGAAATCACTCTGTAGACCAGGCTGGCCCCAAACTCAGAGATCTGGCTGTCTCTCCCTCTCTAGTGCTGGGATTAAAAGCCTATGTCACTACACCCAGCCTGAAGTCAAGGTTCTTAAATGTGTATGACAGATGAAAACACTGGGGTTATTTGTAAATAAGTGAAAATGCTAAAAAAAAAAAAAAAAAAAAAAAAAAAAAAATCAACAACTAAGTATCAATTTCTAGGTAGCCCATGCCTCCTTACTGATGTGGTTAGGCTGCTATGAGAAAAAAGCCATGACAGGACAGACTCTGTGTCAGGCAGACTGACACAGACTCTATAACTGGGTCTTCGACTTGGCTCCTCTGGAGGACATGTCACCTGGACAGTGGCAAAGGTTTTGCTGCTTCAGTAAGATAATGGCACATTCACAGGGAAAGTAGTTAGAGAATAAAATATCTCAGTATTAGCCGGGCGGTGGTGGCACACGCCTTTAATCCCAGCACTCGGGAGGCAGAGCCAGGCGGATCTCTGTGAGTTCGAGGCCAGCCTGGGCTACCAAGTGAGTTCCAGGAAAAGGCGCAAAGCTACTCAGAGAAACCCTGTCTCGGGAAAAAAAAAAAAAAAAATCTCAGTATTAATTTTCCTTCCAAGAAATGTTATGATGCCCTTTCTGTGTTGGATGTCTCAAGATGCGATCTGTGCAGCCTACACAGCTATTGTCATTTTACAAACACACTTCGTGGTGTCACTAAGAATCTCCTGAATCTGCAGTAAGTTTCAGATCCTTTAATAAGTCTGAAAGGGACAATAAGTATTTAGAAATAGACTTTAAAGTACACTTTAATCCAACAGGAGCTAGTGATTTGAGAAAAAAAAATTTATATAATGAAAAAGAAGTTTATGGACATGTCTACATCTTTTGTGTTAATGATAATTAAGCACAATTATAAGGGTAAAACTCTGAAAATTGAACTTTAAGATGACTAAAGGTTCATCCTTTTTAAATGTCCTGGAGTCCGTAGCTTTCATTAGGAAAATTTATGTGACATTAGGTTTTAAAATGGCAACTATCGGCTCAAGAAGCAGTCTGGTCGGGGGAACAGCTTTTCTTATTTTTTAACTGCAAATACACTTCAGTGAAGACTTTTTGGGATCAAGTTACCAGCTGTGGCTTAGCTGTGGATAAAATGAGTTATTCAATGTCACCTGATACCAATAGTCACAATAGAGAGCTGAGGGAACTTGCTTCTTTGCTTGAGGTGGGGGGTGGGATGTGGCTGTGTTTTCATTTTGCCTGGTCCTTCCTTACATTGTTAGAATATTTTATTTAACATTTTGTGTCTTCCAGGAGAAACATTACAAAATTAAAAACCATAATCCTTGGTTCTTGACACCTTAAATGTTCTACTTTTTTTTAGCCAAAAACATCTTTATTTTTTAGTCCATATTTATATATCAAATCTTCTTATTCCTAAATTATCAGGGTTAGACTAGAAAATTGGATGTATTCCTTCAAAGTATTTCCCTTTGACAGAAACTTCATTTTATAAAATCTAAACATTAATAGTTTGAAAAAAAAAAACAAAACAGACTCTAACATAACTGAAGGAAATCCGTTGCTACTTCAGCCCTTCTTCACCAGGAAGCAGCATTGTTACATTGTTTCCATTTAATAAAATCTGATGTAATTTTGTATCTTTCTTCCTTCTGGTGCAATTTCAATCTGTGACATCTTCCAACAGCATATTGACAACATCATCCAATCCTAAAAGTGTACCAACAATTTTTTATCACTCTTCGCCACAGCATGAGCTCTTAGTCATATACACTTGTACATAAGGTCTAGTGAAGGGGCTACCGAAGGTTCCTGGTCATGTTAACCACCATGGCCATGCAGGAATTATGTTTTACTTTAACACATGTACAGTGCTTCCTTCAAGGTGTGGCAGCCATGCTTGGTCTGGGATGTGTATAATCTGGTAAGTGAGCCCAGACCTCTGAATTCTTGTCACTCCATCTTACAACAAGCCCAAATGTGGCTGTCCAACATGCCAGAATGCGGCAAAACAAGCTAATCTTCCCATGGTGAACAATGTTGGCTCAAACCAACAGAACCCCTTTTAGGGGCAGAGTATACATAAACACTAACTCCTATCAGTGTGACCCTGGAGTTAACTCTGCTGCTTTCCCACTAGGTGGTGGTAAGAACAAATGTTTCCATCAATTCTGGAGCAGACAGAGCCAAGGTAATAAGAGCTTGGTGAGAGAGGGTGGGGCAACTTCAGGAGAGAGGTCCATGCAAATGACTGGTCTTCCATTGCTCTATGAGTAATCTCTAGTAAATGTATTTCTATTCACTAAGATAATCTTAATAAACAGTTCTTTGAGATGTGGAAATGTCAGAAATTAGGAGCAGATGTTAAATTTACATCTCTACAGAAATATCACACCACAGTTGGTCAACAAATATTTGAGCATACATAAATGAGGCTATACACTAGATGCAGATACAGACTAAGCATGAAAAAGGTATACATTCAAGTGTCACTTAAAATATATTATCAGATAATTTGAACTCAAGGAATTTAATTTTACTTATTATTTCTTTCTTATACAATTTCTTTCTAAACAATCCAAGAAAAGTTAGAAATTACTCTACAAAGAATATGTAGCGGGATTTGCTTTGAAGAGTAGCTGGCAAAAGAGGTCTTGTGTGCTGTGCTGTGAGTGCTGCTACAGGGAGCTGAGCAGAGAGCATGGGAAACCAGGACCAGAATACAGTGACCTATGATGATGTGCATGCTGACTTCACTTGGGAAGAGTGGACTTTGCTGAATCCTCCCCAAAAGACTCTCTACAAAGATGTGATGCTGGAGACTTACAGGAACCTCACTGCTATAGGATACAGTTGGGAAGACCGTAATGTTGAAGAACACCATCAAAGTTCTAGAAGGCATGAAAGGCATGAAAGAAGTCATACTGGAGAGGAACCTTCTGTATATACTCAATATGGTAAAGTCTTTGCATATGACAGTCATCTTCAAAAGCATGGAAGAACACATACTGTAGAGAAACCCTATGAATGTAATCAGTATGGTAAAGCCTTTGCATCTCACAGAAATCTGCGAATACATAAAAGAACACATACTGGAGAGAAACCCTATGAATGTAGTCAATGTGGTAAAGCCTTTGTACAACAGGGTTATCTTCAAATGCATAAAAGAACACATAATGGATAGAAACCCTATAAATGTAATGAATGTGGTAAAGCCTTTGGACAAAAGCGTCATCTTTAAAAACATAAAAGAACACATATTGGAGAAAAACCCTATGAATGTAATCTGTGTGGTAAAGCCTTTGCACAACGGGATTATCTTAAAAGTCATGAAAGAACACATACTGGAAAGAAATCTTATGAATGTAATCAGTGTGATAAAGCCTGTCTCCAAAAGATTCTTCTTTGAAGGCATGAAAGAATACAAAGTGGAGAGAAACTCTATGAATGTAATCAGTGTGGTAAAGCCTTTGTTTTTCGCAGTAGTCTCCAAAGACATAAAAGAACACATACTGGAGAGAAACCCTATAAATGTAATCAATGTGGTAAAGCATTTGGATATCAGAGTTCTCTTCAAATGCATAAAAGAACACATACTGGAGAGAAACCCTATAACTGTAATCAATGTGGTGGAGCATTCTCTACACAGAGTAGTTTCCAATTACATAGAAGGACCCATACTAGAGAGAAACCCTATGAATGTAATCAGTGTGGTAAAGCCTTTGAACAACAGGGTCATCTTCAAATGCATTAAAGAACACATACTGGAGAGAAACCCTATAAATGTAATCAATGTGGTAAAGCATGTGGATATTAGAGTTCTCTTCAAATGCATGAAAGAACACATACTGGAGAGAAACCCTATCAATGTAATCTATGTGGCAAAGCCTTCTCTATACAGAGTAGGCTCCAAGCACATAGAAGAACCCATACTGGAGAGAAACCTTATGAATGTAATCAGTGTGGTAAAGTCTTTGTCTATGCTAGTAGTCTTCAAAGACATTTGAAAACATCATACTGCAAAGAAACCTTATAAATGTAGACAGTGTTACAAAGCACTTTATACAGAAATAAACTTTTTGTGTGCAATCAATCCATTAAAGCCTTTGATTATTACAATAGTATTAGGGGACCTGAGAAAAATACTGAGGGCTCCTTAATATAAAGTATTTGTTTAGATGTTTAGTCAATATGCTTACATTCAGTTATACAACAGTATTCTGTAGAAAAAAATTGACAGTGTCAACAATCTGTTCAAGCTTTATGATATCCATTTTAATATTGTCTGCACCTGCAAACTCATGGAAAAAATAAATTTGTGAAATTAAAAAAAAAAAGAATATATAGCAAGTGTGTGATTTTCGGACTTCTGGGACCACGACTTATCAAAGCATACTAAGATTTATAAATCTAACCATTTTTTTTTATGGTAAGTTAACCACTGTCTTTATTAGGGTTTCTATTGCTATGAAGAGACACCATGACCATAGCAACACTTACAAAGGAAAACATTTAAATGCCATAGCTTACAGTTCAGAATTTAAGTCCATTACCATTATGGTAGAACATGGTGGTGTGCAGGCAGACATGGTGCTGGAGTAGGAGCTGAGAATACTACATTTTTGAACTGCAGGCAATGGAAAATGAACTGAACTAGGCATAGCTTGAGCATAGGAGACCTCAAAGCCTGACCCCACAGTGACATATTTCCTCTAAAAAGGCCATACCTACTCCAACAAAGCCACACCTCCTAATAGGGCCACTCCCTCTGGGGGTCATTTTCTTTCAAACCACCACTCCCTGGTCCCCAAAGACTTGTAGCCATATTAAATACAAATGCATTCAGTCCAACTTTCAAAGTCCCCATAGTCTATAACAGTCTCAAACTTATTTAAAAGTCCAAAGTTTAAAGTTTCTTCTGAGATTCATGCAATCTCTTAACTAACAGCCCTGTAAAATCAAAATCAAAAAGCAGATTACATACTTCCAACATATAATGGCACAGGATATTCAATATCATTCTGAAATGGAGCATAGTGAGGAAATACTGGAACAAAGCAAGACCAAAAAATAAGCTGGGCAAACTCCAAACTCTGCACCCCCATATCTGATGTCAAAAGCTCTTCAGATCTCCAACTCCTTTCAGCTTTGTTGACTGCAACACACTTTTCTCTCTTGGGCTAGTTCCAATCCCTGTCAGCAGCTCTCCTCAGCTCCCCCATAGTTCTGGCATCTCCAACAACTTGGTATCTCCAAGGCAATCTAGGCTTCACCTTCACAGCTTTGTGAAATGGCCTCTCTAAGTTTCCATTCAGGGACACCCTGGACACATGCCTGGCCTCCGTGACTTTCCTTAGTCCCTCCTTAACTCTAAAGCCAGAACCATGTGGCTAAAACTACCAAGTTCTGCTGCTTGCTAGGGCTGGAACTTGGCTCCCTTGTTCAATTACATTTTCACCAGCTTTCTGTTTTCAATGCTTTCCTCCACTGCCTAAGCTTGGCTGTTCTGGAACTTGATCTGTAGACCAGGCAGGCCTCGAACTTAGAGATCCACTAGCCTTTGCTTTCCAGTGATGGGATTAAAGGCATGTACATTCACACCCAGCTCTAAGCTTTTCTTAATGCATTTTCACAAATTGGAAAGTTAGCTGAGTAGGGATTTGCCCTGAGATCACCACTCCTGTTATTCCATTTATTAATCTGTTTATCTCCTTGAAAACAGGACTTAGCTCCATTTCACATGCTGATGCTCTTTTTCTCCTAGAATTTTACATCTTATGTTTTTCCTTGTTCATCTTGATTCTTTTGATTATATATCTTCATTAGAGTTTTTCTGGCACCCAACATTCATGGTATGAATTCACAAAAAAGCTGCCTGCCTGTGGCCTTGCAGGACCCTGCTCACACCCGAGCTACCCTCAGCTAGTTGTGGTGAAGCACACTGGTTGGATTTGCTGAAGGAGGCAGAGGCAGGAGGATCCTTTGAGGGCAGCCTAGGAGGCTTGCTAAGGAGAAGCTTTGACCAGGGCCCAGGCACAAACGGTGACAGCAGGACCATGGAGGCAGAGGCTGCTGCTCTGAATTGCTGGCTCCTTCTCATCATGTTGGTGACTGCGGTGATGCTGCTACCTGGGACAAAGAGTTTACTGCTGCTTGTTCAGAGAAGAATTGCCATGACCATCATGTTACAAGAAAGCATCGGCAAAGGTCAGTTTGGAAAAGTTTGGCAAGACAAATGGTGGGGAGAAATTGCTATGAAGATTTTCTGTTCTAGGGAAATCATGGTTCCAAGAGACAGACATTTATCAGACTGTGATTGCTCCAGATCACAGAGGAGGCACACACACACGCAAAAAAAAATCTGCAGGGAACCATGACCACGCCTAACAGCAACTTTGAAATCTTCAAAAAGAATGACGGGACCCCACAAAGATGATTCCACATGGACTATGATAAAGCCATTAAGCCATTAACACCACTAAAAGATCGACTTTGGACAACAAACTGCTCAGGACAATTTGAGATGATCCAGCCTAACAGACTACTTGAACAAGGATTTGAAACAAGCCCTGCACTTTCTCATGATGCAGCGACTGGACAAATGATACAGAACTTGACAATTAACCCAAAATTTTCTTTTCAGGATTCCCTAAAGATATCTTCGCCCCTAGAAAGTAGGAAGTAATTTTAAGAAAACGACGCCCACATTCCCAAGAGGTGGGGTGGGTGGTTTTTGGTTGTTTAATGAGTTATGGATATTGTCATTGTTTACAATGGTTCATTACAAGTTGTTAATTGTTAATGGTCAGGAAAAAAGCTGAACAAGGAGATTAGATTCAGAGATTTTGTTTAAAAAGAAAGGAAAAGGAAAAGGAAAAAGAGAATATAGATATGAGGTAGATCATCAAATCTGCTCTGAGAAAAAAGATAAAGAAATAATAGGATAAATGGGTAGATCACTGAATCTACACTGAAAAGAAAAAGGGGAAGATATAAAAATGACAAAAGGTAGATTATTAAAACTTTTATGCAAAGAAAAAAAAGAGAATGTGAATATGATAAGATAAAAAAAGTCAATTTTTGAATCTAGTTTTTAAAAGGAACTACTTGTTTTAAATAGGATAAGTAATGAAATTTTTTTTTGTCTGAGTTTATCAAATGTTACTGGACTGGACATCATTAATATATATAAAATGGAGTTTTTGTCTGAATCTGTCAAATGTTAATGGACTAGACATTATTAATGTAATCTTGACTGTGTATATTGTATATACTTATTGAATATAATTTTTCTTGTATTAGTTATAAGCCTTTTTTAATTTTGGACAAAAAAGGGGAAATGTGGTGGTATTGTGTTCCCCAAAATATTGTGCACCCTAATAAACTTATCTGGGGTCAGAGAATGGAACAGCCACTAGATACAGAGGCTAAAAAATGGTGGCACTCACACTTTTAATCCTAGCCTTCTGGAGGCAGAGATCTCTGTGAGTTCAAGGCCACACTGGAAACTGCCAGTCATGGTGACACACGCCTTTAATCCCAAGAAGTGAGCCTTTAATCCCAGGGAGTGATGGCAAAAACAGAAAGATATATAAGGCTTGAAGACCAGAAACTAGAAGCATTTGGCTAGTTAAGTATTTGCCTGGTTAAGCATTCAAGCTTTCCAGCAGCAGTTCAGCTGAGAGCCATTGGGATGAGGACTCAGAGGCTTCCAGTCTGAGGAAACAAGACCAGCTGAGGAACTGGTGAGGTGAGGTAGCTGTGGCTTGTTCTGATTCTCTGATCTTCCATCATTCACCCCAATAACTGGCCTCAGGTTTGATTTTATTAATAAGACCTTCTAAGATTCATGCTACATCTTATATACAGCAGAGTAATGTGTATACTTGGCAATATTGAGATTTCCTTAGCCAATGCAATTAATCCAAAACTCATTACTCTGGGGTCCAGCAGACATTTTGGACAAGGGTAAAAAGAAGCCACATTTTCCACCAAAGTATCACAAGAAAGATCTTTAAGCAACATCCTAAAATTCTTCTCCTCTGAAATCTCTTGTGCCAGGCCCTTACAGTTCATCAAATCACACTCAGCACCTGCTTTCTATGCTCCTACCAGTGTGGCCCATTAAGCATCACTTAAAGCATTCAATTGCTTTTCTAATCCACAGTACCAATGTCCATATTCCTTCAAACAAAAGCATGGACAGGACTATCACAACAATATCCCAATTCCTGGTACCAACTTCTGTCTTACTTGAGTTTCTATTATTGTGAAGAGACACCATGACCATAGTAACTCTTATAAAGGAAATAATTGCATTAGGGTGGCTTACAATCCATAAGTTCAGTCCATTTTCACCATAGTGGCACATAGCAGTATGCAGGCAGACATGGTGCTGGAGAAGGACCTGTGAATACTACATCTTGACCTGCAGGCGGCATGAAGTGAACTGAACTAGGTATAGTTTGAACATAGACTTCAAAGCCCACCCCAGAGTAACACACTTCATCTAACAAGGCCTTACCTACTCTAACAAAGCCACACCTCCAAATAGGGCCATTCACTTTGGGGGACATTTTCTTAAAAGCCAACCACAATCACCTATACTGCAATGTTTTCATCCTATAGTAACGGTTTGCAACTATGTTAATGCATTTCCTGAATAACTTATTATCAGGGACTATGGGGGTCCAGCTATTCAGGGTCCAGGAAGAATCTACAACCAGCTGATAATCTAATCTTTGATGATATTAAATGAATCTATGTACATGAAATTGTTTAGTCCATTCACTTTATTTTTCTGAGTCAAGAGTCTATCTACACGGCTTCAATTCTATTCTTATACTTACCTCCTCTCTGTCATTTCTCCTCCTGTCCTCTCATAACTCTAACTCTTTTCCATCTCCATCCTCACCTTCATCCTCTTTCTTCTCCATCGAGGTCCCTTCCTGTTTCTCTCCCAGAATCAGTCTCTCCCTTCCCAGCAGCCTGACTCTTCCAATACAATGCAAATCTCCCAAGGTCCCTATAAGAGCCATGATATCCAGCTTGATTTGCAACTCAAAAGGGAAGTGAATAGAGGAGGTGGGATCAGATAAAACCTGGAATAAGTCAGAAAGGGAATTTATGTGCTCAAAATATATTCTTATAAGTGGTTAGGTGAAAAATTACAAGTCTGTCATAAATGTGCTCAAACTACAATCTTACAGGTGGTTAGATAAAAGAGTCTATAAGTCACTAAAATAAAACTGCCTCTATTTTTTATGCTGCCATATACTGGCAGGGCAAGGTACCTTTGCTCAGAGCTAGGAAACCTGTATCATAACTACATTGCACCTGGTATGCAAAAAACCCTTTTGTTCTGAGTCAATTGCTCTGGAATGCCATTTGGGCTTTGAGAGAAAGGGGGATCTGAGCTTCATTTGCACAAGAAACAAAGCTAAGCCTAGGAGACAGATGGTGTCTCCCTAGGGGTGTTTACATTAATTCAGGAAACAACAGTTGGTCTGTTTTCTATTTTGGCCTAGGATGCTTGAGAAGAATTTCAGGTGAAATACACTGTTGAAAGATCTTGGGGAAGTTATGAGTGTACACGAAATTCATAGCAGAGGACAGCTGATATATTAAAAGCTTAATAGCACCAAATATTCCTTGATATTTGGCTTCTCCTCCAGAAGGATTCCTTGATCCTACTAGGTATAGTTTTATCATATACAGCTGAATCTCTATTTCATATTCCTGCAGCCCATAGCAACTTATCAAATATATTCTAGCTTAAAACAATCTATTGAATAAGAATGTTTTGGAAAAAATGTTTTAGACACAAAAACATTTCCCACAAAAATCAACTAATTTGTGTAGGGAAAAGGGGCTGGCTAAGAAACCCACCCTGACCCTGGAGCCCAGAACTAGGGAAAGATGGTTCAGATAAGTCCAGTGAAAGAAACACAGTTTGGCTCAAATAAAAGCCATCTATGCCCCTGGCCAAGTGACTCATGAAACCAACCAATCACAGAGCAGGACAATAGAATCCTGGCCCTGGGGCCTAGGACCAGGGAAAGAAACACAGCCTGGGGTTGGGACCTGAGCCAGAGAAATGAACCAAGGAAACATGTTCTGACTCTGAAACCAGTACAAAAGAAACATTCTTGGTCCCTAGAATAAGAGACAGTGAAAGAAATGTGCCCTGGCCTTAGAATTAGCTAAGTAAGGCCAGTGAAAGAAACACAGTGTGGCTCAAATCAGAGTCATCTCTGCCCCTGGCCAACTGACTTGTGAAACCAACCAATCACAGAGCAGCAATCTGTCCCTGGGCTCAGTGAGATCAGAGCCATCTCTGATCCTGGCCAATTGACTTGTGAAACCATTCAATCACAGAGTAGGATAGTAGCATCCTGGCCCTGGGGCTCAGGACTAGGGAAAGAAACACAGCCTGGGTTTGGGACCTGAGCCAGAGAAATGAACACTTTATCCCCAAATTCAGAACCAAGAAAACATGCTCTGATTCTGAAACTAGTGCCAAAATAACACTCTTGGTCCCTAGAACCAGAGTCAGTAAAAAAAATGTGTCCTGGCCTTAGAGGCAGTGTCAAAAAGCCAAGAAAGGCCAGTGAAAGAAACTAAGTTTGGCTGTAAAATCAGGACCATCTCTGTCCCTAGCTCATAAAACTGCCAATCCCTGGGCAGAAAAAAACTAACCAATCACTGGTTTACTCTGCCCTCAAGACTTCCAATATAATCCATGCTGTCTGGTCAGTTGTGGGATCTTCTCTCCACCCTGGTAAAGGTAGCTACTCTCCTGGACTTCTCCTTCCCAAATAAATCTCTTTCTCAAAAGTTTTGGATATGAAGATATTCATTCACTGGCATAGAGAAGGTCCTTGCTAAGACATCCCTCAGTAGACAGAGCAAGGAATAGTTGAACAGAAGACCCTTGCTGAGATGTCCCTCAGTGGACAGAGCAAGAAGGAGCTGAACAGATGATCCTTGCTGAGATGTCCCTCAGTGCACAGAGCAAGGAGGAATTGAACAAAAGATCCTTGCTGACATGTCCCTCAGTGGACAGAGCAAGGGAGAGCTGAAAGAGCTGGAAAAGTAACACTTTTCTTCTGAGCCAGAGGAGATTGCTACATTTCTGCAATTTCTTAGGCAGGAGAAGCAGAACTCTGCTAGGAAGCCCCCTTAAGTAGGGACTGAGCAAAGCTCAGCTGTAGTGGCTCTCCAGGAGAGGAGCAGGATTGTAATATCCTGCAGGGAGACCATCCCCCATTACACCAGGTATAGCCTGACTCTCCAAAACAGTTAGGATACCCTTCCCTGAAGAGCTGTCCTGGCAGCTTCAGGCCTGACTTTCCCAAACAGTCAGGATACCCTTCCCTGCCTAGCAGTTTCAGGCCTGACTCTCCTGAGCAGTCAAAAAAGCTTCCCTTCCAGGTCTGAGCTATCTCTTTGCAGCTCCAGCCATCAGAGCTGTCCTAAGCAGCTCCAGGTGTTCAGGACACCTCTAGGGTAGAGCTTTTCTGAGCAGCTCAAGGTATTCTGGATACTTTGCCCTCCAGGGCTGAAATGTCTCTTTGCAGCTCCAGCCATCTGTACTGTCCTAAGCAGCTCAGGGTGTTGCCTGACTCCCCAAGTAGTCAGGATAACTTTCCCAGAGTTGCAGAACTCACATTTTGATGCCAAAACCTGGGACCAAACCCATAGAGTTGCAACAAATTTACTTACAATTAGGATTCATAGGGGATCACAGATACTGAAGCAACAATCACAGAGCCCATATGGGTATGAGCTAGTTCCTCTGAGTATATGTTATGGTTGTTAACTTGGTGTTACTGTGGGACTCCTAACAGTGGGAGTAGAGGTATCTCTGAATCTTTTGACTGCTCTTGGGATCCTTTTCTTCCTACTGTGTTACCTTATCCAGCTTAGATATGTGGGTTTATCCTCAGTCTTATTGTAACTTGTTATGCCATGTTCAGTTGATATCTCTGGTAGGCCTGCTTATTTCTGTAGGGAAATTGAGGAAGAGTGGGTCTGGGAGAAAGGGGAGGTGTGGAGGGTAGACTTGTAGGAGTGGAGGGGGAAAAAGTTATCATGTGATAGATGAGAGAGGAATAAATTCTTTTAATGTTTTAGAAGAAAAACTAAGGGCTTTGTTCTAAAGTAAAATGACAAGCAAAAAACACTCCTTGGTGACAAAAGTATTCATTGACAAAGAGAAAACCTTGGTAACAAGTGGGGCTGCAAAAATTATATATCTACATGTAAAAGACTGATTTCCCCTCTACCCTGAAGAGCAATCAACTCCAAACGCACCAAAGACATTAGCACAAGACTTGAAACCCTGGGTCTGCTAGAGAGAAAACAGTTCACGGTGCCAGCAGAGATAAAGGCCTTTCTGAAGAGGATTCTACTCATCCAAGAAATGGGACAAATTGACAAATGGTACCATATCAAATTAAAAACTTGGGGCTCATGTTTTGGAGTCCATGACCATCATGCGAGGAACATGGCAGCGACAGGCATGGTGTTGGGACAGCAGCTGAGATATTACATCCCTATAGGCAAGGAGAAGGTGGAAAGAGCTGTAGCAAGGGATTCCACAAAGCCATTGCATCTAGCTTGAATTTCAGAGTGATAAAACCTAGGCTTTGAACTACTTTTTGTTTAGAGTCAATGATTGTTACCTTTTATTTAAAATCAGGGATAGATATCTGAGTTGCTCTTTTGAAGGATTTACAGAGCCTTTGCCTAACTTACTCTTGGATTACCTGGCAAACAAGGAGGTTTCATGGCTGAGAATTGTTTAGGCAAATGGTTCCTTCAAACAAATCCAGATAAGAGTTCTTGTTATACAGAAATTGGCTTGCTAGAGGTGCGATTTGTGTAACAATAAAGGAGATTTTGCAAAGCTACAAAGAGTCAGTCCATCTAGACTTTTGCTAAGCCTGAATTACATTTTGGAGTGACCTCTTTTCTTCAACTGACCCACAATAAGCAGAACACTGACATGGGTACCCAATGTGGTGCTTGGAGAAAGAAGGGATCTAGACACTCTAGGACTGGAGGTTAAAATTGTACTTATGTGTGTAAGTGAGGACTCCAGGATTTGGTAGGGACACGAGGAATTTAAACTCCCCATCTCTGAAGCAACATTATGTGCAGTTGTTAAAATGCTTGTAAAAAGGAAAAGCATTAACTGCACAATTACTGCAAATATAAAAGATACACATAAAATGGCTTCCAAGACAAAGAATAAATCAAGAGAAAAGGCCCTTCTCAGTAGAAAACGGGGAAATGTTTAGTCAAGAAAAAAACATTTTCCTGGTAGAAGAAGGGGAATGAAAATGCTCTCCCCAATAGTTATTAGTTTGAAATTACAGACATGATAGATCTGAAGCAATTTAAAGAAGAAATGGTTGCATATGGAATGCATTCACCCTATGTAAGATTTTAAATAATGAGGCTGCTCAGAATAAAATTATTCCAAAAATTGGAAAAGATTAATGATAACTGGAACCCAGAGCTCTCTGGCTGCACACTGCCTGTCAGCTCTTGTAGCAGAGGGCCCACCAGCTCAGAGCAGCAACTGAATTTCAAGACTAATAGGCAGGGACCCACAGCTGTAGCATGGGCTAGCACAGCAGGCCTAGAACTTAAAATTTTCTTGTGTGTTTATTTACTTAATTTTGGTTTAAATGATTGTAATTTTTCCTTCAGAGCAGGAATAAATATTAAAGGTCCTTTCATGGGAAAGTTTTTGTTATTCCCTAATATCAGGAATAACATAATACCAATGATCTTTTCATGTGAGAAAAACACCCCTAATAGCAGGAATAACTTAATATCAATTATCTTTTCATGTGAGAAAAAAATTAAAACATGCCCAACTTCTAGTAAAAAAAAATAACAATCAGGACATAAAGTACTGAGCCACTGCTGTTTGAATTTTCAGAGATATTAGTCATTGATTGTATGGAGGATGTTCTCCTCTCTTGATCATCTAATTAATGCTTAAATGAATGTTTAATTTTCATAGTAAACAAATGAAGAGAGTAAAATTCATAATTTTAAATTATATCATTGTATATGCTATTATCTAATTGTCCCTGCTTGGGACTTGGCTCTGCTCTTTGGGCTGCTTTCTGGAGACTTATGGTTGAATTCTATAAAAATGTAACAACTGAAACAGAACAGATTCTCAGCTTATTAAATAGTGTGGCTGCTAAAGTGAAAGCTCATAGAAATAAGCTCTTACTGATACAGAGCCTAAGAAATTATTGTTCCACAAAATTAAATGCAGGTAAATTATTTGTTCCACACTATTAATAATCAACAGGTCAAATTAACATGTTACTTGGGATCTGTAAAAAAAGTTTCCTTTTTTTTTAAAGATTTGATAAAAATGCTCCATGGGTATCACCTAAAGTAACCTCTTAAAATCCTATAGAGATTGTTTTTAATGTTTTTATTAATGACTTTTGAAAATCACAAAAAGCATGTTTACATACAAAGTCCACATGTTCCACAAAAAAAATTGTACCCACTGTGGGTTATACTGCTCAAAATAATATTTCTACATTTCAGAAACAGCTTATAGAATCATGTTAAAAAGTAGATACATTCCTGGAAAAGATATAGGAAAGAATTATCAAAGAAAATCCCAGGACCAGGGTGCTACTGTTCTGCTCTGTGATTGCTTAGTTTCACTGGTCAGTTGGCCAGAGGCAGAGTTGGCTCTGATCTCACTGAGCCTAGGGCCAGGGTGCTATTCTATGATTGGTTGGTTTCACAAGTGAATTGGCTAGAGGCAGAGATGGCTCTGATCTGAGCTAAACTGTGTTTCTTTCACTGGCCTTACTTAGCTTTTTGACACTAATTCTAAGGCCAGGGCACATTTCTTTCACTGACTCTGATTCTAGGGACCAAGAGTGTTTCCTTGGTTCTGAGTTTGGGGATAAATTGTTCATTTCTCTGGCTCAGGTCCCAAACCCTGGCTGTGTTTCCCTGGTCCTGGGCACCAGGGCCAGGGTGCTACTGTCCTCTTTTGTGATTGGTTTGTTTCACAAGTCAATTGGCTAGGGGCAGAGATGGCTTTGATCTGAGCCAAACTGTGTTTCTTTCACTCCCCTTATCTGAGCCATCTTTCCCTAGTTTTGGGATCCAGGGTCAGGGTGGGTTTCTTTATCCAGCCCCTTTTCCCTACACTAAGTGTGAAAATGTATATAATGAACTATTTAAAATATATTGTGAAATTGTTTAAACTCAGGAAATTTAATTTTACTTATTGTTTCTTTTCTGGTCTAAGTCTATACTGTTCAAGAGAAGTCAGAAATAATTCTACAAAGAAGATGCAGCATGTGTATGGTTCCCAGAGTTCTGGGACCATGCTTTCTTAGAACAGAATAAGAGTTATAAATCTTACCATGAAGTTTTATGGTAAATTAATCACCTATCCTGGCAGTGTTTTCATCCTGAAGTAAGACAGTTTGAAATTATTTCAGTATATATCTTGAATAACTTGTCAAATAAGTTCTGACTTAAAACAATCATCAGGGGGGATGTTTTACTTTTGTAATAGATATTTTATCTGTAGCTCCAAGAAAGCGAAACTAGAGGCAGCCAGCAATATGGTTTGTATAAAGAAAGCAAGCAGAGTAGGTAGCAAATACACTTCTGGGGTCATGTCCAGAATTATGAAGCGAACTATGCATTGGCCTTGCCAAAATAGGTGAGTTTCTCCAGGGCCTTGCCACAAGGAGAATTTGATCATGCTATTCTCAGGCCTTGTCCCCTGAAGAAGTCACATGGCTCCCAGAAATCATGGCTAGGAGCATGGCCGCAATCATGCAGGCATGGTGCTGGAGGAGTAGCTGAGAGCTTACAACCTGATCCCTGAGCAGCATGCACTGCGACCTGTGTGAGCTTTTGAATCCTCAAAGCAGACCACTGGTGACATACCTCCTCCATCAAGGACATACTTCAAATCCTTTCCAAACAGCTGCACAAACTGAGGACAAACATTCAAATATATGAGCTATGGGGACCATTGTCACTCAAATAACCACAGCATCTTAGCACAGCCAAAATGACTGTTCATAAAACAAACAAACAAAACAAGACAAATGCTGTGGCAGATATGGAAAAATAAGAATTCTTAATTATTGTTGGTAGGAGTTGTAGTGGTCTGAAGGATCAAAATATATTGTATCAGAAAGTATTTTACCAGAACACTGCAGCAGAGGCCACGGGAAGAGTGCTGCTCACTGGCTTGCTCTCCAGGGCTTGCTCAGCCTGCTTTCCTATACAACCCAGGACCACCTGCCTAGAGATGGCACCACCCACAATGGGCATGGACTTTCTGTATCAGTCATATTTTCCCAGGAATAGATTCACAACAGTCACCTGCCACCAAGTCCAATGTCCTGAATTGGATCACAGGGTTGTATGTGGTTGGAGGAGAGGACTGACTCCTGAATGTTGTTCTACAACTTGCACATGTGATCCATGGCATGTGCACATACATATATCACCCACTACTCTATCCCCCTACTCACACAAATAATCAAATGTTAATATTAAGAAATAACCTGTCTCTGAATACTCATTATCATACAGGCCCAATCGTGTGTGAGCTGCAGAGTTAACTGCTGCCAAAGATCTCAAAGTGGCGCTGGGCTTGCAATCTCTGTGTTTGACACAGAAAAGACCAAAAGAAGTCCTAACCCACCCATAGCCAGTAGGCTAAAGGCAACTGAGCCATTCCCTTCCTTAACGAGCCTTACTGCAAATTGGAGTCCTTGTAAGATGGTATCCCAAAAGCAAATGGAACTTGAGTTTATAAATTTATAACTTTCAAAGCCAATTGAAATGTATATAACTATTGAATTAAATTTAGCATGTCCAATAGAATGAAAGACTAACTAACTGTGGTAACTACTTTTGCTGGCAGTAGTAATTGGTTACTACAGCTAGTAATGGTAATCCCAGAAACAGTAGCAGCGGTGGCCGCTATTGCTATAACAGCAACAATTGCAGCACCGATGTCAAATTCTCTTCTGGAGCATGTGGGCATCCACTGGCATGGACACAACTCCAGGAACACGAACTGCCAAGGCCTATTTTTCTTGATCCCAGCATGACTTAAGCTGGAACTCTGCAAAAGAACAACTAAGAACCATAAAGAAAAAACAGGCAGCTCACAAGGAGCAGAACTAATGGTCTCATAATGGCTACATTCAGCCTCACAAATTTGAAGGCATCTTCAAAGAGGGCTAAATGAATTTCAGGAGGTCAATAAATGTTGCACAGAGCCACTCCTGAAAAGTAGGTACTGCACCAGCTTGAAGAGAATTGTGAAAATGAAAAGGCGGGTAATGCCTGTGGGGCGCTCACCAACCTAAGACAGAGCGCCTTTGTGGCCTGGGCAAGTGTCTCCATGATGGGTAAGGTGACCTGCTGATGTCCTACTCAACCTAAGTCAGAAACTCATTTTTTAGTAAAAGGGGGGACTTGTAGGGCCCTAGCCCCAGTTTTGGGTAACTGTTGCCTTGCTTGCTGACCTTGACCTTGATGTCCTCCCTATGCTAATTCCCTGCCGGGTTCCACCCTCCTGAATGCTTAAGGGAAGTTCCTTGTCTGTGTATCCTGCATATTGGGCATTAACAGCTTAGATGCAAGATTGTAAAACATCAGTAGCGAACTTCTGCTCTCCAGGGTTCTCCCATTGTGCTGTAAGCCTGTATTTAAGACCTCCTCCCTCCTTCAATAAATGGCATTCAGCATTAAATAAATAAATAAATAAATAAATAAATAAATAAATAAAAATAAATAAAAAAGAATCAGGAAGATGCTTTGCATGAGCAAACACAGCCCATTGGGCAGAGCAATGTCATTAGGAGCCCAGCCTTCCTGTATCAAACAAAAAGATGCATATTTAAATCAGGGGTGTGATGATGTTTTATTTGTGCTGAAATGTGATATTTTATTTGTATGTTAATAAATAAAGTTTTCCTGGAGAAGAAAAAGAAAGAAATAACCACCTCTCAGTGTAAGCACCTCTGTGCCAATATTGTGGGTCAGGCACTAACTTAGGCCCAGGGGACATAACAATCAACAAACGAGCTAAGTCCTGTTTTCCAAGACTTTCCATTGTATTTGTGTTTGAAATGACAGAAACAAATCAAGTCTGTGCTATTTGGTGGTAACAAGTGTCAAACAGAAGAATGAAGGAGGGTAATTCTGGAAGTGCAGCTCTGCTTCAGAAAGCAGGGAGCAAGCTTCTGAGTAGTGGGAAGTCATTCCAAAAGAATGGAGAAGCCAGTGCAAAGGTCCTGAAATAAGCAAGTTCCTGGTGTGTTCAAGGAACGTGGAGCAGTAGGAAGGTAGAGCAGACAACCCACAACAGAGTGAGTAAAGAGCAAGAAGTAGGATCTAATGACAGAAATATGGCAGGGTGGGGTGAGTCAGGTCATGTAGAGCCTTGTGACCCAGTGGAAGGACCTGTGTTTCTTTCAGAGCAAGACAGGGCAGATTGCAAGACAGAGGTGAGGAGGTGACTTAAACTAAATCTATATATTAGCTTGTGACTTTGACTTCAAAACTGAGAATATAAAGCATCAGCAAGGAGAGCTGGGAAGCTGGAGCAGAGCCCCAGGATGCTGGCTGGACCAGCAGTCTCCTTGGGCACAGTGAAGAGTCAGATTACAGATCTGTTCAAAAGCCAGTGTCAGAGCTGGGGAGATGGATCAGTGGATAAAGCACCTGCTATGCAAGCATGAGGACATTTGCTCTGATCACAGCATCCTCACAAATGCATGCTGGGATGGCTACAGGCTTGTCATCCCAGAGCTCAGGAGGAGGAAACAGGAAGTACCCCTACCTGGATGACTAGCTAGACTAGCCAAATCCATGAGCTCTCAGATCACACACATGCACATACATGTGACTTGACATGCACATGAACATGCATACATACCAGGAGTGAGAAAAGACCCAGGGTTTGGGGACTGAGAGGCACTTCCTGAAATAAAAAGCCTGGGGGCTGGGCAGGCTACAGGGAGGAGAGGGAGTGCAGAGATCCAGAGCACAAACCTGGGGAAACCCAGGAGCTTTTGCTGAACTGGGACCTGTTGGCAAACCTGGGAGGCCCACATTAGTAGATGAGTGAAGTGAGGCTCAGACATGAGTCCTGCACTCAGGAGGCAGGGCCTCTGCAGGTGTGGATGAAGCTCTCAAGCCTGACTCCTCCAGCCCAGTCACGTGCAGAAACTTCACATCAGGAAATGAGCTGAAATAAATTGAACCTCCACTCCCAGGGTTCAGAGGAAAGGCATCTGCGCAGGCTCTCTGATGCCTGGCTTCCTGGAGGAACCAGAGTCTCTTTCACTTTCAAAGAATACATTTGCTTGCTGAGGAGCCTTGGGCAGTGACGCAGACATCAGTGAGCTCCATAGAAGAGCAGGGTGAGTAGTGGGAACAAAAGAATCCACCAATCCATTTGAGTTGTGGGAAGACAAGTGCTGGTCTCACTCTACTAAGCCATACTGTGGCAGACATTGAGACCTCATCCTGAGAGCTAGAGCCCAGGCTCCAGCCCCTGCTTGGAGAGTCTGCAGGCCAGCTCTGGTGGATCATAGCTTACTGGGTTCACCTGCATGCATCATGTGCCTGCTCCTGTCTTAGCCTATCCTACACCCTCCTCTCTCCTGTCTGACCTGAAGCTGCTGGAATAAGAGTCATTAATAGTGAGATATTCAAAGGCTAAGAAATAAATAAGACAAAAGCCATAGCTGTGTGCAGCAGTTCTTGCATAATCTGATACTTATGCAATACAATTTTATTAAAAAGTACAGTATTATATGAACTAATTGCAGGGAAGAGTGGCCAGGGTCAGCACAGAGATAAGTCAGACAATGTTGGCAAAAATAACAGGATCCCTTAGACACAGATGCCTGGGGGAAGTATCAGGTCCCCTGTCTTCAGTCTCATCTTACTCATCATAGCCCTGTCTAATAACTGTTTTCACATGTTTCTCCAGAAGTAAATGACAGCAATCACATGATCCACTGTAGCAGATCAAGTTAAAATTCTTTTCCTGGTTCATGAAGTCACCCTAACCTGCACCCCCTTAAACCCTAGGGACAGAGACTAGCCCCACCTCCATCATCCCCCTCCTGCAAGAAACAGCCAATGAGAGAATACACCTCCCTCCACTTTTTTATAAATCTGTCTTCAGGGTCCGGAATGAAGTGTTAAACATTAAAGAAGAAACCTTAGATAAGCTGAGAGCCCCAGACTCAGCATAACAGCTCACCTGTCTGACCGGAAAGCCAATGCAGTAAGGAGAACATCCACTGACATCATTCATGAAACTATAGAGAACACATCCATTGATAAACTCCCTCCCAGAGTTCTCTCTTCTGCCCTATAAAGCCCAAGCCCTGCACCTGGACACACAGTCTCCATCCCCAGGAGAGCCTGGAGTCCTTCAGTTGTCCTGACCAGAGGACAATTGTCCCTGTAGAGGCTGCTCTGCTCTTTCTTTTATTTCCATCTTTCCTCCATCAGTTCCAATCAAACACCATTTTGCAACAAAGAAATGGCTGGCAGAGTCAAGGATCCACTGACCTCCTTGGAGCAACAACGGATGAGAGTCGTAAAGCCGTTTGGGCCAGAGCTACACAATCAGGCATTATCTGAGGAACCTATCAACACAAGAGCAGCTCAGTCACAGAGGGCAAGTGACACAAAGGAGGCTCAACATAAGGGTCAACAGGGCTTGGACCCCTCCCACCACACACGGGAACCATTGTTCGTGGAATTCCAGGGACCCCTTTCCCCGTCAGAGGAGGACTTAATGCAAAGTAAGTACACCAAAGACCCCAACTCACCACTACTGTGACCCCTTCATCACCACTGAACACTCCTGACAGGGATTCCATGGCAGGCTAACCTCCTGTCAAAAGAGTCCCAGGCCCAGGAAAGGCTGGAACAGGAAGGCTTGCAGAAGCCCCAACTGAAACCTAGGGCCACACCCTCTTATACACCATGCATTCTCATGCCCCCAGCTGGTGTTCACAGCCCCTAGGAAGGAGCACTCAGAAGCTGTAGTGGGGAGAGGCTATAATTCAGAGGGGATCTGAAAATGGGTTCAAGGTTCAAGCCAGCTCCAAAAAGGAGTGCTTGGTGACACTGATGTTACAAAGCCAGACCTTGGATCTGGGCAGAGGCAGACTCCAGTCCTGGCTCTACCTATCAATGGACAAGTCACTTTACAGCCCTCTGCCTTCACCTGGGAAATGGGAGAGTCAACACCTGCCTCCTTGGGCTGTGTGAGTAAAGTAATAATCCACATCAAATATTAAATAGTCTAATATCCAATAAATGTTCAATCGTTATAAGCACAAGCCCATGCAATTGCTGCTGCTGTTATTATAGTTTGAAACCCTGTGAGACAGAAGCTCAAAGACCTACATAAGGGAGCTGAGGCTTAGAGAGTAACAGAGACTCAGGGCAGGTGTGTGAACTTCATGATCCCAGTGCAGAACCATTTCTCAGCACCATTGGTGAGAGTGTCATCCTTCCCATGAGACTGTGAAGAAGGGTGTGAGGGTAAGTAGGTAGGACCCAAGTCTTGCTCCCCGGCACATACCTTTGCCTCTCTGACAAGCACACAACCGCTTTCTCCTTCCCACAGGACATTCTTTCTCCTTTCTCGGTCCCAGAAGCACAGTTAACATGGGATTCCCTAGCCTGCCCCACTTCCTGGAACTACAGAGCCATAAATCTTGGAGACATTCTCAAATGTCAAAAAAAGAAATTGTTAAATCTGATGAGCCTGAATGCAGAAGCAAAGGTAAGCTGAGCTGAGGGCTGTGGGTGGGACTTCTGGTCCACATAGATGTTGGTTCTTTACAGCTAAGCCTCCACCCGTACAGGAACCTGGAATGAAAGACTTATATGGAAGAGCAGAGGAACCATGGTGAGGTGCTAAGAGTCACAAGCTAGAAATGATCCCTCTGGGCTCCACAGTGCTGAAGTTTCATTGACAGATGGGGAAACTAAAACCCCAGGGGTCAACAGTAAGCCTATCCAATTTGACAGCCAGAACTCAGCTCAGAATCCGAGTGGGCACTAAAGTCCTAGGGGTCATGCAAGTCCTGAAGTTTCAAGAATGTCTAGTCTCTTGAGATGGACCCTATGAAGAGGGTAGTTTTCTGCCTCAAATTCATCTAGTTTCTTCTACTGACTTCCCTTATTTCAACTTAGGCTGGCCACATCCTTGCCTTTTCCTCTTCTCAAGCATCGAAGTAGCCACTTCTCTCCAGTGCACAAGGTCTAGAGAGAGGTTAACTTGTCCAAACTCACAGCACGTAGAGACAGACAAAGGGATGGAATCTAGAACACTGGGAGCCTGAGAAATTATTTCCTTCTCTTTCATCCTGCTGCTATCTGGTGAAAGTCCTGCCCATGCCTAACCCTTGTCTCTCCCTTCAAAGTCCATTCTTCCCACCCCACATTAAATTATAGAAATGTTGACCACAGAGACAAACTCCATTATCCTCACTCCACCCATCTGTATCACATCTTCATCATCTGAGCCTTCAGGCTGCTTACCCTTAGCTCCACTGCCACCTCAGCAACAAGTGCAGATCTCACATGTTCATGATCCACACAAATCCCTTGCACACAGAGCTTAGGGAAGAGTCCATTGATGATATTATAGCAGAGGTTGAACTGTTCATGTCTCTCTCCCCACAAGGGTTCCTCTTATTCTTCCACTAGCATTCTTCTCTCTCCTGCCTTTTCCTACACTGTTCCCAGATACCAAGTTGTTCCATTTAGAGCAATTCCACTCCATCTCCAACTTGTGTGCTCAAGTTTAATTGGCTGTCAAAACTGTGCCTGACAGTAAAGATGCCCACCCATCATAGGATATCACTTAGTAACTGTAAGCTATTATTTGAAATATGGTTCTCAGCCCCCAGGAAGTTCATCAGAATATCTCCGTTTTCACCTAGAAGTTTTAGATCAAAAAATAAGAAAAATCATATGGCCTAACACTAAGATCATTAACTATGCAGAGGCATATTCCTGTAATCTCAGAACCAGGGAAATTGAGGCAGGAGGAACCTAAGTTCAAGACAACTTGAGCTACAAAGTGAGATCCTATTAAAATTTGTTAATTCAGATGTATTAGTTGCTTGTCATGTTATTGGACAATAATGTCTGACAAACCATTTTAAAGAAGAAAGGGCTTATTTAGCTCACAGATCAAGAATGTAGTCCATGACCCCAGAAAAGCCATAGTTGCAAGAGACTGAAACAACTACTCACATTGTGCTTAGTCAGGAAACAGAGAAATAAATGCTGGTGCTCAGCTCACTTTTCCTTTTCATTCACTCCAGGACTCCAGCCTTGGGATGGGGCCATCTGCAAGGGTGGGCCTCAGTAAACCTAACCTGTCCCTCAAAGTGTTCCCAGGTGTTTGTCTGCTAGGAGATTCTAGATCCTATGGTATAGAAATGCTAGCCAATGCACCATCTCACAGGATCATTGTAAGAGTTCAAAATTCAAATGTCTGAAGTACACTGGGCGTTGGAGAACTACCTGCTTCCTCCCTGTCTTTTCTCACTGGTAGAGCCCTAATCACACCTTCACCAAGCTTTTTCAGCCACACCCTTAGACCATGAGTTTCCAGGCCAAGAGTCACCCAGTCTTCCAACATCAGAGGGTGTGTCTGAGAACTGGGAACCTCCTTCTAACCCATAGCACAGCAATTAGGAACCTCCTGGGATAAGGCAGCCTCTGCCTGAAAGTTTAAATTCACTATTCAGGTGACATGAGCTTCTTAAGGTGACACAAAAACATGAGCAAAGACTCAGTCACCTGGGGCAAAGTGCCAGCATAGCACCCCAGATCAAGACAGCCCTAGAGAACAGTCAAGCAATCCTGCCCCTGGAGCCTCACTGGGCATGGCACTGCTCCCTGGAGGCCCTTGGAATTAAGGGCAGTGTCTTCTCCAGCACAAGAGCACAGCTGGATTTCTGGGTAGGGAACTGACAGACAGGAGAATCCATTACCACACGATCCCTCATCACTCACCGTCTCAATTGGCCAAAGGGTCATCAGGGGTTTGCTGAGCACCCACTCATGTCAGGCCCTGTTCCCAGGACTTCCCTTGCATCTCACTCATACTTAAATCTCACCAACACTCTTGAGAGAGAGACTGCTGTTGTCCCACCTTGGGGACAAGAAGACCAAGGCTTAGAGAAGTGGAGGTTCACAGTGGAAGAACTGTATTCAGCCTTCACTGTCACTATTCACACACTGAATGCCTCTGTCTCACTCTCTCTGGCTTCAGGACAGTAAGGACAGTCACATCAAAGCCAGGGAAATGCATACTAAGGGCCTGACCTTGAGAAATACCACCTCTCAGTACTAGAAGATACCACCTTTGAAATCTGAGCTACACTCAAAGAAAAGCATTCCTTCTACTGCCAGCTTGCAGTAAACTTGTAGAATCCAGGGCCTTGAAATATGGCCCAGGCTTAAAGTGTATCAACTCACTTAATCAGTCCCATCACTTCCCATTCAAAATAGAAAGAGGGGAAGAAAAATAGGAAGGACTTGAGACATCTTATGGAAACATACAAATGCACTTACATCAATGTAATACAGTAACCTTAGAAATGAAAATGGCAAGTATGAAGCTATGAGGATTAAAGAGTTGCTGTAACTAAACAACCCATTGGATTAGAGGATCCTGGCAGGCAGAGTGATGGGGAAGTGGGTTTTGTATTAGCTAATATCAGCAGCAGAGAAAAGACCGATTGAAAAGGAAGGTACTTTTCATTGATTCTAGGTCCCAATGGGGTGTCTCATCTGAGAACTTGAATAATGTAAAATCCAACAACAGCTTCATAGTAAATGCTCAATCTACATGGCATACTTTGTGATTATATCAAGAGGGAAGGTGGGAAACTCTGAGTCAAGTACATGACAGGTGATATCATATGTTTTGTGGGTCTCTATCACACCTGTACAGCTCTGCTGACACAGTGTCAAAGACAGCATGGACAACAGAACAACTCAGCCATGCTGCGCTCCAGTGATCCTTTGTTTATTAACACTACTTTTTGTTTTGTTTTGATGTTTTGCTGTGGTACTGGGCAATGCTGTAGCTGTGTGGTCGCTACACGAGTGTGTGGGTTCATGCTGGTCCGTGGAAGACACAGAGGCATCTTAAGAATGAATCTAGCCTTTCATGGCTGCAGGGGGGTCCAGCCTCAAAGGACTGAAGCACTCTTCCCTTCACCTAGGGCATATTTATTTACTCTTTTTTACAGTTTAGATAGTTAATTTCCATACCTTCAAAGCAACCCAAAAGGAGCTCCCAGAGACCAAATGTCAGGTGCAAATTACTTGATTTCTCAGGTACCTCGGTTTTCCGGGTTTCCTGGACCAAGTTTTGCATAGGCCTTTGATCCTTGGAGGACTCTCTGATCCTTGACTCTCAAATAAGATTCACATAAGGCGATAAGAGAAACAAAAGGTGTGATTAAACAAAGGAAGGATTAGGGCTAGGTGCTGCTCTCTGGAGCCAGGCCAGGAGTAGCTCAGCAGGAATGCCACTACACAATGCCATGCTTTTCTTAATTTCTTTTTCTTTAATTTTTTCCTTTTGCTTCCAGAGATGGATTCCATGACATTTTCACATACAAACATCATCAAATTCTGTTATTTTTCTCCTGCTGTCCTCCCCTTTGCCCCTCCCTCTCTTCCTCACCCCTTTCTTTCCCCAGATAGCCTCCTTCCTTTCATGACATACATGCTGCATTACAGTTTCTTGTCCCCTTCCACTCTCTGCAGATTTTTTCTGCTGATGCAGAAGCCATGGAGAAGTGCTGTTTACAGGCTTATTTCTCATGGCTGGTCAGTCTGCTTTCTTACAGAACACAAGATCACCAACCCATGCATGGCACCACAATTAATGTACTAAACCCTCCCCCATCAATCACTAATTAAGAAAATGTCCACAGGCTTGTCCACAATTTCATCTTATGGAGCCATTTTCTCAATTGAGGCTCCCTCCTCTCTGATAACTCTAGCTTGTGTCAAATTGACATAAAACTAGCCAGTACAGTAGAACTTCCAGTACAGCATCTTCTAGAACTAAGAAAGCAGGTCCTCAGGGAGAAGGCTTCTGGATCAGATATACCTTGAATCCTCCAAGTCTTGTGTTCAAAGTGTGAGGTGTTTTCAGCAATAAGGACTTACCTTCAACTTCTAAGAGGCAACCAAAGGCAACAGCAATAGCTCTGTTGTTTTGGGAGCCCCTTGTACCCCATTGATTAACAACTCACAAGAAGGTTTCTCATGCCTGTTACTAGAGTTTATATTAGACAGTCTATGGCTTTAGGGGAAGCAATGTCATCCCAAATGGAATATCTTTATTAATGTGTGTGTATGCATATGTATGTACCTATATGTATATTTACATGCACTTAGAAGTAATATATGTAATTTTAAGTATATATAAAACAATGTGATTCCCTGAACAATATCCTTAGTGTTGTTTATCCCTCTTCCCTCTACTTCCATATTGTCCTTCCTCCCCTTTCCAATTAAAACCCCTCTCCATTTCATTTTTCCCATTTCCTCTTCATAGAATTTGTACCATTTTGCCGGGCGGTGGTGGCGCACGCCTTTAATCCCAGCACTCGGGAGGCAGAGCCAGGCGGATCTCTGTGAGTTCAAGGCCAGCCTGGTCTCCAAAGCGAGTTCCAGGAAAGGCGCAAAGCTACACAGAGAAACCCTGTCTCGAAAAACCACAAAAAAAAAAAAAAAAAAAAAAAAAAAAAAAAAAAAAGAATTTGTACCATTTTATTTCCCTCTCTAGAGCTCCTTCCCACCCCATGATCCCTTTTCTCTTCCCTGGTTTCTGCAGTGACTCCAGGTTATGTAATAACATCTGAAGATTTGAACCGAGGAACCACAAGTGAGTGAGAACATGAGTGTGTCTTTCTAGATCTGGGAAACCACACTTAATATAATATTTTCTAGTTATATCCATTTACCTACCAAATTTACAATTTCATTATCTTTATAGCTATACAATATTCCATTTTGTACATGTGCCACATTTTCATTATCTATTCATCAGTGGAAGCATTTGCATTGTTTCCATTTCCTAGCTATTGTGAATAGAGACTATGACCACAGCTGAGCAAGTTTCTGTGGAGTATGATGTTGAGTCCTTTGAGTATATGCCAAGGAGTAGTACAGCTGGATCAGATGTTAGATCCATTTAAAGTTTATTTTTACAGTTTCCTCACTGATTTCCAGAGCAGGTGGGCCAGTTTGCAACCCCACCAACAGCGAATGAAGGTTCCATTTTCTTCACATCCTCCCTAGCATTCATTGTTTGTTATTTTCTTAGTCATAGCCATTCTGACTGAAGTGAAATGAAATCACAAACTTGTTTTTGTTTGCATTTTCCTTATTCTTTGTTAATTCTTTATTATTTGTATTTTTTATTCATTCTACATACCAACCACAGATCCCCCTTCATCCCTCCTCCTGATCCCCCTAGCCTTCCCCCACAGCCCACTCCCTATCCCCTTCTCCCAAAACATATGGCCTCCCATGGGGAGTCAGCAAAGCCTAGTACATTCAGCTGAGGCCGGTCCAAGCCCCTCCCCCTGCATCAAGGCTATACAGGATGTCCCACTATAGGTTATGGGCTCCAAAAAGCCAGCTCATGTACCAGGGATAGATCCTATTTCCACTGTCAGGGGCCCCTCAGACCAAGCGACACAACTGTCTCGCCCATGCAGAGGGCCCAGTCCAGTCCCCTGCGGGCTAAATGCCCTAACTGTCATCACAGAGCCTTCATCCAATAACTGAAGGAAACAGATGCAAAGAGCCATGGCCAAGCACCAGGCCAAGCTCTGGAAGTCCAGTTGAAGAGAAGAAAGAGATATTCAACAAGCGGCATTAAGACCATGATGGGGAAACTTACAGATGCATTTCCTAATTGCTAAGGAAATGATGAACACTTTTTCAGATATTTCTTCTCCATTTTTATTTCTTCTTATGAGAACTCTTTTCAAATCCATAGCCCATTTTTCAATTGGACCATTAGGTTTTTTTTTTTCATTTTTCTTTATTATTAAGAAAATTTTTACTCTACATACCATCTACAGATCTCACCTCCTTCCTCCTCCTACCCCCCAGCCCTCTCTCCCAAGCCACCCCACATTCCCACATTCCCCAAAACAAGGTCTCCCATGGGGAGTCAGCAGAGCCTGGCACACTGAGCCTAGGCAGGTTCAAGCCCCTTCCCACTGCACCAAGGCTGTGCAAGGCTTCACACCACAAGCACCAGATTCCCAAAAGCCTTCCCATGCACCAGGGACAGATCCCAGTTCCCTGCCTGGGTGCCCCCAAACAGTTCAAGCCAAACAACCATCTTCTGTATCCAGAGGGCCTAGTCCAGTCCCATGGGGGCTCCACAGCCACCAGTCCACAGTTCATGGGCTTCCACTAGTGTGGCTGGTCATCTCTGCACATCTTCCCATCATGATCTCGACGTCCCTCACCTGCAGAATCCCTCCTCTCTCTCATCAATTAAATTCCTGGAGCTCAGCCTGGTGCCTGGCCGTGGATCTCTGCATCTGCCTCCATCAGTCACTAGACAAGGGCTCTATGATGACAGTTAGATTATTCGCTAGACTGGTCACCAGAGTAGACCAGTCCAGGCACCCTCAGACCACTGCCAGCAGTCCAAGGTGGGGACCATTAATTTTTTGACTCTTGTTTTCTGAGTTCTTTAGAAATTCTACATATTATTCCACTGTCAGATGTATAGATGGCAAAGATCCCCTCCCTCTCTGTGGGCTTCCTCTTCACTCAACTTAAATCCAGTTTCAACTCACAGAATGATGAATTATTAACAAGCAATTGAATTTGGTGTTCAAATTAAGTGCATTTATCTCTAAGCCCAGTGCATAACTATTGAGCAGCTCAATGTCTACCATACAGTAAATGAACTCTGTTGGAATGAATTTAGAAGAACATTGCCCTTATGAAGCAATTAATTAGTTTTCCCAATTAGTTGATCCAAATCAATTACACTTATAACCAAGAAAATACATCCAGATTCACTCATGACATATTTATTTCCTCTAAATATTGGGCTTACATGTACCTCCTTACAACTTCCTAAGAACTCAGTACTAAAAGTGTTTCTCGAAACAAGGAAAAGTATTCATTTCTCTAAAAATACATTTGAAAAGATATAACTTCAGAGTTTCGTTCATGAGTCAAAATATCCTGAACTCCAGGCATCTATTTAAAAAATTGTTTTCTAAATGTACAAAAGGGTTTTAGTTTGATGAGGTCCTACTTATCAGTTGTTGGACTTAATTCCTGGGCAAATGGAATCCTATTAAGAATGTCCTTTCCTACACCTATATCCTTTAGGGTACTGCCTATGTTTTCTTCTAGCAGTGTCAGTGTTCAGGTTTCAAAGTTATGTCTTTGAGCCATTTGGATTTGATTTTTGTGCAGGATGACATAGAGGGGTCAAGTTTCATTCTTCTACACATATGCATCCAGTTCTGCCAGGCCCACTTGTTGAAGATGTTGTCATTCATCTAGTGTACATTTTTGGCATCTTAGTTAACTGTCAGATGGCTGTAGTTTTATGTGTATGTGTGTTGTGAGCTTCTACTTTGTTCCACTGGCCTACATGCCTGTATTGAGCTCGTATCAAAATGCTTTCATCACTACAGATCTGTAATAAGTCTTGAAATCTGGAAGGGTAATCCCTCCAGCATTGTTTAGCTCAGGATCACTTTGGCTACTTGGGGTCTTTTGTGGCTCCATATGAATTTTAGGATTTTTTTCTAGTTGTGTCAAGAATATTGTGGTGAAGCAGGCATGGTGGCATATGTCTGTAAACCCAATACTCAGAAGGCAGAGGATGGCAGATCTCAGAGCATTCAAGGCCAGCTTTGTCTGCATAGTATGTTTCTGGACAGCCAGAGCTATAGAAAGAGACTCTATCTAAAAAAAAGAAAGAAAGAAAAGAAAAGAAAAGAAAAGAAAGAGTGTTGTGGAGGGTACAGAGGCTGGAGAAGTTGCTCTGTGGTTAAGAGCACTTATTGCTTTTGCAGAGGACCTAGGTTTAGTTCCCAACACCCACACAGTGGCTCACAACCATCTGTACCTTGAGTTCCAAATTCATTGTTCTCTTCTGACCTCCATGGGCTCCAGACACAAACATGGTGCACATATGTACATTAGGGCAAAATACTCCTGCACATGAAATAAAATAATCTTTCTTAAACAGGAAAAAATGTGTTAAAATTGTTTTCCTCTACCACATCCTTTTTTCATTTTTTTATTTAAAAGTTTTCTTTTTTTTTTTCATTTTACATACCAACCATGGTTCCCCCTCCCTCCCCTCCTCCCCATCACCTCCCCACCTTCCCCACCTTCCCGCCACTCTGCCCCACCCCCATCCACTCCTCAGAGAGGATTTCAAAATTTTTAACAGGTGTTGTGGGCATTCAAATTGGGATTATATTGCATCTATAAACTGCTTTTGGTAAAATGCTCATTTTTCACAATATTCTGCCAGTCTACAAGTATGGAAGTTCTTTCCATATTTTTTGTCTTCCTCAATCTGTTCATTCAGGGATTTGAAGTTTTCATTGTAGACATGGTTCAAATATTTTATTTTCTTAGATGCTATTGTAAATGGGAAAGTGTCCATGTTCTCTTTCTCAGCATATTTATTGGCCATGCATAGAAAGGCTACTAATCTTTGTTAAGTTGATTTTTTTTTTATCCTGCCACTTTAGTGAAATTAGTGACATTTAAGGAAGTCTTCTGATGGAATTCTTGGGATCTCTTATGTATAATGTCATATCGTGTGTAAATAGAGATGATCCAATTTATTTTCCTTGTTTTCTGTTTATTTTCCTTCTCCTGATGAAATGGGGGTGGCTAGAGAGGAGAATCAGCAGTTGAGAGCATCAGCTTTTCTTCTAGAAGACCTGGGTTCAACTCCCAGCACCCACATGGTAGCTAACAACTGTCTGTAAATCCAGTTCCAGGGGATCTGACACCCTCTCCTTACCTTTGAGGGCACTGCACATACATGGTGCACAGACATACATACAGGTAACACACCCATACACATAGAATAAAAATTACAATAAAATGATTTTAAAGGAAGAAAAGGAGTGGGAATAGGGGACAACCATGTCTTGTTCATGATTTTAGTGGGATTACTTTGAGATTTTTTTCACCGTTTAGGAAAATGTTGGCTGTGTGTTTGTTGTAGAAAGCCTTCATTATGTTGAGGTTTAGGTCCTCTGATCTTGTTCTCCCTATAACCTTTCTCATGAAGGAATGTTGGATTTTGCCAAAGGCTTTTTCTGCATCTACTGAGATAGTCATGTAAATTTATCAGGAGGCTTATTTATATATTTATTATCATAATTAGTTTATATTTTGTCTTAGTTAGTGTTTTTATTGCTGTGAAGAGACACCATGACCATGGCAACTCTTATAAGGGAAACCATTTAATGGGGCTGACTTACAATTTCAGAAGTTTAGTCATTATCATCATGGTAGGACATGGTAGTGTGTAGTCAGATATGGTGCTAGAGAAGGAGCTAAGAGTTCTACATCTTGATCTGCAGGATGTAGGAGTCTGTGTTCACATGGACATTACTTGAGCATAGGAGACCTCAAAGCCTGTCCCCACAGTGACATACTTCCTCCAACAAGGCCACAACTACTCCAACAAAGCTACACTTCCTAATAGTGCCACTCCCTATGGGGACCATTTTCTTTCAAACCACCACATATGTGTTAGTTGAACCAATCCTACATCTCAGTATAAAAACCAACTTGATCATGGCAGATGATCATTTTATATATATGATTGTATCTAGTTTACAAGTATTTTATTAAGGATTTTTGCATCTATGTTCATCAGAGAAATGGGCATGTAGATTTTGAGAGATTTTTGTTGTTAATGTGTGTGGGGGTTGGGTATTAGAGTCATATGGGCTTCATAGAAGGGGTTTGGAATTGCTCCTGTTTCTGTGGGGATTTGATTGTTAGTTTTGAATAACTTAAGAAGGATTGTTGTAGATCTTGTTTGAGAATCTGGTAGAACTACTGTTAATCTGCCCCTGTCTGGCTGGTTTTAGTCAGAAGGCTTTTTATTAATGTCCAGTCTCCTTATTTGTTATTTGTGTGTTTCAGATCTTTTCTTGGTTTAACTTTGGGGACTTGGATAAGTCCAGAATTTTGTGAGTTTCTTTTAGATTTTCCAACTCAGGTTTTTTCCTTCTACCATTCTGAATTTCTTTGGTGTCTGTTGTAATGTTTCCATTTTCATTTCTGATTCTGTTCATTTGGATCCTCTTTTTTATTTTGGGTAGTTGGGCCAAGATTCTGTCAATTTTCTTTATTTTCTCAAAGAAACAGCTCTTAGGTTCATTGATTCTTTGTACTGTTTTCCCTGTTTCTATTTCATTAATTTCTGCCTGTTTTGTATTCTTTCTTGACATCTACTGGATTTGGGGTTGGTTTGTTCTTGTTTTTCAAACTCTTGAGTCTCTTCATTAAGTCATTCATCTGTGCTCTTTCTGATACTTAATGTAGGTACTTGGACCTACACATTTCCCCTATAAAACTGCTTTTAACTCATCATAGAGGTTTTGTTCAGTTGTGTTTTCTTTTTCATTTAGTTACAGAATTTTTCTTATTTCTTTCTTGTTTTTTTTTTTGTTGACTTATTCATTATTCATTGATGAGTAGTTTAATCTCCATGAGTTTGTGGATTTAGATTTGTTTGCTGTTGATTTTAAATTTTATTTCATTGTGGTCAAACAGGAAACATTGAGGTATTTCAACTTTTCTGAATTTGTTAAGATATGCTTTGTGTCTCAGGATGTGGTTTGTTTAAAGGAAACCTCCTTGGACTGCTGAGTAGAAGTATATCTTTTGTTGTTTTGGTGGAATATTCTGCAAATATCTGTTGAAGTCATTTGATTTATAATGTTATTTAATTCTTTCATTTCTCTGTTAACTTTTTTTTTCCAGATGAGCTGTGTGGTAGAGAAAGTGGAGTATGAAATCACCTGCTATTCTTAGGTTGATGTTAGTCTGTGCTTTCATTCCAGTACTACACTTTTTACAAAATTGGGACCACCAGAGTTTGGTGCATATATTTTTAGTATTGTAATGTCTTCTTGGCTAATTGTTTCCCTGGTTATAATTATAAGAAGTGTCCTTATTTATCTCTCTTGATTCATTTTAGTCTATTTTGTCAGGTACTAGGATAACTGCTTGCTTCTTGGTCCCAGGTGCTAGGAATAGTTTCCATCCTTTCTCTGTAAGGTGCTGCCTATCTTTAAAGCCAAGATGAATAATTACAGACAATAAAAAGAGTGATTTCCTTCCTTAATCCATCAAGCTGGCCTTTTATGAGGGAACAGATGCCATTGACACTATTGAAGTTACTATGGAAAGTTGTGTATATTGATTATCATGATTTTGTTGTTGTTTGCTTTGGAGGTATTAGTCACACTATGTGTTTCAGTAATTATGTTTTCCTTCTACTGTCTCTTAACTATGCTTACTCCTCTCTTCAGTAAAAGTATTGCTTACAGTATTCTCTGCAAGGCCAGCTTGGTAGACATGAATTATTTTAGCCCATTTGTATCATAGAAAGCTTTTCATTCTCCTTCAACTATGACAGACAGTTTTGCTGGGTACAGTTAGTCAAAGTTGTCATCCATGGTCTTTAAAATATGGAGTGCATTATTCCAGGACCTTCTGGCTTTCAAAGTCTCCATTGAACAATCACCTGTTATTCTGCTGTGTTTGCATTTATATTTGACTTGAGTTGTTTTTTTATCTTATAACTTTCAATAACCTATTTTGTTCTGCATATTTAAGTGTTCTAACTATTACATCAAGAGAAGTCTTTTTATGGTGCTTTCTACTAGTGATATCTGGGCTACTCATATCTGTGTGGGGTTTGTCTTTCTTGAGTTGAGGCAAATTTTCTTCTGTCATCTTGTTGAAGATCTGATCCATACATTAACCTGGGTGCCTTCTCCTTCATCTATGCCTATAAATAGAAGATTTGGTCATTTCATGATGCCTCAAACTTCCTACATGTTCATCCAGGGTTATTTGTTTGTTTTGTTTTGTTTAGTTTTATAAATATTCTTTGCTTATGAGGAGGTCTAATTCATCTACTTAACTTTGAGTCTTTATATTCTGTTTTCTACTTGATCCATTCTACTTGTAAGGCTTTTCTTTGAATATTCTAATTGAGTTCTTAGGTTTCTTCTTCATTTCAACTTGAGTTCTCTTCAGTATTTCTTTCTCTTTGTTGAATTCCATTTACAAATCCTAGATTATCTTAGTTGTGTCATTCAGCCTTCTGTTTGTGTGTTCTTGCACATCACTCATGCATTTATTCTCTTTGAGTTCATTCTATTTAAGTTCACTGAGATAGTTTTTTCTGACTTCTTTAAAAACCTTAATTTTTTGAGGTTTATGATTGTTCAACTAAATTCTTGGTCTTAGGGTTCATCTGGGTAATTCTTACTAGAGAACATGTCTATGGGACTGTTGAATTGAGAGGGGGCAAATATTATCTTTACCTTTCATCATGCCATTGCAATGACACCTGGACATACAAGCTTCTTTTCTTGGTTCTGTTCCTATGGACATGACAGGTTAGGCTTACCAACAGGATGTGCTACCCTGCCTGCCTCAACCCGGAATCAGGAAGTGTGCAAGTGGCCTCAACAGCCTGGGCTGGGGCCATGTCTGGGAATTGTGAAAGGTGCAGTCAAGGCAGGGTCAGGAAGACTCACCAGGCTGGTCCTAAGCACAGGATGCATGAACCATGACGAGCCTGAGGAATGGATGCGGTATAAGCAGCCATGGGTTGTTGAGAGTTGCCAGGATGGCTGTGCTGGGGAGAACATAGAGCATATGTTGTATTTCTGTTTCTCTGTGCCACATGACTGTGCTAGAGGGTTCCTTGTAGCTAGAGTTTTCCTGCCTGGCCCACAGTAAGGACTAATCTCTCTCACCCGCCAGTCCCACAGCCGCTCAGACCCAACCAAGTAAACACAGAGAATTGTATTGCTTACAAACTATATGGCCATGGCAGGCTTCTTGCTAACTGTTCTTATATCTTAAATTAACCCATTTCTATAAATCTATACCTTGCCACGTGGCTTGTGGCTTACTGGCATCTTCATATGCTGCTTGTTATGGCAGGGACTGGCAGTGTCTCTCCCACTCAGCCTTCCACTTCCCAGAATTCTCCTCTCTCCTTGTCCCACCTATACTTCCTGCCTAGCCACTGGCCAATCAGTGTTTTATTTATTGACCAATCAGAGCAATTTGACATACAGACCATCCCACAGCAGTTCCTGGTGGAGAAGGATATGTGATCTAGTGAGTCCTAACTAAAGGGAGAAGAGCCAGGAGTTCATGATCCATCAGAAGCAATTGCAGACCTATCAGGGTTGAGGGGGGATGCTCTAGAGAGTACATGTAGAATATCTAAGTCTTTACACCACCAGGATAAGTTAAGATGTTCCTGGTGATCAGGTGGGTCCCATGGGGAGGGAGAGTGTCTAGAAGGAGATCAGCATCCCTGGGAAGCAGCTATAGAGTAAGCAGAGGGAGGGGTGCTGTGTCTGAGAGCACATGTCTAGAATATCTTTTATTTATTTGTTTGAAAAGTTCATATCTTTTTGTACTGTATCTTGATCATATTCACTCTCAAATCCCTTCTACTCACTTCCCCAGAATACCCTCCCTATCATTGGCTCCCATTTTCATGTCCTCTCTGTTTTTTCATTTTGTTGTTGTCATTGTTGATTTGCCTGGGTGTGGGAGCCCGTTCTCGGGTTCCTCGTGGCTTTACCCAGCAGGTCCTCATAGAGGATGATTAGACCACGGGCCTAAGTGCAGGTGTCTGAGATGGTCTGCACTTGGCTGTGCTGGGGGAGGAGGTCTTTTGCTCCACCCCTTGGCGTCTCTATAAAAACCCTGGGGCAGAGGCAGTCGGGGCCCGTTGGAATAGGTTCCAGGCCCTCTCGAGGCTATCCTTTATTTTCTATCTGTTTATCTCCGCGATGTTCTCCGCAATAAATCCTTCTATCTAATATTTCCTGCTGCTCGCACTCAAGAAAACTCTGGGGAACTGTGGGGGTGGTTGGGTAAACGCCCCACAGAATGGCGCCATGAACAGGGACTAAAGAAAAAAGAAAAAAGGGACTAAAGAAAAAAAGGGGGACTAAAAAAAAGGGGGGACTAAAGACAAATGAACAGGGACTAAAGATAAAGGAAAATAATAGTTTTATTACAGAGTTTTTGGCGAAAGTGCTGAGTTCAGCCCTGCCAGTGGATAAGGCATGCCGGTGTTATGGAAAATATATATTTTTTATATATATTGAGAGGCAGGGGTTTTATCCTCGAGAGAAAAGGAAAGCGGACTGGAAGGATGTCCGATGCTGCAGCGAAATTCTCTTCTGTCAAAATTTTCTTCTATCCCTTTCTCAATTTCTATCTGTGAAAAATAAGGCATAGGGTAGTAGAATAGTGTAGGAAAAACTTAGAAGTGTAAGATTGTGTAGGAAAAAATAAGTAAAGCAACTAGACAGAAAAACTCTACAATTTTCTAACTTTGGGGGCTATGAACGCAAACTGGGAGAAAAAAAATCTTTCTTTGGGCTTTACGGGTAGTAAAAAAGCTCATCTTCGAGCTTATGGGGAAGAATAGGTTTCCTATGGAAGCTTTTGACCTGGGGCAGCTGAAATGCTAAGTCCAAGCTGCAGGAGAAAGTGATTTCTCCCTGAGGCAAAAATGGGGATGTAAAAAGCCAAAAAGTTTAAAGTTGGGAAGTTTTGGGAAAAGTTGCTCTTTCTCTTGGGGGGAAAAAAAACCTTTCTCTTAAAGCTTTTCTTGGAAAATTTGGGGGAAAAAACTCTAAAAAGCCATCTTTCTCAAAAGCTCTCAAACTTAAAAACTAAAGCCTTTAACTTTCTCTCTCAGAAGGACAAAAATTAGAATCACCTGAAGATATTAGTATGGGGACCACCTGTGATTAGCTCTAAGGGAAAAACAACAAACCTCTTAAGACAGCAAAACCTAAGTTCTGACTTTCAAGCTTTAAAAATCCTCACTGCAATGCAGGAGGCAGGGACAAGTTCCTAAAAACCTCTTCTAAGCTCTGTCTCTTCAAGCTAGTAAAAGACAGTGGGTCAGAGTGTGGGTAAAGAGCTACGGAGAACCCAAAAGGGCAGGAAACTTTACCTGAGAAAAGCAAAAAAGCCAAGCTTTTCAGTTACAGCCGAACTGAGGCATCAAGGGTTTTGAGTGAGCGTCTTTGAAAAGGTGCTCCTAATTGTCCTAATGCAAAGATCCCCTGAAGCATGCAAACTTGTAGCATTGTATCCTCGCTTCTGACCAAAAACCCAGAGGCGACTGGCCAGCGTCTCTGAGTTGGAATGCATTTTGGGGATACTAGGGTTCCTGCAGTTGAAACTTCCTGGAGCACAGAGCTGAGGCAGGAAGGTGCAGGACCCAGGGGAAGATTGCCAATGAACAAAACTAAAGCCAGTGGGAATGGCACAGTTGTCCACTTTCCTACAAGTCCTGGGTTGATAGGTCCACAGCTGCAAAAAGAAATCTGAGTAAAAGCTTTCCTATCAGAGTAAGGACCTTTCTGGGAAAACAGTAAAGCTGAACTGTGTCTGAAGCAGTTGTGCTGCTGAGTCAGAACACTGTCTGGGGAAAGAGCCCAGCCAGGGCAGAACAGAACTATCCAGGAGTAAAGCTTTCTTTTCTGTCAGAAAGCACCTCTTAGAGAAAAGCTTTGTTTCAACTGACTCCCCTGAGATGAGGGAGTGTAGCCCTGAGGGGTGATTGCCTCTGGTATAAGCTCTGTCCTTGAGCACCCAGACAAACATAACCCACTGGGGGACTGGGCCAGGTGAAGGCCTGATGAAACAAAACGCCTGTCCTAATGGGAGTTTAGAGATAGCAAAAACCTCCCTTGTTAAATTTTCAGTCTGTACACAAACCACACAGACCCCGAAAACAGAAACGGACTAAAGCCCCTACCTTCGGTAGCAGGGAAAGCCGCCACTGTAGTGTCGGAAACTGTTTCTGGGGTAGAGGGGATAAACTGAGACCAAACTGGGAACTGTCTGGGAGAAAGACTCTAAAGAAACAGAAGGGACCGATTCCTCCCCAGAAAAATATGACCTGAAAAAGCTGCTAGAATTTGAGGCAGATTCGGGGGGGAGAAAAAAAAGCCCCTACCTCCAAAGGCAGCTAGCAGAGGTACAGAGCCGCAGATACTTGAAGCTCTGCATCTGGGGAAGGAAGGAACAAGCAAAATGAGATAGATCAGTGGGAGAAAATCTCTCTGAAAGAGCTATGAAAAAACTCTGTTGTGAATGTTTTTCACTGACTGGCTAAGACAAACACAAGCCCCTAGGAAAGTTGCTATCAGAAATGCCAGCCTCAATGCCGGCTAACGAGGCAGGTGTGGTTCTGATTTGGGGCCGGTGTCGGATGAAGGAGAAACACCTGTTAAAGCCAGTTGAGGCGAGAATAGAAATCTCCCAACGTGCCATAACTGAAAATGTAAAATGCTTGTTCAAATCTCCCGTTGCAAAAGCAAAAAACTTTGTTCAAACCTCCCGGGCAAGAATTTGTAAGCAAGTCTGGTAAAAAAGAACTTAAAAGTTGACTCTCAGACCCAAAAAGAACTATGGGAAATGACTGATATAAGGGAAATGATATAAAGGACTGATTTAAGGGACTGATACTATTATGGACTGATATAAGGGAAATGCATTCTGGGAAAGGTAGTTTTTCTGCTAAAGATGGCGACATTGCCCTGAAACACTTTTGTCAGCTCGAAAATACGTTCATGGTAAACTTTAAAATACAGCTTTTAAAAGAATAAGGAGGAAAATCATCTAAGTTTTAAGTGTCAGTTCCAATGAAACATTGAAAGGATATGGAACTAGGCACTTCGCGGTTTGGGGGTTGGTAAAATGACTTATTTACCCTAATAGCTGTGCAAAGTTTTAACGGTAGTTGGATGACAGAAAGCTACCTATAAGATCAAACAAGCCACTTTAAAATCCTTAAAGCAAGAGAGAGCAGTTTATACACTGAACGTTGTCTTAGATGTGAAGGAAACTTATGCTATCTACAAAAGAAAGCTGCCATGCTTTGTGGGCCATATTAGAGTTCACTCCAATCTTCCTGGTCCTTTAGCTGAGGGTAATGGGAAATGGAAAGATCCCTGCTCGGGATTGTGGAAGGGTCCCGATCCTGTGTTAATATGGGGTCGAGGACATGTTTGTGTTTTTTCACAAGAGGAGAATGAAGCTCGGTGATTACCGGAGCGTTTCGTAAGGAGCTTGGAACTAAGAAAGGTCAGCTCCAATGATGTTCCTACAATGGAACCAGAATGAAAGTGGCTCAATTAGTGTTTCTGAGGTTTTGTCACTGGTTAATGCAAACAGTGAGGAAATAGAGTTCAGAGCTGTGCCACTTTTGGCTTTACTAGCTCCTTTGGAAAAATACTTTATATCACCTAATAACTGTGCGATATTTGGCAAAGAGCTTACAGCAGCTAAATACGGTAATTTCACCGTCAGTGTGAAGGGAAGTTTTTCGGTAGAACAAACCAAGAGTACTGCTGTAATAGAAACATTTGTCTGAATTGAAGCACTTAGGGGGAACTATTATGAATTTGGGTGAAGGGACAGCCTCTAGTTAAACACCGTCTACCGCTGACAGTGCATCTCTGCTGGGTCCGGAACGGCTGAGAGAACTGGCAACTTTGGAGTGTGGCATCATCCTGGGAAGGTTACAGTCCCCTAGCAACAACTATCACAATTCTATAACAACACTCACTAAATCCCAGTGTTTTATAACAAAGCTGACTATAAACTCTAAACGTTAGCAATGATGTACGTACTTCCTGTCTAGTTAAGAATCTTTCTAATAGAGATAGTGATAATAATTAAGAGTAAGAAATAGAAAAAGATGAAAATAAGATATGTAAGTTTATAAAAATTCTCTTGTTAGATCTGTGTTAAAAAATCTTTAGGTGTTTGCTAAGTTAAATAATGCTAATGGTAGCCCTATATAAGTTTGTAAAATAGATCTATAGATCCTTTAAGAATATAAGCTTGCAAGAAGTATCTAAGGTAGTCTTAAGACATGTAGTGATAAGCTTGTAAGAAAAGATGTTAGCTGTAAATGTAAGTTTAAATAAGAATAAGATGGAATGAATATAAGAAATATATAAGTAATAAGAAATATATTTGCTAAAGTAGTTCTATAGTTTCCTTAAGGAGTATAAATAAGTAGATGTTAATACGTTATATGTGAGTTTGTAAAGTGTAAATGTTAAGTGTGAGTCTATTCTTAATGTATATGGTGAAAGAACCTGAGACATACAGAAGTTAGTGTCCTAGCAGACTGCAAAGCAGGCAGTCTGAGCGGTTTTTCAAAAGCTCCAGAAGCCACTAAGAAGCTAAGAACGGCGGACGCCAGAACTAGCACAAGGCATCCGCAGCTGAGATTCATGGAAAATCAACGCAACACAGAAAAACCTGAGCTAACATCAAAAACGGTGCGGTTTAGAATACTACTGTACCTAAAAAGGTCTCTGGCTTGAGAATAAGTTCAGAGACGCTTGTTTGAACTAAAATTTTTAACAGCAAAAAGTTTTGGTTGAAAAATGTCTCTTCATATTTGGAAGTGAAAGCCTGATACCAGAATTTATTTCTTGTTTGAACTTTTTGAACTTAAAATGAGATAAAACTACAGAAAGATTTTGGTTATGGATTTCTTCATATTTGGAAGGCTAGTACCAGAATTTATCATTTGAATTTTGGGACTTAAAAAATGAAATGAATAGAGATTTCATTGCAATGGGACAATTGAGTTTACTTATAGTAATGACCTAGGAACTGTTTTCTGGAATTGGGTTAAAAATGGAACTGTTTAAATGAAGAAATTTATTTCTACCTAGAATCAAGATGCAGTTTTGCGTATGCATATATGCTTTATTAACTGGTGATTCATGAATTGTTTTGTGGAACTGTTTATGTAAAATGGAATTACTTATGCAACTGGTTTGTGTTACAAACGGAACTGTTTAAACAGAAGTTTGGGTTTTCTAACTAGGCTTGAGATTTTGCTTAAATTATAAAGAAAAGGGGGAGAGTTAATATTCCTTAGTCTAATTTCAAAAGTTGTTTGAGTGGATTAATGTCATGTTTTTGTTAGTAAGAAATGCAAATGGGGTATATTAAGAGACTACTTTTAAAGTGTAAAGAGTTTTATTAAGAAACTGCTTTTGGATGTTTTGCTAAGTTTTCAAAGTGTTAATGGTTAGATTGAGAAAATTGCTTTTCAATATGGGTTTGTAGGAATTGTATGAGTTTGGGTTCTTCTAACTAGGTTTTAGATTTTGTTTAAAAAATTATAAAGAAAAGGAGGAGTTATGAGGTTGAATTATGTTTGCAGAAATTATATTTACCCTATTGATATTAATGCACCCTGGTTTTGTGGAGTTAAGGAAATATTTAAGTTTGATGTGAATACATCGAAGTTTTTCCTATGTTCTGTTAGCAAGAAAATTCAAATGATTGAGTTAAAGTTGTAAGACGGAGAAAATTGTTAACTATATATAGCACCATATATGCTAATTCAAATGGTTCTGTTAAGAGTTTGCTTTGAGTTGTAAGACAGAGAATTGTGGCTATGTATAGCAATGTTTATGTTAACCTGTTAATGGTAATGATGAAGCTAAGGGATTCTTTAAGTTTGTAGTAGCCTTAAGAGTTTTTGACTTAGAAAGGGCTTGAGGCAGCTAAGACTGCTGTAGTCACCTTGGACCTAATTCAAAAGAGAAATGCCATCTATATCCTCTACTCCCATACTGGGAGGTGTAACAGCTATGGAGATTGCTGTAAGCCATTATTAGTTATTTTTTTATATATTAAGAAAGGGGGACCTGTGGGAGCCCGTTCTCGGGTTCCTCGTGGCTTTACCCAGCAGGTCCTCATAGAGGATGATTAGACCACGGGCCTAAGTGCAGGTGTCTGAGATGGTCTGCACTTGGCTGTGCTGGGGGAGGAGGTCTTTTGCTCCACCCCTTGGCGTCTCTATAAAAACCCTGGGGCAGAGGCAGTCGGGGCCCGTTGGAATAGGTTCCAGGCCCTCTCGAGGCTATCCTTTATTTTCTATCTGTTTATCTCCGCGATGTTCTCCGCAATAAATCCTTCTATCTAATATTTCCTGCTGCTCGCACTCAAGAAAACTCTGGGGAACTGTGGGGGTGGTTGGGTAAACGCCCCACACCTGGGTTTTGTTGTTGTTGTTGTTTTTAACCTCTCAATCCAATTAGTGCTGCCTGATATAATAACTTTGTTTGGCCAGCCTTGTGCAAGTCATGCACAAGCACCTATAGCTGTAGTGAGTTCATGAGCACAACAGCCATGTAACATCCAGAAGAACACGTTTCACAGGACACACTCTTTCCTGTCCTCCAGCTCTTTCATTCTTTCTGTCACTACTTTTGCACTGTTCCCAGATCCTTGGTGACCCACTTAGACATCCCACTTAGGGCCAAGCACACAATATTCACTTAGCATTTTGACTATGGGTCTCTACATTAACTGCTGCCCACAGCAGAGAGAAGCTTCTCTGGACAAGGTTGAGAGAAACATTATTCAATGGGTATAACCATAAGTATTCAGAAGGCAGTTTAACAATAAACCCATTTTTCAAAATAGCAATAAGTCTTTCCCTCAGGGCCATAGCCTCCTGAGCCATAAGCTGTAGACTGCATTTACAGGTGTGAATTTCCTCCTGTGAAATTCAAATCTAATGAGAAATTCTTCAAATCTCATCAGGAGGGAGATGGCTACCCTATAATCTCCATGTCATTATTGCATCTCTAGGCATGTCTCACCTATCAGGTCAGTTTTGCAGCATCCAGGGTCAACATCAGATAATATCATTGATGACAGTCTCCCCCAGTGTCCTCATAGCACCTCCTAGTATTATGACAGTTACCCAGCATGAAAGAAGATTCAAATCTGTTCTAACTTGGAGTCTCTAAGTCCTGTAACAAATGTTGTGTCTTCAGCAATAGGGTCTTAACTGTAGTTCTGGTAGATCACCAAGAGCAACAGCAACAGGCTTTGCTGCTTTTGTAGTCTCTGCATCCTCCCTGACCAGTAATGCCTAGGAAGGTACTCCATGCTTGCCACTGGGATTTCTCTTTAATAATTCATGTCTTCTGAGGAAAGCACCATGCACTCATTATACAATAGTCTATATTTATTTGTTATGATTAGCTTACAAAGTGGTGTGTGTCCATAGGATGTTTCATACACTGTTAGTTTTGGTTTACTATCCCACCCACTCCTCTCCCCTATCACACAATCCCTATCCTCACTTCGACCTTGAGCCACATAAACCTCACTTAAACATTTTCACATCAAAATGGTTCTACTCTGTCTCCACCCCTTAAGGTTTGTTACCCTACCCCTCTATTGGGCTTATTATAATTTCCTTATCTCTAGAGAGTCTCCAAATAAGTCTCACATGATCCTACCTCTATATGAAAAGCTACAGGCAATTAATAGCTGCTGGAGAGGGAGAATCAGAATTCTCCAGAGATGAGTCCCTCATAGGTTATCCAATCCCAAGTGGTCAACATTAAATATATAACAGCAACACTACATAGACTCAACACACTGTGTGCATGCATGTATGTATGAATGTATGTATGTATGCATGGATGGATGGATGGATGGATTATGTGTGGATGTAACAATCACTAAAGAATAAAAGATAAATTTGGAAGGGAAGGAGGTGACACAGGAGGAGTTGGAGGGGAAAAGACTAAGAAAGATGGAAATGATGTAAATATGGTATGGACTAGGAAATTCTCAAATTTTAAATTAAAAACCTTTAAAAGAGCAAATTAAACATACAAATCTAAATATATGGATCATATACATAACATATGACCATTTGTTATACGATCCACATACACAGAGAAATGTGACATTTGTCTCTCTGGGCATGGTTACTTCACTAAGTAGGATATTTTTCATTTCTATCAATTTTCTGTGGATTTTTCATTGGACTTTTCTTCTGTTCATGTGCATATGTGTGGTATGTATACATGTATGTATGCATCTTTGCATGTGTTGGATAACACATATGTAGGAGTTCACACTGTGTGTGCTTGTGAGTACCCTAAATTAATATCTAGATTCTTCTTCAGTTGCTTTTCCATTATTCCTTGAGGCAGAGGTTCTCATTCATTCCCAGAGCTTGTCAGTGGAGCAAGTCTAGCTAGCTACCTTGCTCTGTGGATCCCTTGACTTAACTTTCTGAGCCTGGAATAACAAGGGCCCAATGCAAATGCAGCATGTACAGGGGATCTTGGGATCCAAATTCTAGTCCACATGCTTTTTTTGTCAAACTCATTAACTTGCTACCCCAGATGCTTTTAAGTGTGACAAAACCGAAAAAGACTTAGATGTGTGCATAGTAACAGATATATCCCAGATGAGAGGTCTTGGAGAGCACAGCCTAGGAAGAGCTGAGCTCTCCCTTGGCACCTTAAAAGCAAACATGGCCTGAGCCAGGCAGACCTTGGACACATTCATGAGTGATCAACCTACTATACTCAGGAGATGTTATATGTTGTCCTACAGAAGACAGTGAAAGCAGATCTATATACCCTGATTTCAGAGGCAAGTTGGCCCCTGAAGCCAATCTCTCAAGGGCTAATTGTGTGAACTGATGCTACACTCTGTGCTCTCACCAAATTTTCTTCAGCACCTTGACCAAGACAGTACAAGCAGTTGCCTTGTACTTTAGGTAACCTGAGGTGCTGAGGCATGAACTTGAATTCTGGTCCATGGGGCATCCTCCTGCCTGTCTTGAGTTCCCTCCAAAGAAGATATTGAGAGGATATTTGTGTTCAGGTCCAAACTGGGGAGAAGACTTCTCAGATGCACTGGTTGGAGGAAGGGGGAGTAGGGCAGGAGGGAAGAAGTCAGCAAAGTGTGCTGTAAGAATGATGGAGCAGGTTACATCAAGAGCAAGTGTGTTAGTGTGTTTTCCATAGTCAGGACAGAAAACAGAGACTGGGTAACTTTTGTTGTTTTGTTGTTTGTTTGTATGGTTGATTGATTGATTGATTGACTGACTGACTGATTGTAGGCCAGGATATTTCCCAACTCACCATATGGAAAAGCAGTCCCTGGGCTCCTGATTTTCCTGCCTTCTGTCTTCTGAGTGATGAGTTACAGGACTACACTGCAGTATTCAGTGTTTGTTTGTTTGTTTGTTTGGTTGGTTGGTTGGTTATTTGTTTATTTGTTTTTAGAACTTGTATATTTAACTATACTTCTAGAGTCTAGAACTCCAAGAGTAGAGACTATGACTTATTTGCTTAAGAAAAAAAGTATACAGGCAAGCAGGTGACTGCAGGAGAGATAGGGAACCCCTTCCCACAACAGCTTGCCCAATCCTAGAAGAAAAATATTGGTCACTTATTAAGGGGCCTTCTCCCATGACTCCAAACACTCACAATAGACCCTTGCTCCCATACTTTTACACTGGCAACTGAATTTCAATATTGCTTTCAACATGATTTTCAGTCAGGACTAAAGACATCCACACAGTAGTCATAATCAAGGATTGTTGTTACCAAAATCTAGAAGGCAGTACAAAACATGCCTGGGGTTTCCAGTCCTGGGGACAGGGGACAAATTCCATTCCTTGAAACATAAACTATAAGGCATCTCAAAACCATCCCTTCAGACCCACAATCTCAGGACTTACAAATGATATAGTTAGGACTGCAATGGTGGGAGCCAATGTGATCTGTCAGGAGCAGACATTGGCTCCATTGTCTATAATCTCCCCAGTACTCCATGGCCTCCTACAGGGAAAAACCACAGCCCCTAAATTACAGACAAGAAAGTCAAAGCTCAGTGGAACTACTGCATCATCCCATTGACTGAATGAGGATAGTTGTGTCTGTGAACTCACCCTTTATTCTCATACCCAAGAGTGGGTCTAGCAGAGAGTAAAACATAATAAATATCTGAAGAGTGAATAAACATCATATAGCATTATTATTATTATTATTATTATTATTATTATTATTATTAATTATCCGTCAAGTGAAGACTTGGACTAAATTCTTCTAGTTGAAAGCTCACAATCTTTGCACTGTACCACTCAGAATATCCCAGTGCCCACAGCCAGTTGGTTGTACAGCTTAGACAGATGTCTAAATTCATCCAGTTGTTAATAATGGAAGGAAGAAAGGAAGGAAAGAATGAAAGAAAGAACAAACAACTTTACTATGTACACTTATGCTCCATCATTCTTTCCTAATTTATGATTCATTTCAGAAATACATCAGAATGAAGAGAGAGAGAATCTTTACCACACAGAGTCCTGGAAAACAGAGGATTTGCTCCAAAATTTTACACAACTATTACTTTTACAAAAATCTTTTCCAAGAGGCTGGGAGACCAGAAAAAGCTGGCATAAATGTAGAAGGGAGCAGAGAGGACTTCTGATTGAGATCCAAGACTTATTTAAGCCAAACCTGGATACCCAGGAAGAGCCTCAACTAGTCATATTAGAGGGGGCTGCTGGGATTGGGAAGTCAACACTGGCCAGGCAGGTGAGGAGAGCATGGGAGGAAGGCCAGCTCTACAGGAATCGCTTCCAGCATGTCTTCTACTTCAGCTGCAGAGAGCTGGACCAGTGCAAACAGCTGAGTCTGGCTGAGCTCATAGCAAAAGACCAGACTGTGCCTGTAGCTCCCATTAGGAAGATTCTGTCTCAGCCCAAGAAGCTGCTCTTCATCCTGGATGGTATAGATGAGCCAGCATGGGTCTTGGGAGAGAAAAATCCCAACTTCTGTGTGCACTGGAGCCAGCCACAGCCTGTGGACACACTGCTGGGCAGTTTGCTGAGGAAATCCATCCTGCCTGGGGCTTCCTTGCTGCTCACAGCTAGGACTACATATCGACAGAAGTTCATCCCTTTCTTGAGGCAGCCATGTTGGGTGGAAGTCCTGGGCTTCTCCAAGTCTGGACGGAAGAAATATATCTACAAATATTTCACAGAGAAAAGAGAAGCAATTAAAGCTTTTAGCTTGGTTAAATCAAACCCAGTGCTCTCGACACTATGTGTGGTACCCTGGGTATCCTGGCTGGTCTGCACTTACCTGAAGCAGCAGATGCAACAGAGAGGAAACCTCTCACTGACCTCACAGACCACCACAGACCTCTGCCTGAAATACCTTTCCCAAATTCATCCAGGTCATGCCCTGGGGACCCAGCTGCAAAGGCTCTGCTCACTGGCTGCAGAGGGGATCTGGAGAAGAAGGACATTGTTTAGTGAATTCGATCTCTACATGCAAGGGTTATCTGAGTCTGTCGCTGCCCATTTCGTGAAGATGGGTGTCCTTCAAAAGCAGCCCAGCTCTATGAGTTACAGCTTTGCCCACTTGTATCTCCAGGAGTTCTTTGCAGCGATGTTCTGCATCTTGGAGATTAATGTGCAGAGTCATAGTTATATGTATGTCTACAGAATTGTGAAATTACTGAAGGAAGTCTATGGAAGGCGAAATCTGTTTGAGGCACCCTTTGTGCACTTCCTATTTGGTCTTTTAAATGAAAAGGGAATGAGAGAGATGGAGAAGATCTTTGCCTGCAGGTTGCCTTGGGAGACAAAGTTGTACCTGCAACAGTATATCCTAGAGGAAATCCAATGGCATCAACCATATTCTCTGGGTTTATTCCATTGTCTGTATGAGATTCAGGATGAACATTTCCTGACAGTTGTTATGCACAATTATCAAGGAACAAGGGTATACTCCCCAGTGGATATGGTACACCCAGTTTTCCTGACAAACACGAAGTACCTTTTGGTCCAGACAGACGTGGCGCTCATGGTGGTCACTTTCTGCATTAAGTTCTGCAGCCATGTGAAAAGGCTTCAGCTGAATGGGAGTGGACAGCAGGGACAAATGCCGATGGCCCCCAGGATGCTTCTGTGAGTATCTAGATAGAGCCCTCCCTCCAGCTTCCCTGTGGATCCCATGAGCACACATGTTCTGAGCATCAGCAGCACTCTTAGCTGAATCTAGTGCAGTAGGATACAGGTCACGGAGACATCGAACTGCTGAATCTGACCACCTTTCTCTATTTGCCTCTGTGTGTCTGACTATGCAATGGGTCTATGAGCTTCTATCTCTCCCTATACCTCAATGAGGACTTCCATCATCTTTGATTCAAATCTTCTTCATCTTCCACAATGTTAAAATGGCCCACAGTTACTGATCCTCTCTCTTACCACGCTTTCTTTCTGAGGGACTGCTAATTCAGCTCCTACAGACATCATCCCCTATCCTCACAACAGTGACCTTACCTCCAAGGTCTTCCCACCATCACCTCAGAAGGCAATGTGTTAGAGTCCCTATATTTTCTCTGCCCAAATGACTTCCTTGTATGTGTCATTGAAAGCAACATGGGCCTGGCACTCAGCCTGAAGACTTCCAAATTTCCCACCAATCCCAGCAGCAAGGTAGAACTCCCCTTCCAGGGTGACCTGCCACTGTTCAGAAGTGGTGACTCAGTATGTGTCTCTATGCTATCTAGATGATTTGTTAAGCACTGATTTTATACCAGGCCCTACCAATTAATAACAAGAGAGAAATAAAGTTGCTGTCTAAGGATTTCTAACCTGTGAGAGAAGAAAGCCAACTATTCTAATTACATAGGGCGTGACTCTTCCAGTAACCAGGAACAGACCAGTTATCTTAAGTTGAGGACTTTGACATCAATCTAAACAACATAGCAAGAGCCCATGTGAAAAGTAAATAACTTGAAATTAGTGGAACAAAGCTTAGAGAACAGGAAGAAGATGAGGAGAGGAGGGAAAATGATTCAAAGAGAACAAATGTAATTAAACTGTGTTACAGACATGTAGGAAGTTGTCGCAATGACTCTCATTTTATATTAATAGGTGGACCAATAAAAACATGTTTCCTGTAAAAGAGTGAGAATTTATCAATTATAAAAAAGAACAAAAATGAATGTCCTTCAGAATTCCATATCTCAGAGAGTACAGCATTAAGAATTGGGGTCGCTGAGCTTGATAGAGCACTCCTGTCATTCCAAACTCAGAAAGCTGACACAAAAAGGCCAGAAGTCCCAGTCTAACCTGGGCTACATAGTGTGATGCTGTCTCAAAATATCCCTGACTTGGGATGTTACTCATTTGGTAGCGAGATTGCCTAGTGTATTGGTTAATTTTCTGTTGCTGTGATAAAACACCATGGCTAAAACAACTTATAGAAGAGTTTATTTGGACTTTATGGTTCTAGAGGGATCAGGGTCCACCATGACAGAGGGAAAGGATGTGACTGGAGCAGCAGCTGAGAGCTCATTCCTAAACCACAAGCAGGAAGCAAAAAGAGTGTACTAGGAATGGCAGAAGGCTTTGACATCTTCATTCTGCCCCCAGTGGCATATTTCCTCCCACAAAGCCACACCTCCTAAGCCTCCCCAAAGAGTACCACCAATTGAGGACCAAGCATTCAAATGACATCTCATTCAAAACACCACACCTAATAGCCCAAAACCCTAGGTTTGATCCATAGCATTAAAGAAAAAAAATTGTGACATTCAGTTTAATCTTTTCTGTACATATTTTTCTGTGGGATTATTGAGACAAAATCTCTGTTATCTTACATTCACATTTATTTTCTTAATGAATTAAGGCTGTCTTCTCTCCTTGCTAAAGGTCTAGTACAATACCATTCTGAATAGCCTTATGATATTGCCTAGGGAGAATACCTTAGTGAATTAGATCATTTTTCTGCTCTTGGCCAGTCTGTGATTGTAAACAAGTGAGCCTTGAAGGGCCTTGATACAGACGCTGCAAGCAGAAGTGGTCTGCTGTGGAGCTTTAGAAGAATTCTCAGTGTTTACAGAGACAGAGACCAGTTGCAGCAAGAGAAACAAGGAACACCAGCCTGCTTGCAAAGGACAGTGGCCTTAGGAGCTGGGGACAACCCCAGGGGAAAGGGAGAGGCTTCTGCTGCTAGTGAGAAAGAAAAGTTGAAGTGAAAAGTCAGACAAGGCAGGGAGATCATCAAGGAGCACATTGCACACTAGAAAAACAGAGGTACAGGCTGGCCAAAGTCAGGGAATACACAATGGCAAAGGTGAGTGTCTTAGGATTTCTATTGCTGTAGAGACATCATGACCACAGCAACTGTTCTTGAGAAAACATTTGATTGTGGTGGCTCACTTACAGTTCAGAAATTCAGTCCATTATCATCATGGCAAGACATGGCTACATGTTGATATGCAGGCAACTGGAAGAACTGTGTCATTGGGCATGGCTTGAGTATATATGAGACCTCAAAGCCTGCCTCCACAGTGACATGCTTCCTCTAGTAAGACCACACCTACTTTATAAACCCACTCCTCCTAAAATTGCTCCTCCCTTTTGGGGTCATTTTCTTTCAAAATACCACAGGGGGCAACACCTGTGTGTGTGTGGCTCATGGTGGTGCCTCTTGTTTTTTGAATAGCACATTCTGAAGTGCCACTTTCGATCAGTGTAAATAGTAAACATGCATCAACACTACCATCCTTTGTGGGCTTGAGAGAGTGTTTCCACTGTTAAAAGAACCTGATACTCTTTCAGGGGATGTGGGTTCATTCCCAGCACCACATCAGATGCCTGACAACCACCTTGCTCACAACCACCTTTATTTATAGTCCGAGAGGATCCAATGCCCTGCTTCAAGCCTCAGCTAGTTTCTGCATGCATAGCATAGACAAGCAGGCATACAAACATACACTGTGTTAGTTAGGACTTTATTGCTGTAAAGAAACACCACGACCATGGCAATTCTTATAAGAAAAATATATAATTGAGATGGCTTGCTCACAGTTTCAGAAGTTCAGTACATTATCTTCGTGGTGGGGAGCATGGCAGTATGAAGGCAGACACGGTGCTGGCTACATCTTGATATGCAGGCCATGGGAAATCGACTGGCACTCTCAGTGGTATCCTGAGCAAAGGAGACCTTAAAGCCTGAGAGTGGCACACGTCCTCCAACTAGGCCTCACTCACTTCAATAAAATGACACTTCCTAATAGTGCCACTCCTTATGAGATTCTGGGGGCCAATTACATTCAAACTACCACATATACATAAAGTAAAAAATAAATAAAGCTTTTTTAAAACACTATCATTCAAAGTTTAGAATTTGGTTTACTTAACATTCTTTGGTCTTGTAAAACTAAAAGAAAACATCCTATACTTTTGTTTCAGCCAAAGTTGGCCATCTCTAATCTATGTTTTCACACTTGTCATTTTATTTTGAGTTTATTATGTTGTTTTGTTTACAATGTTAGGGATCATATGTTGCACACACCAGACACATAGCAACTGCCAGCCCCTTGTGGTTTGTAGCTTAGGCTGGTTTAAAATTCACATTCTCCTGCCTTTGTATGCTTGGTTTCTGGCATTAAAGGAATGCCTTACCACCCATGGTGGCATTCTCTCTCTCTCTCTCTCTCTCTCTCTCTCTCTCTCTCTCTCTCTCTCTCTCTCTCTCTCTCTTCCTGTCTCTCTGTGTGTATATCTCTGTCTCTCCCCATATGTCTCTCTCTGTCTGTCAATTTCTCTCTCAGTCTATCACACTCTGTCTCTCTCCATGCATCTCTGTCTTTCCCTGTCTCTATATCTATCTATCTGTATGTCTATCATCCATCTATCTATATTTCCTCTACCCCTTCTCTTGGAAAGATATGAGGATATGTGAACCAACACAAATGTAATGTTCACTGACCGTGCTAAACATCCCATCATAGATTCTCTCTCAACCACCTCTCCTAAGCTCTCTTCCCATCTCCCCTTTCCAGTTTTCTTTTATGAGACTCTAGAATTCTGTTCTGAAGGAAAGCAGTTTATTAACATCAAAAGGAGGAAGGCTGTCTGAATTACCAAGGTCCTCCATTGTACCAGGGCCTGTGCAGGGCACTGAGATTAAAAAGAAAAGATGCCAGCCACCTGTTCATACCCTGTGGGACACCTAGACTAGTCAGAAACAGACACACAAAATAAACACACAGCATGCTATGATAAGGATGTAGATGAGGAACCACCCAGAGGAGAGGATCCAGATGTTGGAGCAAAGGAGCATCTAGAAGCTAGTGAATCCTGGAAACAGCATATTGAGACCTGGTACTCAGGGTAACAGAAACCTAATCTGCTGTGTGAGGCTGTGTACCCCAGACCATGCACATGCAATTCACATCCCTCATAACCCACCCACCCCCTCTCGTTCTCGCTCTTGCTCCCTCTCCCACAGGTTCCGGTGGACCCCAATCACTAATGCCAGTTGGCAGATTCTCTTCTCCACTCTTGAGTTCACAGGAAGCCTGGAGGAGCTGGATCTAAGTGGAAATCCACTGAGTTACTCCGCAGTACAAAGTCTTTGTAGGACCCTGAGATGCCCTGGATGTCACCTTAGGACATTGTGGTGAGTCTGGCCTGGGTTATTCCCTGAAGCTGGGATGGATGGCAGGAAAGCAAAGGCAAAAGCAGCATCTAGGGTAAGGTTTAGTATTTATCAGATGTTCACCAAACTCTTGACTGTACTAGTGACAGATTCCAGACTTGATATAACCAAAAAAATGGGATTCTGTTAGTGATCATGAAAAACTGACCTTCAACAAGGAGCCACACTAGCTAATGATAACACCAGGCTCATGAAAGCTTCACTGGAGCAAACTTCCTGAGAAAGGGGCTAGGAGAACTGGAGAACACAGAGGAAGAGGCTAAATGAAGCAGGAAAGGAGAAAGCTCCAGGCCAAGGGAATGGCGTCTTCCTATTTCCTCCTGCTCTCTGCCCTTGTAACCAGCCTTCTACTCTGTTTGTATGGACTCCATCATTACTAAGATTTCACATAACAAGTGAAATCATGCCCTATTCTATGGCTGGTGAATTTCACTTCAGATGGCTCTTGAAATATACCAGGGAGCTGTCCTGGGCTTCATGGAGCTCCACCATGGCTAGTCACAGCAGAGCAGTGGTCTACTGCTCCTGCAGCTCAGTAGTGGGAAGCGTGGAATTATCCACTGAGAATAAGAGGGCACTCCAGAGAGCTAAGCATTGCTAACTCAGTAAACTAAGACTCACAAAGGGAGACTGAACCTGGTTCCCAAGAGCAGTGAGCCCTGGAGAAGCTGATGGTAAGCATCTTCCAAGCAGGCTTGTCAACTGTGGTCTCACATCCAACTACTGTCTGGCCCTGGCTTCAGTGCTCAGGGCAGGCTCAAGCCTGGCTGAGCTAGACCTACAGCTGAATGACCTGGGAGACCATGGTGTGAGGCTGCTATGTGAGGGGCTCAGGAGTCCTGCCTGCAAACTCAGAATCCTGTGGTAAGTAATAACCCGAGATTCCCTCTGGGCAGGAGGCAAGGGAAGGGTCACAGATGTGTTACTAGATGACAAGACAAAGAAAAGAAAAGAGACAGATAATGCACAGTCAACCTGGCTCCTGACCAGCTGTGCCACCAATAACCTGTGACTTGAGCAAGTTGCTTTCTTCTCTAAAACTCATTTTCCCTATCTGTCAAATGGAATGTCATACCCACCTCCTGAATTGTAATGACATAGAATGTACATACGTAAATACAAAGATAATACCAGATAGGTAGCTGGGCACAGTGCAATCATATGTATTAGTAAGGCTATTATCCTAACAGACTCTCAGGTTTGCCTTACTCCAAGACAGCACTTCAATCATTTATTCATTCATGAATCCATCCATGCATGCATTCATATCAGGACCCCTGTGTACCAAGCACTGGTCCAGACCCTAGGGATACAATCACAAACACGCATGGCTCTGTCCTCCTAAAGCTGTGTGGAAAGAGAGAGTCATAGATCCCCTGTGAGCCTGTGATTTGTTATTGACAAGCTCTGTTAAATGCTGTTGACTCTACAGCATTGTAAGAATGTAATGCTCTGAGAGGGCCTGCTTTATTGAATTGCTCAGAAGGGCTTCTTCTAGGCCTGATAGAGAAATAGGCCTTGGTTGGGCCAACCTGGAGACAGTAGCCCCGGCAAAGGCAGAGTTGGGGAAAGCTCTAGAACAGAAAGTGGCTGGAGCCCTGGAGGGCCATGGGGTTTCACTACAAGAGCTTATGGTGGTCCTCTGTCCAGAATTCCTATGGGGATATGGCCATGACCTCCAGCCACTGGGAATGTTGATAGCTACCATGCTGCATGCTGCCCTTTAGCAATAGGAGTACCCTCATCTATGGACATGTTTCCTTCCGGGAACAGTCTGTTTCTAATGACTGACCTGTTGGGGAGAGGTATAAAGGGCCACCCCCTCATTTCAGCGCTGTAAAGATCCAAAGGTCCTCATCCTTGTATTCTTTCTGCACACTGACCAAGCCCCACTGAGAATGTGTCATGGACACACCTCCCTCCTCTCAGCCTGCTGCTCTCCATCCTTTGTCCTGGTTTTGATTGAGGAATAAGCCTTAATAAGGCTCCTCACTAGCTCCATTTACAGACAACAAAGTCCAGGATCCTGGACCCTGAGGCCTCATGATCCTGTGGTGGATCCCAGAAGAAACAGCCCCCTCTTGTGCTTGCAGGCTGGACCAGGCCCCTCTCAGTGATGAGGTGATGATGGAGCTCAGGGCCCTGGTGACAGAGAATCCACAGATGCTCATCTCCAGCACATGGTAAGGGGTAGACACAGAACTCTCTCTGGTCAACCTAGGCTGTATGTGGCTGCTCCAAAGCTGATAGGTAGGAGAGGGGTCCTGAGGTGATAGGAAAGACAGATCCAGGAAGAAACCAGGAAACTACAGCAACCAAAGTGAGGAAGTTTTGTTAGGAAGTTGCATTATTTTTATTTAGCAAAAATATAATCATATAACATGACTACATAAGTTCTTCCATCAGAAAAAAAAGAGTATATGAAAGGTGAGTTAGTAGTAAGCTCTCTGGGCACAGCACGTATGACAATGGTAGCCATCGTTAAACTCAAGCCACTGAACAGTGAAAGCAGAAACCACATTTTAAAAAGATACAGACAATCTCTTAGAGAACCAAAACCACTATTGTCCTAGCCCCAATACTGCCACTACACACACATACCACAGGAGTATATGCACAACACACACACACACACACACACACACACACACACACACACACACACCTGTGGTATATAAAGCCTCAGGGCAGAAGAGTCACTTTATACCCCCAGAGCCTGTGCTGAAGCTGGATGTATCTCCCAGTTTAGTTATTTCAGCTCATGGCCGTGAATTCCACCTTTCCTCAAGTTCCTAGCTGCCATGTAACAGGCGAAAGGGAGAGTTCTATAGACATAAGACAGTCATCCATCCATTGAACAAACATTGGTGCAAGACCCACTGTACTTTATACACTGTTTTGGGATCTGAGGGCACATAGGAGAACAAGGCAGATATGGCCCAACATTCATTATCTCAGTCCAGCAGGGAGAGGACACTTGTTTCCCCATAGTCCATGGAACTATACCTGGAAAACCTATGAGTGCAGTGTTGGTCTGCCTGACCTCATCCTAAGCTAAAGTGAGCTAAGGTGTTTTCTAAAAGATGAGAAATGTGGGGTTGATCCAAGCGGAAAATTCTAGGCACAGGCAGAGGATAAGGAAGCAGAGGGAGGAGCTTGATTGGGGAACAGGAAACCGTCTGTGAGACCATCTGCTCTGCCTCACCATTATCTGGGAGCTCCACAGAAATGCAGATTCTCAGGCCCTACTCCATCCCTGATGACTTAGAATCTTAGGTGGGGCAGCTTTCTTCAGTGAGCTTTCTGATTTAGCAGGCTGTCCAGGTGACATTTTAACACAGTGATTTGAGAGCCACTGGTCTAGAGGTCAGTGAGCAGGAAAGGGTGACATAGGAGGACCTGGAGAGGGACAGGGGCCACAGCAAGAACTATGAACCATGCTAAAAAATCATATGTTTTCCCCAGAGGAAATGAGAGGCATTCCAGTGCCTAGGCCATGAAGGGGCATCGCCACCCACTTTTTATGGTCATCTACTACGTAGAATATGTGCAAGAAGGGAGCAGATCAGAAGCAGAGATGCCTGCCAGAGGATGCTGCAGTGGTTCAGAACAATGCTCACTCCATCCTTGGACAAGAATGGAGTGTGTGGAGGGAAAGAGTAGAGAACAGAAAGGAGAGAGATTTGAGGGGTACTGTCTAGGTGATTGGCATTCAGGGTGAAAGATTATTAGTCTGTTTTGTGCAGCTATAACACAATGTCTGACACTGGGCATTTAACATGAAGAAATGAGATTATTTCTTGCAGTTCTGGATACAGGGAAGGGCAAAGGCATGGACCCTAGATCTAGGGAAAACCTTCCTGTTCCATCTGACTGCACAACTGGGAGGGCTGAGAGTGAGAGGCTGAGCTGGCTTTTGTGACAAATTCTGTCAGGCCACCAGAAGCTATTCCTGTGATGATGACATTAACCCCTTCAAGAAAGCAGAGATGTCATGATCTTATTGGGTCTTATCCTTCATCCTATCAGCACTGTGGCATTGGGGATTGACTTTCTAATGAGTAAACATGGGGAACACATTCAAATTAAACAAGGGAGGGGTTGAGATGATCTCTGTATAGGAAGCATGGATACCACGGAGGATGGGGGCCTTCATACAGTTCTGGCCCAGAGAAGAAGCACAGGACTGAGTTTGAATTCAGATGAGTTAGATTTAATGTGGGGATATTGTATACACCACCCTGGTTTCCTCAGTTTCTTCTGACGTCTGAGGGAAAGAACATATCTGTGTGTAGGAAGCCACATGTGATGGTCCCTAATAAGAACCCGGATGGAGAAGAAATGGTTGATAGCCTGACCTCATTCAAGCATCAGAGACTACAGTCAGGTATGTGATGGTTTCAGACCCAGAGTATCATGATTGGCAGATTAAGGGGCATCTACAGGAGGAAGCCATCATTTCTTTCTTTTTTTAATTAATTTTTTTAGAATTTAATACACAAGTACTATATTTACATCACTTTTAGCCCTCAGGCCATAGTCGGCCTACTCAAAATACTCCTGTGTCCCACCAGCAAACTCTCTCTAAAATTTATGACCAGCATTTAAATATTATTGTTAAATATTTGTGTATTTACATATGTATACATACACACACACACACACACATATATATATATATATATATATATATATATATATATATATATATATATAAAATCTGATAAGTCCACTTAGTATTGGTTGTATATATGTTTCAGGTTGCCTGCTTGTGACTGGATAACCTATTAGTAAACTCTTCCTGGGGGCAAAGACTGATTTTATTCCTAATTCTACCAGCTATGAATTGCCTATAACTCTTCATTTAGGAGTGGGACATTACCAAATTTCCCCTATCCACATTAGCATGTCAATTAGTGTTGCCATTGTGCAGATCTTGTTGAGGCAGAGATATTGTTGAGATTTCATTGGTGCAACATCCCTGTCATATACAGAAAACATTATGTAGAACAGATATCCTGGGAGTGGTCATCATTTCTATCCCTCTATCTCTGACACTGAACACGACAGACTCTGTAGTCTGAATACTACAGACTCTCCAATAAGAGCACCACCCCTTGCAAGACATTCCACACCTAGAACCCAGAGGGAATACTGCTTTCTTCTCTCTCTGCCTTGGGGGATACTGATACCACTTTCTCAAGTCTGTGGCTGGTATCCAGCTCTATACCAGGACACTATGTCTCATTCTGAGCTGCTTTGGCCTAGGACTCACCTCCCTATCACTTGCTCATCTATATTGTGAGTTACATTCTTTTCTTTTTCAACATACCCACTTGAGACATGCTAGGAAAATCAATACTTAATAGGACCAGTAAGAAAGAAAACACAACATCTAGATTGGGAACAGGTATTGTGGTTGAATGGTTGGTCAAAAATCATGGTAGAAAGGCAATAAAACAAATATATATATGAAAAGCACGAAGGTAGCCTGATGAAGAGTGATGAAAACTGAAGGCACACTTCCTGCTAAGACCTAGACTGGAGAACCTGAGTTCAGCCATGGTCTGTCCATTTCTGGGGAAAGCTGTGGAGATGAGTCTGAACAACACAGAGTGACCAGTGTCTGACCTCTTCTAGAGGAATGGTACTCAAAACATGCACCACTAAAGACTTTCCATCCATCTTCTCCTGCCTCTCCAGAACACAAGCACATGGAACCACTGGGGACTGAAGATGACTTCTGGGGCCCTACAGGACCTGTGGCTACAGAGGTGGTTGACAAAGAGAGGAACCTGTACCGGTAAGTGAGCTCTGCCTAGAAAACGTGACTTTCCCCAGCACACTGTCCACACTTCTCACCTGGTCTCTACTGTGTCTTCTGCTGCCCTCACTATTGCAGGGGCAAGGACAGGACAGGAATATGACATTTGGGCTGTTATAAAAATAGAGAGTTGTTTAATAAAAAAATTTTTAGACATTTACAAAACTGGAAAGCACAAGAGCTTCCCTGTCCAATTACTCAGCTCTAGCAACCATTTTTCCGAGTTTGTTTCAACTACTCACATTCCTTCTTTGTCATCACTGTCACAGTATTGTGAGTCCAGGACATCAGGTGACTTCACACACAAACATTTCACTATGCCTCCCCCATAGCTAAGATAGGACCTCATCTTCCATGACCAGCACACCATTACCACATCAACAGAGCTGAAGGAGGTCCTTCATTCCATCTAAAAAGTCAGTGCTCAACTTGGCTCATTATCTGAAACATGATTTTTCTGCTGGTATAAATAGTATCCCTCCCCTCATTATATTTGGGTCCTCCTGTCTCTTAGATTTCCTTGTAGTTTCTGCACTCCTGCTTCACTAACAACCACTGTGTGCCAAGAACCTACTAGGAGCTGAGAACATGAGGATAAATTCAGCAGCTTTATCCTCCATAGTTCCTTGAGTAATGAATAACTATATCCACAGTCATGGTGTCTTCTATAACCTGTTACCCTCCTCCAACACTGTCACAGTCACTGTCTCAGCTGGAGAAACTGTCACATTCAACTTCCACAGAAACTGACACCTGTCCACCCACCAGTTACCAAACAGGGAGCCTTGAGAAAATCACTGAAGATATTGGTAAAGTCTTTTTCAGGACCAAGGATTTATCACTAATATTAGCAGATGGATTCTTATTTGGGGGAAATATATTCTTTAAGAATGTAGACACTGAAAACTGAAGATGTACTGCAGTGGTAGAGCCCTTTTCTAGTGTGCACAAGGTCCTACTTTGATCCCTAGAACTTAACACGCGAGCGAGTGCACACACACACACACACACACACACACACACACAGAGAGAGAGAGAGAGAGAGAGAGAGAGAGAGAGAGAGAGAGAGAGAGAGAGAGTCTATTACATCACCCTCATCATCATCACAGGCATAGCTAACTGCTCCAGGTGTGTGTTACCTGTAGGTTTGCTCTAGATCACTCAGAACTCACAAGTCTGTAAGATGGTGCTATCATTACCCTGTGTACAGATGAGGAAACAGATTTGAGGGTTAAATGACTTAGTTGGGGATCCACAGACAGACAGCAGAGGAACCAGAACTCAGAGCCATCTGGCTAAAGTCTGCTGTGTCCCCAGCCCTGCACTGGGTCTGCACCCAGCAGAGGAGCAGAGCTGGTGCTCACTGGTGTCTGCCTCTCCCTCTTCTAGAGTTCAGTTCCCTGTGCCTGGTTCCTACCACTGTCCCAACACAGGACTCCGCTTTGTGGTGACAAGGGCCGTGACCATTGAGATTGGATTCTGTTCCTGGAGCCAACACCTGGACAAGACTCCCTTGCAGCACAGTCACATGGTGGCTGGGCCTCTGATTGACATCAAGGCTGAGCAGGGAGCTGTGACTGCTGTGTACCTCCCTCATTTTGTGGATCTCCAAGGTAACCAGGGGAAGCATAAGGAGTAGGGTGGTGGTAATGGGAGGAGTTGACATGTCATATAGGACAGTGTAGGGTGGTGGGTGATGAGGAAAGTCTATGACTTCCTTAGTGAGGCAGAGCAGGTTATGAAGGTGGGCACTAAGATGTTTTATCATCCCTTCTTGTCTGATGTATCTTCTTTGAAGCATGTGTCTCCCAGCTTTATAACTTTATTTCCATTTTACCTAAAGGAGTTGCCTTAGTTTTCCTCAGCAGGAAACAGAATAAACTGAGCAATGTGAAGAGATTGTTGCAAAGTAAGAATAAGGAAACTAACAAGGATCATTTGGTACCTGGGATCTACCAACACTATAAGCCATTACACTGCTGCAGGCAGGGAGAAAATGGTGTCACTAGATTCCATTTGAGAACTGGAGCTAAAGAAGAGGGGTTCCCTAAGAAAGAGGGGGGCTCATAAAGTGTCCGAACCTCAGTCATCACCGAAGATTCCTTCAGAAGATATTTTAATGAATATAAGATCCCCAGCGAAAGATCTCATGAAGAAAGTCATTACTCCAGCTCTCCCCAGGCTGAAGGGGGGACAATTCAGAATTCAAGAGCAGCCTAGACTACACGGCCAGACTACGCTTAAGAAAGGAAAAAGCAACAGCAAGAAGGAATCAAGTGTTCTACAAGCGACTACTGAAACCAACTTCCTCTCCTGCTTCAAGGAGCACAGCAATAGGCCCACCATAGAGACCAGGAGAATGCAGCTCACAGCAGATGAAGATGTGTTTGTTCATGGTCTGAAGGTGATGAGCAGAGGGGCAATCTGACAGCTGAAGAAGTCATGAGATGTAACCCAGAAACAGGGGCTGCTCCAGCCAATAGAAGAACAACTAATAGAAATCAAGTTAAGCATCCTCTAGGTTAAAGATACTCATATGTAATGACAACCCACCAGAAGAAAAAATGAAGATGAAGAAACCAAGCAGGATTTGGTTGAAAAGAACTCACAAAACAAATATAAACAATAGTGACATTCACAAACACATGAGACCTGAGCTCCAGACCCTGACACAGGAGCACTGCTACTGGATGATGCCTTCCTAGTATCTGAGGCCCTCCAGCAGGTCCACACTGAGCTCCTGCTCTTGCCACAAACACTTGCAAGCTTCTTCCCTGTAGGCCACCACCTTTGCTGTTTCTTATTCCCACTCTCAGATCAGACAATTACCCCATTGGAATACAGTAAGTAAGCAACAATACATGTAGCAATGACAATACAGGACCAGGTGGTGGCATATACCTGCAATGCCTGTATTTGGGAGGCTAAGGCAGGAGAATTAGGACTTCTCTCTAAAAATACATAGTAGGTCCCTATCTCAAAAAACCAAAATGAGAAAAGAAATGAAAGAACTTGGTAAGTTGTCTTAAATGCCCCAGTAAACTTCTGGTATTAACAATGAAAATTCAGTATCACATATTCCCCTCAGGTCCTGGGAAGGTCATGACTAGAATTTACCCTAGCAAGAAGGGAAGTTGGACATGTACAGCATCTCCCCAAATTCTGCCAAAACTGGCACAGCACAAAGCATGGATAAGCACCAGGATCTGGTGCTGGGGCTAAAGCTGACTTCAGGAAAGCCGGGAATTCTAGTCCCCAAATAGGCAAAGGGGGCACATTTTAATGCTGTGGTGCTCCCTGTGAAACTATTACCTAGCATCACTGATTGAAATTCCAAACTGTACCACTTCCTGGAGTAGCAAGTCCATTGTCTCATTCTTTGCTGCTTATCAATTCCAAAGCAATCACCCAAGAGAAATAGAAAAGCTCTCTGCTAAACAACACACACTGCAACAGTCTTTGTCACTGTGCAAGTTGGAAGCAAACTCAGTGTTGAGAGGACAGGCCAATGGTGGACGGCAGAGCAGTGCCTCCATTAGCAGGAGTCACATCAAGCTGACAAGTGACATTCATCATTACAATTCTACCCAGTGTCAACTTGACACCAAGCACATCACTTAAATCCTAGCTTGCCACCTCATACCTCCAAAGTTTCAGTTTTGTATGACAATGCAAAGTACAACCCAATTTAAAAGGTCCCTAAAGTCCTTAATAATTCCAGCAGTTTTAAGGCCCATAAAGACCAACTCTCATCTGAGATTCAAGGCAATGTCTTAACAATGAGCTTCTATAAAATAGAAAACAAGTTACATACTTTCAACATACTATGACACAGAACAGACACTGCCATGCTAAAATGGAAGATCCAGGGCATACCAAGGAATGATCAGACCACAGCAAAACAAAATTCCATCAGCGTAAACATCAAATCCTGCAGCTTCATGTCCAGCTATGGAGCTCATGATGTCATTCACAAGGGTCCAAAGGCAGCTCCACCCCTCCAATTACACCACACGAAGCACACATAGCCTCTCTCTCTTGGGCCATCTCTTACTCCTTACCTACATCTTTCTTCAGCAGAGAAATTGTGGTTCTGGCTTCCACAACATCCTCGGCTGTCCATTCCACCTTAGGCTTCATTTCAAAGGTTCATAGAATGGGGTCTCCATTCCTCCTTGCAGCTGGCCTCAGCTGCTATCCAAAACTATACAGAATGACTCAGTGACCCATCAACCTAGCATCTCTCAAGCCTAAAACCTGTAGGGATGACACTGCCAAGTTCTCTTGACAGCTTGAAATATGGCCTACCCCTGCTCTCCTGGACAACAGCTGTATAATATGCTGACCATGGGAGACACTTCCTTAGGCATTTGCCTTTTGGGAACAGGAAACACCAGCTAAACCTTTCTGCCTTTAAATGAATTTGGATTTTCACAAGATGAGGCCTATGAAGAGTGAGATTTTCCCTCAGGACCCCTTTCCTATTGCCACAGCGCAGTGCGGCCTTCCCTTCAGTGATGCTGCTCTCTCACATTTATAGCAGATTTTGTAGAAGCAAGCTGAATGTTCCTTGTTTTGAAATCTCTCCTGTCAAATTAGTTATTTATCTTTAAATTCTCTTCACTCACATTCAGGGCATTTATGAAACTAGATTCTTGGCTACACTGTCGCATGAAGGATCTTTTACAGTTTCCAGTAGAAACCTTGCTACTCTCTCAAAGTGTCATGAACTGTCCTCCATTGTCCCTCTCAGCATTCTTGTCTTCCCTACTTCCACCAGAATGTCCTTACAAACTCTGCTGCCCACATAGTAGGACTTTTCTCATCCTAAGTACCAAACGTCCACATGCTATCCACAAAACACTTCCAGAGGTCTAAGAACCATAAGATGAGTTATATTACAGCAATGAACCAACTCCTGGTATCAATTTTCTATCCAAGTTACATGTCTTGGAGCTCAAATAAAATACTCGACCAAAGAAAAGTTAAGAGAGAAAAGATTTATTTTGCTTCATATTTCAAAGGAACAGTTCATCATGACATGGAAGTCTTAGTGCAGTGCCTGGTAAACGTGTCAAAAGAGAGGACATAAACCACTGAGTGCTTGTGCTCATTTGGCCTTCTCCACTTCACACAGCCCTGGATTCTAGTCCATGGATCCCACAGTGGATGGGTCCTCCCAAATCAATAACCTAATCAAGATAATCTCCTTTTATTATGCCCTGAGGCCTGTATCCAAGGTGATTCTAGATTTTATCAAGTTCACATTTGACATTAACCATTCCATGGATGCATCCAGCTTTGTCTTCAGTGAACAAAGGTAGGTACCCTCAGGTCTCATTCATAACAGCAAATTCCACCCTGCAACAAGCACATTAGTCAACATTGTCAAACCAAAGACACTGAGGCTAGTGATGGCAGCATCTCAGAGAACCTGCTGGGTTCTGACAGTTTCTGACAATGGCCTCTGTGGCTGTATTCTTTATAGCACGAATGGATGAGACCATCAAGAACCTCCACTCCACCAAGAATGCTCACCCAGCAGCTAGACAGGGCAAAAGCCAAGCTGTTCCAGTGAAGGGCAGTTTACATAAGTCACCTCTGGCAGCAGGTCAAACTCACCTCCCTGGCATAGTGAATCAGTATTATGGAAATGTTTCATTGATCTGTTATGTTCTCACTGGTGATTAATTAATAAATCTTAAGATGTTTTAGTTCACAGTTTCATTCTCATAAACATCAAACAATAAGTAAAAGCAAAAAAGACATCATGACCAAAGAACTTATAGAAGAAATATTTCATTGAGACTTAAAGATTCAAAGGGTGAGTCTGTGACCATCATAGCAGGGAGCATGGCAGAATGCAGGCAGCCTTGGCACTGGAGCAGTAGCTGAGAGCTTACATCCTTATTGTCAAGGAGAAAGGAACCTGGAAACAAGAACAAGCTTTGAAACCTCTAAGCCCACCCCAGTGACATATCTCTTCCAACAAGACCACACCTCCTACTCCTTCCCAAACAGTTCCACCAGCTATGGATGCTATTCTCATGCAAACCATCACAGTCATTCTAAATCCTAGGGTGCTATTTTTCCAGCCAAGCATGAGTTAGTGGAAACACTAAATCTATATCTTTGAATCTGTTCTTTCACAGAGGGACAGGTGGACATCTCCTGGTTCATTGTGGCCCACTTTCAAGAACATGGGATGGTCCTAGAAACTCCTGCCAGAGTGGAGCAGCACCACACAATCTTAGAAAACCCAAGCTTCTCCCCAATGGGAATTCTACTGAGAATGATCCCTGCTGTCAGACACTTCATCCCCATCACTTCCATCACATTGATCTACTATCACCTCAATCTGAAGGAAGTCACCCTTCATCTCTACCTAATTCCCAATGACTGCACCATTCGGAAGGTGACACTGATAATCCCATAAGTGGGACCAGGGTGGGTTGATAGAAAGCTTGAGATGCAGCTAGCGAGCCCCTTGGAGAGATTCTCCACTTACAATGGGAATGCAGTCCTGTGAAGAGAACACTGGTATTGATGATTCTGCTTGGCACCCTCCCACCAGAGTCTCCCCCAACTGCCTTTAATGCCCCTTTACCAATCTCTGTACAACCTTCTATGGCCTCTTTTCACCTATCAGAAGGATGGGAATGTTCTATGTCCAACATGTAACCAACTCCCTTCTTCTCTGGCAGGGACCCTGTTCCCACAATGAACATGACAGGAGTCAATAATTCAAGTCTATGTGGAAGAACACAAGACAGAAGGGTGCCCGAGAGGTGTTACCACCCCACCCTACACAAATGTACTGATCAATCATCTCACCTTATTCAGACAATATAGATGCTGTAGCCCAGAAATGTAGCTAAATCGCTCTCTGAAATGTTCCCTAGGCCATTGATGATGAAGAAATGAAATTCCAATATGTTCGAATAAACAAGCCACCCCCCGTAGAGTCTCTTTATATTGGCTCCCGCTACACAGTGTCTGCTTCTAAGAAGCTGGAAATCATCCCAAAGGTGAGCATCCAGGTGTTTGCTACTCTTCAGGGTCAGATGCCAGGCTTAGGAAACTGTGGGGCAGGTTACAAGGCTTTGCATCAAACTGAGATTGGGGAGAAAACACTTGCAATTTAGAATGAGCAACAATACTTCAAAGTTAGGTGGAAAGCAATTTAAGAGATCACGGAGGAATACAGAAGGCCTGGAGAACTGAGGAATTAGAATCAGTATGAAGAATTCATAGAAAGGGGGCAGCCTAACATGAACAGCAAGCCCTGACTTAAGATATGTGAGCAGGACTTTCAGAATGAGCTCTGATTCATTATGGCTTGAATCTTAAATGTCTCCTACACATGTAAATGTGTAAACACTTGACCCCCAGTTTGTGCTAGTATTGGGCAGTTGTAGAAACAAGTACGTGAGGCCTGGCCATCAGAAGCAGGCCACTAGTGGCAGGCCTTGAGTATAGCCATGCCCTGTTCCCCACCCCAGACTTGATGATCCTATGGGATATAACATGCTGTGCCTCAATCTCCTGCACAAAGAATGGAGCCCCAGCTTCCATGTATGAAACTGAACAACATAAACCCCTCCACAAGTTGCTTCCTGTCACTTTTTTTTCAGAGTGATGAGTAAAGAAACAGCATGATGGGAATCCCACCTGGGTCCACAAGCATTTTCCATATCTTCTGTTGCTACATTCTTTCTACGTCCTCTTCTACAATGTTCCAACATTCTGATTAAAGATGTGCATTCAAAGGCTATGGCTTATCTCAGTGCAAAAGATAGCTAGTGTCTAATGTGGTATGCAAGATCAGAAAGTGTGTGGGTGTGTGGAAAGCCCTTGTCCACATGAGTAGAGGCTTCTCACATTCTCTCTCTCTCTCTCTCTCTCTCTCTCTCTCTCTCTCTCTCTCTCTCTCTCTCTCTTTCTCTCTCTCTCTCTCTCTCTCTCCAGGAACTGGAGCTGTGCTACAGGAGCCCTGGGGAATCCCAGCTCTTCTCTGAGATCTATGTTGGTCACATGGGTTCAGGGATTAAGCTCCAAATCAAAGACAAGAAGCATAAGAATCTCATTTGGGAAGCCTTGCTGAAACCAGGTAAAACTAGTTTAGGTCCAGATATCTCAAAGGCTAAAGAAAGGCAATGAGTGGGGAGAGGTGTGTTGTGATTAATTCTTGGTGTCATGAAATAGCCAGAGTAGTTATGTTGCTTTTGTTAGATCCAAAATATGTGGTTAGAGTTAGAGTGAGAGTAAGGAGAAGAGGAGAAGGGGCAGAGGAGAGGTGGAGGGAATGGAGAAGAACCAGGAGAGAAGAGGAGCCGGGAGAAGAGAGAAGGAGGAGACGGAAGAGGAAGGAAGCTTGTGCAAGATATACTCTTCTAGGACAAACCTCCAGTGACCCAATTCCTCCAACTGTGCACTCTTATAGTTTCCAATACCATTCTCAGTACTCATGCAATTATGAGTGCACTAGCGTATGAGTTCATTCATAAAACCGCATGCCTTTAATCCCAGCACTTGGGAGGCAGAGCCAGGCGGATCTCTGAGATTGAGGCCAGCCTGGTCTACAGAACAAGATCCAGGACAGGCTCCAAATCTACACAGAGAAACCTTGTCTCGAAAACAAACAAAAAATCACAGTCCTCATGGCAAATCATGTCTGAATATTGCTGCAGGACTAATCCTTCAACACATGATCATTCATCAGGGAACATACTGCATCTATAAAAACACATATCCCAAGCACCATTTTCTCAGTCCTGTATTCTGATTTCTGCCCCCAGTGTCCTAGAAATGACAGATTTTGAGATGTACAAAGTATCTGGCACCAGTTCACATTTAAATGTGAACAGTTAAAATGAAGGCATTTTTGTTATCATGAGATATTCAATCTTAAATCCATACATAATTTTTAAATACATTTTTTAACAATTGTATATATTCATATAATCCTTTCTAGTAACTCCATCCTAAATACACCTTCTTATCTCCCTCCTATTCTTGCCAGTCTCTCTTCTTTAATACAAATCTCTTTTCCATATTCATAAAGTTTTGCTTTGTGTCTCACAGAGTTTATCTGGGACTATCTGTGTACTTGTGTGTTTTGAACTACTCAGTAGAACCGAGTGAGTTTGCTGTGGGTACAGATGAATTTGTATACATCCCCTTCTCCCACAATCTATTATTTGCCAATATTTCAGCAGTAAGTGGTACTGTCCCTGTAAGCTGCTTCACATGTCCAGCTTCACAAGACCCTACTTGTGTGGGTCCAGAGACAGTAGATGCAGGTGATTCTGTCCCACCATTCTTTCCAATTTCTCTTCCTAGAGGCTCAAGAGAGTGATAAAAATACCTACTTATAGGGATGAGTATTCAACCATCCCTTATTCTCAGTATCCTGTAAAGAAATAGGGATGTGTATTCACCTCCATTCACAGCAGTGAGCGGCTCTCCTGAAGATGGTTGAAAGTAGACTTTGTCTGTGGTATAAACATAGATATTTAGAAGAGCATTGGCACTGTGTCCATTTATCTAGGCAGCGATAGTAGCTTCTCTCAAGGGCCTATGATATCCAAAAACCTGGGTTTGTTCCTTTTATCAGTTTAAAATGCTAGAGGTGGATTCTATTTGTGGATGGGCCTAAAGTGTAATCAGGGAGCTACTGGTTGCTCCCACCACAGTTGTGCCACTGTTTCAGCAATGGGACCATCTGGCCTGGCAAGATGACTGTTGATGCCTTTCTTCCTCATCAGCCTGAATAACAGCATCTGACTCTATAAAAGCTTCCAACTCAGTTCCAGCTTGAATTCTCTATATCATATATCCAAGATGTGTGGTATCTTCAGCAATAAGGTTTTACTCACTAGTTCTGATGGGGATCCAAGAAGAATGAATGCAACTGTATTATCTAGGGAACCTCAAGGGCCTCCCTGCCCAAGAGCTCCTATGGAGATATCCCACTGTCGGAACTGTGTTTTGTTTTTGAAACTCATTACTTCTAAGACCTCCAGTTTCAATCCTCAAAGGGTGTCTTGTATTGGAGCTCTTTTATGATGTTTGTATTGGGTTACAAATAATAGGTTTCATTATGACTTTTAAATACTGTGTACATTTTCAGTAACCCATCCCACCCACCCCCTTATCTCCTCCATCCCCCAACCCTCTTGTTGTTTGAACATTTCTGCCCCCAGTACTCCCTCTCTACTGTCATTTTACCAACACACTACTGTCCTCCCTTCCTCCCTAAGGCCCTGCCCACTCTAGTTTTCTGGTTCCCAAGGGTACACCAAGTTATACCCACAGAATTAAAGACTTCAGGACAGAAACTGAATGTGAGAGATGTGATACTTTCCTTTGGGGCCTGGATATCTTCCTCTATATATTTCCTATTGTCTACACTTACTTTTCATAATGCCATTTTCTTCACACCTGAAAATAATTCATGGTATACATGTGGCAAACAGTCATTATCTAATTAACTATTGATAGACATCTAGGCTGATTGCATTTCCTAGCTATTGTGAACAGAACTTCACTGAGCATGTTTGTACAAATGTTTCCGTAGTAGAATATGTATTCCTTTGAGCACATTCCAGGAGTGGTAGGATTGGTTTATATGGTAGTTCTAGTTCTAGTTCTTATGATGCCTCTAGAGTGATTACCACAGTGGCTACAATAGGTTGCACTCCCACAGACAGTGTATAAGTGTTACTCTGTCCCCACATATACTCAAATGTTCATTATCATTTGTATCCTTGTTGTTGGACATTCTCAAGGGATGATATGGGAATCATAAGAGTTTGTTTTTTAAGGTGAGATACAGGCATCTAGTTTAGTTCTTCCATGCAGTGCTATCTAGGTTTTCTAGCACCATTTGTTTAACCAGCTGTCTTTTCTCCAAAGTATATTTTGAGTTCTTGGTCAAAGACCAGGTAGCTATGGCTGTGTGGACTTTTACCCAGATTTCTATTCTATTTTATTGATCTTCACATCTCTTTATACGAATAATATGCTGTTTTTACTACTACGGCTGCAGTATTGGTTTGAAATCAGGTGTGATGAAGCTTTCCACAAAATTATTTTTGCTGAGGATTACCTTGGACATCATATGTCTCTAGTGGTTCCACGTGTGTTTCAGCATTTTTTCCCACACTGTCTATGAAGAATGTCCCTGGCATATTGATTGGGACTGCATTGATTATATAGTGTGCTTTTAATTGGGTGGCTATTTTCACAATATTTATTCTTCCAAATAATGAGCATGGGGGGAGGAATGTCTTCTCATCTTCAGAGGCCTTCTTCAATTTCTTCCATACACACACACACACACACACACACACACACACACACACACACACATATATTAAAGTTCTTCTTATAAAGTGTTTTCATTTCCATGGTTAGGTTTTTCTATCCCAAAATTTTGTATTTTTATTTATTTGTTGGCTATTATAATTCATCCTTTTTTTTCAAGCTGACATGGACAAGAGACAATCAAATAGTGACATTTTTTTGGTGAAGTAACAATACGATCTTAGCCTCACACCCACAATGCCAAAACCAAACTCCCCTAATCAGTATCTCTGGGGATGCCCAGCCCTTGACAGCTGTCAAACAGTGGTTCCTGCTCCTGAGCTGCTAGATACAGGCTTCACATGTGGTCAAAGAACTGCCTTTGCTCAGCCTTGACCTGAGTGACCCACAGGTGGAGAAATGACCTGCCCCAGCATCAGGTCATGGTTTGAATCTCTTGGAAAATGGCATAACTCATTTGAGTCTGATCTTCCTTACCTGTAAACTGGAGATCAGAATGAGTAACTGGTAGCGTGACTGGAAAGGTTAAATGCTGTTCATCCCCATCTCACAATGTGATCCTTACCTGATGGGAGCAATGTTGCTATTTTTCTTTATTAAGCCAACATCTTCCTCATGATTTTGTTAATTCCGTTCTTTGGGACTCATTAAGATTTATTCCCTTCCATGTGGGAAAGAATTCAAAGACTGCAAGATTATAGTCATGTCCCTCGTGAATCCCCAATCTTACATTTTGGTTTTTAAATCCATGTCACTCAATCACATTCTTCATTAGATGCTCCTGTTTATCTGCAAGTCAGGAAAAACCAAGAAGGCCCAGCTAGCATGGAGTGTACAAAATATCATCCTTTTTCATACAAATGGAACCAGGGCTTCTGATACTACAAACTGGGTCCTTGGGCTCACTTCTCTAAGCTGTTAGAGCACAGTGAAATTTAGGATCTTTTCAAATCCCCGGGGCTTATTCATGAGATGAAATGTATTAGCCTCCCCCACTTGGTGCTAAAATTCACTCACTATTCCCATTCGCTCAGTCTTGCTTTATCTTGATTCTGCAATAAAATCAAAAACATATGTTTGTGGCATGTGACTGTACAAAGTCAAACAAAGACAAAAAAAAAATAGTTTTCTATCCAAGATTGAATGTCAAATGATTTAAGCCAGCAAGGGACTTGGTGAGTTCTCCATGAGGAATTCAGTCTAGGATAAAATTGAGACTGTGGTCATAAGGGAGAAAGGTCTATTTCCCATTCACATGTCATCTCTCTCTATGATGATAGTTCTCATGCATAGATTCCCTGTGTGAGTAACGAAATGTTCACATTCCAGATTATAAAGAATCTATAGTTCATTCTCAAACTCCCAGGCATGGCTGGGAGTTTCACAGAGTGCACTGAGTGTTGGTGCCAGGTATCATTACAGATGCATCATCTCTCCTTTCTTCCAGGGGACCTCAGACCTACACCGCCCATGATCCCTGCAACACACAAAGGTAATTAACAACTATACAGGGCCAGAAAATCCAGTAGTAATCTACTAGTAGATCATCTAGTCCTTGAGAGAAGGGCAGTAAGAAGGAGGGAACCACACTTTGCAAACCTCACCAGGACAAGTAGGAGAAGTGCATTCCCAGGGTAGAGTTCCTCTTATGCCCCTTGCTGCTTCCCATGTTGAAATAATTCCACCCACTCCCAACCTGAACACCCCACCATGAACCCCTCCTCCTGGTTAGGCAGAGTGTCAGGCTAATAACTGGCCTAGGGAGGGTACAGATACTTTTTTTTCAAATTACCTTCCAGAGGAAGGAAGAGCCAGGGGTGCAGATGGCATACATGAAAATAGCAAGAAGTGGGCAGCCAGTGGGAGGACCCATGGAGGAGCCTTTCTTCTCTCAGTGCCAGTCTCATCTTCACCCCTAGATGCTGCTGCCTTGCCACACTTCCTGGACCAGCATCGAGAGCAGCTGGTGGCCCGAGTGACATCAGTGGACTCTCTCTTGGACAAGTTGCATAGTCTAGTGCTGAGTGAAGAGGATTATGAGGCAGTGCGGGCTGAGGCCACCAACCAAAACAAGATGAGGAAGCTCTTCAGCCTCAGTAGGTCCTGGAGCTGGGACAGTAAAGACCAAGTCTACCAAGCTCTGAAGGAGACACATCCTCACCTGATCATGGACCTCTATGAGACGTCAAGAAGTTTCTCTGTGAGATCCTGACATCTTAGTGGCTGAGGGGTGAGCACTCAAATGATTCCTGACTCTGCCTAACTTCCTTTGGCTACTAAATCTATAAACCAGTGGTCATCTCAGTGGCCTTTCTGATGGCAGAGTTTCCAGGACACCTCTTAAGGAACCAGATGTTCCCTCTTGAACTTCCTCAGCCAGATGTTCATGTGGGATGAGCATCTCAGGAAACTTCCAATGGAGCCAGCAATCTATTCAAGTCTTGTCCAGCCTGCTCATAATACAAGCAGGACTGGAGAGCATGGAAATGGAGATGATGAGATGGTACTTTCCCTGGAAAGTGAATATCTAATGAATAGGAAAGGAAGGAGGGCTTCTCAAACATTTCCTACCCTCAAAACCTTTTTCCAAATAATTTTTATGTGACTCTGGATATGTAGATATATAAGTATATAAATCAAACATTTTTACTAAAAATAAATCTTAAAGAAATTTATTATAAACAAAGCTTTGTTATAATATAATTTTACCATTTGTTAAAAATGACAGCAAATTTTCACACTAATGAAAAGCATGTATTTGTTTATTTTGCATAAGGAATTAAACCTTGATTGAATATTTGATGCTATAAGATGTTGGGAATCTTCAGTGTCTCTCAGAATTGGTGGATATTTTGCATCTCTCATGGTTTACACAGATGTGCAGTGCACATTCCAGAAGCTGGTGGAAATCCTGTCCTAATCCCAAGGCAAAATTCACTTAGCATCTCTTTATGTAACTCAAGTCAACAACTCAAAACACAAACTTGTAAAACCAAATGTTCTCGTATAATACAATGCAAAGATATGCTAATCCAATTGTTACATGCTAGAGAATAAAAATGGAAATATATTTAAATTTTTACATTCCATAATTAAGGTATCATGTTTCTCTGAGCATAGAAAATCTCCTATACATAGGGAAAATGCTGTAATCCCAGCCAACAATAGCTTAGACTCTGAGCCAAGATGTTTCAGGAGCATCATAGGCATTGTGCGGTGTGTGGGCTCAAGCAGTACTAGTATTCATGTTGTGTGCTCAGAACTACAGGTATGGGGAAGTCACATGATGTAACATGGCTCATGCTGTCAGAAACACCACAGACTCAGTGCACATTGAATTAACCTTGGCCATTGCATGTGCACAAACCTGTTGTTCTTGTCAATATTTTGCAATCCCACATTTAGTTAAGTCATCCCGTATGGAGGTGGGATTCACAGCTTGAGAAACTGATGTACAATGGTAAAAAGGTGGGGAACAGAAGGCTCGGTGGCTAAGAGCTGCTCCTGTAGAAGATCGGAGTTCTACTCCCAGAACCCACATCAGGCAGCTCACACCTGTAACACCAACTCCATGTGAAGGAATTCATGGCACTCACACACAGGTGCACACTCAAATACACAAAAACATGTACAGAAGTAGGCACACACAAACACACAAATAATTTTTTAATTTTTATAAAACAATAACAAAATGGGATTCCTCTCCACTGCTCACCTATCTACCAGAGTAGGACTTGAGACTTAGTAAGGCTGTGTGTTTGCCACAAGGGTAGGCCTGCAGGTCTCTATCCCCAGGCCACCCAGTTTCCTTCTGGATCAAGCTTCTGCTCCCCTCCCGGCCAGATCCATGGCCAGAGCTATTAGCCTGGCTTCTCAGTGTGTCCCATCTTTTCCTCTGGGCTCTGCAGGTGTGCTAGCTCTCTGCCTGTGTGAATCTATGGACCTCTTCCTCTCTTTCTTTCTTGGAATACAGTATTTTCCTTATTCTAACCTCTGCCCTTTACTGCATTACAGGCAGGCAGCTTCTCCCCAGACTTCTTACCCAGAATCCTCCAGGGTTTTATTTGACAAGAAATAATTCCAAGTTTTAACCTATATTTATTTCATCAGGAGTTTAGAAATAACTTAAAACTAAACAAATTAGGTAATTACAAGTGAAGTTAAGGTTTTATTTGTTTGTTTGCTTGTTTTTCAAGACAGGGTTTCTCTGTATAGCCCTGTCTTTCTGAGAAATCACTCTGTAGACCAGGCTGACCTCGAAATCAAGAGATCTGCCTATCTCTCCCCCCCCCAAGTGCTGGAATGAAAAGCCTGTGCCACTACACCCAGCCTGAAGTCAAGGTTCTTAAATGTGTATGACAGATGAAAACACAGGGGTTATTTGTAAATAAGTGAAAATGCTAAAATATCAATAGCTAAATATAAATTTCTAGGCAACCCATGCCTCCTTACTGATGCAGTTAGAATGCTCTGAGGAAAAAGCCATGACAGGACAGACTCTGTGTCCGTCAAACTGACACAGTCTCCATAAACGAGTCTTCAACATGGCTCCTCTGGAGGACATGTTACCTGGACAGTGCTTCCTTCAAGGTGTGGCAGCCATGATTGGTCTGGGCTGTGTATCAGCTAGTGAATGAGCCCAGACCTCTGAATTTTTGTCACCTCCATCTTACAACAAGCCCAAATGGGGCTGTCCAACATGCCAGACTGCAAAAAAACACTCAAACCTTCGCAATATGGACAATGTTAGCTCAAACCAACAGAACCCCTTATAAGGGCAAGGGAAGAGTTTACATAAACACCTAACACTAGCAGTCTGAGCCTGGGGTCCCCTCTGCTACTTGCACACTAGGTGGCACAGGGAAAAAATGTTTCCCTCGATTCTGGGGCAGACAGAGCCAAAGGTAATAAGAGCTTGGTGAGAGAGGTTGGGGCAACTTCAGGGGAAGGGTCCATGCAAATGTCTGTGGTCTTCTATTGCTCTATGAGTAATCTCTAATAAATGTATTTCTGTTCATAAAGATGATCTTAATGAATCATTCTTTGAAATGTGGAAATGTCAGTAGTTAGGAGCAGATGTTAAATTTACATCTTTCCAGAAATATCACACAATGGTTGATCAACAAATATTTGAACATACAAAAATGAGGCTATACACTAGATGCAGATACAGACTAAATATGAAAAAGGTATACATTCAAGTTTCTCTCAAAATATATTATCAGATAATTTAAACTCAAGAAATTTAATTTTACTTATTTTTTCTTTTCTTGTATAAGCCTAAAGAGTCCAAGAGTATACCCTAACTGTCATCATAGAGCCTTTATCCAGTGACTGATGGAAGCAGACGCAGAGGTCCATGGCCAGGAGCCAGGCTAAGCTCCTGGAATCCAATCAATGAGATAGAGGAGGGATTCTGTGGGCAGGGGACATCAAGATCATGATGGGAAAACGTGCAGAGATGACCAGCCACACTAGTGGAAACCCATGAACTGTAAACTAATAGTTATGGAGCCCCCATAGGACTAGACCTAGCCCTCTGGATATAGGAGACAGATGTTTAGCTCGAACTGTTTAGATGACACCCAGGCAGGGGGATTGGGATCTGACCCCAGTGCATGGGCAGGCTTTTGGGAGCCCAGTGCCTATGGTACGACACCTTGCACAGCCTTGGTCCAGTGGAGAGGGGCTTGGACCTACCTCAGCTGAGTGTGCCAGGCTCTGCTGACTCCCTATGGGAGACCTTGATTTGGAAATTGTGGGGATGGAGGGTGACTTGGGAGGGAAGGTTGGGGGGTGGGAAGAGGGAAGAGGTGGGATCTGTGTTTGGTATATAAAGTGAATAGAAAATTATTAATAAAAAATGAAAATAAATAAATAAATAAAATAAATTTGTAAAAAAGAGTCCAAGAGAAGTTAGAAATGACTCTACAAAGGACATGTAGCATTTACGTGATTTTCAGCCTTCTAGGGCCACATCTTATCAAAACAGATTAAGATTTATGAATCTAACCATGATGTTTTGTGGTAAGTTAATCACTGTCTTAATCAGGGTTTCTATTGCTGCGAAAAGACACCATGACTACAGAAACTCTTATAAAGGAAAACAGTTTAGAGGATGGCTTACAGTTCAGAGGTTCAGTCCACTATTATGGTGGAGCATGGTGGTATGCAGGCAGACATGGTCCTGGAGTAGGTGCTGAGAATACTACATTTTGATCTATAGGCAACAGTAAGTGAACTGAAGTAGGCATAGCTTGAACATAGGAGATTTCAAAGCCCACCCCACAGTGACACACTTTATCCAAAAAGGCCATACCTACCCCAACAAAGCCACACCTTCTAATAGGGCCACTCCCTTTGGGGACATTTTCTTTCAAGTCACCACATTTCATTCCCCGGTACCCAAAGACCTGTAGCCATATTAAATACAAATGCATTAGTACAACTTTAAAAGTCCCCATAGTCTATAACAGTCTCAAATTTATTTAAAAGACCAAAGTTCAAAGTCTCTTCTGAGATTCACGCAATCTTCTAACTGTAATCCCCTGTAAAATAAAAATAAAAAAGCAGATCACATACTTCCAACATATAATGGCACAGGATATACCATTCTAAAACAGAGCATAGTGAGGAAATACTGGACCGAAGCAAGACCAAAAATGAGCTGGGCAAATTCCAAACTCTGCATCTCCATGTCTGATGTCAAAATGCTCTTCAGATCTCCACTTCTTTTCAGCTTTGTTGACTGCAACACACTTATCTCTCTTGGGCTAGTTCCACTCCTTGTTAGCAGCTCTCCTCAGCAGGTATCCCATGGTTCTAGCATCTCCAACAACTTGGAGTCTCCAAAGCAATCCAGGGTCACCTTCACAGCTTCATGAAATAGCCTTTCTAGGCTTCCATTCAGGGACTTTTTTGACTCATGCCTGGCCTCAGTAGCTTTCCTTAGTCACTCCTTAACTCAAAAGCCAGAGCCATGTGGCCAAAGCTGCCAGGTTCTGCTGCTTGCTGGGGCTGGAACTTGGCTCACTTGTTCAATTACATCTTTGCCAGCATTCTGTTTTTGATGCTTTGCTTCACTGCCTAAGCTTGGCTGTTCTGGAACTTGCTCTGTAGACCAGTCAGGCCTCAAACTCAGAGGTCAGTCATCCTCTTCATGCTGAGTCTGGGATAAAGGCATGCACTGCCACTCCCCTCTCTAAGCTTTTCTTTAATTCCTTTTCACAAATAGGAAACTTAGCTGGGTGGGGTCCTGCCCTGAGGTTACCACTTCTTTTATTCTATTTATTATCTGTTTATCTCCTTGAACACAGGACTTAGCTCCATTTCACTTTCTGGTGCTCCTTTTCTCCTCAAATTGTACATTTTGAAATTTTCATTGTTCAGCTTGATTCTTTTCTTTATATATCTTCATTAGAGTCAATACTAATAACCACACAACCAAGTCTATACTGGGCTATATTGACTGTTAGCCAATGCAATAATCTAAAACTCTTTACTTTAGCCTTCAGCAGACTTTTGGGACAAGGGCAAAATGCAGCCACATTATTCACCAAAATATCACAAGAACCATCTTGGGCAACATGTTAAAATTCTTCTCCTCTGAAACCTCTTGATCCAGGCCCCCATGGTTCATCAAATCACACTCAGAAGCTCTTATCCATGCTTCTACTAGTATGGCCCATTAAGGAGCACCTAAAGCATTCAACTGCTTTTCTAATCCACAGTAGCAATGTCCATATTCCTTCAAAGAAAAACATAGTTCAGCCTATCACAACAACATCCCAGTCCCTGGTGCCAACTTCTGTCTTAGTAAGAATTTCCATTGCTGTAAAGAGACACCACGACCATGGCAAATCTTATAAAGAAAATAATTTCATTAGGGTAGCTTACAATTCAGAGGTTTGGTCCAGTATCATCACGGCAGGACATGGTAGTATGCAGGCAGACATGGTGCTGGAGAAGGACCTGAGAATACTACATCTTGACCTGCAGACAACATGAAGTGAACTGAACTAGGCATAACTTGAACATAGGAGACTTCCAAGCCCACCCCACAGTGACACACTCCATCCAACAATGCCATACCTACTCCAACAAAGCCACACCTCCTAAGAGGGCTACTCCTTTTAGGGGACATTTTCTTTCAAGCCACCACAATCACATATACTGCCAATGTTTTCATCCTATAGTAACAGTTTGAAATTACTTTAATGTATTTCTTGAATAACTTATCAAATATGTTCTAGTTTAAAACAATCCATTGAATAAGAATGTATTGGATAAAAAATGTTTTAGACATAAGAACATGGCCCACAGAATCTACTAATCAATATTCATGGGGGCTCACAGAGACTGAGCCACAATCACAGAGACCATATGGGTATAAGCTAGGTCCTCTGCATATATGTAATGGTTGTTAAATTGATGTTACTGTGGGGCTCCTAACAGTGGAAGTGGGGGTGTCTCTGACTCTTTTGCCTGCTCTTGGGATCCTTTTCCTTCTACTGAGTGACCTCATCCAGCTTTGATATGAGGGTTTGTGTCCAGTCTTATTGTATCTTGTTATGCCACAGTCAGTTGATAGCCCTGCAAGACCTGCTTTTTTCTGAAGGAAAATCCAGGAGGAGTGGATCTGGGAGAAAGGGGAGGTATAGGTGGTAGACTTGGAGGAGTGGAGTAGTAAGAAGCTGGAGTCGTGTAATGTATGAGAGAGGAATAATTTTTTAATGTTTTAGATGAATAAATAAGGGTTTTGTTCTAAAGTAAAAATGACAAGCAAAAAACACTCATTGGTGACAAAAGTATTCATTGACAAAGAGAAAACCTTGCTAACAAGTGGGGCTGCAAAAACTACACACCTACATGTAAAAGACTGATTTCTCCTCCACCCTGCAGAACAACCAACTCCAAGTGCACCAAAGACATTAGCAGAAGATCGAAACCCTGGGTCTGCCAGAGGGAATACAGTTTATAGTGCCAGCACAGGTATGCTTTTCTGAAGAGGACTCTAGTCATTCAAGAAATGGGACAAATTGACAAATGGTACCATATGAAATTAAAAAGACAGCATTTGGGGCTCATGGTTTGGAGTCCATGACCATCATGCTAGGAACATGGCAACAGTCAGGTAGGCATGATGCTGGGGCAGCAGCTTAGAGCTTACATCCTTATAGGTAAGGAGAAGGCAGAGAGCTGTAGCAATGGATTCCCCAGGGCCATTGATTCTGGCTTGAATTTCAGAGTGATGGCACCTAGGCTTTGAACTACATTTGGTTTAAAGTCAATAACTATCACCTCTTGTTTAAAGTCAGGGATTGTTTTTGTTGTTGTTGTTGTTGTTGTTTGTTTGTTTTTTTTTATTTAATAATTTAATTTAATTTTACATATCAGCCATGGATTGCGCTGTCCTCCCCCTCCCCCCCTGCCTTCCCCCCAGCCCACCCCCCATTCCCATCTCCTCCAGGGCAAAGACTCCCCTGGGGATTCAGCTCAACCTGATAGATTCAGTCCAGGCAGGTCCAGTCCCCTCCTCCCAGGCTGAGCAAAGTGTCCCTTCATAAGCCCCAGGCTCCAAACAGCCAACTCATGTACTAAGAACAGGTCCCTGATCCAGTTGGGGGCTCCTCAGATATTGGTTCATAGTTCATGTGTTTCCGTTAGTTTGGCTATTTGTCCCTGTGCTTTTTCCAATCTTGGTCTCAACAATTCTCGCTCATACAATCCCTCCTCTTTCATACAATCCCTCCTCTTTCTCACCAATTGGACTCCTGGAGCTCCACTTGGGGCCTGGTCATGGATCTTTGCATCCGCTTCCCTCAGTCATTGGATGAGATTTCTAGCACGACAGTTAGGGTGTTTGGCCATCTTATCACCAGAGTAGGTCAGTTCGGGCTGTCTCTCGACCATTGCCAGTAGTCTATTGTAGAGGTATCTTTGTGGATTTCTGGGGACCTCTCTAGCACTTTGCTTTTTCCTGTTCTCATTTGGTCTTCATTTATCATGGTCTCTTATTCCTTGTTCTCCCTCTCTGTTCTTGATCCAGCTGGGATCTCCTGTTCCCCTAAGCTCTCTTTCCCTCGAACCTTGCCCTTCATTACCCCCACTCACGTCCAGGTTGTTCATGTAGATCTCATCCACTTCTCTGTCATTGGGCGGTTCCTGTGTCTTTCTTGGGGTCCTGTTTTCTAGGTAGCTGCCCTGGAGTTGTGAGTAGCCGTCTAGTCCTCTTTGTTTTACATCTAGTATCCTCCTATGAGTGAGTACATACCATGTTTGTCTTTCTGAGTCTGGGTTACCTCACTCAGGATGATTTTTTTCTAGATCCATCCATTTGCCTGCAAACCTCATGATGTCATTGTTTTTCTCTGCTGAGTAGTACTCCATTGTGTATAAGTACCACATTTTCTTTATCCATTCTTCAGTTGAAGGGCATCTAGGTTGTTCCCAGGTTCTGGCTATTACAAACAATGCTGATATGAACATAGCTGAGCAAGTGCCCTTGTGGTATGATTGAGCATTCCTTGGGTATATGCCCAAGAGTGGTATAGCTGGGTCTTGGGGGTTTTTATACCAGTACCAAGCTGTTTTTATTACTGTAGCTCTATAGTAGAGCTTGAGATCAGGGATTGTGATGCCTCCAGAGGTTGTTTTATTGTACAGGATCCTTTTGGCTATCCTGGGTTTTTTGTTTTTCCATATGAAGTTGAGTATTATTCTTTCCAGGTCTGTGAAGAATTGTGTTGGTATTTTGATGGGGATTGCATTGAATCTGTAGATTGCTTTTGGTAAGATTGCCATTTTTACTATGTTAGTCCTGCCTATCCATGAGCATGGGAGATCTTTCCATTTTCTGACATCTTCTTCAATTTCTTTTTTCAGGGACTTAAAGTTCTTGTCATATAGGTCCTTCACTTGCTTAGTAAGAGTTACCCCAAGGTATTTTATATCATTTGTGGCTATTGTAAAGGGTGATGTATCTCTGATTTCCTTCTCAGCCTGTTTGTCAACTGTATATAGGAGGGCTACTGATTTTTTTTAGTTGATCTTGTATCCTGCTATGTTGTTGAAGGTGTTTATAAGCTGTATCAGTTCCTTGGTTGAATTTTTGGGGTCACTCATGTATACTATCATGTCATCTGCAAATAGGGAAAGCTTGACTTCTTCCTTTCCAATTCGTATCCTCTTAATCTCCTTATGTTGTCTTATTGATCTGGCTAGAACTTCAAGTACTATATTGAATAAATATGGGGAGAGCAGACAGCCTTGTCTTGTTCCTGATTTTAGTGGAATCGCTTTGAGTTTCTCTCCATTTAATTTGATGTTGGCTGTTGGCTTGCTGTAAATTGCCTTTATTATGTTTAGGTATGTTCCCTGTATTCCTGATCATTCCAGGACCTTTATTATGAAGGAGTTTTGGATTTTGTCAAATGCCTTTTCTGAATCTAGTGAGATGATCATGTGGTTTTTTTCTTTGAATTTGTTTATATGGTGTATTACATTGACAGACTTTCGTATGTTGAACCATCCTTGTATCCCTGGGATGAAGCCTACTTGATAATGATGGATAATTGTTTTGATGTGTTCTTGGAGTCTGTTTGCCAGTATTTTATTGAGTATTTTTACATCAATGTTCATGAGGGAGATTGGTCTGTAGTTCTCTTTCTTTGTTGCATCTTTGTTTGGTTTAGGAATCAGGGTAATTGTAGCCTCATAGAAGGAGTTTGGTAATGTTCCTTCTGCTTCTATTGTGTGGAACAATTTAAAGAGTATTGGTATTAATTCTTCTTTGAAGATCTGGTAGATTTCTGCACTGAAACCATCTGGTCCTGGGCTTTTTTTGGTTGGGAGACTTTTAATGACTGTTTCTATTTCCTTAGGGGTTATTGGACAATTTAAATAGTTTATCTGGTCTTGATTTAACTTAGGTATGTGGTACCTATCCAGAAAATTATCCATTTCTTTTAGATTTTCCAGTTTTGTGGAGTAGAGGTTTTTGAAGTATGATTTGATGATTCTCTGGATTTCCTCATTGTCTGTTGATCTATCCCCCTTTTCATTTCTGATTTTGTTAATTTGGATGCTCTCTTTCTGTCTTTTGGTTAGTTTGGATAAGGTCTTGTCTATCTTGTTGATTTTCTCAAAGAACCAACTCTTTGTTTCATTAATTTTTGTGTATTGTTCTCTTTGTTTCTATTTTATTGATTTCAGCTCTCACTTTGATAATTTCCTGGCATCTATTCTTCCTGGGAGACTTTGCTTCTTGTTCTAGAGCTTTCAGGTATGCTGTTAAGTCACTAGTGTGAGATTTCTCCAACTTCTTTATGTGGGCATTTAGAGCTATGAATTTCCCTCTTAGCACTGCTTTCATAGTGTCCCATAGTTTAGGTATGTGATGTCTTCATTTTTGTTGATCTCTAGGAAGTCTTTAATTTCTTTCTTTATTTCTTCCTTAACCCATTGATGATTCAGTTGAGCATTATTCAGTTTCCATGAGATTGTAGGTTTTCTGTAGTTTTTGTTGTTGTTGAAATCTAACTTTAAACATGGTGGTCTGATAGAATGCAGGAGGTTATTCCAATTGTTTTGTACCTGTTGAGATTTGCTTTGTGGCCAAGTATGTGGTCTATTTTAGAGAAGGTTCCATGGGGTGCTGAGAAGAAGGTATATTCTTTTTTGTAAGCATGGAATGTTCTGTAGATATCAGTTAAGTCCATTTGCACATGCCTTTAATCCCAGCACTCAGGAGGCAGAGGCAGGCGGATTTTTGTGAGTTCGAGGCCAGCCTGGTCTACAGAGCGAGATCCAGGAAAGGCGCAAAGCTACACAGAGAAAACCTGTCTCAAAAAGTCAAAAAAAAAAAAAAAAAAAAAAAAAGGACCCTCTTTTTACGATTTTATAAAAATAGTGTTGGGATTAAAGGCGTGTGCCACCACTGCCTGGCTTGGTCCTTTTTTTTTTTTTTTTTTTTTTAATATATAAATCCCAACTAACATGTTAATGTGACCTGTCAATTAAAACAGTGTATAACAAACATTTTGCTTGCATTTAATTTCGTGGGAAAAATAATTTTGTAGGCTCCAATGGTACGGCCTAAAATAACCTCTTAAAATCCTATAGAGATTGTTTTTAATATTTTTATAGAAGGCTTTTGAAAAGGACAAAAAGCATGTATACACACAAATTCCATGTTCCACCAAAAAGATTGTATCCACTCTGGGTTATACAGGTTAAATTAATATTCCTACAATTTCAGAAATGGCTCATAGAGTGATGTTAAAAATGGGATACATTCCTGGAAAAGGTATTGAGAAGGATTGTCAAAGAAAATCAGAGGTTATACAGGTTGTCCAGCAGCAGGACAAAGAAGGAATTGGCTACCCAAATTTGGAATAGGGGCCACTGCCAGAAGCCCAACTGCTCTACCTTTAAAAAAGCTAACTAATAAGCCTGTATGGGCAGAGCAATGGCCTTTAACTAAAGAAAAATTGCAGGCACTTGAGCAGCTAGTAAGAGAAAAGTTAGATGTTAAGCACATTGCAGAAACTACTAGTCCTTGGAATTCTCCTGCATTTGCAGTTAAAAAGGAAATCTGGCAAAATGGAGAATATTAACTGATTTCAGAGCTGTAAATAAAGCAATTCAACCTTGGGGTCTATATAACCTACAATTCCCTTACATTCTTTATTACCCAAAGATTGGCCTGTTGTAGTTATTAATTTACAAGAGTGTTTCTTCACTATCCCTTTACAAGAACAAACAGAGAGAAATTTCCTTTTACACCAACTATTTATAAAAATGCCCACCTTATAAAGACATATCAACTCAAAGTCCACATACATGACCAAGGGCCATGCCAATCTGAGTGGCCTGTGCTGCTTCCTTGGGCAATTGTGACATCCTGGCACAGGCTGATGCCAAGGAACATGTCTGGGTTTTTGGTCCTACTGCAACTGGGGTCTGTGTTGAAGTCCAAGGCCAACACTGCTACCAAAGGATACACAGAAGCCATGGGTCTGGGCTACAACCTGTGGCCTTGTTGTTGTCCAAGAGTCATCCTGTTTCTAGAGCCATGGTATACTTCAGGCCCAAGCTGCTGCTGAAGGCCATGTCTAGGTCCATGGTCCTGCTGCAGCTAGGGTCTGTGTTGTTGTCTGTAGCCTGTTTTACCACAGGAAGCCATAGGAACCCATGCATAATGAAATCAGAGGCACATGATGAGCCAGACCAACCCTTTGCTGGCCCTGGGAAAGCTGGTGCTGCCCCTCACTGGTGACTGCAGCAAGAAGGCTGGCCATGACCCTCATAGCAGAGCTAGACCTGCACTCAAGAGAGATGCCCCCACCCTCACCACAGACATGGGAGAACTGGCTCCAATGCATGGGCACAGAGTAGTTTCTTCTGCCTCTTGCCTGAAGGGTATAGCCCCAGTGGCCCTGACTGACTAGCTCAGCTACCAACCAGGCCCACAGCCAGGGTCTTGGGTTGGCCCACTCAAACATCTACTCCATCTGTGACATGCTGGAATGCATGAAAAGACCAGTACTGTGGAATGATACCCACAGGACCTTCATGACTCAGGGCAGCCACAGAATATCCAAGAAGAGTTTGGTGAGGGTCCAGTGATGACAGTATACTAAAAACCAGAGGCCTTGAACCAGACCAATGACTTACTGCAGTGAACATTTACAAGGAAAGCTGACTGGTATACTGTGTGACATACCTTGGCTCCCAGTGCTGCTAAGACAAATGAAGAGAAGTTAGAAGGTGGAAAAGATGAATAAGGAAAGAGAATTATTTTTCTATTTGTTTGTTTGATTGGTTGGTTTGGTCTGGGTTTAATTTTTTTTTATTTCTTTTCAGGAGGATGCTACAAAGGTGAAGGGCAGATATGGAAAGACTGGGAAATGAATGGAATTTGGCTGCATATGTGAAATTCTCAAAGAATCGATACAAATTAAGTTTTAAAAAAAAGAAGAAATCAATTGCGTACTCAATGATTTTCAAAAATTATTGGGTGATATTAACTCACTGCAGCCTACCATTGGACTGACTACTCAAGAATTAAGTAATTTGTTTCAAATGTTGCAAGATGACTCAGACTTAAACAGTCTAAAGCAATTAGCAGCTGAAGATGAAAAGGAATTGGCTCAAAGTAGTGGTGGTGCATGACTTTAATTCCAACACTTGAAAGGCAGAGGCAGGTGGATCTCTATTAGTTGGGGCCAGCCTGGTCTACAAAGTGAGTTCCAGGACAGCTAGGATTGTTACACAGAGAAACCTTGCCTCAAAAAAAAAAAAAGGAAAAAGAAAGAAAGAAAGAAAGAAAGAAAGAAAGAAAGAAAGAAAGAAAGAAAGAAAGAAAGAAAGAGAGAGAGAGAGAGGGAAGGAAGGAAGGAAGGAAGGAAGGAAGGAAGGAAGGAAGGAAGGAAGAAAGGAAGGAAGGAAGAAAAGAAAAAAAAAGAAGAGAAGTTGCCCCAAATAGAACAGAAATTACAAAATGCCTATGGAGATAGGTTAGATCTTACAGTTGAATGTATTTTAGTTATTTTACCTTCTACCCATTCCCCTACTGGACCAATTATGCAAAGGGGGGATAATATTTATAATAGATTTTTTTAAGCTCAAAAGCAGAGTAAAAAAAGTTTTCTGAATTAATTATAAAAGGAAGCATAAGACTTCATAAATTGTCAGGAATGCATCCAGCTGAAATTGTACTACCTTATACTAATACTAAAATTATCCAATTACGGTGATTAATGATGATTGACAAAGAGGGAAAATTAACAACAATTATCCCAACTGTAACTGGCATCAATTTATAATAAGAACTGAATGAATTCTTCCCCACATAGTGAAAAGAGTACCTATTTCTGGGGTTCTTACCTTCTATACTTATGAAAATAAATTAAGAATGGCTGATTATTAAGCATGAAATATAAGTAAAATAATTCAAAGTCCATGTTCCAGTCTAAAAATCAGAGTTATATGCCATTCTAATGTTTTATTAGACTTTGATGAATCTCTTAATATAATTACTGATTCTCAATATGCAAAAGGGGTTGTATTCCATATAAAAACTGCTCAACTAATTCCTGATTATTCGGAATTAACTTTGTTATTCATACAACCACAAAAAACAATTCTGGACAGAATTTAACCCACTATGTATCATTCATATTCAATCTCATACTGAACAGCCTGGGCCATTAGCAAAAGGAATAAAGAAATTGATCAATTATTGATAGAAAATGTGTTAGAGGCTTCAGAATTTCATAAAAGACATCATGTTAATAATAAAGGCTTAAAAATTTCTTCCATTACCTGACCACGTGATGAAAAAATTATAAAAATTGCCCTACTTGTTCTTTGTATAATCAAGTACCTTTACCTGTGAGAAGTAATCATAAAGGTACACAAAAAATACAATAAAATTTGACAAATAGATATATTTAATTTAACAGATTTTGAAAAATTAAAATATAATAATCATACCATTGATACATACTCTAGATTCCAATGAGCATCTGCTCTGAGTTCTAAAAAGGCTAATTGTATAATTACATATTTATTAGAGGCAATGACTATAATGAGAATACCAATATAAATTAAAAGTGAAAATGGCCCTGCTTATGTTTCCAGCAAGAGAAAACAATGTGTTTGCACATTATAACATAAATCACATTATAGGAAAACACTGTATAATCCTACAGGACCAGCAGTTATTGAATGATCTAACAGCACTCTAAAAGACAGGCTTTTTAAACAGAAGGGGGAATGTGAGGACTCCCCAGGATAAATTGAACAATGCTTTACTAACTTCTAATTTTTAAATGCTAATGAAGCAGGGACAACAGCTTCTAAAGGCATTGGATTGTGGGGAAAAATCTGCTGAAATGAGTGAGCCTGTGTACTACAAGGATGTTGTAACATCAGGATGGAAACCAAGAAAGGTGTTATGTTGGGACCAAGGTTATGCTTGTGTTTCTGCAGGAGATAAAAAGCTATGGAAGAAAGATTTTAAAAGCCTTTGAAGAGGATGGCTGATTCTCCTACCTGGAGACAGCTTAAGAAATTGTCTGATGAAGGGGAAAGAATAGTTTGACCAGCTGGGGAAACTTTGAATGCTAGAATTTGTTTCTTGTGATGCTGTCTGTGGTTAAGTATACAGGTAACAGGGACCAAGCATACATATTGGGCATATATTTCTAATCCTCCAATTAACACAAGAGTAAGTTGGAAAGATATGTTCAGGAAAAAGGGGCTGGCCAAAGAAACCCACCTTGACCCTGGAGCCCAGAACCAAGAAAAGAAACACAGCCTGGGTCTGGGACCTGAGCCAGTGAAAGAAACACAGTTTGGCTCTGATCTCAGAGCCATCTCTGCTCCTGGCCAACTGACCAATGAAACCAACCAATCACAGAGCAGAAAAGTAAACACCCTGGCTCTGAAGCCCAGAACCAGGGAAAGAAATACAGCCTGGGTCTGGGACCTGAGCCAGAGAAAGAAACACCTTATCCCCAAACCCAGAACCAAGGAAACATGCCCTGACTCTGAAACCAGTACCAAAGAAAATTGGCTCTGAAATCAGGGCCATCTCTGCCCCTAACCCACAAAACTAACCAAACCCTGAGCAGAAAAAAAACTAACCAATCCCAGGTTGACTTTGCCCCCAAGACATCCTATCTAGGACTATGGAGGTCCAACCCCTCGATAGTCCCCTCCCAGGGTCTGGGAAGAATCTACAACCAGCTGATAATTTTATCTTTGATGAAAAGAAATGAATCTATATACATGAAACTCCTTAGTCAATACATTTTATTATTTTGTGTCAGTTCTCTCTCTACACAGCTCCTGTTCTGCTTTCATGTCTAGCTCCTTTCTTGCCTGATTTGACTCTTCCTTTATCTGTTGTCCCTTCTAAGTTCTATCTTAATTCTCTCATCTCAATTCTGCCCTATCTGCGTTCTCATCCATCTAGTTCCTTCCCATCTTAGCTCCTCTCCCATCTCCTTCTTCCTTATCTTGTTCTTCCCCATCTGACTCTTCCTCATCTTCCATCTCGTTCCTCTAGTCCTCACTTTTAGCCCTTCAATCTAGTTCTTCCCATCTAGTCCGTTCCTCTCCAGTTCTTACCCATCTAGTTCTCCCGTTCTCTTTTTTTCCTCTCTCTCTCCTCCTCTCCATTTCCTTATTCTCTCTGTTCTCCCTAAGTCTCTCGGGAATCCAGTTATAAACCCAAGCAATAGCAATCCTCTCACAGAGCAAGGTCACCAGGCTTGAATTCTTATAGGGTCATAAAGGGAGGTAAGAATTTTCCTCAGGCAGTGACCACCAGGCTTTCTTTTACAACCCCAAAGGGGAGTGGTAAAGGAGGAGGTCAATTGAGAGCTAATGATCAGTTAGTATATCAAGAAGGGAATTTATGTGCTCAATCTACATTCCTAGAAGTCGTTAGGTGAGAAATTAGGAGTCTATTAGTAAGGCTGTAAGGAAGGAGGGTGTAGTGGGTAGCCATTCCAGCTTTCATCTGGAAGTTCCAACCCCCATTGAGTTCAGCAACTGTCATGCCTACAAGGCAGGGCCAAGGGAGGTGCCTGGAGACCTGAGATCTGGATGGGCTTGCGCTCTCACTCGGTTCTGGGACCCTGGATGGTGGAGGTGGGCCAAGCAGAGCTCCAGAGAACACCGCTGGACTGTGATACACCTTCCCCAGACCCCGCGACCTACCTATCCCTTAATTTGTAAGTTACACCATTAAATAAATCTCCTTTTAACTACGTGGAGTGGCCTTAATAATTTCACCAATATCTGACGCCCAACGTTCGTGGTACTAATTCATGAAAAAGGTGCTTGTGGGCCCCAGCTCAGGCCCAAGCTACACTCAGCCAGTTGTGGTGGCGCATGCTGGTAGGATTTGCTGAAGGAGAGAGAGGCAGGAGGATCCCGAGTTTGAGGCCGGCCTAGGAGGCTTGGGAGAAGCTTCGGCCCAGACCGAGCCACAAACAGCAGTGGGACCATGGAGGCAGTGGCTACTGCTCCACGTTGCTAGCTCCTTCTCATCGTGTTGGTGACTGTGGTAACGCTGCTACCTGGGACAAAGAGTTTACTGCTGCTTGTTCAGAGAAGAATTGCCAGGACCATCGTGTTACAAGAAAGCATCGGCAAAGGTCAGTTTGGAAAAGTTTGGCAAGACAAATGGTGGGGAGAAAATGCAGTGAAGATTTTCTGTTCTAGGGAAGAACGTTCATGTTTCCGAGAGACAGACATTTGTCAGACTGTGATTACTCCAAACCACAGAGGAGACACGCACACACAAAAAAAAAGTCTTCAGGGAACCATGACCACGCCTAACAGCAACTTTGAAATCTTCAAAAGGATGAAGAGACCCCACAAAGATGATTCCACATGGACTATGATAAAGCCATTAAACTGATTAACACCATGGAAAAATCGACTTTGGACTACAAACTGGTCAGGACAATTTCGAGATGACTAGCTGAGATGATCCAGCCTGACAGACTACTCGAACAAGGACTTGTGATAAGCCCTGAACTTTCCTATTATGCAGAGACTGTACAAATGATACAGGACTTGACAATTAACCCAAAAATTTTCTTTTCAAGATTCCCTAAAGATATCTTCACACCTAGAAAGCAAAAAGGAAAAGAGAATATAGATATGAGATAGATCATCGAATCTACTCTGAGAAAAATGATAAAGAAATAATAGGATAAATAGGTAGATCACTGAATCTACACTGAAAAGAAGAGGGGGAAGATATAAAAATGACAAAAGGTAGACTACTGAATCCATTATGAAAAGAAAAAGGAGAGAATATGGTTATGATAAGATAAAAAGGGAGATCATGGAATATACTTTTAAAAAGGAGCTACTTGTTTTAAATAAGATAAGTAATGAAAATTTTTTGGTCTGAGTTTATCAGATGTTACTGGACTGGACATTGTTAATATATATAATGGAGTTTTTATCTGAATCTGTCAAATGTTAATGGACTAGACATCGTTAATGTAATCTTGACTGTGTATATTGTATATACTACTGGATATATTTTTCTTGTATTAGTTATAAGCTTTTTTAAATTTTAGACAAAAAGAGAGGAAATGTGGTATTGTGTTTCCCAAAATATTGTGTACCTTAATAAACTTATCTGGGGTCAGAGAACAGAAAAGCCACTAGTTAGGCAGTGATAGCACACGCCTTTAATCCTAGCATTCCAGAGGCAGAAATCCATGAGTTCAAGGATACAGACAGGCATGGTGACTAACGCCTTTAATCCCAGAAAGCAGCCTTTAATCCCAGGGAGTGGTGGTAGAAAGCAGAAAGGTTTATAAGGCGTGAGGACCAGAAACAAGGAGCATTTGGCTGGTTAAGCATTTGGCTGGTTAAGCTTTCAGGCTTTGGAGCAACACAGTTCAGCTGAGATTCATTCTGGATGAGGACTCAGAGGCTTCCAATCTGAGGAAACAGGACCAGCTGAGGAACTGGCAAGGTGAGATAGCTGTGGCTTGTTCTGTCTCTCTGATCTACCAGCATTGACCCCAATAACTGGCTTCAGTTTTTATTTTATTAATAAGACTCTCTAAGATTCATGCCACATCTTACCCTAAATTGCACAAGAAATAAATCTACCCTTCTCACCTAGGAGACAGGTGTTGTTTCATTTGGCCTTGGATGCTTGATAGGTATTTTAGATAAATAACACTGTTAGGAGTTCTTGAAAGCACACATAGCTTTACAAGAAAATCACTGTAGGAACCAGCTAATATATATACAAAAGCTAAAATATCACCAAGACTTCTTAAGCCATGGCTTGATCTTTGGAGAGGTCCTTGACTTTTCCAAGTAGTAATTTTTGTGATAGTAGCTGAATTTCATTACGTTTTCCTCTGGTTAGCAGCAACATCCTATATAAACCACCCTTCCTGATCAGTTGTGGGCTGTTCTATCCACCCTGGTAGAGGCAGCCATTCTCCTGGACTCCTCCTTCCCAAATAAATCTTTCTCAAAAGAGTTTTGGGTGTGAAGATCTTCACTCACCAGTACAGAAGAAGATTGCTAAGATGTTCCATAGTGAACTGACCAGAAAAAAAAGTTGCTGAGATGTCCCTCAAGGAACTGAGCAAGCAGGAGCTTAACAGAAGAACCTTGCTGAGAAGTCCCTCATGGGGCTGAGCAAAGGGAAACTGAAAAAGTAACACTTTTCTTCAGACCCAGAGCCAGAGGAAATTGCTACATTTCTGCAGGGGTTTCATTTTTGCAGAGTGAAGCAAAAGAAGCAACATCTTAGGTCAGAGAGGAAGCAGAGCTCTGCTAGGAAGCCCTCTTAAGTGGGAGCTGAGCAAAGCTCAGCTGTAGCACCTCTCCAGGAGAGGAACAGGATTGCTATATCCTGCAAGGAGAACATGCCCCACCACACCAGGTATAGCCTGACTCCCAAACAGTCAGGATACCCTTCCCTGCTGAGCTGTCCTATCAGCTCCAGGCCTGACTCTCCCTAACAGTCAAAATACCTTCCTTCTGGGCTGACCTGTCTCATTGCAGCTCCAGGCATCAGAGCTGTGGGGCTGACCTGTCTCATTGCAGCTCCAGGCATCAGAGCTGTGCTAGAAGCTCAAGGTGTTGCCTGACTCCCCAAGTACTCAGGATACCTTTCCCCCAGAGTTGCAACACAGTTACTTACATTTTGGTGCCAAAACCTGGGACCAAACCCACAGAGTTGCAAAACTTACTTACAATATGGATATTCCTGTGGTGGTTAATGAATCTACTTGGCTACCTGGTCTCTATGACAACTGAGGAGCTGCTAAGCCTATAGAGGAGGGTAAGGAAATCATAAAGTATACTATGGGAATGCAAGGAATTTCTATTTGTTTGTTTGTTTGTTTGTTTTGTTTTATGTTTTATAATTTGATTTAATTTTACATATCAGCCACGGATTCCCCTGTCCTCCCTCCTCCCACCTCTCCCTCCCCCCAGCCCACCCCACATTCCCATCTCCTCCAGGGCAAGGACTCCCCTGGGGATTCAGCTCAACCTGGTAGATTCAGTCCGGGCAGGTCCAGTATGGGAAATGGAATTTGAAGTCTAAATATAACTTTTCAAGTGTGATTATCTATAGTTAATACTACCCAGGATTTTCCTAAGTTTTATATGCTTTATGCATCTGCTTTTAGTGGACAAGAGATTAATGCTACTAGTTCCTTAAATCTGCCCTTTTGTGAGATGAAGTTTACCAACAAGGAATCTGACTGGGTACAATGGCAGCAATGTAAAAGTGAGAAACCTCAGGTGATTATTAATATCTCCCTTGGAGAAGTTATTGATTAGAGCCCTTATAGCTTCCCTCAGGGAAAATATTCTCACTCAGAATTGAGATGATAATGGTATAATTCAAATGGAACTATGGAAATTAGCTCTACTGTTAATTAACCTATTTGATGGCATGGAGTTGGAATCCAAGTCAGGTCCTCTCTTGAAATTTGGTAATTCAGTTCAGACTAAGTTATGGAAATTAGAAAGTGCTTTCAGCCCTCTTAAAGCATGGGGAGGAAAGTTAAACATTAAGGATGATAAATATACTTTGTCTTTTAGATTAAATCAAAGTCATCCCTTTGTAGCATGTATACCATTATCTTATTAGTTACTGAAAGGGCCTATACAATGGCACCCTAATAACTTTAGTATCACTTGTGGACACTGTATTCTTCATATCTGTGTTAATTCTAGTATGTCTTTAAATGCCACCTCTGAAAGTTTATACATTCTTAGAGCAAGGCCAACAGTCTTGATACTGGTGAAGCAGTCGGGACCATGGCAAGACTCAACTGTAATGATTCTAATACAGAAGCTCACTAAAAGAGTATTAAGAAGAACTCTTCAGATAATTGGACTGATTACTGCTATGGTTATGGGAATTATTACATTAACTATTATAGCTGCTATAGCTGGACTGGGGCTTCATCAAGAAATTCAAACTGCTCAGTTTGTTGGCATAACTATTTTACAGAACTTTGGACTCAACAGAATAAAATACATAGTGTCATAGTTAATGATAACCTGATTTGAGACAAGCTTCAATACTAAAGGAGATCAGTTAGAAATGTTGAAGGAACAGATAAAATTAAAATGTGATTGGACTGTTCCATCTTATTGTATTATACCTTTGAAGTTCAATAATATCAGGTATGACTGGGAAAAGGTTAAGATGCATTTGATGGGTCATCCTAGATCTTCTCAAATGATTTATGACTTACAGCAAGAAATTAAGGAAATCTTTTCAAAAAGGTTACCTGACAAGACAGGAATGGATGTTATAGAAAGCCTTGTAGATGCCTTAGCCTCTTTTAATCATGCACATCATAATAAATTTCTTGTTCTAGCAATTGCTACCCTTGTTATAGCAATAATAACTTTATTGGCTTTAAAATGTATTTTGGCAGTGCTGGAGAGATGGTTCAGCAGTTTACAGCACTGGCTGCTCTTCCAGAGATCTTGCTCTCAATTCCCAGCAACCACATGGTGGCTCACCGTCTGTAATGAGATCTGGTGCCCTCTTCTGGCATGCAGGCACACATACCGGCAGAACACTTGTATATATAATAAATAATTAAATCTTTTTAAAAATTGTGTTTTGGCTTATTTGCTTAAGATTGTGAAACAACACAATAGAGAAAAGAATATATTTACCATAAGGCTACATAATCTTCAACATAATTAATTATAGCTTAAACAAAGAAGGGACATGTAGCAAGAGATTCCACAGAACCCTTGCATATAGCTTGAATTTCAGAGATAGCACCTAGGCTTTGAACTACCTTTTGTCTAAGTCAGGGATTGTTATCTGAGCTGTTCTTTTGAAGGAATTACAGAACATTTGCATAACTTAGTCTTGGAGTACCTGGCAAACAAGGAAGTCTCATGGTTGAGAACTGCTTAGGCAAATGGTTCCTTCAAACAACTGCAGGTCAGAGGTTTTGGTATGCAGAAATTGGTTTGCTGGAGGTGTGATTTGTGTGACAATAAAGGAGGCTTTTCCAAAGCCACAGGGGTTAGTCCCTGGAGATTGTTTCCCCCTGGTCCTTTTGCTGAGCCTGAATTACATTTTGGAGTGACCATTTTTCTTCAACTGACCCACACAAAACAGAATGCTGACAGAGAACTAACTGGGAATGATGTGGGTTTTCGAAACCGTACAGCCCACCAACTTGACAAACCTCCTCAAACAAGGGCCCCTAATCCTTCCCATACAGTTCCACCAAACGGAAACCAAGCATCCAATATATGAGCCTGTAGGGACCATTTTCACTCAATCCACCACAGCATCTCACAGTTCAAAAATAAAATTAAGGATAAGAATAACAAGACAAATCTCTCAGGGCGCCAGCAAGATGATTCAACAGGTGAAGGCAGTGAAATCTCCATCTTAGAGGGAAATTCGTTAAGACACAGATGTCATTATTTGGTTTCTATTGCCTAGATAAACACCATGACTGACTGACCACAAGCAGCTTGGGGAGAAACAGATTGATTTCACTTTATAGTGAAAGCCTACTGTCTTTGCTAGGAAACAGGGCAGGAACCAAGGGTCAGAAAACTGCAACAGAGGCAATGGAGGAGTGCTGCTTACTAGCATGCTCTCCTGGGTTTGCACAGCCTGCTTTCTTACATGGCCCAGGACCACCTGCCCTGGGGTTGCACCACTCACAATGGTCATGGCCCTCCTGTAAACCACATTTTCCCAGGAAGAGTTGCACACAAGTGAAGGGACACTAGCCCACTCCAACATGTGGCTCTGGCAGCCCTTGTCCTTCTCTCCAATTCCCTCTGCTCTGATATAAACTGTTAAATTACATTCCTGAAGCTAGCCTCCAAGATCCATACCCTTATCTGGCTAATCCCTCCTCTTGAGACTGACAACCAAGTTTCAGCTAGCAAAGTATTGAAATCCAGGAATCAAAAGCCCCCTTTGGCTCACCTAATTCACATGCCCAATTGAAGTTAAACACCTCATCCCAACACAGGGTTCCCACTTGTGCCTTTAAACTGTCATTTTTCCTAAGGGCCACATCTGTCTCCTCTCTATCCAGAGGCAGTCTGTTGTCCTCCAGGACAAATACCCTGCCCCTTTTCCCTTGTTCCCTTCCCCTTCTCTCTCTTCCTCTATCTTCCATCTTTGTCCCTTATCCTTGCCCTCTTCTGTCCCTCTGGGACAAACAAATCTCCTTTGCACTGAGAATTTGGTCCTTGGGGTCCTGAGCCAATACTTTCCCTTTCAATAGGCATCTACCATCAAGCCTGATGTCCTGAGTTTGACTGCAGGGTTACACATGGTAGAAAGAGAGAACTGGATCTTAAATGTTGTCCTATGACTGCACATGTACTCCATGGCATGTGCACACAGATCACACACACACACACACACACACAGACACACACACACAAATACACCACAAACACATACTACACATACATATGCACACATCATACACAAATAGATAAATGTTAATATAATAAAGAAATAACCACCTCTCAGACCCTGTAAGGACTTTTGTGCTTATATTGTGGGTCAAGCACTAACTTGAGTCCATGGAATATAACAATCAATAAACACACTTCATCCTATCTTCCAAGAGTTTCCATGCTCTTTGTAAGTAGAAGTGACAGAAACAAATCAAGTCTGTTCTGTTGGGTGGTAACAAGTGTCAAACAGAAGAATAAAGGAGGGTAATTCTGGAAGGTCAGTGCTATTTTCGAAAAGGTTCAGCAAGCTTCTACCTAGTAGAAAGTCGTTCCAAAAGAATGGTGAAGTCAGTGCAAAGGTCCTGAGGTGAGCAAGTTCCTAGTGTGTTCAAGGAATGGAAGGGTAGAGTAGATAACCCACAGAAGAGTGAGTGAGGAGCATGAAGTGGGATCTAATGTCAGAAAAGGGCAGGATGGGATGGAGAGGGTCATGTAGAGCCAGTGACCACAGAATGGAACCAGTATGTCCCTCACAATGAGACAGAAAGGATAGGAGATTTGACTAAGAGGTGACTTAAACTGATTTATATTTTCGACTATGACTCTGACTTCAAGACTGAGAATAGACCATGAAGTATCAGCTGGGAGAGTTAGGATGCTGGAACAGGGACCCAAGATGCTGGCTGGACCAGCATTCTCCTTGGGCACAGTGAGAAGAGTCAGATTACAGATCTGATTAAAAGCCAGTGTCAGAGCTGGGGAGATGGATCAGTGGATAAAGCACCTGCTATGCAAGCATGAGGACATTTGCTCTGATCCCAGCATCCTCACAAATGCATGCTGGGATAGCTACAGGCTTGTCATCCCAGAGCTCAGGAGGAGGAAACAAGAAGTACCCTCAGCTAGATGACTAGTTAGACTAGTTAAATCCGTAAGCTTTCAGATCACACACATGCACACAACATGTGAGACCACATGCACATGAACATGCACACACACCACACACCTACAGAACAAAACATGTTAGAAGGAGCCAAATACCAGATTTGAGATTTAGGAGAGTCCAGGAGTGAGAAAAGACCCAGAGTTTGGGGCCTGAGAGCCACTTCCTGAAATGAAGAGCCTGTGGGCTGGGCAGGCTACAGGGAGGAGAGGGAGTGCAGAGATCCAGAGCACAAACCTGGGGAGATCCAGGAGCTTTTGCTGAACTGGGACCTGTTGGCAAACCTGGGAGGCCCACATTAGTAGATGAGTGAAGTGAGGCTCAGACATGAGTCCTGCACTCAGGAGGCAGGGCCTCTGCAGGCGTGGATGAAGCTCTCAAACCTGACTCCTCCAGCCCAGGCATCTGCAGACTTCAAAACAGGAAATGAGCTGAACAATGTTCAACCTCCACTCTCACGGTTCAGAGGAAGAGCATCTGCACAGAGTCTCTGATGCCTGGCTTCTTGGAAGAGCCAGAGTCTCTTTTACTTTCAAAGAATACGTTTACTGCCTGAGGAGCCTTGGCCTGGGACACACATCAGTGAGCCCCATAGAAGAGCAGGGTGAGTAGTGGGATCAACAGAGTCCACAAACCATTTGAGTTGTGGGAAGGAAGTCCTGGCCTGAATGCACTAAGGCATACTGTGGCAGACATAGGTGACCCATCCTGAGAGCCAGGACCCAGGCTCAGCCCTGCTTGGAGAGTCTGCAGGCCAGCTCTGGTGGGAGGGAGGTGGCTGGATTCCCCTGTGTGCTTCATGTGCCTGTTCCTGTCATAGTCTGTCCTGCACCCTCCTCTCTCCTGTCTGACCTGAAGCTGCAGGAAAAAGGATCGTTAATAGTGGGATGTTTAGAGGGAGGACAGGGAGGAGAAACAAAGAAGACAAAAGCAGCAGCTGGAACCAGCAGGTCTTACATGAGCAGATTTATTAATCCAAGCAAGTTTATTAAGAAATCTAGCATCTCATGTACTATTTGAGGTGTGGTATGGATAGCCAAGCTCAGTAGAGAGCTAAGAACACAGGATCCTTCAGACCCAGTTGCCTTAGGACTGATAACCACAGCCCCGGGAAGAGGGGATTCAGGTCCCCAGAAGCTACAACTTTAGTTCCTCTGAGGCACTGACTCCAATGTCAGACTAATCTCAATAAGTCCACTCCTGGACATGTCACAGAAAGGACATGTCAGTTGCTTAAGATCCCATTACCAACTTCCTTTCATCAGGGCCTATGGGAAAGTCATGGGTCACTCTTACCCTCCATACTTACCCATGTGTCTCTTTGGTTTTCTCTGGGTAATTTGTCCTTTCAGCTTAGTTGGCTCTAGAGTATTCAACCTGTGTGGTGCCCAGGGACAAGAGACTTCTAAAGATTTCTTCACAGGGGCTAGCCTGGACTGAGACTAAGCTCTTGAGTCCCCTATGTGCTGCCTCTCCCCACCTCACCCTCTGTCACAGTAATGGCTGAAGGACTGACCTCCTCAGAGTGGGGCAGTAGAACAGGAAAAGGATGAGGAGCAGAATAGTGAGTGTCCTGCACATTCCATCCCTGCATCCTCCATCCGTGTCCTCTTATCCTCTCACGCTCCTCTCTCTGGAATCCAAACACCCCTTTCTTCCATCCCCCAACCCTTCTCCCTTGACTAGCATCCTCTAATCCTCCTGCTCCATGTCCTGCATCCTTCCATCTTCTTGCTTTCCCATCCCTACAGTTCCCACCCTCCATTCTCCAGATGCCCACCTTCCCACTCCTCTCTCTCCATCACTTTTCATGGCTAGGCCTGAGCCAAGTCTTTGCTGCTGTGGTTCTCCAAAGTTAGAGACCTGGATCTCCTGTGTGCTGCTGGTGGTGAGAACTGTGTCCTCCTCCAGGAACAGCGCTGCTTCTGCACCAGCAAACCCAAGCGGGTAGAGAGGCTGAAGACTTAATTAAGGACCAGACAAAGGTTCAGTAACAGTCATCTTCCTAAGGACAGGCTTTTATTCCCTGCCACTCTGGCTCCTCCTCTTCATCTCTCCATTCCTCATTATCCTCACACTTCCATTTCTCCTGTCCTTTAAAATGTTTACACAAGTTCCTCATGGATCAAATCACTGCCATCACTAGGACAATGGCTACTCTAACTAGGAACGTATTGCTTCCCCAATCTTAGTCACTATATCCCTGTCTAATAACTGTGTTCAAAGGTTTCTTCAGGAGTGAATGGTGGCAATCACGTGATCCACTGCAGCAGAACAAGTTAAAATTCTTTTCCTGGTTCATAAAGTCAACTCAAACTATACCAACTTAAGCCTTAGGGACAGAGCCTAGTCCCACCTTCATCACCCCCTCCTGCAGGAAACAGCCAATGAAAAAATACATCCCTCTTCTTTTTATCTCTCCTCGGGGGTCAGATAAATTACCTTAATGACCTAAAAGAACAAACTTTAGACAAGCTAAGAATCCCGCAACTCAGCATAATGATAAGCACACCTGCCTGACAGGAAAGCCAGCTCAGTAAAGAGAACAATCACTGGCATCATTCATGAAACTATAGAGAACACATCACTGATAAACTCCCTCCCAGAGTTCCCTCTTCTGTCCTATAAAGCCCAAGCCCTGCACCTGGTCACACAGTCTCCATCCCCAGGAGAGCCTGGAGTCCTTCAGTTGTCCTGACCAGAGGACAATTGTCCCTGTAGAGGCTGCTCTGCTCTTTCTATTTCCAGGTTTCCTCCATCAGTTCCAGTCAAACACCCATTTCCAGAACAGAAACAGCTGGCAGAGACAAGGATCCACTGGCCTCCTGCTTGGAGCAACAAGAGAAGGGAGACGTGAAGCAGGACCAGTGGGAGCTGCACAGCCAAGCATCATCTGGGGACTCCATCACCATGGGAGCAGCTAAGTCCAAGAAGGCGAGTGGCACAAAGGAGGCTCAGCATAAGGGCCAACAGGTCTTGGACCCTACCCACAATAAGACAAAGCAGATGGACCTGGAGCTACAGCAGACCAAATCCCAGGCAGAGAAGGACTTGATCCTAAGTAAGTACACCAAGGACCCCAACCCACCACTACTGTGATCTCTTCATCACCACTGAGCCCTCCTGCCATGGTTTCCATGGGCAGGCTAATCTGTTAAAAGAATTCACAGGTCCAGAGGCGTCTGAAACCAGATGCCCTGCAGAAACACCTAAGTGAACCTTAGAGCCTCACACTCTTCTACAGGAGTACATTCTCAGGCTCCTGGGAAGGAACACTCTGAAGCTGTGGTGATGGGGAGAGGCTGAATTCATATGGCTCTAAAAGGAGTGAGCACAGGGTTCAAGCCAGTTCCAAAAAGGAGCACTTGATAACACCTAAGTTACAAGCCCAGACTGAAGCTGAGCAGAGGCAGACTCCAATCCTGGTTCTACCAACCCAGACAAGTCATTTACAGCCTTCAGCCTCCATGTCTCCATCTAGGAAACAGGAGGAAAGTAAAAACCTGTTTCCTTGGGTTGTGGGGGTAAAGTGACAATCCACATTGAATATTAAATAGTCAATATTCAATAAATCTTCAGGTATTATTAAGTACAAGCCCATGTAATTGCTGCTGCTATTATTATAGTTTGTAACACTATGGGACAGAATCTCAGAAACCCACATAAGGGAGCTGAGGCTCACAGAGAAAACTAGAAACCCACTCAGAGGACTAGTGTAGAACCAGGACAGATGTGCGAACTTCATGGTCCCAGGACAGGAACTTTTCTCAGCAGCAACTCTGAGAGCATCATTCCTACCATGTGACAGTGAAGAAGGCTATAAGAGTAAGCAGAGAGGACCCCAGGTTTGTTCCCCTGGCTCCTACTTCTGTGTTTCTTACAACCACACAACTGTTTCATTTCCAGAACCCATTCTTCCTCATTTCAGGCTCCAGGAGAACACTTAACATGGATTCCTTTAGCCAAGGCATCTCAGCAGAATTACTGGGCTTAGCTCATGAATCTCAGAGACACTCACATGAGAATGAAGGAAGTTGGTAATGGGAACTTAAGCAATCTGTTGCAAAATAAAGATGAACTACACTTGGAGCTGTGAAAGGAACTTAAAGTTCACATAGATAGTGGTTTTTCACAAGTGACCATCCACATGTATGGGGACCTGAATAAAGGACTTAAATAGAAGGGCAGAGAAGCCATGGTGAGGGCTAAGAGTCACATAGAAAGGTTCCCTCTGGGCAATGCAATACTGAAGTTGCATTTGACACAAGGAAAACCTAGAAACCATGAGGGTCAGCAGTGAACCTAGCCCAAAGGCTCCCAGAATTCAGCTCAAAATGTGAGTTGGCAATGAGGACTCTGGGGCTCATGCAGGTCCTGAAGATCCAAAAAGGTCTCTTCTCCTGAGATGAATCACTAGAAGAGGGTATGCTCCTGCCTCAGCTTCAGTCACTTTCTTCTCCTAACTCCCCTTATTTCACTCTCACTTACTGGTGTGGCCTGGGCCACACCCATAGACAGATTTTTCTTTTGGTCACCAGCTCACAAAAAATGACACAAAGACTTATTATTAATTAGGAAAGTTTGGCCTATAGCTTAGGCTTGTCCCTACTAGATCTTATAACTTAAACTAACCCATTTATATTAATCTTTGTTTTGCCTTGTGGCTTTTTACCTCTCTTCCATCTTGCACCTCCTGTTTTGTCCCCATGTCCTCTGGCATCTCTCCTGCATCTCGATTCATCTCCTCTTCCTCTCTCCCATGTAACCTCTTCCAGACAAGCTATTGGCCATTCAGCTCTTTTTTAAACCAATCAGAAGGCACACTGGGGAAGACACATCTTCACAGTGTACAAAAATATTATGCCACATCATACATCCTTGCCTCTTCCTCTTCTCAAGGAACAATACAGCCAACTCTCTTCAGTGCACAAGGTCTAGAGAGAGAAGTTAACTTATCCAAGCTCACAACACATAGAGACAGACTCAGTTCTGATATCTATAACACTCAGTGCATGGGACATCAGAGACACCTCTTTCAAACTAGTGCTACAATGTGAAAGTCCTGCCTAACCCTTATCTTTCATTTCAAAGTTCATTTTTTTTTTTTACCACACATTAAGCTTTGAATGTGTTGACTACAGAGTCAATAGTCATTGTCCTCAATGGTCACTGATTTCACTTACTGTGTGATAGGATTAAAGCCATTGTATTTAAGGGCATTGTAAAAGGGATTAGACATGTCTAAATGGAACACGTTTGTTCCATTTAAAACAAATCCACTCCATCCTGAATTTCCATGATTAAATTTCACTGTGAATCAAAATTGTATTTTAAAGACTCTCACCTCCCGCTCTTGCATGCCACTTACTACTCATTAAAAATATTTGAAATGTGTACTTCAGCCCCCAAGATATTAGTCAGAATCTCTGTTGTTGGTTGTTTTTTGAATCATTGGCTCTTTGGGGGGCCAGCCACCCAGCTCCCAAATAAATCCACCGAGTCTTACTCTTACTTGTGAATGCCTGACTTTATCATGGCTTGTTTCTAGTCAGCTTTTCTTAATATATCTTATCTCATCTATCCCTTGGCTCTGGGCTTTTACATATATATATATATATATATATATATATATATATATATTTCTTTACTAACTACTCCCTGAGTTGCTGTGTAGCTGGATGGCTAGCCCCTGGTCCCATCTCTCTTCCAGATTTCTCCTCCTATTTATTCTCTCTACCTGCCAGCACCACCTACGCTTTCACGTGCCTTGCTATTGGATATTCAGCTCTTGATTAAAACAATTAGGTAATTTAGTCAAGCACAGCTACACAGGTTCAAAGAGACAGACAAATGCAACATAAAGCAATGCAACACACCCTTACATCATTGAAGAAATATTCCATTGTGAAAGCATATGTAACATATATTCAACAAATATTCCACAAAAACCACTAAGTGTAATGGACATATATCTACATAGATAATGTAGACCAAGAATATGAAACAGAATAATAATTATTCACAAATGAGATTACTAAATAATTGTGAACATATTCCTATAAAAAAAGAATATGGGAAATTAATGCAGGAAGAATCTGAGTTTGAGACAAGCCCAAACTACACAGTAAGATGTTAACTTTCCCTGTGGGACAGAAACTCAGAGACCCACATGAGGGAATTGAGGCTCAGAGAAGAACAAAGACTCACACTTAGGACTAGAGTAGAGCAGTGTGAACTTCTTCATGGTCCCAGTGCAGGATCCTTTGCATGCAGCTACTGTAAGAGCATCGTTCTCTCCATGAGACTCTGGAGAAGGGTGTGAGGGTAAGCAGGAAGGGCTCCAGCCTGGCTGACTTGACTCCTCCTCCTACTTCCCTGACATTGTCACAACCACTATCCCTTCCCATGGCTCTCTCTTCATCATTTTCAGGCTCAATAACCCCACCCCACATGAGTCCTGTTACCTGCCACGGCTCTTCACAACAACTGAGATCAAGGCTTAAATTTTGGAGGCGAAATCCAAAGTCAGCTTTTGATGAACAGGAATGTGATGAGTCTGTATTCACAACCAAAGGTAAGCTCAGCTGGCAGCTTGGGATGTGACTTCTAAGCCCATATAGCTTAGTCCATGCTTCTTTCTCCATCATTTTCAGGCTCAATAACCCCACCACACATGAGTCCCATTACCTGTTTTGGCTCTTCACAACATCTGAGATCAAGGCATATATTTTCGAGGGGTAATCCCAAGTCAGATAAAGAGCTTCATAAATGGAAACCTGAGAATTCTGGATTCTCACCCAAAGGTAAGCTCAGATGGCAGCTTGGGATGCAACTTCTAGATGGAGGTTCTTCACAGGTGAGCCTCCACCTCTATGGGACCTGGGACAAGCAACTTAAATGGAAGTCAGAGGAGCCTTGCAGGAATGTTCAGTGTTACAGGCCAGAAATGATGCCCCTGGGCTCTTCAGTATGGAAGGTGCATCTGGCACATGAAGAAACTGGAACCTATGGGGCCAGCAGCAAGCCTGGCCCAGATGGCACCCAGAGCAGCTCAAAACATGAGTGGGTTCAAAAATCCCAAGGGTCATGCAGGTCGTGACCTTCCAAGAAGGCCTCTTCCCTTAAGATGGACCCCAAGGAGAGGAAAGACTCCTGCCTCAGCTTCAGCCCTACTTCCCTTATTCCACCTTACTGAGGCCACACCCTGACCTCTTGCTCTTCTCAAACATCAAAGTAGCCACCCTTTCCAGTGCACAAGGTCTAGAGAGAGAGATTAACTTGTCCTAGTTCAGGGCACATACACAGAGATGCAGAGCCGGAATATAGAATAATGGGAACCTGACAAACTTCTTCCTCCTCCTTTTTCATCCTGTTGCTGCTCTGTGAAATTCCTGCCCACACCTAACCCTTGACTTTCCCCACAATTCCATACTTCCCACCCCACATAAAGCCTTCAGAATGATGATTACAGTGTCAATGGCCATTGCCCCTAGTTGTCACCTTGGCTCCTTTAATGTGTGTCACAGAAATAGCCATTGGCAGACATTGTCTCAGTTTCAGGATCAGAGCATTGACTCTGCTCACCTTTTCCTCTGCTGCCAACTTGCCAGCATGTGCAGATCTTACATCTTCAAGCTGCACACAAGAAGGGCCTTGCACTCAGGGCTTAAGGAAGACTAATGATGCTGTAGCAGAGATTACTCTGCTCATGTCTCTCTCTCCCCACAAAGGTTCCTCCTAGGCTACCACCAGTATCCTTCTCTTATTTCTCACCCTCGCTATTCCCAGCTTCTATGTTGTTCCATTAAAATAATTCTACTCCATCATAAACTTCGGTGCTCATCTTCAATGTGTGTCAAACTCTGTTTTAAAGGCTCTCACCTTCCTCCCTAGGATGCCACTTAATACTTGTCAAGCTATTCCTGAAAATATTTACATCGACCCCCAAGATGTTTGTCAGAATCTCTCTGTTTAATGGACATTTTATCCACCTTGATGTTTTAGGTAAAACACTAACAAAAATCAAAAGGCATCAAAAATAAGATGAAATAACTAACTGGTCCTGTACATATTCCTATAATCACAGAATATCTATAATAAATGCAGGAAGAATCTAAACAAGCCTGAACTACACAGTAAGATGCTACCTTTCCCTGTGGGACAGAAACTCAGAGACCCACATGAGGGAATTGAGGCTCAGAGAAGAAAAAAGACTCACACTTAGGACTAGAGTAGAACAGTGTGAACTTCTTCATGGTCCCAGTGCAGGATCCTTTGCATGCAGCTACTGTAAGAGCATCATTCTCTCCATGAGACTCTGGAGAAGGGTGTGAGGGTAAGCAGGAAGGGCTCCAGCCTGGCTGACTTGACTCCTCCTCCTACTTCCCTGACATTGTCACAACCACTGTCCCTTCCCATGGCTCTCTCTTCATCATTTTCAGGCTCAATAACCCCACCCCACATGAGTCTTCTTGCCTGCCAGGACTCTTCACAACAACTGAGATCAAGGCATATGTTTTGGAGGCAAAATTCGAAGTCAGCTTTTGATGAACAGGAATGTGATGAGTCTGTATTCACAACCAAAGGTAAGCTCAGCTGGCAGCTTGGGATGCAACTTCTAGGTCCACATAGTTGGTTGTTCTTCACAGGTGATCCTCCACCTTTATGGAACCTGGGACAAGCAACTTAAATGGAAGTCAGAGGAGCCTTGCAGGAATGTTAAGGGTCACAAGCTAGAAATGATGCCCCTGGGCTCTTCAGTGCGGAAGGTGCATCTGACACATGAAGAAACTGGAACCTATGGGGCCAGCAGCAAGCCTGGCCCAGATGGCACCCAGAGCAGCTCAAAACATGAGTGGGTTCAGAAATCCCAGGGGCCATGCAGGTCCTGACCTTCCAAGAAGGCCTCTTCCCTTAAGATGGACCCCAGGGAGAGGAAAGACTCCTGCCTCGGCTTCAGCCCTACTTCCCTTATTCCACCTTACTGAGGCCACACCCTGACCTCTTGCTCTTCTCAAACATCAAAGTAGCCACCCTTTCCAGTGCACAAGGTCTAGAGAGAGAGATTAACTTGTCCTAGTTCAGGGCACATACACAGAGATGCAGAGCCGGAATATAAAATAATGGGAACCTGAGAAACGACTTCCTCCCCCTGTTGCTCTCTTTGAAAGTCCTGCATCATTCTCTCCATGAGACTATGGTTTAGGGTATGGGGGTAAGCAGGAAAGCCTCCAGGCTTGCTACCCTGACTCCTACAGCTGTCTCTCTGTCAATCACTCAACCACTGTGTCTTCCCATGTCCCTTTCTTCATTATTTCTATGCTCAAGGATCACATCCTTCATGGATCCGACTTCCTACCAAGTCTCCTCAGGACTACTGTGCTCTAGCATTAAATTTTTGAGTCCAATGACAGTATCAGGTTGGGGCTTATTAAATGGGAACTTTATGAATCTGAATTCAGAATCAATCATAAGCTGATCTGGCAACTGGAGGTAGGACTTCTAGTCCACATAGATGGTTATTCTTCATAGGTTTGCTTCCATCTGTATGAGGACCTGGAACAGGCTTCTTAAATGGAAGGTCAGAAGAGCCATGGAGGAATGTTAACAGTCACAGGCTAGAAATGATGTCCTTGGGCTGTTCAGTGGTGAAGCTGCATTTGACACATGAAGAAACGGGAACCCATGGGGGTCAGCTGTGAGCCTAGCCAAAATGGCACCCAGAGATCAGCTCAAAATATGAGTGGGTTCTGAAATCGCAGGGGTCATGCAGGTCCTGAAGTTCCAAAAAGATCTGTTCTCTTGAATTGGACTCCAAGGAGAAAGAAGGCTCCTGCCTCAGCTTCAGCCTGACTTTCATCATTTCTTCTTAACACAGGCCACACCCTTGTCTCTTCCCCTTTGCAAGCATCAAAATAGACACCTATCTCCAATGTACAAGGTCTAGTGAGAGAGATTAACTTTTCTAGATCACAGCACATAGAGACAGATTCAGGGCTGGAATATAAAACAATGGTAGCCTGATAAATGACTTCCTCCTCCTTCATCCTGTTGTTACTTTGTGATTGTCATTTTTTTTTTTTGTCATTTTCTGTTTGGAGTTGCATTTTTAAGAGGGAAACTGGAATCATGGGGGTAGCCGTGTGCCTAGCCCAACTGTCACTGGAATTTAGCTCATAATATGAGTGTATTCTGAAATCCCAGGGTTCATGCAGGTCCTGAAGTTGTAAGAAGGTCTCTTCTCTTGAGATGAACCCCAGGTAAAGGGTAGGCCCCTGCCTCAACTTCAGAAAATTTTCTCTACTGACTTTCCTTACTTCAACATACACAAGCCACACCTTGCCTTCTCCTTTCAGGCATCAAAGTAGCCACCACTCCCCACTGCACAACATAGATAGATAGATAGATAGATAGATAGATAGATAGATAGATAGATACATACATACATACATACATACATACATACATACATACATACATACATAGGTTAACTTGTCCTAGGTCACAGCACATAAAGGTAGAGGCATTGCTGGATTCTAGAACAGTGGGAGTCTGAGAAATCATTTCCCCACATTCATCCTGTTGCTGTTCTGTGAAAATCCTGCCTACACCTGGCTCTTGTCTTTCCCTTCAAAGTCCATTTTTCTTACCAAACAGTAAATTGTTGGAGCCTGAGATCAAGAACAACCTGAACTACATTGTGTATCCTATTAAAATTTATTAATCCAGTGGTATTAGTTACTTACCATGTTACTGTAACAAAAGCAATTTAAAATAGAAAGGATTCCTTTTTTTTCCCAGAGATTGAAAATGTAGTCCCTCAGGGCTGAAATTCACTTATTACAAGAGATTGAATCAGCTGGTCCCATTGTATTTATTTGTGAAACAAAAAGAGATGAATGCTGTTTCTCAGCTCACTGTTCCTTTTTATTTGGCCGGGACTCCAGCCCCTAGTAGTGCCACCTACAAAAAAGATGGGCCTTCTACGTCACTTTATCAATCTATCCCTCACAAATCCTCCCAGGGACACTTTTGCTTGGTCCTTTTTTTCTCCTGTGACTTTGACAATTCTAGCCATCATGCCATCTCTCAGGACCATGGTAAAATTTCAAGATGTAAGCAGCTGAGGCACACTGGATATTGGGAAACCTATCCCTATCCCTATCCCTATCCTTTCTTACTGGGAAAGCCCTACTCACCCCTTCACCAAGCTTTTCCAGGACCAACCTCCAGATCATTAGTTTCCAAGACAAGAGCCACACAATCCTCCAACATCAGAGGGTGTGTCTGAGGACTGGGAACTTCCTCCCAACCCCTAACACAGCAATCAGGAAGGTCCTGGGATGAGGTGCGCTCCGGCTGAAAGTTTAAATTCACTGCTCAGGTGACATGAACTACTTAGGGCGACACAAAAACCTGAGCAAAAGCTCAATCCCCTAGGGAAAAGTGCATAGGTATAGCACCCTGGACCCAGATAACCCTCAAGAGCAGACGATAGATCCTGACCGTAGAGTGTCACTATTGGGCTCGTCCCAGAAGGTTCTTGGAATTTGGGGCAGTGTCTTCTCCAGCACAGGAACAGAGCTGGATTTCTGGGCAGGGAACTGGCAGACAAGAGAATCCATTACCAAAGGATCCCTCATCACTCACCTTCCCAGGTGGCCAAGGGGTCATCAGGGGTTTGCTGGGCACCCACTCATGTCAGGACCCATGCCCAGGGCTTACCTTGCATCTCACTTGCACTTAAATCTCACAGTCACTCTTGAGAGAGAGACTGCTGTTGTCCCACCTTGGGGACAAGAAGAGCAAGGCTTAGAGAAGTGAAGGCTCACAGTTGAAGAACTATATTCAGCCTTTGCTGTCACAATTCACACACTTAACTTAATGTCTTCCTCTCTCTGGCATCAGGACAGTAAGGACAGTCACATCAAAGCCAGGAAAGTAAAAGCTCTGGGTGCCAAAGACCTTGAGTAATACTGCCTCTCAGTGCTGGGAGATGCCACCTTTGAAATCTGAGCTACACTCAAAAAAAGCATTCCTTCTACTGCCAGCTTGCAGTAAACTTGTAGAATCCAGGGCCTTAAAATATGGCCCAGGCTTAAAGTGTATCAACTCACTTAATCAGTCCCACAACTTCCCATTCAAAATGAGAAGGGAGGAAGAAAAATAGGAAGGACTTGAGGCATCTTATAGAAACATACAAATGCAGTAACTTTGAGAATGAAAATAGCAAGTATGAAGCTATGAGGACTAAAGAGTTGCTGTAACTAAACAGCCCATTGGATTAGAGGATCCTGTCAGGTAGGGTGATGTGGAAATGAGTTCAGCATTATCAATAGCAGAGAAAAGACCAATTGAAGAGAAAGTCCTGACAGGGTGTCTCGTCTGAGAACTTGAATAGCATAATATCCAACAACAGCTTCATAGTAAATGCTCAATCCACATGGCATGCTTTGTGATGTACCAAGAGGAAAGGAAAGAAATTCTGAGTTAAGGAGCTGGTGACTAATATTGTAGGTTTTGTGGGTCTCTGTCACACCTGTACAGCTCTGCTGACACAGTGTCAAAGATAGAACAAACGACAGAATAAATGGCCATGCTCTGCTCCAACTGTGCTCCACGCTGTGTTTACAGACTCTGTCTTTTGTTTTATTTTGATGTTTTGCTGTGGTTACAATGCCATGCTATTTCTTTCAATGTTTTGAGTAGCATCCAGAAATGGGCTCCATAACATTTTAATATATACTATAATACATAATAATATATTATATGTAATATATACATCAAACTTTGTTCTTAATTTTCTCCCATTGTCCTCCCCTCTGCCCCTCCCTCTCTTCCTGGCCCCTCCCTCTCCCCAGATAGCCTCCCTCCTTTCATGACATACCTGCTCTACTACCCTTTCTTGTTCCCTCCCTGTCCCTTCAGATTTCTTCCTTTCTTCATGGGCAGTCCTCTTACACTAAACTCTAAAGTTTGAATTTCATATACTTTTCATAACATGACATATTCTTCTTCTGATTTTATCTAACTGTTTACACTCATAACTATTATTTCTATTATTTTGAGCTTACAAAACTAGTGGCCAGCTGAGGTTGGCAAACATTGGCCAAATATAGTCAGCTCTCTCTCTCCCTCTGTGTGTGTGTGTGTGTGTGTGTGTGTGTGTGTGTGTGTGTGTGTGTGTTTCACTTGGGGTTTGTTTATCCCTGACCATAAGAATATTAAAGTTAACCTTGTTAGGAGCATTGGAGCAGGGAATTTTCTAAGGAAAACCAAACTAGAGAAACAAAGGTTTTTCTCTTTCTCATTTTTATAATGTTTTTCTTATAGCCCCAACCTGCTCCATCTCAAATACATGACCTCTTTTTCTTTAATTATTATTATCACAATACACACATATATGTATACATATATTCAAATAAACATTTACATGCAACTGCTGAGTTCATGTACTGTTGCTTATATGTATATAATAATACGGCTTCTCGAGAGCACCTAATATTGAATAACCATTAAGGGATCATCCCTGGGAAAGACTCCTTCTCTGCAGTCGTTAAGTGACGACAGCTCTTCATCTAAAGATGGGGCCCTGTGAGATACTCCCATCCACAATGGCATGTCAACTGGTGTGGTCATTGTTTTTGTCTTCTTTAAGCATACTGTTGAGGTTTCTTCAGTGCAGTTTCCTGCCATATCTTTAGACACAATCTTACTTCAGATTTCCATTTATCTGGCTCTTACAATCTTTCTTCCTCCTCTTCCACAGTGTTCCCTGAGCACTAGGTGTAGGGTTTGTGTTGTAGATGTACTGATTGGAGTGGTTTATCTCACCAGTCAATTATTCTCTACATTTTAACCAGCTGTAACTTTACGTAATGGTCTCCATTCAAAAGAAGCTTCTCAATGATGAGCAAGAGCTCTCTGGATAAGAGGACTTGCTACTGAAGCATGAAGACCTAAGTCTGAATCTCCAGCACTCCTGTAGAAAGCCATGTGTGACCATGAGCCTGTGACAAGAGAAACGCCAAGCTTACTGGCTGCCAGCCTGTCTGGGGTTAGTGAGAAACCTTGTCTCAGGGAGTAAGGCAGAGAGTGGTAGAGCAGGTATCTGTGAAGTATTTAGAATGCAGTTGGGGATTAGACTGGTCTAGTGCAGTGACAACAGTAGCATCTCCTCTATGGTCCATGACCTCACTAGCCATGGGTGGTTGGCTAGGTCTACGGCACAAGGCATTATTTCCTTCCTGTTGAGTGACCTTTAAGTCCCATTAGGCAGCTGTTGGTTACCACCAAGATATAAGTGCCACCATTGCACCTTTAAGGATATCTTGCCATGCTGATAATCGTGGTTCATAGGTGTCACAGCTGGGTAGGTGTCTTAGTTAGGGTTGTTATTGCTGAGATGAAACTCCATGACCAAAGAAAACTGAGGGGGGCAGGGTGCTATTCAGCTTACATTTCCACATCACAGTTCATCATCAAAGGAAGTCAGGACAAGAACTTTAAGCATGGCAGGAACCTGGAGGTAGGAGCTGATGCTGAGGCCATAGAAGGGTGTGCTGCTTACTGGATTGCTTCCCATGGCTTGCTCAGCCTGCTTTCTTATACAACCCAGGACCACCAGCCCAGGGATGGTACCACCCACCATGGGCTGGGCCCTCCCTCATCAATCACTAATTAAGAAAATGTCCCATAGGCTTGTTTACAACCTGATCTTATAGAGGCATTTTCTTAATTGAGGCTTCCTCCTCTCTGGTGACTCTAGCTTGTGTCAAATTGACATAAAACTAGCTGAAAAGTAGGACTATTGATTGCTTTCCACCCTTGGCAATTTACATAGCTGGTGCTTAGGGAGAAGGCTTCTGGATCAGATATACCTTGAATCCTTCAAATCCTGTGTCCAAAGTGTGAGGTGATTTCAGCAATAAGGACTTACCTTCAACTTCTAAGAGGCAACCAAGGCCAACAGCAATAGCTTCTATTGTTTTGGGAAACTCTTGTACTCCTTAGACTAACAACTCAGAAGAAGGTTTCTCATGACTGTCACTACAGGTTATATTAGTCTATGGCTTTGAGGAGGCAATATCATGCAAATGGGATGTCTTTATTAATATGTGTGCATATTCATGTGCATATGTGTATATACACATGTACTTAGAAGTAATATATGTAATTTTAAGTACATATAAAGCAATACAATTCCCTAAACAATATCCTTTGTGTGGTTTATCCCTCTTCCCTCTACTTCTATATTCTCCTCCTTCCCCTCTCCCCAATTAAAGCCCTCCACTTCATTTGTCCAATTTCCCCCTTCATAGAACCTGTATCATTTTATTCCCCTCTCTAGAGCTCCTTCCCACTCCATAGTCCCTTTTCTCTTCCCTGGTTTCTGCAGTGACTCCAGGTTATGTAATAACATCTGAAGATTTGGAGCTAGGAACCACAAGTGAGAGAGAACATGAGTGTGTCTTCCTACACCTCAGTCACCCCACTTAATACAACATTTTCTAGTTACATCCATTTATCTGCTATCTTTTTTTTGTTTTGTTTTGTTTTTGTTTTTCGAGACAGGGTTTCTCTGTGTAGCTTTGCACCTTTCCTGGATCTCACTCTGTAGCCCAGGCTGGCCTCAAACTCACAGAGATCCGCTTGCCTCTTCCTCCCGAGTGCTGGGATTAAAGGCGTGCGCCACCACCGCCCGGCTTATCTGCTATCTTAGTTTGGGTTTTTATTGGTGTAAACAGACACCATGACCACAGCAACTATTATAAGGAAAACATTTCATTAGGGTAGCTCACTTACAGTTCAGTCCATTATCATCATGGTTGGTAGCATGCGGTGTGCAGGCAGACATGGTACTGGAGAATTAACTGACAGTCCTACATCTTGCAGGCAACAGGAAATCAACTGAAACACTGGATGGTAGCCTGAGCATAGGAAACCTCCAAGCCTGCCCCCACAGTGACACACTTCCTCCAACAAGGCTATACATACTCCAGCAAAGTCACATCTTTCACTCCCCATGAGATTTCGGGGGCCAATTACTTTCTAACTACTACACCTGCCAAACTCATAATTACATTTTTACAGCTAAATAGTATTCTATTTTGTACACGTACCACATTTTCACTATCTGTTCATCAGTAGAAGCATTTACATTGTTTCCATTTCCTAGCTATTGTGAATAGAGAGACTATGATCATAGCTGAGAAAGTTTCTGTGGAGTAGGATGTTGAGTTCTTTGAGCATATGCTGAGGAGTGGTACAGCTGAATCAGATGGTAGGTCAGTTTTCAGTTCATTTTTACAATTTCCACACTGATTTCCAGAGCAGGGAGCCAGTTTGCAATCAATCCCACCAACAGTGAATGAGGGTTCTGTCTTCCTGCATCCTCCCCAGCATTTGCTCTCTGTTGTTTTCTTAATCTTAGCCATTCTGACTGGGGTAAAATGAAATCACAAAGTTGTTTTAGTTTGCATGTTATTATTGCTAAGGATGATGAACACTTTTAAAGATATTCCTTGTCACCAGGAGGTGGTGGCACATGCCTTTAAACCCAGCACTCAGGAGGCAGAGGCAGGTGGATCTAGGTGAGTTCAAGGCCAGCCTTGTCTACAAAGAGCATTCCAGGACAGCCAGTGCTACACAGAGAAACCCTGCCTCAAAAAACAAACATAGCCCATTTTTTAATTGTATTTATTTTTGTTCGTTTGTTTTTATGAAATTTATTTATTTATTTTACATCTAGACTGCAGTTTCTCCTCCCTCTTTTCCTCCCATTCCCTCCCCTTTTCCCCTCCCACTCACCCCCAATCCATTCCTCTCTTTCTGTTCAGAAAGGCTCTGGCCTCCTATGGGTATCAACAAAGCAGGGCACATCAAGTTTCAGTAGGACTAAGCACCTCCCTTGTATTAAGGCTGGGCAAGGGAACCCAGCATGAGCCATAGGGATCCAAAAGCCAGTAAAATAGTCAAAGACAGCCCCTGCTTCCACTGTTAGGAGTCTCCCAAGAAGATAAAGCTACACACTGTCACATATATGCAGAGAGCCTAGGTCAGTCCCATGCAGGTTTCCTGATTGTTGGTTCAGTCTCTATGGGCTCCTGTGAGTGAGCCCAGGTTAGTTGATTCTATGGGTTTCCTTGTGATGTCCTTGACCACTCTGGCTCATACAATCCTTCCCTCACTTCAGAAGGATCCCCTGAGCTCAGCCTAATGTTGGGCTGTGGGTCTCTACATATGTTCCCATCAGTGACTGGTTGAAAGCTCTCTGATGACAACTGGCATAGTCTCCAATGTATGATTTGAGCAGAAAATCATTTCCTCCAGTTGTAATTAGTTTTATCTTAGGTCTCTGGTCCACCCAGCCTTTGGATCCTAGCACACCAGGGCAATGTCAGGGGTGGGGATTATTTTTTTTGACTCCTTATTTTTTGCATTCTTTATATATTCTGTATATTAATCCTGTCAAATGTATAGATGGCAAGGATTCCCTCCCAATCTGTGGGCTTCCTCCTCATTCAACATATTTTCTAGATGTACAGAAGCCTTTTAGTTTGAGGGGGTCCCACTTAAAAGTTGTTGGACTTAATTCCTGAGCAAATGGAATTCTATTCAGGAAGTCTTTTCCTACATCTATATACTGTGCCTGTTTTCTTCTAGCAGTTTCAGTATTCAGATTTACAGCTATGTCTTTGATCCATTTGGCTTTAGATTTTGTGCAGGGTGACAGAGAGGAGTCTAGGTTCATTCTTCTAAACGTATGGATCCAGTTTTGCCAGGGCCATTTGTTAAAGACGTTGTCTTTTATACAATGTGTATTTTTGACATCCTTGTTAATTATCAGATGATTGTAGTTACGTATATTCATGTTAGGATATTCTACTTTTTCCACAGGCCTACATTGTCTATTGTTGCACTAGTATCCAAATGCTTTCATACTATAGCTCTTTAATAAACCTTGAAATCTGAAATGGTAATCCTTCCAGCAATGTTTAGCTCAGGACTGCTTTGACTATCTTAGGTCTTTTGTGCTCCATATGTATTTTAGATTTTTTTTCTATTTCTGTGAATAATATTGTGGTAAAGTGGGAATGGAGGCACACTTCTGTAATCCCAGTACTCAGGAGGTAGAAAAAGGTAGATCTCTGAGAGTTCAAGGCCAGCCTGATATGCATGATGATTTTCCGGACAACCAGAGCTATATAGAGAGACTCTTAAAAAAAAATGTTGTGGTGGGTGCAGAGGCTGGAGAAATTGCTCTGTGGTTAAGAGCACTTATTGCTTTTGCAGAGGACCTAGGTTTAGTTCCCAACACCCATACAGTAACTCACAACTATCTGTAATTCCAGTACCAAGTCAAATGTCCCTTTTTGACCCTCATGGGCCACCAGGCACACATGTGGTACATACATGCAGGCAAAAATACTCAAACACATAAAATAAAATAAATCTTCATTTAAAAGGAAACTTTTTAATTTTTGACTAATGTGGGCATTTTGATTGAGATTGCATTGAATCTGTAAATTACTTTTAGTAAAATGGTCAGTTTCATAATATTCTGCCAATCTCCAAGCATATGAATTCTTTGCATTTTCTAATGTATTCCTCAATCTGTTTCTTCAGGGATTTGAAGTTTTCATTTTAGAATTCTTTCACCTCTTAGTTAGGCTTATTCCTAAATATTTTATTTTATTTGATGCTATTGTAATTGGGTAAGTGTCCATAGTCTCTTTCTCAGAGTATTTGGTGGTGGTGTAGAGAAATGTTACTGATTTTTCTTAAGTTAACTTTTTTTTTTATCCTACCACTTTGGTGTAATTGGTGATCATTTAAGGAAGTCTTCTGGTGGACTTTTTGGAATCTCTTATGTATAATGTCATATCATGTAAAAATAGAAACAATTTGACTTCTTTTCCTATTTGTATCCATTTAATTTCCTTCTCTTGCCTTACTGCTCCAGCTCCTGCTTTGAGCACTATATGAAAAGAAATGGGGGAGGGGTGATGGAGAGGAGGCTCAGCAGTTGAGACCACAGGCTATTCTTGCAGAAGACCTGGGTTCAATTCTCAGCCCCTGCATGGCAGCTCACCACTGTCTGTAATTCCAGTTCCAGGGGATCTGACACCCTTTTATCACCTTTGAGGGCACTGCACATACATGGTGCACAGACATACATACAGGTGAGGCACCCATACACATAGAACAAAAAATAAAATGAAAAAAAAATAAAGAGAGTGAGAACTGTGGACAACCCTGTCTCATTTATAAATTTAATGAGATAACTTTGATGTTTTTCTCCATTTAGGGAAACGTTGTCTGTGTGTTAGCTATAGAGCATCCATTATGTTGAGGTATGGGTCCACTGATCCTGTTATCTCCACAACTTTACTCATGAAAGAATGTTGAATTTTGTCAAAGGATTTTTCTGTATCTAATGAGATAATTATGTAATTTTTTCTTTAATCCCATTTATATGACTTTTTTATCTTAATTAGTTTATTTGTGTTTGTTGAACCATCCGTGCATATCAGTATAAAACCAATTTGATCATGATGGATGATCTTCTTATAAATGATTGTATTAGGTTTACAAGTATTTTATTAGGGACTTTTGCATCTTTGTCAGGGAAATTGGAATATAGTTTTTAAAAGGTTTTGTTGTATGTCTATACGTGTGTGTGTGTGTGTGTGTGTGTGTGTGTGTGTGTGTGCACGTGCATATAGCATAACAAAGACTATTGATTGGGGTCCAACCCCTCTATAGTCTTTCCCAGAGTTCCAGAAAAGACACTATCAGTGGCAGATTATTTAATCTGAGGGGTACTCTAATAAATCTACATACATGCAACTCTTTAGTTCATTCACTTTATTCTTCTAAGATAAAATTCTGTCTACACAGCTTCACTCCTGTTCTCATGCTTAGCTCCTTTCTTACCTGATATCTCTCTATATTTTCCTGCTATACTCTCTAAATTCTATCTTAATTCTCCCTATTAGTTCTTCCCCATCTAGTTCTTTTCCATCTGACTCTTCCTCATCTGGTTCTTCCTATAGCTGGAAGTTTTCTTGTGTCCTGGCCTGGCCCTCAGTCAGGACAAATCTCTCTCACCCACCAGTCACACAGCCACTTGGACCCAAGTAAACATACAGAGGTTTATATTAATTAAAACTGCTTGGCCATTAGCTCAGGCCTACCACTGACTAGCTCTGACACTTAAATTCAGCCCATTTCTGTTAATCTATATGTTGCCACATGTTCTGTGGCTTTACCTGTGTGCCATTACATGCTGCTCCCTGGACTGGCAGGCTGGCATCTCCTGCTCAGCCTTACTCTTTCCAGAATTCTCCTTGTCTGCTTATCCTGCCTATACTTCCTGCCTGACTACTAGACAATCAGCATTTTATTAAACTAGTGTACAAAAGCATTATCCCACAGCATCTTCCTCATCCTTCATCTCCTTCTCCTAGTCCTCTCAACTCTCTGTCTTCTAGTCTCCCAACTCTCTGAGGTTTTCATTTATATACCTATACAAAGCAGCAATTTTCTCACCAAGGCAAGGTCACCAGGCTTGAATCCTTTCAGGGTCAAACAGAAAGGGTGTTAAGATCCACACAGAAGAGCAGTAATTGTCAGCTCTCATTTATGACCCAAAAGGGAAGTGACTAATGGGGAAATGAATCAACTAAGGGCTAAATTTGGTTAATATCTAAGCAAAGGGGATTTTATGTGCTCAAACTATATTCTTAGAAGTGGTTAGTTGAGATGTTCAAAGCCTATAAGTCAGTAAATCATGAGTGAAAATAAAACTGCCTTTTATTCCTTTGGAACTGTATCTCCCCTAGCTCATCTCAGCTGCCACCACTTTCTGGCAGGGCAGGGGAAGTGTTCTCATTCACTTGGCAACTTGTGTCATAGCTGGATGTACCTGGTATGTTAAAAAAAAAAAAACTTTAATTCTGAGATAGTTGTTGAATGGAGATCTAGAATTGGAGATAAGACTTGGACAGGGGAGGGTTAAGCTTAATAACACCGCTGCCTGGCCTGGGCAGTTGTCAGTGTAAATCTTTACCTTCTCTGACAGATGGTCTGTTCTTAGAAAGTCTAGAAAATATCTCAGATAAGACACGTTCATATGGAGATGGTTCTGGCCCAATACTGCTAATGACAACAATTACAGAGAGGCCTGAAACTGGGGGTCTTGACTGCGTCTGTTGTTAGCACAGTTGGGGAAGGTTATCCAAATATTCCAGTAGCATAGGGGAAATTGTGTTCAATGAATGATCAAACATACTGTTCCTAGAAAAAGAATTAAATGGAAAAGCTATGATAGCACACAAGAAATTCATTGCAGGAACAGCTAGTATTCAAAAGCCAATATCACCAAGACTTCCTTGAGTCTTGTCTTTGTCCTCTGGAAATGCCCTTGGCTTCTTCCAGGTATTAGCTTTGTCATAATCAGCTGAAATCCTATTTCGTGTGTGTGTGTGTGTGTGTGTGTGTGTGTGTGTGTGTGTGTGTGTGTGTGTATCTGGTTTTGGTATGAGAATTATACTGGCTTCATAGAAGGAGTTTGGAAGTGCTTCTGTTTCTGTGAGGATGGTTTTTTGTTTGTTTTGAATAACTTTAGAAGGATTGTTGCAGATCTTGTTTGAGATTTCTGGTAGAATTTGTTGTAAATCCATCTCTGCCTGACTGATTTTGGTCAGAAGGCTTTTATTACTGTTTCAATCTCCTATTTGTTATTTGTCAATTTAGCTTGTTGATCTCTTCTTGATTTAACTTTGGAGTATGGATGAATCCTGAATTTTGTCCATTTCCTTTAGATTTTCCAGCTCAGCAGAGTACAGATTTTTAGACTATTTTCTTGTACCATTCTGAATTTTTTTTTTTGATTTTTTGATTTTATTTTTTCTTAACATTTATTTTATTATGTATACAGTGTTCTGTCTGCATGTTTGCCTGTATGCCAGAAGAGGGCATCGGATGTCATCGTAGATGGTTGTGAGCCACCATGTGGTTGCTGGGAATTGAACTCAGGACCTCTGGAAGAGCAGCCAGTGCTCTTAACCTCTGAGCCATCTCTCCAGCCCCCGTTCTGAATTTTTTGGTGCCTGTTGTAATGTTTCCCTTTTCATTTCTGATCTGTTCATTTGAGCCCTCCCTCTCTTTTTTCTTTTCTCTTGGTTGGTTGAGCCAAAGGTCTGTCACTCTTCTGTATCTTCTCTAAGAAATGACTCTTAGATTCATTGGTTCTTTGTATTGTCTTCCCTGTTTCTACTTTGTTAACTTCTGCCTGTTTTTTATTATTTCTTGCCATCTGCTGGATTTGTGGTTGGTTTGTTCTTGTGTTTTCAAACTCTTGAGTCTCTTAATTAATTCATTTATCTTTTTTTTTCTGATATTTAATGTAGATACCTGGACCTGTAAATCACCCTTGTAGAACTGCTTTTAACTCATCTCAAGGGTTTTGTTCTGTTGTTTTTGTTTTTTTTGTTTTGTTTTGTTTTGTTTTATTTTGTTTGTTGTTTCATTTTTATTTAGTTACAGGATTTTTCTTATTTCTTTCTTGATTTCTTCTTTGACTTATTCATTATTCAGTAATGAGTAGCTTCATATCCATGAATTCGTCTCTCTACTAAAAATCCCAATAGCAATTTTCCCTCCCTCCCAGTCCCTTCCCTATCTCTCCCTCAGACTGACTCTTCCTCTGTTTCCCTTTAGAAAAGAGCAGACCTCCCTGGGTTATCAACTGAACATGTCCTAACAAGTTACAATAAGACTAGGCACAAACCTTATGTTAGAGCTGAGTGTGGCAACCCAGTAGGAGGAAAAGGGTCCCAAGAGCAGGAAAAGGAGTCAGAGAAACCCCCAATCCCACTGCTAGGAGTCCCACAAGAACACCAAGATACACAACCATAACATATGCAGAGCACTTGGCTCAGACCCATGCAGAGACCTTGATTGTTGCTTCAGTCTCTGTGAGCCCCTATGAGTCCTGATTAGTTGATTCTGTGTACCATATTCTTATTGTGTCCTTGACCCCTCTGGCTCCTACAATCCATATTTCATTTCTTAATCCTTTTTAGCCAGCCTTTTATTAGAGAATATTATAATTAATATTTAAAAGTTACTGTTGAAAAGTGTGTATGTTGATTGTAGTAATTTTGTTGTTGTTTGCCCTTTGTGCTCTTAATCTCATTTGTGTTCCAGTGATTATTTGTTTTTCTTCCACCATCTCTTAGCTGTGTTTGTTCCTCTCTTCATTAGAAGTATTCATTCCAGTATTCACTGAAGAACTGGCTTGGTAGACATGAATTCTATTAGCCTGTTTGTATCATGGAAAGATTTTCATTCTCCTTCGACTATAACAGGGAGTCAAAGTCATCCATGGGGGCCAGGTGGTGGTGGCACACGCCTTTAATCCCAGCACTTGGGAGGCAGAGCCAGGCGGATCTCTGTGAGTTCGAGGCCAGCCTGGTCTCCAAAGCAAGTTCCAGGAAAGGAGCAAAGCTACACAGAGACACCCTGTCTCAAAAAAAAAAAAAAAAAAAAAAAAAAAGTCATCCATGGTCTCAAATACAAGGAGTATATTGCTCCAGGACCTTCTGGATTTCAAAGATTCCATGAAACAATCAGCTGTTATTCTGAAGTTTTTGCCTTTGTATGTGGCTTGTGTTGGTTTTTTTTTCTCTTCTAGCTTTCACTACACTCTCTTTGTTCTGCACATTTAGTGCTCTAACTATAATATGTCTTGGGAAGTTTTTTTTTTTTCCCTAGTCCTTCCTATTTGGTATTCTGTATGATTCTTATATCTGCATAGGTTTATCTTTCCTGAAATGGGGGAAGTTTTCTTCTATGGTCTTGTTGAAGATCTGATGTGTATTGACCTTCATCTTCTCTTTCATCTGTGCCTATAATAGAAGATTTGGTCTTTTGATAATATCCATTAGTTTCTACATGTTCACCCATTTTTTAAATTTTTGGAATACTCTTTGCTTATGTTGTCTAAGTCTTCTACTTTATCTTTGAGTCTTTGTATTCTATCTTCTACTTGATCCATTCTACTTCTAAAGCCTTCCTTTGAGTTTCCTAAACAGGTTTTTGAGATTTTCACTTTCATCTTCATATCACCTTGAGTTCTCTTCACTATTTATATCTCTTTGTTGAATTCAGTTTTCCAATTCTGGATTGTCATTTTGTTTCATTCTGGCTTGTGTTTGTGTTTTCTTGCACAAGACCCAGACAAGTAAACTCTTTGAGTTCATTCTCTTTAAGTTCATTGAGGTAGTTGTTTTTTACTTCTTTAGACTCTTTAATTCTTTGAGGTTTATAGTTGTTAAACTAAATCTTTGGTCCTAGGGTTCATCTAGGTAATTCTCAGTAAAGAACCTTTCTATGGGACTGTTAAATTGGGAAGGGCAAATACTATCTTGAAAGAGATCAGTATCCCTAGCAAGCAGTTGTAGAGAACCAGGCATTAATTCCCTCCCTGGAAATCCAAATCTAATCAGAAATTCCTCAAATCAGCTGGGTGTGGTAGCATATGCCTTTAATCCCAGCACTCTGGAGGCAGAGTCAGGTGGATATTTGTAAGTTCTAGGCCAGCCTGGCTTACAAGTTAGTTCCAAGACATCTAGGGCTGTTACTCAGAGAAACCCTGTCTCAAAAAACAAAAAGGTGGAGAGAAAGGAAAAAAGAAATTCCTCAAATCTAATCAGAAAGCAATTGATTACACTATAACCTTCCTGCAACTGTTGCACCAGTGAGAGTGTCTTGCCCCCCAGGTCACTACTGCAGCATTCAGGGTTCTACCAGATAATAACATTTATAGATTTTCTCCCCCAGTGGCCTCATAACACCTAGTACTATGAAAGCTAGCCAGGATGGAAGAAGCTGAATGTCTGTTCCAACTTGGTTTCCCTACATCCTGTAACAAAAGTATGTTGTGTCTTCAGCAACAGGGTCTTAACTGTAGTTCTGGTAGACCACCAAGAGCAACAGCAACAGGCTTTGCTGGTTTTGGAGTCTCTGCATCCTCCCTGACCAGTAACTCTCAGGGAGGTACTCCATGCTTGGCACTGGGGTTTCCATTTAATAACTCATGTCTTCTGAGGAAAGCACAGTGCACCCATTACTCACTAGCCTACATTTACTTAAATTATATTTTTGATTAGCTTACAAAGCAGTGTGTGTTCATATCATCTTTCAAACATAGTTAGTTTTGGTTTACCCATCCCACCCACTCCTTTCCCCTGTCATAGAATCCTTATCTTCACTTCGACCTTGAACCTCATTTTCATATCACAAGTGTTCTCAACCCATACCAGTTAAGATCCCTTACTCTACCCCTCTTTGGGGCTCATTATGGTTTCCTGTTCTCTAGAGACACTCCAAATGTGTCTCACATGGTCCCTGCTCTAGATGAAAAACTACAGGCAATTAATTGATGCTGAGATAGAGACTCAGTCTTCTCCAGAGATGAGTCTGTCATAGGTTATCAAAGCCCAAGAGGTCAACATTAAACATATAACAGCAGCACTAAATGGACTCAAGAGAATGTCTGTATTTATTCATGTATGTATGTATGCATGCATGTATGTATGTAGCTATTGTAAGTAAATTGGTGACAACTCTGTGGGTTTGGTCCCAGGTTTTGGCACCAAAAATATAAGTAAATTGGTTGCAACTCTGTGGGTTTGGTCCTGGATTTGGGCACCAAAATGTGAGTTTTGCAACTCTGGGAAAGATGTCCTGACTACCTGGGGAGTCAGGTAACACCTTGAGCTGCTTAGGACAGCTCTGACAGCTGAAGCTTCAAGGAGACAGCTCAGTGCTAGAGGGCGAAGTATCCTGGACACCTCGAGCTGCTCAGAACAACAGCTCTGCTTTAAAGGTGTCCCGGACACCTGGAGCTGTTTAGCACAGCTCTCACTGCTGGAACTGCAAAGAAGCAGCCCAACCCTGGAAGGGAAATTTTTCTGACTTCTCAGGAAAGTCAGGCCTAGAACTGATGGGGGATGGTCTTCCCACAGGATATAGCAATCCCGCTCCTCTCCTGGAGAGCCACTACAGCTGAGCTTTGCTCAGTCCCCTTTTAAGGGGGCTTCCTAGCAGAGCTCTACTTCTCTGGCCTAAGATGTTGCTTCTTTTGCTTCACTCTGCAAAAGGGGAAACCCCTGTAGAAATGTAGCAATCTCCTCCTGCTCCGGAAAAAAGTTTTACTTTTCAGCTCTCTCTTGCTCTGTCCACTGAGGGATGTCTCAGCAAGGATCTTCTGTTCAGCTCCTCCTTGATCAGCTCTTTCAGCTCTCCCTTGCTTTGTCCACTGGGGAGCATCTCAGCAAGGATCTTCTCTATGCCAGTGAATGAAGATCTTCACACCCAAAACTCTTTTGAGAAAGAGATTTATTTGGGAAGGAGGAGTTCAGGAGAGTAGCTGCCTCTACCAGGGTGGAGAGAACAGCCTTTTCTAACTGACCAGGCGGGGTGATTTACACAGGATGTCTTGGGTATGAAGTCAACCCCAAGCCCAGGGTTCTACTGTCCTGCTCTGTAATTGGTTGGTTTCACAAGTCAGTTGGCCAGGGGCAGAGATGGCTCTGATCTGACTGAGCCAAACTATGTTTCTTTCTGCCCTTATTGGAGCCATCTTTCCCTAGTTCTGGGCTCCAGGGTCAGGGTGGGTTTCTTTAGCCAGCCCCTTTTCCCTACATTCCCCCCTTTTTTGTTTAGTAATAAGCAGCTCGGGATTGGAAAGGGTAATAAGCACCTGGGGGTTGGAAAGGGTAATAAGCAGCTGAGGTTTAAATAAGCAGCTGGGGGTTGGAAAGGGGGTGAAGTTATTATTAGACTGCTTCCTGCTGAATTGGGGCATTGAGGTTCTTGGGACAATCTTGATCTTCTTCCTCAGGATGTAACCAGGTTCTGCAGATCTCTGGCTTTGTCAATAGGGGCTGGTAATCCTGTAATTATTAACTGGCTCAGAGTTTGGTTAGAAATATTTTGGATCTGTTGCTGAAGAAAAGTAGCAAAGAGGTTTATGAAGCAGAGTACAATTAGTAGGGATAAGAAAAAGAAGAAAAGAGGGGATAAGAAGGGTAGCATCAGTTTCCATATCTGACTATTAGTGACCCACTGTCTAGAGATATCAAGCTGCTTCTGAGTTTGAAGATCCATTTGGAGTTGTTGGATCTTATCTTTCACTACCCCTGATTGATTGACATAAAAACAACATTCTTCTCCAAGAAAGAGACAAAGACCACCTCTTTCTGCTGTTAATAAATCTAATCCTCTCCAGTTTTGTAGTACTATGGTGGCCACTGACTCTATTTGTTCCTAAAGAGTAAGGATAGTCTGAGATACCTGTTGGAAATCCTGGATGAACTGTGAAGAAAGCTGATGGTAAATAGCTAGGGAAGTAGTCAGTCCTGCTGTTCCAGTGGCTATACCTGCAGTTATGCCCAGGACTGCTAGAAAGGGTATTATTTGGATGGCTTGTTTGTCATGCCTTGCTGCTATGAACTTGGTGATGGGAATTGGCAAGGGTTCTTCACCAGGTACCACCCCTAATTTAGTAAACAGGAATACCAGGGCACAAGTCCCAGACCACCTAGCAGGTAAGCATCGATAAACTTGAGTATCACAGAGAATAGAGGCATTGTGAATGTTTGGACATAGGGGCTGGGTGATAGTACCAAGGATAATGGTATTTTTGCAGTCTGCAGAATCCAAAGTACCCATAAAGTATGTTCCTGAGGAGTTAAAACAGTCTGTAATGCCAAAGAGAGAAATTCAACAGAGATAAGGGGCAGTAGTGACATTTGGCTTGGAGCAATTAACAAGTGGTAAGGTGAGAGACTCTAATAGGACAATGGATGAGGCCACAAATGGTGGGTGAGTATTTGACCTTGGGGGGACACACAACCAGCATTCTCCAAAATAGTCAGCCTAAGCATCATTCAATAGCTGATATGCAGTAGTTAGGGTCTGAAACAAGAGATGATGTAACAAGGAGGTGGAATCAAAAAAGAGGTGACATTAAGGATGTAAGAGCCTTTGAGGAGCTTGGACCACTTCTACTCTATCCATTCCTAGGGGTTGAAAGAGTGGAATGTGTGCTCTCTATATTTTGAGCATATCTGGTGGGTGGATTTGATAGATGCTATAGTAAAGTTTCCCAATGATTCCCATTTTTCCAGTTGGAATGCCATGGGTCCTTAATCAGAATGTAAAAGATTCCCCATTCTTCATAACAGGTAGATTGTTTTCCTGCATATGCATTATGTTTCCAGCAGTCTCCAGACCCTACCATATGAGAGGTCTGGTTGAACTACTGGGCACTGGTCTCCTGAACCTTAAATCTCCAAATGTAGAGATTGATAGCAATATGAGTGAGTGGGAAGATGTAGAATGAGAAGAGGTAGGGTACGACCTGATAGGGTGGGGCATGAGCCTTGACAGGTTGATAAGATCTCAATATTCTGAGACCAGAGGCAGGCTGCTCTGTATATAGTTTTTGGGGTTGTCTCTTTCCTAGTTGACAAGCATGGGTTAGAACTATCAAATCAGCCTGCTGATTTGTGGTATGGGCTGGAAGAGCTTGTGTTTTGACCACTATGGTGTCTGAGATGATTGTATATACTACTCCACATACTCCTTCATATAGGAAGATGCTGCCATCTGTATACCATGTATAAGTGGCCTGAGGTAGTGCACCTTCCTGCATATGTATTGGATACGGTAGTAACTCTCCTAGGGTCTCAATGTATGAGTGTGATGGGGAGTATTCCAGGACTGGTTGGAAGAGAAGATTTGAAATGTTAAGAGGTGGATATGGTTGAAAAGTTAGGGCTGTGTCCTCTGCCAATGCCACCTGAAGGGAGAGAACTTGAGAGGGAGGTAATGTTTGAGGGTCCTTATATGTTAAAAGGTGTGACAGATGGTGAGGAGAAAAGACAGTAATGGGGGACCCAAAGGTTAACTTCTTAAGGAGAAGTTTTCCATATGGGGTCTCAGGATACAGGATGGTACATTGTGAGAGGGCCTTTGTAAAGCAGTTGAGGAATTCAGATGGGTTTTCAGTTTTTTCCTGGATGACCCTTTGGACTTTTTTTTTTTTTTTAATAATTTATTGCTTTAAGGGCAGCCCTGTGGAGACCAACTAGGAGACAAGTTACAAATCTATTCCTAGCTAGGATGTCTCCTGGGTTATTGTAATCCCATCCAGGCTCCTGGTCTGGGACTGCCCTAGCCCCCAGTGGGTAGGTGTTATCTATTTGATGGGGTTTATTTGCATGAGCGCTAGTCTGATCCCAGACTTGCCTACATTCTTCTGGGAGAAGATCATTGGTAAGGATCATATAAATATCATGAAAGGTAAGGTCATAGGATTGGGTAATGTACTGGAAATCTTTAGTAAAAGTGGAAGAATTGGCAGTATAGGACCCTATCCTTTTTTCTATTTGGGAGAGCTCAGATAATGAGAAGGGTACATTTACTCTGACTAACCCATCCACACCAGCAACTTCTCGCAAAGGGAGAACTGGGGCTGGTTTATATGGGGGAGGGACAGGAGGTCCCAAGGTAGAGCGGGAAGGAGTAGCAGGACGACTAGGGGATTAGGCAAGTTGAAAGTGGGTGCCAGGGAGAGTTGAGTTGGTGGATGACCTGTTTCTGAGGAGGGAGAAAGTTAAACTGAAGGGACTGGAAGAGAGGAAGCTGTGGGCTTTGGCTTTGGTTTACAAGGTAGAGGCTCATTAGCTGAATCAAAAGAAATTGTTTCATCCTGTGCTGACTTCATAGCTGGCAAGAGCTGGGTTGGGGAACAGGAGGCACAGAGAGAAGGCTTGGAGTGAAAGTAAGAGAAGGCTTTTACATATAGGGTCTCTTTCCATTTCCCCGATCGCTCTCAATAGTTGTAAAGGTCCCATATAATATAGGTATCTAGTGTGCCATTATGCGGCCATTTAGATTGATTGTGGTGACTGGCGGAGCAGGTTACATCAAGAGCAAGTGTGTTCATGTGTTTTCCATTAGTAGGACAGAAAACAGAGACTGGGTAACTTTTGTTATTATTGGTTTTTTTTTTAAAGATTTATTTATTTATTGTGTATACAGTGCTCTGTTTGTGTGTATCCCTGCAGGCCCAAAGAGGGAACCAGATCTCATTACAGATGGTTTTCAGCCACCATGTGGTTGCTGGGAATTGAACTCAGAACTTTTGGAAAAACAGCCAGTGCTCTTAACCTCTGAGCCATTTCTCCAGACCTATTGTTGTTTTTTGATTGATTGACAGATTGACTGACTGATTGACTGATTAATTGATTGATTGATTGGTTGATTGATTGATTGATGACTGTAGGTTAGGAAGTTTCCAAACTCACCATATGGAAAAGCTGGCACTGAGCGCCTGATTCTCCTACCTGTCTTCTGAGTGATGAATTACAGGACTACACCACCATGCAAAGTGGTTTTTGGTTTTTGTTGTATGTTTGTTTAGAACATGTATATTGAATTGTAGTTCTGGAGTCAGGAAGTCCAGTAGAGACTATGACCATCCAGCTTTAAAAAAAAAAAAAAGCTTGCCCATTTCTAAAAGAAAAGTATTGATCAATTAATAACAGCCCTGCCCCCATGTCTCCAAACATTCACCCTAGATCATTTTCCCCATACTGCTTGCTATATTGGCAACTTCTACATGAGTTTCAGGGAGGACAAAAGATATCCAAACAATAGTCACAAACAAGGCTTATTGTTACCAATGATATCTGGAAGGCTGTACAAAATAAGTCGGGGATTGCCCGTCCTGGGGACAGGAATAAGTCCATGTCCTGAACATAAACTCTAAGGCCAATCCCAAGACCATCCCAACAGACTAAGAATCCCAGGACTTATAAAATGAAGTTGTAAGGACTGCAAAGGTGGGGGCCAATGTGATCCATCAGGAGCAGACATTGACTCCATTGTCTATAATATCCCAGTACTCCATGGCCTCCTACAGGTATAGACCACAACCCCCAAATTACAGATGAGAAAGCCAAAGCTCAGTGGAGCTACTGGATCATACCATAGACTGAACAAAGACATAGTTGTGTCTGTGAACTCGCCATTTATTCTCAGCCCCCAAAGCAGGTCTGGTACAGAGTAAGACATTGATAAGTATCTGGTGTATAGATGAAGGTCACACAGCATTATTATAGATAAATGAATACTTGAACCAGAATCTTGAACTCTAAGCTCACATTCTTTGCACTGCACTGTTCAAAATGACCCAGTGCCCACAGGCAGTCTGTTGTACAGCTAGGACAGATACTTAAGCTTATCCAATTATTGAGTGAAAAGAAGGAGGAAAAAAAGGAATGAAAGAATAAACTACTGTGTGCACCTCTGCTTCATCTTTCTCTCCTTTATTTAGGAATCACTCTAGAAGTACATCAGAATCAGGGAAGTGACGACTTTTATCCTATAGAGACATTGAAAACAGAGGATTTGCACCAAAATTTCACACAACTACTACTTCTACAAAAATCTTGTCCAAGAGGCTGGAAGACTTTGGAAAAGAAAAGCTGCCATCAATATGTAGCAGAGGAGAAAGGACATCTGATTGAGATCCAAGACTTATTTCATCCAAGCCCAGATATGCAGGAAGAGCCTCAACTAGTCATATTAGAGGGGGCTGCTGGGATTGGGAAGTCAACACTGGCCAGGCAGGTGAGGAGAGCATGGGAGGAAGGCCAGCTCTACAGGGATCGCTTCCAGCATGTCTTCTACTTGAGCTGCAGAGAGCTGGCCCAGTGCAAACAGCTGAGTCTGGCTGAGCTCATAACAAAAGACCAGGCTGTCCCTGTAGCTCCCATCAGGAAGATTCTGTCTCAGCCCAAGAAGCTGCTCTTCATCCTGGATGGCATAGATGAGCCAGCATGGGTCTTGGAGGAGCAGAATACTGAGCTCTGTCTGCACTGGAGCCAGCCACAGCCTGTGCATAGACTTCTGGGCAGTTTGCTGGGGAAATCTATACTTCCTGGGGCTTCCTTGCTGCTCACAGCTGGGACCACAGATCTACAAAAGTTCATTCCTTCCTTGCGGCAGCCACGTTGGGTGGAAGTCCTGGGTTTCTCTGAGTCTGGATGGAAGGAATATTTCAACAAATATTTTTCAAAGAAAAGAAAAGCAATGGAAGCTTTGAGATTGATTGACTTAAACCCAATGCTCTCAACACTGTGTCTGGTGCCCTGGGTATCCTGGCTGGTCTGCACTTGCCTAAAGCAGCAGATAGAGAAGGGCAGAGACCTCTCACTGACCTCACAGACAACCACAGCCCTCTGCCTAAAATACCTTTCCCAGACACTTCCAGATCATGCCCTGGGAACCCATCTCAGAGGTCTCTGCTCACTGGCTGCTGAGGGGATCTGCAAAAGAAGGACTCTGTTCAGTGAGAGAGATCTCTGGGAGCAAGGGTTATCTAACGATGTCATTGCCCTTTTCCTGAAGATGGGTGTCCTTCAAAAGCAGCCCAGCTCTTTGAGCTACAGTTTTGCCCACTTGTGTCTCCAGGAGTTCTTTGCAGCGATGTCCTGCATCTTGGGGAATAATGAGGAGAAATGTGGTGATATGGAAATCTACAGAATTGTGGAAACACTGATAGAAGTGTATGGAAGGCAAGACTTGTTTGAGGCACCCACCATATGCTTCTTGTTTGGCCTTTTGAGTAAGCAAGGTGTGAATAAAATGGAGAAGATCTTCACCACCCACTTGTCTCTGAACACCCTATGGGAAATTCTGGATAAAGCCAGGGCATTGCCCCAGCACCAGCATCTCTATTCTCTAGGGTTGTTTCATTGTTTGTATGAGATTCCAAAAGAAGAGCTCCTAACACAGGTGATCCACAATCTTCAAAAAGAAAAGGCGTGTGACCCGACAGATATGACACACCCAGTGTTCCAGACAAATGTGAAGCACCTGGTGGTCCAGACAGACTTGGAGCTCATGGTGGTCACTTTCTGCATTAAGTACTGCCACCATGTGAAGAGGCTTCAGCTGAATGGGGGTGAACAGCACGGACAAACACTGACGGTCCCCAGGATGGTACTGTGAGTATTCAGACACAGCCCTCTCTCTCCAGCTGCTCCCATGACCACACATATTCTGAGCACCATCAACACTCTTAGCTGGTTCCAGGGCAGCAGGATACAGGTTACCAGTGACATCTAATTGCTGAATCTGACCACCTTTCTCTATTTGCCTCTGTGTGCCTGACTATATGTTGGTGCTATGAGCCTTTATCTTTCCCTATGCCTCAGTGAGGATCACCTACATTCTCTGATTCAAATTATCTTCACCATTCACAAGGTTCAAATGGCCCACAATTACTGGTCCTCTCTCTTACCATGCGTTATCTCTAAGGAACTGCTCATTCAGCTCCTGCATGCACCATCTTCCTTGCCCATGACTGTGACCTTGGTCATGAGGTCTTGCGCCATCACCTCAGAAATCATATGTATGAGAATTCCTATGTTTTCACTACCCAGCTTGTATCCATGAAGGCATTCAGCCCCCGGCACTCAGCCTGACTTCCTACTTTCATGCCAACCCCAGTAGCAAGGTAGACTTCCCCTTCCACTGTGCTGTATTGGTGACTCAGTATCAGGATGTGTCTCTTTCCCCTCTAGATGATTCACACCATCAATATTCATTAAGCACTCATTTCATGGCAGGCCCTACCAATCAATTACAGGAGGAAAAATACAGGTGCTTCCATGAGGATGTCAGAAAGTGGAGCTAAGGCAGTCAAGTACACTAATTACATAGGGTGTGACTCTTGCATTGATCAGGCACACACCAGGTATCAGGGACGAGAATGCTCACTCAAGTGGACCAGAAAGGGAGAGATTCTCAGAGGAAGAGATGTTTTTACTTTGAGTCTTCTGTTTCTACACGTTGAAGATTTTCCCCAGATAAGCTGAGCAGGACTTGGCTGGCATACATTTGAAATCCCATCATTCTGGTGGCTAAAACTCAGAGATTCCTTGAGTTCTGGCTTTGACACCAATCTGAACAACACAACAAAAGCCCACATGAAAAGTAAATGACTTAAAAGTAGTGGAGCAACTGTTAGAGAACAGGAAGGGGAAGAAGAGTAGAAAGAAAAACGGGTCAGAGAGCACAGACATGATCAAACTGTGTCACACACAAATGAGAAGTTGTCTCAGTGACTCATTTTATATGACTAGTAGGACCTAATTAAAAACCTACTCATTGTAGAAGAGTGAGGATGTATCAATTATTCAAACAAAATAAATTAGTATCCTCCAGAATTCCATTTCTCAGAGGGGACAGCATTAAAAATTGGGTTAACTGAGCTTGGTCGTACATACCTGTCATCCCAAACTCAGAAGGCTGAGGCAAGAAGATCAGTAGTCCCAGTCCAGCCTGGGCTACATAGTGTGACACTGTCTCAAAATATTAATGGCTAAGGATGGAACTCATTGATAGAGAGATTGCCTAGTGTTGGTTAATTTTCTGTTGCTGTGATAAAACACTATGGCCAAGGCAACTTATAGAAGAGTTTATTTGGGTTCATAGTTCCAGAAGGATCAGGGTCCATCCTGGCAGAGGGAACAGATGTGACTGGAGCTCTAGCTGAAAGATCGTTCTTGAACCACAAGCAGGAAGCAGAAGGGGTGTATGAGGAATGACTCAAGACTTTGGAACTTAAATCCTTCCTCCTGTAACATACTTCCTTACACAAAGCCATACCCCCCAAGTTTTCTTAAATACTACCACCAATTGAAGACAAAGCATTCAAATACCCATGACTCTTGATCACATCTCATTCAAAACACCACAGTTAGGAATCCCAAGACCCTAGATTTTATACAAAGCATAAAGTAAAGAATTGGAGTATACCCATTAATCTTTTTTTCTGTATACTTTTCTACAATATAACTAAGCCACACAGTGTCTTATACTCATGGTTATATTCTTAATGAATTTAGACTGTCTTCTCTGGTTACTAAAGGTCTAGTTAACATTCTGAATAACATTACGATATTCCCTAGGGAGCATATCTTGGCCAATTGGACAATTTTTCTGTTCTTAGCCATTTAAGGTTGTTACTAAATGTCTATAGTTATATACAAGTGTGCCTTGGATGATCTTGAAACTGATGTTGCAAGCAGAAGTGGTCTGATGTGGACCTTCAGAAGAATTCTAAGAAGGTACAGAGACAGGCCAGCCACAGCAAGAGAAACCAGGAACACCATCTAGCTTGCAAAGGACAGTGGCCTTAGGATCCTGGGACAAACCTGTGAGAAAAAGAGAGGCTTCAGCTGCTAGAGAGAAGGGAAGTTGAGAGGAAATGTCAGCCAGACAAGGCAGGGAGACAAGCAAGAGGCCATCGCACACAAGAGAAACACTTCAGAGGTGGATACTGTCCAAAGCCAAGGGAAGGGAAAGGACTAGCCCAGGGATTTAAGGTATCAAAGATGGCAAGGTGAGCAATTTCTGTGTGGGGCTCCTAATGGCACCTCTTATTTTTTGAATAATAAACTCTGAAGTTCCACTTTCAGTCAGTGCAAATACTAACCATGCGTCAAAACTATCATACTTTGAGAGCTGGGGGAGTGGTTCTATGTTTAAGACCATTTGCTGGTCTTGTAGAGAATGTGGATCCATTCCCAGCACCCACAACTGATGGCTCACAACCACCTTTAACAATAGTCTCAGAGGATCCAAGACCCTGATTCTATCCTCTGCAGGTTTCTGCATGTACAGAGTGCACACAGACAGAGAAGAATACAAATGTGCAAATAAAGTAAGAAATAAATAAAGCCTTTAAAAAAGCAACATCCTTCAAAGTTTAGTATTTGGTTTCCTTGACATTTCTTTGGTTTTGTACAATTGGAATGAAATATCCTATACTTTTTATTACAGTTAAAGGTAGCCACTTTTCATCAGTGTTTCTGGGGTTGCATTTTTTTTTTTTAGTTTGTTATTATTTTGTTCCGTTGTAGGTAGAGTTTTCCTGCCTGGCCCACAGTCAGGACAAATCTCTCTCACCTGCCAGTCCCACAGACACTCAGACCCGACCAAGTAAACACAGAGACTTATATTGGTTACAAACTGTATGGCCGTGGCAGGCTTCTTGCTAACTGTTCTTACAGCTTAAATTAATCCATTTCTATAAATCTATACCTTGCCACGTGGCTTGTGGCTTACCAGCATCTTCACATGCTGTTTGTCATCGTGGCGGCTGGCAGTGTCTCTCTGACTCAGCCTTCCACTTCCCAGCTTTATTCTCCTCCTTGTCCCACCTACACTTCCTGCCTAGCCAATGGCCAATTAGTGTTTTATTTATTGACCAATCAGCAACACACATAGAATCAGCCATATAGAACATCCAACAGCATTCCATTTATAGTGTTTGGGATAGAATGTTGCACAGGCCAGGCTTGGAGTTGCTCCTAGCCTCTTCAGGGTTGTAGCTTAGGCTGGCCTAGAACTCATTATTTTCCTGACTTCATGTGCTTGGTTTTTCACATAAAAGGAATACACTACCACTCTGAGCTGATCTCTCTCTCTCTCTCTCTCTCTCTCTCTCTCTCTCTCTCTCTCTCTCTCTCTCTCTCTTCTTGTAGAGATGTAGGGACCATGTGAACCAGCACATCTGTAGTGTTTATAATCATGTTCAACATCCCACCACAGTCATGCTCAGCCTTCTCTGCTGACCTCTCTTCCCACCTTCCCTTTTCAGTTTTCCTTCATGAGATTCTAGAATTCTGTTCCAAAGGAAAGCAGGTACATTCACATCAAAAGGAAGAAGACTGTCTGAGTTACCAAGGTCCTCCTTTGTGCCAGGCCTTGTGATTAATACTGTAGATTAAAAATAAAAGATGTCAGCCACCAGTTCATACCCTGTAGGACATCTAGAATCATTAGAAACAGACATAAAAAATGAGAACACAACATGCTATGATAAGGATGTAGATGAGGAGTCATCCAGAGGAGAAGATCCAGATGTTGGAGCAAAGAAGCATGTAGAAGCTGGTGAATCCTGGGGACCACATATTGAAGCCTGGTGCTCAGGCAGATAGAAATCAAATCTGCTGTGTAGGACTGTGTACCTAAGACCATGCACATACAAGTTATATCCCATTGTCTCCTCCCCATCTCTCTCCTTCAGGTCTAGGTGGATCCCTATCACAGACACCAGTTGGAAGATTCTCTTCTCCACTCTTGAGTTCACAGAAAACCTGGAGGAGCTGGACCTAAGTGGAAATCCAATGAGCTGCTTTGCACTGTGTAGACTTTGTAGAACCCTGAGATGCCCTGGATGTCATCTAAAGACATTGTGGTGAGTCTAGCCTCGATTCTTCCCTGAGGCAGGAATGGATGGAATGGAGACAAAATGCAAAACCTGACTCTAGGATGAGGACTGGTATTCATCAAATATTTGTCAAACTGTCTTGACCATACCTCAGACAGACACCAGATTGCCTATGATAAACAAATGGGTTTCTGTCTTGGGGTATCATGAGAGACTGACATGGAATCAAGGAATCCCAGAACCAACAGGCCCTAGAGGTCTTCAGTGGAGCGAAGTTCCTGAGAAAGGGACTAGGAGAGCTGAAGAACACAGAGACAAAGAGAAGCCCAAAGGGAGAAAGCTCCAGGCCCAGGGAATGGCATCTCTCCATTTCCTCCTGCTCTCTTCTGTTGTAACCAGTCTTCTACTCTGTTTCTTTTTTATTATTATTTTTATTCATTTTACATACCAACCACAGATCCCCCTCTCATCCCTCCTCCCATTCCCCCCATCTACTCTGTTTCTATGGACTCCATTTTTATTAAGATTTTACATGACAAGTTAGATCATGCCCTATTATATGGCTGGAGAATTTCACTTCAGATGATTCTTGAAATATACCAGTGAGCTGTCTTGGGCCTTGTGGAGCTCTGCAATGGTCATTCACAGCAGGGTAGTAGTCCCCAACCTGTACTCCATTGCTCCTGCAGCTCAGCTGTATGAAGCATGGATTATCCACCCAGACTAGAAAAGGAAATTCAGAGAGCTAAACACTGTTAGCACAGCAGCCAGGGCTCACAAAGGGAGACCTGAGCTCAGTTCCCAAGAGCAGTGAGCCCTGGAGAAGCTGATTGTGAGCATCTCCCATGCAGGCTTGTCAACTGTGGCCTCACATCCAGCCACTGTACAGACCTGGCTTCAGTGCTCAGGGCCAGCACCAGCCTGGCTGAGCTAGACCTGCAGCTGAATGACCTGGGAGACCATGGTGTAAGGCTTCTGTGTGAGGGGATCAGGAATCCTGACTGCAAACTCAGAATCCTGCGGTAAGTAATAACCTGAGTTTCCCTCTGAGCAGGAGGCAAAGGAAGGGACACAGGTGCATTACTAGATGACAAGACATAGAAAAGAAAAGGGACAGATAATGCACAGTCAGCCTGGCTCCTGATAGCTGTGCCACTAATACCCTGGGACTTGGGTAAGTCACTGTCTTCTCTAAAACTCAGTTTCCTCATCTGTCAAATAGAATGTCATACCTACCTCACGGATTGAAATGACACAAAATGTACATATGTAAAAACAAAGACAATACCAGGTAGGTATCCGGGCACAGTGGAATCACATGTATTAGCAAGGCTGTATATCCTGAAAGACTCCCAGGTTTGCCTTACTCCAGGACAGTACTTCAATCATTTATTCATTCATGAATCTATGCATGCATGTATTCATATCAGGCCCTCTGGGCATTGGCCCAGACCCTAGGGATACAATCACAAACACACGTGGCTCTGTCCTCCTGAAACTGTGTGAAAAGAGACAGACATAGATCAAACACCAGCACATGACTCTGTACTGACAAGCTCTGCTGAATGATGTGGAGTCAACAGTATTGTGAGAATGGCATGTTGTGAGAAATGCCACTTTATTGAATGGCTTGAGACAGGGGGTGGGGGTGGTCCTGAGTCCCAAATGGGAAATAGGACTTGGGTGGGCCAAGCTATGGCCAGGGCCCAGACAAAGGCAGAGTTGAGGAAAGCTCTGGAACAGAAAGAGGCTGGAGCCATGGAGAGTCACCACATTTCACTACAGCAGCCTGAGATAGTCCTCTGCACCAGAAATGGTGCCATTCCCCCTGCACTACAGTTTCACACAAGCTCAGAAGCCTCAAACTACAGCCCTCAAGAACCTCGTCCTCCACTCAGCCCCTTTATGCTGTCTCTGAGCTTCCTCTCCTGTCCCTCCACCGCCCCAGCACAGGCCCACAGCCAGTTTCTAGTGAACTTCCAGAGGTTGCTGGCCAGTGGCCCTTCATGGGCTAGAGAACCACAGAGGCTCCTGTCCCCTGTAGTGAGAGTCTTCTGGTTCTTCCAGCCAACAGGAGAAGTCCAGCAGGCCTGTACCCTGGGACTTCCCTCTTTTAGACCTTCTGCTTCAACTCTATTATTGTTATTATTATTGTTATTGTTATGTTAATATTGTGAATGTATATGTCAGTGGTTTCGACCTTCCTAATGCTGTGACACTTTAATACAGCTCTTCTTGTTTTGGTGACCCAAAACCATAAAATTATTATTTCAATACTTTATAATTTTGCTACTGTTATGAATTTTAATGTAAATATTCAATATTTCCAATGTTTGTAGGCAACCTCTGTGAGAGGGTTAAGAGCAACTGGTATATGTGAGTGCAGGTGCCCCCAGAGACTAGAGGAGTCAAATCCCCCAGAACTGGAGTTACAGGTAGATATGAGCTGCCTGATGTGGTTTCTGGGAATTGAACTCAGGTCCTCTGGGAGAGCAGTATGTGCTCTTAAGTTGAGGCTCTTTCCCTCATGGTGAATACCCATCATCCCAGTGCTATGTGTTTAATTTGAGCAGCTGGCCAAAATCCATAAGAGGATATGGCCATGACCTCCAGTCACTGAAAATCCTGATGGATACTGTGTGGCCCTTTGCCAACCAGAATCCCCTCATCTACTGCCATGTTCCTTTTCCCCTGACAGTCTATTTCCAATGACTGAACTGTGGAGAAGGGGCATAAAGGGCAAGACCTTCGTTTTAGCTCTGGAAAGTTCCAAAGGTCCTCACCCTGGATTCAGATCTCCCTGCACACTGACCAAACCCACTGACACTGTGTCATGGACACATTTTCCTCCACTTGTCCCACTACTCTCCATCCTTTGCCCTGGTTTTGAATCACAAATAAGCCTAAATAATGCTCCTCAACGGTTCCAACTATAAACAAGAGTCTAGGATCGTGGACCCTGAGGCCTCTTGATCCTGTGGGGGATCCCAGAAGAAACAGCTCCCTCTTGTGCTTGCAGGCTGGACCAGGCCCCTCTCAGTGACCAGGTGATGATGGAGCTCATGGCCTTGGAAGCAGAGAATCCACAGCTGCTCATCTCCAGCACATGGTAAGGGATGGACACAGAACTCCTACTGGTCAACCCAGGCCCTATGTGGCTTCTGATGAGCTGAGAGGTGGGAAAACTGTCCTGAGTTAGTGGGAAAAACAAGCAGAGCCACTAAGAAACCAGGAACCACACCAATCAAAGTGATGTAGGAGTGTATGTGTGTGTGTGTGTGTGTGTGTGTGTGTGTGTGTGTGTTATGGTTGTATAAGTTCAAAAAATAAAATCACATAGCATGCCTTCTTAAATTCTTCACTGGAAAAAATTATATGAAAAGCTGAGTTAGTGGTGAGTCCTCTGGCACAGCAAATGTGATAAAATAGTAGATAAGAGTAGATAATAGTAGCCAGTAGTGAACCCAGACCACTAGACAGTAAAAGTAGTCACCAAAAGTAGGAGAGAAAGACACAGACAGAAAGACTCTGGGGAGAAAAACACGATTTGCATCACTGTCCCAACTCCAATTCTCAGACACATGTACACACACACACACACACACACACACACACACAAACACACACACACACACTGTATGATGGAGAAGCCACAGGACAGGAAAGTCATCTTCCACTCCAGAGACTGTGCTGAAGCCCCATGTTCTCCCACTTTGGCACATTTCAGTTCATGACCATGAACTCCATCTGTTCTCAAGTTCCTAGCTGCTATGACACACTTGAATGGAGGGTATACTAAAGACTTAGGAGGGTCAGCCATTCATTGAACAGACATTCCCGCAGACCTACTGTGCATCATACACTATTTTGAGATCTGAGCGCACATCAGTGAGCAAGACAGGCACGGCCCAACATTTGTTATCTCAGTCCAGCAGGGAGGAGACACTTTGCTGTGGGATGTTCTGTATGGCAAATGTGTTGCTGATTAGTCAATAAATAAAACACTGATTGGCCATTGGCTAGGCAGGAAGTGTAGGCGGGACAAGGAGGAGAATAAAGCTGGGAAGTGGAAGGCTGAGTCAGAGAGACACTGCCAGCTGCCATGATGACAAACAGCATGTGAAGATATTGGTAAGCCACGAGCCACGTGGCAAGGTATAGATTAATGGAAATTGATTAATTTAAGCTGTAAGAACAGTTAGCAAGAAGCCTGCCACGGCCATACAGTTTGTAACCAATATAAGTCTCTGTGTTTACTTGGTCAGGTCTGAGTGACTATGGGACTGGCAGGTGAGAGAGATTTGTCCTGACTGTGGGCCAGGCAGGAAAACTCTAGCTACAACACTTGTTCCCCCACAGTCACATAATTGTACCTGGGAACCATATTGTTACAGTGTTGATCTCTCTGACCTCATCCAAAGCTGAGGTGAGCTGAGGTGAATTCACAAAGATTGGAAATGAAGAATGAGCCTAGAAAAAGAAAATTCCAGGCAGATATAGAGGTTCTAAGAGAGCAGAGAGGGCGGCTCATTGAGGGACAGGAAACCATGTATGAGACCATCTACTCTACCTCACTGTCATCTGGAATCTCCACAGAAATGCAAGTTCTCGGGTCCCACTCTATCCCTGCTGACTCAGAATCTCCAGTGAGGCAGCTTTCTTTAATGAGCTTTCTGATTTAGCAGCCTGTCCAGGTGACATTTTAACATAGTGATTTCAGAGCCACTGGTCTAGATGTCAGTGAGCAGGAAAGGTTGACATAGGCGTGCCTGGAGAGGAACAGGGGCCACAGCAAGAACTACGAACCATGCTAAGAAGCTTCTGTTTCTCCCTAGAGGAAATGAAGGGCATTTCAGTGCCTCGGCCATGAAGGGGGCATGTCTACCCACTTTTTATGGTCAGCTACTATGTAGAAAATGAGCTGGAAAGAACCAGATCAAAACCAGTGATGCCTGTTGGAGGATGCTGCAGTGGTTTATGACAATGCTCACTCCATCCTTAGACAAGATGAGAGTAGAGAGAGATCGTAGAGAACAGAAAGGAGAGAGATTTTGGAGGTACTGTCTAGGTGATTGGCATTCAGGGTGAGTGATTATTAGTTTGTTTTGTGCAGCTATAACTCAATGTCTGACACTGGGCATTTAACATAAGTATTGAGATTATTCCATGCAGTTCTGGATACAGGGAAGGGTAAGGGCATGGACCCTCCATCTGGTTGTACAACAGGGAAGACTGAGTGAGAGCCCAAGGTGGCTTTATTGACAAGTTCTGTCAGGCCACAGGAATCTATTCCTGTTATGTTGATTTAAACTCCTTTGTTTAAGCAGAGCACTCATAATCTTTTAGTGTCTTATCCTTCATTCTATAAGCATGATGACATTGGGGATTAACTTACCAATGTATGAACACTGAGATACACATTCAAACTGGAGCAAAGGAGGGGTTGAGATGATCCCAGTTCTGGGATATGGACGCCCAGGAGGATGGGGTCATTCTTAGAGATACAGCCCAGAGAAGAAACACAGGACTGAGTTCAAGTTCAAATGACTTAGATTTTATGTGGGCATATCATGTACACAACCCTAATTTTCCTGGATTTTCCTGACATCTGAGGAAAAGAACTTGTCTGTGTATAGGAAGCCACATGTGATGGACCCTACTAAGAGCATGGATGGAGAAGAAATGGATAATAACCCAAACTCATTTAAGTGGCAGAGACTACAGGCAGGTATGTGATGGGTTCAGACCCAGAGCATCATGATTGCTAGATGAAGGGGAATCTGTAGGGGGAAGTCTCTATTTCTTTCTTTTTAAAATTTATTTTGTATTTTTTTTAGAATTTTAAACATGAATATGAGTTCTGTATTTAGATCATTTTTACCTTTCTTCTGTCCACGCTGTCTTCCTGTGACCCATCTACAAACTCTCTCTCTAATTCATGAATTATTCTTAAATATTATTGTTAAATATATGTGTGAATACACATATGTATGGATATGTATATACTAATACAACCTAATAACCCCATTTGGAGTTGGTCATGTATATATGTTTAAGGCTGACCACTTGGGACTGGATAACCTATTATGGAGTACTTTCTGAAGAGGACTGACTTTATTCCTCTCTAGCAGCTGTTATCTACATCTTGGGCCTTGTGAGATTCTACAATCCACATTATCATGACAATTGGTATTGTAATTGTGTAGATTTTCTAGAGGCAGTGATATTGTTGTGATTTCATGGGTGCAACTTCCCTGTCACACTTAGAAGACATGATCTCAGGTGTGCTGGAAATCATTCCTTTCCCCCTGTCTCTGACATGGACCAGGATAGGCTCTCCACAAAAAGCCCCACCCTATAAAGATCTTCCTCAACTAGAACACAGAGGGAATACTGCTTCCTTCTCTCCCAGCCTTGAGGGTTGGTGCTGCCCCTCTATCAATCTCTGGCTGGCATCAGGCTCTGTACCAGGGCTCCCAGTCTCATTCTGAGCTGCTATGGCCTGGGACTCACCTCCAATCCCAGCTCATTCATCTTTTCATTGAGGTTCTTTTCACAACCTACCCACTGAAGACATGTTAGGAAAATCAACACTTCTGGACCAATAGGAAATGCAACACAAGAGCTGGGTTGGGAGCAGATATTGGAGTGGTAGAGTTACTCAGAAGGTAAGCAGTTGTAAGAAAACAATACAAAACACTATGTGTGTGTGTGTATGTATATATATATGTATATATGTAGTATGTAGATAGATGATAGATAGATAGATAGATAGATAGATAGATAGATAGATAGATAGACAGACAGAATACAGGTAAATTCAGGAACAGCAATAAACAATAAAGTCTATAGACACACTTCCTGGTAAGGCCTAGGCTGATCAACCTGGAAACAGAGTTCAGCCTTGGGCCAGTAATAGGGAGGGCTGAGGAGATGAGGAGACATAGAGTGACCACTTCCTGGCCTCTTCCAGAGGAGTGGTACTCACAATTTAAATCTCCAGAGCCCTTCCATCCATCTCCTCCTGACAAGGCCCTGGAACCACTGGGGACTGAAGATAACTTCTGGGGCCCTATAGGGCCTGTGGCTACTGAGGTGGTTGACAGAGAGAGGAACCTGTACCGGTGAGTGAGCTCTGCCTGGCAAAGCCTGACTTTCCCCAGCACACTTTCTACAAGGGATCCCCATATATATCACCCACCTAGTCTCTACTGTGTCTCTTCCTCCCATCACCAACCCAAGAAGCAAGGCAAGGACTGGAATAAGAAGTTTGGACTGTTATAAAAACAGAAGTCTTTTTCATAAAATTTTCAAACATTTACAAAACAGGAGAGCACAAGAACTTCTCAGTCCAATCACTGAGCTCCAGCAACCATTTTTCCAAGTTTGTTTCAACTACTCACATTCCTTCTTTGTCATCACTGTCACAATATTCTGAGTCCAGGACATCAGGTGACTTCACACACAAATATTTCACTATGCCTCCCTTGTAGTTAAGACAGGACTTCATCTTCCATGGCCAGCACACCATTACCACATCAACAGAGCTGAAGGGGGTCCTTCATTCCATCTAAACAGTCTGTGCTCAACTTGGCTCAGTATCTGAATACTGATAAGTCCATAAGATGGTGTTGTCCTTGTTACCCCTGTGTACAGATGAGGAAACAGATTTGAGGGTTAAATGACTTAGTCAGAGATCCACAGACAGACAGCAGAGGAACCAGAACTCAGGGACATCTGGCTGAAGTCTGCTGTGTCCCCAGCCCTGCAGTGGGGCAGAGCCGGTGCTCACTGGTGTCTGCCTCTCCCTCTTCCAGAGTTCAGTTCCCTGTGTCTGGTTCCTACCACTGTCCCAACACAGGACTCCACTTTGTGGTGACAAGGGCAGTGACCATCAAGATTGGATTCTGTTCCTGGAGCCAACACCTGGACAAGACTCCCTTGCAGCACAGTCACATGGTGGCTGGGCCTCTGTTTGACATCAAGGCTGAGCAGGGAGCTGTGACTGCTGTGTACCTCCCTCATTTTGTGGATCTCCAAGGTAACCAGGGGAAGCATAAGGAGTAGGGTGGTGGTAATGGGAGGTTTTTACAGGTCATATTGCACTGTAGAATGGTGGTGATATGAAAAGGTCTCATGACTTACTTAGCAGGGCACAGCAGGTTATGAAGGTGGGCACTGAGATGTTTTGTCATCTCTTCTTGTCTGATGTATCTTCTTTGAAGCACATGTCTCCCAGCCTTATGATTTTATTTCTGTTTTACCTGAAGTGTATTTACTCAGTACCAATATTAGCTGGTGATTATTAAGTGCTCATTACCCAACATGTGCCTTGGGGGCCCAGCAGGGAACTGAGAATAAACTGAGAAATTTGAAGAGATTGTTGCAAAGTAAGACTAGGGACACTAATAAGGATCATTTGGTACCCAGAGTCTACCAACACTATAAACCATTACACTGCTGTAGGCAGGGAAAAATGATCCCACCAGATTCCCTTTGAGAACTGGGGCAACAGAAGAGGAGTTTCCTAAGAAAAGAGGGGGGCTCATAAAACGTCCTAAACTCCATGATCTCCAAAGAATCCTTCAGAAGATTTTTTATTTTTATTTATTCTTCTCTCATAGATTACATCCCAAATGCAGCCTTCCTTCTCTTCACTCCTCACTGTTACCCATCTCCTCCCCTCTCCTCCAGATCCACTGGTCCTCTGTTTCCCTTCAGAAAAGAGCCAGGGACAAAGTGATATCAACTAAAGACAGCATAACAAGTTGCAATAAGACTAATCACAAACCCTCATTTCAAGGGTAGATGAAGCAATAGAGAAAGAGGAAAGTGGTTCTGAGAACAGAAAAGAGTCAGAGACACCCACTCCTACTGATAGGTGTCCCACAAGAACAATAAGCTAAAGAACCACAGCATATGACCAAAAAGAAGATGTTTTAATAAATACAATGTTCTCAGTGAAAGCTCTCATAAAGAAACCCATTACTATATGTCTGTAATCCCACATCTCCTGAGGCTGAGACAGGAGAATTTAGAATTCAAGTGCAGCCTAGATTACACAGTCATACTCTGCTTATGAAGGGAAAAAGCAACACCAACAAGGAACCAGGTGTTGTACAAGTGGCTAATGATTGAACTTCCTCTCCTGCTTCAAGGAGCACAGCAATAGGCCCACCATAGAGACCAGGAGAATCCAGCTCACAGCAGAGAAATACTGTGTTTGCTCATGATGATGAACATGGGGATTACGTCAAGAAGAAAAACCCAACAGATGAAGAAGTTGTAAAAACTAAAGAAGAAATACAGACTGTTCCAACTGATAGAAGAACCAATGAATAGAAAACAAAGCATCCATCAGATTTAAAGTTTAAATGTCAAGCCCAAAAGATGAACACAAATGAAGATGAGGAAAACAAGCAGGATTCAGCTGAAAAGAACTCACAAACAAATAAAAACAATAGTCAAATTAGTCACATTCATAAACATATGACACCCTGACACAGGAGCACTGCTACCTGGATGATGCCTCCCTAGTGTATCTAATGAGGCCAGTGCAGCAGGTGCACACAGAGCTCCTGGTCTCCCCAACAACACGTGTCCCAGTCACCACTCAAGCTCTTCCCTGCAGACTACTGCCTTTCCTATTTCTTACTCCCACTCTCAGATCAGAAAACCACAAAGCTGGAAAACTCAATGTATGTGATTCTGTTAAAGTTTATGAAAGGACAATATGTGTAGGAAGGACAGTCACAGGGACAGGTGAGGGCACATACCTGTAGTCCCAGAGTTCCTAAGGCTAGGCAAGAGTGCTGTGACTTCTATCTAGAGATACATAGTGAATCCCTGTATCTAAAAACCCAAAATGAGAAAACAAATGGAGAAACTTACCAAGTCGTCTTAGATGCCTCAGGAAATTTCTGGTCTTAACAATGAAAACTCCAGCACCTCACATTTCCCTCAAGTCTGGGAAGGTCATGACCATCGTTTACCCTAGGAAGAAGGGAAGTAGGAGAGAAACAGCATCTCCTGGGACTATGTCAAAATAACACAACACAAGGCATAGGCAAGTCGAGGATCTGGTGTTGAGGCTGAAGTTGACTTGGGGAAAGCCAGGGTATCAAGGCCCAGAACTGTCACACAGGGTACATTAGAGTACTGTGTGATTCCATGTGAAACTATTAGCTGGCATGTCATTGATGGAAATCCTAAGCTGTATCACTTTATTCAGGAGCAATTTCATTGTCTCATTTCATGGTGATAATTGATTCCAAAGCAATCACCCAAGAGAAATAGAAAAGCTCTCTGCTAAACAACACACACTGCAACACTGTTTGTCATGGACCATGTTGGAAGCAAACTCAGTACTGAGGGGACAGGAAATGGTGGACGGCAGAGCGGTGCCTCCATTAGCAGGGGTCACGTCAAGCTGACAAGTGAGATTCATCATCATGATTCCACCCAGTGTCAACTTGACACCCAAGCACATCACTAAATTCGTAACGTCCCACCTCATGTCTCTAAAGTTTCTGTTTTGTCTCATAAAGCAAAATATAATTTCAAAGGTCCCCATAGTCCTTAATAATTCCAACAGTTTAAAAGCCCGTAAGGACTACCTCTTCTCTGAGATCCAAGACAATGTCTTAAATATGAGCTTCTATAAAATAAAAAAACAAGTTACATTCTTCCAACATACAATGGCATAGAATAGACATTGCCATTCAAAATTGGAAGAATCAAGGAATGAAGGAATGATCAGACCACAGCAAGACAAAAACTACATCAGCATAAACAACAACTCCTGCAGCTTCCTGTCCAGCTATGCAGCTCATGATGTCATTCACTGGACTCCAACGGGAATAGGTAGCTCCACCCTTCCAATTTTACCACATGAAGTACACACAACCTCTCCTTAGACAATTTCTCTACTCCATGCCTAAAACTCTATTTCCAGAAAAAAAAATTGTGGTTCTGACTTCTCCAACATCCTAGGATGTCCATTCCACCTTAGGCTTCACTTTCAAAGGTCCATAAAATGAATTTTTCAGGACCTCCTTGCAGGATCTTTGACTCAGGCACCTTGCCTGACCTCAGCTGCTATCTGAAATTGTGCAGCATGACTCAGTGATCCACGAATGTAGCACCTTTCATGCCTAAAAACTATAAAAATGTTACTGCCAAGTTCTGTTGACAGTTTGAGATGTGGCCTCTCCCTGCTCCCCTGGACAACAGCTGTATAATGTGCTGACCATGGGAAACACTTCCTTGCATTTGCATTTGGGGAACAGGGAACACTATCACTTCAGGCTTTCTGCCTTTAAATGAACGTGGATCTTCACAAGATGAGTCTGTGAAGAGTGAGATTGTCCCTCGGGACCCCTTTCCTGTTGTCACCTGCACTGCAGCCTTCCCCTCAGTGACGCTGCTCTCTCACAGCTACAGCGGGTTGTGTAGAAACATCCTGGGTGTTTTCTGTCCTGAAACTTCTCCTGCCAAATTAGTCCCTTGTGTTTAAATTCATGCTCGCTCATATTTGGGGCATTAACACAATGCATCTAGACTCTTGGCCAAACTGTCACATGAATGGAACCTTAGTTCCCAATAGAAACCTTGCTGCTCTCTGCAACCTCATGGACTGTCCTCCACTGTCTCTCTCAGCATTCTTGTCTTTCTGCTTCCACCCAAATGTCCCCATAAACTCTGCTCTCAGCATGGAAGTGCTTTCCTAGTCCTAAGAATGAAACTCTTCACATTCCGGCCACAAAACAGTTCCAAAGGCTTAAGAACCACATGATTAGGTTTATTGCAACAAAAACATGGATATCAATTTTCTACCCAAATTGCTTTACATATAACTCACAAAAATACATGACCAAAGAAACTTAAGAAAGAAAGGATTTGTTTTCCTCACAGTCCAAAGGGACAGTTCATCATGACATGAAGTCTGAGAACATGGAGCTTGTGGCACCCGGTACCTTGTGTCAACAGAGTGAGCAGGGAACAGTGAATGCTTATGCTCTTGTGACTTTCTCCGTTTTACACAGTCCTGGGTCCTAGTCCATAAAATGATGGTATACACAGAGGATCGGTCTTCCCTACTCAACTAATCCAATCAAGATAATCTCCTCCTATCATTCCCTGAGGCCTGTATACAAGTTGAGTCTAGATTTCATCAAGTTCACATTTGACATTAACTGTTCCACAGATCCATCCAGCTTGTCTGCAATGAACAAAGGTACCCTGGTTCTCTTTCATAACAGCAAAACTCTATTCTGCAACTAAGAATTTAGAGGACACTGCCAAACCCAAGACACTGAAGCTGTAATGGAAGCACATCTAAGAACCTGCTGATTGTGAAGTTTCCGACAGTAGCCTCTGAGGCTGTATTCTTTATAGCATCTGTGGACGAGACCATGAAGAGCCTCCATTCCACTGTAAATGCTCCCCCATCAGCTAGACAGGGCAAAGGGTAAACTGCCTCCAATGAGGGTCAGTCTGCATGAGTCACCACTGGCAACAGCTCACACTCACCCTCACTGGCGTGGTGACTGATAATGAGGAAACAGTTGTTAGTTCTGCTGTGCTGTCACTGGATGTTAAATAATAAAACTTAAATTTTAATCATAGTTTTTCTCATAAAGATCAAAACATGAATACAAACTAAATAGAAATCACAACCAAAGCAACTTATAGAAGAAAGATTTTATTGGCACTTATAGCTTCAGAGGGTGAGTCCATGACCACCATGGCAGGGAGCATGGCAGAAATCAGGCAGCCTTGGTACTGGAGCCTTAATATGAGAGCTTACATCTTTATTGTCAAGGAGAAGACAGAAAGGAAATTGGAAAGACTACAAGCTTTTGAAAACTCTAAGCCCTCCCCAGTGACATATCTCCTCCAACAAGGCCACATCTCCTAATATTCCCCAAACAATTCCACCAGCTATGGTGGCCATTCTCATTCAAACCACCACAGTCATTATAAATCCTAGGGTGCTATTTTTCCAGCCAAGCATGGCTCAATGGAAGTATTAAATCTACCTATTTGGATCTGTTCTTTCACAGAGGGACAAGTGGATGTCTCCTGGTTCCATGTGGCCCACTTTCAAGAGCATGGGATGGTCCTAGAAACTCCAGCCAGGGTGGAGCAGCATTATGCAGTGATGGAAAACCCAAGCTTCTCCCCAGTGGGAGTTCTAATGAGAAAGATTCCTGGTTTTGGACGCTTCATCCGAATCACTTCCATCACATTGATCTACTATCACTTCAATCTCAAGGATGTGACATTTCACCTTTACCTGGTCCCTAATGACTGCACCATTCGGAAGGTGACACTGAGGACCACAAAAGTGAGGCCAGGGTGGGCTGAGAGAATACTTGAGACACCCCTAGTGAGCCCCTTGAAGAGATTCTTAACAGTTCTATAAGGGGAATGTGTGTGTGTGTGTGTGTGTGTGTGTTTGTGTGTTTGTGTGTTTGTGTGTCTGTGTCTGTGTCTGTGTCTGTGTGTCTGTGTCTGTGTCTGTGTCTGTGTCTGTGTGTGTGTGTGATTCTGCCCTCCTAGTGGCCCCCTCCACCAGAGTCTCTCCCAAGTGTCTTTAATGCCCAATTACTAATCCCTAAACATTCTTCTATAGCCTCTTTCTACCCATCAGAAGGATGGAAATTCTCCATGCACAATCTGTAGCCAGCTCCCTTCTTCTGTGGCAGCTACCCTGCTCCTAAATGAACATGAGAAGAGTCAATAATTCAACAATCTGTGTCACAGAACATGGGGTAGCCAGGAGGTGTCACCAACCAATCCCTCGAAAATGTACTATATGTCATCTTACAGTATTCAGACCAGATGTTGTGGCCCAGCACTCTAGATAAATTGCTGTCTGCTCCCTAGGCCATTGATGATGAAGAAATGAAATTCCAATTTGTTCGAATAAACAAGCCGCCCCCACTAGACTCTCTTTACATTGGCTCCCGCTACATCCTATCTGCTTCCAAGAAGCTGGAAATCATCCCAAAGGTGAGCATCCAAGTGTTTGCTAATCTTCAGGCTCAGAAGCCAGGCTTAGGAACCCTGTGGGGCAGGTTACAAGGTTTTGCAGCAAATTGATATTGGGGAGAAAACAATTGAGATTTGAGATGAGCAAGAATACATCACAGTTAGGTGGAAAGCAATTTAAGGGATCATACAGGAATGCAGACTGAGACTGGAGAAATGAGGAATTAAAGTCAATATGGCACAGAGGAGAGTCCATCTAAATATGGCTTAAAGAGCAAGCCCTGGCTTAGGTTGTGTGAGCAGGACTTTCAGGATGAGCTCTCACTCATCTGTGGATGTTAATGTTTGAATCTGAAACGACTCCTACAGATGCAAATGTTTAAAAACTTGGTCCTCAGACAGTGGTAGTGTTTTGAGAGTTTATGAAAACGAATACGTAAGGCCTGGCCATCAAAAATGGGTCATTAGTATCAGGCCTTGAGGATTATAGCCATACCCTGCTCCCTACCTCACGGTATGATTTGCTGAGCATCTGGGATATAATGAGCTCTGCCACAATCTCCTGACATCAAGAGTGGAGTCCCAGTTTCCATGCATTTGCCACCTCAAAACTAAACAAAAACAAACCCTTCCTCAAGGTGCTTCCTGTCAGGTTTTTGTCAGAGTGTTGAGAAAAAACCCCAGCATGATTGGGTCCCATCTGGGTCCTTAACCTTCTGAATAAAGATATGTGTTCAAAGGCTGTGGGTTACCTCAGTGCAAAAGATAATCAGTGTCTGATGTGGTGTGCAAGATCAAAAAAGTATGGTGGTGGGGACAGCCCTCCTTCACAGGATGAGTAGTTCATTCTCAGATAGTAATTCTTTCTCTCTTCAGGAACTAGAGCTGTGCTACCGGAGCCCTGGAAAATCACAGCTCTTCTCTGAGATCTATGTTGGCCACATGGCTTCAGGGATTAAGCTGCAAATCAAAGACAAGAAACATATGAATCTCATATGGGAAGCCTTACTGAAACCAGGTAAAATTAGTTTAGGTTCAGATACCCCAAAGAGAGAAGGAAGACAATGAGTGGGGAGAGGTGTGTTGTCATTAATTTCTGGTGTCATGAAATAGTCAGTTTAGTTATGTGGCTTTTGCTAGATCCAAAACAGGTGGTCTGACCACAGTTTAAACTATGATGCTGTGTAGGTCAGCAGCTATTCCCTATTGTGAAAAAATATGTGAGAAAAATAACTTAAAATGGAAAGGTTTGTATTGATTCGTGGTCTTAGAACTAAGTTTCAGTCCAGGGGCAGCTGACTCCATCTCTTTGCTCCTAATGTGAAACAGGATATTATGGATGGGGAGCTTGTGAGAGAAGAGGCCATTCATCTGGTAGCTCTGAAGCAGAGAGATAGAAGAGAGAGTGAGAGCAAGGGAGAAGAAGAGGAGGAAGAGGGCAAGAGAAGGAGAGGAGAGATGGGGAAGGGAGGGAAGGGGAGGGGAGGGGAGGAGGAAAAAGAATGAAGTCCATGCAAGATGTTCTCTTCCAGGACATCCCTCCAGTGCCCTACTTATTCCAATGTACACTCATATAGCTTCCATTCTCAGTACTCACACAATTATGAGTGCATTAGTGTATGGTTTCATTCATAAATTCACAGCTCTCAGGACCAATTACCTTTGAATATGGCTCCAGGACTAATCCTTCAACACATGAGCATTTTCATGGAACACATCACATCTAAATCACCACATACCCTAAGCCCCATTTTCTCAGTCCTGTATCCTGATTTCCTCCCCTAGTACCCTTGAAATGACAGATTTTGAGATGCACAAAGCATCTGGCTCCAGTTCACATAATAACTCAGCTTTAAAATGAAGGGATTTTGCCAACATGAGATACTCAATCTCAAATCCATACATAATTTGTAAATAAATTTTGTTGTTGACAATTTTATACATGCATACAATATGTTCTAGTAACTCCACCCTAAACACACCTTCTTATCTCCCTCCTACTCCTGGCAGGCCCTCTTCCTTAATACAAATCTCTTTCCCACATACATAAAGTTTTGCTTTGTTTCCCATAGAGTTTAACTGGGACCATCTGTGTTACCATGGGTTTTGCACTATCCAGTAAAACCTAGTGAGCTCACCAGCAGGCATACAGATGGAATATATACCTCTCTTATCCCTATAATCTCTTATGTGCCAATAGTTTAGCAGTAAGTGGTACTATCCCTGGGAGCTGATTCCCCAGGTCCAGCTGACTGATGGGCTGGCCCTACTTGTGTGGGTCCAGAGACAGTAGGTGCAGGTGATATGAGTTCATAATGGCCATGGTCATGTCATGCTTAGAAGACAGCACTTCACAGGCCTTCTCCATATCTTCTGTTTCTACATTCTTTCCATTTCTTCTTCCACTGTGTTCCTAGAGCCTTAAGAGTGTGGTATAAATATCTACTTATAGGGACTAGTACTCAACCATGCCTTATTCTCAGTATCCTGCACAGCTGTACCTGTCTGCATTCAACCTCCATTCACAGCAAAGAGAGGCTTTTCTGATGAAGGTTGAAGGTAGCCTTTGTCTGCAGTATAAAAATTGATATTTAGAAGGGCATTCATACTACATTCATTTAGCTAAGCAGCGTAGTAGCTTCTCTCAAGGAACTAAGACCTCCACGGATATGGGTTTGCTTGCATCTGACACTATAAAAGCTTAGCATTAAAAAGAAGCTTCCAACTCAGTTCCAGCTTGAATTCTCTATATCACATATCCAAGATGTGTGGTGTCTTCAGCAATAAGGTCTTATCGATTAGTTTTCATGGGGAGCCAAGAAGAATGAAATGCACCTGTATTGTCTTGGGGACATATAGGGTCCCCCTGTCCAACCACTCCTATGGAGGTATCCTACACTTGGAACTGGGCTTTTGTTTTGAAATATACTAATTCTAAGACCTCCCATTTCAAGTCTATACAGTGTCTTTTTTTTCTTTTTTTTCTTTTTTTTTTTTATTTTACATACCAACTACTGTTCTCTCTCCCTCTCCTTCTCCCAAAACCTCCCCTCCTCCCCCCACCCTACCCTTCATCCACTCTTCATAAGGGGTAAGGCCTCTCTTGTACAATCAACAGAACACAGTCTGGCATACCAATCTGGGGCAGGACCACGCCCTTCCCCTGCATCAAGGCTGAGGAAGGCATGCTACCAAAGGGAATGGGATCTAAAGAGCCAGTTCATGTACTGGTCCCCCTGCCAGGGGCCCCACAAAGAGATCAAGCCACACAACTGTCACTCACATTCAGAGGGCCTAATACAGTCCCATGCAGGCTCCCCAGCTGTGAGTTCAGAGTCCGTGAGCTTGCAGGGTGTCTTGTATTTGAACTCTTTTGTGATTTTTATATTTGGTTACCAAATAATAAGTTTCACTGTGACTTTTAAATACTGTCTTCATTTTCAGTAACCCATCCCACTCACCTCCTTATCTCTTCCATCCCCCACCCCTCTTGCCGTTTGAATATTTCTGTACTCCCTCTCTACCCTCATTTTACCAATACACTACTGTCCTCCTTTCTTCCCTAAAGCCCTGTTCATTTCTAGTTTTCTGGTTTCCAGGAGTACACCAAACTAAACCCACAGAACTAAAGACTCTAGGATAGAAGCTGCATGTAAGAGATGTGCTGTTTTTCTTTCTGGGCCTGGCTTATCTTCCTCATTGTTTTTCCTATTGTATACATAATGCCATTTTCTTCACACCTGAAAAAAATTTATGGTATACATGTGGCAAACATTCATTATCTAATTAACTGTTGATAGTCATCTAAGCTGATTGCATTTCTTAGCTATTGTGAACAGAACTTCCATAAGTATGGTTGTGCAAATGTCTCCAAAGTAGAATATATATATATATATATATATATATATATATATATATATATATATATATATATATATATTTCTTTGAGTATATTACCAGGAGTGGTAAAGCTAGGTTATATAGTAGTTCTATTTCTAGCTCTTAAGAAGCCTCGAGATTGATTTCTACAGTTGCTGCACTAATTTGCACTCTAACATACTAGTGTATAAGTGTTTCTCTGTCCCCACATATACTCATATAACATTAGTTATCATTTATTTTTTGTTTGTTTGTTTTTTGTTTTTTGAAACATTTCCTGTGTGTAGGCCTGGCTGTCCTGGAACTCTCGATGTAGACCAGGCTGGCTTTGAACTCACAGAGATCCACCTGCCTCTGCCTCCTGAGTGCTGGGATTAAAGGCGAGCACCACCACTGCCCGGCATTTGTTAACTTAACATTTGTGTCCTTGATATTGAACGTTCTCAAGGGATGAGATGGAACCATAAGTGATGTAACCTTGCATTTCCCTAATAGCTAAGTGTTTACTAGCCATGTGTATTTCTTCCTCTGAGAATTCTGTTACTACTATGGCCAATCTTAGAACTGGGTTATTTTCTTGTCGTTTAGGTTGTTTCCATGGGTATTCTAGTTATTAATCTTCTGTCAGATGTTAACTGGGAAATCATTTCTCCCACTCTTCATTGTGTCTTCACTTGTTTGAGTCTCCTTTGTTATACAGAAATTTTTATTGTCCTGAGATCCAATTTATCAATTATTGCATTTATTTGCGGTGCCAACAGACTCTTATTCACACAATCCTTACTTATGCCATCATGTTGAAATGTTCTCCCTACTTTTACTCTACCAGTTTCAGAGTATTGGGTCTCACATTGAGTTCTTGGGTCATTTGGAGTTGGCTTTTTAAAGGTAAGACATAAGCATCTAGTTTAATTCTTCCATGTGTTGCCATGTAGGTTTTTCATTTGTTGAACAGGCTGTCTTTTCTCCAAAGTGTATTTTTGGTTCTCTGTCAAAGGCCAGGTAGTGGTTACAGGAATTTTTTCTTTTCTTTTTTTTTTTTTTTTTGAGACAGGGTTTCTCTGTGTAGCTTTGCGCCTTTCCTGGAACTCGCTTTGGAGACCAGGCTGGCCTCGAACTCACAGAGATCCGCCTGGCTCTGCCTCCCGAGTGCTGGGATTAAAGGCGTGCGCCACCACCGCCCGGCGGTTACAGGAATTTTATCTAGGTATTCTATTCTATTTATCTGTACTTTTTTTTTTTGCTCTGGCTGTAGTATTAGTTTTAAAATAAGATGTGATGAATCTTTCCACAAAATTGTTTTTATTCAGAATTACCTTGGACATCTGTGTCTCTTGTGATTTCACGTGTATTTCAGCATTTTTCTACTCTATTTGTGAAGAATGTTTCTGGCATCTTAATTGGGACTCCATTGAGTATGTAGCATGCTTTTACTAGTGTGGCTTTTTCACATATTGATTCTTCCAAACAATGACCATGTCCGGGGTGCTTTTGCATCTTCTAAGACCTTCCTCAATTTCTTTCTTTGATGCATGTCTTTAAATTTTTCTTATGGAGTACTTTCATTTCCATGGTTAGGTGTTTCTGTCCAAAATTGTGGGTTTTATTTATTTCTTTATTTGACTATTATAGACTCTTCCATATTTTCAAGCTGACATGGACAAGAGATAACCAAACAGTGACATTTCTTGAGTGAAGTGACGGTACAATCTTAGTCCAGTGCCCACATTCCAAAACCAAGCTCCCTTAATCAGTACCTCTGGGGATGCCCAGCCCTGTCAGCTGTCAAACAGTGATGGTTCCTGCTCCTGAGCTGCTAGATACAGGCTTCCCATGTGGTCAAAGAATAGGCTTTCCTCAGCCTTGACCTGAGTGAGCCACAGGTGGAGAACTGACCTGCCATCAGGCCAGGGTTTGAATCTCACACCAGCACTTACTCTGCAGGCAATCTTGGAAAATGACTTAATTCACTTAAGTCTGACCTTCCTCACCTATAAACTGAAAATCAGAATGAGTAACTCGTAGGATGGTTAGAAAGGTTAAATACTGTTCATACACATCTCATAGTGTTATCCATAGCTGATGGGAGCAATGCTATTATTTTTCTTTATATGAAGCCAACCTCTTTTACATGTTAATTATTTTTATTGGGGCTCATTAAGATCTATTCCCTTCCATGTGGGAAAGGATTCAGTTACTAGAAGATAATAATCATGGTCCTCTTGTGTCTTCAATCTCTTAAATTTTGGTTTTTATATTCATGGTCACTCAGTCATTGTGTTCATTAAATGCTCTTATTTATCTACAAGTCAGGATACATCAAGATGGTCCAGCTATCATGCAGTGTAAGGAATATCATCCTTCCTTCATATAAATGAAGCTAGGGCTTACAATACTTCAAACTCAGTCCTTTGGAAGACATCCCTAAACTGTTAGAAATCAGTGAATTTAGAATTTTATTCATGAGCTGAAATATATTAACCTCCTTCACTTGTTGCTAAAATCACCTCACTGTTCCCATGTGCTCAGTCTTGCTTCTTACTGGTTCAGCCATCAAATCAAGAACACACATTTGTGGCATGTGAGTGTACAAGGTCAAAGTGTACAAAGACAAGAGAGTAGCTTTCTACCCTGTATCAAATGTCAAATGATTTAAGCCAGCATGGGACTTGGTTAGTTCTCCAAGGGGAATTCAGTCTATGATAAAATTGAGGCTGTCATCATGTGGAAGAAATATCTATTGCTCATTCATGTGTCTTCTCTCTATGATGATACTCCTCACACCTATATTTCCATGTGAGTAAGGAAATGTTCACATTCAGGAATATATCAGAATTTCTGTAGTTCATTCTCAAAATCTGAGGCATAGGTAGGAAAGTCACAGAGTGCATTGAGTGTTGGTGACAGGCATCATTACTCATACATTATTTCTCCTTTCTTCCAGGGGACCTCAGACCTGTACTGCCCATGATTCCTGCAGCCCACAAAGGTCAGTAACATGTATATGAGGCAAAAGAAGCCAATAGTATTCTGCTGGCAGATTATGTGACCCTTGAGATAAGGGCAGTAAGGAAGGAGGGAGCCTCACTTTGCAAATCTCGCCAGGACAAATAGGAGAGGTGCATGCCCAGGGCAGAGTTCCTCTCATGCCCCTTGCTGCTCTCCATGTTGACAATAACTCCACCCACTCCCAGCCTGAACACCCCACCATGAACCCCTCCTCCTGGTCAAGCAAATTGTCAGACTCATAACTGGCCTCAGGAAGGTACAGATATTTGTTCAAATGACCTTTCAGAGGAAGAAGGAATTCAGGGGTGCAGAAGAGGTACATGAAAAAGACAAATGAGCAGCCAGTGGGAGAGCCCATGGAGGAGCCTTTCTTTGCTCAGTGCCAGTCTCATCTTCACCCCTAGAATCTCCTACCTCACTACACTTCCTGGACCAGCATCGGAAGCAGCTGGTGGCCCGAGTGACATCAGTGGACCCTGTCTTGGACAACCTGCATGGTGCTGTGCTGAGTGAAGAGGAGTATGAGGCAGTGCGGGCTGAAGCCACCAACCAAGACAAGATGAGGAAGCTCTTCAGCCTCAGCCGGTCCTGGACCAAGGCCTGCAAAGACCAAGTCTACCGAGCTCTGAAGGACACCCATCCTCATCTCATAATGGAACTCCTTGGGAAGTCAAGTGGGATCTCTGTGGAATCCTGACATCTTAGTGGCTGAGGGGTGAGCACTCTCTTTTGAGTGCTGGCTCCACCTGACCTTCCTTTGGCCCTCAGTTCCTCCATCTAAAACCAATGGCCATCTGAGTTGCCTTTCTCATAGCACTGTTTCGAGAACACTTCTTGAGGACTCAGATGTTCCCTCTTGGCCCTCGCCTGCCAGATGTTCATGTGGGATGAGCATCTCAGTAAACATCCAGTGTAGCCAGCAAGTCTATTCAGGCCTTGTCCAGCCTCCAGTCCACTTGACCCACCATGATACAGGCAGGATTGGGAAGCATGGGGATGAAGACAAAGAGACAGTACCTTTCCCTGGAGAATGAGTGTCTTATCAACATGGGAAAGGAACGAAGCTTCTTAAACACTTTCCACCCCTTTTTCCCAAATAATTTTTATATAACTCTGGGTATGTGTGTGTGTGTATATGTATGTGTGTGTGTGTTTGTACATAAATCAAACAATTTTACTGAAAATAAATCTTAAAGAAATTTATTTTAAACAACTCTTTGTTATAATATAATTGTACTATTTCTTAAAGATGAAAGCAAATTTGCAAACTAATTAAATGAATGTGCTTATTTGTTTTTGCATAAGAAACCAAATATTGAATATTTGGTGCTATAAGCATAGGGAAGCTTCAGTGTTTCTCAGAGTTGGTGGATATTTTGCATTTCTCCTGCTTTACACTGATGTGCAGTACACATTTCAGAAGCTGTTAGAAATTCTGTTCTAATCCAAGCCAAAATTCAGTTAGCATCTCATCATGAAATTCAAGTCAGCACCTCATAACACAAACTTTAAAACCAAATGGTCTTGCATAATACAAGGCAAGTATATGCTAACATGATACTTACATGCTAGAGAATGAAAACAGAAACATGTTTAAATTTTTACAATCCAGGATAAACCTATCATGTTTTTGTAAGAGCAGAAAAATCTTGTGCATATGGGGAAATGCTGTAATCACAGCAAACAATAGTCTAGACTCTGAGCCAAGGTGTTTCAGGAGCATCATAGGTGTTGTGTGGTATGCTGGCTCATGTAGCATGAAGTACTCATGTTGTGTGCTCAGACCCACAGGTACCCAGAAGTCACATGATGCAACATGGTACACACTGCAGAGATACTTCAGATTCAGTGCACATTGTGAATTAAGCTTGGCCATTGCACAAACCTTTTGTTTTTGACAAAATTTTCCAACCACCACATTTAGTTCTGTCATCCCATATGGAGGTGGGATTCACAGCTTAAGAAACTGATGTACAATGGTGGAACAGAAGACTCTGTGGTTCAGAGCCCTTGGGGCTATAGCAGAGGATCAGAGTTCGGCTCCCAGCAACCACATCAGACAGCTCACAACTAATGCCATGTAACACCAACTCCATGGGATCCAATGCACTAATTTGGACTCCATAGGCACCCACACACATTAAAACACACACAGAACACACACAAATAATTTTTTACAAGAATGATAATTCACATACCTCTCCACTGCTCACCCATCTCCCAGAAGTATCTATTTCTCACCAAAACCCACAGTGGCACTTGAGGCTTGCAAGGCTGTGTGCTTGTCTCCAGGGTATCCCTGCCAGTCTCTTTCCCCAGGCTACCTGGTTTCCCGCTGGATCAAGTTTCTGTCCCTCTCTCTGCCAGGTCATGACCAGAGCTGTTAGCCTGGCTTCTCAGTGCCTCCCATCTTCTCCTCTGGACTCTGCAGGTGTGCTAGCTCTGCCTATGGGAATCTGTCGACCTCTTCCTCTTTTTGTCTCTTGGAACACAGTATTTTCCTTATTCTAATTCCTATCCTTTACTGGTCACAGGCAGGCAGCTTCTCCCCAGACTTCTTACCCAAAGTCCTCTCCAGTTTCATTTGACAAGAGATAATTCCAAGTTTTGACCTCCCTTTCTGCTATATTAACTTCATTGGGAGTTTAGAAATAACTTAAAATTAAACAAATTGGATAACTGCAAGAGAAATTAATGTTCTTAAATGCGTGTGACAGATGTAACACAGTGGGTTCATTTGTAAATAAGAGAAAATGCTAAAATATCAATAGCTAAATATAAATTTCTAGGTAACCCATGCCTCCTTACTGGAGTGGTTAGGAAGCTCCAAGAAACAAGCCATGACAGGACAGACTCAGTGTCCGGCAGACTGACACAGTCCCCATAACCGAGTCTTCAACTTGGCTCCTCTGGAGGACATGTCATCTGGACAGTGGCCAAGGGCTTTGAGCTTCAGTCAGATAACGGCACATTTGCAGTGAAAATAGTTAGAGAATAGAATAACCCAGTGTTAATTTTTCTTTCAAGAAATGTTATGATGCCTTTTCTATGCTGGGCGTCTCAAGACTCAATCTATGCATCCTGCAAAGCTATTGTCATTTAGTACGAACACATGGTGTGTTGCCACCAAGAGACTCCTGAATCTTCAGTAAGATTCAGATCCTTTAATAAGTCCCAAAGGGACAATAGGTATTTAGAAATGGAGACTTTTAAAGTACACTTTCATCCAACATGACCAGTGATCAGGGAGAAATATGCTTTACAGAATGAAAAACAAAAGAAGTTTATTGACAGGTTTACACCATTTGTGTTAATGATAATTAAGCAGAACTACAATGGTAAAACTCTGAAAATAGAGCTTTAACATAATTAGGGGTTCATCCTCTTTAAATGTCCTATAGGGAAATTTATTTGACATTAGATTGTGAAATAGCAACTATCAGCTCAAGTAACAGTCTGATTCAGAAACAGATTTTTTTTTAACTGTAAATAACCATTAATGACTGTTTTGTATCAAGTTACCAGCTGTGGCTTAGCCGTCAATAAAATTAGTTTTTCAATGTGACCTGACACCAATAGTCACAACAGAGAGCTAAGGGAACCTGCTTCTTTGCTTGAGGTGGGGTTGTAGGGATGAGGGGAACACAGGACGGGGCGTGTTATGGGGAAGGGGTGTGAGGGGTCGGGGAGTGGCTGTGTTTTTCTGCCTGGTCATTCCTCACATCCTTAGAATTTCTTATTTAACATTTTGTGTCTTCCAGGAGAAACATCACATCACAAAATTAAAAACCACAATCTTTGACTTTGACTCCTTAAATGTTTTTTTAACCAAAAATAATTTCTCTTTTTAGAAAAAAAAAAAAACTCTTTTTATTCCAAAATAATCATGATTAGCCTAGAAAAATGGGTATATCTTCAGAGTATTCTCATTTAACAGAGACTTCATTTTATAGAATCTTAACATAAAAAGTTTAGAAAAGCCAGACTCTAGGTAAAGTCAAGGAAATTCATTGTTACTTCAGGCCCTTCTCTGGGAAGCAGCACTGTTACATTATTTCCATTTGGTAAAATCTGATCTAAATTTGAATTCTTCTTCCTTCTGGTGTAATTTCAAACTGTGACATCTTCCAACACCATGATGACAAGGTCATCCAGTCTTAGAAGAGTACCAACAATTTATCACTCTTCATCACAATGTGAGCTCCTAATCCTATACACTCGTCCATAAGGTTTAATGCCACGGGTTCTTGTGGTGTTAGCCGCCGTGGCCTTGGCCGTGCAGGAAGTGTGTTTTACTTTAACAAGTGTGCAGTGCTTCCTTCCAGGTGTGGCAGCCATGTTTGGTCTGGGCTATGTATTAGCTGGCGAATGACTCAGACCTCTGAATCCTCATCTCCGTCTTGCAGCAAGCATGAATGCAGCTATCCAACATGCCACACTACAGGAAACAAGCTAACCTTCCCAAGATGGACAGTGTTTGTTCAAACAGGAGAACCCCTGGTAAGGGCAAAGGCAGACTACACATGAACACATAAAACTGAGCCTGAGGTCACCTTGTTGTGCTAACACTAGGTGGCGGTAGAAACCAAAGTTTATATTCATTCTGGGGCAGACAGAGCCAAAGGAAATGTGAGTTTGGTGAAAGAGGGTGGGGCAATTGGGGTGGGAGGGGCATGAAAATGCCTGTGGTCTTCCATTACTCCATGAGTAATTTCTAATAAGTGCATTTCTGTTCACTAAGATAGGCTAAATGAGTTATTCTTTGGGTTGTGAAAAGAGCAGAAGTTAGGGGCAAGTGTTAATAATACCTCTAAGCAGAAAAGTTTAAGCAAATAAGTCAACAAATATTTGAGCATAGACAAATGAGGCTACCCACTAAATGCAGATACAGACTAAGTGTGAAAACATATATAACGAAGTGTTATTTAAAACATCCGATTATTTAAACTCAAGAAATTTAATTATTGTTTCTTTTCTTGTCTAAGTCTAAACAGTTCAAGAGAAGTCAGAAATGATTCTACAAAGAACATGTAGCAAGCTAGCCTTATCAAAACAGACTAAGATTTATAAATCCAACCATGGTGTTCGATGGTAAATTAATCACCTATCCTGGCGTGTTTTCATCCTATAGTAAGACAGTTTGAAATTATTTTCATGCATTTCTTGAATAACTTATCAAATAGGTTCTGACTTGAAACAATCTTTTCAATAAGCATGTTTTGGATGGAAAATGTTTTACATGATAAAAATAAGATTTTGTTGTTGTTACTGTTCTAAAGTAAAATGGCAAGCAAAAAAGCACTCATTGGTGACAAAAGTATTCATTCATTGGCAAAGAGAAAGCCTTGCTAACAAGTGTAGATACCTGTATGTAGAAGAACAGTCCTCTCCTCTACCCTGCAGAGCACTCAACTCCAAATGCACCAAAGACATTAACATAAGACCTGAAACCCTGAATCTGCTAGAGAGACAGTGGGGGGAAAAAAAAAAACACTTCCTGATGCAGGCAGAGCTAAGGCCTCTCTGAAGAGGACTCTACTCATCAAGACACAATGGGACAAATGGACAAATGGGACCACGTGAAATTAAACGATGTCATTTGGAACTCATGGATGGAGTCCATGACCATCATGACTAGAAGTATGGCAGCAAGCAGGCAGGCATGGTGCTGGAGGAGTAGCCGAGAGCTTACATCCTGATTGTCGAGCAGCATGCAGAGAGAGGGAGAGAGAGAGAGAGAGAGAGAGAGAGAGAGAGAGAGAGAGAGAGAGAGAGAGAGAACACTGGGACCTGTGTGGGCTTTTGAATCCTCAAAGCCCATCCCTAGTGACACACCTCCTCCAACAAGAACACACTTCAAATCCTTTTCAAACAGCTGCACAAACTGAGAACAAACATTCAAATATATGAGCTTATGGAGGACATTCTCACTCAACCCACCACAGGGTCTCAGCACAGTGAGCATGACTATTCATTACAAAAAAAAAAAAAAAGACAAATGTTGCTGAGGATATGGAGAAAGAGGAATTCTTAATTATTGTAGGTGGGAGCTGTAGTGGTCTAAATGATCAAAATACATTATATAAGAAAAATATTTGCTAGAGCATTGCAGCAGAGGCCACAGAGGAATGCTGCTTACTGGCTTGCTCTCCAGAGCCTGCTTAGCCTGCTTTCTTACATAGCCTGGGACAACCTGCCCTGGGGGTGGCACCATCCATGATGGGCATGGCCCTCCTGTATCAATCATGTTTTCCAGGAAGAGATTCACACAACAGGCAACTGCCACCAAGCCTGATCTCTGGAATTGGATGACTGGGTTACATATGGTAGACAGAACTGACACTCAGTGTTGTTCTATGACTTAAACATGTGATCCATGGCATGTGCACACAAAGATACACACACACACACACACACACACACACACACCCCACATATATACATACGCCATAAGCACACACCACACATACACATGCACATACATATACCACACACAAACACAAATAAATAAATGTTAATATTAAAGAAATAACCACCGCTCAGAGACTGTGAACACCTCTGTGCTGATATTGTGGGTCAGACACTAACTTGGGCCCAGGGGACACAACAATCAATGAACAAGCTAAGTCCTGTGTTCCAGAGTTTCCACGCTCTTTGTAGGTAGAAGTGACAGAAAGAAAGCAAGTCTGTGCTGTTGGGTGGTGACAAGTGTCAAACAGAAGAATGAAGGAGGGTAATTCTGGAAGGACAGCGCTGCTTCAGAAAGCAGGGAGCAAGCTTCTGACTACTGGGAAATCATTCCAAAAGAATGGAGAAGCCAGTGCAAAGGTCCTGAAGTAAGCAAGTCCTGGTGTGTTCAAGAAATGTGGAGCTAGGAAGGTGGAGCAGACAACCCACAACAGAGTGAGTGAGGACCAAGAAGTAGGATCTAATGACAGAAACAGGGCAGGGTGGGGTGAGTCAGGTCATGTAGAGCCTTGTGACCCAGTGGAAGGGACCTGTGCTTCTTTCAGAGCAAGACAGGGCGGATTGCAAGACAGAGGTGAGGAGGTTATTTAAACTAAATCTATATATTAGCTTGTGACTTTGACTTCAAAACTGAGAATATAAAGCATCAGCAGGAGAGTTAGGATGCTGGAGCAGAGACCCAGGATGCTGGCTGGACCATCAGTCTCCTTGGGCACAGTGAAGAGTCAGATTACAGATCTGGGTTTGTTTTTTTTTCCAGATAGAATTTCAACTCTTTATTGCTTGCTCAACATTTTGTCAAAGATGATGCTACATGTCATGGGAGAAAGTTGGAACATTTTTCCTAGGGGTGAGGAAAACGATCAGGTAGAAGAAGGCATAAGAAACAGTTGGATGAGGCAACATTCTTCCTGGTCAATTAGCTGAGTCTGTGATACTGAGACATAAGCAACCCTCTCTAAGCCATCAGTGTTGTACAGAGGCAGAATGGGACTTTTTTTTTTTAAACATACCACATTTTATTTATCCATCCCTCAGTTGAGGCACATCTAGGTTGATAAACAGCCACTTTTAAAAAAATAGTTCACTAACTCTAACCACAACCAAAGGACAAAAACTGTAAAGACACACAGATTGGTATATGGAAGCTTGAACACCAGGTGGAAGGATTGTTGATGGCCATCACAAAGGTGCATGCACCAAACCTGACTGACCTGAAGTGCTTTGGTTCATGTGGGGGTCCACAGAGGCTCCCTAGTAAGGCCTTACTCAAGGTCAAAAAGTCTGAGCTTGCTTTCAGGGCTTCATAATAGGATGATTTGGCCAGGGGCATGGGTACCAGATCTTTTGAAGGGTCTGTACTTGGCTGTATGTTGTGCTATGATCTTGAAAGGGGGAGGTTTTTTGCCTCTCACCTTGGTAGTATATAAAAAGTCCATTAGAATAAAACTCTGGGCAACTGGCTATTGACCCAGGACCCTCCCAAAGCTATCCTGTGTCTCTGTCTTTCTGTCCATCTAGTTCTATATTTCTTTCTTTTTTTTTTTCAATACAGTTCAGTTCTACATATCAGCCACTGGATTCCCTTGTTCTCCCCTCTCCCGTCCCCCTCACCTTCCTCTCAGCCCACCCCCCATTCCCACCTCCTCCAGGGCAAAGCCTCCCCCGAGGACTGAGATCAACCTGGTAGACTCAGTCCAGGCAAGTCCAGTCCCCTCCTCCCAGGCCGAGCCAAGCGACCCTGCATAGGCCCCAGGTTTCAAACAGCCAACTCATGCAATGAGCACAGGACCCAGTCCCACTGCCTGGATGTCTCCCAAACAGATTAAGCCAATCAACTGTCTCACCCATTCAGAGGGCCTGATCCAGTTGGAGACCACTCAGCCATTGGTTCATAGTTCATGTGTTTCCATTCGTTTGGCTATTTGTCTCTGTGCTTTATCCAACCTTGGTCTCAACAATTCTTGCTCATATAAACCCTCCTCTTTCTCACTAATTGGACTCTGAGAGCTCCACCTGGGGCCTAGCCGTGGATCTCTGCATCCAGATCCCTCAGTAGTTGGATGGGGTTTCCAGCACAACAATTAGGGTGTTTGGCCATTCCATCACCAGAGTAGGTCAGTTCGGTCTGTCTCTCGACCATTGCCAGGAGTCTATTGTGGGGGTATCTTTGTGGATTTCTATGGGCCTCTCTAACACTTTGCTTCTTCCTATTCTCATGTGGTCTTCATTTACCATGGTCTCCTATTCCTTGTTCTCCCTCTCTGTTCTTGATCCAGCTAGGATCTCCCGCTCCCCCAAGCTCTCTTTCCCTCAACCTTCGCCCTTCATTACCCCCACTCAAGTCCAGGTTGTTCATGTAGATCTCTTCCATTTCTCCGTCATTGGGCGATCCCTGTGTCTTTCTTTGGGTCCTGTTTTCCAAGTAGCCTCCTTGGTGATGTGAGTAGCAGTCCAGTCATCCTTGTTCCACATCTAGTATCCTCCTATGAGTGAGTACATACCATGTTTGTCTTTGAGTCTGGGTTACCTCACTCAGGATGATTTTTTCTAGATCCATCCATTTGCCTGCAAACCTCATGATGTCATTGTTTTTCTCTGCTGAGTAGTGTTTCATTGTGTATATGTACCACATTTTGTTTATCCATTCTTCAGTTGAAGGGCATCTAGGTTGTTTCCATGTTCTGGCTATTACAAACAATGCTGATATGAACCTAGCTGAACAAGTGCCCTTGTGGTATGATTGAGCATTCCTTGGGTATATGCCCAAGAGTGGTATAGCTGGATCTTGGGGGAGATTAATTCCCAATTTTCTAAGGAAGCGCCATATTGATTTCCAAAGTGGTTGTACAAGCTTGCATTTCCACCAGCAGTGGAGGAGAGTTCCCCTAGCTCCACATCCTCTCCAGCATAAGGTGTCTTCAGTGTTTTTGATCTTAGCCATTCTGACAGGTGTTATAAGGTGGTATTTCAGAGTTGTTTTGATTTGCATTTCCCTGATGATTAGGGATGTTGAGCAATTCCTTAAATGTCTTTCAGCCATTTGAGTTTTCCTCTGTTGAGAATTCTCTGTTTAGTTCTATAGCCCATTTCTTAATTGGACTGTTGGGCATTTTGATGTCTAATTTCTTGAGTTCCTTATATATTCTGGATATCAGTCCTCTGTCAGATGTGGGGTTGGTGAAGACCTTTTCCCATTCTGTAGGCTGTCGCTTTGCCTTGTTGACCATATCCTTTGCTCTACAAAAGCTTCTCAGTTTCAAGAGGTCCCATTGATTGATTGTTTCTCTCAGTGTCTGAGCTACTGGTGTTATATTTAGGAAGTGATCTCCTATGCCAATGCGTTCAAAACTACTTCCTAGTCTTTCTCTTCTAGCAGGTTCAGAGTAGCTGGATTTATGTTGAGGTCTTTGATCCACTTGGACTTAAGTTTTGTGCACGGTGATAGATATGGATCTATTTGCAGCCTTCTACATGTTGATATCCAGTTATGCCAGCACCATTTGTTGAAGATGCTTTCTTTTTTCCATTGTACACTTTTGGCTTCTTTGTCAAAAATTATATGTTCATAGGTGTGCGGATTAATGTCAGGGTCTTCAATTCAATTCCATTGGTCCACATGTCAGTTTTTATGCCAGTACAAAGCTGTTTTTATTACTGTAGCTCTATAGTAGAGCTTGAAGTCAGGGATCGTGATGCCTCCAGAGGTTGTGTTATTATACAGGATTCTTTTGGCTATCCTGGGTTTTTTGTTTTTCCATATGGAGTTGAGTATTATTCTTTCCAGGTCTGTGAAGAATTGTGTTGGTATTTTGATGGGGATTGCATTGAATCTGTAGATTGTTTTTGGTAAGATTGCCATTTTTACTATGTTAGTCCTGCCTATCCATGAGCATGGGAGATCTTTCCATTTTCTGACATCCTCTTCAATTTCTTTTTTCAGGGACTTAAAGTTCTTGTCATATAGGTCCTTCACTTGCTTGGTTAGTTTTACCTCAAGGTATTTTATGTCATTTGTGGCTATTGTAAAGGGTGATGTATCTCTGATTTCCTTCTCAGCTTCTTTGTCCATTGTATATAGGAGGGCTACTGATTTTTTTGAGTTGATCTTGTTTTTTTTTTTTTTTTTTTTTTTTTTTTTGGTTTTTTCGAGTCAGGGTTTCTCTGTGTAGTGTTGCGCCTTTCCTAGAACTCACTCTGTAGTCCAGGCTGGCCTTGAACTCACAGGGATCCGCCTGGCTCTGCCTCCCGAGTGCTGGGATTAAAGGCGTGCGCCACCACCGCCCGGCTAACTTTGAGTTGATCTTGTATCCTGCTATGTTGCTCAAGGTGTTTATAAGCTGTATCAGTTCCTTGGTGGAATCTTTGGGGTCACTCAAGTATACTATCATGTCGTCTGCAAATAGGGAAAGCTTGACTTCTTCCTTTCCAATTTGTATCCCCTTAATCTCCTTATGTTGTCTTATTGCTCTGGCTAGAACTTCAAGTACTATATTGAATAAGTATGGGAGAGCGGACAGTCTTGCCTCATTCCTGATTTTAGTGGAATTGCTTTGAGTTTCTCTCCATTTAATTTGATGTTGGCTGTTGGCTTGCTGTAAATTGCCTTTATTATGTTTAAGTATGTTCCCTGTATTCCTGATCATTCCAGGACCTTTATCATGAAGGGGTGTTGGATTTTGTCAAATGCCTTTTCTGCATCTAGTGAGATGATCATGTGGTTTTTTTCTTTGAGTTTGTTTATATGGTGTATTACACTGACGGACTTTCATATGTTGAACCACCCTTGCATCCCTGGGATGAAGCCTACTTGATCATGGTGGACAATTGTTTTGATGTGTTCTTGGAGTCTGTTTGCCAGTATTTTATTGAGTATTTTTGCATCAATGTTCATGAGAGAGATCGGTCTGTAGTTCTCTTTCTTTGTTGAATCCTTGTTTGGTTTAGGAATCAGGGTAATTGTAGCCTCATAGAAGGAGTTTGGTAATGTTCCTTCTGTTTCTATTGTGTGGAACAATTTAGAGAGTATTAGTATTAACTCTTCTTTGAAGATCTGGTAGAATTCTGCGCTGAAACCATCTGGTCCTGGGCTTTTTTAGCTTGGGAGACTTTTAATGACTGATTCTATTTCCTTAGGGGTTATTGGACTATTTAAATAGTTTATATGGTCTTGATTTAACTTAGATATATGGTACCTATCCAGAAAGCTATCCATTTCTTTTAGGTTTTCCAGTTTTGTGGAGTAGAGGTTTTTGAAGTATGACCTGATGATTCTCTGAATTTCCTCAATGTCTGTTGTTATTTCCCCCTTTTCATTTCTGATTTTGTTAATTTGGATGCTCTCTCTCTGTCTTTTGGTTAGTTTGGATAAGGGCTGGGGAGATGGATCAGTGGATAAAGCACCTGCTATGCAAGCATGAGAACATTTGCTCTGATCCCAGCATCCTCACAAATGCATGCTGGGATAGCTACAGGCTTGTCATCCCAGAGCTCAGGGGAAGACAGGAAGTACCACCAGCTGGATGACTAGTTAGACTAGCCAAATCCATAAGCTCTCAAGTCACACACATGCACACACATGTGACTCCACATGCACATGAACATGCACACACATCACACACCTGCAGAAAAAAAGATGATGTTAGTAGGAATCAAAGAGCAGATATGAAATTTAGGAGAGTACTGGAATGAAAGAAGACCCAGGGTTTGCCTGAGACCCAGTTCCTCAAATGAAGAGCTGGGCAAGCTACAGGGAGGAGAGAGAGTGCAGAGATCCAGAGCACAAATCTGGGGAAACCCAGGAGCTTTTGCTGAACTGGGACCTGTTGGCAAACCTGGGAGGCCCACATTAGTAGATGAGTGAAGTGAGGCTCAGACATGAGTCCTGCACTCAGGAGGCAGGGCCTCTGCAGGCCTGGATGAAGCTCTCAAACCTGACTCCTCCTCCAGCCCAGGCATCTGCAGAAACTTCACAACAGGAAATGAGCTGAGCAATGTTGAACCTCCACTCTCAGGGTTCAGAGGAAGAGCATCTGCGCAGGCTCTCTGGTGTCTGGCTTCCTGGAGGGGCCAGAGTTTCTTTCACTTTCAAAAAATACATTGACTAGCTGAAGAGCCTTGGCCTAGACACACACATCAGTGAGCCTCTTACAAGAGCAGGGTGAGTAGTGGGACCAGCAGAGTCCACCAGATGATTTGAGCTGTGGGAAGGAAGTCCTGGCCTGACTTCACTAAGGCATACTGTGGCAGACATGGGTAATCCATCCTTAGAGCCTGGGCCCAGGCTCAGCCCTGCTTGGAGAGTCTGCAGGCCAGCTCTGGTGGGAGGGAGGTGGCTGGATTCCCCTGTGTGTTTCATGTGCCTGTTCCTGTCATAGTCTGTCCTGCACCCTCCTCTCTCCTGTCTGACCTGAACCTGCAGGAATAAGGATCATTAATAGTGGGGTGTTTAGAGGGAGGACAGGGAGGAGAAACAAAGAAGACAAAAGCAGCAGCTGGAACCAGCAGGTCTTTGTATTAACTGATGACTTATGTCATGCAAATTTATTTTTAAAAATTACAACATCATATAAACTATTTGCAGGGTAAAGTGGCCGAGGTCAGGACAGAGCTAAGTCAGACAATGTTGGCAAAAAGAAAACAGGATCCCTCAGACACAGCTGCCTTAGAATGGATAACCACAGCCCTGGGGAAGGAGTCAGGTCCCCAGAAACCACAATAGCTTCTGAGTCATTGGCTCCAGCATCAGGCCGTCCTAGCCAGGCCCATTCCTGATCAAGGACACAGACTATTGTCATTTTGCTTTCACGGGGCCTCTGAGACAGTCTTGGGTCTGTCTGATTCCCCACATTTGTCTATGTGTCTCTTTGGTTTTCTCTAGATAATTTGTCCTTCAGCTTAATTGTCTCTGAATTGTTCTTCCTGTGTGGTGCTCAGGGACAGGGGACTTCTTAAGATTCCTTCACAAGACATATCCTGAATTGAGACTGAGCTCTTGAGTCCCCCTCTGTGCTGCCTCACCCCACCTCATCCTCTGTCACGGTAATGGCTGAAGGACTGATCTCCTTAGAGTGGGACACCAGTAAAGGAAGAAGCTGAGAACACAGAATAGTGAGTGTCCTGCACATTCCATCCCTGCATCCTCCATCCCTGTCTTCCTATCCTCTCATGCTCCTGTTCCTGGAATCCCACCACCCCTTTACTCCATCCCCCAACCCTTCTCCCTTGATTCACATCCTCTTAGCATCACAGCTGTCCTGCTCCATGTCCTGCATCCTTCCATCTTCTTGCTTTCCCATCCCTACAGTTCTCACCTTCCATTCTCCAGATGCCCACCTTCCCACTCCTCCCTCTCCACCACTTTCCATGGCTAGGCCTGAGCCAAGTCTTTGCTGCTGTGGTTCTCCAAAGTTACAGACCTGGATCTCCTGTGTGCTGCTGGTGGTGGGAACTGTGCCCTCCTCCAGGAACAGTGCTGCTTCTGCACCAACAAACCCAAGCGGGTAGAGAGGCTGAAGACTTAATTAAGGAGCAGAGGAAGATTCAGTGACAGTCATCTTCCTAAGGATGGGATTTTGTTCCCTCCCACTCTGGCTCCTCCCCTTCATCTCTCCATTCTTCCTTATCTTCACACTTCCATTTTCCCTGTCCTTTAAAAGATTTACAAAAGTTCCTCCTGGATCAAATCACTGCCATCACTAGGTCCACGTTAGGACAATGGCTGCCCTGGCTAGGAACTTACTGGGTCCCCTGTCTTCAGTCTCATCTTACTAACTATAGCCCGTGTCTAATAATTGAGTTCAAAGATTTCTCCTGGAGTGAATGGTGACAATCACACAATCCACCACAACAGATAAAGTTAAAACTCTTTTCCTGCTATATGAAGTCGACCCACAGCCTACATTCCCTTAAACTTCAGAAAAAGAGCCAAACCCCACCTCCATCATCTCCCTCCCATATGAAACAAACAATGAGAGAATACATCTCCTCTTCTTTTTATCTGTCCCCATGGTCAGATATGACCTTAAACCTAAAAGAAGAAACCTTAGACAAGCTGAGAGCCCCCCAACTCAGCATGATGTTTAGCATGCCTGCTTGAAAGGAAAGCCAATGTAGTAACGAGAACATCTACAAGCATCATTCAGCTTTGAAACTATAGAAAAAACATCCACTGATTAACTTCCCTCCCCCAGAGTTCCCTCTTCTGCCCAAGCCCTGCACCTGGACACACAGTCTCCATCCCCAGGAGAGCCTGGAGTTCTTCAGTTGTTCTGACCAAAGGACGATTGTCCCTGTAGAGGCCGCTCTGCTCTTTTTTATTTCCATCTCTCCTCCATCAGTTCCAGAGCAGAAATGGCTGACAGAGACAATGATCCACTGGCCTCCTGCTTGGAGCAACCACAGAAGGGACACTGGAAGATGTATGGACAAGCGCTGCACAGGCGAGCATTATCTGAGGGCCCTATCAACACAGGAGCAGCTCAGTCCCAGAAGGCAAGTGACAGAGAGAAGGCTCAGCATGAGGGTCAAAAGGGCTTGGACCCCACATACCACACCTGGAAACACATGGACCTGGAGCTACAGCGGCCCATTTCTCTGTCAAAGAAGGATTTGATGCTAAGTAAGTACAGCAAAGACACATACCCACCACTGCTGTGACCCCTTCATTACCACTGAGCCCTTCTGCCAGGGTTTCCTGGGCAGGCTAACCTCCTCTCAAAGAATTCGCAGGCCCCAGGAGAGGCTGGAACAGGAAGGCTTTCAGAAAAGCTGTAACCGAATGCTAAGCCACACACAGTTTTGTAACACCTATGCATTTCAGGCCCTCGTGTGCTCCTCATAGCCCTGGGAACGAGCCCTCAGAAACTGTAGTGGGGAGAGGCAGAGAATACATCTCCTCTTCTTTTTATCTGTCCCGAGGGTCAGATATGACCTTAAATCTAAAAGAAGAAACCTTAGACAAGCTGAGAGCCCCCCAAATCAGCATGATGTTTAGCATGCCTACTTCAAAGGAAAGCCAATGTAGTAATGAGAACATCTGCATTCAAAAGGGCTCTGAGGAGGCTGACACAGGGTGCAAGCCAGCTCCCAAGACAAGCATTTGGTGACACTGAAGTTACAAGCCCAGACTTTGGAGCTGAGCAGAGGGAGACTACAGCCCTCTTCAATGTCTCCATCTGGGAAATGGGAAGGTAAACAGCTGCCTTCTTGGACTATGGGAGTAAAGTGATAATCCACATTGAGTATTAAATAGTCTAATATCCAATAAAGGTTCAGTAATTACAAGCATAAACCCATGTGAATGTTGATGCTGTTGTTATTATAGTGTGAAACCCTGGGGGACAGAAGCTTAGAGCCCCATATGAGGGAACTGAGGCTCAGAGAGGAATAGAAACTCCCACAGGGGACCAGAGTAGAACCAAGACAGGTGTATGGACTTCATGGTCCCAGAGCAGGGCCGTTTCCCAGCAGCACCTGTGATAGTGCATTTCTCCCCATGAGACTATAGAGAAGGGAATGATGGTAAGCAAGAAGGACCCCAGCCTTGCTGCCTGCCTCCTACCACTGCCTCACTGACAAACACACAATCACTCTCTCCTTCCCACAGGACATCCTTCATTGCTCAGATCCATAAACACACCCAACATGAAGTTCCTTGAATGGTCAGATGACTTTGAACTATTGAACACAGACCATGATTCCTGGAGACACTTTCAGATCTCAAAGAAGAAATTTGATAAATGGAAACCTGAGGACTCTGGATTCCAAAGTAAAGGTAAGCTGAACTGAGAGCAGTGGATGAGACTTCAAGGCCACATTGATGATGTTTCTTCACAGGTGAGCCTCCACCCCTATGGGGACCTGGTATAAGGGACTTAAATGGAAGAACAGAGGAGCCATAGTGGAGTGCAAAGAGTCACAGGCTGGAAATAGATCCCTCTGGGCTCTGCAGGGATGAAGTTGAATTTGACACAAGGAGGAACTGGAACCCACGGGGTCAGCAGTGAGCCTAGCACAGCTGGCACCCAGAGTTCAGCTCAAATATGAGTGGAATCTGAGGATCCCAGGGGTCATGAAGGCCTGAAGCTCCAAGATCTGCTCTCTGGAGCTGGACCCTGAGAAGAGGGTAGGCTCCTGCCTCAGCTTCAGCCAGTTTCTTCTACTGATTTCCTTTAACTCAACTTATGCAGGCCACACTAGCCTCTTCCCTTTCTCAAGCATCAAAGTAGCCACCTCTCTCCAGTGCACAAGGTCTAGAGAGAGAGGTTAACTTGTCCAAGCTCACAGTACATAGAGACAGATACAGGGCTAGAACCTAGAACAAAGGGAGCCTGAGAAATAATTTCCTCCTCCTTCTTCCTGCTGCTACTCTGAGAAAATCCTGCCCAAACCTAATAAACATTGTCTCTCCCTTTGAAGTCCATTCTTCCCAACAAACAGTAAGCTGGAGGAGCCTGAGATCCATAGTGAGATCTTATTAAAATTTACTAACCCCGGGGTATTGGTTACTTGTCGTGTTATAGTGACAAAAGCAATTTATAGAAGAAAGGGTTTGTTTGGCTCACAGATCAAGAATATAATCCATCAGGACAGAAAAGCCTTAGATGCAAGAAACTGAGACAGCCGCTCACATTGTGCCTAGTCAGGAAACAGAGAGATGAATGATGGAGCTCAGCTCACTTTTCCTTTTTATTCAGTCCGGGACTCCAGCCCATGGGATGGGGCCACCTGCAATTAAGGTGTACCTTCCTACCTCAGTTTACCTAAACTAGCTCGCACAAATCTTCCCAGGGACACTTCTGCTAGGTATTTCTAGATCCTGTGACATTGACATTACTAGCCATCACACCATCACACCATCACACCATCACACCACCTCACAGGATCATTGTGAGAGTTCAAAGTGCTAGTGCCTGAAGCACAGCGGGTGTTGGGGAACTACCTGTTTTCTCTCTGTCTTTTCTCACTCTGTTCACACTTTCACCAAGCTTTTCCCAGCCACACCCTCAGACCATGAGTTTGCAAGCCAAGATACACCCAATCTTCCAATATCAGAGTGGGTGTCTAAGGACTGGGAGCCTCCTTCTAACCCATAGCACAGCAAGCAGGAAGCTCCTGGAACAAGGTAGCCTCCAGCTGAAAGTTTAAATTCTCTGCTCAGGTGACATGAGCTTCTTAAGGGTGAAGCAAAGATTCATTCCCCTGGGGCACAGTGCACAGCATAGCACCCTGAACCTAGAGAGCACCCTAGAGATCCTGCCACTAGAGTTCACTGTTGGGCTCAGCACTGCACCTTTGAGTCCCTTGGAATCAAGGGCAGTGTCCTCTCCAACACAGGAACACGGCTGGCTTTCTGGGCAGGGAACTGGCAGACCAGAGAATCCATTACATCAGGATCCTCATCACTCACCTTCTCTGGTGGCCAAGGAGTCATCAGGAGTTTGCTGAGACCCACTCATGCCAGGCCCTGTGCCCAGGGCTTCCCTTGCATCTCATTCACACTTAAATCTCACAGTCACTGCTGTTGTCCCACCTTGGGGACAAGAGGAGCAAGGCTTGGTGCAGTGGGGAGGGGCTTGGACCTGCCTAGGCCCAGTGTGCTGGGCTCTACTGACTCCCCATGGGAGACCTCGATTTGGGGGGTGTGGAAATGCAGGGTGGCTTGGGAGAGAGGGCTCGGGGGTGGGAGGAGGGAGGAGGGGGGAATCTGTGGGTGGTATGAGAAGTGAGTAGAAAATTCCTTAAATAAGGAAAAATGGGGGGGGGGGGAGAAGAAGAGCAATGCTTAGAGAAGTGAAGGCTCACAGTGGAAGAACCGTATTCAGCCTTCACTGTCACCATTCACACACTGAACGCCTCTGTCTTCCTCTCTCTGGCATCAGAGTGATGAGGACAGTCACACCAAAGCCAGAGATACACAGGCTCTGGGTTCCAAGGGCCTGAGCTTGAGCAATACTGCTTCTCAGTGCTGAGAGATGCCACCTTTCAAATCTGAGCTACGCTCGAAGAAAAGCATTCCTTCCACTGCCAGATTGCAGTAAACTTGCAGAATCCAGGGCCTTAAAATATGACCCAGGCTTAAAGTGCACCACCTGACTTAATCAGTCCCATCACTACCAATTCAAAATAGCAAGGGGTGAAGAAAAATAGGAAGGACTTGAGGCATCTTATAGAAACATACAAATGCAATAATATCAATGAAAAGCAAAACTTTAGGAATGAAAATAGCCCAGTATGGAACTGTGAGAACAAAAGAGTTACTGTGATTAAATAGCCCGTTGGATTAGAGGACCCTGGCATACAGGGTGATGGGGATATGGCTTCTGCATTAGCTATTATCAACAATAGAGAAAAGACCAATTGAAGAGAAAGCCACTTTTCATTCATTCTAAGTCCCAATGCCATGTCTCATCTGAAAACTTGAATAGCTTAATATCCAAAAACAGCTTCATGGTAAATGCTCAATCCACATGACATGCTTTGTGATGAATAAAGAGGAAAGGTGGGAAACTGGGTAAAAGATATGATGTCTGATATTGTAGGCTTTGTGAGTCTCTGTCACACCTGTACAGCTCTGCTGACACAGTCTCAAAGACAAACAGACAACAGAGCAAATGGCCATGCTGTGCTCCAATGATGGTGTGTTTATCAACGTTCCTTTCTGTTTCACTTTAAGTTTTTACTGTGGTACTGTACAACATCATGCTTTTCTTTCTTTCATCTTTTTTGGCTAGCATCCATAGATGGATTCTATGACACTTTCATATATAAATATCATCAAACCCAGAATCTGTAGTGGAAAGAGTCAAGCATTTAGGAGGGTTCTGAGAAGACTGACACAGGGTTCAAGCCAGCTCTCAAGACAAACACTTAGTGACACAGAAGTTACAAGTCCAGACTTTGAAGCTGGGCAGAGTTAGATTACAAGCCTCATCAATGTGTCCATCTGGGAAATGGGAGGGTAAACATCTGTCTCCTTGGGCTATGGGAGTAAAGTGATAATCACATTGAATGTGAGTAGTCTAATATCCAATAAATGTTCAATAATTATAAGCCCATGCAATTGCTGCTGTTGTTATAGTTTGCATCCCCATGGGACAGAAGCTCAGAGCTCCACATTAGGGAGCTGTGGCTCAGAGAGGAATAGAGACTCCCACAGAGGACTAGTGTAGATCCAGGACAGATGTGTGGACTTCATGGTCCCAGAGCAGGACCATTTCCCAGCAGCACTTGTGACAGTGCCTTTTTCCCCATGAGACTATAGAGAAGGGAATGAGGGTGAGCAGGTAGGACCCCAGCATTGCTTGATTGGCTTCTACAGCTGCCCTCTCTGACAAACAACACTCTCTCTCCTTCCCACAGGACATCCTTCATTGCTCAGATCCATAAGCACACCCAACATGAAGTTCCTTGAATGGTCAGATGACTCTGAACTATTGAACACAGACCATGATTTCTGGAGACACTTTCAGATCTCACAGAAGAAACTTGATAAATGGAAACCTGAGGACTCTGGATTCCAAAGCAAAGGTAAGCTGAACTGAGGGCTGTGGATGGGACTTCAAGGCCACATTGATGATGTTTCTTCACAGGTGAGCCTCCACCCCTATGGGGACCTTGGCTGGGGGACTTAAATGGAAGAACAGAGGAGCCATAGTGGAGTGCAAAGAGTCACAGGCTAGAAATTGATCCCTCTGGGCTCTGCAGTGCCGAAGTTAAATTTGACACAAGGAGAAACTGGAACCCATGGGGTCAGCAGTGAGCCTTGCACAACTGGCACCCAGAGTTCAGCTCAAAATATGAGTGGGACCTGAGGATCCCAGGGGTCATGAAGGCCTGAAGCTCCAAGATCTGTTCTCTGGAGCTGGACCCTGAGAAGAGGGTAGGCTCCTGCCTCAGCTTCAGCCAGTTTCTTCTACTGATTTCCTTTAACTCAACTTATGCAGGCCACACTAGCCTCTTCCCTTTCTCAGGCATCAAAGTAGCCTCTTCTCTGTAGTGCACAAGGTCTAGAGAGAGGTTAGCTTGTCCAAGCTCACAGTACATAGAGACAGATGCAGGGCTGGAATCTAGAACAATGGGAGCCTGAGAAACAATTTCCTCCTCCTTCATCCTGCTACTACTCTGAGAAAATCCTGTCCACACCTAAACATTGTCTCTCCTTTCACACTCCATTCTTCCCAACAAACAGTAAGCTGGAGGAGCCTGAGTTCCATAGTGAGATCTTATTAAAATTTACTAATCCCGGGGTACTAGTTACTTGTCATGTTATTGTGACAAAAGCAATTTAAAGAAGAAAGGGTTTGTTTGGCTCACAGATCAAGAATATAATCCATCAGGACAGAAAAGCCTTAGATGCAAGAAACTGAGACAGCTGCTCACATTGTGCCTAGTCAGGAAACAGAGAGATGAATGATGGAGCTCAGCTCACTTTTCCTTTTTATTCAGTCCAGGACTCCAGCCCATGGGATGGGGCCACCTGCAATTAAGGTGTACCTTCCTACCTCAGTTTACCTAACCCAGCTCTCACAAATCTTCCCAGGGACACTTCTGCTAGGTATTTCTAGATCCTGTGACATTGACAATACTGGCCATCACACCATCACACCATCACATCATCACACCATCACACCATCACACCATCTCACAGGATCATTGTAGGAGTTCAAAGTGTAAGTGTCTGAAGCACAGTGGGTGTTGGGGAACTACCTCTTTTCTCTCTGTCTTTTCTCACTCCGAGAGCACTGTTCACACCTTCACCAAGCTTTTCCAACCCAAGCCCCACCCCACCCCTGCCCTGGACCATGAGTTTTAGGCCAAGATACACCCAATCTTCTAATATCAGAGGGAGTGTCTGAGGACTGGGAACCTCCTTCTAACCCATAGCACAGCAATCAGGAAGGTCCTGGGACAAGGTAGCCTCCAGCTGAAAGTCTAAATTCACTGCCCAGGTGACATGAGCTTATCTTTTTTTTTTACTTTCTGTTTATTCTATGTGTCTTTTACATCATGTATCTTGATACCATTCATTTTCCCATCCCTTTGTATCTGTCCTCTGTCCCTGCACCACAATCACCCCAAAATAAAACAAAATTTAAGAGAAAAAAATGGAGGAAAAGTTGGGAATTAAAAACCTTATCATGGGGGCTGCAGTGTGACAGTGAGTCACACAGTAAACCCCTTTATCCATCCATCTTTACTTGCAAGTGTTCATTGCAAAGAGTCATTGGTCAGGTTTGAGGCCTCTGGTTTCTGCTACACTATCAATGCTTGGCCCTCACTGGGACTCCTCTTTTTCTATTGTTGTCCTGTGTCATGGAGATCCTGCAGCTTTGGGTCTATGGGTCTTGTCCCCTCACATGTTACAGCACATCATAGATGGGGTGGATGTTGGGGCGGCCAAGACATAACCCTGGTTCTGGGCCCAGACAGCTGTAGAGTTGGTCCGCCTGCCAGTTCTCCCTTTTCCTCACCACCAGGGTGAGCTCTCCAGCCTTGCCCTGGCTAATTCACCTCTTGCAGCAATGAGGAAGAGATGGGGCCAGTTCTCCTACTTTCAAATCCTCAGGGTCAGCTCTCCAACAACTACACCATTAAGATCATCTCTATTGTGTTGCCCAGATGAGATACAGAGGCCACTCTTTGCAGTTCTGCAGCTGATGAGGGGCAGGGACAGCTCTTCCACTCATAGGACCCAAGGGCCAGCTCCTCTACCTGTCTCAGGCATTGATGGGCAGGAGGTGGAGGGGAGGGCATCTCTCCTCTGCCACACATGAGCTTCTGATGGTGAAGCAAAGACGTGATCAAAGACTCAGTCCCCTGGGACAAAGTGCCAGCACAGCACTCTGGACCTGGAGAGCCCTAGAAACCACCCTAGAGATCCTGTTCCTGGAGTCTCACTGTTGGGCACATTCTGCTCCCAGGAGGCCCTTGGAATTAAGGATAGTGTCTTCTCCAGCACAGGAACACAACTAGCTTTCTGGGCAGGGAACTGACAGACAGGAGAATCCATTACCACAGGATCCCTCATCACTCACCTTCCCAGGTGGCCAAGGGGTCATCAGGGGTTTGCTGAGCACCCACTCATGCCAGGCCCTGTGCCCAGGGCTTCCCTTGCATCTCACTCACACTTAAATCTCACAGTCACTCTTAAGAGAGAGACTGCTGTTGTCCCCACCTTGGAGACAAGAAGAGCAAGGCTTAGAGAAGTGGAGGTTCAGCCTTCACTGTCACCATTCACAAACATAATGCCTCTGTCTTCCTCTCTCTGGCATGGGTCAATGAGGACAGTCACACCAAATCCATGAAAATGCAGGTTCCGAGTGCCAAGGGCCCAACCTTGAGCAATACTGCCTCTCAGTGCTGAGAGATACCACCTTTGAAAACAGAGCTGCACTCGAAGAACAGCATTCCTTCTTCTACTGCCAGCTTGCAGTAAATTTGCAGAATCCAGGGCTTTAAAATATGGCCCAGGCTTAAAATGCATCAACTGACTTATTTAGTCCCACCACTTCCCATTCTAAAAAGAAAGGGGGAAAGAAAAATAGGAAGGACTTGAGGCATCTTTTTTTTATGCACAGATAATAGTAACTAATAATACTCATTTTTAATTTTTTTATTTTTATTTTGCAATACAATTCAGTTCTACATATCAGTCACGGATTCCCTTGTTCTCCCCCCTCCCGCCCCCTTCACCTTCCCCCCAGCCCACTCCCTATTCCCACCTCCTCCAGGGCAAAGCCTCCCCCGAGGACTGAGATCAACCTGGTAGACTCAGTCCAGGCAGGTCCAGTCCCCTCCTCCCAGGCCGAGCCAAGCGATCCTGCATAGGCCCCAGGTTTCAAACAGCCAACTCATGCAATGAGCACAGGACCCGGTCCCACTGCCTGGATGCCTCCCAAACAGATCAAGCCAATCAACTGTCTCATCCATTCAGAGGGCCTGATCCAGTTGGGGACCCCTCAGCCATTGGTTCATAGTTCATATGTTTCCATTCATTTGGCTATTTGTCCCTGTGCTTTATCCAACCTTGGTCTCAACAATTCTCACTCATATAAACCCTCCTCATTCTCGCTAATTGGACTCCCAGAGATCCACCCGGAGCCTAGCCATGGATCTCTGACTTGAGGCATCTTATAGTGTGGGGTTTTTCTTCCTCTCACTTGGGTTAGGGAAGTGTGAGGGAGAGGGAGTCAGGAAGAGTTTCCTGAAAAGCAGATTCTGGAGAACATCATCAAGGTACAGATTTGGTTTAATCTGTATGTTCACTGGCATATATGCATACATTATCCAATTACGTAAGATCATATCAAGTTACTGCCCAATGAGTCCAAATGACACGTAACCCACATTATGGGGGGGGGGGGGGCAGTATTCCTATGCAGTGTGTCTGCAGACAAAGAGCAGGAAGCAAGCAATACCCTGGGCTTTGGCACCAAATTAGAAGATTTCCAGTTAGCTGGGACTCCATTATGAGTCATCTAGTGTTCCAGAGACTCAGATCTGTTCAACAGATGCAGGAGATGTTGGCACTTCTCATATTCCCTGTCTTTTAGTGACACTACCTGAACAGAGACTGACCTCCACCATGTTCCCCTTTTTCTATTAATTCAAGGCAAAATAGTTTCATGAGAAGTACATTTTGAGTATTTGATTGTTTTTTATGCAATATGATCTTCCATATTGCGATATTATAGAAACATACAAATGCAATAACATCCATAGGTAACCTTAAAACTGAAAAAAGCAAGTTTGAAGCTATGAGGACTAAAAGTTGCTGTAACTAAACAGTCCATTGGATTAGAGGATCCTGGCAGGCAGGGTGATGGGGAAATGGCTTCTGTATTAGCTATTATTAACAACAGAGAAAAGACCAATTGAAGGGTCTTTTTGAAGGGACATTTCATTCATTCTATGTCCCGAAGGGGTGTCTCATCTGAGAACTTGAATAACTTGATATCCAACAACAGCTTCATAGTAAATGCTCAATCCACATGGCATCCTTTGTGATGTATCAAGAGGAAAGTTGGGAAACTCGGAGTAAAGTACATAACGTCTGATATTGTAGACTTGTGGGTCTCTGTCACACCTGTACAGCTCTGCTGACACAGTCTCAAAGACAGCAGAGGCAACAGAACAACAAATAATAACCGTGCTGTGCTCCAGTGATGCTGTGTTTATTGATGTTCTTTTTCTTTCATGTTGATGTTTCACTGAGGTACTGTACAATGTCATGCTCTTTCTCTCTCTCTCTCTCTCTCTCTCTCTCTCTCTCTCTCTCTCTCTCTCTCTCTCTCTCTCTCCTTCCCTTCCCTTCTCCTTCCTTTCTTCCTTTTTTCTTCCTTTCTTTCCTTCTTTTTTTTGTTAGCATCCAGAGATGGACTTCATGTAATTTTCATATATAAACATCATCAAACTCTTATTTTTCTGCTGCTGTCCTCCCCTCTGCCCCTCCCTCTCTTCCTGGTCCCTCTCTCTCCCCAGATAGCCTCCCTCCTTTCATGACATACCTGCTCTATTACCCTTTCTTGTCCTCTCCCTCCCCCTCCCTTCAGAATTCTTCCTTTCCTTCATGAGCAGTCCTCTTACACTAAACACTGAATTTTGAATTTCATATACTCTTCCTGACATGAAATATTCTTCTTCTGATTTTAATCTAACTGTCTGCACTCATAACTGCTATTCTGAGCTTACAAAAACAAGTGACCAGCTGAGGTTGAGAAACATTGGCCAAATATATCCAGGTACCTGTGTGTGTGTGTGTGTGTGTGTGTGTGTGTGTGTGTGTGTGTGTGTGTGTTTCAATGGAGTTTGTTGACCCCTTGTCATGAGAATATTAAAACAAAATTTTTTGTTTTTGTTTTTTCAAGACAGGGTTTCTCTGTGTAGCTCTGCACCTTTCCTGAAACTCATTCTGTGGCCCAGGGAGGCCTCAGACTCACAGAGATCTGCCTGCCTCTGCCTCCCAAGTGCTGGGATTAAAGGTGTGCACCACCACCACCCAGCAAAACAAAATTTATTAACAGCATTGATGCACGGAATTTTCTAAGGAACACCAAACCTAAGAAACAAAGGTTCTCTTTCTTGTTTTTTAGAATAACTTTTCTCTTACAGTCCCACTCTGATCTCTCCCAAGTTCATGGCCTCTTTTTCTTTAATTATTATTGTGTCACACACACATACACACACACACACACACACACACACACGTGTGTGAGTATATATATATATATTCAAATAAATATTTAAATGCAACTTCTGAGTCCATGTAGTGTTGCTTGTATGTGTATGATTATAGAGCTACTTGAGACCACCTGATGTTAGATAACCATTAGGGAAACATCCCTGGGAAAGACTAACACTCCTTCTCAGCAGTCATTAAGTGACCACAGCTCTTCATCTAGAGATGGGGCCCTGGGAGATACTCCCATCCACAATGGCATATCAATTGGTGTAGTCATTGTTCATGTCTTCTTTAAGCAGCTGTACTGAGATATCATGGATGCAGCTTCCCTACCATATCTTTAGACACAATCTTAAAGCAGACTTCCTAGTTTTCTGGCTCTTACAATTTTCATTTTCCTTTCTCTTCTTCCACAACGTTCCCTGAGCATTAGGTGTAGGGGTTGTGTTGTTAATATAGCCATTGGAGGTATTTATCTCACCAGTCAATTATTACCTGCATTTTAACCCCTTGTGAGTTAATGTGATGGTTTCCATCCTCATCTGAAAGCTTCTTGATGATAGGGAAGAGCTATACTCATCTCTGGGTATAAGGACAAGTACTTAGCATGCAATGAGGTATTAGACTGGTTTAGTACAGTGACAAGAGTAGTGTGTCCTCTAAGATCCTTGACCTCACTAGCCATGGCTAGATCTACAGCACAAGGCATTATTTCCTTCCTGTTGAGTGACCTTTAAGTCCAGTTAGGCAGCTGTTGGTTACCACCAAGATATAAGTGCCACCATTGCACCTTTGAGATGCCTTGCCATAATCATGGTTCATAGGTGCCACAGTTGGGTAGGTAGGTGTCTTAGTTAGGGTTACTATTGCTGTGATGAAACACCATGACCAAAGAAACTTGGGGGATAGGTTTGTTCAGTTTACATTTCCACATCACAGTTCATCTTCAAAGGAAGTCAGGATAGGAACTCAAGCAGAACTGTGACCTGCAGGCAGGAGCTGATGCAGAAGCCATGGAAGAGTACTGCTTACTGGCTTGCTCTTCATAGCTTTCTCAGTCTGTTTTCTTATAGAAAACAGGACACTAACCCAGGCATGGCACCACAGGTAATGTGCTGGCCCCTCTCCCATCAATAACTAACTAAGAAAATGTCTCACAGACATGCCCACAACCAGATCTTGTAGAGGCATTTTCTCAGTTGAGGCTCCCTCCTCTCTGGTGACTCTAGATTGTGTTGAATTGACATAAAACTAGCCAGTATAGTAGGACTACTGGTTGCTTTCCACCCTTGGCAGTTCACAGTGCTCCTTCTAGAACTAAGAAAGCTGGTCTTCAGGGAGATTATTTCTGGATCAGATATACCTCTTCTACTCCAAGTCCTGTGTCCAAAGTGTGAAGTGATTTCGGCAGTAAGGACTTAACCTTCAACTTCTAAGTGGCAACCAAAAGCAACAGCTATATCCTTTATTGTCTTGGGGGTCGAATGTATTCCCTAGACTAACAACTCAAAAGAAGGCTTCTCATGCCTGTTACTAGAGGTTATATTAGATAATCTAATGGCTTTTGGAGAAGCAATATCATCCCAAATGGAATATCATCATTAATGTATGTGTGTGCATATGTTTGTACATGTGTGTGTAAACGTATGCACTTAGAAGTACTATATGTAATTTTAAGTACATAGAAAGCAAGGCGACTCCCTGAATAATATCCTTTGTGTTGTTTATCCCTCCTCTCTCACTTCAACATTGTCCTCACTCCCTTTCACCAATTAAAGACCCCTCACTTCATTTTTTCCCATATAGAACCTTATCATTCTATTCCCCTCTCTCTAGAGCTCCTCCCCAACTCATGGTCCCTTTTCTCTTCCCTGGTTTCTGCAGAGACTCCAGGTTGCATAATAACATCTGAAGATTTGAAGGTAGGAACCACAAATGAGAGAGAAAATGAGTGTGTCTTCCTAGGTCTGGGTTACCACATTTAATATAATATTTTCTAGTTATATACATTTACTTACCAAATTTATTATTTCATTTCTAGCACTGTAATAAATCTTGAAATCTGGAATGGTAATCCCTCCAGCATTGTTTAGCTCAGGACTGCTTTGGCTATCTAGGGTCTTTTGTGGCTCCATGTGAATTTTAAGATCCTTTTACTATTTCTGTGAAGAGTGTTGTGATAAAACAGGCATGGTGTCACACATCTGTATCACAGTACTATTTCTGTGAAGAGTGTTGTGATAAAACAGGCATGGTGTCACACATTTGTATCACAGTACTCAATGGACAGAGGCAGGCAGATCTCTGAGAGTTCAAAGCCAGCACAGTGTGCATAATGAGTTTTTAGAGAGCCATAGCTATATAGAGAGACTCTGTCTCCAAAAAAAAAAAGTGTTGTGGTGGGTGCAGAGACTAGAGAAATTGTTCTGTGGTTAAGAGCACTTGTTTGCTCTTGTAGAGGACCCAGGTTCAGTTCCCAGCACCCATGCCTTGGCTCACAATCATCTGTACCTTGAGCTCCAGATTCAGTGTTCTCTTCTGACCTCCATGGGCTCCAGGCATAAACATGGTACACATACATCCATTTGGGCAATATATTCATAAACATGAAATAAAATAATCTTTCTTAAAAAGGAAAAAAGTTTTAAAATCTTTAATAGATGTTGTGGGCATTTTGATTGGGATTGCATTGAATCTGTAAATTGCTCTTTGTAAAATGCTCATTTTTCACAATATTCTGCCAATCTACAAGCATGGGAGTTCTCTCCATTTTCTTGTGTCTTTCTCAATCTGTTTATTCATGGATTTGAGGTTTTCACTGTAGAAGTCTTTCACTTCTTAGTTGGGCTTATTCTTAAATATGTTATTTTCTGTCAGGCTGTAGGAAATCAGAAAGTGTTCATGATCCCTTTCTCAGCATATTTGTTGGCAGTGGATAGAAAGGCTAATCATTTTTGTTACGTTATTTTTTTATCCTGCCACTTTGATGCAATTGCTGATCATTTAAGGAAGTCTCTTATATACAATGTCATATCATGTGAGAGATAATTTGATTTCTTTTCCTATTTGCTTTCATTTAATTTCCTTCTCTTGCCTTGTTGCTCCAGCTCCTGCTTTGAGCACTATATGAAAAGGAGTGGGGGAGGGGTGATGGAGAGGAGGCTCAGCAGTTGAGAGCACAGGCCGTTCTTCCAGAAGACCTGGGATCAGTTTCCAGCACCCACATGGCAGCTTACAGCTGTCCGTCAGTCCAGGTCCAGGGGATCTGACACCCTCTTCTGACCTTTGAGGCCACTGTGCACATGTGGTGCACAGACTTGCATCCAGGCAAAAGACCCATATACATAGAATAAAAAATAAAATGAAAAAACTTTTAAGGAAGAAAAGGAGTGAGAATATTGTGCAGCCCTTTCTCATTCATGATTTTAACTGGATTACTGGGAAATCTTTCTACATTTAGAAAAATGTTAACTGTGTGTTTGTTATAGAAAGCGTTCATTATATTAAGGTATGGGTCCTCTGATCCTATTCTCTTTACAACTTTTCTCATGAAGGAATTTTAGATTTCATCAAAGGCTTTTTCTGCATCTATTGAGATAATCATGTAATTTTAAGCCCATTTATATGATTTTTTTATCTTAATTAGCTTGTATATTGTCTTAGTTAGGGTTCCTAAGGCTCTGAAGAGACACCATGATCATGACAACTCTTATAAAAGAAAACATTTAACTGGGGCTGGTTTATAGTTTCAGAGGTTTAATCCATACCATCATGATGGGACATGACTACATTCAGTCAGACATGGTGCTGGAGAAGGAGATGAGAGTTCTACATCTTGATCTGCAGGCAGTAGAAGGAGTCTGTATCCACATGGATATCATAAGAGACCTCAAAGCCCACCCCCACAGTGATACACTTCCTCCAACAATGACACACCTCCTAATAGTGCCACTCCCTATGAAGACCGTTTTCTTTCCAACAACCATTTATATGTTTGTTGAACCACCCCTGCTTCTCAGTAGAAAACCAACTTGATCGTGGTGGATATTCTTTTTTGCATATGACTGCAATCAGTTTACAAGTATTTTATTAAGGATTTTTTTCTTCCATGTTCTTCTGGGAAATTAGCATGTAGTTTTTGAGGGATTTTTGTTTGTTTTGTTTTGTGTTTATGTGTGTGTGTGTATTTATGTGGTGTGTGTGTGTGTGTGTGTGTGTGTGTGTGTGTGTGTGTGCTTATCTTGTTTTGGTATTAGAGTTATACTGGCTACATAGAAGAAGTTTGGAAGTGCTCCTGTTTCTATGGGCATGGTGGTTTGTTTGTTTGTTTGTTTGTTTTATGAATAACTTTAGAAGAATTGTACATCTTGTTTGGGAATCTGGTAGAATTCTGCTGTAAAACTGTCTCTGCCTGGCTGATTTTAGTCAGAAGGCTTTTTATTACTGTCTCAAACTCCTTATTTGTTATTTGTCTGTTCAGCTTGTGGATCTCTTATTGGTTTAACTTTGGAGACTTGGATGAATCCAGAATTTTGTGCATTTCTTTTAATTTTATAACTCAATAGAGTACAAGTTTTTAAAGTATTTCCTTGTACAATTCTGAATTTCTTTGTTGTCTGTTGTAATGTTTCCCTTTTCATTTCTGATTCTGTTCATTTGGAAACTCTCTTTTTTCTTTTGGTTAGTTGGGACAAGTGTCTGTCAGTCTTCTTTATTTTCTCAAAGAACCAGCTCGTAGATTCATTGATTCTTTGTATTCTTTTCCTTTTTTCTACTTCATTAACTTCTGCCTGTTTTTTTTCTGTTTTTTATTATTATTTTTTGCCATCTACTGGATTTGTGGTTGATTTATTCTTGTTTTTTTTTCCAAACTCTTGAGTCTCTTCATTATGTCATTTGTCTGTGATCTTTCTGACATTTAATGTAGGTACTTGGACCTATAATTTTCCCTTATACGACTGCTTTTTTTTTTTTTTTTTTTTTTTTTTTTTTTTTTTTTGGTTTTTCGAGACAGGGTTTCTCTGTGTAGCTTTGCACCTTTCCTGGAACTCGCTTTGGAGACCAGGCTGGCCTCGAACTCACAGAAATCCGCCTGCCTCTGCCTCCCAAGTGCTGGGATTAAAGGCATGCGCCACCACCGCTCGGCTTATATGACTGCTTTTAACTCATCACAGAGGTTTTGTTCCATTGTGTTTTCCTTTCATTTATTTACAGAGTTTTTATTTCTTTCTTGATTTCTTCCTTGACTTATTCATTATTCAGTAATGAGTAGTTTAATCTCCATGAGTTTGTGTACTTACTGCAGATTTGTTTGCTGTTGATTTTAAGTTTTATTTTATTATGGTCAAACAGAATACACTGAGGTATTTCAACTTTTCTGAATTTGTCAAGATTTGCTTTGTATCCTGAGATGTGGTTTATTTGAGATAAACTTCCTTGGGCTGCTGAGTAAAAAATATATTCTTTGTTGTTTTGGTGGAATATTCTGTAGATATCTGTCAAGTCCATTTGATGTATGATGTCATTTAATTCTGATGTTTTTCTGTCAGTTTTTTTTGTCCAGATGAGCTCTGTGTTAGAGAAAGTGGAGTATGAAATCAAATCCTCTTCTTAGGTTGATGTTAGTCTGTGCTTGCATTCCAGTACTATACTTTTTACAATATTAGGACCACCAGAGTTTGGTGCATATATTTTTAGGATTGTAATGTCTTTTTGGCTAATCCCTTCGTTATAATGATGTGTCCTTATTTATCTCTCCTGATTCATTTTAGTTTGAAGTCTATTTTTTTCAGGTACTGGAATAGCAGCACCTGCTTGCCTCCTGGTCTCATTTGCTAGGAATAGTTTCCATCCTTTCTCTGCAAGGTGCTGCCTATCTTTAAAGCCAAGATGAATAATTATAGACAACAGAAAGAGTGATTTCCTTTCTTAATCCATCAAGCCAGCCTTTTATTAGGGAACAGATGCCATTAACACTATTGAAGTTGCTACTGAAAGGTGTGTATGTTAATCATAAGAATTTTGTTGTTGTTTCCTGTTGGAGGTCTTAGTCACACTGTATGTTTCAGTAATTAAGTTTTCCTTCTACTGTCTCTTAGCTAGACTTATTCCTCTTTTCAGTATAAGTATTACTTCAAGTATTCTCTGCAAGGCTGGCTTACTGGACATGAATTATTTTAACCTGTTTGTACAGTGGAATTTTTTTCTTTCTCCTTCAACAATGACAGATGGTTTTGTTGGGTACAGTTAGTCAAAATTGTCATTCATTGCCTTTAAAATATGGAGTGCATTGCTCTCCGACCTTCTGACTTTCAAAGTTTCCATGGAAAAATCAGCTGTTATTCTGATGTGTTGTCTTTATATTTGACTTGAGCCGTTGTTTCTCTTATAGCTTTCAATACCCTCTCTTTGCTCTGCCTATTTAGTGTTCTAATTCTAATATGTCATGGGAAGTTTTTTTTTTCTGATCCTTTCTACAAGTAATATATTTGCTTCTTATATCTGTATGGGTTTATCTTTTCTGATTTAGGGTAAGAGCTGGTCTGTGCATTGACCTGGTAGTATTCTCCTTCATCTATGCCTTTAAATAGAAGATTCGGTCTTTTTGTGGTTCCTTGAGCTTCCTACAAGTTCATCCAGTTTTTGTTTATTTGTTTGTTTTAGTTTTTAAATAGTCTTTGCTTATGTGGTCTAATTCATCTATTTAACTTTGTGTCTTTGTATTCTGTCTTCTACTTGCTCCATTCTACTTATAAGACTTTTCTAATTGAGCTCTCAACTTTTTCAATTTCATCTTCAGTTCAGCTTGAGTTCTCTTCACTATTTCTATCTCTTTGTTGAACTCCATTTACAAATCCTGGATTACCTTTGTTGTTTTATTTAGCCTTATGTTCGTGTTTCTTGCACAGCACTCAGGCATCTATTCTCTTTAAGCTCATTCATCAAGTTGTTTCTGACTTCTTTAAACTCCTTAATTCTTTGAGGTTTATGATTGTTCAGCTGAATTCTTGGTCCTAGGGTCCATCTAGGTAATTATCTCTGAAGAATGTTTCTATGGCACTGTTGAATTGGGAGGGGGCAAATACAGTCTTGACCTTTCATCTTGTTATTGCAGTGACACCTGGGTGTGTGGGCTTCTTTTGTTGCTTCTGATATGAGAACAGCAGGCTGGGCTTATACTCAGGATGTGCCACCCTGCCTCAACCTGGGGCTAGAAAGGGTGCAGGTGGACCTCACCAGCCTGGGCTGGGGCCAGGTCTGGGGATTGGAGAGGGTACATTCAAGGCAGGGTTACACAAACTCACCAGGCTAGACCTAAGAACAGGATGTGTAGGTCAAGGTGAGCCTGAAGAATGGCTGTGGTATAAGTAGCCATGGGTTGATGAGAGTTGTCAGGATGGCTGTCCTGGAAAGAAAACAGAGCACATGTAGCTTACATGTTTCTCTGTGCCACATGACTGGGCTAGAGGTTTCTTGGTGGAGAAGGGTCTGTAATCTAGTGAGTCCCAAAGGAAGGGAAATAAATCAGGAGTTCATGATCCATGGGAAGCAACTGCAGGCCTATCAGGAATTGGGAGGGGGTGCTCCAGAGAGGGCAGATAGAATATCTCTGTCTCCACACCACCAGGATAAGTTAAGATTGAAGAGGCCTAACTTAACATTAGTGCAGCCATGACAGGTTACAGACTAACAGCATAGGGACTAGGCCTTACCATTACAATAACCAGGAAAAGCCACAAACTGTGCTCTGTTGGGAACCAGTCAGAACAGAGAAAAACAAGTATTAAATGCTCTAAAACATAAAGGATAGCTTATATCACTTGTCTACAAGTTGCCAGTTTTCTTGCAGTAACACCAGTACCAATTCCTGTTTGACAACACTTCTTTTTTTTTATTAAGAGATTTTCTATTCAGTTTACATACCAACCACAGGTTTCCCTGTCTTCCCTCCTCCTACCCCTCAGCCTTCCCCTCCAACCCACATCTCCCATTCCCACCTCCTCCAAGGCAAGGTCTCCCACAGAGAGTCAGCAGAGCCTGGTACATTCAGTTGAGGCAGGTCGAAGCCCCTCCTCCCTGCACCAAGACTTCACAAAGTGTCTCACCATAGGCACTAGGCTCCAAAAAACCGGCTCAATCACTAGAAACAGGTCCCAATCCCACTGCTTGGGGGCCCCCCAAACAGTTCAAGCTAAACGACTGTCTGACTGTCTCGCTTATCCAGAGGGCCTAGTCTAGTACCATGGTGGCTCCTCAGCTATTGGTCCACAGTTCATGTGTTTCCCCTAGTTTGGCTGGTTGTCGCTGTGCTTTTTCCAATCATGGTCTCGATATCTCTTGCTAATAGAATTCCTCCTCTCTCTCATTGATTGGACTCCTGGAGCTCCGCCTGGGACCCAGCTATAGATCTCTGCATCTGCTTCCATCAGTCACTGGATGAGGGTTCTATGATGACAGTTATGGTATTCAGTCATCCGACCACCAGAGTGGTCAGCTCAGGCACCCTCTCAACCATTGCCGGTAGTCTATGGTGGAGTCATCCTTGTGGTTTCCTGGGAACCTCCCTAGCACTCTGCTTCTCCCTATTCCCATGGTGTCTTCATTTATCATGGTATCTTTTTCCTTGCTCTCCCACTCTGTTCCCATTCCAGCTTGAACCTTCCACTTCCCTAAGCTCTCATCCCCCATCCCTTGCCCTCTCTTACCCCACCCCCACCCCCAGTTTGTTCATGAAGATCTCATCCATTTCTCCATCACTGGGCGATCCATGTGTTCTTCCTAGGGTCCTCCTTACTAGTTAGCCTGTTGCCCTACTTCTGCCCAGTCAAGAGTTCAACCCCCATCTCAATCTGGTTTGCCCTACCCCCATCTTTTACTCCTTAAAACCCTTCCATAACTGAGCTCAATGTTCTCCCTGATCCAACCACTTTGTTGGAATGCATAGGAAGCCCAAGCTTGAGCTTGCAATAAAGGCTCTTCGCTTTTGCATAGGAACTCAGACTCCTGATGGTCTCTGGGGGTCTCATGATGCGGGAATAACAAAGATGTTCCTGGTAATCAGGTGAGTCCCATAGGGAGAGAAAGGGTCTTGGAGGAGATTAGGATCCCTGGCAAGTCGCTGTGGTGACAGCAGAGTAAAGAGTTGCTGTGTCTGCGAGTTCAGGTCTAGAATAACTTTTATTTATTTGTTTTAAAAGTTCATATCTTTATATACTGTAGCTTGATCATATTCACTCCAAAATTCCATCTACTCACTACCCCAGGACACCCTCTCAACCATTGGCTCCCATTTTCATGTCTTCTCTGTTTTTTTATTTTGTGGTTCTCATTCTTGATTTGTTTTTTAAAACCTCTCAATCCAATTAGTGTTGTCTGATAGAATAATGACTGACCTTGTTGGGTTGATATTATGCAAGTCATGCACAAACAGCTATAGCTCTAGTCAGTACAACATCCATGTAACCTCCAGAAAAATACATCTCATAGCGCTCCTTCCTGCCCTCCACATCTTTCATTCTTTCTTCCAACTCTTTTGCAATGTTCCCAGAACTTTGGTGATCATACTTAGATATCCCACTTAGAGCCAAGCACTCAACAGACACTTAATCAGCATTTTCACTATGAGTCTCTACATTCATTGCTTCTGACTACAGAGAGAAGTTTATCTGGCCAAGGTTGAGTATAGGAGGAAATCTCACAGAGCACTGCAGCTGACTTGAATTCCATAATGTTAGCACATGTGCATTGAACTGCCTTTTGTGACTGTTACCTTTTGTAATGACTACCTTCTGTTTGAAGTGTTTGAATCATATCTGAGTTCTTCCTAAAGGGTTCAAACCCTCTGAAAAACTTGGAAAACCAAGATGCCATGTGACTGAGAATTGCTTTGAATTTGTTTCCTTAGAGGAGCTTCATATAAGAGGTTTGGTAAGCAGAAATTAACTTGCTAAGGTATAAATTGTATAACAATTTAAAAAATGGTCTTTTGTGAAGCAGTGGTAGTCGGTTCACCAGAAACTGGCTCCCCTGCTGCTTCTAAGCAAAAAAATCATCCTGGAGTGACCCTATTTCTTCCACAGATCTGCACAAAACCAAGCAATAATAGTTGAGGGAAACATTAATCTATGGGTATAAGCAATAAATATTCAGAAGGCAGATTAACAATATGCCCATTTAGCAAAATAGCAATAGGTATTTCCCTAGGGGCTATGAATGCAGAATTTAAATCTAATTAGAAATTCTTCAAATCTGATCAGGAGGCAGATGGCTACCCTATAACCTCCATGTCATTATCGCATCTGAGAGCATGTCTCACCTGGCATGTCAGTTTTGCAGCACCCAGGGTCACCATCAGGTAATATCATTGATGACTTTCTCCCCCAGTGTCCTCATAGCACCTCTCAGTACTGTGACATTTACTCAGCATGGAAGAAGTTTCATGTCTGTTCCAACTTGGTTTCCCTACATCCTGTAACAAAAGTATGTTGTGTCTTCAGCAATAAGGTCTTAACTCTATTTCTGGTAGACCACCAAGAGCAACAGCAACAGGCTTTGCTGGTTTTGGAGTCTCTGCATCCTCCCTGACCAGTAACTCTCAGGGAGATACTTCATGCTTGGCACTGGAGTTTCCTTTTAATAACTCATATCTTCTGAAGAAAGCACAGAGCACCCATTGCTCACTAGCCTATATTTATCTAAGTTATATTTTTGATCAGCTTACAAAGTGGTATGTTCATAGGATCTTTCATGCATTGTTGGTTTTGGTTTACTCATCCCACCCACTCCTCTACCCATCACAAAATTTCTATCCTCACTTAAACCTTGAACTACTTAAACTTCACTTAAACATTTTCGATCACAATGGTTCTACTCTGTCTCCACCTCTTAAAGTCTGTCACTCTACCCCTCTCTTGTGCTCATTATAGTTTCCTGACCTCTAGAGACATTCCAAATAGGTCTCTCATGGTTCCACCTCTAGATGAAAGCTACAGGCAATTAATGGCAGCTGACAGAGAGAGAGAGAAAGACTCAGTCTTCTCCTGAGATGAGTCCCTAATAGGTTATCCAATCCCAAGTGATCAACATTAAATATATAACAGCAACACTACATAGACTCGGCACAATGTGTGTGCATGCATGTATGTATGAATGTATATACGTATGTATGTATGATGTGTGGATGTAACAGTCATTAAAGAAGAAAAGGAGAATTTAAGAGGAAAGGAGGGGACACAGGAGGAATTAAAGGGGAGACTAAGAAGGGTGGAAATGATTAAATATGGTATGGATGAAGAAAATTCTCAAAATTCAACTTAAAAGAAACTTTAAAAATAATAAATTAAACATACATGTATAAACATATGGATCATATACATAATATATGATCATATGTCAGATGATCCACATATGACAGAAAAATATGGCATTGTTTCTCTGGGCATGGTTACTTCACTAAGTAGGATATCTTCCATTTCTATCAATTATCTGTGGTTTTTATTGGTCTTTTCTTCTTTCTATATGCATATGTGTGTCTTGTATATGGGTGTACATCTTTGCATGTGCTGGGGCATACATATGTGGGGGGTTATAATGTGTGCCTGTGAGCACCCTAAATTGATATCTGGAATTTTCCTCAGTTGCTCTCACATTTATTCAGGCAGAGCCTCTCATCCATGGGGCAAGTCTAGCTGGACACCTTGCTCTGTGGATCCCTTGACTCAATTTTCTGAGCCTGGAATAACAGGGACCACAATGCAAATGAAGCATGTACAGGGGATCTTGGGAAACAAATTCTAGTCCACATGCTTTTTTTGTCAAACTCATTAACTTGCTGCCTCAGATGTTTTTAAGTGTGACAAAACTGAAAAGGACTTAGATGTGCATGGTAGCAGATATATCCCAGATGAGAGGTCTTAGAGAGCACAGCCTAGGAAGAGCTGAGCTCTCCCTTGGCACCTTAAGCAGACATGACCTGAACCAGGCAGGCCTTGGCCACACTCATTAGTTGTCAGCCTGCTACACTCAGGAGATGTTAGATGTTGTCCTACAGAAGACAATGATTTCAGAGGTGAGTTGGCCCCTGAAGCCAGGCTCTCAATAGCTAATTCTATGAACTCATACTACACTCTGTGATCTCCCCAAATATTCTTCAGTATTTTAGCTAAGGCAGGACAGGCAACTGCCTTGTACTTTGGGAAACCAGCAGGTGCTGAGGGATGAACTTGAATTCTGGTCCATGGGGCATCCTCTTATCTGTTTTGTCTTGAGTTCCTTCCAAAGAAGATGCTGAGATGAGATTTGTGGTCAGGTCCACCTAGAGAGAGGACTCTTCAGATGCAGTGGTTGGAGGAAGGGGGAGTAGGGCAGAAGGGAGGAAGCCAGTGTGCTGCGTGAAGAGTAGGGCAGGTGACATCAAGAGCAAGTGTGTTCGTGTGTTGTCCATTGGCAGGACAGGAAACTGAGACTGGGTAACTTTTGTTATTCCTGTTGTTTGATTGGTTGATTGATTAATTGACTGACCGACTGACAGATTACAGCCCAGGATGTTTCCAAACTCACCATATGGAAAAGCTGGCCCTGAGTTCCTGATTGTCCTGCCTCTGTCTTCTGAGTGATGAATTACAGGACTATACAACCATGCTTAGTGGCCTTTTTGTTTGTGTGTTTAGTTGGTTGGTTTTTTGTTTTTTTTTTTTTAAACTTGTATACTTAATTATACGTTTGGAGTTTGATGTCCAAGAATAAGAAAGACTGTAACTGCTCTGCTTAAGAAAAAAAAAAGTACTCAGGCAAGCAGGTGCCTGCAGGAAAGAAAAGGAAGCCCTTCCCACAACAGCTTGCCCATTTCTAGAAAAAAAAAACCATTGGTCACCTAATAAGGGGACTTCCCCCATGACTCCAGATACTCACACTAGACCTTTGTCCCCAAGGGTCAAATGAGTTTCAGTGGGAACTAAAGACTTCCAAACAGTAGTCACAAACAAGGCTTGTTGTTACCAATGATATCTGGAAGGAAGTACAAAATATGCCTGGAACTGCCAGGCCTAGGGAGAGGGGATCAAGTCTGTCTTGAAACATGAACTTTTTTTTTAATTTATTTTTACTCAATTTACATACCAACCACAGATCCCCCTCACATCCATCCTCCCATTCCCCCTACCCCTACCTCTCCCCCCCCCAACCCATCCCTCATCCCCTCTTCTAAAATGATGAGTTCTTCCATGGGGGGACAACAAAGCCTGGTACACTCAGTTGAGGCAGGACCAAGTCCTTCCCCACTTCATCAAGGGTGAGTAAGGTGTCTGACCATAAGTAATGGAATCCAGAAAGCCAGCTCATGCACCAGGGATAGATCCTGATCACACTGCCCAGTGCCCTTCAAACAGACCCAGCTACACAACTGACTCCCGTATGCAGAGCATCTAGTCCGATCCCATGCAGGTTCCACAGCTGTCAGTCTAAAGTTTGTGAGTTCCTATGAGCCTGGTTCAGTGAAACATGAACTCTAAGCATCCCAAGACCATCCCTTCAGACACACAATCTCAGAACTTACAGAATGATGTTGTCAGGACTACAATGGTGGGGGCCAAAGTGATCTGTCAGGAGCAGACATTGGCTACAATATCTATAATCTCCCCAGTACACCATGGCCTCTTGCAGTAGAGATCACAGCCCCCAATTACAGATGGGAAAGCTGAAGCACAGTGGAGCTATGGGATCATCCCATAGACTGAATGAGGACAGAGTTGTGCCTGTGAACTCACTCTTTATTCTCTGCCGCTAGAGCAGATATGGCACAGAGTAAAACATTAATAAATATCTAGAGTGTGAATGAACATTGTACAGCATTATTATTAATTAGACAAGTGAAGACTTGAACTAGATCCTTCTAGTCTCAATCTCACATTCTTTGCACTGCGCTGTTCAGAATATCCCAGTGCCCACAGCCAGTATGTTGTACAGCTTAGACAGATGTTATCCAGGTGTTGAAGAGTGAAAAGAAAAGAGAAAGAAAAGAAAGAATGAAAGGAGAAACAACTCTACTGTGGACAGTTATGCTCCATCATTCTTCCCTAATTTATGATTCATTTCAGAAATACATCAGAATGAAGAGAGAGAGAATCTTTACCACACTGTGTCCTGGAAAACAGAGGATTTGCTCCAAAATTTCACACAGCTATTACTTCTACAAAAACCTTGCCCAAAAGGCTGGGAGACGTTGGTCTGGAAAAGCTGGAGTAAAGATAAAGGAGAGGAGAGAGGACATCTGATTGAGATCCAAGACTTATTTAACCCAAACCCGGATACGCAGGAAAAGCCTCAACTAGTCGTATTAGAGGGGGCTGCTGGGATTGGGAAGTCAACACTGGCCAGGCAGGTGAGGAGAGCATGGGAGGAAGGCCAGCTCTACAGGGATTGCTTCCAGCATGTCTTCTACTTGAGCTGCAGAGGACTAGCCCAGTGCAAACAGCTGAGTCTGGCTGAGCTCATAGCAAAAGACCAGGCTGTCCCTGCAGCTCCCATCAAGAAGATTCTGTCTCAGCCTGAGAAGGTGCTCTTCATCCTGGATGGTATAGATGAGCCAGCATGGGTCTTGGAGGAGCAGAATCCTGAACTCTGTCTCCACTGGAGCCAGCCACAGCCTGTGCACAGACTGCTGGGCAGTTTGCTGGGGAAATCCATCCTGCCTGGGGCTTTCTTGCTGCTCACAGTTCGGACCACAGACCTACGGAAGTTCATTCCTTCTTTGGGGCAGCCACGTTGGGTGGAAGTCCTGGGTTTCTCGAAGTCTGGACGGAAGAAATATATCTACAAATATTTCACAGAGAAACAAGAAGCAATTGCAGCTTTTAGCTTAATTAAATCAAACCCAGTGCTCTCAACCCTGTGTGTGGTACCCTGGGTGTCCTGGCTGGTTTGCACTTGCCTGAAGCAGCAGATGGAACAGAAAAGAGACCTCTCACTGACCTCAGAGACCACCACAGCCCTCTTCCTGAAATACCTTTCCCAGATTCTTCCATGTCATACTCTGGGGACCCAGCTCAGAGATCTCTGCTCACTGGCTGCTGAGGGGATCTGGAGAAGAAGGACCCTGTTCAGTGAGAGAGATCTCTGGAAGCAAGGGTTATCTGAGGATGTCATTGACACTTTCCTGAAGATGGGTATCCTTCAAAAACAGCCCAGCTCTATGAGCTACAGCTTTGCCCACTTGTATCTCCAGGAGTTCTTTGCAGCAATGTCCTACATCTTGGAGAATAATGAGCAGGGACATAGTAATGTGGAAACCTGCAGAATTGTGGAAACACTGAAGGAAGTCTATGGAAGACATGACCTGTTTGAGGCACCCACTGTGCGATTCCTATTTGGTCTTTTAAGTGAAAAGGGAATGAGAGAAATGCAGAAGATCTTTGCCTGCAGGTTTCCTTGGAAGACAATGTACCTGCGATGGCACATCCGACAGGAAGCCCTATACCATCAACCACGTTCTCTGGGTTTACTGCACTGTCTGTATGAGATTCAGGATAAGGAGCTCCTGACAGATGTAATGGACAAGTATCAAGAAACAAGTGTGCCTGCCCCAGTAGATATGGTAAACCCAGGGTTCCACATAAACCTGGTAGTCCAGACAGATGTGGAGCTCATGGTGGTCACTTTCTGCATTAAGTTTTGCAATTATGTCAACGGACTTCAGCTGAATCCTGGTGCACAGCAGGAGAAAATGATGATGGCCCCCAGGATGGTTCTGTGAGTATCCAGACACAGTATTCTCTCCAGCTTTCCAGTAGATCCAAGGAGCACATATGTTCTGAGCACCAGCAGCACTCTTAGCTGGATCCAGGGCATCAAAATACATGTCATCAGTAATATCTAATTGCTGAATCTGACCACTGTTCTCTACTTGCCTCTGTGTGCCTGACTATGTAATGGGCTATGAGCTTTTATCTCTCTCTATGCCTTAGCAAGAACACACTTCATTCTCTGATTTAAATTTTCTTTACCCTTCACCAGGTTCAAATGCCCTACAGTTACTGACCCTCTCTCTTTCTAGGATTTCTCTCTGAGAAACTGCTCATTCAGCTCCTAGGGCATCATCCCCTATCCACATGATGGTGACCTTGGCCCTGAGGTCTTCCTATCATCACCTCAGAAGATATATGTGTTAGAGTCCCTTGTTTTCCCTGCCCAGATGACTTCCTTGTATGTGTCAATGAAGGTAACATGGCCCTGGCACTCAACCTGAAGAATTCCTAACCTCCTGCCAATCCCAGCAGCAATGTAGACCTCTCCTTCAAGGGTCTCCTACCACTGTGCAGAAGGGATGACTCAGTATCATTACGTGTCTCTCTCCTTTATAGATGATTCATTACGCACTGATTTTATGTCAGGCCCTATCAATCAATCGCAAGAGGAGACATAGAGTTGCTGCCCCAAGGATTTCAGAACTGGGAGAGAAAACAGCCAACTACTCTAATTAATAGGACTTGATTCTTGCAAATATCAGGGACATACCAATTGTCTTGAGTTGAGGACTTAGACACCAATCTGAACAACGCAGTAAGAGCCCATGTGGATAACAAATAACTTACAAGTAGTGGAGTGAAGGTTAGAGAACAGGAAGAGAATGAGGAGAGGAGGGGAAACTGATCAAAGAGAACAAACGTGATCAAACTGTCTTATACATGTAGGAAGATGTCTCAATGACTCTTGTTTTATATGAGTAGGATGGACTAACAAAAACATACTTGCTGTAGAAAAGTGAGGACCTATCAATTATCAAAACAACAAAAATTGCTATTAACCAGAATTCCATTTCTCAGAGAGGATAGCATTAAGAATTGGGATAGTTAGTTGAGCTTGGTAATGCCCACTTGGCTTCCCAAACTCAGAAGGCTGAGGCAAGGTCTGAAGTCCAAGTCCAGCCTCTGCTACGTAGTGGGAAACTCTCAAAATATCAGAGAAAATGGATGTTACTCATTTTGTAGAGAGATTACCTGGTATATTGGTAATCTTTCTGTTACTGTAATAAAATACCATGGCCAAGACAACTTATAGAAGAGTTTATTTGGGCTTATGGTCCAGAGGGACAAGTGTTCATCATAGCAGAGGGAAAGGGTGTGACTGGAGCAGCAGCTGAGAGCTCATTTCTTGAACCAGTAGCAAGAAGCAGATGGAGTGTTCTGGGAATGGCTCAAGGCTTTGAAATCTTAAATCCTGTCCCAGTGACATATTTCCTCCCACAAACCACAACTCTTAAGCCTCCCCAAAGAGTACCACCAATTGAGGACCAAGCATTCATATGCCCATGACTGAGTGACATGTCATTCAAAACACCCCACCTAATAAGTCCAAGACCCTACGTTTGATTCACAGCATGAAAGAAAAAAATGTGATATGCCCTTTAATCTTTTCTGTATATATTTTTCTGTTGGATTACTGAGCCACCCTACCTCTGTTACTTTATATTCGCATTTATTTTCTTACTGATTCAAGGCTGTCTACTCTGGTACTAAAGGTCTAGCACAATATCATTCTGAATAATCTTATGATATTGTCAAGGGAATAGTGAATTGGATCATTTTCCTGCTCTTGGCCAGTATAAGACAATTCCAAGTGTCTATGGTTATAAACAAGTGAGCCTTGAATGACCTTGATACAGATGTTGCAAGCCCAAGTGGTCTGCTATGGGGCTTCAGAAGACTTCTGGGTATGCACAGAGACAGAGACCAGATAGAGCAAGAGAAACAAGGAACACCAGCCTGCTTGCAAAGGACAGTGGCCTTAGGAGCCTGGGGACAACCCCATGGGAAAGGGAGAAGCTTCAGCTGTTAGTGAGAAATAAAATCTGAGGGAAAAACTTAAGACAAGGCAGGGAGATCAGCAAGGAGGCCTTTGCTGATCTAGGCAACCAGGTGGAGGCTGGCCAAAGTCAAGGAATCCAAAATGGCAGGTGAGTGTCTTAGTTAGGGTTTCTATTGGAAAGAGACACCATGACCACAGCAACTCTTACAAGAAAACATTTGATTGTGGTGGCTTATTTGCAGTTCAGAGATTCAGTCCATTATCATCATGGTGGTGTGTGGTGATATTTTGTTTGTCCTCTAACAAATAAACCTTGCCTGGAGATCAGAGTGTGGAGCTAGCCACTAGACAGACATAGAGGCCAGTCAGTGGTGGCACATGCTTTTAATCCCAGCATTTAGGTGGTGCAAACAGGAAGTGATATGGCTAGGTGGAGAGAGGAATATAAGGCAGGAGGAGACAAGAGCTAGACCCCCTTTCAGTCTGAGGATTCCTCCTTTACTTCTCTGATCTTTCAGCATTTACCCCTATATCTGACTCTGGGTTTTTATTATTAAGACCAATTAGAAATTCGTGCTACAGTGGGACAAGGCGGTGTTCAGGCAGACATGGTGCTGGAGAGGTAGCTGCTATATGTTCATATGCAGGCAATGGGAAGGACTGTCTCACTGGGCATGTCTTGAGTGTATATGAGACCTCAAAGCCTGCCTCTGCAGTGACATCCTTCCTCCAGGAAGACCACACCTACTCTAACAAGGCCACATCTCTTAAAATCCACCCCTTTGGGATCCATTTTCTTTCAAACCAACACAGTGAGCAACTTCTGTGTGTGCGGTTCATAATGGTGCCTCTTGTTTTTTTGTTGTTGTTGTTGTTTGAATAGCACATTCTGAGGTTCCACTTTCAGTCAGTATAAATACTAAACATGCATCAAAATGACCATTCTTTGGGGGCTGAGAGAGTGGGTCCACTCTTAAGAGAGATTGGTGCTCTTTCAGAGAGTGTGAATATTTCCCAGCATCCACATCAGACGTCTTCCCCCACCTTGCTCACAACCACCTTTATCTACAGTCCCAGAGGATCTGAGGGAGACAAAAGCAGGTGAGTCTCAGTGAGTTCAAGGCCAACCTGGTCTACAAAGTGAGTTCCAGGACAGCCAAGACTGTTACACAGAGAAACTCTGTCTCAAAAAAAAAAAAAAAAAAATCCAGAGGATCCAATGCCCTGCTTGAAGCCTCTGCCGGTTTCTGCATGCATTGAGTGCACACAGACAAGCAGGCATACCAACATACACTGTCTTAGTATGTGCTTTTATTGCTGTGAAGAGACACCTTGACAATGGCAACTCTTTTTTTTTTCTTCTTTCTTTTTTTTTTTATTTTTATTTTGCAATACAATTCAGTTCTACATATCAGCCACGGATTCCCTTGTTCTCCCCCCTCCCGCCCCCCTCACCTTCCTCTCAGCCCACCCCCCATTCCCACCTCCTCCAGGGCAAAGCCTCCCCCGAGGACTGAGATCAACCTGGTAGACTCAGTCCAGGTAGGTCCAGTCCCCTCCTCCCACGCCGAGCCAAGCGATCCTGCATAGGCCCCAGGTTTCAAACAGCCAACTCATGCAATGAGTACAGGACCCGGTCCCACTGCCTGGATGCCTCCCAAACAGATCAAGCCAATCAACTGTCTCATCCATTCAGAGGGCCTGATGCAGTTGGTGACCTCTCAGCCATTGGTTCATTGTTCATGTGTTTCCATTCGTTTGGCTATTTGTCCCTGTGCTTTAGCCAACCTTGGTCTCAACAATTCTTGCTCATATAAACCCTCCTCTTTCTCATTAACTGGACTCCCAGAGATCCACCCGGGGCCTAGCCATGGATCTCTGCATCCAGATCCCTCAGTAGTTGGATGGGGTTTCTAGCATGACAGTTAGGGTGTTTGGCCGTCCCATCACCAGAGTAGGTCAGTTTGGGCTGTATCTCGACCATTGCCAGCAGTCTGTTGTAGTGGTATCTTTGTGGATTTCTGTGGGCCTCTCTAACACTTTGCTTCTTCCTATTCTCATGTGGTCTTCATTTACCATGGTCTCCTATTCCTTATTCTCCCTCTCTGTTCTTGATCCAGCTGGGATCTCCTGCTCCCCCAAGCTCTCTTTCCCTCGACTCTCGCCCTTCATTACCCCCACTCATGTCCAGGTTGTTCATGTAGATCTCTTCCATTTCTCTGTCATTGGGCGATCCCCGTGTCTTTCTTGGGGTCCTGTTTTCCAGGTAGCCTCCCTGGTGATGTGAGTAGCAGTCCAGTCATCCTTGTTCCACATCTAGTATCCTGCTATGAGTGAGTACATACCATGTTTGTCTTTCTGAGTCTGGGATACCTCACTCAGGATGATTTTTTTTAGATCCATCCATTTGTCTGCAAACGTCATGATGTCATTGTTTTTCTCTGCTGAGTAGTATTCCATTGTGTATATGTACCACATTTTGTTTATCCATTCTTCAGTTGAAGGGCATCTAGGTTGTTTCCATGTTCTGGCTATTACAAACAATGCTGATATGAACATAGCTGAACAAGTGCTCTTGTGGTGTGGTTGAGCATTCCTTGGGTATATGCCCAAGAGTGGTATAGCTGGATCTTGGAGGAGATGGATTCCCAATTTTCTAAGAAAGCAGACAATGGCAACTCTTATAAGAAAAACATTTAATTGAGATGATTTGCGTACAGTTTCAGAGGTTCAGTCCATTAGCATCATGGTGGAGAGCATGGCAGATGTGAAGGCTACATCTTGATATGCAAGCCACAGGAAATTGACTGACATCTTCAGTGGTATCCTGAGCAAAGCAGACCTCAAAGTCCACCCCCACAGTGACACATTTCCTCCAACATGGCCACATCCACTTCAACAAAGCCACACCTCCTAATAGTGCCACTCATTATGAGATTATGGGTGCCAAAGGCATTCGAACTACCACATACACATAAAGTAAAATAAATAAATAAGTAAATAAATAAATAAATAAATAAATAAATAAATAAATAAATAAATAAAGCTTTTTAAAAACACCATTCTTCAAAGCTTAGTATTTGGTATCCTTAACATTCTTTGGTTTTGTAAATTAAAAGAAAGCATCCTATACTTTTGATTTAGTCAAAGTTAGCCATCTCTAATCCATGTTTTGGAACTTGTGGTTTTATTTTTAGTTTATTTTGCTGTTGGTTGTTTACAGTGTTAGGGATCAAATGTTGCACACACCAGGCACATAGTTACCCCCACCCCTAGGGGTTTGTAACAGGATAGTTTAAAATTCACCATTCTCCTGCCTCTGTATGCTTGGTTTCTGGCATTAATGGAATGAACTAACACTCAGGGTGGTTCTCTCTATCTTTCTCTCTGTCTCTCTCTTTCTCTGCCTGTGTGTGTGTGTGTGTGTGTGTGTGTGTGTGTGTGTGTGTGTGTGTGTCTGTGTATCTCTGTCTCTCCCTGTCTCTATCTCTATCTATCTATCTGTCTGTCTGTCTGTCTGTCTGTCTGTCCTCTCCCCCTTCTCTTATAAAGATAAAGGACACATGGACCAAGACATCTGTAATGTTTATGACCATGCTCAACATCCCACCACAGAGTCACTCTCAACCACCTCTCCTGAGCTCTCTTCCCACCTCCCCTTTCCAGTTTTCCTTTATGAGACTCTGGAATTCTGTTCCAAAGGAAATAAGTATATTTACATCAAAAGGAAGAGGCTGTCTGAATTACCAAGATCATCTTTGTGCTTGTAGATTATAAAGAAGAGATGTTAGCCACCTGCTCACACCCTGTGGGACACCTAGACTAATCAGAAAGAGACATACAAAATGAACACACAGCATGCTATGAAAAGGATACAGATGTTGGAACAAAGTAGCATGTAGAAGCTGGTGATCCTGGGGATAGCATATTGAGGCCTAGTGCTCAGAGTGAGAGAAACCTAATCTGCTGTGTGAGACTGTGCACCTCAGATCATGCACACATGGTTCATATCCTTCATGCTCTTCTCTTTCTCTCTTCCCCTCAGGTCCAGGTGGACCCCAATCACTAATGCCAGTTGGCAGATTCTCTTCTCCACTCTTGAGTTCACAGGAAACCTGAAGTTCCTGGACCTAAGTGGAAATCCACTGAGCTACTATGCACTGCACAGTCTTTGTAGGACCCTGAGATGCCCTGGATGTCACCTTAGGACATTGTGGTGAGTCTGGCCTGGGTTCTTCCCTGAAGCTGGGGTGGATTTCAGGATTGCAAAGGCAAAAGCTGGGTCTGGGGTGAGGTTTAGTATTTATCCAATGTTCACCAAACATACCTGATCACACCAGTAACAGATGCCAGACTTGTTATGAAAATCAAATGGCTTCTACTCTTGAGGATCATGAAAGACTGGCATTCAGCAAGGAGCCCCACTGGCTATTGCTAACGACAGGCCCATGAGTTCTCCAGGAGCAAACTTCCTGAGTAAGTGGCTACAGCAGAGCTGGAGAACACAGAGGAAGAGGCTAAATGAAGCAGGAGGGAAGAAAGCTCCAGGCCCAGGGAATGGCGTCTCCCCATTCCCTCCTGCTCTCTGCCCTTGTAACCAGCCTTCTACCTTGTTTGTACGGACTCCATCTTTACTAAGATTTCACATAACAAGTGAGATCATGCCCTATTCTGTGGCTGGTGAATTTCACTTCAGATGGCTCTTGAAATATACCAGTCAGCTTTCCTGGGCCTTGTGGATTTCTGCCATGGCCAGTCAACAGTACAGTGGTACCCAAACTGTACTCCATTGCTCCTGCAGCTCAGCTGTGGGAAACATGGGACTATCCACTCAGACTAGAAAAGTCACTCCAAAGAGCTAAGCACTGTTATCACAGCATACAGTGCTCACAAAGGGAGACCTGAGCTCAATTTCAAAGCACAATGAGCCCTAGAGAAGCTGATGGTGAGCATCTCCCATGCAGGCTTGTCAACTGTGGCCTCACATCCAGCTACTGTGCAGACCTGGCCTCAGTGCTCGGGTTCAGCTCCAGCCTGACTCAACTAGACCTGCAGCTGAATGACCTGGGTGACCATGGTGTGAGGCTGCTGTGTGAGGGGCTCAGGAATCCTGCCTGCAAACTCAGAATCCTGTGGTAAGTAAGGCCTCAGAATTTACTTTCGAGCAGGAGGTAAAGGAATGGACACAGGTGCTCTGCTAGATGACAAGACATAGAAAAGAAAAGGGACAAATAATGCACAGTCAGCCTGGCTCCTGACCAACTGTGCCACTTACACCCTGGGACTTGGGTAAGTCACTATCTTCTCTAAAACTCAGTTTCTTCATCTATTAAATGAATGACATATCCACCTCATGGATTGAAATGACATAAAATGTACATATGTAAAAACAAAGACAATACCAGGTAGGTAGCTGGACACAGTGGAATCATACGTTTTAGCAAGGCTGTATATCCTAACAGACTCCCAGGTTTGCCTTACTCCAGGACAGTGCTTCAATCATTTATTCATTCATGAATCTGTGCATGCATGCATCCATATCAGGACCCCTGTGTACCAAGCATTGGTCCAGACCCTAGGGATAGAATCACAAACACACATGGCTCTGTCCTCCTGAAGCTTGATGGAAAGAGACAGACATATCACCTGTCAGCCATGATTCAGTATGGACCATCTCCACTGAATGCTGTGCAGCCAACGGTATTATGAGAATGTAGTGCTGTGAGATTCAATTTTATTGAACAGGCCAGGAAGGCTACTCCTAGGCCTGAGAGAGAAATAGGCCTTGGTTGGGACAACCTGGAGACAGCAGCCCAGGTAAAGGCAGAGTTGGAGAAAGCTCTGGAACAGAAAGTGGTTGGAGCCCTGGAGGGCCGTGGGGCCATATAGGAGTTTGTCATGGTCCTCTTTCCAGAATCCCTAAGGGGATATGGCCATGACCTCCAGCCACTGGGAATGCTGATGGCTACAGTGCTGCCATTTTCCAACAAGAGCACCCTCATTTCTGGTCATATACCTTTCCCTGGGACAGTCTGTTTCCAATAACTGACCTGTGGGGGTGGGGTATAAAGGTCCAGCCCCTCATTTCAGCTCTGGAACGTTCCAAAGGTCATTACCCTGGATTCAGATCTCCCTGAATACTGAACAGGCCCCACTGAGACTGTGTCATGGATACATCTCCCCCCACTCAATCTGCTGCTCTTCATCCTTTGTCCTGGTTTTGACTGAGGAATAAGCTTTAGTAAGTCTCCTCACTAGCTTCATCTAAAGACAACAGAGTCCAGGATCCTGGACCCTGAGGCCTCATGATCCTGTGGTGGATCCCAGAAGAAACAGCTCCCTCTTGTACTTGCAGGCTGGACCAGGCCCCTCTCAGTGACCAGGTGATGATGGAGCTCAGGGCCCTGGAGGCAAAGAATCCACAGCTGCTCATCTCCAGCACATGGTAAGGGGTGGAAACAGACTCCTACAGGTCAACCCAGGCCCTCTGTGGCTGCTCCAGACCTGAGAGGTGGGAAAAGAGTCCTGAGGTGATAAGAATGACAAATAGAGCCAGGAAGAAACCAGGAACCACAGCAATCCAAGTGAGAATGGGTTATGTATGTCGGGGGTTGTCTTTTTTTCTTTTAGAAAAAAAAAAAAGAATTATATAACATGCCTACATAAGTTCTTTCATTGGAAAAACAAAGAATATGAAAGGTGAGTTAGTGGTGAGTCCTCTGGGCACAGCAAGTGTGTTAATGGTAGGCACTAGGAAACCCAGACCACTGGAACAATGAAAGCAGAAACCACGTTTTAAACGATACAGAAAATCTCTTAGAGGACAAAACCACATGGGTATCACTGTCCCAACCCTAATGCTCACACACATATATACACAGGAGTATGTTCACACCACACACACACACACACACACACACACACACACACACACACACACTGTACTATGGAATATAAAGTCCCAGGAGAAGAAAGTCATTTTCCATCCACAGGGGCTGTGCTGAAGCAACATGCTCTCCCAGGTTAGACAATTCCAGTTCATAACCACGAATTCCATCTGTCTTCTAGTTCCTAGCTGCCATACTGTACAGGAAACAGAGGGTCCTATAGGCATAGAAAGGTCATCCATTCATTGAACAAACATTTGTGCAATATTCACTGTGCATCACACACTGTTTTGGGATCTGAGGGCACACAGGTTAACATGGTAGACATTGCTCAACATGCATTATCTCATCCAGCGGTGAGGGGAGACTAGTTCTTCACAATCCAGGGAATTGTACCTGGGAACCCTATGAGTGCATTGTTGCTCTTCTGACCTCATCCTAAGCTGAGGTGAGCTAAGATGGGCTCTCAAAGATGGGAAATATGGGTTGAGCCAAGAAGAAAATTTCAGGCAGAGGTGGAAGATAAGGAAGCAGAGAGAGCAGCTCCATTGAGAGACAGGAAACCATGCATGAGACCATCTGCTCTGCCTCACCAACACCTGGGAGTTCCAAAGAAATGCAGATTCTCAAGTCCCACTCCATCCCTGCTGACTCAGAATCTCGGGTGGGGAAGCTTCCTTCAGTGAGCTTTCTGGTTTAGCAGGCTGTTCAGGTGACATTTGAGCACAGTGATTTGAGAGCCACTGGTCTACAGTTCAGTGAGCAGGAAAGAGTGACATAGGAAGGTCTGGAGAGGGACAGGCACCACAGCAAGAACTATGGGCAATGCTGAGTCTTTTATTTCTCCCCAGAGGAAATGAGAGGCGTTCCAGCGCTTCAGCCGTGAAAGGGCATCTCCACCCATTTTCTTATGGTCAGCTGCTATGTAAAAAATGAGCTAGAAGGCACCAGATTAGAAGCAAATTTGCCTGTCAGAGGATGCTGCAGAGGTTCAGGAAAATGCTCGCTCCATATTGGGACCAGGGCAGAGTCCATGGTTGGGGAGAGAGAACAGAAAGGAGAGAGATTTGGGAGGTACTGTCTAGGTGATTAGCATTCAGGGTGAGTTTGTTTTGCGCAGCTATAACACAATGTCTGACACTGGGCACTTAACATAAAGCATTGAGATTATTTCTGGCAGTTTGGTTTACAAGGAAGGGCAAGGGCATAGACCCTACATCTAGAGAAGCCCTTCTTCCTGTTCCATCTGACTGCACAACTGGGAGCTCAGAGAATGAGAGGCCAAGGTGACTTTTGTGGCAAGTCCTGTCAGGCCACAGGAATCTATTTCTGTGATGATGACGTTAACCCCTTCATGATCTCACTGTATCTTATCCTTCATCCTGTCAGCACTGTGGCATTGGGAATTAACTTTCTTTTTTTTTAAGTTTTTCTCATTTTATTCCATAGAAGGTTAAAATGATAAGATTAATAAAGCATTGCATATATTAAGAATATCCAACCTTATATATGCTAATTATCTGAAAGTATATATATTGTTTCCTTTTAATATTTACCATATTTTATTATAATATCTGAAAAACAGATTTAAACAGTCATGTGTACTTATATAGATATGTACGTTCTTTTTCTTTACTTATTAGAAAAGATTAAATTTCTGCTTCTTTCTGCAATGGAAGTGAATTTCCAAGTTATATGTCCTTACATTAGTGCAAGCTACATAATTCAACATTCAGTTTGACCATTTTCTCTATGTATTGTGCTTGTCTCATTTTTGTCTCAGAATAATAGCAATAGTCCATCAGGTATAGTCCATAACTGACCAGATTTCACAAAGTGATACATACTATGTAAAAGTGTCATCTCATGATAAAGACCATTAAAATGATGAAAAAATATAACCTGTAAATTGTTTTCAGAAATAATGTATAGCATACAGACAAGGCAGTATAAATTTCTGACACATAATTTTATAAGATGTTTATTTCAGTACATTAACTATGAATATGTTAACAAAATTTATGAAAATTTATAGTACTCACAGTGATTATGTGTGTATTGGGCAGAGTTATCTAGATTAATAGACCCAATAAAACACATACATAGTATGAAAGTATTTGGGATTGTGGATAAAGAGTTCAGTGCTTACAAACACTTGCTGCTTTTGTTGAGTACTGTCATTCAGATTCCATCATCCACATGGTGGCTTATAATCATCTGTAAGTCAATTTCAGAACTCAGAAGACCTCTTACTACCTCCATGGGCTCTAGTTACCTATGTGATATACTTTCATACACTCAGCAACTCACTCATACATACAAAGTTTTTAAAAAGTAAATTGTGATTTACTAGATTGTCTTACATGACAAGGGCTGGGTGGTCCAACAACACTATGTACATGCTGGTGAGACAGAGAGATTAGTATGTACTCAATGAATGAAATTATTTGTATCCGCACTTCTAGTCCAATGCAGAATACTTGCAGTATTGTGGACAATCACTGGTTTCAGGTTCACTTTGGTAGTTTAAAGCTGAAGGGAGTTATCAACACATCTCAATAGACATAGTGATTGGTGTGCTCACTAAAGACAAAGAATTGAAGGAAGAATATCTTGGATGCCCATTAGAAATTGTTGCTTACTTTGAATGTGGTTTCCCCCATTAGTAAATATTATCTGAAAATGTCCTTACAGAAAGACTCACAGATGTATAGCCTAGGTATTTCTAAAGCTCATCAAATTGACATTGATGGATAACCACTACAATTCTTTCTTTGCCATCTTGACTCCAAACCACATCTTGTAGCACCTTTTATTTCCAAATAAAGATAACAGTAAAGTCAAAATTCTATGTAAGATGATGAAAGTTTTCCACCTACAACCCAAAATGCACTGAGTCTTCTTCCCAGAATATCTGGTAAAACACTTGAGGAATTATCATTTTAATGGTCCATAATTTAAATTTGATAATAGAGTTTTAGTAAAATTTAACTCAATTTATGTTATGGTACTATGGACATTAAAAAAAAAGGAAAGAACATGAGTATCTGTAGGCCAATTTCTAAATGGTCTTACTAAGTAAAAAACACGGAGTTGGATATAGGGGTGAAAACCTGAGAGATCAGGGAAATAGGGAAAGCCACAGCTAACCTTACCTCACCAACTCCGCAGCTTCCAAATGCAACTTACTTTCTGTCTACCCATACCTATATGCCTTGCTGTTCTGCCTTCTGATATGCTCTCTCTTTCCAGCTACATCACTTCCTCTTCCTGCCCAGCTCTGTCACTTCCTGTCTGTCTGTACAGACCTCCAGACCTCCATGGTTAACTAGTGTTGGAATTGAAGGCATGTGCCACCACGCCTGGCTCTGTTCCCAGTGTGGCCTTGAACTCACATAGATCCAGACAGATCCCTGCCTGCCAAGTGATAGGATTAAAGGCCTGTGCTACTGTTGTCTGACTTTTGTATTTACTTACAATGGCTGGCCTTTTCCTCTGATCTTCAGGCAAGTTTTATTTATTAAAGCACAAATAAAATATCACCACATTTCAGCACAAATAAAATATCACCACAAGTATCTACTTCATGTATACAGCTATATTCTTTGTAAAAGGAGGAAAATGTCTTTACTATTACGATCTTCTTTTCAGTTGCTAGTCTCATAACTATTGTTGATATTTATAACCACTTACTTTTACTTCAATTCTGCATTCCCTCCACCCTCTGCAAGACTCCAAGCTGATACGTGTTCTAGAGCTGCAATTATGTGTGACTCCTTTATTCCTGAAGAGTCAGGAATATTCATCATCCTCAGTAGATAATGTGGTTTTTTTTATTATTTAATATCTATTTTTTTACTAACAAAATTCTTTTATTTGTTTTACATACTAAAGATGCCTCTCTTCTTTCCTCCCACCCCTCCAGCTTTTCCCTCCCAACTATCCCCCTCCCCATTCCCTACAACAAGAAGGTAAGGCCTCCCATGAGGAGATACATTTAGTAGAGGCAGGTCCAAGCCCCTCCTCCTGCCTCAAGGCTGTTGGAGGTGTCCCATCATAGAAGTGGGCTCCAAAAGGTCTGCTCATGCACCAGGGATGGATTCTGATCTTACTGACAGGGGGGTCTCTTAAGTAGATCATGCTACACAACTGTCTTGCTATGCAGAGGGCCTAGTCCAGTCTCATGCAGGCTCCACAACTGTTGATCTAAATTTCATAAGTTCCCACTCGTTTGGTTTGGTTGTCTCTATAGGTTTCCCCATCATGATCTTGATGTCTCTTGCTCATGTAATCTCTCTTCTCTCTCTTCAACTGGACACCCAGAGGTTGGCCTGGTGTTTGGCTGTGGATCTCTGCCTCTGCTTCCATCAGTCACTGGATAAAGGCTCTATAGTGACAATTAGGGTAGTCACCAATCTGATTACAAGGAAAAGCAAGTTCAGGCATCCTCTCTACTATTGCTAGTAGTGTAAGCTGGGGTCATCCTTGTGGATTCCTGGGAACTTCCCTAGCATGCAGTTTCTCCCTATCCCCATGATGTCTCCCTCTAACTCTTTCATTGCTCTCCCACTCTATCCCAGTTCCAGCTAGACCATCCTGTTCTATTATGTTATCATCCCCTAGTCTCCATTGCTAACCCCTTATCCCCATTTTATTCACAGAGATCTCATCTGTTTCCCCTTCTCCGGGCTATCCATTCATCCCTCTTTGAGTCCTCCTGGTTAGCTAGCTTTTCTAGTGCTGTAGGTTGTATCTATTATCCCTTTGCCATCCACTAATGAATGAGTACATACCATGTTTGTCCTTCTGAGTCTGGGTTACCTCACTCAGGATGATATTTTCTAGTTCCATCCATTTGCCTGCAAGTTTCATGTCATTGTTTTTCTACTGCTGAGTAGTACTCCATTGTGTATATGTACCACATTTTCTTTATCTATTCTTCAGTTGAGAGGCATCTAGGTTGTTTCCAGGTTCTGGCTATTAGGAATAATGCTGCTATGAACATAGGTGAACATGTGTCCCTGTGGTATGATTGAGTATTCCTTAGGTATATGCCCAAGAGTGGTATAGCTGGATCTTGAAGTAGATTGATTCCCAGTTATCTGAGAAACCACCACACTGATTTCAAAGTGGCAGTATGAGTTTGCACTCCCACCAAGAGTGGAAGAGTGTTCTCCTTGCTTCACATCCTCTCCAATATAAGCTGTCTTCAGTGATTTTTATCTTAGCCACTCTGACAAGTATAAGATGGTATCTCAGAGTCATTTTGATTTGAATTTCCCTGGTGACTAAGGATGTTGGGCAATTCCTTAAATGTCTTTCATCCATTTGAGATTCTTCTGTTGAGAGTTCTCTGTTTAGCTCTGTAGCCCATTTTTTAATTGGTTTGTTTGGTATTTCTTGTATTCTCTATATATTTTGGAGATCAGCCCTCTGTCAGATGTGAGGTTAGTGAAGCTCTTTTCCCATTCTGTAGGCTGCTGTTTTGTCTTATTGAAAATGTCCTTTGCATACAGAAGCTTCTCAGTTTCAGGAGGTACTATTTATTAATTGTTGCTCTCAGTGTCTGTGCTACTGGTGTTATATTTAGGAAGTAGTCTCCTGTGTCAATGTGTGCAGGAGTACTTCCTACTTGCTCTTCAATCAAGTTCAGTATAACTGGTTTTACATTGAGGTCTTTGATCCACTTGGACTTGAGTTTTGTGCATGGTGACAAATATGGGTCTATTTGCAATCTTGCACGTGTTGACATCCAATTATGCCAGCACCATTTGTTGAAGATGCTTTCTTTTTTCCATTGTACAGTTTTGGCTTCTTTGTCAAGAATCAGGTGTTCACAGGTGTGTGAGTTAATGTCAGGGTCTTCAATTTGATTCCATTGGTCCACATGTTGGTTTTTATGCCAATACCAAGCTGTTTATATTACTATGGCTCTATAGTAGAGCTTGAGATCAGGGATGGTGATGCATCCAGGGGTGGCTTTATTGTACAGGATTGTTTTGACTATCCTGAGTTTTTTGTTTTTCAATGTGAAGTTGAGTTTTGTTCTTTCCAGGTCTGAGAAGAATTGTGTTGGGATTTTGATGGGGATTGCTTTGAATCTGTATATTGCTTTTGGTAAGATTGTCATTTTTACTGTGTTAATCTTACCTATCCATGAGCATGGGAGATCTTTCCATTTTCTGGTATCTTCTTCAATTTCAAAGATTTAAAGTTCTTGTCATACAAGTCTTTCACTTGCTTAGTTAAGAGTTACCCCAAAGTATGTTATATTATTTGTAGCTATTGTAAAGGGTGATATTTCTCTGATTTCTTTCTCAGCCCATTTATCATTTGTATATAGGAGGGCTACTGATTGTTTTGAATTAATCTTGTATCCTGCTACATTACTGTAGGAGTTCCCTGGTAGAATTTTGGGGGTCACTTATGTATACTATCATAACGTCTGCAAATAGTGAAAGTTTGACTTCTTCCTTTACAATTTGTAGGGGATTAACTTTCTTAATGGGATCCTTCTGGTGCCAGCCCCTAAGACTCCATTCAAAGTCCAGAAAAGATGCTACAACAAGCAAGGGAAATCTAAGGATCTGAGGACAAAAGAATGAATCAGCTCACACCATTCTTCTTTTTGTGTCTTTTTATTGTTCAGCTGTTCTCTACAGCTTCTTTTCAGCTTGTTTTTCCTAAGCTCTAATTATCTATAATTTCTTAGCTCCAATTCTCTGTTCTAATTCTCCTGCTTCTTCTCATCTAGCCTAATAATACTCTTTACAGGAGGCTTGAAGCCATAATAAAAATTACAAGATTTACCTCTCTTTGATCTAAATCACATTCCTAGAGTAAGCGATAAGGAACCAAGCCATTTACCATTGCAACCCAAGGTTTCAAGTTTTCAGGACCAGGAAGAGGGGGCATTGTGCCCAGTATGACAAACTCTGAGACATAGCTCTATATGAGCAGACTTGGCAAGAGAAGAAGTGGCATGCTTTTCCTACTGTTCTTTGTAGTTAGACACCTGCAGCTCTGACCTTGTGCATAACTGTAAAGTTTTAAACTTATGATCAATTTATGAAGGCCTTTAGTCTAGTTTGAACCTGCTCTGAGGTAAAAATGAGCTAAATGTGTGCAGTTTGTGTTAGACTGAGGAGAGATTGTTATTTTCTTGTGCTAGTCTGAGCAAAAGGAACAAAGCAGGCTTTAAATGTCTACAGTCCATGTGGGACAATAAATCTAGCTATGAAGCATATCCTAGCATATTTTCTACATATCAAAATTGTACAGCTCTGTGTTGAAAAGCCATCTTCCTGACCATCCACAGATATATGTGTGCCCATAAGGTTGAGATGCAATCATGAGATTACATTCACACATCTCATGAAAATGCATGTTAATGGGGAGATATCATAGCTGTTATTGCACATAAAATTACAGATGGAAGCAACAGTATTCAGAGTCAGTGGCCTACAAGCCTTGCTTGACAGGGTATCCCATCTGAGAATCACTCCTCTGGTGGGTTGACACCTGATTTATCAATTGCTATGAGCTGTATTTGCGTTATGGCCTGCAATAGCTTGTAATATTGGTTCTTGGCATATTCTAATAAGTAAACATTGGGGAACACATTCAAATTAAAGCAAAGGAGTGGTTGAGATGATCTCTGTACAGGCATCATGGATGCCCAGGAGAATGGGGACCTTCATAGAGTTCTGGCCCTGAGAAGAAGCATGGGACTAAGTTCCAATTCAGATGAGTTGAATCGTCTGTGGGGATATTGGGTGCACAGCCATAGTTTCCATGGTTTCTCCTGACATCTGAGGAAATAAACATGTCTGTGTGTAGGAAGCCACATGTGATGGACCCTACTAAGAACCTGGATGGAGAAGAAATGGGTGATAGCCTGTCCTCATTCAAGCATCAAAAACTACAATCAGGTATGTGATGGGTTCAGACCCAGAGCATCATAGTTAGCAGATGAAGGGGCATCTGTGGGAGGGAGCCATTCTTTCTTTCTTTTTTAAGTTTATTTTTTTTAGAATTTAATACACAAGTACTATATTTACATCATCTCCATCCCTCAATCTGCCCAATCCAAAAACTCCTGTGTCCCACTAAGAAACTCTCTTAAATTTCATGACCTGTTCTTAAATATTGCTGTTAAATATATGTATATTTACATATGTATACATTTATATACATACATACACACACACACACACACATGCACGCACACACACACATGCACATGCACACACACACACAACCTAATGAGACCATTTGTATTGGTCTTGTGTATGTTTGAGGTTGAAGACTTGAGACTGGATAACATACTAGGAAAATCTTCCTGGGGAAGACTGATTTTATCCCTCTCCTACAAGCTATTATTTGTTTATAACTCTTCATTTAGGAGTATGGCATTATCAGATTTCTCACATCTACAGTAGCATGTCAACTAGTGCTGTCATTGTGAAGATGTTGTTGAGGCAGAGATATTGCTGAGATTTCATTGAGATTTCAGGTGCAACATCCCTGTCTTATACAGGAAACATTATCTGCCAAGATGTTCTGGAACTGGTCATCATTTCTATCTCCCTGTCTCTGACACAAAACAGTAGAGGATCTCTACAAACAAGAACACTACCCCTTGCAAGACCTTCCTCACTTAGAAAACGGAGAGAATATTTCTTTCTTTTCTCCCTGCCTTGGTGGTTGCTGATGCCCCTTTCTCAAGTCTGTGACTTGCATCAGGTTCTATACCAGGGCTCCATGTCTTATTCTAAACTGCCATGTCCTGGGACTCACTTCCCTATCTATGCTCATCTACATTTTGAGTTATGTTCTTTTTTTTTTTTTCAACATACCCATTTGAGACATGGTAGGAGAATCAACACTTATGGACCAGTAAAAAAAGAAAACACAACAGCTGGCTTGGGAGCAGGCATTAAGGTGGGGTGGTTGGTGAAAAAGCACAGTGGAAAGACAATATATATATATATATATATATATATATATATATATATATATATATATATATATATATATATTATATATATATATAAAGCGTGCAGATAGCCTGATGAACAGTGATGAAAACTGCACAGGCACACTTCCTGCTAAGATCTAGACTAGAGAACCTAGAAAAGAGGTCAGCCATGGTCCTACACTGGGGAAAGCTGTGGAGATGAGCCTGGACAATACAGAGAGACCTCTGTCTGGCCATTTGTAGAGGAGGGGTGCTCACAACTTGCACCACCAAAGACCTTCCATTTATCTTCTCCTGCCTCTCCAGGACACAAGCCACTGGGGACTGAAGATGACTTCTGGGGCCCTACAGGGCCTGTGACCACAGAGGTGGTTGACAAAGAGAGGAACCTGTATCGGTGAGTGAGCTCTGCCTGGAAAAGATGACTTTCCCCAATCTAATTTTCACACTTTTCACCTAGTCTCTACTACTTCTTCTCCTGCCCTCTCTAATGCAGGGGCAAGGTCAGGACAGGAGTAAGAAGTTTGAGGTGTTACAAAAATGGGGTTGTTTTCATACAATTTTTCAGACATTTACCAAACTGGAGAGCACAAGAACTTCCCTGTCCAATTACTCAGCTCCAGCAACAATTTTTTCAAGTTTATTCAACTACTCACATTCCCCCTTTGTCATCACTGTCACAGTATTGTGAGTCCAGGACATCAGGTGACTTCACACACAAACATTTCACTATGCCTCCTCTGTAGTTAAGACAGGACCTCATCTTCCATGGCCAGCACACCATTACCACATCAACAGAGCTAACGGGAGTCCTTCATTCCATCTAAACGGTCTATGCTCAACTTGGCTCAGTATCAGAATTGTGTTTTTTCTGCTGGTTATTTTATTCATGGTGTAAACAACATCCCTCCCCTCATTATATTTGGGTCCTCCTGTCTCTTAGATTTCCCTTAAATCCCTATAGTCTCTACACTCCTGCTTCATTAACAACCACTGTGTGCCAAGAACCTACTAGGAGCTGAGAACATGAGGATGAATACAGCAGCTTTACCCTATACTCATAGTCCTATGAGTAATGAGTGACTGTATCCGCAGTCATGGTGTCTTCCATAACCTGTTATCCTCCCCCAACACTGTCACAGTCACTGTCTTAGCTGGATAAACTGTCATTTTAACTTCCTCCCACAGAAACTGATACTTGTCCACCCACATGTCACCAAACAGGAAGCCTGAGATAATCACTGAAGATTATGGTAATTCATTGTTTCAGGGACACAGACTTATCACTAATATTAGCAGATGGACTCTTATTTTGGGGGAATATATTCTTTAAGAATATAAACACTAAAAACTGAAGATGTAATGCAGTGGTAGAGCCCTTGCCTAGTATGCACAAGATCCTAGTTTGATCTCCAGAACGTCAGAGAGAGAGAGAGAGAGAGAGAGAGAGAGAGAGAGAGAGAGAGAGAGAGTCTATTACATCACCCTCATCATCATCACAGGCATAGCTAACTGCTCCAGGTGTGTGTTACCTGTAGGTTTGCTCTAGATCACTCAGAACTCACAGGTCTATAAAATCATGTTGTTGTTGTTACCCCTGTGTACGGATGAGGAAACAGATTTGAGGGTTAAATGACTTAGTCAGGGATCCACACACAGACAGCAGAGGAACCAGACCTCAGTGCCATCTGGCTGAAGTCTTCTGTGTCCCCAGCCCTGCACTGGGTCTGCACCCAGCAGAGGAGCAGAGCTGGTGTTCACTGGTGTCTGCCTCTCCCTCTTCCAGAGTTCAGTTCCCTGTGCCTGGTTCCTACCACTGTCCCAACACAGGACTCCGCTTTGTGGTGACAAGAGCAGTGATCATCGAGATTGGATTCTGTGCCTGGAGCCAATACCTGGATGAGACTGCCTTGCAGTATAGTCGCATGGTGGCTGGGCCTCTGTTTGACATCAAGGCTGAGCAGGGAGCTGTGACTGCTGTGTACCTCCCTCATTTTGTGGCTCTCCAAGGTAACCAAGGAAAGTATAAGGAGTAGGGTGGTGGTAATGTGTAGAGTTGACAGGTCATATTGGACAGTGTAGGATGGTGGGTGATGAGGAAAGTCTGACTTTTTTAGTGAGGCAGAGCAGGTTATGAAGATGGACACTGAGATGTTTTGTTGTCCCTTCTTGTCTCATGTATCTTCTTTGAAGCACGTGTCTCCCAACCTAATGCATTTCATTCTGTTTTACCTAAAGGAGTTTCCTTAGTGTAATGTGATGTTTTCAATAGCAATATCAACTGGAATTTATTAAGTGCTCTGTATACAGCATATCTTGTAAGAATTCAGCAGGAACAGAGAATAAACTGAACAATGTGAAGAGATTGTTGCAAATTAAGACTAAGAAACTAACAAGGATCACTTGGTACCCAGGGTCCCAAAATGTCAGCGATTACACTCCTGCAGACAGGGAGACAATGATGTCACTAGATTCCATATGAGAACTGAAGTTAAAGAAGAAGGGTGTCCTAAGAAAAGAGGAGGGGGCTCATAAAGTGTCCAAACCTCAGTCATCACCAAAGATTCCTTCAGAAGATATTTTAATAAATACAAATTCCCAGTAAAAGATCTCATGAAGAAAGTCATTACTATAGCTCTCTCAAGGATGGGGATTGGGGGAAAATGAATTCAAGAGCAGCCTAGACTACACAGCCAGACTAAGCTTAAGAAAGGAAAAAGCAACAACAACAAGGATCCAGGTGTTGTACAACTAGCTAATGAGGCCGATTACCTATCTTTGCTTCAAGGAGCACAGCAATAGGCCCTCCATAGAGTCCAGGAGAATCCAGCTCACAGCAGATGAAGATGGTGTTTGTTCATGGTCTGAAGGTGATGAGCAGCCACAAGAGGGGAGATCTGACAGCTGAAGAAGTCATGAGAAGTAACACAGAAACACGGGCTGCTCCAGCCAATAGAATAGGATAGAAAACAATGAATAGGAAACAAGTTAAGATTTCCCTAGGTTACAGATATTCATATTAATTGGCAATACCAAAAGAAAAAAAAGAAATGAAGATGAAGAAACCAAGCAGGACTTGGTTGAAAAGAACTCACAAAACAAACACAAACAACAGAGACATCTACAAACACACAAGGCCCTGAGCCCCAGACCCTGACACAGGAGCACTGCTACCCAGATGATGCCTTCCTAGTATATCTGAGGCCCATCCAGTGGGTCCAAACTGAGCTCCTGCTGTCCCCAACAATACTTGCCTCAGTCACCACTCAAGCTTCTTTCCTGCAGGCCACCACCTTTCCTGTTTCTTACTCCCACTCTCAGATCAGACAATTACCCATTAGAATATTAAAAGAAGGTGATTCTGTTGCAATGTAGTAAGGACAGTCACAGGGCCAGGTGGTGGCACATACATTTAATGCTAGAATTCGGGAGGCGAAGGCAGGAGAATGATGACTTCTATCCACAAATATGTAGTAGGTCCCTGTATCAAAAAACAAAAATGAGAAAAGAAATGAAAAATTGGTAAGTTGTCTTAAATGACTCAGTAAATTTCTGGTATTAACAATGAAAATTCAGCACCACATATTGCCCTCAAGTCTTGGGAAGATCATGACTAGAATTTCCCCTAGCAAGAAGGGAAGTTGGACATGTACAACATCTCCCCAAATTCTACCAAAATTGGCAAAACACAAAGCACTGGAAAGTGTCAGGATCTGGTGCTGGGACTGAAGCTGACTTGGGGAAAGCCATGGATTCTAGTCCCCAAACAGGCAAACAGGGCATATTTTATAACGTGGCACTGCTCCCCAAGAAACTATTACCTAGCATCACTGATTGAAATTCCAAGCCATACCACTTTCTGGAGTAGCAAATTCATTGTTTCATTCTTTGCTGCTTATCAATTCCAAAGCAGTCACGCAAGAGAAACACAAATGCTCTCTGCTAAACAACACACACTGCAACAGTCTTTCTCACAGTGCAAGTTGGAAGCAAACTCGGTGCTGAGAGGAAGTGCAGAGTGGCACTTCCATTAGCAGGGGTCACACCAAGCTGACAAGTGACATTCAACATCATGATTCTTGTAGCTCAAATAAAATACCTGACCAAAGAAATTTAAGAGAGAAAAGATTTATTTTGCCTCACATTTAAAAGAAACAGTTCATCATGACATGGAAGTCTGAGAACATGGAGCTTGCAGTGCCTGGTAAACTTGTGTTGAAGGAGAGGACATAAACCACTGAGTGCTTGTGCTCATGTGGCCTTCTCCACTTCACACAGCCCTGGATTCTAGTCCATGGATCCCACACTGGATAGGTCCTCCCAAATCATCAGATACTCTACTATCATGCCCTGAGGCCTGTATTCAAGGTGATTCTAGATTTCATCAAGTTCACATTTGACATTAACCATTCCATGGATGCATCCAGATTTGTCTTCAGTGGACAAAGGTAGGTACCCTGAGGTCTCTTCATAACAGTAAACTTTATCCTGCAAGAAGCACATTAGCGGACATTGCCAATCCTAAGACAATGAGGCTGGTAATGGCAGCACCTCAGAGAAACTGCTGCGTGTCCAGTTACTGACAATGGCCTCTGTGGCTGTATTCTTTATACCACGAATGGATGAGACCATCAAATACCTCCACTCCACTATGAATGCTCTCCCAGCAGCTAGACAGGGCCAAAGCCAAGGCTGCTCCAATGAGGTACAGTTTGAGTCACATCTGGCAGCAGGTCAAACTGATATCCTTGGCATAGTGAATCAATAGTATGGAAATATTTTATTGATCTGTTATGTTCTCACTGGGGATTAATTAATAAATCTTAAGATGTTTTTGTTCACAGCTTTTTTCTCACAAACATCAAAAAATAAGTAAAATCTAAAAATACATCATGACCAAGAAATTTTTAGAAAACATATTTTACTGGGACTTAAGATTCAGAGGATGAGTCCATGACCACCATGGCAGGGAGCATGGCAGAAAGCAGGCAGCTTTGGCACTGGAACAGGAGCTGAGATCTTACTGTCAAGGAGAAGAGAGAAAGGAACCTGAAAACAGCACAAGCTTTGAAACCTCTAAGCCCACCCCAGTGACATATCTCTTCCAATAAGGCCACACCTCCTCCTCCTTCCCAAACAGTTCCACCAGCTATGGAGGCCATTCTCATGCAAACCACCACAGTCACTCTAAATCCTAGGGTGCTGTTTTCCAGCCAAGCATGGCTCAATGGAAACACTAAATCTACATATTTGGATCTGTTCTTTCACAGAGGGACAGGTGGACATCTCCTGGTTCCATGTGGCCCACTTTCAAGAACATGGGATGGTCCTAGAAATTCCAGCCAGGGTGGAACAAAGGTGCACAATCTTGGAAAACCCAAGCTTCTCCCCAATGGGAATTCTACTGAGAATGATCCCTGCTGTCAGACACTTCATCCCCATCACTTCTATCACATTGATCTACTATCACCTCAATCCTGAGGAAGTCACTCTTCATCTCTACCTGATCCCCAATGACTGCACCATTCGGAAGGTGACACTGATAATCCCATAAGTGGGACCAGGGTGGGTAGAGAAAAAACTTGAGATGCAGCTAGTGAGCTCCTAGTTTCTCAATTTGGGGTGGATATTCAGTTCTATAAGGTAAATGCCGGTGTTTATAATTCTGCTGTCTTCTTGGCGCCCTCACACCAGAGTCAACCCCAACTGCCTTTAATGCTCCTTTAGCAATCTCTATACAGCCTTCTATGGCCTCTTTCCACCCATCAGAAGAAAGTGAATGCTCCATGCCCAACATATAGTCAGCTCCCTTCTTTTCTGGCAGGGACATTGTTCCTACAATGAACATGACAGGAGCCAATAATTCAACAGTCTATGCGACTGAACACAAGGCAGAAGGGTGACCAGGAGGTGTCACCACCCAACCCCACACAAATGTGCTGATCAACCACCTCACCTTATTCAGACCAGATAGATGTTGTAGCCCAGAAATCTAGTTAAATCATTGTCTGCAATGTTCCCTAGGCCATTGATGATGAAGAAATGAAATTCCAATTTGTTCGAATAAACAAGCCGCCTCCACTAGACTCTCTTTATATTGGCTCCCGCTACACAGTGTCTGCTTCCAAGAAGCTGGAAATCATCCCAAACGTGAGCATCCAAGTATTTGTTTCTTTTCATGGTCAGATGCCAGGTTTGGGAAACTGTGGGGCATATTACAAGGCTTTGCAGCAAACTGGGACTGGGGAGAAAACAATTGGGATTTGGGATGACCAAGAATACATCCAAGTGAGGTAGAAAGCAATTTAAGGGAACACACAGGAATACAGAAGGCCTGGAGAAGTGACGAATTAGATTCAACATGGCACAGGGAAGGGACCAGCCTAACATGGACAGCAAGCCCTAACTTAAGATGTGTCAGCAGGACTTTCAGAATGAGCTCTCACTCGTCATAGTTTGAATCTGAAATGTCTCCTACAGGTGTAAATGTTAAACACTTGATCCCCAGTTTATGCTAGTATTTGGGGAGTGGTGGAAACAAATAGGTCAGGTCTGGCCATCAGAAGCAGGCCACTAGTGGCAGGCTGTGGGGCCTATAGCCATGCCCTGCTCCCACCTCAGACTTGGATTCTTGATCCTTTGGGATATAACAAGCAGTACCACAATCTCTTGCCACCAAGAATGGATCCCCAGCGTCCATGTGTTCCCCACCATGAAACTAAACAACATAAACCCTTCCTCAAGTTGTTTCCTGTCATGCTTTTCCAGAGTGATGAGAAAAGAAACAGCATGATGGGAGTCTTAGCTGGATCCATAAGCATCCTCCGTATCTTTTGTTGCTACATTCTTTCTGTGTCCTCTTCCACAATGTTCCAACCTTCTGATTAAAAATGTACATTCAAAGGCTGTGGGTTACCTCACTGCAAAAGATAACCAGTGTCTAAAGTGGTGTGCAAGATCAAGAAAGTATGGGGGTGGGGACAGCCCTTGTTCACATGAGTAGAAGCTTCTCACACAGTCTCTCTCTCTCTCTCTCTCTCTCTCTCTCTCTCTCTCTCTCTCTCTCTCTCTCTCTCTCTCTCCAGGAACTGGAGCTGTGCTACAGGAGCCCTGGGGAATCCCAGCTCTTCTCTGAGATCTATGTTGATCACATGGGTTCAGGGATTAAGCTCCAAATTAAAGACAAGAAGCATCAGAATCTCGTTTGGGAAGCCTTGCTGAAACCAGGTAGAATTAGTTTAGGTCCAAACATCCCAAAGGCTGAAGAAAGGCAATGAGTGGGGAGAGGTGTGTTGTGATTAATTCTTGGTGTCATAAAATAACCAGAGTAGTTATGTTGCTTTTGTTAGATCCAAAATATGTGATTAGAGTTAGATAGAATGAGAGCAAGAAGAGGAGCAGGAAAAGGTGAAGAGAAGAGGAGAACAGAAGAGGAGAACAGAAGAGGAGGAGGGGCAGAGGAGAGGAGCGGGGAGAGGAGAGAAGGAGGAGAATGAAGAGGCAGGAAGCTCGTGCAAGATATTCTATTCCAGGACATGCCTCCAGGGACCCAGTTCCTCAAACTGTGCACTCTTATAGTTTCCAATACTGTTCTCAGTACTCAAACAATTATGAATGCACTAATATATGAGTTCATTCATAAAATCACAGTCCTCATGGCTGAACATCCTCTGATTACTGCTGCAGGACTCATCCTTCAACACACGATCATTTATCAGGGAACATACCACATCTATACCAACGCATATCCTAAGCCTCATTTTCTCAGTCCTGTATCCCGATTTCTGCCCCCAATGTCCTAGAAATGAAAGATTTTTGAGACACGAAGCATCTGGCACTAGTTCACATTTAAATGTAAACAGCTAAAATGAAGGCATTTTTGTTATCATGAGATATTCAATCTTAAATCCATACATAATTTTATATACATTTTGTTTTAACAATTTTATATATTCATGCAATGCATTCTAGTAACTCCATCATAAACACACCTTCTTATCTCCCTCCTACTCATAACAACCCCTCTTCTTTAGTACAAATCCCTTCCCCACATTCATAAAGTTTTGCTTTGTGTCTCTCAAAGTTTAAGTGGGACCATCTGTGTACTTGTGCATTTAGAACTACCCAGTACAACTGAGTGAGTTCTCAGTGGGTACAGATGGATTGTATACATTCCTTCTCCCATAGTCTATTATCTGCCAATATTTTAGCAGTAAGTGGTACTGTCCCTGTGAGCTGCTTCACATGTCCAGCTGACTGATGGGCAGACCCTACTTGTGTGGGTCCAGAGACAGTAGGTGCAAGTGATTCTGTCCCACCATTCTTTCCAATTTCTCTTCCTAGAGACTAAGGGGATGATAAAAATATCTACTTATAGGGATGAGTATTCACCCATCCCTTATTCTCAGTATCCTGTAAAGAAATAGAGATGTGCATTCACCTCCATTCACAGCAGTGAGCGGCTCTCCTGAAGAAGACTGAAAGTAGCCTTTGTCTGTGGGATAAACATTGATATTTAGAAGGGCATTGACACTGTGACCGTTTAGCTAGGCAGCAATAGTAGCTAGTCTCAAGGGCCTATGATATCCAAAAACCTGAGTCTGTTTGTTTCATCAGTTTAAAATGCTAGGGGTGGATTCTATCTTGTGGACTGGGCCTGAAATGTAATAAGTGAGCACTGGTTGCTCCCACCACAGTTGTGCCACTATTTCAGCATGGAACCACCTTGCCTGGCAGGATGACTGTTGATGCTTTTTCTCCCTCAGCAGCCTGCATAACAGCATCTGACACTATAAAAGCTTCCAACTCAGTTCCAGCTTGAATTCTCTATACCACATATCCAAGATGTGCGCTGTCTTAAGCAATAAGACACCGCACTAGTTCTTAAGCAATAAGACACATCACTAGTTCTGATGGCGAACCAAGATGAATGAAATGCATCTGTATTGTTGAGGAAACCTCTGGGGCCTCTCTGCCCAACAGCTCCTATGGAGATATCCCACACCTGAAACTGGGTTTTGTTATTGAAACTCATTACTTCTAAGATCTCCCACTTCAATCCTTATTCACACAATCCTCATTTATGCTGTTGTGTTCAAATGGTCTCCCTACTTTTTACTCTACAAGATTCGGTGTATTGGGTCCCATATTAAGGTCTTTGATCATTTAGTTTGTTTTTTAAAGGTGAGATATAGGCATCTAGTTTAGTTCTTCCATGCAGTGCTATCTAGGTTTTTCAACACCATTTGTTTAACCAGCTGTCTTTTCTCCAAAGTATATTTTGGGTTCTTGGCCAGGTAGCTATGGCTGTGTGGACTTTTACCCAGATTTCTATTCTATTTTATTGATCTGCACATCTCTTTATGCCAATACCATGCTGTTTTTACTACTATGGCTGCAGCATTGTTTTGGAATCAGGTGTGATGAAGCTTTCCACAAAATTGTTTTTGTTCAGGATTACCTTGGACACCCTATGTCTCTAGTGGTTCCACATGTATTTCAGCATTATTTTCCACACTATCCATGAAGAATGTCCCTGGCATATTCATTGGGACTGCATTAATTATGTAGTGTGCTTTTAATTGGGTGGCTATTTTCACAATATTTATTCTTGCAAGCAATGAGCATTGGGGGAGGAATGCCTTCTCATCTTCAAAGTCCTCCTTCAATTTCTTCCTTTTATATATATCTTAAAGTTCTTCTTATAAAGTGCTTTCATTTCCATGGTTAGGTTTTCTGTCCCAAAACTTTGTATTTTTATTAATTTGTTTGTTGGCTCTTGTAATTCATCCATATTGTAAGCTGACACAGACAAGAGAAAACCAAATAGTGACATTTCTTTGATGAAGTAACAATACAGTCTTAGCCTAACACCCACAATGCCAAAACCAAACTCCTCTAATCAATATCTTTGGAGATGCCCAGCCCTTGACAAGCTGTCAAACAGTGGTGGTTTCTGCTCCTGAGCTGCTAGAAACAGGCTATGTGGTCAAAGAACTGCCTTTGCTCAGCCTTGACCTGAGTGACCCACAGGTGGAGAACTGACCTGCCCCAGCATCAAGCCAGGGTTTGAATCTCACTCCAGCACTGATTCTGCAGGTGATCTTGGAAAGTGACTTGACTCATTTGAGTCTGACCTTCCTCACCTGTAAACCGGAGATCAGAATTAGTTACTGGTAGGGGGATTGGAAGGGTTAAATGCTGTTCATCACCATCTCACAATGTGATCCTTAGCTGATGGGAGCAATGTTGCTGGTTTTGGTTTGTTTGTTTTTTTTTTATTAAGCCAAATTCTTCCTCATGATTTTGTTATGTTCTTTTGGACTCATTAAGACCTACTCCCTTCCCATATTCCAATACTAGAAGATTATAACCACAGACTTCTTGTGTCCCCGGTCTTACATTTTGGTTTTTAAATTCATGTCATTCGATCACTTTCTTCATTAGATGCTCCCGTTTATCTACAAGTCAGGATGCACCAAGATGGTTCAACTAGCATGGAGTGTACAAAATATCATCCTTTTTTTCACACAAATGCAACCAGGGCTTCCAATACTACAAAGTGGGTCCTTGGGCTCACTTCTCTAAACTGTTAGAGCACAGTGCATTTACAGTCTTTTCAAAACCCTGGGGCTTATTCATGAACTGAAATGTATTAGCCTCCCCCACGTGGTGCTAAAATTCACTCATTGTTCCCATGTGCTCAGTCTTGCTTCATCTTGATTCTGCAGTCAAATCAAGAACACATGTTTGTGGCACATGAGTGTACAAGGTCAAACAAGGACAAGAAAATAGTTTTCTACCCAGGATCGAATGTCAAATGATTTAAGCCAGCAAGGGACTTGGTTGGTTCTCCATGAGGAATTCAGTCTAGGATAAAATTGAGGCTGTGGTTATGTGGGAGAAATATCTATTGCTCATTCACATGTCTTCTCTCTCTATGATGATAGTCCTCACACCTAGATTCCCTGTGTGAGTAAGGAAATGTTCACTTTCCAGAATATATCAGAATTTCTGTAGTGAACTATTTTGAGAATGAACTATTCTCAAAATCTCAAGCATGGGTGGGAGTTTCACAGAGTGCACTGAGTATTGGTGACAAGCATCATTACAGATGCATCATCTCTCCTTTCTTCCAGGGGACCTGAGACCTGTACTGCCCATGATCCCTACAGGCCACAAAGGTCAGTAACAACTATATGAGGCCAGAGAAGCCAATAGTATTCTGCTGGTAGATGATCTAATCCTTGAGAGAAGGGCAGTGAGAAGGAGGGAGCCTCGCTTTCCAAACCTCACCAGGAAGGGTAGGAGAGGTGCACTCCCAGGGCAGAGTTCCTCTCATGCCCCTTGCTACTTCCCATGTTGACAATAACTCCACCACTCCCATCCTAAACACCCCACCATGAACCCATCATTCTAGTTAGGTAGAGTGTCAGACTAGTAACTGGCCCCAGGAAGGATATAGGTATTACTTCAAATGACCTTCCAGAGGAAGGGGGGAGCCAGGGGTGCGATGAGGTAGGTGAAAAAAACAAGAAGTGGGCAGCCAGAGGGATAGCCCATGGAGGAGCCTTTCTTCTCTCAGTGCCAGTCTCATCTTCACCCCTAGATGCTGCTGCCTTGCCACACTTCCTGGACCAGCATCGGGAGCAGCTTGTGGCCCGAGTGACATCAGTGGACTCTCTCTTGGACAAGCTGCATAGTCTGGTGGTGAGTGAAGAGGAGTATGAGGCGGTGCGGGCTGAGGCCACCAACCAAGACAGGATGAGGAAGCTCTTCAGCCTCAGCCGGTCCTGGACCAGGGCCTGCAAAGACCAAGTCTACCAAGCTCTGAAGGACACCCATCCTCATCTCATCATGGACCTCCTTGAGAAGTCAAGAAGTGTCTCTGTGAGATCCTGACATCTTAGTGGCTGAGGAGTGAGCACTCAAATGATTCCTGGTTCTGCCTGACTTTCCTTGGACTACTAAATCTGTAAACCAGTGGTCATCTCAGTGGCCTTTCTGATGGCAGTGTTTCCAGGACACCTCTTAGGGAACCAGATGTTCCCTCTTGGCATTTCCCAGCCAGATGTTCATGTGGGTTGAGCATCTCAGGAAATGTCCAGTGGAGCCAGCCAATCTATTCACATCTTGTCCAGCCTGCTCCTATGGCCTGAGGGACCAGTCTCAAAACCACCTGACACACCATGATACAAGCAGGACTGGGGCGCATGGAAATGGAGACAGTGAGATGGTCCTTTCCCTGGAAAGTGAATGTCTAATGAATAGGAAAGGAATGGGGGGCTCCTCAAACATTTCCTACCCTCAAAACCTTTTTCCAAATTATTTTTATGTGACTCTGGATATGTAGATATATAAGTATATAAATCAAACATTTTTACTAAAAATAAATCTTAAAGAAATTTATTATAAACAAGGCTTTGTTGTAATACAATTTTACCATTTGTTAAAAATGACAGCAAATTTGCAAACTAATGAAACGCCTGTTTTTATTTTTTGCATTTGGAATTAAATCTTGATTGACTATTTGATGCTATAAGACATTGAGAATCTTCAGTGTCTCTCAGAGTTGGAGGATATGTCACATTCCTGGTACTTTCGCACAGATGTGCAGTACACATTCCAGCAGCTGGTGAAAATTCTGTCCTAATCACAGGCCAAATTCACTTACCGTCTCTTTATGTAACTCAGATCAGTAACTCCAAACACAAACTTGTAAAACAGAATGTTCTCACAGAATGCAGTGCAAAGATATGCTAACCTAATTATTACATGCTAGATAATGAAAATGGGAATATATTTAAATCTTTACATTCTATAATTAAAGTATCATGTTTCTATGAGAACAGAAAAATCTCGTATATACAGGGAAAATACTGTAATCACAGCAAACAATAGCCTAGACTCTGAGCCAAGGTGTTTCAGGAGCATCATAGGGGTTGTGTGGTGTGTGGGCTCAAGTGGTGCGAAGTACTCATGTTGTGTGCTCAGACCCACAGGTGCACAGAAGTCACATGATGCAACATGGCTCATGCTGTCAGAAACACCACAGACTCAGTGCACATTGAATTAACTTTGGCCACTGCACGTACACAAACCTGTTGTTCTTGTCAATATTTCCCAATCCCACATTTAGTTAAGTCATCCCGTATGGAGGTGGGATTCACAGCTTGAGAAACTGATGTACAATGGTAAAAAAGGTGGGGAACAGAAGGCTCGGTGGCTAAGAGCTGCTCCTGTAGAAGATCGGAGTTCTACTCCCAGAACCCACAACAGGCAGCTCACACCTGTAACACCAACTCCACGTGGAGGAATTCACGGCACCCACACACAGGTGTACATTCAAATATACACACACAGAAACATGTACACAAGTGGTCACACACAAACAGACAATTTTTTTAATTTTTATAAAACAATGATAAAATGGGATTCCTCTCCACTGCTCACCCAGCTACCAGAGTAGGACTTGAGACTTGTGAGGCTGTGTGTTTGCTGCAGGGTAGGCCTGCCGGTCTCTATCCCCAGGCCACCCAGGTTCCCTCTGGATCAAGCTTCTGCTCCCCTCCCTGCCAGGTCATGAGTCTGGCTTGTCAGTGCCTCCCATCTTCTCCTCTGGACTCTGCAGATGTGCTAGCTCTGACTGTGGGAAGCTCTGAAGCTCTCTCTCTCTTTCTCTCTTGGAACACAGTGTTTTCCTTATTCTAACTCCTGCACTGCACTGGGTCACAGGCAGGCTGCTTCTCCCCAGACTTCTTACCCACAACCCTCTAGTGTTTTATTTGACAAGAGATAATTCCAAGTTTTGACCTCCCTTTCTGCTATATTTATTTCATCAGAAGTTTAGAAATAACACAAAACAAAAAGAATTGGGTTATTACAAGTGAAGTCAAGATTTTTGTTTGTTTGTTTGTTTGTTTTTCGAGACAGGGTTTCTCTGTGTAGCCCTGTCTTTCTGAGAAATCACTCTGTAGACTAGGCTGGCCTCAAACTCAGAGATCTGCCTGCCTCTCCCTCCCGAGTGCAAGAATTAACAACCTGTGCCACCACACCCAACTTGACTTCAAGGTTCCTAAATGTGTTTGACAAATATAACACACTGGGGTTATTTGTAAATGAGTGAAAATGCTAAAATATCAATAGCTAAATATAAATTTCTAGGTAGCCCATGCCTCCTTACTGATGCAGTTAGGATGCTCTGAGAAAAAAGGCATTGACAGGACAGACTCTTTGTCAGGCAGAGAGACACAGTCTCCATAACCGAGTCTTCAACTTGGCTTCTCTGAAGGACATGTCATCTGGACAGTGGCAAGGATTTTGTTGCTTCAGTCAGATACTGGCACAATCTCGGGGAAAATAGTTAGAGAATAGAATATCTCAGTATTAATTTTCCTTCCAAAAATGTTATGATGCCTTTTGTGTTGGACGTCTCAAGATGTGATCTGTGCAGCCTGCACAGCTATTGTCATTTTACAGACACAGTGTGGTGTCACCAAGAGACTCCTGAACCTGCAGTAAGGTCCAGATCCTTTAGTAAGTCCTAAAGGGACAATAAGTGTTAGAAATGGAGACTTTAAAGTACACTTTAATCCAACATGAGCCAGTGATTTAAGAAAAAAAATGTATTTTATATAATGAAAAAGTTTATGGACATGTCTACATCTTTTGTGTTAACGATAATTAAGCACAATTATAAGGGTAAAACTCTAAGATGATTAAGAGTTCATCTTTTTTAAATGTCCTGTAGTCCATAGCTTGCATTAGGAAAATTTATGTGACATTAGGTTTTAAAATGGCAACTATCAGCTTAAGTAGCAGTCTGCCGGGGGGAACAGCTTTTCTTAGTTTTTAACTGCAAATACACTTCAATGAAGACTGTTTTGTATCAAGTTACCAGCTGTGGCTTAGTGTCAATAAAATGGGTTTTTCAATGTGACCTGACACCAATAGTCACAACAGAGAGCTGAAGGAATCTGCTTCTCTTGAAGTGGCGGTGGGGGAGGAGGCTCTCTTTTCCTGCCAAGTCCTTCCTTACATTGTTAGAATTTTTTATTTAACTTTTTCTGTCTTCCAGGAGAAACATTACAAAATCAAAAACCACAGTCTTTGGTTCTTGACACCTTAAATGGTTTTTTTAAAGCATATTTATTTTCAGTGTATATGTATAAAGAACTCTTCTTATTCCTAAATTATCATGATTAGACTAGAAAAATGGATGTATATTTCAAAGTATTTCCCTTTGACAGAAACTTCTTTTTACAGAATCTAAACCTTAATGGTTGAAAAAAAAACAGACTCTAACATAACTCAAGGAAATCCATTGCTACTTCAGCCCTTCTTCACCAGGAAGCAGCATTGCTACATTGTTTCCATTTAGTATAATCTCATCTAACTTTGTATCCTTCTTCCTTCTGGTTCAATTTCAAACTGTGACATCTTCCAACAGCATATTGACAAGGTCATCCAATCCTAGAAGTGTACCAACAATTTCTTTATCACTATTCTTCACAGTGTGAGCTCTCAATCCTATACATTTGTCCACAAGCTCTAGTGGTAGGAGCTGCCACAGGTTTGTGGTTGTGTTAGCCACCATGGCCGTGCCGGAAGTACGTTTTATTTTAACAAGTGACACAGTTAATGAAATAGCTGATTTGGGACTAGGACATAATAATCAACAAACACACTTCTTCTTGTCTTCTAAGAGCTTTCATTCTCTGTGTAGGTAGAAGTGACAGAAACAAATCAAGTTTGAGGTGTTGGATGTAACAAGTGTCAAGCGGAAAAATAAAAGAGAATACATCTGGGGGAGCCGTTCTGTTTCAGAAAGGGGGTAGCAAGCTTCTGTCTAGTAGAAAGGCATTCCAAAAGAATGGTGAAGCCAGTGCAAAGCTCACTGAGGTGAGCAAGTTCCCAGTGTACTCAAGGAATAGAAAGGCAGAGCAGATAACCCACAGCAGAGTGAGTGAGGAGCATGAAGTGGGATCTAATGTCAGAAAAGGGCAGGGTGGGATGGAGAGGGTCATGTAGAGCTCGTGACCACTGACAGGAACCAGTATTTCCCTCACCGTGAGACAGAAAGGATAGGAAGGTTTGACTAAGAGGTGACTTAAACTAATTTACATATTAGATTGTGGCTCTGACTTCAAGACTGAGAATAGACCATGAAGCATCAGCAGGAGAGTTAGGATGCTGGAGCACAGACCCAGGATGCCGGCTGGACCAGCAGTCTCCTTGGGCACACTGAGAAGAGTCAGATTAAAGATCTGTTTAAAAGCCAGGGTCAGGGCTGGGGAGATGGATCAGTGGATAAAGCACCTGCTATGCAAGCATGAGGACATTTGCTCTGATCACAGCATCCTCACAAATGCATGCTGGGATAGCTACAGGCTTGTCATCCCAGAGCTCAGGGGGAGGAAACCGGAAGTACCACCAGCTGGATGACTAGCTAGACTAGCCAAATCCATAAGCTCTCAGGACACACACATGCACACACATGTGACTCCACATGCACATGAACATGCACACACACCACACATCTACAGAATAAAACATGTTAGTGGAGATTAAATACCAGGTTTGAGATTTAGGAGAATTCAGGAGTCAAAAGAATTCACAGGGTTTAGCTCCTGAGAGCCACTTCCTGAAATGAAGAGCCTGTGGGCTGGGCAGGCTACAGGGAGGAGAGGGAGTGCAGAGATCCAGAGCACAAACCTGGGGAGATCCAGGAGATTTTGCTGAACTGGGACCTGTTAGCAAACCTGGGAGGCCCACATTAGTAGATGAGTGAAGTGAGGCTCGACAAGAGTCCTGCACTCAGGAGGCAGGGCCTCTGCAGGCCTGGATGAAGCTCTCAAACTTGACTCCTCCTCCAGCTCAGGCATCTGCAGAAACTTCACAACAGGAAATGAGGTAAATAATCTTGAAACTAACTCCACTCCCAGAAGTGAGAGGAAGAGAATCTGGGCAGAGTTTCTGTTTCCTGGCTTCCTGGAGGGGCCAGAGTCTCTTTCACTGTCAGAGAAGATGATTTCTAGCTGAGGAACCTTGGCCAGGGAGGCACACATTAGTGGGCAAGTGGAGAAGAAGGTGAGTAGTGGGAACAACAGAATCCACCAAACCATTTGAATTGTGGGAAGGAAGTGCTGGCCTGAATGCACTAAGGCATACTGTAGCAGACATGGGTGACCCGTCTTGAGAGCCAGGACCCAGGCTCAGCCCTGCTTGGAGAGTCTGCAGGCCAGCTCTGGTGGGAGGGAGGTGGCTGGATTCCCCTGTGTGCTTCATGTGCCTGTTCCTGTCATAGTCTGTTCTGCACCCTCCTCTCTCCTGTCTGACCTGAAGCTGCAGGAAAAAGGGTCATGAATGGAGAGATGTTAGATGAAAAGACTGGAATGAGAAATAAAGAGGACAAAAGCGGCAGCTGGGTCTAGAGGTCTTGCATAAGCCGATTACTTAGGCCAAGCAGGTTTATTAGGAAGTCCAGCATCATATATACTATTTGAGGTGTGGTGTGGACAGCCAACCTCAACACAGAGCTAAGCCAGACATGTGCAAAGAGAGCACAGGATGCCTCGGACACAGCTGCCTTAGGACTGATAACCACAGCCCAGGGGGAAGAGTCAGGTCCCCAGAAGCTACAATTTGAATTCCTCTGAGGCACTGACTCCAATGTCAGGCTGGATTTGCCAAGTTCACTCTTAGACATGTCACAGAACTAATGTTCCCTGTGTCCTTCCCCAGGGCCTATGGGAAAGTCATGGGTCACTCTTACCCTCCACACTTACCCATGTGTCTATTTGGTTTTCTCTGGGTAATTTGTCCTTTCAGCTTAGTTGGCTCTGGATTGTTTCCCCTGTGTGGTGCCCAGGGACAGGAGACTTCCAAATTCCTTCACAGACCCTAGCCTGAACTCAGACTGAGCTCTTGAGTCCCCCTCTGTGCTGCCTCACCCCACCTCATCCTCTGTCACAGTGATGGCTGAAGGACTGATCTCCTTAGAGTGAGACACTAGAAAAGGAAGAAGCTGAGAACACAGAATAGTGAGTGTCCTGCACATTCCATCCCTGCATCCTCCATCCCTGTCTTCCTATCCTCTCATGCTCCTGTCCCTGGAATCTCAGCACCCCTTTACTCCATCCCCCAACCCTTCTCCCTTGATTCACATCCTCTTAGCATCACAGCTGTCCTGCTCCATGTCCTGCATCCTTCCATCTTCTTGCTTTCCCATCCCTACAGTTCTCACCTTCCATTCTCCAGATGCCCACCTTCCCACTCCTCCCTCTCCACCACTTTCCATGGCTAGGCCTGAGCCAAGTCTTTGTTGCTGTGGTTCTCCAAAGTTAGAGACCTGGATCTCCTGTGTGCTGCTAGTGGTGGGAACTGTGCCCTCCTCCAGGAACAGTGCTGCTTCTGCACCAGCAAACCCAAGCTGGTTGAGAGGACCAAAGACTTAATTAAGGAGCAGAGGAAGATTCAGTGACAGTCATCTTCCTAAGGATGGGATTTTGTTCCCTCCCACTCTGGCTCCTCCCCTTGGTCTCTCCATTCCTCCTTATCCTCACACTTCCATTATCCCTGTCCTTTAAAAGATTTACACAAGTTCCTCCTGGATCAAATCACTGCCATCTCTAGGTCCACACTAGGACAATGGCTGCCCTGGCTAGGAACTTACTGGGTCCCCTGTCTTCAGTCTCATCTTACACTGTAGCCCATGTCTAATAATTGTTTTCAAAGGTTTCTCCAGAAGTAAATGGTGGTAATCACAGGATCCACTGCAGCAGAACAAGTTAAAACTCTTTTCCTGGTTCATAAAGCATCCTACTTTCTTTTATTTGCCCTCAGGATCAGATAAATGACCATAATGACCTAAAAGAAGAAACCTTAGACAAGCTGAGAGCCCCAGACTCAGCATAACAGCTCACCTGCCTGACAAGAAAGCCAGTGCAGTGAGAACATTGCTGGCATCGTTCGTGAAACTCTAGAGAACACATCATTGATAAACTCCCTTCTGAGTTCCCTCTTCTGCCCTATAAAGCCCAAGCCCTGCACCTGGTCACACAGTCTCCATCCCCAGGAGAGCCTGGAGTTCTTCAGTTGTCCTGACCAGAGAACAATTGTCCCTGTAGAGGCTGCTCTGCTCTTTCTATTTCCAGGTTTCCTCCATCAGTTCCAGTCAAACACCCATTTCTAGAGCAGAAATGTCCAGCAGAGACAAGGATTCACTGGCCTCCTGCTCAGAGCAACAAGAGAAGGGAGACGTGAAGCAGGACCAGTGGGAGCTGCACAGCCAAGCATCATCTGGGGACTCTATCACCATGGGAGCAGCTCAGTCCAAGAAGTCGAGTGGCACAAAGAAGGCTCGGCGTAAGAGCCGACAGGACTTGCACCTCATCCACAAAAGGAGGAAGCAGATGGACCTGGAGCTGCAGCAGACCAAAGCTCAGGCAGAGAAGGACTTGATGCTAGGTAAGTACACCAAGGACCCAACTAACACTACTGTGGCCCCTTCATCACCTCTGAGCCGTCCAGCCAAGGTTTCCCTGGGCAGACTAACCTCTTGTCAAAAGGATTCACAGGCCCAGGTAAGCCTGGAACCAGAAGGCATAAAGAAACCCCTAAGTGAACCTCAGAACCCCATACTCTTCTATAGGAGTGCATCTTCAGGCCTCTTCTAAAGAGCAATCTGAAGCTGTGGTCATGGGGAGAGGCTGGCATTCAGATGGCTCTGAAAGGGGTGAGCACAGGGTTCAAGCCAGTTCCCAAAAGAAGTGCTTGGTGACACATAAGTTACAAGCTCAGACTTTAGAACCAGGCAGAGGCAGACTCCAGTCATGGCTCTACCAACCTGGACAAGTCACTTTACAGCCCTCTGCCTCCATGTCTCCATCTGGGAAACAGGAGTAGGGTAAAAACCTGTTTCCTTGGCTTGTGGGAGCAAAGTGATAATCCACATTGAGTATTAAATAATCAATATTCAATAAATGTTTGGGTGTTATAAGCACAAGCCCTTGCATTGCTGCTGCTGTTATTATAGTTTGAAACCCTGTGGGACAGAAGCTCAGAGCCCCCACATGAGGGAGCTGAGGCTCATGGAAAAATAGAGACCCCCACAGAGGACTAGTGTACAACAAGAACAGAGGACTAGTGTACAACAAGAACAGAGGTGAGAACTTCATGGTACCAAAGCAGGACCTTTTCTCAGCAGCAACTCTGAGAGCATTATTCTTCCCATGTAACAGTGAAGAAGGTTATGGGTGTAAGGAAGAAGGACCCCAGGCTTGCACCCCTGACTCCTACCTCTGTCCTGCTGACAACCACACAACTGTTCCCTTCCCAGAGCCCATTCTTCCTCATATCAGGCTCCAGGAGGGCCTTAACTTGTAGTCCCTTATCTAGGGCATCTCAACAGAGCTACTGGGCTTAGATCATGAACCCCAGATTCACTCACAGATTGAAAAAAAAAACTTGTTAAATGGGAACCTGAGCAGTCTGTGTGCAGAAATAAAGATGAGCTAAACTTGGAGCTGTGAAAGGAACTTAAAGTTCACATAGATAGTGGTTCTTCATGAGTGACCATCCACCTGTATGGGGACCTGAATAAGGGACTGAAATAGAAGGGCAAAGAAGCCATGGTGAGGGCTAAGAGTCACATAGAAAGGTCCCCTCTGGGCTCTGCAGTGCTGAAGTTGCATTTGACACAAGGAGAAACTGGAAACCATGAAGGTCAGCGGTGAGCCTAGCCCAAAGGCTCCCAGAATTCAGGTCAAAATATGAGTGGACACTGAATATGCCAGGGGTTCATAGATGTCCTGAAGATCCAAGAAGGTTTCTTCTCCTGAGATGGACCCCATCTTCAGCATCAATTATTTTCTTCAGCTGACTTCTCTTATTTAATTCTCACTTACCCAGGCACACCTGTAGACAGATTTTTCTGTTTGTTTGTTTGTTTGTTTGTTTGTTTGTTTGTTTGTTTGTTTCAAACCAGTTTCTATGTGTAGTTTTGGTGCCGGTTCTGGCACTCGCTCTATAGACCAGACTATCCTCGAACATACAGAGATCCACCTGGCTCTGCCTCCTGAGTGCTGGGATTAACAGTGTACAACACCACCACCTGGCGACAGATTTTTCTTTTGGTCACCAGCTCACATAAAACGACACAGAGACTTACTAATTGTGAAAACTCGGCATAGAGCTGAGGCTTGCCCCTACCAGATCTTATAACTTAAATTAAGTCATTAATATTAATCTTTGTTTCACGTCATGGCTTTTTCCCTCTCTTCCATTTTGCACCTTCTTTTTCATTCCTCCATGTCCTCTGGCATCTCTCCTGTGCCTAGATTCATCTCTTCTTCCTCTTTGTGCAGAAGTCCTTGCCTAATCACTTCCAGCCGAGAAATTGGCAATTCAGCTCTGTATTAAACCAATCAGAAGGCACATTGCCAAAGATACATCTTCACACTGTACAAAAATATTATGCCACAACACACACCCTTACCTATTCCTCTTCTCAAACATCAAACCTCCCTCTACTGCACAAGGTCTAGAGAGAGAGGTTAACTTGTCCAAGCTCACAACACATAGAGACAGACTCAGTTCTGATATCTATAACACTCAGTGCATGGGACATCAGAGACACCTCTTTCAACCTAGTGCTACAGTGTGAAAGTCCTGCCTAACCCTTGTCTTTCATTTTAAAGTTTATTCTTTTTACCTCACATTAAGCTTTGAAAATGTTGACTACAGAGTCAATAGCCATTGTCCTCAATGGTCACTGATTTCACTTAATGTGGGATAGGATTAAAGCCATTGTATTTAAGGACATTGTAAAAGGGATTAGACATGTCTCACACAACTTCCCTGTTGTTCCATTTCAAACAATTTCACTCTATCCTGAACTTCCATGATTAAATTTCATTGTGAAACAAAACTGTATTTTAAAGACTCTCATCTACTTCCCTAGCATGCCACTTACTAATCATCAGTCATTATTTGAAGTGTGTACTTCATCCCCCAAGAAACTTTTCAGAATCTCTGTTACTGGTAGTTTCTTTTTACTCTTTGGTTCCTTGGGAGACCCACCAACCAGCTCCCAAATAAATCCACATAGTCTTATTCTGACTTATGAGTGCTGGAACTTAGATTGGCTTGTTTCTAGCTAAATTTTCTTAATTTAAATTGTCCCACCTATCTTTTGTCTCTGGGCTTTTACCTTTTTACATATTTTTCTTTACTAATAACTCCTTGGATTCCTGTGTAGCTCTGTGGCTGGCCCCTGGAGTCCTCCTCTCCTTCTCCTTTCATGCATCGATCTCTTTTCTCAAATTTCTTCTATTTATTCTCTCTGCCTGCCAACCCTACCTATTCTTTCTCCTGCCTAGATACCAACTGATTAGCTCTTTATAAGACCAATCATGTGTTTTAGATAGGTAAAATAACACAGGATCACAGAGTTAAGCAAATGCAACATAAAAGAATGCAACACATAATGCATCATTAAACAAATATTCCACAGCATAAACAAATGCACCATATCTTCAACTAATATTTTAAAACGATTCTCTGTGCCTAGTGGACATATGTCCACCTAGAAGTTTTAAATCAAACACTAAGAAACATAATAAGGCTTGAAAAAAGATTACTACCTGGATGTAGACATATTCATATAATCCCAAAACCTGTGCAATAATTTTGGGAAGAAGGTGAGCTCAAGGCAAGCCTGAACTACACAGTAAGATGTTACTTATCCCTGTGGGTCAGAAGCTCAAAGACACACATGAGAGAGTTGAAACTCAGAGAAGAATTGAGATCCACACTTAGGAATGGAGTAGAACAGCATAGATGTTTGAACCTCGTGGTCCCAGAGCAGGAACTTTTTCCTACAGCACCTATAAGACCATCATTCTCCTCAGGAGACTGTGGAGAAGGGTATGAGCAGGTAGGACCCCAGCCTTGCTACCCTGACTCCTTCTGCTGCCTCTCTGGCAATCACACAACCACTGTCTCTTCCCTTGGCCCTTTATTCATCATTTCCAGGTTCAGCAATCACATCCTGTGTGGATCCCAGTATCTTCGAAGTCTCCTCAGAACAGCTCAGCTCACTGCATGGAGATCAGAGACCAAATCAAGTGTCAGATATCCAGACTGATAACTTGGAAACTGACAAGTCTGAATTCACAACCAAAGGTAAGCTGAGCTGGCAGCTGGGGATGTGACTTCTAGTCACATAGATGGTGGTTCTTCACAGGTGATCCTCCACCTGTATGGGGACCTAAGACAGGCAACTTAAATGGAAGGTCGGAGAAGCCTTTGATTGATGTTAAGAGTCACAGGCTAGAAATGATGATAGCTAAAGCTGCATTTGGCACATGAAGAAACTGGAACCCATGAGGGGTCAGCAGTGAGCCTAGCCCAAATGACACCTACAGTTCAGCTCAAAATATGAGTGGGTTCTGAAATTCCAGTGCTCATGCAGGTCCTGAAGTTCCAAGAAGGTCTCTTCCCTTGAGATGGATCCCAAAGAAAGAGAATGCTCCTGTCTCAGCTTCAGCCTGACTTCCCTTATTTCAACTTATGCATGCTAAACCCTTGCCTCATTTTCTTCTCAATAATGAATGTAGCCACCTCTCTCCACTGTACAAGGTTTAGACAGAAAGGTTAACTTGTCCTAGCTCACAGAACATAGAGACAGCTTCAGGGCTAGAATCTAGAACAGTGGGAGCCTTAGAAACGACTTCTTCCTCCTTCATCGTGTTGCTAGTCTGTGAAAGTCCTGTCCACACCTAACCCTTGTCTTTCCCTTCCCTATCATTCTTCCCTCCCACATAGAGCCTTGAGAATGTTGACTACACAGTCAGAAGCCACTGCTCCTAGCTGTCACCTTGGCTCATGTAATGTGTGTCATAGACAAAGTCATTCCACAGACTCTGTCTCAGTTTTGATATCTGAGCATTGACTCTGCTCACCCTTTGTTTTGCTGCCAACTCAGCAACAGGTACTGGTCTCACATCTTCAAGCTGCACAAGAAGGCCCTGGCACAGGGGGCTTAGGGAAGACTCAACTGATGATATTGTAGCAGAGGTTACACTGTGCATGTCTCTCTCCCCACGAAGGTTCCTCCTATGCTATCATCAGTCTCTTCCTCTCATTTGTTTTCATCAGTATTCCCTTCTTCCAAGTTGTTCCATTAAAATAATTCTGCTCCACCTTGAACTTCCATGCTCATTTTCATCATGTATCAAACTGTGTTTCCAAGACCCTCAGCTTCTTCCCTAGGATGCCAATTACTAACTGTCAGCTATTATCTGAAATATTTACCTGAGCCCCTAAGAACTTTTTCAGAATCTCTGTGACTTATACATTATATCCACCTTGAAGTTGTAGATCAAACACTAAGACAAATCAAAAGGCTTCAAAAATAAGATGACTAACTGGCCGTGAACATACTCCTATAATCCCAGAACATGTGAAATTAATTTGGGAAGAATGTGAGCTCAGGGCAAGCCTGAACTACACAATAAGAGGCGACCTATCTCTGTGGGACAGAAGCTCAGAGACACACATGAGAGAGCTGAGACTCAGAGAAGAATGGAGACTCACACTTAGGACTAGAATAGATCATCATAAGTGTTTGAACTTCATGGTCCCAGAGCAGGACCTTTTCCTGCAGCACCTGTAAGAGCATCATTATCTGCAGGAGACTGTGGAGAAGGGTGTGAGGTTAAGCAGGTAGGACCCCAGCCTTGGTACCCTGATTCCTACTGCTGCTTCTCTGACAATCACACAACCACTGTCTCTTACCATGGCCCTCTATTCATCATTTTCAGGCTCAACAATCACACCCTATGTGTATCCCACTACCCGCCAAGTCTCCTCACAACAACTGAGCACACGCCTTGTGAATTTCAGACCAATGCTGATGTCAGGCCAAGTCTCCTCACAACAACTGAGCACACGCCTTGTGAATTTCAGACCAATGCTGATGTCAGGCCAAGTCTCCTCACAACAACTGAGCACACGCCTTGTGAATTTCAGACCAATGCTGATGTCAGGTAAGGAGCTTATTAAATGGGAACTTTATGAGTCTGGATTCACAACAAAAGGTAAGCAGAGCTGGCAGCTGGGGATGGGATTCTAGTCCACATAGATGGTGGTTCTTCACAGGTGAGGCTCCACCTGTATGGAGACTTGGGACAGGCAACTTAAATGGAAGGTCAGAGGAGTCTTGGAGTGATGTGAAGAGTCACAGGCTAGAAATGATGCCTCTGGGCTCTGCATTGCTGAAGTTGCATTTGACACATGAAGAAACTGGAACTCAAGGGGGTCAGCAATGAGCCTAGCCCAACTAGCACTGATAGTTCAGCTCAAAATATGAGTGGGTTTAGAAATGCCAGGGGTTATGCAGGTCCTGAAGTTCCCAGAAGATCTCTTCCCATGAGCTGGACTCCAAGGAGAGAAAAGGCTCCTGCCTCAGTCAGCTTCAGCCTGACTTCCCTTATTTCAACTTGCCCAGGCCACCCTTGCCTCTTCCTCAAGCATCAAAGTAGCCACCTCTTTCCAGTGCACAAGGTCTAGAGAGAGAGCTTAACTTGTCCAAGCTCACAGAACATAGAGACAGATGCAGGGCTAGAATCTAGAACAATGGGAGCCTGAGAAATGACTTCCTCCTCCTTCATCCTGCTGCTACTCTGTGAAAGTCATTGTACTCTGTGAAGTTTTATTTTAAAGAGGGCACCTGGAACCCATACAGGTCTGCAGTGAGTCTGGTCCAATGTCACTGGAGTTCAGCTCATAATATGAGTGGGTTCTGAAATCCCAGAATTCATGCAGGTCCTGAAGTTGCAGGAAGGTCTATTATGTTGAGATGATCCTGAGTAGAGGGTAGACTCCTGCCTCAGCTTCAGAAACTTTCCTCTACTCACTTTCCTTACTTCAAGGAAAGATGTGGTACACAGGCCACATCTTGCCCTCTCCTCCTTTCAAGCATCAACATAGCCACCACTCCCAACTGCACAACATATATATATAGAGAGAGAGAGATTAACTTGTCCTAGGTCACAGCACATAGAGATAGATAGAGGCATTGCTGGATTCTAGAACAGTAGGAGTCTGAGAAATCATTTCCTCCCCATTCATCCTGTTGCTGTTCTGTGATAATCCTGCCTACTCTGGTCCTTGTCTCTTCCTTCGAAGTCTATTTTCCCACCAAACATTAAATTGTAGGAGCCTGAGATCAAGAACAACCTGAACTATATTGTGTATCCTATTAAAATGTATTAATCCAGGAGTATTAGTTATTTATCATGTTATTTTAACAAAAGTAGTTTAAAATATAAAGGATTCCTTTTTCTCAGAGATTGAGAGTATAGTCCTTCAGGACTGAAATTCATTTACTACAAGAGACTGAATCAGCTGGTCCCATTGTATTTAATTGTGAAACAAAAAGAGTTAAATGCTGTTTCTCAGCTCGATATTCCTTTTTATTTGTCCAGGACTCCAGCCTGCTGTTTCTGATATGGGAACTGTCCAGCTTCTGTTTCTGATATGGGAACAGCAAGCTAGGCTTACACACAGGATGTGCCACCATGCCTCAACCTTGGTTTAGGAAGAGTGCAGGAGGACCTCATCAGCCTGGGCTGGGGCCAAGTCTAGAGATTTAGAAAGATACAGTCAGGGAAGGGTCAGGCAGACTCACTAGACTAGACATAAGCATAGGACGTGTGGGCCAAGATGAACGTGAAGGATGGATGTGGTGTAAGCAGCCACAGGTTGATGGGAGTTGCTGGGGTGGCTGTGCCAGGAATACACAGTGTCTCTGTACCACATGGCTGGGCTAGAGGATTCTTGGTGGAGAAGGGTCTGTGATCTAGTGAGTTCCAAAGGAAGGAAGAGGTACTAGGAGGAGGTCATGGTCCCTGGGAAGCAACTGCAGGCCTATTAGGAATTGGGAGGGGTACTCCAGAGAATACAGTTAGAATATCTATGTCTCCACACCACCAGTATAAGTTAAAATGTTCTTGGTGATCAGGTGGGTCCCATGAAGAGGCAGAGCGTCTAGAAGGAGATCAGCATCCCTAGGAAGCAGCTGTGGAGTGAGCAGAATGGTGGGGTGCTGTGTCTGGGAGTGCAGGTCTAGAATAAGTTTTATTTATTTGTTTAAAAAGTTTATATATCGATATACTGTAGCTTATAGTATCCATTCCCAACTCCTCTCTTCTCACTCTGCCAGGACACCCTCCCAACACATCTGCTGCCATTTTCAAGTCTTCTCCCTTTATTTTGTTTTGCATTGTATAGTTTTTGTTGTTGTCATTGTTGATTTGCTTGTTTTTTTATTGTTGTTGTTTTTTAAACCTCTCAATCTAATTAGTGCTGCCTGATAGAATAATGGCTGACCTTGTTGGGTTGGTCTTGCGTAAGTCATGTACAAACAACTATAGCTGTAGTGAATTCATGAACACAACAGCCATGTAACATCCAGAAAAACACATCTCACAGGAAACACTCCTTCCTGTCCTCCAGATCTTTCATTCTTTCTGCCACCTCTTTTACAGTGTTCCCAGAGCCTTGGTGACCCCACTTAGATATCCCACTTAGAGCCAAGCACACAACAGACACTTAAACAGCATTTTGAATATGGGTCTCTACATTAGTTGCTGTCCATTGCAGAGAGAAGCTTCTCTGGACAAGGTTGAAAGAAACATTAATCTATGGGAATAAACACAAACATTCAGAAGGCAGTTTAACAATATGTTCATTTAGCAAAACAACAGCAATATGCCCTCCCCTAGGACCCAGGACCTCTTGAGTCAGGGCCTTTAGACCACATTTACAGTACCAGGCATGAATTCCCTCCCAGGAAGTTCAAATCTAATCTGAAATTATTCAAATCAGCTTGGTGTGGTAGTGCATCCCAGCACTCGAGAAGCAGAGGCAGGTAGTTATCTGTGAGTCTGAGGCCAACCTGGTATACAAAGTGAGTTCCAGGACAGCCAGGGCTGTTACACAAAGAAATTCTGTCTCAAGAGAGAGACAGAGACAGAGAGACAGAGAAAGAAAGAAATTCCTCAAATCTAATCAGAAAGCAATTGGTTACACTATGACCTTCCTGCAACTGTTGCACCAGTGAGAGTGTCTTGCATGGCAGGTCATTATTGCAGAATTCAGGATTCCACCAGGTAATAACATTCATAGATTTTCTCAGTGGCTTCATAACACCTAGTACTATAAAAGCTACCCAGGATGGAAGAAGCTGAATGTCTGTTCCAACTTGTTTTCCCTACATCCTGTAACAAAAGTATGTTCTGTCTTCAGTAATAGGGTCTTAACTTGAGTTCTGGTAGACCACCAAGAGCAACAGCAACAGGCTTTGCTGGTTTTGGAGTCTCTGCATCCTCTCTGACTAGTAACTCTCAGGGGGGTACTCCATGCTCAGCACTGGGATTTCCCGTTAATAACTCATGTCTTCTGAGGAAAACACAGTGCACCCATTGCTCACTAGCCTACATTATTTAAATTATATTATGATTAGCTTACAAAGTGGTGTGTGTCCATACCATCTTCCAAACATTATTAGTTTTGGTTAACTCATCCCCACACACTCCTCTTCCCTGTTACACCATTTCTATCCTCACTTCAACCTTGAACCCCATTTTCATATCACAAGTGATCTCTGCCCACACCACTTAAGACCACTTCTCCTACCTGTCTCTTGGGCTCATTATAGTTTCCTGATCTCTAGAGACACTCCAAATAAATCTAACATGGTCCCACCTGTAGCATGAATCTTAGAAGGTCTTATTAATAAAATCAAACCTGAGCCAGGCATTGGGGTGAATTGGAAGATCAGAGAACCAGAACAAGCCACAGCTACCTCACCTCGCCAATTCCTCAGCTGGTCTTGTTTCCTCAGACTGGAGGCCTCTGAGTCCCCATCCAGAATGGGTCTCAGCTGAACTGTGCTGCTCAAAAGCCTGAATGCTTAACCAGCCAAATGCTTAACCAGGCCAAATGCTTCTAGTTTCTGGTCCTCACACCTTATATACCTTTCTGCTTTCTACCACCACTCCCTGGGGTTAAAGGCTCACTTTCTGGGATTAAAGGCATGTGTCACCATGCCTGGCCGGTTCCAATGTGGCCTTGAACTCACAGAGATCCAGAGGGATTTCTACCTCTGGAGTGCTAGGATTAAAGGTGTGAGTGCCATCATTTTCTAGCCTTTGTATCTAGTGGCTGTTCTGTCTCTGACCCCAGATAAGTTTATTAGGATGCACAATATTTTGGGGAACACAATACCACCACACCCACCTCTAGATGAAAAGCTACAGGCAATTAATAGATGATGAGAGAGAGAGACTCAGTCTTCTCTAGGGATGAGTCCCTCGTAGGTTATCCAACCCCAAGTGGTCAACAAGTCTAGCAGCACTAAATGGACTCAAGAGAATGTATGTATTTGTGCATGTGTGTATGTATTTATGCATGCATGTATGTATGTATGTATGTAACAATCAATAAAGAAGAAAAAGTAAACTTAGTGAGAAAGAGAGGACACGAAGTTAGAGGGGGTAGAGAAGTTAAAGAAGGGTGGAAATGATATAAATATAGTATGTATGTAGGAAATTCTCAAAAATTAACTCAAAGTAAACTTTAAAAAACAAATTAAACATATAAATCTAAATATAACAAGCTAGGGTCCACATATGACAGAGAAAATTTGGCATTTGTCTCCCTAGGCACAGGTTATCTCACTTAATAGGATATTTCCCATTTCTATCCATTTTCTGTAGATTTTTTTAATTCGTCTTTTCATTTTATGTATGTGTATGTTGTGGATACATATGTGTATATATATTTGCATATGTTGGGCATACATATGTTGTAAGTTGCACTTGTGTGTATATGTGGACACCCTGAATTGATGTTGAGAATTTTCCTCAGTTGCTCTTTCTTTATTCATTGAGGCAGAGTCTCCCATCATCCACATCCAGAGCTTGTCAATGGAGCAAGTCTAGCTAGAGATATTGCTCTGGGGATCCCTGTCTCGGCTTACTGAGCTTGAAGTGATGGAGGACCACAGTGTAAACACAGCATGTGCATGGTGTCCTGGGATCCAAATTCTAGTCCACATGCTTCTGCTGATAGCTCTTTAACTTCTGAACCATCTTGCTGCCCAGTTGCTTTTGAAGTGTGACAGAACTGAAGAGGATTTACATGTGTACCTGGTAACAGATACATTCCAGCTGGAAGGTGTTAGAGAGCATAGCCAAGGAAAAACTGAGCCATCCCTTTGCACCTAGGGCAGACATGGCCTGAGCCAGGTAGACCTTGGCCACAGACATGAGTGGCTAGCCTGCTACACTCAGATGTTGGATGTCGTCCTACAGAAGACAATGAAAGCAGATCTGTAGATCCTGATCTCAGAAGCAAGTTGGCCCCTGAAGCCAGTCTCTCAAGGGCTAATTGTGTGAACTGATGCTACACTTTGTATCCTAACCAAATTTTCTTCAGCACCTTGGCCAAGACAGAACAGGCAGCTGCCTTGTATTTTGGGCAACCAGAAGGTGCTGAGGTGTGAACTTGGATTATGGTCCATGGAGCATCCTCCTATCTGCCTTATATTGAGTTTCTTCCAAAGATGCTAAGATGAGATTTGTGATCAGGTCCATAAGTGAAGAGAGGACTCCTCAGATGCACTGGTTGGAGGAAGGGGGAGTAGGGAAGGAGAGAGGAAGCCAGCAAAGTGTGCGTGGTGAACGGTGGGGCAGGTTACATCAAGAGCAAGTGTGTTCGTGTTTTTTTCCATTGGCAGGACAGGAAACAGAGACTGGGAAACTTTTGTTATTCTTGTTGTTTGATTGATTGACAGATTGACTGACTGATTGATTAATTGATTGATTTATTGATTGATTGATTGATTGACAAATTGATGATTGTAGGTTAGGAAGTTTCCAAACTCACCATATGGAAAAGCTGGCTCTAAGCTCCTAATTCTCCTGCCTCTATCTTCTGAGTGATGAATTACAGGACTACACCACCATGCTCAGTGGTGTTTGGGTTTTTGTTGTATGTTTGTTTAGAACATGTATATTAAATTGTAGTTCTGGAGTCCAAATAGAGACTATGACTGCTCAGCTTAAGAAAAAAACATTATATAGGCAAGCGGGTACCTTCAAGAGAGAAAGGGAATCCCTTGCCTCAAAAGCTTGCCCATTCCTAAAAGAAAAGTATTAATCAATTAATAGGGGACCTGCCTCCATGACTCCAAACACTCACACTAGATCCTTTTCCCCATACTGCACACTGGCAAATGAGTTTCAGTGGGGACAAAAAAACATCCAAACAGTAGCCACAAATGAGGTTTCTTATTACCAATGACCTCTGGAAGGCAGTACAAAATAAGCCTGGGATTGCCAGTCCTGAAGACAGGGACAGGTCCATGTCCTGACTATAAACTCTAAGGCATCCCAAGACCATCCCAACAGACCACGAATCTCAGGACTTACAGAATGATGTTGTCAGCACTGCAATGGGGGGGGGGGTGTGTGCCAATGAGATATCTCAGCAGAAGACATTGACTCCATTGTCTGTAATCTCCACAGTACTTCATGGCCTTCTGCAGTAGAGACCACAGCCCCCAAATTACAGAAGGGAAGACTGAGCTCATTGGAGCTACTGGATCATACCATAGATTGAATGAGGACAAAGCTGTGTGTGAACTCACCCTTTATGCTCAGCCCTAAGAGCAGGTCAGGCACAGAGTAAGACATTTATAAATATCTGGTATGTGGATGAAGATCTTGCAGCTTATTATAGGGCAAGTAAAGACTTGAACTAGAACCTTCTACTCTAAAGCTCACATTCTTTGCACTGCACTGTGCAGAATGACCCAGTGCCCACAGGCAGTCTGTTGTACAGTGTAGGCAGATGCCTACGCATGTCCAGTTACTGAAGAATGAAAAGAAGGAGGAAAGAAAGGAATGGAAGAACAAACTACTGTGTCCACCTATGCTCCATCTTTCTCTTCCCTTGTTTAGGAATCATTTCAGAAGACCATCAGAGTGAAGGAAGAGGGAATCTTTACCACACAGAGTCCTTGGAAACAGAAGGTTTGCTCCAAAATTTCACACAGCTACTACTTCTACAAAAATCTTGCCCAAGAGGCTGGGAGACTTTGGTCAGGGAAAGCTGGCATCAATGTGTAGCAGAACAGAGAGGACATCTGATTGAGGTCCAAGACTTATTTCGCCCAAGCCCAGATACCCAGAAGAGACCTCAATTAGTTGTATTAGAAGGGGCTGCTGGGATTGAGGAGAGCGTGGGGGGAAGGCCAGCTCTACAGGAATCAATTCCGGCATGTCTTCTACTTCAGCTGCAGAGAGCTGGCCCAGTGCAAACAGCTGAGTCTGGCTGAGCTCATAGCAATAGACCAGACTGCACCCAGGTCTCCCATCAGGAAGATCCTGTCTCACCCTGAGAAGTTCCTCTTCATCTTGGATGGCATAGATGAGCCATCATGGGTGTTAGAGAAGCCAGATCCTCCACTCTGTGTGCACTGGAGCCAACCACAGCCCGTGCACACACTGCTGGGCAGTTTGCTTGGGAAATCCATCCTGCCTGGGGCTTCCTTGCTGCTCACAGTTAGGACCACAGCTCTCCAGAAGTTTATTCCTTCCTTGGGGCAGCCACGTTGGGTGGAAGTTCTGGGTTTCTCTGAATCTGGATGGAAGGAATATATCTACAAATATTTCACAAAGAAAAGAAAAGCAATTACAGCTTTTAGCTTGGTTGAATCAAACCCAGTGCTCTCAACACTGTGTATGGTGCCCTGGGTATCCTGGCTGGTCTGCACTTGCCTGAAGCAGCAGATGCAACAGAGAGGAAGCCTCTCACTGACCTCACAGACCACCACAGCTCTCTGCCTGAAATACTTTTTCCAGACTCTCCCAGATAGTGCCCTGGGAACCCAGCTCAGAGGACTCTGCTCATTGGCTGCTGAGGGAATCTGCAAAAGAAGGAGTCTGTTCTGTGAGAAAGATCTCCAGGAGCAAGGGTTATCTGAGGATGTCATTGCCCTTTCCTGAAGATTGGTGTCCTTCAAAAGCAACCCAGCTCTCCAAGATACAGCTTTGCCCATTTGTGTCTCCAGGAGTTCTTTGCAGCAATGTTTTGCATCTTGGGGAATAATGAGGAGAAATGTGGTGATATGGAAATCTACAGAATTGTGGAAACACTGATAGATGTGTATGGAAGTCAATACCTGTTTGAGGCACCCACCATACGCTTCTTATTTGGCCTTTTGAGTGAACAAGGGGTAGATGAAATGAGGAAGATCTTAACTACCCACTTGCGTCTGCACACCTTATGGGAAATTCTGGATAAAGCCAGGGCATTGCCCCATCACCAGCATCTCTATTCTCTGGGGTTGTTTCATTGTTTTTATGAGACTCAGAATGAAGAGTTCCTGACACAGGTGATGCACAATCTTCAAGAAAAAAAGGTGTGTGACCCAACAGATATGACACACCCAGTGTTCCAGACAAATGTGAAGCACCTGGTGGTCCAGACAGACATGGAGCTCATGGTGGTCACTTTCTGCATTAAGTACTGCCACCATGTGAAGAGGCTTCAGCTGAATTGGGATGGACATCGGGGACCAACCCTGACAGCTCCCAGAATGGTTCTGTGAGTATCCAGACACAGCCCTCTCTCCAGCTTCCCTGTGGATCCCATGAGCACACATGTTCTGAGCACCAGCAGCACTCTTAGCTGGTTCCAGGGCAGCAAGATACAGGTCACCAGTGACATCTAACTGCTGAATCTGACCACCTTTCTCTATTTGCCACTTTGTGCCTGACTATGCAATGAGGCTAGGAGCTTTTATCTCACCCTCTGCCTCGGTGAGGACCACCCAGGGTAAAATGGCCCACAGTGACTGATTCTCTCTTACCATGCTTTCTCTCTGAGAAACTGCTCATTCAGCTCCTGCAGGCACCATCCTCCTTCCCCTATGACTGTGACCTTGGCCATGAGGTCTTCACCCATCACCTCAGAATGCACATGTGTGAGAGTCCCTGTTTTCTCTGCCCAGATGATTTTCTTTTATGTGTCAATGAAGGCAGCATGGCCCTGGTACTCAGTCTGAAGATTTCCTGCCAATCCCAGCAACAAGAAAAGACTTCCCCTTCCAGGGTCCCTTTTCACTGTGCTGTATTGGTTACTCAGTATCAGGGTGTATCTATCTCCCCTCTAGATGGTTCACACCATCAATATTCAGTAAGCACTCATTTCATGGCAGGAGGAAAAATCCAGTTGCTGCTATTGGGGGCCTCAGAATTGGAGCTAAGGCAGTCAAGTACACTAATTACACAGGGTGTGACTCCTGCAATGATCAGGCACACACCAGGTATCAGGGAAGGGAATGCTCACTCAAGTGGACCAGAAAGGGAGAGATTCTCAGGCGAACAAATGTTTTTCTTTGAGTCTTCTGTTTTTACACATTGAAGCTTTTCTCTGGATAAACTGAGCTGGACTTACTGTCTAAGTTTGAAATCCCATCATTCAGAAGGCTAAAGCAGATTTCTAGAGTTCTGGCTTTGACACCAATCTGAACAACTCAGCAAAAGCCCACATGAAAAGTAAATGACTTAAAAGTAGTGGAACAGCTGTTAGAGAATGGGAAGGAGAGAGGAGAGAAAATGGGTCAGAGAGCACAGACGTGATCAAACTGTGTTACACACGTATGGGAAGTTGTCTCAATGACTCATTTTCTATGATTAGGATGACCTAATTGAACTGACGTTATTATTGTTGTTGTTATACTATATTATTAAACATACTTGTTGTAGAAGAGTGAGGATGTATCAATTATCCAAACAAAATAAATTAGTATCCTCCATTTATTAGAATTCATTTATTAGAATTCCATTTATCAGAGAGGACATCATTAAGAATTGGGTTAAATGAGCTTGGTCGTGCACACCTGTCATCCCAAACTCAGAAGGCTGAGGCAAGAAAGTCAGAAGTCCTGGTCCAGCCTGGGCTACATAGTGTGACACTGTCTCAAAATATTGTGGACTAAGGATGGAACTCATTGATAGAGAGATTGCCTAGTGTATTGGTTAATTTTTTGTTGCTGTGATAAAACACCATGGCCATGAGGGCATGGTCCAGAGGGATCAGGGTTCATCGTGGTAAAAGGGAAAGGATGTGACTGGAACCCAGCTGAGAGATCGTTCTTGAACCACAAGCAGGAAGCAGAAAGAGTGTACTGGGAATGGCTCAAGACTTTGCAATCTTAAAGTCTGCCCCCTGTAACATACTTCCTTCCACAAAGCCTCCTAGGCACTCTTAAATAGTACCACCAATCAAGGACAAAGCATTCAAATGCTGTGACTCTTGGTTATATCTCATTCAAAACACTTCATTTAGGAATCCCAAGATCCTATTTTCTACACAGCATGAAGTAAAGAATTGGGGAATACCTATTAATCTTTTTTTCTATATACTTTTCTACAATATAACTGAGAAACAATGTATCTGTTATCTTATATTCATGTTTATTTTCTTACAGAATTAATACCATTGTCTCCTGTTACTAAATGTCTAGTTACCATTCTGAATAATATTATGATATTCCCTATGAAGAATACCTTGGCCAATGGACTATTTCCCTGTTCTTAGTCATTTAAGGTTTTCACTAAGTGTCTATGGTTATAAACAAGTGAGCCTTAAAGGACCATGATGCAGATATTGCAAACAGAAGTGGTCTGATGTGGACCTTCAGAGGAATTCTAAGTAGGTACAGAGACAGGCCAGATAAGGAAAGAGAAACCAGGAACACCATCCTGCTTGCAAAGGACAGTGGCCTTAGGAGCCTGGGACAATCCCATGAAAGAGGGAGAAGCTTCAACCGCCAGTGAGAAAGTAAAGTTAAGAGGAAATGTCAGCCAGACAAGGCAGGGAGAGAAGCAGGAGGCCATCACTCACAAGGGAAACACTTCAGAGGTGGAGACTGGCCAAAGCCAAGGGAACGGAGAGGACCAGCCCAGGGAATTAAGGTATCAGAGGGAGCAGAGTGAGCAGCTTCTATGTATGAGACTCTTAATAGCATCTCAGGATTTTTGAATAGTACATGCTGAAACTCCATTTTCAGTCAGTGTAAATACTAGCCATGCATCAAAACTTTCAGGGCTGGAGGAGTGGTTCCATGGTTAAGACCAGTTGCTGGTCTTGTAGAGAATGTAGATCCATTCCCAACACCCACATCAGATGGCTCACAACCACCTTTAACTACCATCCCAGATGATCCAAAGCTCTGATTCTATCCTCTGCAGGCTTCTGCATGTATATAATGCACAGAGACAAGCAGGAATACCAATGTACACATAAAGTAAAAGATAAATAAAGTCTTTAAAAAAAACACTATCCTTCAATGTTTAGTATTTGGTTTCCTTGACATTCTTTGGTTTTGTAAAATTGGAAGTAAATAGCCACACTTTTTGTTTTAGTTCAAGGTGGCCACTGTTCAACTGTGTTTCTGGAGTTGTAGTTTTTCAAGTTTGTTGTTTTGTTTGTTTGTAGTGTTTGGAGTAGAATGTTGCACAGGCCAGGCTTGGAGTTGCTCCCAGCCCCTTCAGATTTATAGCTTAGGCTGCCCTAGAACTCACTATTTTCCTGACTTCATATGCTTGGTTTTTCACATTAAAGGAATGCACTACCATTCTGAGCTGATTTCTCTCTCTCTCTCTCTTCCTCCATTTTTTCTCATTCTCTCTCCCTTCTCTGCAGTCTTCTATTCTTGTAAAGATGTAGGGAACATGTGAACCAGCACATCTGGATTGGTTATAATCATGCTCAACATCCCATCACAGTCAGGCTAGCCATCTCTGATGAGCTCTCTTACAACCTCCCCTTTCCAGTTTTCCTTCATGAGACTCTAGAACTCTGTTCTAAAGGAAAGCAGGTACATTCACATCAAAAGGAAGAAGACTGTCTGAGTTACCAAGGGCCTCCTTTGTGCCAGGCTTTGTGATTAATACTGTAGATTAAAAATAAAAGATGCCAGCCACCAGTTCATACCATGTGGGACACCTATACTGAGTCAGAAACAGACACACAAAATGAGAACACAATGTGCTATGATAAGGATGTAGATGGGGAACCACCCAGGGGACAGGATCCAGATGTCAGAGCAAAGGAGCATGTAGAAGCTGGTGAATCCTGGGGATGGCATATTGAGTCCTGGTGCTCAGGCAGACAGAAATCTAATCTGCTGTGTATCTCACACCGTGCACACATGACTCACATCCCTCATTGCCTCCCCCACCCCATATCTCTCTCCTTCAGGTCCAGGTGGAACCCTATCACAGATACCAGTTGGAAGATTCTCTTCTCCACTCTTGAGTTCACAGGAAGCCTGGATGAGCTGGACCTAAGTGGAAATCCAATTAGCTACTTTGCACTATGGAGTCTTTGTAGGACCCTAAGATGCCCTGGATGTCACCTTAGGACATTATGGTGAGTCTGGTCTGGGTTCTCCCCTGAAGCAGAGAAGGATGGAATGGAGACCCTATACAAAACCTGAGTCTAGGGTGAGGATTGGTATTCACCAAATATTCACCAAACTGTCTTGACTATACCTGTGACATGCCAGATTGGCTATGATAAACAAATGGGATTCTGTTCTTGGGGATCATGAAGACTGATATTAATCAAGGATGTCACTGTCATCAGCCCAATGAGGACATCAGTGGAGCAAACCTACTACAGAAGTGACTACAGGAGAGGTGAAGAACACAGAGGAAGAGGCTAAATGAAGCAGGAGAGGAGAAAGCTCCAGGCCCAGGCAATGGCGTCTCCCCATTCCCTCCTGCTCTCTGCCCTTATAACCAGCCTTCTACTCTGTTTGTATGGACTCCATCATTACTAAGATTTCACATAACAAGTGAGATCATGCCCCAATCTATGGCTGGTGAATTTCTCTTTGGATAACTCTTGAATATAACAGGGAGCTGTCCTGGGCCTTGTGGAGCTCTGCCACGGCCAGTCACAGTAGAGCAGTGGTGCCCAACCTGTACTCCATTGCTCCTGCTGCTCAGCTGTGGGAAACATGGAATTATCCACCCAGACTAGAAAAGGCACTCCAGAGAGCTAAACACTGCTAACACAGCACACCAGGGCTCACAAAGGTAGATCTGAGCTGAGTTCCCAAGAGCAGTGAGCCCTGGAGAAGCTAATGGTGAGCATCTTCCATGCAGGCTTGTCAACTGTGGCCTCACATCCAAACACTGTGTGGACCTGGCCTCAGTGCTCAAGGCCAGCACCAGCCTGGCTGAGCTAGACCTGCAGCTGAATGACCTGGGAGACCATGGTGTGAGGCTGCTGTGTAAGGCACTCAGGAATCCTGCCTGCAAACTCAGAATCCTGTGGTAAGTAAAACCCTGAGATTCCCTCTGGGCAGGAGGCAGAGGAAAGGACATGGAGGTATGCAGAACACAAGATTATAGAAAAGAAAAGGGACAGATAATGCACAGTCAGCCTGGCTCCTGACCAGCTGTGCCACTTATACCTCATGACTTGAGCAAGTCACTGTCTTCTCTAAAACTCAGTTTCCTCATCTATCAAATGGAACGTCATATCCACCTTGTGAATTGTAATGACATAAAATGTACATATGTAAAAACAAAGATAATACCAGGTAGGTAGCTGGGCTGAGTGCAATCTTATATTAAGAAGACTATTATCCTAACAGACTCCAAGTTTTGCCTTACTCCAGAACAGGACTTCAATCATTTATTCATTCATGAATCTGTGCATGCATTCATATCAGGACCCCTGTGTGCCAAGTACTATTACAGGCCCTAAGAATACAATGACAAACACACATGGCTCTGTCCTCCTGAAGCTGTGTGGAAAGAGAGAGACACAGATCAACCACCAGCATATGACTCTGTACTGACAGGCTCTGCTGAAGGCTGTGGAGTCAACAGTATTGTGAGAATGTCATGTTGTGAGAGGTACCACTTTATTGAATGGCTCAGGATGATTTTCTGAGGCCTGAAAAAGAAGTAATACTTGGTTGGGCCCAAGCTGAGGCAAGACTCAGACAAAGGCAGAGTTGGGGAAAGGTCTAGAACAGAAAGAGGCTGGAGCCCTGGAGAGTCACTAGGTTTCATTACAGGAACCTGAGATAGTCCTCTGTACCAGAAATGGTGCTGTTTCCCCTGCACTACAGTTTCACACAAGCTCGAAAGCCTCAAACTACAGCCCTGGAGAACCTCGTCTTCCAATCAGCTCCTTCATGCTGTCTCTGAACTTCTCCCTATCCTGTTTTTCCACCTCCCCAGCACAGCCCACAGCCAGTTTCTAGAGGAACTTCCCAGAGTTTGCTGGCCGGTGCCCTTCATGGGCTCAGAGAACCATGGAGGCTCCCAATCCCTGTATCCAGAATCTTCTGGTTCTTCCAGCCAACAGAAGTCCAACAGGCATGTGCCCTGGGACTTCCCTCTGTTAGACCTTCAATTCTATTATTGTTGTTATTATTATGTTAATCTTGTTTATTTATATGTAGGTGGTTCTCAACTTTCCTAATGCTGTGACAATTTAATACAGCTCTTCATGTTTTGGTGACCCAAAAGTATAAAATTAATTTTCATTACTTCATAACTGTAATTGTGCTACTGTTAGGAATTGTAATGTAAATATCTGATATTTCCAATGTTCTTAGGCAAGCTCTGTGAGAGGGTCATTAGACACATTCCACACACACAAGTCACAACCCACAGGTTGAGAACCGCTAGTATTTGTGAGTCCGGTACCCTCAGAGACCAGAGGAGTCAAAATCTCCCAGAACTGGAGTTACAGGTGGATATGAGCTGCCTGAAGTTGGTTCTGGGAATTGAACTCAGGTCCCCTAGAAGAGCAGTATGTGCTCTTAACCGCTGAACCATCTCTCCAGCTCTCTGGTTTGAATGCACAGAAGCAGTTGGACAGTGAAGAGTTTTCTTTCCACTTCTCTGAGAGCTGAAACCGGCCCAGCTGTTGGCACCTTTGTTCCCCAGCCTGCTTTCAGCCATGACTGTTTCTCATAGGCTGAAGAGCCTGTTCAGAGCTGGCATCTGCTGCATGTGACACGGCACAACCTCTCAGGTGCAGGAACCTTTTCCCTCCTGTTCTTCACAATAGGCAGATGGGAGTGATATAGCTCTGGTTATGGACTGAGGATGTGAAAACCCAGAGAAGGTCACTACCCTAACACCAGAAATCCTGGAACTTGAGGATCACAAGAATGGGACCAGCAGACCTCTGGTTATAGCTGCTGTGTAAGGACAAGGCTTCTTCCCTTAGCACTAAAGGAAAGGAGGGGAGGTGAGCATGGAACCAAGGCTCTTTCCCTCAGAGTAAATATCCATGATCCCAGCACTATGTCTTTGCTTTGAAGAGCTGCCCATATATGAAGCATGGGAACATGGCCATGCCCTCCAGTTACTGAGACTGCTGATGGCTACTGTGCTGCCCTTTGCCAACATGAGTCTTCTCATCTATGGCCATGTTCCCTTCCCTGGGACAGTCTGTCTCCAATGACTGACCTGTGGGAGAGGGTTATAAATGACAAGGCCCTCATTTCAGCTCTGGAAAGTCCCAAAGGTCATCATCCTTACTTCAGATCTTCCTGCACAATGACCAACTGACCCGTCCCACAGGTCAGGTTATTGGGTGAGACCCGAGGAGGCACCTCCTGAAAGATCAATGGGGGCGAGAGAGAAAGGAGACCAGGCGCATAAAGAAAGACAGAGTCAGTCTGAGTCGCATCGAGGTCTCGTTTATTGACTGGGTGTTGAGGCTTATAAGCAGGGCTTCAGGCAGGGAGGGGGAGCAGGGGAAGCAAGGGGAGAAGAATGGAAAATTCCTAAGGGAGGGTGAGGTCAATTTGGTCCCAGGCCCCTGCAGCTGGCTGATTAGCACATACTCCAGGAAGTTTATCTAATCGTATATCCTGCAGTTAGGCCAGGAACCTCCTGCTTTTGTAAGGCTTGATAAAGCAAGGAAGGTCACACAAAGTTCAAGACACAGCTGTCCGGAGTCGGTCCCCAACAGTTCCCCCTCTTTTCTCAAAAATGGACCAAGTCCATGTGATCGGGGTGGCTAGGGTCCGAGAGAGTTCCTGTCTTAGGCTACACAGGGGGCTTCCCACGCTTGGCAGCATGCCTTGTTGAGCCGGTCTCGACGACCTCTGTATGCTGTTGTCTCCGGCGTGGGCCCTGTACTATTCCCGTCATTGAGTACCCTCTAGCAGGACCGTGGGGATGTTAGGGCCTTAGGACACTGAATCTGAGTCCTTGATGGGGCTCCTGGCCGGCCTCCTCAGAATCTACTCTGTGATAATGAATCGAGATGTGTCGTGGTAAGGCCGAATCAATCTGATTTTTGATAAACCGAGTCAACCACTGAAAGGCCCAGGGACCAAAGGTAATGAGAAGGAGAAAAACAATTAAGGGAGCTAGAATGGTAGGTAGCAAGGCAGAGAGCCAGGGGGACCCTTGCAGCCAATCTTCAAACCACCCATGCTGATTTTCAAACTCCCTTTTTCTTTGAGCCAGCCTTTCCCTTAATTTTTCCATCGATTCCCTGACAATACCAGTATGGTCAGCATAAAAGCAGCATTCTCCCTTCAAGGCTGCACATAATCCCCCCTCCTTTAAAAATAGTAAATCCAGACCTCTTCTGTTTTGTAACACAACCTCAGAGAGTGAGGTTAAAGATTTCTCCAGGGCAGAAATGGATCTTTCTATGGCCTCTAGATCAGTAGTCATAGCCATTTGTAACTGCATAAGGTGGTTGCTCTGCACGAGGGCAGTAGTTCCTGTACCAATTCCTGCAGCAATACCCCCAATACCTAACAAGAGGGCAATAGTCATAGACACAGGTTCTCGAGTGTATCTGCCTCTCTGCTCAAAGAATTCCATCACTGAGCTCTCTTGATGATAAGTGACATGAGGCCATAACTGGACTGTCACACAAAATTCATGGGAATCATTAAATATCTGAGCAGATATGCAAGGAGTCAATCCTGTGTTACAGGCCCAGTAGGACCCATTGGATGCTTCAAGATAATAGCTCCCTTTATAGGGTGTCAACGTTTGTTTACAGAGGTGGCTATGGGTCAATGAAATTTTGCCCAAACAGGAACCTCGTCCGGAGACCTCAGGGAGTGTTAGCTTATGTGGCTTAGTCTGACACCTATTGCTCGGGGATTGAGGTTATTGGCAGTAGACTGAAAGGCGATTCCTTCATAATAAGGGGGATTGGGGGAGTTTTGCACGGGTGCAACTCGGATTGGCTTATTTTTATCTCTGTTTTCTTTTAATTGGGTGAGGGTACGTAACCTTTGAATTTACTGGTTGGTGGTTACAATTATCACTTTGGGGGCAGTCCAGCACAAGTCCCAGGCTTTGTCCTTGAGCCACCATGGGGGCTGGCTGGCCAAGCACGTACTGTACATAACTCTAAATTGGTGAGGGTCCCCAGAGAGTAAACATCTGGCTGAACCTTGAGCAGTCAGAGTACGTGCAGAAAGGGAGCTACTACAAGGACTATGTCTTTTGTTCATGGCTCTCCCAGAAACTGCTTGCTCAAGTCTCAGGAAACTGAAATTGAGGCCTGATCTCTGAGAGAAGACTGAACAGCCTGTTATGGCATCTGCTTGGTCTTTTTATTCCCCCCTTGAGTTGTATATCATCTCCAATCATGGAGATGTTGCTTTTTTGGTAAAAGACTTTATCACCAGGGTAGTAGATCATATCGGAGACTAATTAGACCAGAACATAAGCGTTTTCCCATTATCAATGGCAAAGCGAGCTTCCCCTTATTCAGTTTTTGCCATCTGTAAGTGTGTCATGGGTTCAGAGGTGGATATTGGAATTCTAGCATCCTCAGTTTAGTGGTACCCAGACATGAATCATCATGTAGTTAAGACATCAGTGATATAAGAGCCAACAGTAATTAGCCCTAGCAGAAGCACAAGGGCCAAAAGTCTTGTGATGGCTGACAGAGTTCCTTATCCTCAAGGAACTTGGAACTTTATCTCAGGTTCCCTATGACAAGAAATTCCCTTTTGATCTAACATTCCAGGGTGGGGGGGAAACAAGGGCGATGTTTTCTCTTTTGTAATTACTTCCTGCTGACATTGGAACATTGTTGTCAGGGCCCTGGAAAGCCAGAATGTTAGTCAAAGACAAGAGGGAACGTTTTATGGACCAGCTGAAGAGATGGTATGCATATCGGCTGAATTGGTCCATATCAGCTTTCAGCAAGTTCAGGGCTCATAGTCATTTGCAGTAGGTTGTCACCAGCAAATGATGCTTGGATGTATCTGTCAGCCAAGTGGAAACCTGTTGAGATAGATATAAACTAGGAACAGGAGTTAAAACTTACGAACTTATTTGGAACTTTTAGACCCATAGTCTTAGTAATTGTAGTATTATCAATTTGCCCTGAAATCCATAGTGTCTTTTCTATCTAGAAAACCAAGTATAGATTGGACTGAAATTTCCTTGGCCCAATGAAAAGCATCTGTAAGTCTATATTCAGAACTTGTTTATCTTTTTTAAAGAGACTTATTAGCTTTAATTAATTAATCAATTGATCAATCAATTACTAAGCTGAGAAAGCTATAGCTAGTCCAGTCATCAATGTCATCAAAGATCTGAGAAGGATAAACTTTACCTGAGTGCAGACTTTTAAGTCTATTTAAAAAACAACAGAGACTATCCATTACCCAGACTGCCATCATCCCAGGCTCCTATAGTCTTCATAGTGTTGGCAGGACAGGTGTCAGGACAGCATCAGTCTTGGCTGCTGGGCCCATAATGTGAAATTCTCCCTGTGGAGGAGAAAGACTGACCTTATCTTGTCAGTGTCTCATAGGCCAGATCCCTGGCAGCAGGTGTTGAGTCAGAACGTCTTGCCCAGTGGTCGGTGTTGTCCACAATTCAGGTGGCATCTTCTTGTCATTGTTCCATATCTTTTTTGGAGACCTTGGGAGTCATTGCTAGGAGCTGGGGAGCTCGGAGTCTCTGTATGTTATAGTAAGCTTTTTATCAAATAATATAAATGCCATATTCATCAGATCTTTGACAGGTTTGAGGACCATTATCTATTAAATGTATCTGAGCCAAACAAATCTAGGCCTAATCTTGAAAATGTCTCTAAGTTTGGTAACAATAACCAGGCCAATTTGTTCTCCTATAGATATATTAGTCAAATATACCTCTTAGGTTTTTTTTATTTAAATAGAACAGTTTATGCTTTAAACTAGTATCTGAATAGCCAGATGACTAGTATTAACTTGTATTCCTTAACACAAAGGACATGCAAACTCAGACATTCAAAACCAAACATATATTTGGCCACATTTTTCATTCATACCTGTAGAGTAGACAGACATTTTTACAACTATAACCCTTTGGGGTCTCAATGTAACAGCAGAATAACAAGACAAAGAAATCTGAAACATGTTTTTTTTATATCTCAAGTCATTTTTTATAAAAACATTATATTTTATCTTAACCAACAATAATTTGAAACCAATTCTCTTAAATGATGGCAAGTATTTGTAACCCATTGAACTCAAATGACCAAAACCCATTGTTACATTGTTATGCCCAGTTCACCCCCAAAGAAGCCATTGGGAGACTTAGGTACAGAATGCAAAAAGCAAGGTTTATTCAGATGAAGTCAAAGTTTACAAGCTGCGGCAGGGGGCTCGTTCCAAATCTCTCACACACAGCAAGGAGATTGGAAGGAGCGCGCCCTTTCTTAGTGAGGCTAGTTCTTAAAGGTACAGACCACATAATTCATCTCTCACAGCCTGCCTCCCTTCTTTCTGGTTCACATCAGTAATTTTTCATGTTATCTTTATTTCTTGTTTGTTAAACAACCGTGTCTAGGAGTTTTACGAGCTGTCTCTGGGGTTCGAGAAGTTTGGGATGTTTTATGACCACTTAGTCTCTGTCAGATGGTCATATATTCTGACTCTGTGTTTTTCTAAGTTTCTGTAGCTGATAAAGCCACCTGGGAAAAAGGGGTCTAACTTCTTATCTACACTTAGGAATCCTGGTTTAGGCTCCTCTTTGTCTGTAGGGGATAGAGAAAGGGGAGTTATTGAGGTTTCACACCATGTAAATTTTTATTTTTCCTGTGGAAACAAAAGCATAATTTTCCCAGTATCTTGAACTCGTAATTTAACATTTCTTTTTAAGCAATATCAGGACAGAGAAGGGTTAACAACAGAAGCTGCTGGCCAGCAGAAGAGACTTTGAAGTTATCACAGTAAAGGAAGGGAGGGGGAGCAGTGGGCATAGAGCATGTCCTTGGCTGCCAGTGTTCCTGAAAAAAAAGTTTTTGTTAACTCCTCTGACTAAAGTCAGATTCTCTGTTCAGTGTTCACACAGTTTTTGTCAATTGCAGGCAGTCCCCATTGCCCTGTCCAGAGCTCCTGTCTTTGCCCGCCTGTACCGAGAGCACGCACCCCCACCCTCCTGAGAGCAGCCAGCTGGCTGCAGTCCTGATAGCAAGAGAGTTAGGGAGGGATGGAGGTGGCCTTTGTTATGTCTCTCTTTCCTCCTCTTTCTTTAGGAAAATAAGGGAGGTTAGCAGACAGAAACAAATAACATTTACACAGACAATCCAAGAACCGGAACATCAGCACTGAGATGATGGCCTCATTCACAGCCAGCAAGCCCCTCTTGCAGTATGCAAGCCCCATCTGGCAGGAGCTACCTGTTTATCTCAGTTCAATCGGGGAGTGGGGGTGGGGGAACCAGTTCCCTCTATTGTGGCTCACACATCCTTCCAGTGGGCTAGGCAAAGGTCTAGTAGAGAAGAAGGGAATGGTCCCATAGCGTCCGTCACAATCAAGTCAACAATGAGAACAATTAATACATTACACACAAGACCAAGGGCACACGAAAAAACTTTGCCCCAACAAAACAACCAACAAAGCTAAAAGAACAATGACAGCCTGATGTGCTCTGGGGGGGGGACCCTCCAGGCTCAATCACATCAAAAACAATCCAGAGTCGAGGATCTCTGTCCTTAATCAAACAGACATCAGGGTCTTCCACATCCCTGTCAGTCAGACATGCACCTTTTTTTTTTTCTTGGAAGAGAAGGAGAGAGTAAAGTAACAATGATCACAACAAAACATATAAAAAAAACCCACAAAATGGCTCTGACAATTTCCCGGGACAAAATACAAAGTGGCACTTCCTCCCACCATGGGGGAAGATACCCAAAGATGCTCCTAAACCAAATGGCCACCTCTGAGGTGGCCTTAGGGCTCTGGGACGTCTCCCTTCGCCGCCAGGTTCACTGTCCGGACACGTCTGCCCCAGTGAGAGCCTGCAAAGTACAAATCGATCGACCAGTACAAAACAAAAGTAACAAGACAGAGAGACACAGACAAGACAGAGAGCGCTCTTACCGGTAGATGTCAATAAACCTCTGGACCCTTGGGTGTTAGGCAGGGGGAGTTTGAGAGAAAATCCTCTGCAAGGGCTAGTAAATGTGAAACATGCCCATCTCCCTCTGCTTCCTTTAGAACATCTCTAATCACACCATAAAAACTAAAAAAGGCATTGGGGACATTTTCCCCATCTCTGAGTAATTTGTTAATATCTTTTCCAACCTTGTTCCAAGTCAAAGGGTGAATTCCTGGTCCATTAATCACTAACCAGGGACATTTCTCCTCCGCATATTGGAAGAATTTTATCAAATCCTTTTTTTTTAACTCTTATTTCTCTCTCCCTAAGATTACCTTTCATCTCCTTTAGAAAAACAGCCTCTTTAGATAAATTTTTGCCCATGATCGATGGGACGACACACTTACCTCAAGACTCCCGCGTTGCACGAGTGATGCGGTCCGGGCGTCTCTACCCTGATCCTCTCCGGGGCCCCTTCTGTTGTCCGTCGTCCGGCAGGTCACCGTGCCTTGAGCCCCACGTTGGGCGCCACTTGACCCGTCCCGCGGGCCAGGTTATTGGGTGAGACCCGAGGAGGCACCTCCTGAAAGATCAATTGGGGGCGAGAGAGAAAGGAGACCAGGCGCATAAAGAAAGACAGAGTCAGTCTGAGTCGCATTGAGGTCTTGTTTATTGACTGGGTGTTGAGGCTTATAAGCAGGGCTTCAGGCAGGGAGGGGGAGGAGGGGGAGCAGGGGAAGCAAGGGGAGAAGAATGAAAAATTCCTAAGGGAGGGTGAGGTTGCTTTGGTCCCAGGCCCCTGCAGCTGGCTGATTAACACGTACTCCAGGAAGTTGTACAGCCCACGGTTAGGCCAGGAACTTCCTGCTTTTGTAAGGCTTGATAAAGCAAGGAAGGTCACACAAAGTTCAAGACACAGCTGTCCGGAGTCGGTCCCCAACAACCAACCCCATTGACATTGTGTCATGTACACATCTCCCTCCACTCAGCCTGCTGCTCTCCATCCTTTGTCCTGGTTTTGGCTTAAGAATAAGCCTTAATAAGGCTCCTCTCTGGCTCCATCTACATACAACAGAGTCCAGGATCCTGGACCCTGAGGCCTCATGATCCTGTGGTGGATCTCAGAAGAAACATCCCCCTCTTGTGCTTACAGGCTGGACCAGGCCCCTCTCAGTGACCAGGTGATGATGAAGCTCAGGGCCCTGGAGGAAAAGAATCCACAGCTGCTCATCTCCAGCACATGGTAAGGGGTGGGCACAGAACTCCTATTGGTTAACCCAGGCACTATGTGGCTTCTGATGAGCTGAAAGGTGGGAAAAGTATCCTGAGGTGATGAGAAAGACAATCCAAGTCATGAAGAAACCAGGCAACCACAGAAACCAAAGTGAGGTAGGGGTGTGTGTGTGTGTGTGTGTGTGTGTGTGTGTGTGTGTGTTATGGTTGTATGAGTTTTAGAAATAGAATCATATAACGTGCCTTCTTAATTTCTTCAATAAGAATAAAAGAATATGAAAAGCTGAGTTAGTGGTGAGTCCTCTGACACAGCAAGTGTGATAATAGTAGATAAGAGCAGACAACAGTGAACCCAGACCACTGGACAATGAAAACAGTCACCACACGGAGGAGAGAAAGACACAGACAGAAAGAGTCTTAGGGGGAAAAACTACTATATGTATCACTGTCCCAACCCCAATACTCAGACACATGTGCATGCACACACAAACACAGAAACAGTGAGAGAGAGAGAGAGAGAGAGAGAGAGAGAGAGAGAGAGAGAGAGAGATTTTACTAAGGGATTGAGGGGAAGCCACAGGACAGGAAAGTCATCTTCCACTCCAGAGACTGTGCTGAAGCCCCATGTTCTCCCACTTTGGCACATTTCAGTTCATGACCATGAACTCCATCTGTTCTCAAGTTCCTAGCTGCTATGACACACTTGAATGGAGGGTATACTAAAGACTTAAGAGGGTCAGCCATTCATTGAACAGACATTCCCACAGACCTACTGTGCATCATTCACTATTTTGAGATCTGAGTGCACATCAGTGAGCAAGACAGGCACGGCCCAACATTTGTTATCTCAGTCCAGCAGGGAGGAGACACTTGTTATCCCACAGTCACATAATTGTACCTGGGAAACCATGAATGCAAGGTGATCTGTCTGACCTCATTGAAGGCTGGGGTGAGCTGAGGTGAACTCTCAAAGATGGGAAATGAGGGATGAGCCAAGAAGGAGAAAATTCCAGGCCAACATAGAGGTTCTAAGGAAGCAGAGAGAGCAGCTCCACTGGGGGACAGGAAACAATATGTGTGACCATCTGCTCCGCCTCACCATTACCTGGGAGCTCCACAGAAATGCAGGTTCTCAGGACCCACTCCATCCCTGCTGACTCAGAGTCTCCAGTGAGGCAACTTCCTTCAATGAACTTTCTGACTGAGCAGCCTGTCCAGACGACATTTTAACACAATGATTTGAGAGCCACTGGTCTAGATTTGAGCAGGAGAGGGTGACATAGATGGGCCTGGAGAGAGACAGGGGCCACAGCAAGAGCTATGACCCATGCTAAGAATCTTCTGCTTTTCCTCAGAGTAAATGAAAGGGATTCCAGCACCTCAGCCATGAAGGGGCATCTCCATCCACTTTTTATGGTCACCTACTATGTAGAAAATGAGCTAGAGCCTGGCAGTAGTTACACACCTTTAATCCCAACACTTGGGAGGTGGAGGCAGGTGGATCTCTGTGAGTTTGAGGCCTGCCTATTCTACAGAGGCGAGATCCAGGACAGGCATCAAAACTATTCAGAGAAACTCTGTCTCAAAAAACCAAAAGAAAGAAAGAAAGAAAGAAAGAAAGAAAGAAAGAAAGAAAGAAAGAAAGGAAGGAAGGAAGAAAGAAAGAAAGAAAGAAAGAAAGAAAGAAAGAAAGAAAGGAAGAAAGAAAGGAAGAAGGAAAGAGAAAGAAAGAAAGAAAGAAAGAAAGAAAGAAAGAAAGAAAGAAAGAAAGAAAGAAAGGAAGGAAGGAAAGGAAGAGGAAGGAAGGAAGGAAGGAAGGAAGGAAGGAAGGAAGGAAGAAAGGAAGAAAGGAAGAAAGGAAGAAAGGAAGAAAGGAAGAAAGAGAAAAAGAAAATGAGCTTGAAGGGACCAGATCAGAAGCAGGGATGCCTGTCAGAGGATGCTGCAGAGATTCAGGATAATGCTCGCTCCATACTGGGACAAGGATAGAATCTGTGGTGGAGAGTAGAGAACAGAAAGGAGAGAGATTTGGGAGGTACTGTCTAGGTGATTAGCATTCAGGGTGAGTGATTATTAGTTTGTTTGATGCAGCTATAACACAATGTCTGACGCTAGGCACTTAAGATAAAGAACTTAGATTATTTGTTGCAGTTCTGGATACAGGAAAGGGTGAGGGCATGGACCCTACATCTAGAGAAGCCCTTCTTCCTGTTCCATCTGACTTGCACAACTGGGAAGGCTGAGAGAGGACAAGGTGGCTTTTGTGACAAGTCCTGTCACGCCACAGGAATCTACTTCTGTGATGATGACACTAACCTCTTCATGAAAGCAGAGCCTTCATGACCTCATTGTGTCTTATCCTTCATCCCATCAGCACTGTGGCTTTGGGGATTAACTTTCTAATGAGTAAACATTGCAGAATACATTTAAATTAAAGCAAAGGAGGAATTGAGATGTTCCCAGTTCTGGGGTATGGACTCCCAGGAGGATGGGGGCATTCTTAGAGATACAGCCCTGAGAAGAAGCATGGGACTGAGCTCAAATTCAATTGGCTCAGATTTTATGAGGGAATATCATGTACACAGCCCTCACTTCCCTGGTTTTTCCTGACATCTGAGGGAAAGGACTTGTCTGTGTATAGGAAGCCACGTGTAATGGACCCTACTAAGAACCCAGATGGAGAAGAAATGGATGATAGCCTGAAATCATGTAAGCGTCAGAAACTACATTCAGGTATGTGAAGGGTTCAGACCCAGAGCACCATGATTACTAGATGAAGGGACATCTGTAGGGGGAAGTCATCATTTCTTTCTTTTTTAAATTTATTATTTTTTAGAATTTTAAACATGAATATGAGTACTCTATTTAGATCATTTCTACCCCTCTGTCTACCCACTCCAAGTCTCCTTGTGACCCACATACAAACTCTCTCTAATTCATAAATTATTCTTAAATAAATATTATTATTAAATATATGTGTGAATACATACATGCATGCATATGTATATATTAATACAGCCTGATGACCCCATTTGGTGTTGGGCATGTGTACATCTTTAAGGCTGACCATTTGGGATTGGATAACCTATTATGGAGTTCTTTCTGAAGAGGACTGATTTTGTTCCTCTCTAGCAGCTGTTATCTATAACTGGGGCCTTGTGAGATTCCACCCCCGCCCCATCCACATTATCGTGACAATTGGTATTGTCATTGTGCAGATCTTGTAGAGGTAGCAATATTGTTGTTATTTCATGGGTGCAACTCCCCCATCACATACAGAAGACATGATCTCAGGTGTGCTGGAAATCATTTCTATCCCCCTGTCTCTGACATGAAACAGTACAGTTCTCCACAAAGAGCTCCATCCCTTTAAAGATCTTCCTCAACTAGAACACAGAGTACTGCTTCCTTCTCTCCCAGCCTTGGGGGTTGGTGCTGCCCTTCTATCAAGTCTCTGGCTTACATCAGGCTCTGTACCAGGGCTTCCTGTCTTATTCTGACCTGATATGGCCTGGAACTCACCTCCCCATCTCTGATCATGCATCTTTTCAGTTAGGTTCTTTTCACAACCTACCCACTGGAGACATGTTAGGAAAATCAACACTTCTGGACCAATAGGAAATGAAACACAAGAGCTGGGTTGAGAGCAGATATACTGGGTGGTAGAGTTACTCAGAAGGCTTACTCAGTAGTAAGAAAACAATACAAAATATTAAATATATATGTGTATGTATATATGATGTATTATATGTGTATATGTATACACACACACACACACACACACACACACACACACACATACACATCATGCAGGTAAACTCAGAGACAGCAATAAAGTCTGTAGACATACTTCCTGGTTAAGGCATAGGCTAACTAACCTGGAAAATAGTTTAGCCTTGGGCTAGTACTAGGGAGGGCTGAAGAGAGACACACAATGATCACTTCCTGCCCTCTTCCAGAGGAGGGGTGCTCACAACCTGCGCCACCAGAGCCCTTCCACCCATCTTATCTTGACTCTCCAAGAGACAAACACCTGGAAACACTGGGGACTGAAGATGACTTCTGGGGCCCTACAGGGCCTGTGGCTACTGAGGTGGTTGACAGAGAGAGGAACCTGTACCGGTGAGTGAGCTCTGCCTGGCAAAGGCTGGCTTTCCCCAGTTCACTTTCCAGAAGGGATCCCCACAGATAGCATCTGTAGAGTCTCTGCTGTGTCTCCCCTTCCCCTTACTAACCAAGGAGGCAGGGCCAGGACTGGAATAAGAAGTTTGGGCTGTTATAAAAATAGGGGTTGTTATTATGAAATGTTTAAGCATTTAGAAAACTGGAGAGCACAAGGACTTCCCTGTCCAATTACTCAGCTCCAGCAACCATTTTTCCAAGTTTGTTTCAACTACTCACATTCCATCTTTTCTTTTCATCACTGTCACGATATTGTGAGTCTAGGACATCAGCTAACTTCACACACACACACACACACACACACACACACACACACACACACACACACATTTTACTATGCCTCCCCTGTAGTTAAGACAGGACCTTGTCTTTCATAACCAGCACACCATTACCATATCAACATAGGTGACATGAGTCCTTCATTCCATCTAATCAGTCTGTGCTCAACTTCACTCATTATCTGAATTGTTGTTTTTCTGCAGATTATTTTATTCATGATGTAAACAGCGTCAGTCCCCTCATTATATTCCAGTTCTCTTGTCTCTTAGATACTTTAAATATATACTTATGGAACATAAAGTTTGAAAACAAAAGATGTATGTAACTCAGTAGTAGAGCCTTTGGCTGATGTGCAAGGTCCTAGCTTGATCCACAGAACTTTACACACATGCACACACACACACACACACACACACACACACACACATACACTTCATCATCACAGGAATATCAAACTGTTCCAGTGTTGCAAGCCACAGGAAAATGTAGTGGAATCTAGCTACTATGACAAATGCTAGTATTTGGAAGATCAAGGACTTTTCCAGAGGTCAAGCCATAGCTTAAGGAGTCTTGGTGATATTTTAGCTTTTGTATATATATATTAGCTGGTTCCTGCAATGATTTTCTTATATGCTGTTTATGCTTCCAAGAACTCATAACAGTGTATTTATCTGAAATACTTCTCAAGCATCCTAGGCAAAAAAAAAAAAAAAAAAAAAAAAAAAAAAAAAAAAAAAAAAAAAACAGCAAATGGTCTCCTGAATTAAGGTAAACACCCTTCTGGAGACACTGCCTTGAAGACAAGGTGCATAGCCTTCGTTGTTGTGCAAATGAAGCTCAGACCCTCCTTCCTTTCATAGGCCAAATAGCAATCCAGAGCAATTGACTCAGAACAAGAGTGTTTTGCATACCAGGTACAATGAAGAATTGAGACAAAATTCCTAGCTCTGAGCTGAGTTGCCCCACCTGACCAGGAAGCAGTAAGGAAAAGTTTTTGCAGATTATAGGTGAATTGAGTCAGGTCAGGAGGGTAAGAGAAGAAGGAACATAATGGACAGAGGATCTGAGGATGAAGATGAGTTGAGAACCAAGGAGTTTACTTAGAACTAGGACAATAAGAGGACAGGAAGAAAGGGACAGAGAGGAGCTGAATGTGAGAACATAACTAAAGCTGTGTAGATAGAATTTTGTCTTAGAGGAATAAAGTGGACGGACATTAAGAGCACAGTGTACTTAGATGATTTTCCCACAGATTATTCCCGCCATTAGTAGTATCTCTTCTGGGCCCCTGGGAAGGAAACTAAGAGGCTGGACCTCAAAAGTTTCTGAAATTCCAGGTGTGTGTTACCTGTAGGTTTGTATTAGATCACTCAGTACTCACAGATCTGTAAGTTGTTGTCATTGCCCCTATGTTCAGATGAGAGAACAGATTTGTGGGTTAAATGACTTAGTCAGGGATCCACAGACAGACAGCAGAGGAACCAGAACTCAGAGCCATCTGGCTGAAGTCTGCTGTGTCCCCAGCCCTGCACTGGGTCTGCACCCAGCAGAGGAGCAGAGCTGGTGCTCACTGGTGTCTACCTCTCCCTCTTCCAGAGTTCAGTTCCCTGTGCCTGGTTCCTACCACTGTCCCAACACAGGACTCCACTTTGTGGTGACAAGGGCAGTGACCATTGAGATTGGATTCTGTGCCTGGAGCCAACACCTGGACAAGACTCACTTTCGGGACAGACACATGGTGGCTGGGCCTCTGTTTGACATCAAGGCTGAGCAGGGAGCTGTGACTGCTGTGTACCTCCCTCATTTTGTGGCTCTCCAAGGTAACCAAGGGAAGCATAAGGAGTAGAGTGGTACTAATGGGAGAATTTGATATGTCAAATCACAGTGTAGAAAGATGGTTGTTATTTATTAAGTGACACAATGTTATTTATTAAGTGGTTCTATGTTATTGATTAAGCAGTGCTGTTTACCATACAAGAGAAGCCATGAGGCACAACAAAACCCACTATAAGTTTATTAAGGGAATAGAGAACGGGTGTTGTGGTGGTATTGTGTTCCCCAAAATATTGTGTACCTTAATAAATTTATCTGGGGTCAGAGAACAGACAGCCACTAGATACAGAGGCTAGAAAATGGGGGCACTCACGCCTTTAATCCTAGCATTCCAGAGGGAGAAATCCATCTGAGATCTCTGTGAGTTCAAGGCCACGTTGGAAAGAGCCAGGCATGGTGACACATGCCTTTAATCCCAGGGAGTGAGTCTTTAATCTCAGGGAGTGATGGTAGAAGGCAGAAAGATATATAAGGCGTGAGGACCAGGAACTAGAAGCATTTGGCTGGTTAAGCTTTTGGCTGGTTAAGCTTCCAGGCTTTGGAGCAGCACAGACCAGCTGAGGATCCAGCAAGGTGAGGTAGCTGTGGCTTGTTCTGGTTCTCTGATCTTCCAGTTCACCCCAATACCTGCCTGGGTTTGATTTTATTAATAAGACCTTCTAAAATTCCCTCTACAGGGTGTGCATAGGCCTATGGAAAGATTGTGCAGGAAGAGAGAGAAGGAATAGGTGGAACCCACTTTTATAGGCCCTACTGCCCCCACACATGCACTGATGGGCCTACACAGCTACACCATGCACGAGCATAGATTACATGATCACACTGCATGCAAATTATGTGATCACAAAGCACATGGGCCCTATTTCATAGGACATAAGGCCATGGGATGACTAAGCATCATCTTGCCTGACTACTGGACAGCACATGTGTAGTCATATAGCTGGGGGAGTGGCTAGGCATTCTAACAATGGTGATGAGGAAAGATTTCATGGCATCCTTAACAGGGCACAGCAGGTTATGAAGGTGGACACTGAGATGTTTTGTCATCCCTTCTTGTCTGATACATCTTCTTTGAAGCACATGTCTCCCAGCCTTATGATTTTATTTATGTTTTACCTGAATGAGTCCCTGAGTAGAAAGTGATGTCCTCAGTACCAATAGTAGCTGGTGATTATTAAGTACTTTTTACCCAGCATGTCCCTCAGGGGCTCAGCAGGGAACTGAGGATACACTGAGAAATTTGAAGAGATGGTTGCAAAGTAAGCCTAAGGAAACTAACAAGGATCATTTGGTACCCGGGGTCTACCAACTCTGTAAGCCATTACACTGCTTCAGGCAGGGAGAAAATGATGTCACCAGATTCCATTTGAGAACTGGAGCAACAAAAGAGGGGTTTCCTAAGAAAAGAGGGGGGCTCATCCAGTGTACCAACCTCCATGATCTCTAAAGATTCCTTCAGAAGATTTTTTTATTTTTATTTATTCTTCTCTCTTTGAATACATCCAAACTGCAGCCTCTACTCTCTCCACTCCTTACAGTTCCCTCTCTCCTCCCCTCTCCCCAAGATCCACTCTTCCTCTGTGCCTTCAGAAAAGAGCCAGGGTCCAAGTGATATCAACCACACACAGCATAACAAGTTGCAACAAGACTAAGCCCAAGCCAGGCGGTGGTGGCGCACACCTTTAATCCCAGCACTCGGGAGGCAGAGCCAGGCGGATCTCTGTGAGTTCGAGGCCAGCCTGGTCTACAAAGCAAGTTCCAGGAAAGGCACAAAGCTACACAGAGAAACTCTGTCTCGGGGGGAAAAAAAAAGACTAAGCCCAGACCCTCATATCAAGGATAGATGAAGCAATCCAGTAGGAGAAAAATGGTCCTGAGAACAGAAAAGAGTCAGAGACAACCCCACTCTCACTAATAGGAGTCACACAAGAATACTAAGATTATCAACCACGGTATGTGACCAAAAAGAAGATGTTTTAATAAATACAGTGTTCTCAGTGAAAGATCTCATAAAGAAACCCATTACTATATGTCTGTACCCAGATCTCCTGAGGCTGAGACAGGAGAATTTAGAATTCAAGAGCAGCCTAGATTACACAGCCAGACTGTGCTTAAGAAAGGAAAAAGCAACACCAACAAGGAACCAGGTGTTGTGCAAGTGGCTAATGATCGAACTTCCTCTCCTGCTCCAAGGAGCACAGCAATAGGCCCTCCATGGAGACCAGGAGAATCCAGCACACAGCAGATAAAGATGGTGTTTGCTCATGGTGATGAAGATGAGGAGTAGGTCAAGAAGGGAAACTTGACAGGTGAAGAAGCCATAAAAACTAAAGAAGAAATACAGACTGATCCAGCTGATAGAGGAACCATGAATAGAAAACAAAGCATCCATCAGATTAAAAATATTCACATTTAATGTCAAGCCCATAAGAAGAAAACAAACGAAGATGAAGAAAACAAGCAGGACTCAGCTGAAAAGAACTCACAAAACAAATAAAAACAATAATCACACATGAGACCCTGACACAGGAGCACTGCTACCCGGATGATGCCTCCCCAGTGTGTCTAATGAGACCAGTCCAGCAGGTCCACACAGAGTTCCTGGTCTCCCCAACAACACTTGCCCAGTCACCACTCAAGCTTCTTCCCTACAGAACACCACCTTCCTGTATCTTACTCCCACTTTCAGATCAGAAAACTACACCATTGGAAAATTAAACATATGTGATCTGTTAAAGGTTATAGAAGGACAATATGTGAAGGACAGTCACAGGGACAGGTGGTGGCATACACCTGTGATCTCAGAGTTCTGATGCCTCAGGAAGTTTCTGATCTTAACAATGAAAACTCAAGCACTCGTCATTCCCCTCAAGTCTGGGAAGGTCATGACTAGTGTTTACCCTAGCAAGAAGGGAAATTGGAGAGGTACAGCATCTTCCAGGATTCTGTGAAAACTGGCACAGCACAAAGCATGGGTAAGTCCAGAATCTGGTGCTGGGGATGAAGCTGACTTAGGGAAAGTCAGAGTTTTAAGGCCCAGAACTGTCACACAGAGGGCACATTAGTGCTGTGTGGTTCCATGTGAAACTATTAGCCGGCATGTCATTGATGGAGATTCCACTGCCAGAGAAATTACATTGTCTCATTTCCTGGTGATTATTGATTCCAAAGCAATCACCTGAGAGAAATAAAAATGGTCTCTGCTAAACAACACACACTGCAACACCGTTTGTCACGGTGCAAGTTGGAAGCAAACTCGGTGCTGAAAGGTCAGACAAATACTGGACTGCAGAGTGGTGCATCCACAGCAGGAGTCCCATCAAGCTGACAAGTGACATTCGTCATCAGGATTCTACCATTGTCAACTTGACACCCAAGCACATCACTTAAATCCTAACTTTCCACCTCACATTTCCAAAGTTTCAGTTTTGTCTCATAATGCAAAATACAAACCAATTTCAAAGGCCTCCAGAGTCCCTGATAATTCCAGCAGTTTTAAGGTCCATAAAGTCTTCTTCTCAAAAGAGACTCAAGGCAATGTCTTAACTATGAGCACCTATAAAATAAAAACAAGTTACATACTCTCAATGTACGATGGTACAGAATAGGATATTGCCATGCCAAAATTTAAGAATCAGGGCGTACCAAGGAATGATCAGACACAGCAAGGCGAATCTCCATCAGCATAAACAACAAATCCTGCAGCTCCATGTCCAGCTATGCAGCTCGTGATGTCATTCGCTGGACTCCAAAGGGCATAGGTAGCTCCAACCCTCCATTTCTACCACATGAAACACACACAGCCTCTCCTTAGGCCATCTCTCTACTCTGTGCCTAAAACTTTATTTAGCAGAAAAAAAATGTGTTTCTGGCTTCTTTGTTATCCTAGGATGTCCATTCCACATTAGGCTTCATTTCAAAGGTCCATAGAATGAGCTCTCAGGATTCTTGCAGGATCTTTGACTCAGGCACATTGCCTGGCCTCAGCTGCTATCTGAAATTGTGCAGCATGACTCAGTGACCCCTCAATCCAGCATCTTTCATGCCTAAAATCTATAGTGATGACACTGCCAAGTTCTGTTGACAGTTTGAGATGTGGCCACCTTGGACCACAGCTGTATGATGTGCTGACCATGGGAAACACTTCCTTGCATTTGCATTTGGGGAACAGGGAACACCATCACTTTAGGCTTCCTGCCTTTAAATGAACGTGGATCTTCACAAGATGAGTCTGTGAAGAGTGAGATTTTTCCCTAAGGACCCTTTCCTGTTGTCACCTGCACTGCAGCCTTCCCCTCAGTGACGCTGCTCTCTCACAGCTACAGCGGGTTGTGTAGAATCATTCTGGGTGTTTTCTGTCCTGAAACTCCTCCTGCCAAATTAGTCCCTTGTGTTTAAATTCATCCTCATTCATATTCAGGGCACTAACACAATAAATCTAGATTCCTGACAAAACTGTTTTATGAATGGATCCTTTTACAGTTCCCAATGGAAACCTTGCTGCTCTCTGCAACCTCATGGACTGGCCTCCACTGTCTCTCTCAGGATTCTTGTCTTTCTGCTTCCACCCAAATGTCCCCATAAGCTCTGCTCTCAGAATGGAAGTGCTTTCCTAGTCTTAAGTACAAAACTCTTCACATTCTGGCCACAAAACAGTTCCAAAGGCTTAAGAACCAATTGACTGGATTTATTACTGCAAAAACATGGATCCTGATATCAATTTTATGTCCAGGTAGCTCACTTTACTTTACTTGTAGCTCAAACAAAATACCTGACCAAAGAAACTTAAGATAGAAAGGATTTATTTTCCTCACAGTCCAAAGGGACAGTTCATCATGACATGGAAGTCTGAGAACATGGAGCTTGTGGCACCTGGTAACTTGTGTCAAAAGAACGAACAGGGAACAGTGAATGCTTGTGCTCATGTGACCTTCTCCATTTTACACAGTCCTGGGTCCTAGTCCACAGAATGATGCTACACACAGAGGATAGGTCTTCCCTACTCAATTAACCCAATCAAGATAATCTCCTCCTATCATTCCCTGAGGTCTGTATACAAGATAATTCTAGATTTCATCTGGTTCGCATTCCATTTAACCTCTCCATGGATGCATCTGGCTTTCTCTTCAGTGGACAAAAGTACCCTTGGGTCTCTTTCATATCAGCAAAATTCTATTCTGATTCTAAGAATTTAGTGGACACTGCTGATCCAAAGATACTGAAGCTGGTGATGGCAGCACCTCTAAGAACCTGCTGATTGTGAAGTTTCTGACAGTAGCCTCTGAGGTTGTATTCTTTATAGCATCTGTGGATGAGACCATGAAGAGCCTCCATTCCACTGTAAATGCTCCCTCATCAGCTAGACAGGGCCAAGGGTAAACTGCCTCCAATGAGGATCAGTCTGCATGAGTCACAACTAGCAGCAGCTCACATTCACCCTCACTGGCATGTTGAATTGATGATGAGGAAACAGTTGATAGTTCTGTCGTGTTGTCACTGAAAGTTAATTAATAAAACTTAAATTTTCATCATAGTTTTTTCTCATAAACATCAAAAATAAATAAAACTAAATAGAAATCATAACCAAAGCAACTTATGAAAGAAAGATTTTATTGGGTCTTATAGCTTCAGAGGGTGAGTCCATGACCACCATGGCAGGGAGCATGGCAGAAAGCAGGCAGGCTTGGCACTGGAGCAGTAGCTGAGAGCTTACATCCTTATTGTCAAGGAGGAGAGAGAAAGGACATTGAAAACTGCACAAGCTTTTGAAACCTCTAAGCCCACCCCAGTGACATATCTCCTCCAACAAGGCCACACCTCCTACTCCTTCCCAAACAGTTCCACCAGCTATGGTGGCCATTCTCATTCAAACCACCACAGTCATTCTAAATCCTAGGGTGCTATTTTTCCAGCCAAGCATGGCTCAATGGAAGTATTAAATCTACATATTTGGATCTGTTTTTTTCACAGAGGGACAGGTAGACATCTCCTGGTTCCATGTAGCCCACTTTCAAGAACATGGGATGGTCCTAGAAACGCCCGACAGAGTGGAGCAGCACCACACAATCTTGAAAAACCCAAGCTTCTCCCCAATGGGAGTTCTACTGAGAATGATCCCGGCTGTCAGACACTTCATCCCAGTCACTTCCATCACATTGATCTACTATTACATCAATCTCAAGGAGGTCACCCTTCACCTCTACCTAATTCCCAATGACTGCACCATTCGGAAGGTGACACTGAGGATCAGGAAACTGGGGCCAGGGTGGGATGACAGGAAACTTGAGATGCAGCTAGTGAGTCCCTTGGAGATATTCTCCACTTGGAGTGGGGAATGCAGTTCTATAAAGAAAACACTGATGTTTATAATTCGGTCCTCTTCATGGCACCCTCACACCAGAATCTCCCCCAACTACCTTTAATGCCCCATTATCCCTGCACAGCCTTCTATGGCCTCTTTCTACCTATCAGGAAAATGGGAATACTCCATGCCCAACATGTAGCCAATTCAACTCCCTTCTTCTCTGGCAGGGACCCTGTTCCCACAATGAACATGACAGGAGCCAATAATTCAACAGTCTATGTGGCAGAACACAAAATGGAAGGGTGTCCAGGAGTTGTCACCACCCCACCCAACACAAATGTACTGATTGACCACCTCAGCTTATTTAGACATAGATGTTGTAGCCCAGAAATCTAGCTAAATTGCTGTCTGCAATGTTCCCTAGGCCATTGATGATGAAGAAATGAAGTTTCAGTTTGTTCGAATAAACAAGCCACCCCCACTAGACTCTCTTTATATTGGATCCCGCTACACAGTGTCTGCTTCTAAAAAGCTGGAAATCATCCCAATGGTGAGCATTCAGGTGTTTGCTACTCTTCAGGGTTAGATGCCAGGCTTGGGAAACTGTGGGGCAGGTTACAAGGCTTTGCAGCAAACTGAGATTGTGAAAAAAACAATTGGGGTTTGGAATGAGCAAGAATACATCCACGTTAGGTAGAAAGCAATTTAAGGGACCACACATGAATACAGAAGGCCTGGAGAAGTGAGGAATTAGATTCAATATGGCACAGAGAAGGGACCAGCCTAACATGGACAGCAAGCCCTGAAATAAGATGCCTGAGCAGGACTTTCAAGATGAGCTCTCACTCATTATGGTATGAATCTGAAATGTGTCCTACAGGTGTAAATGTGTAAACATGTGGTCCCCAGTTAGTGCTAGTATTTGGGGAGTTGTGGAAACAAATATGTGAGGCCTGGCCATCAGAAGCAGGCCACTAGTGTCAGGCTGTGAGGGTTATAGCCATGCTCTGCCCCGACCTCAGACTTGATGATCCTCTGTGATATACCAAACTGCCACAAGTTCCTGCCACAGAGAATGGAGCCCCAGCCTACATGCATTTCCCACCAAGAAACTAAACAACGTAAATCCTTACTAAAGTTGTTTCCCCTCAAGTATTTGTCAGAGTGATGAGAAAACAAACAGCATGATGGGGTCCCAGCTGGGCCCTTAACCTTCTGAGTAAAGATGTGTATTCAAAGGCTGTGAGTTACCTCAGTGTAAAAGACAGCCAGTGTCTAATGTGAAGTGCAAGATTATGAATGTATGGGGAGTGGGACAGCCCTCCTTTAAAGAATGAGTAGTTGATTCTCACACAGCAATTCATTCTCTCTTCAGGAACTAGAGCTCTGCTACCGGAGCCCTGGAGAATCCCAGCTCTTCTCTGAGATCTACGTTGGCCACATGGATTCAGGGATTAAGCTGCAAATCAAAGACAAGAAACATATGAATCTCATATGGGAGGCCTTGCTGAAACCAGGTAAAATTAGTTTAGGTCCAGATACCCCAAAGGCAGAAGAAAGGCAGTAAGTGGGGAGAGATCTATTGTCATTAATTCCTGGTGTCATGAAATAGCCAAATTAGTTATGTGGCTTTTGCTAGATCCAAAACAAGTGGTCTGACCACAGTTTAAACTATAATGCTATGTTAGCCACTGTTTCTAATTGTGAAAAAAGTATGTGAGAAAAACAACTTAAAAATAAAAAAATGTTAGCAAGATCTCCAAGGGTACCTGTCCCAAGGACTTTCATCCACTCCACATATTTTCATTCTCCATCCCCCACTTACCCCCTCCCTACACTACCAGTTTACCCAGGAAATCTCATCTATTTCCTCTTCCTAGGGCAATCCATGCATGTCCCTCTTAGTTACACAGCATCTCTGAGGTTGTGGATTGTAGCCTGATTATCCTTTGCTTTATGTCTAATATCCACTTATGAGTAAGTAGATACCATGTTTGTCTTTCTGAGTCTAGGTTACCTCACTCAGGATGATTTTTTTTCTTTTTTTTATTTAAAAAATGTTTTATTCATTTTACATACCAACTGCAAATCCCCCTCTCATCCCTCCTCCTGCTTCCCTCCCAAATGCACCCCCCTCAACCAACCCTATCCCCTCCTCCAAAAGGATAAGGCCTCCCATGGGGAATCAGCAAAGCCTGGCACATTCAGTTGAGGAAGGACCAAGCCCCTGCCCCCTGCATCAAGGCTGAGCAAGGCATCCCACCATAAGTGATGGGCTCCAAAAGCCAGCTCATGCACCAGGGATAGATCCTGACCCCACTGCCAGGGGCCCCTCAAACAGACCCAGCTACACAACTGTCTCCCATATGCAGAGGGCCTAGTCTGACCCCATGAAGGTTCCAAAGTTGTCAGTCTAAAATTTGTGAGTTCCTACAAGCTCGGTTCAGTTGTCTCTGTAGATTCTCCCAACATGTTCTTGACGCTCCCCACCTCTCCTCGCACTCATATAATCCCTCCTCCCTCTCTTCAACTGGACCCCTAAAGCTCGGCCTGGTGCTTGGTTGTGGATCTCTGCATCTGCTTCCACATAATGTTTTTTTCTAGTTCCATCCATTTGCATGCAAATTTCATGATGTCATTGCTTTTTACTGCTGAGTAATACTCCATTGTGTAAATGTACCACAATTTCTTTATCCATTCTTCAGTTGAGGGGCATCTAGGTTGTTTCCAGGTTCTGGCTATTACAAATAATGCTTCTATGAACATAGTTGAGCAAGTGACCTTGTGGTATGATTGAGCGTCCTTTGGTTATATGCTCAAGAGCGGTGTTGCTGAGTCTTGAGGTAGATTGATTCCTATTTTTTTGAGAAACCACCATACTGATTTCCAAAGTGGTTGTACAAGTTTGCACTCCCACCAGCAATAGAGGCGTGTTCTTCTTACTCTACATCCTCTCCAGCATAAGCTGTCATCAGTATTTTTGATCTTAGCCATTCTGATAAGTGTAAGATGGTATCTCAGAGTCATTTTGATTTGCATTTCCCTGATGACTAAGGATGTTGAGCAATTTCTTAAGTATCTTTTGGCCATTTGAGATTCTTCTGTTGAGAATTCTGTTTAGATCTATACCCTATTCTTTAACTGGATTATATGGTATTTTGATGTCTAATTTCTTGAGTTCTTCGTATATTTTAGAGATCAGCCCTATGTCAGATGTGGGATTGGTGAAGATCTTTTCTTATTCTGCAGGCTGTCATTTTGTTTTATTTACTGTGTCCTTTGCCTGACAGAAAAAATTCAGCTTCAAGAGGTTCTATTTATTAATTGTCTGTCTCAGTGTCTGTGCTACTAATATTACATTCAGGAATTAGTCTCCTGTGCCAGTGCTTTCAAGGCTACTTCCCACTTTCTCTTCCATCACGTTCAGTGTAACTAGATTTAGGTTGAGGTCTTTGATCCACTTGGACTTGAGTTTTGTGCATGGTGATAGATATCTATTTGCATTCTTTTGCATGTCGACATCCAGGTATGTGAGCACCATTTGTTGAAGATGCTTTCTTTTTTCCATTGTATAACTTTGGCTACTTTGTCAAAAATCGGGTGTTCATAGGTGTGTGGATTAATGTCTGAGTCTTCAATTTGATTCCATTGTTCCATGTGTCTGTTTTTATGCCAATACCAAGCTGTTTTTATTACTATAGCTCTATAGGAGAGCTTAAGGTCAGGGATGGTGATGCTTCCAAAAGTTCCTTTATTGTATGGGATTGTTTTGGCTACCCTGGGTTTTTTGTTTTTCCATGTGAAGCTGAATATTGTTCTTTTGAGGTCTGTGAAGAATTTTGTTGGGATTTTGATGGGTACTGATTTGAATCTGTATATTGATTTTGGTAAGATTGCCATTTTTACTATGTTAATCCTATCCATCCAAGAGCTTGGGAGACCTTTCCATTTTCTAATATTTTCTTTAGTTTCTTTCTTCAAATACTTAATGTTCTGGTCATACAGGTCTTCCACTTGTTTGGTTAGAATTACCCCAAGATATTTTATGTAATTTGTGGCTATTGTAAAGAGTAATATTTCTCTGATTTCTTTCTCAGCCCGTTTATCATTTGTATATAGGAGGGCTACTGATTTTTTAAGTTAATCTTGTATCCAACCACATTACTGAAGGAGTTTAACAGCTATAGGAGTTCCCTGGTACAATTTTTGGGTCACTCATGTATACTATCATATTGTCTGCAAATAGTGAAAGTTTGACTTCTTCCTTTCCAATTTGTATTCCCTTGATCTCCTTTTGTTGTCTTATTGCTCTAGCTAGAACTTCAAATACTATATTGAATAGACATGGAGAGAGTAGACAGTTTTGTCTTGTTTCTGATTTTAGTGGAATCATTTTGAGTTTCTCTCCATTTAGTTTGATGTTGGCTGTTGGCTTGCTGTATATTGATTGCCTTTATTATATTTATGTATGTTCCCTGTATTCCTGATCTCTCCAAGACCTTTTTCATGAAGAACTGTTGGATTTTGTCAAAGGCTTTTTCAGCATCTAATGAGATGATCATGTGGGTTTTTTTTTCTTTCTGTTTGATTATATGGTGAACTATATTGACAGATTTCTATATGTTGAATCATTCCTGCATCTCTGGGATGAAGCCTACTTGATCATGGTGAATGATTTTTTTTATGTTTTCTTGGATTTGATTTCCCAGTATTTTATTGAGTATTTTCCCATCAATGTTCTTGAGGAATATTGGTCTGTAATTCTTTTTCTTTGTTGCATCTTTGTGTGGCTGGGTATTAGGGCAACTGTAGCCTCATAAAAAGAGTTTGTCAATGTTCCTTCTGTTTCTGTTGTGTGGAACAATTTGAGGAGTAGTGGTATTAGCTCTTTGAAGCTGTGGTAGGATTCTGCGCTGAAACCATCTGGCCTTGGGTTTGTTTTTTGTTGTTGTTGTTGTTGTTGTTGTTGTTGTTGTTGTTTTGGTTGGGAGACTTTTAATAACTGCTTCTATTTCCTTGGAGGTTATAGGTCTATTTAAGTTGTTTATCTGGTCTTGATTTAATTTTAGTATGTGGTATCTATCAAGAAAACTGTCCACTTCTTTTAGATGTTCCAATTTTGTGGAATACAGGTTTTTTAAGTATGACCTAATGATTCTCTGGATTTCTTCAGTGTCTGTTTATTATGGTCCACTTTTCATTTCTGATTTTGTTAATTTGGATATTCTTTCTCTGCCTTTTGATTAGTTTGAATAAGGGTTTTTCTATCTTGTTGATTTTCTCAAAGAACCAACTCTTTGTTTCCTTGATTGTTTGTACTGTTCTCTTTGTTTCTATTTATTGATTTCAGCCCTTAATTTGATTATTTTCTGTAGTCTACTCCTCATGGGTGAGTTTGCTTCTTTTTGTTCTGGAGCTTTCAGGCATGCTGTTAAGTTGCTAGTGAGAGATCTCTCTGAATTCTTTATGTAGGCATTTAGTGCTATGGACTTCCATCTTAGCACTGCTTTCATAGTATCCTGTAGATGTAACCAACCGTCTTATTAAATAAGAAACACAGAGCCGATTCAGAGAAGAAAGCCAAGAGGTCAGAGCTAAGAGCCTCACCCTTCCTGATTCAGCGATCCTCTTCAGCCAAGAGAGCTCTCCGAAAAGGGGCCTACTTCCTGTGTGTATGTCTTTATATAGTCTAGCTGTTCTGCCTTCTCATTGGTTGTAAACCCAAACACATCACTGCCTGTATGTACAGCCCTCCAGGTCCTCTATGGTATTGAGATTAAAGGCATGTGTCTCCAATGTTGGCTGTATCCTTGAACACACAGAGATCTACCTAGCTCTGTCTACCAAGTGCTGGGATTAAAGGCATGCACCACCGCCGCCAGGCTCTTGCTATGGCTCTAATAGCTCTGACCCCTGGGCAACTTTATTTATTAACATATAATTAAAATCACATTTCAGTACAAGTAAAATACCACCACAGTGTCCCATAAGTTTGGGTATGTAGTGAGTGCCTTCATTTTCATTGAATTCTAGGAAGTCTTTAATTTCTTTATTTTTTCCTTGACCCAGTGGTGATTCAGTTGAACATTGTTCGGTTTCCATGAGTTTGTAGGCTTTCTGTAATTTGTGTTGTTGTTGTATTCTAACTTTAAACCATGGTGATCCAATAAGATACAGGGAGTTATTCCAATTTTGTTGTATCTGTTGGGATTTGCTTTGTGACTGAGTATGTGATTAATTTTGGAGAAGGTTCCATGGGGTGCTAAGAAGAAAATATATTCTTTTGTATTTGGGGTAAATGTTCTACAGATGTCTGTTAAGTTCATTTGAGTCATAATATCTGTTAGTTCCCTTATTTCTCTGTTAAGTTTCTGTCTGGAAGACCTGTCCATTGGTAAGAGTGGTGGTCTTGAAGTCTCTCACTATTAGTGTGTGGGGTTTGATGTGTGATTTAAGCTTTAGTAATGTTTCTTTTACAAATGTGGTTGTCCTTGTATTTGAGGCATAAATGTTCAAAAGTGAGACTTCATCTTGATGAATTTTTCCTGTGATGAATATGAAATGTCCTTCTCCATCTATTTTGATAAATTTTAGCTTGAAGTCTACTTTATTAGATATTAGGATAGCTACACCAGCTTGTTTCCTAGGTTCATTTGATTGGTAAATCTTTTCCCAATCCTTTACTCTGAGGTAATGTCTGTTTTTAAAGTTGAGGTGTGTTTCTTATATGCAACAGAAGGATGGATCCTGTTTTCATACCCATTCTGTTAGCCTGTGTCTTTTTATAGGCAAATTGAGTCCATTAATGTTAAGAGATATTAATGACCAGTGATTGTTAATTGTGGTGATATATTATGTGTACCCCAATAAAGCTTATCTGAGGATCAGAGGACAAAGCCAGTCACTAAATTATACATAGAGGTCAGGCAGTGGTAACATACACCTTTAATCCTATCACTTGGGATGCAGAGATCCATCTGGATCTCTGTGAGTTCAAGGCCTCATTGGGCTACATGAGAGAAACAGAACCAGGCAGTGGTGACACATGCCTTTAATCCCAGGAAGTAATGTGGCAGGACACAGAGAGGTATATAAGGCATGAAGAAACAGGAACTCTCTCTGGAGACTGACAATTTCCAAGAGGTAAGCTAGTAGCTGGCTTGTTCTGCTTCTCTGATTTTTCAGTGTTCACTCCAATATCTGGCTTCAGATTTTTTTATTAACAAGATCTTTTAAGATTCATGTTATATCTGGCACCCAACATTTGTGGCACAAATTCATGAAAAAGCTGCTTGCTTGTGGCCTTTTAGGTCCCAGCTCAGTCCTGAGCTGCACATGGCCAGAGTCTCCACCCTACGTGCGCCAGAGTCTCTTTGGCTTCTTCTCTCCTGGTGGGTTGTGGGCTCTCACTGGATTCTCATATTGGGCTTCTACCACACTAGGTAGCTACCTTGAAACCCACTTGGGCTTCTACTGTTCTACACAGTCAGTGGAGTTGGGGAGTTAATTAAAATTTCTTAAAGGAAGAAATTAGTTGAAAGAGAAATTTTTCCCACATTAAAAAATGGGAAACAGTTTTACAATGGAGGGATTTGGTCTCTGATAATATGATTGATGGTCTGAAAATGGAACAATTAAATGAGAGGATAATTAATGTTAATGGGATTTACATAACATCAATTATAAATACTATTTGTTTGATCATTTTTGTTTGATCATTAAAAAAGTTGGTTAATATGAGTGCCAAGCTGGGTGATGGTTGCACACACCTTTAATCTCAGCACTTATAGGCAGAGCCAGGTGGATCTCTGTGAGTTCAAGGCCAGCCTGGTCTACAGAGAGAGATCCAGGACAGGCACCAAAATTACATGGAGAAACCCTGTCTCGAAAAACCAAAAAAAAAAAAAAAAAGCCAAAATAAAAGTTTTAGAAAAACTTGATAAAACAGATCATAGAGAAATTCTGACCCAGACAGAGGAATTTAAAGGTGAACTAATCTCAGCGTTGCATTATACAGTTACAGAGAAATAGCCTAAGGCTTTTAAACAGCCAACCTTAATCTATCCAGTAACCTTACTGGAACTGCCAAATGCTCAAGACTGTGTACAAGCTGATTGGACTCCTGTGCAAATGTTAGATTTGAGGAGATTCAAAGAAGCTATAGTGTCATATGGTATGCATTCTCCATTCATGAAGCAAATGTTAAACTCGTGGTCAACTTGTAATAGAAGTATCCATCAATACTGGAAAGATGTGGTTACAGCCATTTTAGAGGCTAGTCCAAAATTGCAATGGAGGACCTGGTGGAAAGATGAGGCTAAGACCATTGAACAACAAAGTAGGGCTAGAGGTATGAAAATTTCCCAATATCAGCTTCTTGGAGAAGGCAATTGTGCTGGTATATAAAGACAATCTTTATATGATGACCTCACCCTGATTTTATACTGAATGATAGCCTTGAATGCTTGGGACAGAATTGAAGAAGTAGGAAAGAAAATTGAGTCATTTACAAAAGCTATACAGGGCCCAAAAGAAACTTTCACTAATTTCTTACAAAGGCTGTTTTAGCAGTAAATAAAATGATACCAAATTCAGAGGCTAGACAGATAATAATTGAATCTCTGGCTTTTGAAAATGCTAATGAACAATGTAAAAAGTTAATTAGGCTGTTAAAGTCAAGATCAGCACACTGAGAGGAATGGATCTGAGATACAATAAATATTGCATCTCAAGACCATAATGAAACTTAGATAAAAGAGGTGATTTCCAGAGGGTTGAAGAAGAATAGTAATGTCAGGTGTTTTAATTCAGTAAACAAGGTTACCTAAAAAGGAACTGTAAACAAGGTGTTCCTAGAAATAATGTTTTTTCAAGGAACAATGGCAACAGAGTGCCCCTCCCTTCTGGATTATGCAGAATGTAGCAAAGGCAAGCATTGGAGCAAGGAATGTAGATCAACAAGAGACAGACAGGGTAATCCCTTGCCTTAGCTGATGGGAAGTGCCCTAAGGGACCTCTCGCAGGCCCCCATGACAAATTCGGTTCAGTCCTTTCCTGCCATTGTAGAAGAAACTCCTTCTCAGAGCAATTAAAGAACTTAATATCTATTATAATAAACCATGCAGCTCTGGATAATAGAACAGCTTTAGAAAATAAAACAAAAACTTAAGGAGAAATTATAAATTAAAATTGATAAAAATTAGATTGGGAACCTCCACAATTTAGGGTTGGGGAAGGATTTTGTTTTTGTCTTTCAGGAGAAGGAAGGCTAAGGAATCTGAAGAACACTGGACAAATAAGGTATCTGAAAAAAAAGGACAAATCATCCAGAAAAAAAGGTCCCAAGGAAAGAATAAATTGGCCTATTGGTATATCACATATCTAACAGGATAAAGTTTCATAAGTCTTCCTAAATATTTGTTTCTGCTGTTCTCTACAGACAGATAATGCAAATGGTCTTCATGTAGTCCCAGTTCTATTAAAAATTAAAGCTGGCTTTAGAGTTGGAACATGGCTCTCTCCTTCTCTAAACCCAAGCATGCTTGTTAAAAGAAAATGCAAAAATGTCTGTATCATGTTGAGAGAGCAAGACAAACTCCATTTTAATGAAAACTTCATTTCTAACAATACTAAGATAAAAGCTAAACCAAGTTCCAGAGACATAAATACCCAGCTAAGACTCTGGTCAACCTCCCCACCCAGGTAAGATAGGCTGTGGGCCAAGAAATAGCCTTGAAACTAAAACAAAGGCTTAATCCATTAAAGCCTCCAAAAGTTCTGGAAGAGTCTCCAATAGTTCTGGGAGAATCTCCAATAGTCCTGGGACAGTCGCCAATAGTTCTGGGAGAGTCTCCAATAGTATTGTATCCTCTGTAGTTCTGCTCTTGGCTAACTGTTCTTGTTAACTAAAGTATGACCCTGGAATGCAAAGGCTTGTACCTCCTAGCTTGTGGTTTTTCCCTTTAAAAACCCTATACTTTGAGAGCTCAGGGCCATCCTCTTTTCACTTGGATAGCCAGTGTGTTGGACACGGACCAAGCCCGGGCTTGCTTGTTTTAATAAACCCCTTTGTACTTACATCAGATATTGGCTCTGTGGTGGTCTTGCTTGGGGGTCTCGTGATACGGGCACAACATTTGGGGGCTCGTCCTGGATCCCCTGCTATCCACAGACCCCAATCCAAGGGGTTTCTAACCAGCTGGTAAGTTTCTGTGTCTCTGTCTGTTCCTATCTCTGTGCTGGTTTGTACTTTCATTTTCTGGGGTTCGCTTGGTCTGTGATGTGATCTGGTAATGGACGGTGCATGTGGCAGGCAGCCAGCAGACATGCTGGAGAGCCAGGGTCCTAGGGTCCCAGGAGACATTCCGGGCCCTAGAGATGGGAATGTGGAAACCCCCCAATGGGGATGTGGAAGCTCCTGATGTCTGTTTGATTGAGGACAGGGAGCCTCACTTCTGGACAGTTTTTGGTGTGATTGAGTCTGGAGGGTAACTCCCCCCAGAGCACATCAGGCTGTCATTGTTCTTGAAGCCATGTTGGTCATCTCGTTGGGGCAAAGTTTTTCTGTGTGCCCTTGGTCTTGAGTGTAGTGTGTTTGTTGTTCTCATTGTTGACTGTGACGGACGCTATGGGACAGTCCCGCTCTTCTCCCCTAGACTTTTGCCTAGCCCACTGGAAGGATGTACGAGACATCGCTCATAATAGAGGGGTAGAAATTCACAAAAAAAGAAAGTTTGTCACCTTTTGCAGTGCAGAATGGCCCTTCCTTAATGTTGGCTGGCCTCTGGAGCAGTGGAGGAGTTGATGTTTTGGCTACATAATGGGCACCCAAACCAGATACCTTACATTGTTACCTGGTGAGGCCTCATAGAAGACCCCCATTGTGGGTTAAAGTTTTCCTTCCCCAACAGATCAAGGTGCTGGCTACAGAAAAGAGGCACCCACCAAGTGTGGGGGGTCCCTCTGCTCTGGTTTTTCAGGGTGGAAACACTGACCCTCCCCCTCCTTACCAAACCCCAGTTCCTGGACCTGAGCCAGTGGTCCAGGAAGAGCCTCCCATGGTTCCTACAGACCCTGTCTTAGGAGGAGGACTAGCAAGGGGTACTTGGAGACAGAGAGGGGAAAATCCTGATCCAGGAGCAGTTACCCCTCCCTTGAAAGCAGCTAGTCCCCCTGATAATGATGGGAATCAGCCCTTTTATTACTGGCCCTTTGCTACCAGCAATCTGTACAACTGGAAGTCTCAGAATGCCCCTTTTTCTGAAAATCCCCAGGACCTGATTAACCTTCGTGAAAAAACTGTCTTTTTTCCCATCAGCCCACAACTAATTTGGCTCTCATAGATGCTGCATTCCCCCTAACCCATCCTGAGTGGAATTACAATACAGAACAAGGTAAGGGGAAGCTCCTAGCCTATCGCCAGGCTCTATTGGCAGGTCTCAGAGCAGCTGCACATCAGCCTGCAAATTAGAGTAAGGTCTATGATGTTAGACAGGGCCAGGATGAAGGTCCAGCTGCATTTCTGGAGCGACTGCAGAAAGCTTTCAGGAGATACACCCCATATGATCCAGAGTCACAAGAAAATGCAGCCACCTTGATTTTGGCTTTCATTAATCAGGCAGCCCCAGATATTAAAAGAAAACTAAAGAAGGTAGAGTGCTTAAAAAAATAAAAAGCATTAGAGACTTAGCTACAGTGGCTACAAAAGTGTACAATGGAAGAGAACGTGTTTAAAAAGGCCAAAAGGTAACAGAAGACCCTGGCTGGGGAGGAATCAGTGTGCTTGTTGTAGAAAGGAAGGGCATTGGGCAAGAGAATGCCCTGAGAAAGTGATTAAGGGCAATGCCAAGGCCCTTAGTAAGAGGGATGTGGACAGTGATTAGGGGAGACAGGGTTCAGTCCACTCCCCAGTGGCTGTGGCTTTATTGATCAAGGATGCAGATAAATTGACTTTGGGACAAAAACCTCACCATAACTACCCCTCATGCTTTAGAGGGAGTTCCTCATTATCAGACTCTGTTGCTCAACCCTGCCAGAATAACATTCCAGGTGCCCACCGCCCTGAACCCAGCCTCCCTGCTACCAGACCCAGACTTAGAGGCATCCCTGCATGACTTCTCTGGAATTTTAGCCCAGGTACATTGTATCCAACCTGACCTGAAAGATACTCCCCTGCCTGATTCAGAAGTCACCTGGTACACCAATGGGAGCAGTTCTGTGCAAAATGGACAAAGGTATGCAGGGGTAGCAGTCACCACCTCAGAGGAGGTAATCTGGGCTGAACCAATGCCATTGGGCACCTCTGCTCAGAAAGTAGAGCTAGTGGCTTTGACAAAGGCCCTGGAACAAGGGCGAGGGAAAGGGGTTAATATCTACACTGACAGCTGTTATGCATTTACTACCACTCATGTACACAGAGCAATATATAAAGAAAGGGGACTGTTGACTGCAGAGGGTAAGACTACCAAAAATAAGAAAGAAATCCAAGCCTTTCTCAAAGCCCTATGGAGTCCTAAGAATGTGGCCATAATACATTGCCCAGGGCACCAAAAAGAAAATGGACCAATTCCAAAGAGCAATAATTTGGCAGATCGAACCTCCTAGGAGGTGGTACTTCAGAGTGGCCCAGTTCTGGCCCCTGATTTGCCTGAAACTCCTCAATACATTGAAGAGGACCTTGGCTGGATAAAGTCCCTTCCCATGGTGCAGTGCCTAGAGGGATGGTGGCAGTCAGCAGACAACAAGGTATTTGCCTGAATACCTGGGACAAAAGATGCTCAAAAAAATTCATTGTGCCTCCCATATGGGAGCCTGGAGAATGCAGGACTTACTGAGACAGTCCAGGGTAAAAATCAAAGATGGACACCAGAAGGTCACAGACATTGTTTCCAAATGTAAAGCCTGTCAACTAACCAATGCTGTTGCAAATTCAAAGAATCCTGGAACAAGACCTCGAGGAAAGAAACCTGGAGCCTACTGGGAGGTAGACTTCACTGAAATAAAGCCTGGAAAGTATGGATATAAATATGTTAGTGTTTATAGATACTTTTTCAGAACTGGTAGAAGCGTTTCCTACTAAGCACAAGATGGTGCAAATAGTGGCCAAGAAGCTTCTAGAAGACATCCTGCCCAGGTATGATTTTCTGCCATGATGGGGTGAGACAATGGACCAGCATTTGTGTCCAAGGTGAGTCAGAGTTTAGCTACTGCCCTGGGGAGCGATTGGAAATTACATGGTTCTAACAGACCCCAGAGTTCTGGACAGGTAGAACACATGAATAGAACTTTAAAAGAGACTCCTCCCCTTTGCCTTATATAGAGTAAGAAATTCTCCCTACCAAATAGGATTAACACCCTATGAAATCATGTTTGGTACACCACCCCCTATTATTCCCAGCCTGCAGACATGACTTCTGGCAGAACTGGATGATCAGGATCTCCTTGATGCCATACAAGGAGTCCAGTGGGCACACAAACAGAGCCCTTTATGAGTCTGGTATTCCTCCTGAACCCTACAGGTTCTGACTGGGTGATTGGGTCTATGTCAATAAGCATTACCAGGAAATGCTAGAACCCAGGTGGAAGGGGCCTTTTGTCATCCTGCTCACTACACCCACAGCCATCAAAATTAACAATGTACCTACCTGGATCCACTATACCCACACCAGGCCTGCAGACCCCTTCAACACAAGCTGCAGGCAATCCACATGTGCCTTGGAACCTGACCTGGAGGATCATGAATGCTAAGACAGGAGCTATTGTCAACAGCACCTCCTGAATACCTGGTTCCCTGACCTTTATGTAGATCTTTGTGACCTAGTGGGGGAAGACTGGACAGACCAGGGAGTGTTTCCAGGGTATGGTTGCAGGACTCCCAGGGAATAGGGAAAGTCCCCAAGGGGCAACAAACCCTCTGCAACAAAACTCTTGCACTCCCAGATTCCCAAAGTTATCTGAATCCCTACAATGATACATGGTGGGCTTGTTCCTCAAGTTTAACACTCTGCATTCATACCCAGGTTCTCCATAATATGAAAGGCTTCTGTATGATGGTACAGCTGGTCCCTAGGTTAATTTACCATACAGAAGAAGAGCTACTTTATAAGCTAGAAGTTACACCCCTAAAACATATTAAGAGAAAACCAGTGACAGCTGTCACACTAAGTATTCTGCTGGGGGCCAGCTTAGCTGGTTTAGGAACTGGAACAGCATCCCTGATCGTGCAAAGTCAGCATTATTCCAGTTTGCATGATGCCATATATATAGATATAGAGATTATAAAACTCCATCTCCCATCTTCAGGACTCCCTGACATCTTTAGCAGAGGCTGTAATGCAGAACAGATGGGGGTTGGAGCTGGTCTTCCTCCAACAGGGGGGATTGTGTACAGCACTGGGTGAGGAATGTTGTTTCTATGTAGACTATTCAGGAGTAGTAAAAGATACAATGGCCAAAGTGAGAGAGGGGCTGGCAAAGCAAAAAAGAGAATGGGAAACAAACCAGGGATGGTTTGAGTCATGGTTTAACACTTCTCTCTGGCTGACTACTACTATCTCCACTTTGTTGGGTCCTATTATTATATTACTATTACTTTTGGCCCCTGCATCCTAAATAGATTAGTGCGATTTACTAGAGAGAGACAGATGATCAAATCAAGAAAGGCTAAGCTGAGACCCATGATTGGGCTCTCATAGTTACAAAGAAGAGGAGGGAATGAGAGAGTTAGACAAACTCCATTTTAAAGAAAACTTCATTTCTAACAATACTAAGATAAAAGCTGAACCAAGTTCCAGAGACATAAACACCCAGCTAAGACTCTGGTCAAGGCGACCCCCAACCCTCCCAGGGAGGGTAGGCTGCAGGCCAAGAAATAGCCTTGAAACTCAAACAGGCTTAATCCATCAAACCCTCCAGTAGTTCTGGAAGAGTCTCTGATAATTCTTGGAGAGTCTCCAATAGTATTGTATCCTCTATAGTTCTGCTCTTGGCTGTTCTTGTTCTTGTTAACTAAAGTATGACCCTGGAATGCAAAGGCTTGTACCTCCTAGCTTGTAGTTTTTCCCTTTAAAAACCCTGCACTTGGAGAGCTCAGGGCCATCCTCCTTCACCTGGCTAGCCATTGTGTTGGACATGGACCAAGCCCGGGCTTGTTTGTTTTACTAAACCCCTTTGTACTTACATCAGATATTGGCTTTGTGGTGATCTTGCTTGGGGGTCTCAAGACAGGGGCACAACAATGTCGGAAGAGCCACCTGATATTGAACAAAAGAAAAACCAAAATTAAGGGACTATTCTATTGCCACTAATCTCATAATTCTTTGGTTTTATTTTGACTCTTTAAAACTTTTCTTAAGGTATGAATTTTATATCAAAATTTATAAGATTTATATATATATACATGTATATTAAACTTTTGTCATGATGTTAATAGTCATATAGAGTACTAACTAACTATAGAAAAAAAGGCTTCATCTAGCTTCCTGTACATGATTTTGCGTTTGAGTCTCTTATCAGTTTTCTGCAATGAACCATGATCACACCTAATGGCAACTTTGAAGTCTTCAAAGAGATGATGGGACCCCACAACGATGATTCTATCAGAACAATGATAATACCACTAAGATGACAACACCACCCAAAGATCAGTTTTGGACTACTACCTGCTCAGGACAATTTAGAGATGGCTAGCTGGGATGATCCAGCCTTACAGACTACTATAGTCAGGACTTGAGACAAGCCCTGCACTTTCCTATTACAAAGAGACTGATTATGCAGAGACTGGACAACAAATGATACAACTACCTCTCCCAGGACTTGACAATCAAGCCAAAAGTTTTCTTTTCAGGATCCCCTAAAGATATCTTCACCCCCAGAAAGCAGTAAGTAATTTTAAGAACATAATGCCCACATTCCCAAGAGGTAGAGTGGGTGGTTTTTGGTCATTCAATGGGTTATTGATAATTGTCATTGTTTAGGATGGTTGGTTACAAGTTGTTAATTGTTAATAGTCAGGAAAAAAAGCTAAACAAAGGAAATTGGATTTGGGGTTCTTGTTTGAGAAAAAAAGAGGATATAGATAAAAGTTAGATTATTGAATCTACTCTGAAAAGAAAAAAGGGGGGATATAAATATGATAAGACAAAAAGGTAGATTATTGAATCTACTTTTAGAAAGCAACCACTAGTTTTAAATATTTTACATCGGATTGGATTCTGGTATATTGTAAACAAATTATGTATATTGATACAAATTTGAGATTGATTTTGTTAGAAAATACTGTACATATATTTCTAATCTTATTCAAGGTATTGTACCTATACAGTTCATTTAACAATATAATACGAATTACTAGTCCTTGAAAGTTAATATTTCCAACTAATTAGGATATAAAGAAATGAAAGTTAGTAGTTAGTCATTACAATCAAACTTGTAGTCATGTTACATATGTTTTCAAAATCAAACAGAGATATGTTTTAGATACACAGGTCATCTTCAAACACTTCAGAGATCTGCAAAATATGACATTTAAGATGTTTTAATAACATAGATTTTTTTTTCTTTTTTTGTGACAATGAGACATGTCTGCTCCAGCACCAATATACTTCAGAGGAGATGATGGGCATTGAAGAAACTCCATATGGGGTTTACTTTCTTTGTGGCAAAAGTTAGCCATTGGTCAAGAAAATGCCCTTGCCTCAACTGCTGATAGTATGCTGTCCAAAATGGACAAGCAGCACACAAAAGAAAGAACTTGCCAAGACAAGGTAGGAAGGCCCTTTAGAAAATCCTACTTTACAGATGAGTCTGTCAGATATGCTAGGCCTGTAGGCCGAAGATGGATGCCCCAATGTTGCAGAGGAACCTTGGGTGACTGTCCAGGCAGTCAGCTGTTTCTGTCATTTCTCACATTTTTGGAAGTTGCTTGTTTCCTGCTTATTCAGTTAATATTATTTCCTTCTCAGATCTCTGAGGGAATTGAAGATTAGATAGTTATAGTTTTGCTTGTTAACAAATTCAGAAAAGAAACTCACTAAGAGGTATAAAGTATAAGATTGAAAGACATCAAAAGATATTTTGGTTGATAATACAAGTTATGATAAAGTGAATTAGGTACATTTTGAACTCACCAAAATAGGATCAATAATGCAACATTTTTGGGGTTGGGGATTTAGCTCAGTGGTAGAGCACTTGCCTAGCAAGCTCAAGACCCTGGGTTCAGTCCTCAGCTCTGAAAAAAAAAATGGAACATTTTCTCTGAATTTGTCAAATGTTTATGGATTGGACATTGTTAATGTAATTCTTGACTGTATATATTATATATACTTATTGTACTTATTATATATAGTTTTTCTTGTATTAGTTATAACCTTCTTTTATTATTTTAGACAAAAAGAGGAAATGTGGTGATATATTATGTACCCCAATAAAGCTTATCTGGAGGTCAGAGGACAAAGCCAGCCACTAAATTAGACATAGAGGTCAGGCAGTGGTGACATACACCTTCTGGATCTCTGTGAGTTCAAGTCCACTTTGGGCTACATGAGAGAAACAGAACCAGGCAGTGGTGACACATGCCTTTAATCCTAGGAAGTAATGTGGCAGGACACAGAGAGGTATATAAGGCATAAAGAAACAGGAACTCTCTCTCTCTGGAGACTGAGGATTTCCAAGAAGTAAGCTAGTGGCTGGCTTGTTCTGCTTCTCTGATCTTTCAGCATACACCCCAGTATCTGGCTCTGAGGGGGTTTTTTTATTAATAAGACCTCTTAAGATTTGTGTTATGCTTACTTCCTGCTATTTTTTGTTTTTGTTTTTGTTGTTGTTGGTGGTGGTGGTGGTGGTGGTAGTGGTGGTGGTGTGTGTGTGTGTGTTTTCCTCCTTTGGGATTTACAGGTGTGAGATTATCTATTGCCTGAGTTTTTGTGGGTGTGGCTAACTTCCTTGGGTTGGAGTTTTTCTTCTAGTACTTTCTGTAGGGCTGGATTTGTTGATAGGTATTATTTAAATCTGGTTTTGTCATGGAATATCTTGTTTTCTCCATCTATGGTAACTGAAAGTTTTGATGGGTATAGTAGTCTGGGTTGGCATCTATGGTCTCTTAGTGTCTGCAAAACATCTGTCCAGGACCTTCTGGTTTTCATAGTCTCCACTGAGAAGTCAGGTATTATTCTGATAGGTCTGCCTTTATATGTTACTTGGCCTTTTTCTTTTGAAGCTCTTAACATTCTTTCTTTATTCTGTGTGTTTAGTGTTGATTATTATTTGATGAGGGGACTTTTTTTTGTTCAGACTATTGGATGTTGTGTAAGCTTCTTTGTGTGGTGATATTGTGTCCCCCAATATATTGTTCACTTTATTAAACTTATCTGGGGTCAGAGAACAGAACAGCCACTAGATAGACATAGAGGCCAGAAAATGGTGGCACACACGCCTTTAATCCCAGCATTCTGGAGGCAGAGATCCATCTGGATCTCTGTGAGTTCAAAGCCACAATGAAAACAGCCAGGAGTGGTAACACATGCCTTTAATCCCAGGAAGTGATGACAAGAAGCAGAAAGGTATATAAGGCATGAAGACCAGGAACTAGAGCTGGTTAAGCTTTTAGACTTTTGAGTAGCAGTTCAGCTGAGATCCATTTGGATGAGGACACAAAGGCTTCCAGTCTGAGGAAACAAGATCAGCTGAGGTGAGATTCATGTTACATTCTTGTACCTTTATAGGCATGTCCCTCTTTAGGTTGGCAAAGTTTTCTTCTCTGATGTTGTTGAATATTTATTCTGTGCCTTTGAGTTGAAATTCTTCTCCATCTTCTATCCCTATTATTCTTAGGTTTGGTCTTTTCATGGTGTCTCAGATTTCTAGGGTATTTTGTGTTAAGAATTTGTTGGATTTAACATTTGCTTTGACCATTGAATCTATTTCCTCTATCGTATTTTTAACACCTGAGATTATGTCTTCCATCTCTTGCATTCTGTTGGTTATGCTTACATCTGTAGTTCCTGTTTGTTTACCCAGATTTTCCATTTCTAAAATTTCCTCAGTTTGTGTTTTCTTTATTGCTTCTATTTCAATTTTCAAATCTTGAACTGTTTCCTTCACCTGTTCAATTGTTTTTACTTGGGTTTCTTTAAGGAATTTATTGATTTCTTCCAATTTTTTGTTCATCTTTTCCTCCATTTCTTTAAGGGAATTTTTCATTTCCTCTTTAAGGACCTCTGTCATCTTCATAAAGTTATTTTTAATGTTGTTTTCTTCTGCTTCTTCTGCATTGGGATGTTCAGATCTTGCTGTTGTAGGACCACTGGGTTCTGGTGGTGCCATATTGCTCTTCAGGTTGTTGAAAGTATTCTTACACTGCCATTTACTCCTCTGAGTTTGGAACAATTATAGATACAGGTGTTGATTCTTCCTCCACTCTGTGTAGGTGGTGGTGCCTATATCTCCAGGGCCCCTCTTCCTCCAATTGGTACAGGTGGAACCTGTGCCTCTAGGGGGCCTCTAATGCCACTGGGGCTGGTGGTGGTGGGGCCTAGCCACAGGAGTCTTGCCTGCTGACCAGCTGCTGGGGCTCTTCCTCCAATTGGTGCAGGTGGGGGCTGTGGCTCCAGGGCCCTCTATATGTGGTAGTTCTGCCAATTTTTAAGAAGCCTCCACAATTATTTCCACAATGGCTGCACTAGCTTGAACTCTAACATGCTAGTGTATAAGTGTTTCTCTGTCCCCACATACTCCAGCATTCATTGACATTGCAGTTGTTTGTTTGTTTGTTTGTTTGTTTGTTTGTTTGTTTTTTGGGTTGGTTGGTTGGTTTTAGTTTTTTGAGACAGGGTTTCACTATGTGTATCCCTGGCTGACCTGGAACTCTCTCTGTAGATCAGGCTGGCCTCAAACTCACAGAAATTCACCTGCCTCTGCCTCCTAAATGCTGGGATTAAAGGAATGCACTACTACCACCTGGTATTCATTAACGTTTGTGTATCTTTGATATTGAACATCTCAAGGGATGAGATGGAATCATAAGTGATTTAAACTTGCATTTACCTAATATCTAAGTGTTTGCTAGCCATGTGTGTTTCTTCCTTTGAGAATTCTGTTACTTCTATGGCCAATCTTAGAACTTGGTTATTTTCTTGATGTTTAGATATTTTAGTTTCATGGGTATTCTATTTACAAATCTTCTGTCAGATCTTAGCTGGGAAATTGTTTCTCCCACTCTTGGCTGCATCTTCACTCAATTAAGTTTCCTTTGCTACACAGAATTTTTTAGTGTCCTGAGATCCAATCTATCAACAACTGGATTTATTTCTTATGCTACTAGAGTCTTATTCACACAATCCTGACTTACGTTCCTGTGTTGAAATGGTCTCTCTACTTTTTCTTCCACCAGGTTAAGAGTATTGGGTCCAACATTGAGGTCTTTGGTCATCTGGAGTTGATTTCTGAAGGAGAGGTATAGGCCCCTGCTTTAATCTTTCCATGTGTTCCTGTGTAGGTTTTTCAGTATCATTTGTTGAACAGGCTGTCTTTTCTCCAAAGTGTATTTTGGGTGCACTACCCCAAAGGCAGGGTAGTGGTTTGGGGGATTTTTTCTAGCTCATCTATTTGATTCCATTGCACATCTTTTTGCTATGGCTGTAGTATTAGTCTGAAATAAGGTGTGATGAATTTTTCCACAATATTGTTTTTGTTCAAAATTACCTTGGATATTTTCATCTTTGTGGTTCCAAATGTATTTCAGCATTTTTTCCCACTCTATTTGTGAAAAATGTCCCTGTCATCTCGATTGAGACTGCTTTGAGTATGCAGTGTGCTTTTAATAGGATGGCTATTTTCACATATTGATTCTTCCAAACAATGACCATGGCTGGGGTGTCTTAGCATCTTCTAAGGCCTTCCTTGATTTCTTTCCTCAATGTATATCTTTAAATTTTTCTTATAGAGTGCTTTCATTTCTGTGGGTAGATTTTTCTGTCCAAAATTTTGGGTTTTATTTCATTTATTTGGCTATTGTAGACTCATCCATATTTTCAAGCTGATATGAACATGAGAAAGCCAAATAGGAAATTTCTCAAGTGAAGCAACAATATAGTCTTAGTTTAGCACCCACAATGCCAAAATCAAGCTCCCCTAACCAGTACATCTGGGGAATGCTCAGCCCTTGTCAACTGTCAAACAGAAGTGGTTCCTGCTCCTGAGCTTCTACAAATAGGCTACACATGTGGTCAAAGAATAGGATTTGCTCAACCTTGCCTTGAGTGAGTCACAGGTGGAGAACTGACCTGCCCCAGCAACAGGGCAGGGTTTGAATCTCACTCAAGCACTTACTCGGCAGGCAATCTTGGAAAATGACTCAACTCATTTGAGTCTTACTTTTCTCACCCGTGAATTGAAGATCAGAATGAGTAACTTGTAGGATGATTGGAAAGGTTTAATGCTGTTCATACACATCTCATAGTGTGATCCTTAGCTGATGGTAGCAATGTTGCTATTTTTCTTTATATTAAGCCAACCTTTTCTACATGTTGATTATTTTTGTTGGGACTCATTAAGGTCTATTCCCTTCCATGTGGGAAAGGATGCAGATAGTGGAAAATTATAAGCATGGCCCTCTTATGGTCTTAATCTCAAACTTTGGTCTTTAAATTCAAGGTCACTCAGTCATTGTCTTCATTAGATACTTCAGTTTATCTACAAGTCAGGATGAACCAAGATGGTCCAGCTATCATGGAGTGTAAGGAATACCATCCTTCATTTATACAAATAGAACCAGGGCTTCCAATTGTACAAACTAGATCCTTCAGGTGACTTTGCTAAACTGTTAGAGCAGAGGGAATTTAGAGTTTTCTCAAACCCCTTGGGGCTTACACATGAGCTGAACTTTATTAACTCCCTTCACTTGTTGGTAAAGCCAACTCACTGTTCCCATGTGCTCAGTTTTACTCCATATTGGTTTGGCCATCAAATCAAGAATACACATTTGTGGTGTGTGAGTATACAAGGTCAAACAAGGACAAGAAAGTAGCTTTCTACCCAGAATCAAATGTCAAATGAATTAAGCCAGCAAGGGACTTGGTTAATTCTCTATAAGGAATTCAGTCTAGGATAAAACCGAGGCTGTGATCATTTGGGAGAAACATCTATTGCTCATTCACATGTCTTCTCTCTTTATGATGACAGACCTGGTGCCTAGATTCCCTGTGTGAGCAAGGAAATGTTCACCTTCCAGATTGTATCAGAATTTCTGTAGTTCATTCTCAAAATCTCAAGCATGTGTGGGAGTTTCATAGAGAGCGCAGGTGTTTGGTGACAGGCATCATTACAGATGCCTCATCTCTCCTTTCTTCTAGGGGACCTCAGACCTGCACCACCCATGATTCCTGCAGCCCACAAAGGTAACTAACAACTATATGAGGCCAAAGGAGCCAATAGTATTCTGCTGGTAGATGATCTAATCCTTGAGAGAAGGCCAGTGAGAAGGAGGGAGCCTCACTTTGCAAATCTCACCAGGACAGGTAGGAGAGGTGCATGCCGAGGGCAGAGTTCCTCTCATGTCCTTTGCTGCTCTTCATGTTGACAATAACTCCACTCATCTCCAACCTGAACACCCCACCATGAACCCCTCCTCATCATCAGGTAAATGGCCTCAGGAAGGGTACAGATTTTTTTTCAAATGACCTTCCAGAGGAAGTAGGAAGCCAGGGGTACAGATGAGATGCATGAAAAGAGCCATAAGTGGGCAGCCAGTAGGAGACCTGAGGAGCCTTTCTATGCTCAGTGCCAGTCTCACCTTCACCCCTAGAATCTCCTGCCTCGCTACACTTCCTGGACCAGCATCGGGAGCAGCTGGTGGCCCGAGTGACATCAGTGGACCCTCTCTTGGACAAGCTGCATGGTGTAGCGCTGAGTGAAGAGGAATATGAGGTAGTGCGGGCTGAGGCCACCAGCCAAGACAAGATGAGGAAGCTCTTCAGCCTCAGCAGGTCCTGGACCAGGGCCTGCAAAGACCAAGTCTACAAAGCTCTGAAGAAAACACATCCTTACCTGATCATGGACCTCCTTGAGAGGTCAGGCAGGATCTCTGTGGGATCCTGACATCTTAGCGGCTGAGAGGTGAGCACTCTCCCTTGTGTCCTGGCTCTGCCTGTCCTTCCTGTGGCCATTGGTTTCTCTGTCTATAAACCAGTGACCATGTGAGCTGCCTTTTTGATGGCACTGTTTCCAGGACACCTCTTAGGGACCCAGATGTCCCCTCTTGGCCTTCCCCAGCCTGTTCATGTGGGCTGAGTGTCTGTGGAAACCTCATTGGAGCCAGCAAATCTATGCGAGCCTTGTCCAGCATGCTCTTATGGCCTGAGTGATCAGCCTCATAAGCATCTGATCCACCATGTTACAAGCAGGATTGAGTACATGGGAATGGAGACAAAGAGATGACACTTTCCCCTGAAAAGTAAATGTCTTATGAATAAGAAAGGAAGAAGGTTTCTTAAACATTTCCCATGCCTTTTTCCCAAATGATTTTTACATAACTCTTGGTATGTAGATATATAGGTATATAAATCAAACATTTTTGCTGGAAATAAATCTTAAAGAAAGTTATATTAAAACAACTACTTGTTAAAGATGACAGCAAATTTGAAAACTAATGAGATGGATTATTTGTTTATTTTTGCATAAGAAATTAATCTTTATTGAATATTTGATGCTATAAGTGTTGAGAATCTTGAGTGTTTCTCACAGTTGATAGATATTTTACATTCCTGGTACTTTACACAGGTGTGCAGTGTACATGCTAGAAGCTGGTAGAAATTCTGCCCTGACTCCAAGCCAAAATTCACTTTGCATCTCTTTATGTAACTTAAGTCAGCAACTCAAAACACAAATTTTAAAACCAAATAGTTTCACAAAATACAATGCAAAGATAAACTAACATACTTACCTGCTAAAGAACAAAATTGGAGTTGGGAGGCGGTGATAGCGCACCTTTAATCCCAGCACTCAGGAGGCAGAGCTAGGAGGATCTCTGTGAGTTTGAGGCCAGCCTCGTCTTCAGAGTGTGTTCCAGGACAGGTTCCAAAACTACACAGAGAAACCCTGTCTCAGAAAAACAAAAAGAAAAAAGAAACAAAAATGGGAATATATATAAATGTGGTGGTAAATAAAGTTGCCTGGGGTCAGAGCTATTAGAGCCATAGCAAGTGCGTGGCAGTGGTGGTGTACGCCTTTAAGGACCTGGAGGGCAGTACATACAGGCAGTGACGAGGCAGTCACATGATTGGGTTTACAACCAATCAGAAGCCAGAACAGAGAGACTATAGAGACAGACACACAGGAAGGAGGGCTCCTCTTTCAGAGAGCTCTCTTGGCTGAGGAGGATCCCTGAATCAGGAAGGGTGAGGCTCTTGGCTCTGACCTCTTGGCTTTCTTCTCTGAATCGGCTCTGTGTTTTTTGTCTGATAAAACTGTTGGCTACATCTACACTGAATTACATCTACATATAAATCTTTACATTCCATAATTAAACCATCATGTTTCTATGAGAACAGAAAATCTCATATGTATGGGGAAAATCCTGTAATCACAGCAAACAACAGCCTAGACTCTGAGCCAAGATGTTTCAGGAGCATAGTTGGAGTTGTGTGGTGTGCGGGCTCAAGCAGTGAAAAGTACTCATGCTGTGTGCTCAGAACCACAGATGTGAAGAGTCACATGACACAACATGGTACACACTGCAGAATCATCTCAGAGTTAGTGCACGTTTGAATTAATCTTGGCCATTGCATTTGCCAAAGATTTTGCAACCCCCACATTTATTTCCCATCCCATGAGGAGGTGGGATTCACAACTTAAGAAAGTGAGGTGAATTGGTAGAATGAGTGGCGAACAGAAGGCTCCGTGGTTCAGAGCCCTTCCTGCTATTGCCAAGATCAGAGCACTGCTCCCTACACGATCATCAGGCAGCTCACACCTGTGAATCCAGCCTCATGGGACCCAACAGCCAATTTTGGACTACATGAGCACCAACACACAAGTGCACATTCAAATACACACACACACACACACACACACACACACACAAATAATTTCTTATTTTTATAAAGAATTTTATAAGTGGATTCCTCTCCACTGCTCACCCACCTACCACAGTGGCACTTGAGTCTTGCAAGGCTGTATACTTGTCCAGAGGGTATCCCTGGCAGTCTCTTCCCCCAGGCCACCCGGCTTTCCCTCTGCATCAAGCTTCTGCTCACCTCCCTGCCAGGCCCATGGCCAGAACCATTAGCCTGGCTTCTCGGTGCTTCCCATCTTTTCATTCCTCTGGACTCTGCAGATGCAAAGCACAAGCAATCTGGACAGTGGCCAAGAGTTTTGTTGCTTCAGTCAGATACTGGCACATTCACAGGGAAAAGAGTTAGAGAATAAAATATCTCATATGAATTTTCCTTCCAAGAAATGTTATGATGCCTTTTGTGTTGGACGTCTCAAGACGCGATCTGTGCAGGCTGCACAGCTGTTGTCATTTTACAAACACAGTGTGGTGTCACCAAGAGACTCCTGAACCTGCAGTAAGGTCCAGATCCTTTAGTAAGTCCTAAAGGGACAATAAGTGTTAGAAATGGAGATTTTAAAGTACACTTTTATCCAACATGAGCCAGTGATTAGGGAGAGCTGTGCTTTACACAATGAAAAGGAAGTTTATTGACAAGTTTACACCCTTTGTGTTATTGATAGTTAAACACAATTGTGACAGTAAACTTCTGAAAAGTGAACTTTAAAATGATTAAGGCTTCATCATTTTTACATGTCCTATAGTCAGTTTGCCTAAGGAAAACTTATTTGACATGAGGCTGTAAAATGCCTGATAGGGAAGCAGGCTTTTTTTTTTTCTGTAAATACCCACTAGTGAAGAATGTTTTGTGTCAAGTTACCAGCTGTGGTTTTCCTGTCAATAAAATGTGTTTATCAGTGGGACCTGCAGTCGCAACAGAGAGCAGAGGGAACCTGCTTCAATTCTTGGAGTGTGGGGGAGTGAGTAGGTAGCTGCATTTTCCTGCCTGGTCCTTCCTTACATTGTAGACTTTTTTCTGCAAATGAGACATTTCTTCTTTTTAATAAGCAGATTAATTAACTTTCTGCCCCAGTCATGGCTTGGGGTATTCTAGAGTCACTAGCCAACAGGGGAATAGGTGTTGTTAATCTACCCAGGGAAAAAAATGTCTCCAAATTGCTGTCTTGATCAGTCTTGTCTCCCACCTACAAGAAATGTTTGCAGAGTCCACTCCAAACTTCCAGCAATATAGCCCAGCACACTCGCTTCACTTGCCAGGATGGGATTAGGAGAGGTATTACTCTCAGGCTGCTCAGAACATGTGTCTGGAGACCCCAAGGCAGGCCAGCATGCTGGGTTTCAAGTTTCATTACAAATTCAAAAGCTGGGCCAAATTTGCTGCAAGGTTTGTCAAAACACACAACCTCCTAAAGAAGAGATTTTAGACAAATTCGGCGTGATTTATGTTTCAGTATGGTGGCCATTGCAAAAGCCAACTGTTCCTTGTGCATAAATTGCCCCAGTAAAGACATTCCTAGAGCTCAGAGCCTGTCTGAGTTTGTGTTTGCCTCTTCATCTCTGGATTTGTATCTTCCAGGAGAAACATTACAAAATTTAAAACCAAAAGCTTTGCTTCTTAACACCTCAAGTGTTTTACAGATTTTTTGTTTTGTTTTGTTTTTTCTACCAAAAACATCTTTACTTTTTGTCTATAAAAAATCTTATTACAAAATAATCATGATTAGCATAGAAAAATGGGCATATGTCTTCAAAGCATTTCCCTTTAACAAAAATTCGTTTTGTACAATATGAACATTAAAACTTTGGGGAGGAAGAAAGCCAGACTCTAATAAAACTCAAGGAAATCCATTGTTACTTCAGGCTCTTCTCCTCCAGGAAGCTGCACTGTTACATTGTTTCCATTTAGTAAAATTTAGTGTAATTTTGTATCCTTGTGGTGATACTTCGTTTGTGACCTAACAAATAAAGCTTGACTGAAGATCAGAGTGTGGAGCTAGCCACTAGTTAGCCATAGAGGCCAGGCAGTTCTGGCCTACACCTTTAATCCCGGCACTCAGCAGGCAAAGGCAGATGGATCTCTGTGAGTTCAAGGCGACCCTGGACTACATGAAATTGATCCAGTCTAAAAGAGAAACACAGCTCACACCTTTAATCCCAGTACTGGGGAGTCACACGCCTTTAATCCCACCACTAAGAAGGTGGAGACAGGAAGGGATATGGCTGGGCAGAGAGAGAAATATAAGGTGGGAGGAGACAGGAGTTCATTGCATTCGGTCTCAGGATTCATAGAGACCAATTAGATTTCGCACTACATATCCTTCTTCTTTTGGTGTAATTTCAAACTGTAATGCCTTCCTATACCATATTGATAAAATCATCAAATCATAGAAGTATATCAATAATTTCTTTATCACTCCTTATTACAGTGTCAATTCTTAATCCTGTATTCTTGTCCATAAGGTCTAGTGGCAGAAACTGCCAGAAGTTCATGGTCTTGCTAGCTGCTGCGGCCATGCAGGAAGTATGTTTTGCTTTTAACAAGCGTGCAGTGCTTCGACATGAGGGGTCTGGGCTGTGTATCAGCTGGTGAATGAGCCTAGACCTCTGAATCCTCAACATCTCCATCTTGCAGCCAGCTTGAATGAGGCTAATCTGACTTGCCTGACTACAGTGAAACAAGGGAACCTTCCCAAGGGCAGTGTTTGTTCACCTCGGCTGCACTCACACTAGGTGGTGCTAGGAAGCAAAGTTTCATCAATTCTAAGGCAGACAGAGCCAAAGGACTTATAAATTTAGTGAGAGAGGGTGGGGCAACTTCAGGGATGGGATACAGGCAAATGTGTGGGGCCTTGCATTGCTCTATGAATATTCTCCAATAAATTCACTTCTATTCATTAAGATGAGATTAATGAGTCATTCTCTGTGCTGTTGAAATAGCAGAAGTTAGGGGCAGATGTTAATTTCATATCTCTCCAGAAGAGTCACACGATTGGTCAACAAATATTTGAGAATATGCAAATGAGTCTACACACTAGATCCAGATACAAACTATATGTGAAAATGTATATAATCAAGTGTTACTAAAACATTATCAGATTATTTAAAATCAAGAAATTTAATTTTACTTCTTGTTTCTTTGCTTGTCTCCTCTAAATATTCCAAAAAAGTTATAAAAGATTCTACAAAGTACATGTAGCAAGTGTGTGATTTTCAGACTTCTGGGACCACACCTTAATAAAACAGACTAAGATTTATAAATCCAACCATGAAGTTTTATGGTAAATTACTCACCTAATCTTGCAGTGTTCTCATACTATAGTAACACAGCTTGAAATTGTTCTAATGTATCTGTTGAATAACTTTGCAAATATGTTCTAGCTTAATAATAATAATAATAATAATAATAATAATCTATTGACTAAAAACGTTTTGGAGGAAAATATTTTAGATGATAAAATAAGGGAGTTGTTCTAAAGTAAAATAACAAGCAAAAAAACACTCATTGGTGACAAAAGTATTTATTAATCAACAAAGAGAAAGCCTTACTGATAAACGGGATACCTGCATGTAGAAGAACAATCCTCTCCTCTACCCTGCAAAGCACTCAACTCCATATGCACCAAGGATATTAACACAGGACATGAAACTCTGAATCTGCTAGAGGGAAAGTAGAGAAAATACTTCCTTATGAAGACAGAGGGAAGGCCTCTCTGAAGAGGATTCTAGTCATCAAGACAACAGGACAAACTGACAAATGGAACAACATGAAATTAAAAAGTTATACTTTGGGACTCACCCATTTTGGTGTCTGAGGACCCCACTGCCAATGGAGCTGTGCTAATCTGGATGGCCTGTGCTGCCACCTGGGTGGTCATGGTGACATCCAAGGCCAGACTGTGGTGTAGGACTATGTCTGGGTCCATGGCCCTACCACAGCCAGGGTCTGGGTTGATCTCCATGGCTCCTGACACCACTGATAACATCCAGGCCTGAGCTGTAGCTGGGAGCCTTGTCTGGGTCTGAGGTCCCACCACAGGCGGGATCTCTAATGTCTGGCCCGTGGTGCCACCAAAGGCGACATGGATGCCCAGAGTCTAGGCTGCATCCTCTGGCCATGTTGGTGTTCAAGGGCTGTGCTGCCACCAAGACCACACCAATCTGCGTGGCCTATACAGCCACATGGGGCCATGATGTTGTTCTGACCTGGGCTACTGCCATAGGCCATGTCTGGGTCCATGGCCTAACAGCAGCCAGGGTCTGGGCTGATGTCCATGTTACTGCAGGAGGTCATAGGAACTATGGGTATTGAAATCCAAGGGTCGTGCTGAGCCAGCCCTGCCCCTCACTGGCCCCAGGATAGCTTTTCCTGCCCCTTGCAGGATACTGCAGCAGCAGCAGCAGCAGCAGCAGCAGAGCTGGTCCCACCCCACCATGGGAGAGCTGACCCCCCACACTCAGGAGAGATGACCCCATGTAGCTAGAGTTTTCCTGCCTGGCCCACAGTCAGGACAAATCTCTTTCACCTGCCAGTCCCACAGCCGCTCAGACCCGACCAAGCAAACACAGAGACTTATATTGGTTACAAACTGCATGGCCGTGGCAAGCTTCTTGCTAACTGTTCTTACAGCTTAAATTAATCCATTTCTATAAATCTATGCCTTGCCACACGGCTCGTGGCTTACTGGCATCTTCACATGCTGTTTCTCATCGTGGCGGCTGGCAGTGTCTCTCTGACTCAGCCTTCCACTTCCCAGCTTTATTCTCCTCCTTGTCCCGCCTACACTTCCTGCCTAGCCAATGGCCAATCAGTGTTTTATTTATTGACTAATTAGCAACACATTTGACATACAGACCATCCCACAGCAACCCCAATCCTCACCACAGGGATGGGAGAGATGGTCTTGATGGCATGGGCCTAGGAGAGTTGGCTCTGCCCCTCACCTGAGGGAATGGTCCCAGTGGCCCAAACTGAACAGCTCAGCTACCATCCAGACCCACATCCTGGGCCTTGGGTGGCCCACCCTAATATCTGCCCCATCTATGACCTGCTGGAGTGTGTGAAGGGACTGGTTCTGTGGAAAGAAGGCTCTCCATGACTTGGGGCAACATCAGGATGTCCAAGAGGTGTTTAAATTGAGGTCCCAGTCATGATGGTGTGCCAGAGACCTTGAACCAGACAGATGATTCATTACAATGAATATTCTGCAGGTATGGGACAAAAGGATGTACTGAGGGACACACTGCAGTTTCCAATGCCACTAGGATGAATGAAGAGGTATTGGAAAGATGGAGGAGGGAGGTGGGTTTTTTGTTTTGTTTTGGTTTGGTTTTGTTTTGTTTTTAATTAATTTGGGGAGGCGTGCCACCCAGGTGTGAGGTAGATATGGAGAGACTGGAAGGAGGGCGGGATTGGGGTGCATGATGTGAAATTTCCAAAGGATAAATAAAGAATTGTGTAAAAATTAAAATAATAATAATTTGGGAGTCACAAGTGGAGTCCATGACCATCACGGCTAGGAGCATGGCAGCGGGCAGGCAGGTATGGTGCAGGAGCAGAAGCTGAGAGCTGACATCCTGATCCACAAGCAGCATGCAGAGAGAGAGAATTAGAGACACTGGGACCTGTGTGGGCTTTCGAATCCTCAAAGCCTACCTCAGTGACACACCTCCTCCAACAAGGACACATTTCAAATCCTTTCCAAACAGTTGCACTAACTGGGGACCAGACATTCAAATATATGGGACCAGCACCACTCAACTAGCTCAGCATCTCACCGCAGCCAAAATGGCAAATCATAAAGTAAAACAAGCACAAAAGACAAACACTGCTGAGGGTGTGGAGAAAGAGGAATCCTTGTTCATTATTGGAGGGAGTTACAGTGGTTTGAATGATCGAAGTATATTGTATAAGAAAAACTTTGAAGGGGAAAAATAAAACCAAAGATAGAAAAGAATAAAACAAATCTCCCAGGGCTCCAGCAAGATGGCTCAGCAGGTGAAGGCACCAGTGTATAGCAATTTTGTCTGAGATGAAATCAACTTGGAGGGAAACTTGTTAAGACACGGGATACGTCTTCGTTTGCTTTCCACTGACGTGATAAACACCACAGCTGACCACAAGCAGCTTGGGGAGGAAAAGGTTGGTTTCGCTTTACAATTTACCATCTTTCATGAGGAGGCAGGGCAGGAAGCAAGGGCCACATAGGAGAGCTTGCTCACGGGCTTGCTCTCCAGCCTGCTTTCTTACATAGCCCAGGACCACCTGCTCTGGGGTGGCACCGCCCACCAAGGGTGTGGCCCTCTTATACCTATCATGTTTTCTCAGGAAGATTCATACAACAGGCACCTGCCACCAAGCTTGATGTCCTGAATTGGATCACAGGGTTACACACAGTGGGAAGAGAGGACTCCTGAATGTTGTCCTATGACTTGTACATGTGATCCATGGCATGTGCACACATACCACACATAAATAAATAGATAGATAGATAGATAGATAGATAGATAGATAGATAGATAGATAAATGTTCATATTAAGAATAACCACCTCTCAGAGACTCTGAGCACCTCTGTGCTGATATTGTGGGTCAGGCACGAACTTGGGCCCAGGGTACATAACAACCAACAAACATGGTTCATCATGTATTCCAGAGTTTCCACACTCTTTGTAGGTAGAAGTGACAGAAAGAAAGCAAGTCTGTGCTGTTGGGTCGTAACAAGTGTCAAACAGAAGAATAAAGGAGGGTAATTCTGGAAGGACAGTGCTGCTTCAGAAAGCAGGGAGCAAGCTTCTGACTAGTGGGAAGTCATTCCAAAAGAATGGAGAAGCCAGTGCAAAGGTTCTGAGGTGAGCAAGTTGCTGGTGTGTTCAAGGAATAGAAAGGCAGAGCAGATAACCCACAGCAGAGTGAGTGAGGAGCATGAAGTGGGATCTAATGTCAGAAAAGGGCAGGGTGGGATGGAGAGGGTCATGTAGAGCTCGTGACCACTGACAGGAACCAGTATTTCCCTCACAATGAGACAGAAAGGATAGGAAGGTTTGACTAAGAGATGACTTAAACTAATTTACATATTAGATTGTGACTCTGGCCTCAAGACTGAGAATAGACCATGACGCATCAGCAGGAGAGTTGGGAAGCTGGAGCAGAGACTCAGGATGCTGGCTGGACCAGCAGTCTCCTAGGCACACTGAGAAGAGTCAGATTAAAGATCTGATTAAAAGCCAGGGTCAGGGCTGGGCAGATGGATCAGTGGATAAAGCACCTGCTATGCAAGCATGAGGACATTTGCTCTAATCACAGCATCCTCACAAATGCATGCTGGGATAGCTACAGGCTTGTCATCCCAGAGCTCAGGAGGAGGAAACAGGGGTACTCCCACCTGGCTGGCTAGCTAGACTAGTCAAATCCATAAACTCTCAGTTTAGTGCAAGATTCTTCCTCAGTAAATGGACTGGAGAGCACTCAAGGACTGTGGCCCTACAAAACAAATGGGCCCAGACACATACAAGCATACACACACACACACACACACACACACACACACACACACACACACCACCTAAAAAAAAGGATGGCATCAATGGAAAAGGAAGATTTGGGAAAAGTTTGTGACACAAAAAAGACCCAGTGGGTCTGGAGAGATCATTCAGAAGTTAAGAGCACTTGCTGCACTTCCAGAGGACCTGAGTTCACATCATAGCATAGCACCCACATCAGGTGGCTAACTGTTACCTATAGCTCCAGTTCCAGGGAAATCCTATGCCCTCTTCCACCCCTCAAATGCACCCACACACATAGCATACTCACAGACTTACACACATACACATAGAATAAAAACAAAAATTTTAGAAGTGAGAGACCCAGTGTTTGAGGCCTAAAGAGCCATTTACTAAAATGAATAGCCAACAGGTGAAGCAATGAAGGGGAGGAAGAAGAGAGAGAGAGAGAGAGAGAGAGAGAGAGAGAGAGAGAGAGCACTGTGAGATGTCTTTCTGTATGCTGTGAATAATGTTCCCATTGGTCAACAAATAAGCTGCTTTGGCCTTATGGCAAGGCAGCTTAGAGGCAGGCAGGAAATCCAAGGAGAGAGACAAGAAAGAGAAAGGCGGAGTCTAGGGAGATGCCAGCCTGTCACCCAAGGAACAACATGCCAGCAGACCGGTAAAGCCACAGAACATGTGGCAAAACATAGATTAATAGACATGGGTTAATTTAAGATGATATAGCTAGCTAGCAAGAAACTTAAGCCATTGGCCATACAGTTTGTAATTAATATAAGCCTTTGAGTGATTATTTTGTAAGCGGCTGCAGGACCGCAGGGCCAGGTGTGACCAGAAAAACTTCAGGCTACAAGAGAGAGAGAGAGCAAGGATCTAGAGTGATCAAAGATTTTTGCTGAATCAGAACTGCTTCGCAAACCCATAACATCCCACATAGTAACTGGACAAAACTGAGGCTCAAGTAAGTCAATCCTAAACTCAGGGAGTCGGGGCCTCAGCAAGCCTGGATAGATCCAACCCAGGGCTAATCAAAACTCTAAAAATTTGTAGTGATATTTCACAAGAGGAAGTTGAGCAATCTCATTTTCAGCCTGAAGGCCCAAAGATCTGAGAATCTGCCAAAAGACAGAGAACATCTGCGCAGGCTCCTGATGCCTAGCTTTGTGTGAGGAGCCAAGATCTCTTTCACTTTCAAAGGATGTGTTTACTAGGTGAGGGCTCTGTGAACCACACAGCTGCCTTGGCCTGAGACACACACATCAGTGGGCCCCACAGAAGAGCAGGGTGAGTAGTGGGACTCAGAAAATGCCCCAAACCATGAGAGGTGAGGAAGGATATTCCCTGGCAAGACTCTACTAAGTGGGTGCTGTGGTAGACCTGGGGTTCCATACTGAGAGACAGGGTCAAGGCCCCAACCTGTGTGGATTCTGAAGGCCTGCTCAAGTGGGTAGTAGGCTGCTGGGTGCTCCCATATGCTGCATGTGCCTGCACTTACCACAGCCTCCCTGGATGACCTACCAGGATGACTCTCCCCTCTCCTGTCCACACTGCTCTTTCATTTTCTCTCTGGGTGATTTGTTCTTCCTGCTAGGAAGCTGGCTCTGGATTAATACCCCTGTGTGACATCCTGGGCCAGGAGGTTTCTAAAGAGACCTTCAAAGGGGCTAGCCTGGACTCAACCGTGGCCTCTGAGTACCACTCTGGGCTGCATCTCACCACCTCACCTTCTGTCAAGGCAGTAGCTAAAAACTGATCTCATGAATGTTCCAGGAAAGAAGAAGGTAGGGACCACAAAACAATGGGTGTCACACACATCCCATTCCTCCATCTCTCTGTCCTCATATCCTCTCTTCCTGCTATCCTCTAACCTTCTAAACCCTTTCTTCCACCCTCCCCCATCCTTTCCTACCTTCATTCTCCCATATGCTAATGTTCCAAGTCCATGCCCAGGTCCATCTCCTCCCATTCCTCCACCTGCCAATATCCCATCACCCATCCTTCATCCCTTTGATTCTCTCATCCTCCTTTGCTTTCTATCCCTACATCTTCCCACTCCTCCTGCCTCCCAGCCCCCATCCTCCTCCTCCCTGCTGCCTGTCACTTTAATGACTAGACCTGGGCCCTTCCCTGCATCCTCACATGATCAGATCTTCCAGTGTATCCTCCTGTCTTCTTCTTCCTATAACTCTTCCTTCTTACCAACACCATCTAAACACAGATAGTTTAGTTTTAAATCTGGAATCTGACTGCTGAATAGAGTTCACGAGGCCCAGAAACATGATCCCAGTGGAGCTTTGCCTTGGAGGTGGTAAAGGGCAAGGCACTGGAAGACCACTATCCCCTGTGTCCATATGCCCATCGTCCCCATTCCCAGGGCAGACATGTCTGACAGAACAGAAGATCGCTTGGCCTACTACTTGAAGCAACTGAATAAGGAAGAGCTGAAGAAGTTCCAGTGTCGGACACTAACCCGAGTGGCTCCATCAACCTGTGTCATGGATGTGGCCTCAACCCTGGTTAGTTGGTTTGGGGAACGTCAGGCCTGGTACCTGGCCTTCCAGACCTGGGAAGAGATGGGCATGAAGCAGCTCTGCAGCAAGGCCCGGCAAGAGAAGGACTTGGTGCTGAGTGAGTACACACAAGACCCCAACCCTCCCCTCACTGTGACTCTATCACCATCACTAGCCCTCCTGTCAAGCCTTAATTGGGGCAAGCTAACCTGTCAAAAGAGGTCACAGACTCCATCCTTGGCTAGAACTAGAAGTCTTGCTGGAATCTCTTACTGGACCCATGAGCTCCACATCCCCTTCTGCTCAGATGCATTCTCGGGACCCTGGGTAGTGTAGGGAAAAGGGGTTGGCTAAAGAAACCCACCCTGACCCTGGAGCCCAGAACTAGGGAAAGATGGCTCAGATAAGGCCAGTGAAAGAAACACAGTTGGCTCAGATCAGTGCCATCTCTGCTCCTGTCCAACTGACTTGTGAAACCAACCAATCACAGAGCAACAGTAGAACCCTGGCCCTGGGGCCCAGGACCAGGGAAAGAAATACAGCCTGGGTTTGGGACCTGAGCCAGAGAAATGAACACTTTATCCCCAAACCCAGAACCAAGGAAACATGCCCTGACTCTGAAACTAGTGCCAAAGAAACACTCCTGGTCCTTAGAATCAGAGTCAGTGAAAGAAATGTGCCCTGGCCTTAGAATTAGTGTCAAAAATCTAAGTAAGGCCGGTGAAAGAAACACAGTTTGGCTCATATCAGAGCCATCTCTGCCCCTGGCCAACTGACTTGTGAAACCAACCAATCACAGAGCAGGACAGTAGAACCCTGGGCCCCAAGTCAACCCCTGGTTGAATCTGCCCCCAAGACATCCTATATAAACTGCCCTGCCTGGTCAATTAAAAAAAAAAAAAAGGAACTGTTCTCTCCACCCTGGTAGAGGCAGCTACTCTCCTGGACTCCTCCTTCCCAAATAAATCTCTTTCTCAAAAGAGTTTTGAGTGTGAAGATCTTTATTCACTGGCATAGAGAAGATCCTTGCTGAGATGTCCCCCAGTGGACAAAGCAAGGAGAAGCTGAACAGAAGATCCTTGACGAGACAGCTTTCAGTGGACAGAGCAAGAGAGAGCTGAAAAAGTAACACTTTTCTCTGGAGCCAGAGAAGATTGCTACATTTATGCAGGGGTTTCCCCTTTTGCAGAGTGAAGCAAAAGAAGCAACATCTTAAGCCAGAGAAGCAGAGCTCTGCTAGAAAGCCCCCTTAAGTGGGGGCTGAGCAAAGCTCAACTGTAGTGGCTCTCCAGGAGAGGAGCAGGATTGCTATATCCTGTGGTGGGGAGACCATCCCCCACCACACCAGGTATAGCCTGGCTTTCCCCGAAGTAAGGCTATCCTTCCTTGCAGAGCTTCTGGCAGCTCCAGGCCTGACTTTCCCAAACAGTCAGGATACCCTTCCCTGCTGAAGCAGTTCCAGGCCTGACTCTCCCAAGCAGTCAAAAAAAAAACTTCCCTTCCAGGGTTGAGCTGTCTCTTTGCAGCTCCAGCTGTCAGAGCTGTCCTAAGCAGCTCAAGGTGTTGCCTGACTCCCCAAGTAGTCAAGATACCTTTCCCCAGAGTTGCAAAACCCACATTTTTGTGCCAAAACCTGGAACCAAACCCACAGAGTTGCAACAAATTTACTTACATGTAGTCCTCCCAGGCCCTGGGAAGGAGCACCCTGAAGCTGCAGCAGGGAGAAGCTGACATTCAGAAGGGCACTGAGAGGGGTGAACACAGGGGTCAAGTCAGCTCCCAAAAGAAGCACTTGTGTACCATAGTGAGTTGCTAGTGACCTGGGAGCTAGACAAAGACAGGCTCCAGTCATGATATTACCACCCTGGGTAAGTCATCTCACTGCCTTCTGCCTCTGTTTATCTATGTGGAAAACAGAGTAAATACCTGCCTTCTTGGGATCTGTGAGCTAAATGATGATCCACATCAGAGTTTAACAAACAATAAATGATCAGTAAGTACAAGTATCTTTGATTGCTGCTATTGCTTAATTATTGTTTGCAACCCTGGAAGGTGGAAGCTCATAGCCACAAATAAGGAGTTAAAGATCAGAGAAGGAAGAACCAGGGAAAGTGGATGAACTTCATGGCCCCAGATTAGAACCATATCCCTTCCACACCTGTGAGAGCATCATTCCACACTGAGTCTGTGAAAGAGGGTGTGGAGGCTCAGCATGATGAACTTCAGTGTCTCTCCTGGGCTCCTGCCTCTTCCTGACAGACACCCAACCACTATCTCATTCCCACAGCCCATCATCCCTCATTACTCAGTTCTCCAAGCACATCTAACATGGAGTCCTCCAGCCAGCTTGCTTCTATAGAGGTTAGCTCAGACCATGAAGAGTCATGTGACCAGATGCCCAAGAAGAAAACTTTTAAAAAGAAACCTACCAAGTCTGGGAGCAGAACGAGAGGTAAGCTGGGCTAAAAGCCCTGCATGGGGCTGTGAGACAGCAGAAATCTCTCGCTATGGGGGGGGGGTGCTGTAAAAGAAGCTTGGAGCAGCCAGAATGGGGTATTGAGAGGAACAAGGGAGAAATGCTCTTTCTGGGCTCTGCAGTGCTGAAATTGCACTTGGCAGATGGGGAAATTGGAACCCATGTGGGTCAGGCAGTGAGTCTAGCCCAACTGGCCCCCAGACTGAGCTCAGATCATGATGTTGGTGTTGCTGAAGATCTGTGAGGTCAGAGCCTCCACAAAGGTCTCTTTTCTCCAGGTGAACTCTGAGAAGAGATCAGGCTCGGGCTTCAGCCTCAGCAAATTTCTTCTCTTGTCTTCTCTTATTTTAGTCTCATTAGCTTCAACCCAAACCCTTGCTTCTTCCTTCTTTCAATGCCTTACTTAGCCCCACCCTTCCCCTTCTCAGCACAGTCCACACCTTTGCCTCTTCCTCTTCCTACCTCATCAGCAAAGCAGCCACCTGTGTCCCAGTGCAGACGGCTAGAGAGAGAAGCTCACTGGTCCAAGTTCACAAGCACTGAGAATCAGATTCCGGGCAGAAATCTAGAACAATCCTGCCTGGAATAGTGATTCCTCCACTTTGCTATTGCTTATAAAAGTCCAGCCTTCTCCCACTCTTTCTCTCTCCCTTCAGGGCCCATTCTTACCCCATCACACATCCAGCTCTGGCAATGGTGGCTACAAGATCACACTCCACCACCCTCAGGTGTTACCACTTCCTGTGTGGTGTGGAACAAGTTTGGTATACCACTATCTCTCATTTCTGTCCTTTTGTTAAAGCCACCAGGAGAGAATAAGACCACTACCACAATTCTTGAGCCAAATTTGAAGCAAGCTTTATCAAATATTGGCCAGGATAATGAATTCTTGCCAACTTTATCCCTGGGACTCCCAAAGAATGGCAGTGAAATACATTAGTTAGAAACTTATAAAGGCAACACCCATAAGGCTACATATTTCCCACCTTCATCCATCAGGGACAAGCATGCATCCTGATGTACTTCCTGCCTACATTCCACCCACCTATGTGTGACTAAGCACATCCTGTGCAGTTGAGGCAACTAAACTAGTTTACAGAAGCAAAAACACATGGCTTGTTATCTTATAGGAAAAACAACCCCCAGCATTCAAGGGTGCCTTACTGAAAGGGTATATGGCGATGGTTTGGCTAGCACTGGTTACCGCAGTGGCTGTGGTTTGGCTGGCAGTGGAAGAGTCAATGAAAGGGTATAAGGCGGCACTGGTCGGCTCTAGATCGGCTATCGCAGTGGTGCTGGTGACTGGCACTGGATACCGCAGTGGCAGTTTGCTGTGGTGGAAGAGTCACAAGCCATGGTTACCAGAGTTAGAATGGGCTTTATTAGAGGGGAGGGGGAGGGGGGAGGGATTTAGCTCAGTGGTAGAGCGCTTGCCTAGCAAGCGCAAGGCCCTGGGTTCGGTCCTCAGCTCTGAAAAAAAAAAAGACAAAAAAAGAGAGAGAAGAGGGGATAGGACAAAGAGAGACAGACAGAGACAGAGACCAAGAGAGCGTGCAGAGAGAGGGCGTGGAGGTGCACTCCAGCTTTTAGGCTGGGACACTGGGACGCAGTCGCCGGCTGATGATGTATGAAGGTGCCAGACGAGACCCCTTACATTCCAGACTTTTGCTTATTATAAAAAAAAAAAAAAAAAGCAAGTAAACAGGAAAGAATAGGGGCGTCGTTTCTCTCAAAAACTGCTTCCAGCTGACTGGTGGACGTCGGTTGGCTCTTGTGGGGGAATAGGGAAGGGGGGGTCTCCCGAGGTAGACAGGCATTGTGGGATGATGGGCTGGCTGGCTGCCATCTGTTGATCTGGAGACGTGCATCCCTCTTGGCTGTGGCTGGGAACCTTTTGTCTGACAAGATGCTGGTGACACAGAAAAAGCTTGGAGAGAAAAGAATCTTTTTTTTTTTTTTTTTTTTGGAGTGTTCCCAGACCAGGGGAGTTGGCACTTATCTGAGATAGATTCAGCCTGTCCAGATGGATTTAAGCTGGTTTCTGGAGCTTGGGAAACATTTTGAAACATGTTAAGAAGCAGCCATGAGAAGATTAGTGACCATATGTGATGTTTAGTACTCTGCTTATATTGGTTAGTGTTAATGAGAGAGACAGAGAGATTGGAACGTGTTAGGCTTTATCAGAAACAGATTATTTAAGGCATCTGTTTCCTTTACTAGTTTGGCATCCAGGAGACAGGTGATCAATTGTTAAAAGCATTTAACAGTAATAGATGGTTATATTAAAGTCTGTTTTTGTAGAGTCCAGATTAAAGTCTGTTTTTGTAGTGCCCAGATGCTTTTGGGTCTGGGGGTGTAAATACCTTTTAGCTGTTACAGTTTCTTACTTGATGACCTCTGGACTCCGGTTCTGTGGTGGTCCTGTACCATTAGCTGAACAGTGAGTTAGAACAGGGAACTGGGAAGAGAAAAGCTTGTGGTGCATGAGAACTTATATTTTTTGGAATTAGGGTCAAGGCAAAGATCAGGGCCCTGTCTGTGTGCACGTGAGAAACACAGGCAGGTAGGTCTGGTGTGAGGCACATGGAAGGGAGCAATGAAACGAAAGCTCCTATCTTAGCTGTAAATCTTTTCCCATTAAGTAACTCTGAAAGTGCAATTAAATCTGATGAGGTGGGTAAGGCTGTCCTCCGTACCCCAACAATAGGGAAACGAGGAGAGGTGACATCCCAAAATTTCCAGGACCAAGTCAGTGGCTCTGGTGTCCAGAAGGAAAGAAATGGATCACTTCCCTGCTGCGTTCTGGGTTCCCTGCAAGCCTTTAGCCAAGCCTAGGTCTGCTGGAGGTCTTAGCTTGATGTTCCCATGTGTCTTGGCGCCTGGGGGCAGTCAGCTGACCAGTTGTCTCTCTAGGTGGCACTTTCAACAAGGCTATTGATGGCCTGGCAGTGTACTCGCTAGCCCTTGGCCTTTTTCCTCACTTAAAACAGGGACCCAACAGCTTTCGGGAGTCAGCAAGTGCCAACACCTGGCAATTTTGTTTTGGGGCTTTTGATCTCTTCCCTGGCACACCTTAAATGCCACAGATGACTCTTTTGCCTGTGGGGTCAGGAGCCTTGCTCTCCAGATGCTTAAGTTTTAGTCAGGGAAGTCTGGGGAACAAGAGACAGATTTTTACTCCATGTCCTGATTTTTTTTTCCTGATGATTGTTGGCTTAAGGACAGCTTTTTGGAAGATCTGCCAGGAGGCAGACTATAAACAGGTCCTTTTGGAAGACTTGTCTGAGGCTATAAGCTGATGTCTGGCTTAAGAGCCATCCTGACTACTGTAAACTTACTTGTATGGATCTTAGCCGCTTTTAGACCATCTGTGCCTCTCATGGCAGTTTGAGAATGAGTGGGTGGAGTTAAGGTGAGTTAGGGTGAGAGTCCGCAGAAGCAGGGCCCAAGCCCGCCCACTTGAGCCCGCCCACTTAAGCCCACCCATTTGAGCCCGCCCACTGCCAGCAGAAGTCAGACAGAAAAGGTTGCACATGGCAGAGAAAAAGAAAACATCAGAAATGGGGAGAAAGAAGGGTTCAGAGCTTTAGCAGAAAGTTTGAGCATAAAGTAACTCTTTTATTTGCCTGTTTGCTAGCAGAAGTTCCCGTGAAGCTGTTATGTGGCCAGATTTACTGGTATCTGCCAATTTAAGTGGTATCTGCCCCTTTGTCCCATGGCTGCAGCCAAGAGAAAAATAAAAAATCAAAATAACAGACCAGGATCAGACTCCAATCCCAGGAGTCCCTGAAGAGAGGAGAAAGATCTATAAATCAGCACAGGTTAACTCCCCCTCATCAAGGGAGAGCTAAGGGCTGGAGCGTATGCCACAAGTAGACCACCCAGTGGACCAAGACAGCATTGACCCCCTCGTTAGAAGAGAAAATGTGTCGTTGCCAGCACAGCCTGAAGACAACCCCTGGGGTGTCCATCACAAAGAATCTAGTCAGGCTGCAGCCACAGAACAGCGCAGGACTCATGTGTAGTGGAGAAATATGGCGGTAGTGGTGGGAGTGGTGTTGGCATCCAGCAAAGGCTCAAGGGCAGGGGATGTGCAGGCTTGTGGTCGCTGGAGGGAGGCAGCGGTGGTGGTGGTGGTTGCAGCTGGGCAGGTCCTCGGTATAGGTTTCTGATAACACTCCCCAGACGCCAAAGTGTATAGAATTTCCTATCCAAGTCACGGCACTATTGAAAGGGTATATGGCGATGGTTTGGCTAGCACTGGTTACTGCAGTGGCCGTGGTAGGTGGAAAAGTCAACGAAAGGGTACATGGCAGCACTGGTAGGCGCTAGATTGGCTACCACAGCGGCGCTGGTGACTGGCCCTGGATACTATGGCGGTGGTTTTGCTGTGGCAGAAGAGTCACAAGCCATGGTTACCAGAGTTAGAATGGGCTTTATTAGAGAGAAGAGGGGATAGGAGAGAGAGAGAGAGAGAGAGAGAGAGAGAGAGAGAGAGAGAGAGAGAGAGAGAGCAAGCCAGAGAGATGCAGAGAGGGACAGGGACAGAGACCGAGAGAGCACACAGAGAGACAGTGCAGAGAGAGGGCATAGGGGTGCACATCTGGCTTTTAGGCTGGGACGAAGTCGCCCGCTGATGATGTATGAAGGCACCAGACAAGACCCCTTACACTTACAGTTAGAGGCATTTTTGTTTTATATATTTCTTAAGCACAGTCATTTAAACTTAAAACACAGGCTCAACCATCACACTTTGAATTGTGAAACCTAATAAAATGCCCAAATCTTGCTAGGCGTGGGGACACACATTTAATCCCATCACATGAGAGCCAGAGGAAGACCAGCCTCTGGGAGTTCAAGGCCAGCCTGTCCTACACAGCTGGTTCCAGGATAGCCAGGCTACATAATAATGCCCGCACCCTACTTTTTAAAAAGCCTAAATTCATTTAGAGGTTGGCTGAATGAATGGGCGAATGAACAAACAATTCGCTGTAACTTTATGTCCCATCTTTCCCTCACTTACTTAGAAACTACAATAAGAACAAGAAAGAACCAGAAAAGAAAGCACCCTTGCCATACACAGTCCTGGGAAACTGAAGACTTCCTCCAAAAATACATACAACTGCTACTTTTACAAAAATCTTGCCCCAGAGGCCAGAGGTCCATGGTGAGAGAGAGGGATCGGGATGTTAAAGACAGAGGGCATCTGATTGAGATCCAAGACTTATTTCACCCAAGCCCAGATACCCAGAAGAAGCCTCAGTTAGTCATATTAGAGGGGGCTGCTGGGATTGGGAAGTCAACACTGGCCAGGCAGGTGAGGAGAGCATGGGAGGAAGGCCAGCTCTACAGGGATCGCTTCCAGCATGTCTTCTACTTCAGCTGCAGAGAGCTGGCCCAATGCAAGAAACTGAGTCTGGCTAAGCTCATAGCAAAAGACCAGACTGTGCCTGCAGCTCCCATCAGGCAGATCCTGTCTCACCCTGAGAAGCTGCTCTTCATCCTGGATGGCATAGATGAACCAGCATGGGTCTTGGAGGAGCAGAATCCTGAGCTCTGTCTCCACTGGAGCCAGCCACAGCCTGTGCGTACACTGCTGGGCAGCTTACTGGGGAAATCCATCCTGCCTGGGGCTTCCTTGCTGCTCACAGCTCGGACCACAGATCTACAGAAGTTCATTCCTTCCTTGGGGCAGCCACGTTGGGTGAAAGTCCTGGGTTTCTCTGAATCTGGACGGAAGGAATATTTCTATACATACTTTGCAGAGGAAACAAAAGCAATTACAGCTTTTAGCTTGGTTGAATCAAACCTAGTGCTCTCAACACTGTGTCTGGTGCCCTGGGTATCCTGGCTGGTCTGCACTTGCCTGAAGCAGCAGATGGAGCAGGAGGGAGACCTCTCACTGACCTCACAGACTACCACAGCTCTCTGCCTGAAATATCTTTCCCAGACTCTCCCAGACAGTGCCCTGGGAACCCAGCTCAGAGGACTCTGCTCACTGGCTGCTGAGGGAATCTGGAGAAGAAGCACTCTGTTCAGTGAGAGAGATCTCTCAAAGCAAGGGTTATCTGAGGATGTCATTGCCACTTTCATGAAGCAGCCTAATTCTACCAGGTACAGCTTTCCCCACCTGTGTTTCCAGGAATTCTTTGCAGCAATGTCCTGTATCTTGAGTTATGAAAAGGAAAAGGACAATCGTAAAAACTTTAAAACGGTAAAAAAGCTGTTAGAAGTGTATAAAAAACTTGACCTGTTTGAGGCACCCACCATGCGCTTCCTATTCGGCCTTTTGAGTGACCAGGCAATGGAAGAGATGGCTGCCTTGAAGATCTTTACCTGCTGGCTGCCTCTGGAAAGGAGGCGGGAGCTGCTGAAGAGGGTCCTGGCAGAGGCCGATCACCAACACTCATATTCTCTTGGATTGCTCCACTGTCTGTATGAGATTCAGGACAAGGAGCTCCTGACATGGGCAATGCATAATTTTCAAGGAACAAGGGTTCATGTCCAGACAGGTACGGCGCACCCAGTGTTCCAGACAAATGTGAAGCACCTGGTGATCCAGACAGACGTGGAACTCATGGTGGCCACTTTCTGCTTCAAGTTCTGCTGCCATGTGACGACACTTCAGCTGAATAGGGACAGACAACAAGAACAAGCACTGAGGGGCCCCAGGGTGGTTCTGTGAGTATCTAGACATGCCCCTCCCACCAGGGTCCCTGTGGATCCCATGAGCCCACATGTTCTGAGTACCAGGAACACTTTCAGCTGGTTCCAGAGTCTATAGAATACAGGTCTCCAGTGACACCTAGCTGCCTAATCCGACCACCTGTCTCTATTCACCTATGATCCTCTGTGCCTGAGCATAGGATGGGCCTTGAACTGCTGTCTTTCCCTCTAACTCTGTGAGAACCCATCTTCTCTGTTGCACAGACCCATTGGTATGCTAGCCTACACATTACCTAGACCCTCCACAAGCATCTGAGGGCCCACAGCTTCTACACCCCTCTCCTATCATGCTTTGTCTATGAGAAACTGCTTATTCAGCTTCCACAGACGCTATGCTCCTCCCTCATGACAATGACCCTGGCCCTGAGGTCTTCCCCCATCACCTCTGAGTGTGTGTGTGTGTGTGTGTGTGTGTGTGTGTGTGTGTGTTAGAGTTTTTATTTTTCTCTACAAGGCTTATAGCCAGAAGTTTTCCTGTGTCCCACAGCATCTTGGTCCCAAATAAACACAAAGAGGCTTATATCAATTACAAACTGTTTGGTCTACAACTCAGGCTAATTGCTAGCAAACTCTTTCATCTTAAATGAACCCATTTCTATTAATCTATGTATTGCCACGTGGCCGTGGTGTTACCAGTCTGTTGGCATGTTGCTCTGACTCCACCCTTCTTCATCTCCATCTTCAGTTTGAATATACCACCTAACCTTATTCTGCTTATTCTGCCTCACCATTGGCCAAACAGAATTGTTTATCAACCAATGAGAGCAACATATATTCACAGAAAGACATCCCACAGCACTTCCCCTTTTCTGTCTAATTGAAAAAGGTTTTAGCTTTAACATAGTAAAATTACATATAACAAAACAGTTATCAAGCAAGAATTACAGTTACAATATCTAGTCTATTTGTAATTGACAAAATTAAAGAAAATACTCTATCATCTATCCTATTTTTTGTGAGTCTAAAGTTTCATATCTAATTTACCTTTTATCTAACCAAGGAAAACTATAATTATAAATATCTATTCTTCAACTCCATCAAAGACCCCAGAAGAATATTATCTGAATAATATTCAAAGTGCATTGTATGCAACTTCCAAAATTCTAAAAATGACAGAGACATCTGGTTGCCTGGACAGTCACCCAAAGTTACTCTGCAACGTTGGGACATCCATCTTCAGTCTACAGGCCTAAAGTTGCTGGCAGACTTTTCAGTAAAGCAGGAAATTTGAAGGATTTTTTCACCTATTTTGGCAAAATTCATTAGTTGCTTTTCTCTGTGTCCTGCAGAATGTCTGGCAGTTTCTTCTGTAAAGCAGAAACCTAAAGGACCATCTCACCTTGTTTTGGCAAAGTTCAGTGGTCACCTTCCTATGGGTCCTGCATGTCCAGTTTATCAAGCAGTCCAGGCAAGAGCAGATTCTTGCCCAAATGGCTAGCCTTTTTCACACTGTAAACAAACTCTGTAATGAGTTTCTTTGATGCCCATCATCCTCTTTGAAGTAATTGGTGCTGCCAAGAGCAGACATGTCCCATTGTCCAGAAAATCTAAGTTCTTAAAACATTTTAAATGTCATATTCTGTAGGTCTTTGAAGTGTTTGAAGATTACCTATTTGAAATATATCTCTGCATATTTAGAAAACCTAATTAACATGACTATGTTTGACTATTACAGATGACTATTAATTTGTATTTTAACTATATATTACATTTTTAAATGAGCTGCATGAATAAAATACCTTAAACAAGAGTAGAAATATACACATAACAAAATTGACTTTAAATTTGTATTAATAACCCAAAATACATACCAATGTAAAGTATTTTGAGATTAACAGTTGTTTTTTGGATTGAAGTAGATTCAATAATCTACCTTTTTTCATCATTTCTATATCATATCCCCCTTTTTTCTTTAGAAAGAGATTGACTATGACCATTAACTATTTATAATCAACCACCTTTAAATAAAAACAAATATTTATAGACAACATTTTGGGAATTTGGTCATAGCTTTTTATACTACTTCCTGCTGATTTGGGGGTACTGGCAATCTTAAAAGAATCCTGAGAAATTTTAGAATGATGGTTAAATCTTGGTTATAGTAGTCTGTGAGGCTGTATCATCTCAGCTGTTGCCTTGAAGCTATTCTGGATGTTGGATCATCTGGGTCATAGCTGTCATCAGAGACCTTTCAGAGAGTCTTGGTTGATCAAACCATATTATCCTGGAAGCAATCTAAAGGCTCTCATCTTCTGTGGAAACAAAAGCAGAACCTCTTTCCTTTTTTTTTTTTTTCTCAAGACAAGGTTTCTCTGTGTAGCCTTGGCTGTCCTGGATCTTGCTCTGCAGACCAGGTTGGCCTCGAACTCAGAGAGATCCACCTGCCTCTGTCTCCCGAGTTCTGGGATTAAAGGCATGCCATGACTGCCTGGCAGAACCTCTTTTCTAAAGCAGCATATCCTTAGACCCAAATTTTGAAATCAAAATACCTTTAAAATATATACATTGGCTTAACTTAGTAGCCCCCACAATCAGATATCTCTCTGTAATTAGCACATTAACAGTCAAAAACTTCAAAGAAAACACAGTAATATACATAATCCAGACACTGTGTACTTTTCATCTTTACATGCTTATTTCTTTTATAAATTATTTTATTTTTTAAGACTTAATTTTATTTTTATGACTATCTATATCCTTTCTCTTCTCCCTCTCTCTCAAACCTATGTACCTTTTTTAAACAGACTGTGACCCATTTAGAAGTTTTTGGGTTTTTTTTTTCCATCTGAATCTGTCTTTATTGTGTATCTTTAATCCTTTTCTGACCAGGAGAGTTTTTAAACTGTTCATCTGTGTGGCTTTGGCTGCTGGCTCTGCCCCATTTGGCTTTTCAACATGGCAGAGGTACATTCACTGCCAGCTCTGGGAGTCATGCTCACTGCCCCAACTCTGGGAAGCAGCAGATTCATGCCACCACCAAGTAGCTTTCAACACATTGCCCACAAACCCCATTGAGATGTTCTGTAGCAGGACCTCTTACAAGAGCCATCAGTGCTGCCAGCGTGAACCAGGAAGCCATCTCTTAAAGGAGCAGCACATGTGTTAGCTGCCAGCAACAGAGCCTATTTGAAAAAAATGCAGCTACCAAGAAGCTTCAGTTGACTCACATTTTTGTGGGTCTAGAAGCCCTCTTTTTTCTTATATGAGCCTATGTGAAAAAAAAATGTGGCTACCAAGATGGTACCAGTTAGTTCAGTTGGTAGAGCATGAGACTCTTAATCTCAGGGTTGTGGGTTCATGCCCCATGTTGGGTGCCAAATGTAGCCAGAAGTTTTCCTGTGTCCCACAGCATCTTGGTCCCAAATAAACACAAAGAGGCTTATATCAATTACAAACTGTTTGGTCTATGGCTCAGGCTTATTGCTCACTAGTTCTTTCATGTTAAATGAACCCATTTCTATTAATCTATGTATTGCCATGTGACCATGGTGTTACCAGTCTACTGCTATGTTGCTCCTTGGCCAATGGACTGGTGTCTGCTCTGACTCTACCCTTCTTCATCTCTGTCTTCAGCTTGAATGTACCACCTAACCTTATTCTGCCTTGCTATTGGCCAAACAGCTTTATTTATCTACCAAGGAGAACAACACATATTCACAGCATACAGAAAGACATCCCACAAAAAAAACTGACTTACTTGAGTCACTGATGCCACTGTGACCCTTAGTACTCAACCTAAAATAGTCCCTATCCACCCTCTAATTCTAGTAGCATGGTGGATATCCCTTCCCAGGTCCCATGCCTTTGTGCAGCAGTGATTACTCAGTATCAGTACTCAGTATCAGTGGTTACTCAATATCAGACTCCCCTTGAGTCATTCCATAAATATTCATTAAGCACTGATTTTATGATGAGCCCTACCAATCGCAAAACAGAAAATAGAATTGCTACCATAATCACCTCACAACTTGGAAGAAAAGACAGTCTTCTACTCTAATTACCATCTGGCATGGCATCTGCAATGACAGCCACATACAAGGTACCTTAGAAGAGAATGATGACACAAGTGGACCAGAAAGGGAAAGATTCTCAGAGGAATAAATGTTTTGGGTTGGGTTGGGTTTTCAGTCTTCTGTTTCCACATTTTCAAGCTTCTTCTCATGACAAAACCCACATTCCAGCTGGACTTGCTGGCATGGGCTTGTAATTCCATTACTCAGGAAGCCAAAGCTGGAAAATTACTGGAGTTTAGGCGTTTGAGGCCAATCTGAGAAACAGTGGGGGGGAAACCCACCTTAAAAATATAAAATGGATTTAAAAGTAGTAGAGTAACTATTGGAGAACAGGAAGGAGATGGGGAGAGGAGGGGAGGAAATAGGTTAGAGAGAATAAATGTAATCAGCATATGATACACACAAAGATGGCTCAATGAAATGACTCTCATTTTTATATGATTATTGTCTTAGTAAGGATTTATTTTGCTGTGATGAAACACCAAGACAAAAGGCACCTTGGAGAGGAAAGGATTTACTTAAGCTTACACTTCTACAACACAGTCCATCATGAAGGGAACTCAAATCAGGAACCTGGAGGCAGGAACTGAAGCAGAGGCTGTGGGGGACAAGGTTTACTGCACTGCTCTGCATGACTTGTTCATCTCACTATCTTATACATCCCAGGAACACCAGCCCAGGGAGAACACTGCCAACAGTGAGCTGGGTTCTCTCACATCAATCACTAATTTTAAAAAAAAATGCCCTACAGACTTGCCTACAACCAAAATGATGGAGGCCTTTTCTCAATTGAGATTCTTCTTCACAGATAATTCCAGCTTGTGTCAAGGTAATGCCTATCCACATGATGAGGTGTGTTTCTTGGAAGCAGCAGAAAGGCAGACACTGTTTTCTAATCTAATCTGTTAGTCTGTGTCTTTTTATTGGGGATATGAGACCATTAATATTGAGTGTTATTAATGAGCAGTATTTGTTGATTTCCTGCTATTTTGTTTTTGTGATTTGGATTTTGATGATTTACTGTTCTGAGATTATTATTTTCTTGTATTCTTGTAGTCAACATCTTTGGGCTGAACTTTTCCTTCTGGTGCCTTCTGTAGACCTGGATTTGTAGATAGAAATTAGTTAAATTTCATTTTATTGTGGAATGTTTTTCTTTCTCCAATGATTGTGATTGATAGTTTTGCTGGAAAATGTAGTCTGGGTTGGCATCTGTGTCTCTCAGAGTTTGTAGAACATCCATCCAGGACCTTCTGGCTTCCAAAGTCTCCAGTTAGAAGTCAGGTGTTATTCTGATGAGTCTGCCTTCTTATGTGACTTGGTCTTTTTCCCTTGCAACTTTTAATATTCTTTCTTCATTCTGTATATTTAGTGTTTTGATCATTGTGTGTTGTAGGAATTTCTTTTCTGGTCTTATCTATTTAATGTTCCATATTGCTTTTTGTACCTTGATAGGCACCTCCCTCTCTAGATGGGGGAAATTTTCTTATTTGATTTTGTTTTGTAAAAAAATTCCTTTGCCTTTGATCTGGGTTCCTTCTCCTCCTTCTATACCTATTAGTCATAGGTTTGGTCTTTTCATCATGAGTTGGATTTCCTGTAAGTTTTGTGCCTGTAGTTTTAGATTTAACATTTTCTTTGACTGATCTATTTTTTCTTCTACCTTGTCTTCAAGGCCTGAAATTCTCTCTTCCATGTCCTGTAATCTGTTGGAGAGGCTTTCCTCTGAGGTTTTTGTTTGACATCCTGAGTTTTTTCATTTCCACTTTTATTTCAGTTTGGGTTTTCTTTAGTGATTCTATTACTTTCCTAAGTTCTGTTTTCACGTCTTGTTTTCTTATTGTTTCACTCAACTGTTTATGTTTTCACAGTCTTCATTAAGGCATTTACTCAAATTTTCATTAAGGTCTTTGAACATATTCATAATTGCTATTTTGAAGGCCTTGCCTTGTGCTTCAGCTAAATTACATTTCTCAGGGCCTATTTCAAAAGGGTTGCTGGCTTCTGGAGGAGGCATATTCTCTTGACTGCTCATACTTACGTTTTTTGGCTGGATTCTATACATCTGAAGTTATATTTGAGATGTTTCTAGGTATAGATATCTGGTCTTGTCTTTGTTGGAGGTGTATTACATTCTTTGATTGCTGTTGCCTACTCACAATCCTAGGCCAGTATGGTCACTTCAGGTTCCCTGGTAAAGAGTGTTTCTGCCATTCAGTGGATGATACAAAGGAATGGAGATCAACTAGGAGCAAAGACTGAGAGAGGCATTGGGAAAGAGCTAGGGTAACCCTTAGTCTGCACCAAGATGTGGAGTCCCCAGGGAATAGAGGTGGGGTGGGAGGAGGGGCCCCTGCAGACATGCTTCAGCAAGACTAACAGTAAGCCTGGAAAGACTGGTAAGGAGGACAGGAAGAATAATAAAAACTGTCTACCTATGTCCCAGCCCAGAATGGCCACTGGGATCCCTGTTGAAAGTGTTTCTGTGGGTCAGTACTGACACAAGAAGTGGAGTTAAGCTAGAAGGGAAGACTTGGAAGGTCTGTGAGAAAGAGCTAAGGGGATCCAGGATCAGCACCAAGAAGTGGAGTCCCCAGGGAATGGATATGGCTGGGAGGAGGGCCTCTGGCAGGCAGGCTGCTGCAGAACGAAGAGTAAGCAAGTATCTTGTCATCCTCAGGAGTCTTCTGAGTAGTGGGAACCCCTGTGGTCCAGGCTTTTGCAGCTAAGAAGACTGAGTGAGGCATAGCCTGGTGTGCAGGCAGCTGGCTAGTCACCTCTGCATGGCTCTATACACTGTGGAGGTGGAGGAATGGATTAAGATTGGAAACAAATTGAGACACACTAGGTCAAAGAGTTAACTGAGGTATTGAACTAAAGAATAGAAATAGCTGTCTGAAGTTTAGGATAAACTTTGAGTAGCTGAAACCTGGCAGCCAGTAAGAATGATAAAGGGGTGTGTAAAAATGGAGAAATTAATTAGGCAGGAGTTATACAGGGCAAAGTCCATTTCAGCAATTCCAGAATTCTCTCCCACTCAGCCTGCAGACATTCTCTCCCAAGACATTCCCTTTGTTCTCTCCATGGAACGTATCTGTGGTCTTCTATTCTTGGAAGGGAGTGGGATCCATGTAAACCAACATGGTCATAGTGTTTATGATCATATTCAACATCCCATCACAGAGTCTCCCTCAACCACCTCTCCTGAACGTTCCACTTCCCATCTCCAGTTTACCTTTATGGCCACTGTGACTCTAGAATTCTATACCAAAAGGAGACAGGTATGTACATATCAAAGGAAATAAGACTGTCCAAACTACCAATGTCCTCCTCTGTGCCAGGTCCTATACTAGGCACTGATATTATAAAGAAAAAATGCCACCTATCTGTCCATGGCCTCGAGGAACACCTAGACTGAAATGGAAACAGAAAGCAAAATGAGCACACAGCATGCTAAAGACCATAGATGAGGAACTACACAGATAAAGGACCAAGATGTTGGGGAAGAATAGGTGTAGAGGCTCATCTGCCCTGGGGATGGCGTATTAAAACTGTCTAGTCAGTGTTCTATTGCTGTGAAGAGACGCCATGACCACAGCAACTCTTATAAAAGAAAGCACATTTAATTGGGGCTTGCTAACACTCAGAGGTTTAGTCCATTATCATCATGGCAGGAATCATGGTAACACACAGACAGACATGGCACTGGAAAGGCAGCTGTGAGTTCCACATTCAGATCTGAAAACAGCAGGAAAAGAGAGACACTGAGCCTGCTTGAGCATTTAAAACCCCAAAGCCCACCCACAGTGACACACTTCCTCCAACAAGGCCACACCTAGTCCAACAAGGCCGAATGTCCTAACAGAACCATTCCCCCGTGACCAAGCATTCAAATCTATGAGCCTTTGGGAGACATTCTTATTCAAACCTCCACAGAGGCCTCGGAGTCAGGAGGATAGAACTCCACTCTGCAGTGTGGGGCTGTCCACTTCAGACTGCATATGCAATTCACAGCTCTCCTTTCTCTTTCTTTCCCTCAGGTCCAGGTGGACACCAATCACTAATGCCAGTTGGCAGGTTCTCTTCTCCACTCTTGAGTTCACAGAAAGCCTGGAGGAGCTGGACCTAAGTGGGAATCCACTGAGTAACTCTGAAGTACAGAGTCTTTGTAGGACCCTGAAACACCATGGCTGCCAACTAAAGACATTGTGGTGAGTCTGGCCTGGGTTCTCCTCTGAAGCAGGGATGGATGGCAAGAGAACAAAGGCAAAAGCTGAGTCTAGGGTGAGGCTAGGTATTCATCAAACATTCACTGAACCCTTTTGACCACACCCATGACAGATACCAGACTCGTTATGATAAACCAATGGGGTCCTGCTCTTGGGGATCATGAAAGACTGACATCCACTAGCTATTGCTATCAACAGCCCTGTGAGGTCCGCAGTGGAGCAAACTTCCTGAGTAAGTGGCTACAGGAGAGCTGAAGAACACAGAGGAAGAGGCTAAACGAAGCAGGAAGGAAGAAAGCCCCAGGCCCAGGGAATGGCATCTCCCACTCCCTCCTGCTCTCTGCCCTTGTAACCAGCCTTCTACTCTGTTTCTATGGACTCCATCTTTACTAAGATTTCACAGCCAGGCGGTGGTAGCGCACACCTTTAATCCCAGCACTCGGGAGGCAGAGCCAGGCGGATCTCTGTGAGTTCGAGGCCAGCCTGGTCTACAGAGTGAGATCCAGGAAAGGTTCCAAAGCTACACAGAGAAACTCTGTCTCGGGGGAAAAAAAAAAAAAAAAAGATTTCACATGACGAGTGAGTCATGCCCTATTCTATATCTTCACAGAATATTTCACTTTTGCATAGTTCTTGAGACACACTAGTGGGATGCTGTGGATTTCGAGGAGCTTGGCCCTCCCTGACCCAGCAGCAGTAGAGCAGTAAACCTCTAACTATACGCCATTGGTCCTGCAGCTCAGTTATGGGACATATTGAATTTTCCACCCTGATGAGACATGGATAGGCAAAGATGCATCACAGATGTCCTGCAGACATGGTCGTGGCCTGAGTAACACATACTCTAGATCCCAATATATACTGAGAAGCCTAAGACAGGCTCTTGGGTCCAAACAAACCTGTCATGTTCCCTTTCACCTTCTGTTCTTGTACTAGAAGCTCACTGGTTTATTGTCTGGTCTATCAATGACCATAATATTGGAACTACCTAGACATCTTATATCCATTGTCTCTGGTTATTTGGCTGGGCCAATGTAGCTAACAGTTAATCTTGGGTATACAAATTGGACATTGGGTAAGTTGTACATATAAAGTTGATGTGGTAGAAAGGAGAATTGGTGTGAATCCTATCATGAGTGAGAAGTAGAGTTGGTCTGCATCCTCAGGGGCAACTTAGGTGCAAGAGGAAAATTAAAACCTTGGAAAGTTACTACAATCCAGTGAAACCCCAATTTCCCTTTAATGAGGACCTGGCAGGTACCAGAAAGGGAGACCCAATCCCCACTATCCAGAGGAGTGAACTCTCAGGAAATGACAGAGTGTATCTCTCATGCAGGCTGGTCAGCTGTGGCATCACATTCAGCTGCTGCTGGGACCTGGCCTCTGTGCTCTGCACCAGCGGCAGCTTGACTGAGCTAGACCTGCAGCTGAATGACCTGGGCGACCGTGGTGTGAGGCTGCTGTGTGAGGGGCTCAGGAATCCTGCCTGCAAACTCAGAATCCTGCGGTAAGAAAGACTCTGGGAGTCCCTTCTACAGGGAGGCCTGGGAAGGCAGTAGGTGGAATACCAGAGGATCTGATGTGCAAAAGAAAGGGGACAGATAATGCACAGTCAGCCTGGCTCCTGACCAGCTTGCGCCACTTACACCTGTGGCTTCGGCAAGTCCCTGTCTTCTCTGAACTCAATTCCCTCATCTATTAAACGGGAATGTCATACCCACCTTTTGGATTGTAATGACATATAATATACATATATAAAAACAAATATAATACCAGGTGGGCAGGTGGCCACTGTGGAATCATATTTATTAATGAGGCTTCATGTTGGTGGCATGGGCGGGACAGAGATGTGCCCCACCCCTTGTCCTATTACCCCTTTCCCTTCACCACCTGCAACAGACAAGGGAGCTGACCCTCCCCTTACCAGCTGCAGCACTCAGAAAGCAGGCCTGCACCTTGCCTGGGCAGCACAGTAGAGCTGACCCTATTGACTGGGATACAGGTGAACCAGTCCCAAGAACGTGACCATGGGAGATCTGGCCTACCCCCTCATCTGCCATATGGTGGTGTAGATGGGGGAGAGAGGTCATACGGGTGAGAGAACTATCCCTGTCCCTCATCAGCTGCAGTACTCGGGAGAGTGGCCCCTGCACCTCACCTGGGCAACACAGTAGAGCTGCCCCTGATGATGCAGGTGTGGGAGAGCTGACCCTGAGGGCGTGTAAGCAGGAGAACTGGCCCCACCCCTTGCTCATTGCTACAAGGAGCTAACTAGTCAGGGCAATGCTGGAGAGCTCACCCTGGTGGTGAGGACTGGGGAGAGCTGGCAGGCTGACCAACCCTGCAACTACCCAGGCCCAGAATCAGGGTTATGAGTTGGCCCACCCCACCATGCACCCCATCTATGATCTGTGAGAGCATGTGAAGGGATCAGTCCTGCAGACCTAAAGCTGCAGGATCTCCATGACACAGGGCAACAACAGGATATCCAAGAGGAGTCCCAGTGAGGGCCATCATTGATAGTGCAGCAGAAACCAGAGGCCTCGAACCAGACCAATGACTCTTTGCAATGAACACTTGCAAATCTGTCACACTACAGCTCCCATGATGAGACTGATTTTTCCTTTTTTTTTTTTCTCCTAAACTTTTTATTTTGTTTTATTTTGTCGGGGGAGGTTGCAAGGGCAGAGGGCAGATACAAAGGGACAGGGAAATGAATGGGATTGAGATGCATGATGTGAAAGACACAAAGAATAAATTAAAAGAAAGGTTTAAAATGAGGCTGCATGTTCAAATGGCTTCATTTCACTCCGTGGTAGCTCTTCACTCATTCACTCATTCATTCCTTTGTATTAGGCACCTGTATGCCAAGCACTGGTCCAGGCCCTGGGTATAGAGTCACAAACACACATGGCTCCGTCCTCCTGAAGGTGGGTGGGAAGAGACAAGCATAGATCACCCATCAGCCCCTGACTCTATCGACAAGCTCTGCTGGATGCTGCGGAGTCAATAGTATTGTGAGTGTGTAATGCCGTGGGAGGGGAGACTGTATTGAAGGGTCCATGGAGGGCAGTCTAGGGACAGCAGTCCCGACAAAAGCAGAGTGGGAGAAGACCCTGAAACAAAAGGAGGCCAAAGGGCGGACACAGAGACTTAGAAGAGCTTCAGCCGACCCTGTGTGGCTGAACTGGAGTCATCTCCAAGCCCTAGATTTACATGCAAACTAGGAAAGCCTCCCTCCTGTATGTCCTTCTCTACTTCCATGCATCCAGCTTCCTCTCCCTTCTACCTCCCCAGCATGAGCCTGGAGGAACACTCCCTGCAGTTCCTGGCCAGAGCCCTCCTGCTATGTGCTCAGAGAACCATAGAAGGCTCTAGACCCCTGTGTCCAGTGCCCTCTGGTTCTTCCATTTGGCAGAGAGAGTCCAAGAAGCCTCTGCCCTGTGACTTTCCCACCAGGACCACCACTTCTGCTCTGAAATCTAAAGGAACAGTCGGAGCAGGACATGGCCAGGAGGAGTCTGCTTTTGACCTCACGGATGGTGGAAACCGACCTATCCAGCTTTTACCCATGACTCTCTGCACACGCTGATGAGCCTTTCTAATGCTGGCCTCTGCCACAGCTCCGCTTTCAGGACACATCTCGGTTACTTGTCAATCTTAGCTGCCTCCTTCCCTCCTGGAGACAGGAACAAGCTTCAACTTCACGGGCTCCATCTCCCCCCCGCCCCAAGGAGAACAGCCCCTAGGGCAGGAGCAGTGACACGGACAGCCTCTCCGAAGTGTAGGACTCTTTCCTCTCCTGCCTTGTTCTCGCTTCATAGCAGGCTGAGAGGGAGTGATGGTGTCCCTGGTTGTGGACATGGAGGCCCAAGGAAGGTGGTAATTCTCCGAAACCTACAGAAACCCCGGGACTTGAAGCCTGTAAGAGTGGAATCCAGGGCCTGGCTTGTGGCTCAATAGAGAAAGCTCATGTGTGAGAACACAGCTTCCATCTCCAGCACTGAAATGGGGAAGACAGAAATGGGACAAAGATTCTGTCCTTCTAGCGGAATTCTCACAGAATCCTAGAACCCAGACCTTCTACATTCTCTTTAAACAGCTCTCCAGAGTCACTTCTGTGACAAAGCCATGACCCCCAACCACAGTGATGCTGAGGGCTGTAGGGATGCTCTCTCCCAACAAGAACCTCCACACCCAGTCATGCCCCATTCCTAGGATGGTTCAGATCCAGCATCTGCACCATGTAGGAGTATAAAAAGGCAATAGTCCCAAAGGCCATCATCCCAGTTCCGATATGCCTGTGATCTGGCCAAGACCTCACCGGCACCACTTCATGGGCACATCTGCCCCTCTCCATGGCTACTACCCTCTCTTCTCTGTCCTGGTGTTGGCCAAAGAACACACCCTAATAAGCTCCCTCGCTGGCTTCATCTCAGAGCCTAATTCTGAGGGACCTAACTGTGAGAGTCTTCCATACTCCTTGGTGTATCCCAGGACAATATGGCTTCCCTTGTGCTTGCAGGCTAGACCAGGCCTCTCTGAGTGAGCAGGTGATGGCGGAGCTGAGGACTCTGACGGAAAAGAATCCCAAGCTTCTCATCCAGAGCACATGGTAAGGAGTGGTCCAAACTGAGATCCTATGGCTGGTCCAGAGCTCAGAGGTGAGAAAATGGTCCTGGGGTGGCAGGAGAGAGAAATCAGAACAGGAAGAAACCAGGAAACCATAGCAACCAGCATGAAGTGGGTTATTTTGATTTCATTTGTGTTGGTTTTGTTCATTAGTGAAAATAGAATCACATAACCTGCCTCTTAAATCCCTCCATGTGAAATGGAGGAGATTAAAAAAAAAAAAAGGATGGCCCTCATTTTGGGTAGCTGTTGCCTTGCTTGCTGACCTTGACCTTGATGTCCTCCCTGTGCTAATTCCCTGCCGGGTTCCACCCTCCTGAATGCTTAAGGGAAGTTCCTTGTCTGTGTATCCTGCATATTGGGCATTAACAGCTTAGATGCAAGATTGTAAAACATCTGTAGCGAACTCCTGCCCTCCAGGGTTCTCCCATTGTGCTGTAAGCCTGTTTTTAAGACCTCCTCCCTCCTTCAATAACGGAAAAAAAGGAAATGAGTAGAGAATCCTCTGGGCACAGCACAAGTAGCTACCAGCTCCACAGTGAACCCAGAATGCTGGAGCAATGGAGTCACCACAGATGGGAGACAAAGACACAGAGAGATGTTTGGGGCTAGAGAGACTGCTCACTGGTTAGAGCACTTGCTGCTCTTACAGAAGACTCAGGTTCAGTTCCCAGCATCCAAATAGTGGTTCACAACCATCTGCAACTAAGTTCCGAGTATCCAGTGCCCTCTTCTGGCCTCTGTGGGCACCAGGCATGCATGAACTACACATGCATATGTGCAGGCAAACAATCATACACATAAAATCAAATTTTAAAAACTTAAAAAAAAAAAAAAAAGAGTCACAGCTTCTCAGGGCCCGTGCCAGACCTATTGGTTCCGCATCCAGGAGTGAAGCAGCTTCCGTCAATAGGATCTCTGATTTAGCAGGTCATCCAAGTGACACTCAAGCACGCTGAGTGTGAAAGCCACGAGTCTGGGGAAGGAAGAAAAGGTGGCATAGTTGGGGCTGGAGGACGACAGGGCTGTGGCAAAGCGTGTGAACTGTGCTAAGGACTTTCTGTTAGTTATTTCGCGGTGCTCTTACCCTGCGAGGAAATGTCACAAAACACGACAGAATCCGCTAACGAGAGTTTTATTAAGATGAAAGGGACAGACGAGTGCTCAGGCCTTTGGAAGACACGTGTGTAGAGAAAAAGAAGAGGAGAGAGAGAGAGATTATAAAGGCTGGGCGTGCACAGGTCGACGACGTAACTCCACGCATGTGCGTAGATCACATGGCTGCATTGCATGCTCTTACATAACCATGCAAAGTCACGGATCCTGGTCATGCAAGCCGCCTTGACCCGGGAATGGCTATTTTGACCTGGAACTGGCTAAGCGGAAGTGTCCAGGTCCGCCGAGCATGTGCAAATACGCCCAACCGTGGGGGCATGTTATGAATCCATCACTTTCTTCCAAGAAACAGAAGAGAGCCACTCCAGGGCTTCAGCAGTGAAGGGACACCTGTTTCCTATCTTTTGGTCAACTACCTTCTAGAAACTGGGCTAGAGGAGGTTGAGAGCAGAAAAGCAGAAAACCTGTTGGAGTGTGATGCAGTGGTTCAGGCCATCAGGCTCTCTCTCTCTCTCTCTCTCTCTCTCTCTCTCTCTCTCTCTCTCTCTCTCTCTCTCCTCTCTGTCTCTGTCTCTCTCTCAGGACATAGTTGGCATCTGTGAAGGTGGAGAGCAGAGAACAGAAAGGACAGAAATGTGGGAGGTGCTGTCAGGGTGGGTGACTGTCTCAGTTCCTCTTCTGCTGCCTCACCTGTGACTGGCTACATCGAAAAGAGATGATTCGCTGGAGTTGTAAAGACTGGGGAGTGTCAAGCTGTGGGCTCCACATCAGGGGAAGTCCTCCTTGTTTTGCCATCCCCGGGCAGAACAGAAAAGGACCAGAATGTACAATGAGAGCGAGAGGCCAAGCTGGCTTTTGTGGCAATCCCATTCTGGCCACAAGACTCTCTCTGCTCCTGTGATTATGACACTAACCCATTCACAAAGGCAGAGGCCTTGGAGAGATGGCTCAGGGCTTAAGAGCACTGACTGCTCTTCCAGAGGTCCTGAGTTCAATTCCCAGCAACCACATGGTGCCTCACAACCACTTATAATAGGATCTGGTGCTCTCTTCTGGCACGCAGGCATACATGCAGAGCACTCATACACACAAAAATACGAATAAAATTTTTAAAAAGGAAGGGATCAAGATGATATCAGTTATGACATAGGTACCTAGGTAGACCTGGGGAAAGGGAATCATAGAGACGTGGCCTAGAGGAGAATCATGGGCCTTAGTTCAAATTCAGATGAATTAGATTGTAGGTGGGGATGTCTTATAGACAACCCTAGTTTCCCCTGACCTCTGAGGGGAAGAACATCTCTGCATACAGGAAACCACATGAGACTGTCTCTACTCTGGGTCTGGATAAAGGAGAAATGAGTGCTGGCCCATCCTCATGCAAGCGGCAGAGACTACAGTCAGGTATGTGAAGGGGCCAGACTTGAAGCATCATGATGGGACCATCATTCTCTCCCCCATCTCTGATATGGGAAAAAGCAGGTTCACTCCTGGAAAGAGGAACTTGCACCATCTTTCACATTTAGAATCTAGAAGAATGATAGTTTGCTTTCTTCTATCACAGCATCAGGATTCAATGTTATCCCTCTCACATGTCTATGGCAGGCATCAGACTCTATACCAGGGACCCATGTCCCACTGTCATATGCTAAGGCCTGGAAACCACCTCCCCAGCCCTTCCCAGAGACAGGTTCTATCTTGAACCTGTCTCTGGAGAAATGCTGGGGAAAGAAACACTTCTGGACCAGTAGGGAAGAAGAAGGCAGGGCATTAGTCAGAAGCAGATGCCAAGGTTTGGGGGTGCTCAGAAGGTGAGCAGTGAAAACAAGAAAAAAAAGGAGATAGTGAGAGGAGAAAAGAGGGATGAAGAAGGGAGAGGGGAAAAAATGAAAGAAACAGAGAAGCCTCCAGAGCAGGGACAAAGAGAACAGACTCACTCCCTGCTACAGCCAGGTCTCAGGAAGAGCCTAGCCCCAGTCTAGCTGGAGAGAGAGGCTGGGGAGTGACCATTGTCCTGCCTCTTCCAGAGGAAGGAGCTCCACACACAGCACAGCAGAAACTCCCCCACTCACCCGACTCTTCCCCTCTGAGAGACAAGCTCACAGAGTCTCTTGGGACTGAAGATGGCTTCTGGGGCAGCACAGGACCTGTGGCAGCACAGGACCTGTGGCTACTGAGGTGGTTGACAGAGAAAGAAACCTGTACAGGTGAGTGAGCTATTCTCCATTCCACGCCCCACAAAGGATTCCAAAGGCTGACATCCAAACCAGTCTCCCATAGTATGTCCCCTCTGTTGGTTAAATGGCATGCTGCTCCTGGCTGGCTGCTGCTCACAGCGGCCATGCAGATGGAGGAGAGTGTTGATTGGAGGAATTACAGGCCATGGTTACCTTTTTAGGGCTTTATTGGGAGAGAGGGGGAAGAGAGAGAGGGAGAGAGAGACAGAGAGAGAGGGAGAGAGGGAGAGAGAGAGACAGAGACAGAGAGAGAGAGAGAGAGAGAGAGAGAGAGAGAGAGAGAGAGAGAGAGAGAGAGAGAACAGACGGAAGGAAGGAGCAGAAAGGAAAGAGAGGAAGAAGAGGGTGCACAGAGGGCCCACCTGCTTTTTAGGCTGGGACGCATCGCAGGATGATGACGTAATTAAGGACAGAATCCTTACACCCTCTGCTTACCAAGCCAGGGAGCAGGGAGGGGCTGAAACAGTGGGCATGTGCCTTCTACAGTGAAAAAACAAGCTTCCAAGGTGAATGTTTCCAAACATTGACAAAAGTAAAAAGTAAAATGCTTCCTCGTCCTGTTACCTAGCTTTGCCAGATTCATTTCAACCACTCTCATTCAGCCTTTCTCGTCACTGTTATAGGATTTAAGTCTATGGTAACTGATATCTCTCCATAAACTTTTCACTAAGAATCCTGCCAAAACTAAAATGAGATCCTGTCTTCCATAGCCAGCATGGAACTACCACATCAAACAGAGCCAACAGGTCTTTCATTTCAATTAAACAGACCCCACCCTGTGTGCACATTTGCTCGAGGACTTGAAGTGTGTTTCTTGCAGGTGATTATTTTAATCACAATGCAAACAACTTATGTTTGGCTTGTCATGACTCTTAAATTTCACTTAAATCCTTATAGCCTATTAGTGATCTTGCTCAGCTAACAACTGCTGTGTGTCAAACACCACTAGAAGCTAGGGACATCAGGATGCCCACAGCAGCCCTGCTCTCCAAGGGTCATAGTCCCATGAGTAATGAGTGACAATATCCACAGTCATAGTGTCTTCCACAACTTGTTACCTTCCTCCAACATGGTGATAGTCACTGTCTCAGCTGGAGAAACTGTCACTCTTGACTTCCTCCCATGGAAACTGCCTCTTGTCCACCCACCAGTCACCCAATGGGAAGCCTTTGAGAAAGTCACTAATGATCTCAGTAAAGCGTTGTTTCAAGGCCAAGTATTTATTACTAATATTAACATATGCTCATTTTAAAGTTTATTTGTGAACACACACATGAATTCTCAGGTTTGTCAGAAAGTGCCTTTACCTGCCAGGCCACCTCACCAGCCTTAGACCCTTATAAAGAAATATACTCTTTAGTCGGGTGGTGGTGGCGGTGGCGCACACCTGTAATCCCAGCACTCGGGAGGCAGAGGCAGGCGGATCTCTGTGAGTTCGAGGCCAGCCTGGTCTACAGAGCCTGTCCAGGACAGGCTCCAAAGCTGCACAGAGAAACCCTGTCTCTAAACCCTCCCCCCCCAAAAAAAAAAGAAAGAAAGAAATATACTCTTTAAAAATAAGAACACTAAGAGCTGAAGATGTGGCCAATTGGTAGAGCCCTTGCCTAGCATATAAAGGGTCTTGAGTTTGACCCCTAGAACTTAATACACACACACACACACACACACACAGAGAGAGAGAGAGAGAGAGAGAGAGAGAGAGAGAGAGAGAGAGAGAGAGAGAGAGAGAGAGAGACTCACCTATTTCATCATAGCTAGTTGCTCTAGGTGTGTGTTCCCCTGTAGGTTTGCTCTAGCTCACTCAGTACTCACAGGTCTATAAGATGATATTGCCATTGCCCCTATTTACAGATAAGGAAACCAGGAGTCAGAAGGCTAAATACTTTGTTTAGGGTCCATATGCAGAGAGCAAAGGAGCCAGGACTCAGAGATTTGACTGAAGTCGGTGTGTCTATGGCCCTGCACCAGATCTGTATCCAGCCTGTGAGCAGACCTTATCCAATGCATGTCTGTTTCTGCATCTTCTAGAGTTCAGTTCCCCATGGCTGGCTCCTATCACTGGCCCAGCACTGGTCTTCGCTTTGTGGTGACAAGAGCGGTGACTGTAGAGATAGAATTCTGTGCCTGGAGCCAATTCCTGGGCAAGACTTCCCTGGAACAGAGTCACATGGTGGCTGGGCCTCTGTTTGACATCAAGGCTGAGCAGGGAGCTGTGGCCGCTGTGTACCTCCCTCATTTTGTGGATCTCCAAGGTAACCAAGGCTGGTATTTGACTGATAGAGTGAAGGTCTACAGCCAAACAAGAACAGAGAAAATAGTCTGTCTTTAGCCCCTTTTCACACTCTAAACCTAGGGGAAGGGGTGGTTGGCAAGCCCACCCTTTCCCATTATAAAGTCACTCAATCCATACCCTTGTTACTCTCATCCATCCACCAAGTAGGCCGGGGAAATGGGATTTTCCCAAGGAATTAGGGAGCCTTTGAGTGCAAAGGAATCTAGCCAAAGCCTGCTGAACTGCAGGTCACATTTGGATAGGAATGAATTCACCAAGCTGGTGACAATTGTCTTTGGAGGTCTCCTAGGAAGGCCAAGATCAAGGTGCTAGTATACTCAGTGTCTAGAAAAGACTATCTTCTTTGTAAATGGCACCTTCTACTTTTCTCTCAGGTGGCAGAAGGGGGCCCTTGACTCTCTCCTAAGCCCATTCATGAGGGTTCTACATCATCACTTTCCTAAAGCGCTGCCTAAATCCATTCCCCTGGATTAGGATTTTTGAGAGGACAGAGTCATTTAATCGTCCTCCAATGTCTCTCTGAGCTGAGCCCTGGGCTTCTACTATCCCAAGCCAAGTCTGGCTCAGGCAGGCACTTAATCTATGCCATTTGACTCCATTCTTGGACAGGAATTCAGGAGGACACCTCAAAGTTCCAAGTGGCCCACTTTATGAAGGACGGGGTAGTCTTGGAGAAGCCAGCCAAAGTGGAGCCACATTGCACAGTTCTGAAAAACCCCAGCTTCTCGGCTATAGGAGTGTTACTGAATAGAATCCCTGCCTCCTGGAAATTCGTATCCATCACCTCCATCACGTTGCTCTACCATCAACCTCATGCTGAGGAACTGAAACTCCACCTTTACCTGATCCCCAATGACTGCACTATTCGGAAGGTGAGAACCACACAGGCCCATCCAGGGTGGGCTGACAGAAAACACGAAACGAGGAGAGCATCCCAATGGGATCCTCTCCTGGGAGTGAGGGTGGGCCTCTTGTGAGTAGACCCTGGTGTGGGTGAGTGATCTGCCCTCTGCTCAGACTTGGTCTGTTCTCCTCAACCCCAAGTCTTCCTTATGTCTGCTGCCCCTTCACTAACCTCTTCACAGCTTTCTACAGCCTCTTTTGTGGCATTGGAAGGATGAGGAGGCTCCACACCCAACCTGCAGCCTTTCCCTGCCCCTTCTTCTCTGGCAGTGACCCTACGACCATTGTGAACTTGGAACAAACTAGAGTGGAGCTGTCTGTACAGTGCATGGGGAGGAGGGTTGCAGAGGTTTGGTTACCACCCCCCCACCCCCGCTTCCATGCACACACACAAAAGAACCAATGGACCATCTCACCTTATTCAGCAAGATTATGTACGGCAGAAATCACTGTCCATTACCTTCCTTAGGCCATAGATGATGAAGAAATGAAGTTCCAGTTTGTGCGAATACACAAGCCTCCCCCCATGGGCTCCCTTTATGTGGGCTCTCGATATACCGTGTCTGGTTCAGGGACTATGGAAATTATACCCAAGGTAAGCAGCCTGATATTTGTCCTTTTCAAAGATCAGATGTTAGGCTTGGGAAAACCTGTTAGGTGGTTCTCTCAGGCACTGAAACTTGAGGTTTGGAGGAAAGCAATTGGAATTCATGGTGTACCGGAAATCACAACTGGATGGACTAACTTGGAGCACAATAGTGTTTAGGCTATACTGTGCTAAAGCCATGAAGCCAAATAAACCTGACTTATTACTCATCGTGGGACATCTCAGTAAAATGGCTCTAGGAAGAAAGCACTGTAGGATGTCCGTCGTTTGGTAATTGTCAGGAAGGACTAAGGAAGCCTAATTACTCTATGTTGGGTATTGTCAGAGAGCAGGGACAGTTCTATGACTGGCGATCTCAACAAACCAAATGTTACCATGGTGAAACTAAAGCAATAGAATATCGGAATGGTTGAACATACAAAATTCATTTAGTATGTGTTGTAGGGTGTTTGGGATTCTGTGGGCTTCATGGTAAGCTGTTTAAAGAAGATGCCCTATGCATGTCCAATGGAAGAGCTGTAACATGGCTGACCCGCAAGTCTTGGAACTCTTTGTATTGACACTGAGATTTAGCTGAGTCTCAGATTCTTCCAGGACACTGGGGACTGCCTTTGGCTTTTCCCTATTTCTCAGTATATCCTCTCCCAATACTCTTTGACCAAAAGCTACTGAGTGTTAATCTGTATTACCCATATGTCCATAACTGACCCAGATTTTCTGCTTATGAACAGAAAGCATATATGAATGGTGGTCTGTGGCTGAACCAGAGTTAGACGAGTGTGAGTTTAGTCTGAAACATCTATCAGGACACTGGCTATCAACAGCACTTAAGACCCCAGACAGGCCAGGTGGTGGTGCACGGCTTTAGTCCCAGCACTTGGGAGGCAGGGACAGGTGAATGTCTGTAAGTTCAAGGCCAGCCTGGTCCACAGATAGAGTTCCAGGACAGCCAGGGCTACACAGAGAAACCTTGTCTAAAAAAAAAAAAAAAAAAAAAAAAAAAGACAAAAAATAAATGATCCCAGACAGGGGCTGGGGAGATGGCAGCAAAGTGTGATTTCAAGCAAACATGAAAGTCTGAGTTAAGAACTCCAGTACCCATGTGAAAAGCTGCCTGTAACTCCAGTGCTGGGAAGACAGAGATAGGAGGATCCCTTGGGAAAGCTGGCCAGCCTAGCAAAAAGTAAGGTGGAGCCTTATGAGCAAGATGGCTCAGGAGATAAAGGCACTTGCCACCACACCTGATGACCTAGGTTTGGTCCCTGGAGCCCCCATGGTAAATGGAGAGAACTGACTCGATCAAGCTGTCTTCTGACCTCCACGTGCACACCATGGCACATGTATACACATACACACACTCACACCTTGATGATCCTATTTAATATTGAGCTAGGTGACAGGTACTGAAAAGGAGGTGATGTCTGTCTGTTACATTTGGAATCATGAACCAAAGGATGAATAGGCAAGCTGCACAGTTTGGAGCCCTTCCGTATATCTGTTGCCAACCAGTGATAAGAGAGAGATAATCTACTCATTCAACAAATGTTAACCTAGTGCCAGAGATATGCTTCAGGGGAGATAGGTCAGAGAGATCCATTTACTTGGGAGGGTAGCATCCCATCAGGTAAGAACTGAATAAATAATAGTTACCGGTAACACCGAGAGCTAGCAAGTAAATACAGCACTGTGAGAGTGACTTGGGATCACTTCTCAGCCTTTTCACCAAAATCAGTTGTAGGATTTGTACTTATCAGAGAATGACTTGGACACTTCTATTGGCAAGTCAGAAACATCTCTGAGAAGATGCCATTTGAGTTGAGGCCTCACTGACATAAAGAGCTGAGACATGTAGGATTCTGAAGTACTTCAGACACAGGAACATGTACAGAGGCACAAAGATGAGAGCAAGCTTGAAATCTCCAGGTGCCAGAGAGGAAGTTAGCGTGGCAGAGTTGGTGCATGTAGCAGAAAGTGGGGTCACACTAGAGGCAGCACCTCCTAGGACTCATTGGTCCAGTTTGTCCTGTTATGGAATTTTGATTTTGTGCAAGTGCAAAGGCAAGACCCCACCATGGGGTCTGCTGTGGGATAATGCTCTTGTACACTGTAAATATTTGTCGCTCAAATTGGTTTAATAAATTGACTGACTTGCTGGGCAGTGGTGGCTCATGCCTTTAATCCCAGCACTCAGGAGGCAGAGCCAGGCAGATCTCTGTGAGTTCGAGGCCAGCCTGGGCTACAGAGCAAGATCCAGGACAGGCACCAAAACTACACAGAGAAATCCTGTCTTGAAAAACCAAAAAAAAAAAAAAAAATACTGACTGGTTGGTAGCTGGGCAGGAAGTTGGGCAGGAAAGCCAAACTGAGAATACTGGGAAGAAGGAAGGTGGAGTCAAGGAGTGGCTAGCCAGATACAGAGGAAGCAAGATGAAAATGTTGTACAGAGATAAGGTACCAAGCTACATGGCTAAACATAGACAAGAATTATGGGTTAATTTAAGTGAAAAAGCAAGTGAATAATAAGCCTGAGCTACTGGCTGAGCATTTATAAATAAGCCTCATAGTCAATTATTTAAGAGGCAGCTGCTGGGTATTTGGGAGCAGGCAGGCAGGAGAGAAACTTCCACCTACAGGGTCTTAAACATGATCATGCAGGACTTTGTTTACTCTGATAAAGATGTTTCTAGCACTAGGTGAGAATGGATGATAAGCAGGCAAGAGCAAAAGCAAGAACAAATCTAAAGGATGCAGATGAGAGGCCATGGTAGCTTAACTAAGGAAGCAGCCATGGCGATGAAGAATAGTTGATAGAGTCAGGAAACTGACAACACAAGAAACTGTCAAGACCAAAAGGACTATGAATCTTTATGATGGGTTTCTAAATCAATCATGTTGGTAAAGGCAACAGACTTTGATAGACAGGTTATTATGGGAAGATACAGGAAGAGGTTACAGATGGTACGCAGATGGAGATCTGAGCACTCAAAAGATGGTTGTGCAATTTTCTGAGTTTGAGAAGACTTGGGAAGGGCATGCTTGAAAGACAGCTGGGAGTCAAGTCTTCTGTCTTAGATTTGATTTGCCTAGGAAAACGGATAGATGTAAGTTTTCTGTTGACTGGAAACAAGTTAAGTTTGGGACTTGTTAGGAATGAAATTTTGTACTAAAGGAACGAGGGCTTTAGATTCAAGATAGGAAAGAAGGAAAAAGAAAGGCCCAGTTAAAGAGGAAGAAAGAAAGAAAGAAAGAAAGAAAGAAAGAAAGAAAGAAGGAAGGAAGGAAGAATGAAGAGGAAGAGAGAAAAGAAAAGATGAAGGGGAAAAGCTTTGGCTTAGAATGTGTGAGCACTACTTTGAGAATGAGCCTTGAGTTGGTCCATGGATTCTCTTCAGTGCTCTCACCCTTCTGAGTTAGTACATGGTGTCAAAGCAATTGACTTCAGGAGAAAGGATAATGTCCCTCTGCAATGGAGTAGGACCAAGAGGGTGTTGGAGTGGGGAAAGACTCATCTTCAGGACAAACAATGGCTTCTCACATAGAGGCTCTTGCTTTCTCCAGGAACTTGAACTGTGCTACCGGAGCTCCACGGAAGCCCAGCTCTTCTCAGAAATCTATGTTGGCCACTTACAATCAGGGATCCGGTTGGAAATAAAAAACAAGAATGCTGACACTGTAGTTTGGGAAACCTTGTTGAAACCAGGTAAACCCAGGACAAATTCAGGGTGCACAGAGGTAGGAGAAAGATCCATGATGGGCCAACTGATCATAAATGCCCCCAGAAAAATGATGTGGCTTTTTAAGTTATACAGATACTGATTTTATAAGAATTTCAATTCTTCCATGAGACCTGAGTTTGTTTCCCAGCACCCATGTTTCATGGCTGCTTATAACTCCAGCTCCAGGAGATCCAGCGCCCTCTTCTGGGCTCTATAGGCACCTACACTCATGTGCATAGACACACACAAACAAGCATAATTTAAAATTACAAAAATCTTTAAAAATATTAAAAAGGAAAAGGGACAGGTTTCGACTCAAAATAAAATATCAAATACTTTAAAACTTCTAGCAAAGGACTTGGTTAGTTCTCCAGGAATTTAATTCAGGCCAAGGCAGGCTAAAATGGGTTGAGATGATGTTGGAAGAAGTTGCTGTTACTCATCTAGAAGCCTTCTTTCTTTTGATTAGTCTAAAATCATAATCTCTGGGCTTCAACTTCCTAAAGACATTAGGAAAGAATTCACCTAGATTGTGTCTATAGGTCCATCCTACCCTTATGCCAGACTCTGACAGAATTTGTCTCTAGCTTGTTCTCAGAATCCAACCATCTAGATGAGAGTTTCAGGGTATGTCATGTGAGTTTATAACTAGCACTATTATAGATGCATCTCCATCTCTCCTTTCCTCTAGGAGACCTTAGACCTGCATCCACTCCAGTCACTCCAGCCCCTACAGGTCAGTAGCACCTGCCAGACCAAATGAGGCAGTGAGGGTTTCAGGGTGCACTATCTGGTTCTGGAGGGAAGGGAAAGGAGAAAAGAGGGGACCCTCTCATTGCCAGCCTCACCAGGATTGTGTTGGAGAGCTTCACATCCAAGTCCCCAGGCCTTTTGCTCCTGGCCATGGGGGCCATAACACACCCCACTCACAACCTCAGTCATGAACCCTTTCTGTTCCCACAGAGTGTCAGGCTGGATACTGACATGAGACGAGGCAAGGGGTTTCCAGAGTGGGAAGGAAGCCAGTGACACAATGAGATAAGAAACAGAAGTGGAGAATGAGCTGCGAGAGGCTCTGCTGGGAGTCTTTCTTTGGTTACTGCCAGTCTTGCCTTCATCCACAGTTGCCTGGCCCTCCCTGCACTTTGTGGACCAGCATCGGGAGCAGCTGGTGGCCCGAGTGACATCAGTGGACCCTGTCTTGGACAAACTGCATGGTCAAGTGCTGAGTGAAGAGCAGTATGAGATGGTTCGTGCTGAGGCCACCAATCCAGACAAGATGCGGAGGCTGTTCAGCTACAGTCGGTCCTGGGACAAGGCCAGAAAAAGTCAACTCTACCAAGCCCTGAAGGAGACCCACTCTTACCTGATCCTAGAACTCTGGGAGATGTGGGGCAGGGCCCTTGGGGAATGGGTATCCTGAAATCTGGGCAGCTGAAACCTGAGCCCTGAATCATGCCTCTGCCTGATCTTTCTTTTGGCCTCATTTCCACCATCTATGATCCCCCTTGGCTTGGTCTTGGTTCTTTAAAACTTGCCTGCTGCAGGTGGCATTCTCAGAGATGTCCCTCTTGGACAGCTTGCCCTGTGAAAGCCAAGGGGCAATTGGGTAACTGTGAGGCATCCAATTAGCAGTGGACATTTTTGTTGTTGTTGTTGTTGTTGTTGTTTTTGTTTTTGTTTTTGTTCTTGTTCTTGTTTTTTGAGACAGAGTTTCTCAGGGTAGCTTTGTGCCTTCCCAGGAACTCACTCTGTAGGCCAGGCTGGCCTCGAACTCACAGAAATCCTCCTGCCTCTGCCTCCCGAGTGCTGGGATTAAAGGCGTGGGCCACCACCGCCCAGCGGCAGTGGACATATTTTATCAGTCCACTCAGAATGGTATACAATTTAGAACTTACAAATTGTTTGTTTCTGGAATTGTCCATGTAACATTTTCAAGCCACAATTGAATTTGAGCTAATTAAAAGCCCTGCCTTTAAAAAAGAAAAAAAAAAGGGAAAAAAAGGACTAAAGTACACAGTAGGCACTGTGTACAATAGTTTGATTTCACTGCTTAGTGGGTGGGTGAAGAAGGTCAGCATATCTCTCAGCATCCCACAGTTGTACAGTTAGAAAATGTAGCATTGTTTGTATACAAATGTTGGTTAGATGGGTTTGATAGCTCTTCTCTGATTGGCCCTATTTCTTCACCTTATTTGCATACCCACATTTAGCCAGCAACATTTAGCTGGCATCCTGGCAACCAAATCCACACATTTCAAGACTATAAAGCCAGAACTACTGCAGGAACCCATGGAAAAAGAGGAAAAGCAAGACTTCTGAGCCTAGTACTCCTGTTCTCTTCATAGGAAAAAGCCATGAAGACTTCAAGAGCCAGACTCCCAAACACTTCACTCATCGAAGAGGAGGCTGCCTGCACCTGACGTTTTTCTGTCCTGGGCAAGGAGCTTGCTCAAAGCCAGCTTCCAGGACTCGAGATGTTTCTGCCTCAGCCTCCACAGCTCAGCACCGGCTGGGCGGCAAAGGCGAATTCATTCCTGCGGCTGTTTCCAGCCTCGAAGAACTGCTTCAGAGACCTAAGACTCCAACCTTCCAGACTCTCTGGAGACAGGAGAACAGGATACCGGCAGTCCTGCTCCTCTGCGTTGCTCTGCAAGAGACTGCTCTTGGCTGGTATCCCAGAGTTCCGTAAGAACTGCTGAGCTGTAACACTCCCGTTAACTGGAACACTTCTCGAAACTATAACAGTATCCTACTGCTACGGAGAGTTCAAACCTGTTTATTTTAATCCCATGTGGCAGTCTGTTTTAAATTGTTTTATTCCACTTAAACCTTGCCAATTCCAATTTGAAAAAATAAAATACTTGCCATTTGTACTCAATTGTCTGTCTCCTCCATTCTTAGAGAGAGGGACAAGAACGCAGTAGGAGACAGAAGACAGTCTCCACCTACCACTTGACAAGCATAAAAAAAGAAAAGAAAATTAGGAGGCAAGGACCATGTGTCAGTCCCAGCTACTTCCAAAGTATAAGGAAGAAGCCTCCCACCCCCACCCCCATTGCTTTGACCATAGTGTTTAATCACAGCCATAGTAACCCTAAGACAGAAATTTGTACCAGGATAGTGGGGTATTGCTGTGAGAGACCTGACCATGTGTTTTGGGGAGATTTGCAGAAGGACTTTGGACTAGAAAAGCCATTGATTGTTAAGCACTCAGTGGGCTGTTCAGTAGAAGCTTGGAAGATAAAAATGTTGATGAACACAGACTCTCCTTTAGAAGCCTGAACTGGAGCCTGCAGTTCTAGGTTTGCCAATCTGCTTTGCCAAACCTGGGAAAGGAGGGGAACCCAAAAGTCCTCCCACTTCGGCATACAGGAAGCCCCAGGATCTGCCGAAAGTTTCTTTTTTCTTTTTTCTTTTTTTTTTTTCTTTTTATTTTGCAATACAATTCAGTTCTACATATCAGCCACTGGATTCCCTTGTTCTCCCCCCTCCCGCCCCCCTTACCTTCCCCCCAGCCCACCCCTCATTCCCACCTCCTCCAGGGCAAAGCCTTCCCCGTGGACTGAGATCAACCTGGTAGACTCAGTCCAGGTAGGTTCAGTCCCCTCCTCCCAGGCCGAGCCAAGTGATCCTGCATAGGCCCCAGGTTTCAAACAGCCAACTCATGCAATGAGCACAGGACCCGGTCCCACTGCCTGGATGCCTCCCAAACAGATCAAGCCAATCAACTGTCTCACCCATTCAGAGGGCCTGATCCAGTTGGTGACCCCTCAGCCATTGGTTCATAGTTCATGTGTTTCCATTCGTTTGGCTATTTGTCCCTGTGCTTTATCCAACCTTGGTCTCAACAATTCTTGCTCATACAAACCCTCCTCATTCTCGCCAATTGGACTCCCAGAGATCCACCCGGGGCCTAGCCATGGATCTCTGCATCCAGGTGCTGGCATAACTGGATATCAACATGTAGAAGGCTGCAAATAGATCCATATCTATCACCGTGCACAAAACTTAAGTCCAAGTGGATCAAGGACCTCAACATAAATCCAGCTACTCTGAACCTGCTAGAAGAGAAAGTAGGAAGTAGTCTTGAACGCATTGGCATAGGAGACCACTTTCTAAATAGAACACCAGTAGCACAGACACTGAGAGAAACAATCAATCAATGGGACCTCTTGAAACTGAGAAGCTTTTGTAGAGCAAAGGATATGGTCAACAAGGCAAAGCGACAGCCTACAGAATGGGAAAAGATCTTCACCAACCCCACATCTGACAGAGGACTGACATCCAGAATATATAAGGAACTCAAGAAATTAGACATCAAAATGCCCAACAGTCCAATTAAAAAATGGGCTATAGAACTAAACAGAGAATTCTCAACAGAGGAAACTCAAATGGCTGAAAGACATTTAAGGAATTGCTCAACATCCCTAATCATCAGGGAAATGCAAATCAAAACAACTCTAGTTTCTAGTAGGAGGGAGCAGCTACGAGTTGGGCCTTCAGACCTTGCCCGCTCCTGCCACCTGCAGGACGAAGTCACAACTGCAGCCTTAACTCTGAGCGGGGCCGAATGCAGGGTTGTGAGCGAAGGAGAAAGCAAACCAAAGTCGAGGTGGGGAGCAGCCAAAGCTGAGACCTAGAGTGAAGGTTTGTGTGTCTGAAAGTCAACATCTTTCTAATGACTAATGTCACCCATAGACAAAGACACACTCATACACTCACACACACACACACACAAAGTAGCTCCTTCACTAGGTTTTCAGGGTACTGGTAGCCAGTATGATAGCACGAGTCATTCTATAAATTGGTGCCTACCCAAGATAAACACATGGCCATATAAAGACTTGTAAACAAGTGGCCGAGAAGCTAAATTTTTAATAGTTAAAATCTAGAAACAATCCAAAACCCACTAACAGATAAATAGAAAAATGCTTTGTGGTGACATGCACATGGCAGAATACTATATTAAAATTAGCAATTAAAAATAAACTAATGGCCAGACGGCGGTGGCGCACGCCTTTAATCCCAGCACTCGGGAGGCAGAGCCAGGGGGAATCTCTGTGAGTTCAAGGCCAGCCTGGGCTACAGAGTGAGATCCAGAACAGGCACCAAAACTACACAGAGAAACTCTGTCTTGAAAAATCAATAGATAGATAGATAGATAGATAGATAGATAGATAGATAGATAGATAAAATAAAAATAAACTAATGGGCTGGAGAGATGGCTCAGAGGTTAAGAGGACTGTTTGCTCTTCCAGAGGTCCTGAGTTCAATTCCCAGCAACCACAAAGTGGCTTACTACCATCTGTAATGATCTATAATGATATCTGGTGCCCTCTTCTGGCCTGCAGTGCAAGCATACATGCAGGCAGAACACTGTATATACACATAATAAATATTTTTTTTTTTAAAAGAGCACTGGCTGCTCTTCCAGAGGTCCCACATGACAGCTCACAATCGTCTGTAACTCCAGTTCCAGGGAATCTGATACCCTCACACAGGCATATATGCAGACAAAATACCAATGCACATGAAATAAAAATAAATACACTTAAAAAATAAACTATGAAGTGCCAAAGGGTGGGAGTGTGGGCCTGGGAGGAGTAGAAAACTGAGTGTAATTGAGATGAAATTCCCAAATAATAAAATATTGTATTGGAGAGAAAAAAAACTACTAAAAAGCAGCATAAACCTTTTGGAAAGAAAGTATTAGACTTAAAATGCTAGAGGGGAAATAAATGGCCACTACATGATTCCAGTTACACAAAATTCTAGGTCATAGAAATCTTTGGAGAGGGGTGGCTTAGAGTACTATATTAGTTCCTGAGAGTGAATTCTTATAAACAGTCAGCCCTCCTTGTCACTCACACCGCTGGCCTTTCATACAGGCTCCCTCCATGGTGTTGTAACTGGCTTAGCAGAAGCCATCAGATAAAGCTGCCTAGCTAGCCTCCAAAACTATATGCCAAACTTTAAAACACAAAGCAACCCAGCTTCACATCTTTTGTTATAATAACAAAAGTCACAGTGCCTCGTGCCTGTAATCCAAGCTACCTCGGAAACTGAGGCAAAAGGCTCACTTGAGCACTGGAGATCAGGGCCAGTCTGCAAAGCATAGTAAGACCCATCTCTTCATAAATAAATAAATTTCTAAGCAATGTAAACAAAGCTATAGTAAGATAAAGGCTATTACTGGCTGCCTGCCAGAGAAAGTATGGAGAGGGACAAAAAGGAGTGATTCCAAAGGAGCGTGAAGATATATGAAAAAATACAGAGACAGTCATTATTGCAATTGTGGTGGCTTCATTTTATATGTCAACATGTTTAATTTATGTATATACACATAGCATGCCACTATTATATAAAAATATAATGAAGCTGTAAAACATCTTAAGACAGGAAACTTGCCACCTCTGAGGCAGTTCATCCCATTTTCTGTCCAGCTTTGGCTCTCACTGCTCTGCAGCAGGGCATGCCTTCCTTTTGTGGGAATGATTGGGGCCACATGTCCAATGATATCCCTGGACCAGCTCATGTTTCAGTAGGACGGCCCAGCATTAACACTGTGTGTGATGACTAACATGTCAGACTCAGCACCACCAAGATTTCCTGGAAGCCTGATAGCACCAGGAAGAGAAGAGCCCGGACTGTGCTAGAACATTTTGTTCTCCCGTTAACTGATCACACTGTCCAAGTGCCTGAGACTCACAGTGGCTTTCTCACAGTGTCTTAGTCCATTCTCTGTTGTTATAACAGAGTATCTGAAGCTCGGGACTTTGTGTTTTAAAGTTTGGCATATAGTTCTGAAGGCTAGCTAGGCAGCTTTTTATCTGAAGATGGCTTCTGCTAAGCCAGTTAGGGAGGGAACCTATACGAAAGGCCAGCAGTGTAAAGAAGATGACAGTGACAAAAGGGACTGAGTGCTAAGAACAATTCACTCTTAGAAACAAATCTGCTCTTTAAAGATCTACTCCTCTGAATACGATTATCCTCCACAAAATAGTTATCTGCCCACAAAACAAACAAGCAAACAAAAACCTTGGCCCCCATGATGAAGGCGCATCCCAGGGAGACCTCTGTGGCCAAGGAGCCAGTGCATGTGCCCACAGGGCAGTTTGATTCACTCACACCAAGGATCCCTCTTGGAGAAGAGGGCCACTGCTGTTCCTAGAGGGAGGGCCTGTCTAGGGGCCTCTATGGCTGCATCTCACGCTGGTTCATCTATTTCTGGTTCTCTGCCAGTTTTTGTTTTTGTTGTTTGAGGCCAGGTCTACTGTAGCCCAGGCTGCTCTTGAACTTTCTGGGTAACTGAAAATGATCCTGAACTCCTGGCCCATGTCCTAAATGCTGGATTATAGGTGTGCACTGAACTGGGCAGTCACTGGGGGAGTAAGTAGAGGGTTAAGGGGACCTCCTCAGGGTGAAAGGAATGATGAACTAACGCGGTGGGGGTAGTGGGAATGAGCAATACAGAGGGTTAAGTGTGGCAGCTATTCTTGGCTGTCAACGTGACCATTGCTGGAATGGACTACAATCAGAAATGGAGGGCACACTTGTGATTCAGATCCTGAGGCAGGAAGACAACACATTTTTGATCCGGGTCTTGAGCCTGGAAGACACAGACTTTTGATCTGGATCTTGAGGGGACAACACAAGCTTTTAATCCAGATCTTGAGGCAGGAGAGCACACTTTTAATCTGGGACACCTTCTTCTGGAAGCCTATCTAAGGACAATGGAAGAAGGAAGGTTCATTCATTCTTTGCCTGCTGGTCTTTGCCTTGCCAGTACATTCGTTTTTTTCACTGGCATCGGAGCCTACTTCTTCAGGATTCCAGCATACACAGAAGACCAGCTGAGGCGTCCAGCCTCGTGGGACTGAGCAGCTACTAGACTCTTGGACTTTCCATTCACAGCTAGCCATTGTTGGACTGCAACTTGTAAATCATTCCAATAAATAAAGACACATACACACACACACACACACACAGAGAGAGAGAGAGAGAGAGAGAGAGAGAGAGAGAGAGAGAGAGAGAGAGAGAGAGAGATTCATTCCATAAGTTCTGTGACTCTAGAGAACCCTGACTAATTAAGGATCATTTCCCACAATCATGAAAAGTCAATAGGGAAGGAGGTTTATGGATCCTGTGACTATCTTGCTATGCTGAGCTCTACAGTGGTGGGAATCCATTGGGAACTATTGGCAGGTTAGCCCCAGCCCATAGGAGCCTGGAAGAGGAAAGTGGGAGAAAGAGACTAGACAGACAAGAGCATGGCACTGCTGGAGAGAAGTTGACGGGAAGAGGCTGGCAGAAGCAGAGATGCTATGATATGATTCAGAAGTGCAGCCCTGTCCCTAGTTGCCTAGCAATGGCTGCTAGCGGTTGCTCAACAATATAGGGCCATCTAGACAATTGGGATAAAGACCTTAGAGTGCGTGGGCACTGATCAGAACATCACAGGATATTGTTAATCCTGACAACAGCCACTAGGCCTGTTACTTATATTGTCTCAACACCAAATTGCTTTTGTCACACACAAAAAAAATAGCTTGACAATGACGCACAAGATCTGGAAAACTGAGGATGAGGCTACCACATGATCGTATCATCAAACAAGATGAAAATTACCATCTCCATTCTTCCTATCCCAGGATTCCTCTGTGGAAATACATTTTACATTTTCTTATCATTTTAGTACATGTGATCTTAAATCATTTAATTCTGGTTTAGATAATCACAAAAACCTGTTTGCCGGGCGGTGATGGCTCACGCCTTTAATCCCAGCACTCGGGAGGCAGAAGTAGGTAGATCTCTGTGAGTTCGAGGCCAGCCTGGTCTACAGAGTGAGTTCCAGGACAGGCTCCAACGCTACATAGAGAAACCCTGTCTCGAGGGAAAAAAAAACCTGTTTGATTTCAAGATAATCCTCTCTGGCAACTACATCAATCCACATCCAGCCCCTGTGGATGCTAGGCAATCTGCCACTGAGCAGCAAGCACCCAACCTCAAATGCAACGTCACTTTATTAACTATTCTCCTTTTGTTCTGAAAATGGGTTTGCTTTTGATTTCTTGAATATCCTTTTGTAAAAAACCTGCCTTGGGATCAACACTTGGGGGCTGTAAGGTTAAAAAGGGCCAAGGAAAAACACCCAGACCCTAACTTAACCCCAGGACCGGGGCTTGAAATCACACCAATCCCTGAGCTTGCCCCAGAGTCAGACTACAAAATCCCACCAATCCATAAGCATAGAATCCCACCAATCCCTGAGGCCCCTGAGGTGGAAATGCCACCAAGCCCTGAGCTTGCCTCAGCATCGGACCACAAAAATCCACCAAGCCCAAGCCACCCTGGAAAGCTCTGCCACCCCCCAAGAAATCCTATATAAGGTTTGTCCCCTGTTCAGTTTGCTGCTGTTTCTCACCCAAGGCAGCCACCCTCCTGGTTTCTTCCTTCCCAATAAGTCTCTTGAGTGAGGTTTGTTGTGTGGTGTGACATTTTTGTGGGAGTGGAGCCCAGCTGTAACAATTGCAACTCTTTTGCTGGGGAAACTTTCCGCTAGTGGAGCAGAGCTGGAATACTTCTCCAGAGCAGAGTGGAGCAGAGCTCGAACAACTTAGCTGGGGAAAGTTGTTCTCCCTCCCCTGCTGGAGCAGAATTGTTACACTTGCATTGGGGAAACCTTTCCCTGGAGCAAGACGGTAAACTGCTAGGCTTCTGGTGACTTTGTGGTATTCCTTGGCTCCCAACTGCCAGGATACCTTTCCATCCGAGCTGCAATGCTTACAGGGTCACGGCAATTGCATCAAAAGACGTGAATGTTCTGATTGTTATACTTTGGTGGCAGTTTTCTCAGGACAGAGAAATGCATTGATCTTAACACACCGGCTATGGTACTGCCATCTCTTGTTACCTGGGTAACAGATCATCTGAACAAGCAGTTGGCCTAGGTCACATAGCACCAACCCTGAGTTCTAGGAGCCAGTCATGACTCTGTTTTAGTATATCGTGACAGATAATTCTGTTACTGAACTCAAAATCTACTGGTTTATTTACCAGTCCATGGACTATAGCACATTTCTTCACTCACCCATTTTTTTTTGCCCAGGGGTGTGTGGGGGGGGGGAATGGGTTGTTTTTTTGAGACACAGTTTTTCTGTGTAACAGACCTGGCTGTCCTGGAACTCACTCTGTAGACGAGGCTGGCCTAGAATTCACAGAGATCTGCCTGCCTCTGCCTCCTGAGTGCTGGGATTAAAGGTGTGCACCATCACCACCTGGCTTCACTCGCCCACTTTGAAAGTGTGTTTGTGTTAAAAGATAGAAAAGTACTTCCAGCCAGGTATGGTGGCTCACAGTGTAATCTCAACATGCAGGAAGCTGAGGCAAGAGAATAACCCATGCATTTGAGGGTACTCTGGGCTACAGAGTGAATTTCAGGCCAGTTTAAGATACAAAGTGAGATCCTGTCCAAAAAAGAAAAAAAAAAGTTGAAGAGATGGCTCAGTGGTGAAGAGTTTCACTCTTCCAAATAACTGAGATTGGTTCCCAGCACCCACTTTGGGTACCTCAAAGCCTGTAACTCCAGCTCCAGGGGATCTGGCACCCTCATCTGGGCTCCCTGGGTACCCACACACACGCAGCACCTCACACTGACACCCACATATACATTAAAATCATAAAAATAAATCTAAAAATAAAGATACCCTCTTCTGACACCCACAGACACCTGCACACACATGCTCACATATACATACATACATACATGCACATAAATAAAATAAAGTCCTTTTTAAATTTATTTTAAGAAGAGGAAACTGGAAAGATAGTTCACCAATTAAGAGCATTCTCTGCTCTTCCAGAGCATCCAGGTCAGATTCCTAGCACCCACATGGTGGCTCACAATCCTCCCTTAACTCCAGCTGTGGGGAATCTGACACCCTCTCTGGCCTCTGCAGGCTCCATGCACACACATGGTACTCAGACGTACACTCAGACTCCATGCACACACATAGTACACAGACATACACTCAGGCAAAACACCCACACACATAAAATTCAAAAATGATTTTTAAAAAGGAAACTGTATAAGGTTATACCACAACTCAGCACTTTCCTGTTACTAGAAAGTTACCTGGAGCCTGTTTACAGCTAGCATTTTTATGTCCCCCTTAGCCACAAGCAATAAATGTCTTTTCTATCTCTATAAATTTGTCTTTTCTAGACATTTCATATTTATTCTATCACCTATGGCTCTTTCCACCTGGCATTTCTTTTTCACTTAGCATGCTTTTTAGACCCATCCTGGTTAGTACCAGTAGCTCACTCCTTTGCATTGCCAAGTAGCATTCTAGTTGTACAGATAAACCTCATCCATTCACCATTTGACGGAGATTTGAATTATTCTTAATTCCGGCTATTACCAATAACATTGCTATAGATGTTTATACATTAGTCTCCATGTAGAGCTATCATTTCTCTCAGGTAGAATCTAGGAGTGGAATTACTGGGTCCTATCTTTTTTTATTTCTATTTTTCTCTCATTAAAAATAGATTTTTTTTCATACAATATATTCTAATACAGTTTCTCTTCTCCCAACTCCTCCAAGATCCATCTGAACCCACACCTTTCCTCATTAGAAAACAACAGGCATCTAAAGAATAATAATAAAATAAAACACAAGCAAACCGGACTAGGACAGACACAGTCACACACATAGGAATCATTAAAACACAAACCTGGAAGCCATAATATATATACACAAAGGACCTGTAAGGAAAAACAAGAAGAAGAAAAAAAAGCCTGGCACAACACTATGAGACAAAGAACCTCCAAAGATGCCATTGAGTTCATTTTCAGTTGGCCATCTACTGCTGGGCTTGGAGTCTGCCCTTAAGAGTGGTTTGTTTCCCCAGTGAGACTTCATAGAAGAAAATTAATTTTTCATTTGTGAGTGGTTATCAATTGTAGATAGCATCTGGATTAGGAATGGGGGTTTGTGACCACTTCTCCCAGTGTTGGGACCTCATCTGGCACAGACCCACACAGGCCTGTGCATGTGGCCACAGTCTCTGTGAGTTCGTATATGTGTTAGTCCTATTGTGTCTAGAGAACCTTGTTTCCTTGGCATCCTCCATCCTCTCTGACTCTTGCAATCTTTCCATCTACTCTTCTGCAAGGTTCCCTAAGCCCTGGGGGGAGGGATTGATGGAGATAACCCTTTTAAGACATAGTGTTTGCCAGGCGGTGGTGTTGCACGCCTTTAATCCCAGCACTTGGGAGGCAGAGGCAGGCAGATCTCTGAGTTCGAGGCCAGCCTGGACTACAGAGTGAGTTCCAGGAAAGGCTCAAAGGTACACAGAGAAACCCTGTCTCAAAAAAAAAAAAAGATAGAGTGTTGTTGGGGAATATTCAATCACATTGTGAACCCCGAGTCTGCATTTACGTTGATTACATAAAATAAACCTTTGGTCAGGAGGCTGAGTTAGCAATTAGTTGACAGAAAGTTATCGTAGAGCATCAGAGGGCATCCAGGAGAGACAGAGAGACACAGGAAGTAGAAGGGAGGGATTTGGAGTGGTGCAGGCTTTTCTGGTTTGGCGTAGTGGAAGCATGGGGCTTTCGGAGACACTAGCAAGTAGAGAAGGTTAGCTTTTTGCTACTCAACCTCTCTGAGTTCTCAGGTTTTCACCCCAGCCTTTGAATTTCAAGTCTTATTTACAAATAGAACGATAAAGATTTAGTTAAAACTACCTTTAGCAGCAGCAACAGGGCCGGTACCTGCAGGAACAGAATTCCCACCAGGCTGCTGCTAGAGAAGCAGGCCGGTAACTGCGGAGTTGCAATTGCTGGCTGAAACAGCAGTAGATTAGGGCACAGGCACTGTTCCAAGGTCTCTCACTCTGCACATTGTCTGGCTTTGGGTCTCTGTATTTGTTTCCATCTCCTGAAGGAGGAAGCTTCCTTAATGATGGCTGAGCAACACACTAATATGATTCCTTGGCCAGAGTGGCCGGTCTGTTTTCCGGGAAGTGCCTCCTGGATTTGGCAGCTGAGACAAAGGGATGTGTCATGGAGGAAGGCTGTAGAAGATCTGAGTGATCCATTGGGAATGGGGCAGACACCACAGGTGATCTGCTACAAGCTGGGATAAGACTTGGGTCCTATCCTTTTTTTAACTTTTAAAAAGAAATTTATGCATATGGGTGTTTTCCCTGCATGTATGTCTGTGTACTATGTGCGTGCCTGGTGCCCATGGAGGTCAGAAGAAGGTGTCTTGGATCCCCTGGAACTGGAGTTACAGACAGTTGTAGGCCACCTTGTGGTGCTGGGAATAGGACACGGAACCTCTGGAAGAGCAGCCAGCACTCATAACGGCTGAGCCATCTCTCCAGCCCCCTGGGTTACATCTTAAGTATATGCTTAACTTTTTATGAAACTGTCAGACCACTTTCTAAAATCTCTCCACCCTTCTCAGTTCCCAGTAGCATGGCTGAGGGTCCCATGTTCTCTTTGTCCTAGCAAAGGAAATGCTCTTATCTGCAGCTCCTAGACTCTGAGAATGTAGCCTCTTGCTGCCAACAGCCCGTCATTCATTCGCCTTACCACTTATTCAACAAACATCAGAATGCCGCCACTACCTAATGATATCTGCTATTGCTGCAAGGAGTCCTGAATGTTTTGAGAGCGAGAGACAGCACTCTGGTCACATTATTTCAACACTCTGATCCTGGTTTCTATTGGATGAACGAGAATGAGTTGTCTGGCAGGAGTTGGATCTGTTGCTCCCAACAGGCTTGCCAGTGGATTCCTCCAACACAAATGAAGCCCCAAATGAGTCATGTGATTGCTCTCCCCAAATCCCACAAGGGACTGACCCTCAGACACTATAGAAGTACCAAGAAACAGTGGTACCCACCAAGTACTAAAGGTGCCAAAGAGTCTGACTAGGAACAGAGGTGAGAAATGGGCTTAGATCATGAAAAGTCTCTGGAAGGACTTTTTTCAACACTTAAAAAACATAACTAGTGTGTAATAGGTTTTCTGTACCCCAATAATAGGTTTCTCTGCCAATGCAGTAAGCCAGATCAAGCCAAATTGAAAAAGTTAAAGAACAGGTTTATTTTGAGCAAAATAACTCCCAGGTGACTCCTCCAGCCCCCAGAGACCGAGGAGGGAGAAGGGGCAGGAGAAAATCACATGGCCGAACTAAAGCAGGGCACTTATGTACCCTGTAATCGAGGGGTGATGATGTGTCTGCCATAAGCTGGGTTTGTGCCCAAGTACGGTACACTTTAGGTGGAAGCTTTAGGGGAGGAGCTACCGTGGCCACCAAGAAGGCGGGACTGGGATTTTTGGAGCCTTACCTTTGTTAGAGATTCTCTGAGAGGGCAGGGTTTGGAGAGGCAGAAATGGGGCTTTCACAGGGGCAAGCTGGAGATTCCGGCTGAACAGTGTGAGCAGGTACATTAGTGTGTCTGTGTGTATGAGTGTGTGCATTACAGCATACGTATGGAGTTCAGAGGACAATTTGCAGAAGCCAGTTCTCTCCTATCATGTGGATCTTGGAGATCAAATTCGTCAGGCTAGGTGGCAAGTGCCTTTAGCCTACTGAGCCATCTTACTGGCTCCCTGAGAGGACTTGTTCCTCATCACAGATGAAATGCCCCGAAGGATGGAGGTAGATGAAAAATGTGGAAATAGGATGTAGATAGCAGCGAGAAGAGAGGGAGAGAAACGTGAGTCTTTAACTTTGTTACTTCTGGACCCTAGGTTTGTGGAAGTTTTATTGTGATATTGTTTTCATTAGGTTATTTTGTTTTTATCTTTTGAATCAGAACCTCCATATACATGCAGGCTGGACTGGAACTCATGACTTCTTCTGCCTCAGTCTCTTATGTGCGTACACAGCTAAATTTACCATTTTTCCTATAAGACTGTGTCAGCTTTTCATGCATTACACACACACACACACACACACACACACACACACACACACACACACACACACACTGCTGGAGCCTCATAGGGATAGGGAGTTCAGCCTGGGAGGAAGGAGGACGGGACAAAGGGAAAGAGCATTTAAGCGGCCACCACTTAGTCTGTGAGTTGGCCTTTCTCTTCTGATTTTCATGTATCTGGTTCTCATGCAGCAACGCCATGTCGTTTGGTTATAAAACTGTGCATTTGTGCATCACCTCATTAAAGTGTTTGTCTATCAGGTTTTTTTTTTGGTTTGGTTTGTTTTTGTTTTTCGAGACAGGGTTTCTCCGTGTTGTTTTTAAGACCTTATATTATTCATGTCTTTGAAAGGAAGAAATAAAACCCTGGGGAAGCTCCTCACGAAGCTTGGAGCTTTAACTCCTGCCTTTCATCTTCCGTAAGTGCCACGTCCCCCTTACTAGCTTGGGGATCCCAACAAGCGCCTCTCGCCTCCTCCCCGGTACCCTCCCTCCCGCACGCCAGTCTCGTTGCTATGGAGACAGACCTTGCTGCGCCAAGGCTTGCTAGAGGTGCTAGAAGCTGGCTGGCCAACCTCTGCAACAGGCTGTGGGCGGAAAGGAGGAGCCAGAGAAAGTGGCGTCTAGGCAGAGAGGCCCCGGACCCGCAGAGGCCCCCTGCCCTGCTGGCTCCGCCTCTGCCACCCCCACCCACACCCCCACTAGGTGTAGAAATACTGCTGCAGTCCCGGCCACCGCCCACTGCACTGCGACCCTGTAGGGACTTCGTCTCCCAGTCTCAGCAGCTGACCCGCCTGTCCGTGCTTTGCGCCGATGGCTAAAGGTCCCTTTCAGCGCAAGCCCTGGGGTCCAGAGCAGATGTATTTCGACTCTGACCCTGAGTCCGAGGGCCTGTTCGATAAGCCGCCCCCGGAGGAGAGCTACACTGCCCGCGCACCCAAGTCGGCGTCCTGGGCTAGCAGGAAATCTGGTCGGCGCGCGGGCGGGAGGGCTCCTGGGACCCGCGCTGGGCAGCCCCGGAAGACCGCCGTGCGCCCCGAGCCCGAGGAAGAGGAGCCTCTTGTGGAGGAGGGCTGCTACCTCGACCACTTCCCGCACCTCTCCATCTTCATCTACGCGGCCATTGCCTTCTCCATCACTTCCTGCATTTTCACCTATATCCATTTGCAGCTTGCCTAAGCGGCCTGGGTCCGACGGGGTGGCCGCAGAGTTGGGGTGGGGGGTGGGGGCGGTTGGGGTAGGGGAACACGCAGCCTTTTGTTTTGGTGATGCGCTGCACCCCTTCCATCTAGCCTTTGATGCTTTTCTTTGTTGTTGCTTTGTCTAACTGTTCATCAGAAGGTCCAAAGTCGCTGCCGGCAATGAATTGACGGTGTTGCTTGCACCCACGCATTGAGTGCAATTAGTCTCTAACGTTTACGATCCTGGATTGGATTGAACCCCATTTGTAATTATGATGATGTCTCTATATCCTACCACTTTGTGACGTGAGGGCCCAGTGTTTTTGTGTTTGTAGAGCGAAGAATGAGTCCAGCCTTCTGTTGCTTAAAGGATGAACGTCCAGACCCGAGCCCGCGGCCTCCCAGAGGTTACCGAGAGGAGAATCGGCGCCCTAGCTGTAGCGCTGGAGCCCCATGATGCTGCGTCGCTCCAGAACGAGCTAGTTTTGTTTAGGAGCTGTTTCAGTCAGAACTCTGCACACCAAGCTGGCGGACCTGGGAGAGCAGCGGGTATGGCTGGAAGCTGGAGGTGAGTGGTGTTTGTCAAGGCATGATTCTGCGCCCTCAGGAGTTGGAGCTGACGCGGGCTGGGCATTTTTTTTTTCCCCCTGCTTTAGGTTTTGTGGCTACCAGGAGGACCCAAGGCCTGTAGTAAGCGGAGCTGAATATCACAAAGCCAACGCTCAAGACAGGTTTCTTGGACTGTATGGAATAGGGGACAGCAGACCTTCAGGGACGGAGGACTAGAATTCGTGGATTCCATGAAATGAGACTGAGGGCCTTCCTTTGCTGGGGCCCATGGGAGGACTATGCTAGAGAATTCTCAGGTGACTTCACTTCAGCCTGGAGGCCCTCTGAAGCTAAGGGACCAAGATGAAGGGGCTGGGTTTGGGGACTGTCGATAACAAGAGTTCCTGCTGGACCTGTCACCTCAGACTCAAAAAAGTAAATACCAAAACTCGTCTTTGCAGGTTATTCGCCTACCCACTTTGTTTACTCGTGAATGTCAGTTGTTCAGATGCAGCACTCCAACACTGCTATACTTTATGGAAATGTCCACAATTGTGGTATATCTGATGGAATAAATCACATTCTCAGTCTCCTTTGTATTCAGTTGTTCATTAACTTCCAACTATACGATGGCCCTTGACAGACTTCCTATCCCCTAACATCAGGTCTGCCACTGCTACATGGCCCCACTGCTCCTCAGTATTTAGTCCCCACTTGTCTCCCTATTAAGGGGCTCCTGGCCCAGCAGTCCCTCAGCTAAGCTCTGGATCTGCCCCACTGATTCACCCATCTTGGGATTTTATAAACTGTTTTCCAATAAAGGGGCCTTCCTCCACAGTTCTGGCCTTCCCTAACACCGTATCACCATGTGACTTGGTATCCTGCTTCTCTGCACTTTAAATGCCAGTCTGACGCCCACTCTTCCCTGATGACAGCCTATTTACAGTAATTCTAATCATCAACGGCAGTTCCCCAAATTACATCTCCAAGGAACTGAGATAGGTCAGTAATTCTAACCATCAATGGCAGTTCCCCAAATTACATCTCCAAGGAACCGAGACAGGTATCTGTCAGTTTCTCTTTCTTACCCTTGGATACTGGATCTAGTGCTATCCCTTATAATGCTCCCCCCAATCCCTTTGTATGGGCTCATGCTTTCTAAGCATTGTCTCTCACTTTACAGTCCTAGGTATGATCGTATCATCCTGACAGTAGATTCCTTCCTCCAGTCCCCAAACCAAATTACCCATTTGTCGATATTTATTATTCCATGTTATCAAATTTTCCTGATATCTAAGTTCCCATTTTCTACCCCAAATTCAAGCATCTAGTTCTACCAATTATACCACTGTTAGACATATTGCCTTTATTATCTTAACATTGACTTCAATGTCCGGACTGGAGATGGTTCAGCCATTTAGAATGCTTGTTACATCGTATTTGACAGCTCATCCCTAGGAAGACTAATTCTCCCTCGCTCCCTCTCACACTCTCTCTCAGCATTCCTTGGTTGTCTGTAGTTGTCTATGGGTGGGACCCAGTGAGATCTCCCCACTTCATGTTAGTATGTGTATTAGTGTTGTCCTTGTTCAGATCTTGTTTAGGCAGCCATAATGTATTATGGGTAAAGCTTATACATACAAACACTAAATAGACTCAGCAGGTTGTATTTATATATTTGTGTGTATATGTTTAACAATAACGATTTAAGAAAAGGGACATGAATTTGAGAAGAGGGGCATGGGAAGGGTTGGAGGGAGTAAAGGGAATGAGGAAAATATGTAACTATGTTTTAATAAAAAAGCTGAGCAGGCCAGAGAGTAAGTAGCATCCTTCAGTGGCCTCCGTTTCAGTTTCTGCCTCCAGGCTTGAGTCCCTGCCCCGACTTCCCTCAGTAAGGCTTACCTTGAAATATAAGAGGAAATGGAAACTTTTCCTCCCATGAGCCCAAACCAAACCCACCAACTACGTAACAAAAGAATGCTTGCTGCTCTTCCAGAGGAATGGAGTTCGATTCCCTGCATCTATGTTGGTCAGCTCACCATCACCCTTTCACCCCAGCTCTGATACCCTCTTCTGGCCTTCACAAGCACCAACAAACATATGGCATACACAGGGATACAAATAAAATTTTAAAATCTCAAATATCCCCAATATTGGGATGTATTTCAATGTTACGAACCCTAGGTTCAATGCCCAGAACAGCAAACATAACCTATATTGTCCCTCACTTCTGAATGTATTGTTGTCCCACCAAGTCTCCCTGCTGTTGTACTACAGCCTTTACTATTCACCCACCACTGCCTTCAAGTCTACCCAGACCCAAGACTCAATGACTTTCCTTCCCATACTCCAATATGTCTTATTGGCCTGTGTTCCCTACATCTGCTCATTTTCTTTGAACTTTCTGGTTCTATTTAGCTCCAGTATCTGGCTCGTATTCTTTTTGGTTTTTGACTCAAGATGTCTTTGTGTAGCCCTGGCTGTCCTGGAACTCTCTGTAGACCAGGCTGGCCTCAAACTCAGAGATCCGTTTGCCTCTGCCTCCCGAGTGCTGGGTGGCCTGTATTTTCTAATCACTGCTTTCCCATCATCCACATGTTGCCTTAGCATCATCACCTGTCTGGCCTACCTTCCTGTTAGGCAGTTTAGGTTTCCCACAGTGATCATGCATTTGACTGCTTTATTTTGTAGGAGACTGCTTCCCTATGATCTCAAAAATAAACCAATTTTGAGGCTGCATACCAAGTCTTTTCCTAATTAATAAGCAGCCTTTTAGAGTGTGACTGTAAAATCACCTACGAGCTGGAGAAATGGCTCAACAGTTAAGAACACTCAGGATTCTTGCAGAGGACAGGGTTTAGGCTTCCATGACCCACATGGTGACTACAGTTCTGGGGATCAGACACTCTCTTCTGGCCTCTTCAGGCATTCACTCCATGTACATGTAGGCAAAACACTTATACACATAAAATAAATCTTAAAAATAATCAAATGTTTTATTAATCCTTTTGGCCCATGTTTTATGTTGCTAAATTCCTAGGAATATATAGTTCAGTATAGCTTAGTGTGAACACGCTTAGGTTCAATCACTAGTGCCAAAAGTATGTATTTCTAAAATTCTAGACTCTTATTGGCCTGAGATCACATATCTACGTTTGGCCCAAGGGACAAACATCAGCTATCTACCTCGAGCAGATCAAAATTAACCCAGTGTCAATTGTTTGGGGCAAGTGTCCTGTTCTACTCTGAGTTGTCAGTGGTAGACAGATATATGGACACACGAAATCATTTCTGATTATGAAATATTATGCTTGAGGGCAATGTTAGAACTTCGTTATCTAGGATATAGCATGAAAGGCCTCAGATTTTATTTTCCTAACAGGTATCCTATACCCTTATAAGTATCATACTCTGATTTCACTAGGCCCATGGCTGCTGTAAAAAACCCAGTGACTCAAAACACCAGGAACTATTATCATAGCTGTGCAGGTCAGAAATCTACAATGTGTCCACAGGACCACACCACTTCTGAAGCTCACAGATGCTTACTGTGCCCCACCTCTTCCACCTTGTGGCTGCAGTATTCCGAACTGTCTAAGGTAACAAGACAGCTTGCTTGTCTTTCATCTCAAATCTTCTCTTGGCCTCCCTGGCCCTTGCTTTCTCCTTAGAGGTATATTTAGTTAGCATCACTGGACTAGGGCCCACCAAGGTAATTCAAGATGGTCTCTTCATACTCAATGATTATACTTACAAAGACCCTCTTTCTAAATAAGGCAACATTTAAGTCTCAGGAATTACAAGACAAACCTATCTTCTGAGGGATCCCCATTCAACTACAATGTTTCCAATGTGCTACAAATGTGAAAGCTTTCATTTAAGTAAAAAGCCAATGAGCCAGGTGTGGTGGCAAACAGTAATGCCAGCATTTTTTGTAGGTAGAAGACAATCTGAGTACATGAAACCTTGCCTCAAAAAAACAAAACAAAACCCCAAATAACAAAAAGCCATAAAGGAGACTGGCTTTTCTCTAAGTCTTGCTGGACTCCAAGGTTAACCGCTTACCACCACCAGGGCCTTGCTCTTGTGAAGGATTTGTTCTGGAAACAGCAACCTTTATTCTGTACCAAAGCCAAGAATGGTCTTTTTTGCTACTTATTGCAATCAATTAGCAAGTTCCTGGTATAAGTAAAGCTACTGGTAAGTGTGTTGTACTGGCTGGCCCAGTGTGATGCCTGGTTAATAAAGGAATCAGTTGATTTAATCCTTCTCTTAAGTTGTCTTCAGTCAGTCAAAAGGATTGAGATCACAAAGGGCTCACGACCAAAGTACAAGCATCTTTGGCTATGGCATCATTCTTTAAGCATTCCCCTCAAAGAAGCCAGTGCTGAATTAAGAATCTCTTCCCATATATTAAGCTGCAAGGTAGCATGTAAATACCTCAAGAAAGTATTTACTTATAACAAGTATAGAGATTAGGAAGTCCACCGTTAAGGAAAATGCCTTCTTGCTGTCTCTTCCCACAGTGGAGGCGTTATAGGGTGAGATCACACCAGAGAGTGGCCTGAACTCATGTTTTTATTGGAAACCTACTCCCTAAAAACTCCCCCACTCTCACAGGCATTAATCAAAGTATAAATATTCAACTTCAACACTGTATCACTAGGAAATCAGTTTTAACACATGAATTTTGTGGACACTTCAAACCCTAACACTGACCCTTTTAGTAATTTTCCATCCAGTGATGACCTTTTGTCCCTACAAGTCCATTCTGTTCCTTAGCTGCATATCCCCAACTTTTCCTTGTTATATTCAGAATCTAACCTCTCCCTCAATGCAAAGCCCTGCTGCAATGGTTCCTATATCTAACCCAAGAGTCCCCAATACAGTCTGCTTTACCAACATAACAAGTGTCATGAATCAGATATGAGTTTTATTGTTTTGTTTGTTTTTGGTTTGTGAGACAAGTCTCTCTATGTAGCCCTGGCTGTCCTGGAACTCTTTAGATAGGCCAGGCTGAACTCCCAAGAGATCCATCTGCTATGCCTCCCAAGTGCTGGGATCAACAGTGTGCATGACAGCAAGCTAGGAGTCAGTTTTTTTAGTGGCATACATTCAACCATACAGAGGTTTTGCTTATCTCTTAAAACAAAATTATTATTGTATGTGTATGTGTGTATGCACACACAATGTGGGGGATGAGGGGTGCACATACCACAGTGTACCTTTGGAAGTCAGAGTACAATTTTGTGGAGTCAAGCTTTTCTTTCCACCTTTACATGGGTTCTGGGGATCCAACTGGGGTCACCAGGCTTGTACCTTTTACCTGCTGACTCATACTTCACCCCATATCCCTGACCCCCTCTGCCACACCATTTCCCTTTGTTTTTTAATTTTTGTTCTTCCCCCTCCTCCTTTTCTTCTCTCCAGAGTGTGGCATGTTAAACCGCGAGACACCCACACGCTGAGCATACTCTACCACTGAGCTATGTCCTTTCTGCTTTATTAGTCCCTGATGTACCTCATGGCTGCACTTCAACATTCAATAAATGAATATATAGGCCTCACTTACACAGGATTCCACTCCCTCCTGAAATCAAACTAACGCACCCCTAACAGCTGAATGGGTACAAACCCAAAAGAAGAACTAGAGGCGTTACCAGATACAAGGGCAGTTAACCCAAATCTCAGAAGGGGGAAAGCAGATGAACACAAACTCTGCTTTAGAAGTCTGAACCGGAGCATGCAGTTGCCAATCTGCTTTGTGGAATCTGAGAAAGGAGGGGGAAGTAGCCCCAAAAGACTTTAAACATAAGAGTAATCAAAGAAAAGCTGCTTATTTACATGTTCTCTCTTTTCACTACTGAGAAATTACTGTGTTTCCAGTCTTTTGCTTTGTTTTTCTACATTGTCTCTAATGTTCTGGAGTTTTCTACAGTTCTGGACCAGGGAGACCAAACTCTCCCTAAAGTTACTAGTTCCGTGATCTCTGCCAATGTTTTCAAGCTCATCGAAGAAAGTCAAGGTCTCTTTAAGCTTGGCTTTAACAGTTTTTTGCTCCTCTAATTCTGCAAGAAGGGCCTGTTCAGTGCATAATTCGACCTTATACTTCTCCTGTAACTCTTCGATTTCCTTTTTGAGGAGCTGGAACTTCTCTTCACTGAAAGGATGCGTCTCCTGACACTTATCTTCAGGAAGCAGGATGTTTGGGGGAATACACAAAACCGACTGCAAAAGCAGCTGCTCCATTTTGCCAAAAAGGTTATCGAAACGTCCTTTCATGAAGCAAAGAAACTTCTCTGTGCATTTACGAATTTGGACAGGGCTAATCTCAGAGTCTGGGATGCCCTCCAGCTTCTTTAGGATAACCTGTTCAACAGCCTGCATCACTTCAAACAGGTGGTCTTGAAATGCTATGTAGATCCTCAGCAGGCAAGTCTGTGGTGTAAAGCCAAAGAACTGGGCCTCATAGGCCATCGGATCCACGGACATCCTGCTTTACTTTGCTGTCCTCAACTGTGAAAACCTGCAAGTACAAAAACAAAGAAATTTCATTTGGGCAAAATCATCAGGGGAAAGAAAGCAACAAACCTCTCTATTGATAAGCAAGCAAACAAAGGAAGCAAATCGAAAACTAAGGCATTTGTGCTCCTTTGATACCTGATGTTCCTTCCAGCCTTAACTGTCCACAGAAAGACAGAAGCCCTTGCCTCTTGAGTCTCTTTCCTATATTCTCTTTATTGTTCATTTCCCTCAGTTATTATTACTGAAGACCTAGATATAAGCCCAACCTTCTCAATTCTGTTATCTTGGGCAACTTTGAAAGTTTAAACAGATGGTCTCAATACCCTAGAGACCTGCTTTTTGAGCTTCAATGATCCACATGTGCCCCCACATTTTGAGACAATCTCTTACTGTGCAGCCCACAGGTTGGCCTCAAACTCTTTCTTTCATTTGTGACAGGGTCTCATGTAGCCCAAGCTGGCCTCAAACTTGGTATGTAGCTGAGGATGATCTTGAACTTCTGATTCTTCTGTCTCTACTACCAGAATGCTTGGATCATAGGAGTATACCAATAATGTGGTGCTGGGGTTAGAACCCAGGGCCCAGACAAGCATTCTACTAACTGAACTATATCCTAATCAAGTCTAGACTATACTAGTCTGTCCGTCACACTGTACCTTTAGCAGCTCCACCTAACTTCTTTGCTCATTCCTTTTAGTCCCATGTTCTACCATTTTAATTACCTCATTGTCTCCCACCCTAGCCATCAGAGAAAAATCCAAGTAAATGACCAAGCCTTTACCCTGATTTGTTTCAAGGATCTGAGAGGCATTCTTTTCCAGTGTAAGCATCTAGAAACATGTCATCCCATTTCCTTAACCTTGGAACCATGGAACTTAACCATGGCATTTTTGTCCTACTAGTAACCATATGCTTGTTATGGAAATTAAGAGACGTTTTACTCCATTCTCAGGTTAGGGCATTTAATGTAATCTACAAACTGCTACTTCCCCTACCAGATGAATTTTTTTAAAAATTTAAGTGAAAAAAAGTACAGCCAATGGTGTGGACAATCTTATGAGAACACAGGATGTCATCAACCTTGAAAAATTATATATGTAATGGTTTAAAATACAGTGGTGGTAACTGTGTGGCTATATAAACAGAATTTGTTTTTTGTAGTGTCATTCATAGAGTATCTCTGGCTTGTAAGATTTTTACTTCCTGAACACTTCTCACAGATTATGCTCCTACTAAGGTTTGGTTTTATTGAGACAGGGCCTCACTATGTTGCTTAGGCTGGCTTCAAAATTTCAACTTTTCTGCCTTAGCCTGCCAAGGAGCAGAATGCCAAAACTACTCTTACAATTTGTGGTGCTGTTTTTAGACAGGTAGCTCTGGCTGGCCTAGAACTCACTTTTTATGTGTATATGCATGTATCCACCTGTGGATGTACACATACATGAAGATGCCTACAAAAAAAAGAAGGTGCTGGGTTCTCTGGAGCTGGAGTTATAAACAGCTGTGAGTGCTGGCAACTCAACTTGCTGGGAACCCAACTCAGGCCCTCTGCAAAGGCAACAAGAGCTCTTAACTTTGGAGCCACCTCTCCAGCCCCTACAAATAGTCTCATATACACATTTACATTTTAATGGCCTAATCACTTCATGTTACCGCACTCATTACTTGACTGACCCTGACCACAGCAGTTTAGCAGTTCTATTACACACACACACACACACACACACACACACACACACACACACACACATCCCAGGTAAAGTGTCCACGCCACACCTCTAATCCCAGCATTCAGGAGGCAGAGGCAGGTGGATCTCTATGAGTTCGAGGCCAGCCTGGTCTACAGATCAAGTTCCAGGACAGCTAGGGATACACAGAGAAACCCTGCCTCGAAAAACAAAAACAACAAACAAAATGCATCCTTTAAGCATTTCAGCTCTGCATCTATGCTCCCTCTTAGCCATCCCCACAGCCATCCCCACCCAGTTTAGTAAGAAGCTGCTGTTCCAAAAAGGAGAAGGAAAGGGGTGGCACAAATTCAATGATTATGCATGAGAAGTAAATCTTAGAGCTACCCTGTGTTTGTGACAGTGGTGTTAGGAGGACTGATATACAGTGTAAAACAAGACAATCCTTCCCCACCAACCAAATAATCAAGACACCTGTGAGACCTTTGAGCACACATCACGATGATGAGGAGTAGGGCTGCCAGAGGGCCCAAGTTTGGTTTCCAGAATCCATATAAAAGCTCACAACTATCTATAATTCCAGTTATCTGACACCCTCTCCTGACCACCTCGGGCACTGCACACAGTGCAGCATACATATATATGCAGGCACACATGCTGTGGGATGTTCTGTATGGCAAATGTGTTGCTAATTAGTCAATAAATAAAACACTGATTGGCCATTGGCTAGGCAGGAAGTGTAGGCGGGACAAGGAGGAGAATAAAGCTGGGAAGTGGAAGGCTGAGTCAGAGAGACACTGCCAGCCGCCACCATGACAAGCTGCATCATGTGAAGATGCCGGTAAGCCACGAGCCATGTGGCAAGGTATAGATTTATGGAAATGAATTAATTTAAGCTGTAAGAACAGTTAGCAAGAAGCCTGCCACAGCCATACAGTTTGTAACCAATATAAGTCTCTGTGCTTACTTGGTTGGGTCTGAGAGGTTGTGGGACTGGCAGGTGAGAGAGATTTGTCCTGACTGTGGGCCAGGCAGGAAAACTCAACCTACACACACACATAAAAATAAAAATAAATTAATTTTTAAAATGTTTTAAGCTAGTGAAGAACAGGACTGGAGAGATGGCTCAATGGTTAAGAGTACCTGTTCTTGCATAAGACCTAGGTTCAGTTCCCAACACCCACATGGTGGCTCATAACCATCAATAACTCCAATTCCAGGGAATTCAATGCCCTGTTCTAATAACCTCTTTGGGGGACGTGGCACATATATGGTACATATACATAAATGCAAGCAAAACACTCATACACATACATTTCAAAAACTAAAATCATTAAGCAACAATAACAAACAAACAAGATAGTTGGGGATGGAGAAATGACTCAGTGGTTAAGAGCACTAGCTCCTCTTATAGAAGACCCAGGTTCAGCTCCCAGCACCCACATGATGGCTCACACAATCTGTAACTCCAGTTCTAGAGAATTCAATGCCTTCTTCTGGCCGTGTGGAAACCAGGCACAGGCATGATGCATATACATACATGCAGGCAAAATAAATAAATAAATGAATAAACAAACAAAATACACTTTACAAACAAACAAACAAAATAACTTTAAAAAAAAAAGGTAACAAGGAAACAGGTAGAAGTCAAACTATGACACTGAAATGGATTAATGTGAGGCTCTGTCATATTTGGTCCATGACACTATAATATAAAATTCTGCAGGTGCAGCTGAGGCTAGGCTTCACTGGCAAGCCACAATGATAAGATTAATGACAGCCCATATCAGAGCAGAGTATTCTTTCTGGCAATTCACTTTTCTACTTTCAAATCAGCTAAGGATACATTTGCAAGAACTTTCATTCAAATGGTAACAGTAATAGCATCTGACTCCATAGTCTAAGATCAGTGATCACCTGCTTTAACTATTTCTAAATCACTCTATTCATTTGTTCACTGTTTTGATACAAGTTTGCATGCTCCTTTAGTGCCACAGATTGTACAGATCTATAAATCAGAGATACATTTAAGAGATTATGTTGGGAACAAAGTCAGAAACATGCCATATGATATAACCTTAAAGTCAGAATAGCCTGCATTATTGCTGGAATAAACTTTAAATTACTCTTCCTCTTCAATTCTCATTTGGCAGTTCCTTTATCAGACCTCTTCTTACTTTTGTCTTTTGCTTACCACCATTCAGTCACTGGGTCACCTAAGAAGACTTCAGCTCTTTCAGTGCTGTACAATAACTTTTAGAAGATTTAGTCTTACTATTTATGTGTGTATGCTTATGTGTGCATATGCCACATGCACACAGGTGCCCTTGGAGACCAGGGGAGGGTGTCAGTCCGGCTGCAGCCAGAGTTAGAGGCAGTTGGGAGCCACTGAACAAGGGCGCTGCGATGCAAACTCATCCTCTGGAAGTGGCATGGGGACCTTACTGTTGAGCCATGACTATACCCACACAATAACTGCTGTTTGGAAAACTGTATTATAAGGTAACAGTTAATCAAGGATTTACAGGGTTTCTCTGTGTAGCCCTGGCTGTCCTGGAACTCACTCTGTAGACAAGGCTGGCCACCACCTGGCTACATTTTTTTTTAAGTGGAGCAAGTGTATTATGTGGCCATGCCTTCACTCTAACTTGGTAATGAGACGAAACCATTCCTCACTGCTCTAACACTGGGGAAATCATCTGAGTGGGGAATAGACGTAGGTATTTAGTTGTCCCACCATAAGATGAAACATTTTAGCAGCATCTGTCCTTGTTTAAGCCTTCCACTGTTAAGTCTCAGTTTACAAATATTCTTTATGCTCATAACTGATGGGTTAAAGAATTGGTTTTGAATCTGTAGCATTAGTATGGAAAGACAAACATCCTTTGTATTCCAAACAGTCTCAAAACAGTTCTGAATTTTCATATAAATTGCTAGGAGGCTTGGAGCTATTAATTCATCTCCCAAGGAAAGATGTTGGGAGTTGGTAATGGAAGAGGAATCACCTAATAGGTCTGCTAGTAACTAATTTTGTTTTCTTCAATAAAGTTGCCCAAACACGGGAGGGTGGGGGGTGGGGTGGGGTGGGGGAGTGTGATATGGAGATCTTCCAGTGATATCTTCTTAGGGACTTGCCAGATATTTGCATATATAATGTCACTAAATACTGCCAAAACATTCTCAGAACATCCAGACTGGGTTACACTCACTTGGAGTAGACCAGAACTTCTTTTACCTGCCAACCCTCTTAACTTTTGCCAATTTGGTAGTCATAAACTTGTTTTTCCTTCCTACAGTGCTAAGCATTATGTCCAGGGCCTTTTACAAGCTAGGTTTGCATTCTACTGATACATTCCTAGCCCCACACTGTATTTTAAAAATTAAAACCATCTGGCCTCACATATTGTTTGGACACTGAAACTACCTCCACCCTCCACATCTGCTGTTTATACTGGGATGCCTTTTCTAGAAGATTTTAATATTTTCATTATCCAAGTAGGATGGATGTCTGTTACAAATTACCCAAATGATGAGTCAACCTACCGACAACTTGCACCCTATAATTAAGTTTGCATTCTAACTTTGCTTCAAATGTGTGTGTATATATATATGTACACACACTACATATATATAAAAAATACCAATTCTAACCAAGTTCCTAAATCCAAACTTCCAGTTCAGAGAAAAGTTCCAAGTTTGCCTTTTCTCTGTTACACCGCCAATGCTATGGCGAGGTGGTAGCTATAAAGCTGCAGTTTTACCAACAAGACCACTCTCCTTGTGTTTGCCCCCAATCTCCTCTATGTTGTCCACGCTGGCCTACAACTTCAGGACTCAACAAAGCCTCTGGCTTCAGCCTCCAGAATGACTCCAGGAGTCACAGGCAGGCGCCACTACTGCGTTCAGCCTTATATTCCTTCTAAATGCCATTCTCTCTTTACAGTCACACTTTTTCCCCCACACACACAATTTTTTATGCTTCTTTTAACTTACAAGAATACTTCGGCCACGATCTGGATAGCCTTTGCTCCAACACAACCGAATTCTATTTTCTTTCCTTCGAGTAGGCACGCACTGATCACAGATCCTTCAAGAGGCAGTTCCAATACAGATCCCCGAAGAAGCACCTTCGCTTCCCCCCCTCAGTGTTACTAACTCATCTACCATCTCTTCTCTGCCAGACAGAGTTCCTGCGGCTGAAGTTAAAAAACATGGGAGGTCCCCACACCATCTCGACGAGTGGAACGGAGCCCACGACCACCACAGACAAGACCCAGAAACCGCAGAGCCGGAGGCGCTTCCGGCAGCTCCAGCTCCCGTCCCACCCTGCGGCCGCGAAGCATGCCGGGACCTCCAGGTCTCCAGGCCTGAACCGGCCTGGTGGGAGGGATACCCTGCAGAACGCTCGGGCGCCCCTGACACGACACCGCTCCTCCTCAGAGAGCACACAGCCCCTACCGAAGCGATCCCAGGGGTATGTATGGAGTCCGCCACACACCGGCTTCCCGCCACTTCCTTCAAACCACACGGAGCTGAAGGAGGAAGGCGGCAGCACCGGCTCCTCGGAAGCGACTGAAATGCGCCTCTGCGAACAAACGCAAAGGCGGGCTGGATCGCACTCCTGATTGGCTGGCCGCGGGGTCGAAAGGGAGCGCTTGGATTGGTAAAGGGAAGGGGACAAGGAGGGAAAGCTAGCTGTGGCCGGCGGGGATTGGCGGAAGGAACTGGTACTTTCTCTCTTCGTTGGTAGGCGGAGATGTAAGGATGGGCCGACGCGGAGGCGCAACTCGTGATTGGTGGATGCGCAGTCCCCAGGGCGCCAGCGATTGGTGGCTGGCCGAGTGCGCGGCGCTGATTGGACAGCGGTGGTAAGGCTGAAGGCCGGCTTTGAGTCCGCCCCGCCGCCTGGCATACTGGCGGAAGGGGAAGGGGGGCAGGCGCGGTGGGGAAGATGGCGTACCAGAGCCTCCGGCTGGAGTACCTGCAGATCCCGCCGGTCAGCCGCGCCTACACTACCGCCTGCGTCCTCACCACCGCGGCCGTGGTGAGCAGCTGTGGCGCCACGTCCTCTTTTTCAGGCTAGCTATGACTGGGTCTTCAGAAAACGGGTTTGGGCCGCAGAGAAGCCCAGAGGGTTTGGTCCCAGGGGTGGGTGGAGACATCCGGAGCTGACTCTAGGGTTCAGGATCGTCCCAAGGGTGCCAAGCCAGTGACCTGAAAAGGAAGTGCTCCTCCATGCGAGGGCAGGTCAGTTTCCGAGAGATGAAATCGAGACCTGTAGCGAGTCAGACCTGCGGGAGCCGCCCACCCAAAAATGTGTCTCAGAGCTCTAGTTATGGCCAGGTGACTAGTGTGGGAGCAAGGTCCGCTAGGTTCACAGACTTCCATATTAAGAATAAAAATCTCGAATTGTCTGGAAGCATCTTTCAAAAGACGGCCCGTGGATGTAAGAACTGGTCGCCTGTACCTAGCCCTAAAGGTAGCGGGGCCTCGAATCTCTTATTCGGAGTTGTCTCACCCAGCTGTTTCAGGTGGTGACCACGCGACACACAGATTCGTAAAAGATACTGTTGTCTTGTCTCTAAACCATCCCCTCCTGCCTGCCTTATAGCATCCTCAAATATTGCAACATAAAACTTGCATTGTGTATTGAGGATACAAACGGTTGTACGAATTCTAAAGAATCCCTTACCAGCCGTCGCAAGCAAGACATAGAAATTTACTCCAAGTGACAACAGAAATTATTAGAGCTACTGATCCTTTGTTGTTAATGCTGAAATTTTGTTTCATGATCGATCTGATTTAAGAAGCTTTTTTTCCATTTCAGCAGTTGGAATTGATCACACCTTTTCAGTTATACTTCAACCCTGAACTAATTTTTAAACACTTTCAAGTAAGTGGTCTATGGCTACAATGATTAATATTTCCACTATCGTTTTTTCTTTATTGTTTAGTAAGTAATAAATCCTGTCAGATACAGTCTCAAAAAATAATCCAGTGGAGGAAGCTCTGATTATAAGTCTTACTGAAATGTAAAGAAGGAATTCTGCAGCTTGGTTGGACTCCAGAATCATTTAAGAGCTGCTAGGTATTTGTGAGCTCTTCATCATATACGAAATTAGAATTGCCAAGGGTGGATCTCGGTACAAGCAGATTAAGCAGGAAGATGGCAAGTTCTAGGTTAGCTTGGACTACCTAGGAAGACTCTGTCTTAAGAAAATTGCTACAGGTGGGAATTTATAATTCATCTTCTATTTTTAGTATGTTTTTGGTGTATTGAGTTCCTGTATTTGACTACAACTAGTTAAAAATTAATGTGGCCATCATCCCAGCAGTCAGGAAGCTGAGGCCAGCTTGAACTACACATCAAGGAATTGTCTTAAAACACAAGCAATAGTAACAACAACCAATGTTAATAGTAATAATTATGATGGTGATGATGATAATGATGTGATTTGAGAATAGACTAACCAGCTAGCTGCCCAGGAAGTCTCACAGGATAGCCCTTATTTTGTCCATTCACCACCCAGACACAACCTGGGTTAATTGTTGTTAATCCTCATGGTCCAGCTCATAAACCAGTTCTGGTAGAGCTTTAACAATGATCTGTCTTCCAGAAGTCAGATCATACTAACACAAGTCTAAAAGACCATTCTCTAAAACAGTATGTTGGTCATTAGAGTAAAGCTTGAAAAAGTCTTTTTCCAGTGATTAAAATGCTAAAGAGCAGTGTGTTTTCATGCCAGGATGGTCATTCACACTCTAGGTGAAGGCTAGATCTCATTGGCTGTAATTCTGCTTTATTCGTGCTGTTCCCTGCCCTAAATGGATTATACTCCCTTTGTACCCATTGAACTCTAGTTTGCCTTTCAAGATGCAGCTTTTGTGTGCCTTCAGATATATTACCTTTCACAATAGAGCATCTCTCACCCTTACTTGGGGTTTTCTGTTGGGTTGGTTGGCTGGTTTGGTTTGGTTTTTCTATATAGGGTTTCTCTGTGTAGTCCTGGCTGTCCTGGATCTTGTTCCCTAGACCAGGCTGGCCTTGAACTCCCAGGGATCTGTCTGCCTCTGCCTCTGAGTGCTGGGATTAAAGGCGTGCGCCACCACTGCCCAGCTTTACTTGGGGGCTTTTATGTGTGGTGTCCTCACTGGGTTGGGGATTCTATGAGCTCCTATGTTCAGGTAACACACAGAACTGGATTGTTTCCGTGTAAACAGAGTGCTGGTCACTGTTCTCACTGCTGTGATGGGAATACTGACAAAGCACCTTAAGATGGAAGGGCTTGTTTGGCTCTCAGTTTGTTGGTAAAGTCCGTTGTGGTTGGGAAGTCACTGCATCCGGAACTTAAGGCTGTGGGTCCCCTGGTACCCTTAGTGAGGAAACAGTTCACTTCTTCCTGCTCAGTTGTTCTAGGATCCCAGCCCATTGTATGGCGCCCCCAGCTAGTGTTTTCCTTCCCACCTCAAGTGACAGAGTCTAGAAACGCCCTCAGAGAGGGATGCCCAAGCGTTTGTCTTATAGGTGACTGTCAACATTAGTTGTCACAAATAGTTACCAGTGGTGGAGGGTTTAATGGTGTATGAGCAGTCGGTCCCCTGGCAATCTGGTCTTTGCTAGGTTGTTTTCCTGTGGCCTTTCCTGGGATTGCTTCCTACTGACTTGTGGGGCATGACTGCCTAGGGTTAAGTTCTTTGGTTTGTTTTTTGTTTATTTTCTGAGATAGTTTGTTTTGTGGCTGTGACTGTGGCATGGTCCTCATGGTGTCCTCTTGCCTCAGCCTCCTAGGATCACAAGGTGTACATCACCGTACTTTTTTTTTTTTAAGCAACAAGAAAACCACAGGATCTCTTATGAAGCCTGGGCAACTTTTGAATTTAACAGCAATTCTGTGAACTTCCTGCCTGGACTCCTTAGTACTAGGATTATAGACATGAGCAACCATCCCTAGCCAAGGTTAAATTCTTGTATTAAGTTTGGAATTAGGAGTTCTAGATTTGCTATCAAGAGTCTCCACCCAGCTGCCATGCCCTTTAGCAAGCCCTAAGTCTTAAGATTTCTTATATGTGAAATGAGGATGGTCACATCAGCTTGCCCGTCTCACAAGATTACTAAGATCTCACATGATAGTAAATTATGTAAAGCTTTGTGAGTAGTTGTAGATTGAGTAGGTGAGACTGCTCTTGTATGTCTCCTTGACTCTGGGAGCATCAATTCTTGTAGGAAGTCGACTTCAAACCAGAACCTGACTGTCTTAGAATTTTTCCATTAGGATGTTGTGGCTAATTTAGAAACTTTTTTCAGCAGCTTTATTTACTGGATCCCTTAAGTTTTTAGTACCTGTAAACTCCTTCTTATGGTGACTACACATATAAAAGCACTCTGTTCTGCAAACTAACCTAGCTATTTATTCAGAAGGCTAATTTGCTTAGCCACATGGTGTGGGCTTTTTGTGTTGTTTTATGAAAGACAATTATGATTTTGAATTTTTGTCCTATCTGTATAAATTTCACAGTCCAATTAGTATCTTTTAGTCTCTTAACTAGAAGCATCACACACACACACACACACACACACACACACACATACACACACACACACAAAACAAAACAAACCCAGAATCAGATGGATGTCACATTTGAATGGGCCCCACCTAGGACTTTGGATCCTTAGAGTCATAGAATGTCGTTTTTCTCTTACTATAGAAATGTTTCCTGGTTATGTATTTTACTTAATGTATCTTTCTCTCCCCCACCCCCACCCCCACCCCCCACAGATATGGAGGCTAATCACCAATTTCTTATTTTTTGGTCCAGTTGGATTCAATTTTTTGTTTAACATGATTTTTCTGTATCCTTTTAAGTGGAGTCAACATCAAGACTTTAGGTTAACTTGGTATATATTGTAAGTTGAAACTATTACTCTTGTTTATTTTTTTTTTAATAACATTGTAGTTATGACTTCGGGGTCTGTAGTTTGTAATCAAATCATAATGTTTTGAAATTCTTTGTAACTCCTTGTTTACACAGGAAGTTCCAACTATTAAAACATTTATGTCCTTCAGCTGTGATTTATTGTAGACACATTTGTAAAATAATGTCAGCATCAGCTGGCACAGTAGTAAATCACCCTGAAACATTGCTAACTCAGCAGAATTTTCCCCAGGGTTTGGAATGAGTTTATGAGCGTGGGGACCATGATTGCAAGGCTGAAAAAATAGTGAGTGCCAAAACGTCTGCTGGGCTCGACATATTTAGGTTTGTTGAAAGACAGGAAGAGCCCTGGTAATCGAAGAGTCAGATGGGAATTGGGTGTGCTGAGCACCCAGCACTCCAGCTCATCTGCAGGAGACAGAGGGCCTGTAATCCTAGAACGGTTTTTTTTTTTGTGTTTCCTGTATAGGCTATATTCTGATAAGTTTCTAATAAAAAGGCTTTTCATTACAGTTTTTATGAACTAGAATATAGAAATGCTTGGCCTACCTGGCCTAGAAAAGTAGTTATCACACAAGGCTTCTTTGCAGGGATTTCTTCCAAATTAGCAAACCAAGGATGGTGCAAATTTCCGTGTAGATGAACATGGGAAAGACAGTACTACAAATTGGAAGAGATGTAATGGTGATTGGAAGCATGTTCATGCAGTATTTGAATTAGCTACCCAACCAGGAACAGGTTTTGTATAATATGGTGCGAGTTTTGTTGTTGCCTAAAATGCTTGATGGAAAAAAAAGAAACCAGATTACTACTTAAACATTCTTAGAGAAATGCAGCTTTCCTGTGTAGTATGAAGCCTAAGTATGTTTCAGTGGTTTATTACATTTTATTTTCTTCTTATGTGTGTGCTTAATATTTTCTTAACCTGAAACTTAAGATATCGTTACTGTCGAATGCTAGAAGAAGGCTCTTTCCGAGGTCGGACAGCAGACTTTGTGTTTATGTTCCTTTTTGGTGGATTTTTAATGACTGTATCCTTCAACAAATAAAATACAGGAAAATATTAAAGAACAGACTGTCTACTCCTCAATTTGTCTCCCATGATTCACAAGCTACTCTGAACAAACAGATAAAGTAGTTCCCCAAACTGTAGCCTTGGGGCACTCCCATTTATTTCACAGCCCACTTTGACAGCTTCCAAGCCTAGAGGCTGGACAGGGCCGGGCAAGAACTTTTAACCCGGGTGGGTTTTCAGTTATATCCCTACTGGTAGGTGACTTCGCTTTCACTTAGTTGGTAAGACATGTATTAGGTCACTGTCAAACCGATGCAGTGGTTTTTAGAAAGAAAAGAACTTCGTTGTGTGTAACAGACTTAGATCCGTGCTGTGTGCCAAGGCTTCATTCCAGCTTGCATGCTTCGGCACCTGTGAAGGCGTCAGTGGAGAGTGCTCTTCATGGCATTTACTTACAAAGGAATTAACTTGTTCCAAAAAGGCAAAAGCACAAGTTTAGTCTGTAGTAGCTGTGAGCCGGACAATTTAGCCCAAGCCGGTTTTGCCTTGGGTAATTAATTTTCTTCTTACACTTTGAAAATGTCACTACTTAGCTTTTTTTAATTCAGATTTTAGCAAAAGGATAGTCTTTAGTTCTCTTACTTAGCCTTCCCTGGCATGCTTTCATGTTGATATTTTCCTTAATTCCATTTGCTAGCTTTTTGGTTTGTTTGTGAGCTTAGTTTTTTTAGGCCAGGCCTTTACAATAATGCTGGTCTACGTGTGGAGCCGAAGGAACCCGTACGTCCGCATGAACTTCTTTGGTCTTCTAAACTTCCAGGCCCCCTTTCTGCCCTGGGTGCTCATGGGGTTTTCCTTGTTGTTGGGGAACTCAATTATTGTGGACCTTTTGGGTAAGCATCTTATCACTACTTTTTGTCTTATTTTACCTGAAAATGTATTTTGTCACTGTCTTTCATGTTTATTCTGTTCAGTCTTCGTATATAGCTATTGCAAGATTATTTAATAATTATATCTGAAAGATAATATTAGCTCATTGACTTTCAATAATTACACTTACCCTAAATAAAGTGTATGCTGGTAGGAGACTTAAAATTGAAACTTTAATCTTCCTTTTTATCCTTTATTTCTGATTGATTATAGGTATTGCAGTTGGGCACATATATTTTTTCTTGGAAGATATATTTCCCAATCAGCCTGGTGGAATAAGAATTCTGAAAACACCATCTCTTTTGTGAGTATTTAATACCGTGTTTCACTGTCCATGCACACAAACTGTGATCATGGTGTATTCTGGGCTCCCTTAGCTCCTGATTCATGTGGTTCATACCAGTGTTTGAAGATTGAGCAACATGGCTGCAATGAAGAACTTTTGGATTGGCCAGGCGCAGGTTAGGCCAGGGTTGTAATTACTGGGCTCTTGACATCATGGGGGTGACTTTGCATTTATTATCCTGAGTGACCACTAGAACTTGTGTGCCAGAGAAGAGCCTGCCTGCTGTATGAAAGCTGCTGTCCAGGTTGAGAGAAGTAAACATTGGAAGGAGCCACACAGTTCAGAGGACGTTTCTGATGGCTTTGTGACCAGCAAAGCAGGTGGTGGAGATACACAGGGAGATAGAATGGAAAAGGCTTTGGACCTGAAGCCAGACTAGCTGTGCCACCACCAAGCAGTGTGGCTTGAAGCACTTGTCTTCATTTGTATTCTGCAGTTTCTTGAGCTAGAGTTTTGATTTATAAGACCTGTTTCTGCTCTAGAATTTTGTATCCTTGGAAACTATTACATTAAGGGGTGGAGAGGGGGGCTTGCTGGGAGGTGGTGGGTTACACAAAGAAACTCTGTCTCAAAAAACAGACAAACAAGGCTCTACTGAGACGACCAAATGCTTTGATATAAATTCTCTGTTGTAGAATGGTTAAGCAAAAAAGAATGAAGATGGCTCAGTGGTTAGCAGCACTGGCCGCTCTTTTAGAAGACCCAGATTCAATTCCAGCACCCACAGGGCAGCTAACAACCGTCTATAACTTCAGTTCCATGGGATCCAGCGCCATCCTCTGGCCTCTTCAGGCACTGAAAGTACATGCTACACAGACATACATGCAGGCAAAATACCCACAGGCGTAAAATGAAAATAAGGGGCTAGAGGGATGGCTCAGAGCACTGGTTGCTTTTCCAGAGGTCTTGAGTTCAGTTCCCAGCACCCACATGGTGGCTCACAACCATCTGTAATTATGATCCCATGGATCTGATGCCCTCCTTTGGTGTACAGGTGTACATGCAGACAAAATACCCATATACATGAAATACACAAATAAATAAACCTTAAAAAAAGAACTAAAATGAAAAATCAAAGAAGAGTGAACTAGCAAGGTATGCTAGTATATGCCTGTCATCCTATCCACTCCAAAGGCTGAGGCAGAAGAATTCAAAGTTTGATGTCAACCTAGGTAACATACCAAGAATCCATCTCAAGAGGAAATTTTTTGTAATTAACGAAAAACAAGTAAGTGTCTTAATTAGGGTTTCTATTGCTGTGAAGAGACACCATGACCACGGCAACTTTTATAAAGGAAAACATATAATCGGGGATGGCTAACAGTTTCAGAGGTTTAGTCCATTATCATCATGGCAGGACATGGTGGCATGTAGACAGACATGGTGCTGGAGAAGGAGCTGAGAATCCTACATCTCTGCTCACAGGCAGCAGGAAGTGGTCTTTCTCACTGGATGTAGCTTGAGCATAGGAAACCCCAAAGCCCACCCCCACAGTGACATACTTCCCCCAACAAGGACACACCTCCTAATAGTGCCATGCCTTATGGGCCAAGCATTCAAACACATGAGTCTATGGGGGCCATTCCTATTCAAACCACCACAGGAAGTAAAATCTTCTGTAATTCTGCTTATACATAGCAGTTTCCTTTGACAACAGCTAGTCTTGCATCTTTCATACCTTTTTGATAATTTCCTACATGATTCTTGTATTATATCATTTCCACTTCTCCCTCTCTCCCCTTCAACTCCTTTTGTGCATCCTTACTCCCTATCCAGTTCATGACCCCTTCTTTAATTATTACTATACAGACATAAACAAAATCTATTTACCTATTTAGTCCATCTAGTGTTGTTTGTATGTGGATGTGTTTAGGGCTGAACACTTGGAACTGGGTAACTATCTGTACATGCTTTTTTTTTAAAAAAAAATAGCTATATAATTTTAATATATTTCAAAGATTTATTTTATAAATATGTTTACAAGGCTGTATGCCTGCATTTTATGTGCACTGTATGTATGGCTGTGTGTGCCTGCAGAGGCCAGGGACAGTGTGTCCCCTGGAACTGGAGTTACAGGTGATTGTAAGCTCCCCGATGTGGTTGCTGGGAACCAAACCTTGGTCCTCTACAAGAGCAATAAGTTCTCTTAACTGCTAAGCCATCTCTCCAGCCCCTATCTGTATACTTCTTAAAATGTCTTTTCAGCCAGACTTGGTGGTGTACACCTTTAATCCCAGCACTCTGGAGGCAGAGGCAGGCAGATCTCTGAGTTCAAGGGCAGCCTGGTCTACAGAGTGAGTTCCAGGACAGGCTCCAAAACTACACAGAGAAACTCTTGCCCAGCTAAAATGTCATTTTTTTTTTTTAGCCTAATATGTAAGAATTACTTTTCCTAGCTAGGTGTGGTGGCACATACTTTTGATCCAAGCACTTGGTAGGCAGAGGCCGATGGATCTCCATGAGTTCAAGGCCAGCCTGGTCTATAGAGCTAGTTCCAGGACAGCTAGGCCTACACATAGAGAAACCCTGTCTGCAGGTGTTGGGTGAGGGGAGTGATTACTTTTCCATTATATGCCCTACAGAATTTTAGTGGCTACATGATATTCTGTGGTTCATATTTAACATACTGTGTTACTTCCTTATTAATGGACACTGATATTAGTTATTGCTTTTCCTTCTGTAATTGGAGTGATGAATGTCCTTGTAACTAAGTCAACACACCCCAACATGAAATTCACCATCTTAACCGTTTTACCATGGACAGTGCAGTGGTGTTACGTGCATTTGTGTCGTGCTGCTGTGGCCACTGTCCTTAGAATGTTTTGATCTTGTAACCCTGAAAGTCTGCCCATTGAGTAATTCCTGTTCCCATCGCCCAGCAACCATCGTTCTTTTTGTGCCTGATTATTTGACTGTTCCAGGTACCTCATCAGCATGTATCATTTCTGTAGTAAAAATTAGTAAAGGAGGTAAGTTAATGTAAATGTTAAATAATTGTGGAGCCCTTACGGTATAATACCTCTTTAGTTGGCAGGCAGAGATGACGCTTCTCTGTTTGTGGAAGCCCTGTGGGAATGAACTGCTTTCTAGTACTTCCAATCTAAGATGGCTCTGGCATTGAATAGTCTTGTGTGTTTTAGGAGGACTATTTTTGATACACCAGATGAGGATCCCAATTACAACCCACTACCTGAAGAGCGGCCAGGAGGCTTCGCCTGGGGTGAGGGCCAGCGCCTTGGAGGGTAAAGCAGCTGTGCCAATTTATGAAACCCATCTGAGAAGGACTCAGTGAAATGCCCATTGGGATTCTTTTATCCCTTGTTGCGAAAGTGTGGACACTTTTGACAGCTTGACAGATTTTAACTCCAGAAGCACTTTACGGAATGGTACACTGACTAACACAGAAGACATTTCCAGCAGTTTGCCAGGGGTTCCTCACTATGCTGGTACTAAAAGTATAACAACCTCTTGGAGCCAAAAAACTGGAGAAACAGATACCCTGCCGCCTCTAACAAGTACATGGGTACTTGAGCTCTGGCATAAGGCAGGGCGTCTCCTCCTCCGCCTCTTTGATAGACAAGGCCGTGGTGTAAATGGAAGTTTCAGAGAGGACAAAATAAAACTGAATTCCATCTCTCTCACACTGTATTTAAGCTTTCGTGTGATCTTTTAAATCATGGTAATGTGTTCTAGCTCTCCTGCGTAGGTCTGAACACAGCAGTTTCTGTGTCTGCCTCGTGTCTCCACGGCTTTCGACTGGATTTCATTTCAAGATTGGAAATACACAGCTGTTATGTACATCTGACTAGTTCAGAGTCATAGCCTCGGTAGGAGGAAGATTGGTTTCTGCCATTCAGATAGTTCTCCGTCTGAAAACTACAAAGCTTCAAGTTACTAGACCACAGGAGGAGAGAGAAGGGAGGGTGATTTCTTGTAGCAGAGGAATCCGTAGGAGAGTCAGCTGTAAACAGAAAGCAACTGTAACATCTCTTAGCTGGAATTTCTCCACTAAGAACTACCCAGGTTAGTAATGGCCACCCTTTGTCAAAGCACAGGAATATGAATGGGCAGCAGTTGGTATGTCTTCCTCTTGTCATTCAAGAAAAGCTCAAAACCTTTCCAAAGGCAAGTGCCTCGTTCACCTTCACAGTCAGGTGGAAATTAGGGTATTTGGAAACAGCCACGCTGACGGTTCAGTGAATGCTGGTCAAAGATAGTACATCTCGTTTTACATTCATGCTGCTTCATCAGAACCCAGGAAGATGAGCAGATAGTTTTCATAAACATCATATAGGCGCAGGACTCCCCAGACTGGCTCGTCCTACTTTGGCTGAGCTGCTTTTCCAGAATGAGATCTTTTTCAGAGGTTGACAAAGGGTTAACAAGCTGTAGTAACCATTCTAGGTGAAAAGTTGCAGATTGCCCTTGAAGTGGGAAGTATTTTAATGACTAAGTGGAATATGCAGAAGGAATGGAATGAGTACTGGCATGTTCCATGTTGCTAGTAAATAACTGAAGAGGGTTTTAGGGAACGTGTGTTAAAGGGGCTGCTTTTCTCTTGTTTAAAAATCTCTTACGTTTAATGACAATCTTAGGTTGTATGATCCTTATGGGATTCTTAAGTTTAATCATTGTTTTTGTTCAAGAAAGCTTTACTGGTAACTTTTAGGAATTTATTTTTATTATTACTGCTTGCTTTTGAGCCAGAAATGAGTTTCTTTCGGTTTTATTTTTGTCCCTGAGTGAATTTTAGACTTAGCTAATTGATGGAATTTTTGTGGTAAAGTTTTAATTCTAAAATCTCTTCACCAGCTGTTCATTTAAGTAGCAAATACCTGTACATATTAATGACCGGGTAAAACAGGAAATACATTTTGGATGTATAGCCTAAAACAGTCTGGTTTTTAGGATGTCAATTCCTAGTGGCAAAAGTGCCATGCTGTGTTCCACACTGTGCCCTGGGAGTGCCAGTTTCAGGCATTTGGCCTCTTAGGAGTTTGGCCAGTCCCACATTTGTGTCCCTGGTCCTGTGTAGTTTGATAGGATCTCTGTGCTTACCTGGACAAGAGGAAAAGTCCTCATTTCCCCAGCAAACTTCTTGATTTCTGATTCTTCTAAAACACGCTTCCTTTTTGTAATGTGAGTCAACAGAAAAGTGAGATTGGATTGTGGGATTTTGACTGCTTAAGTTTACAGGAGTATAGTTTGAGACAATTCCTGGATTGTACCAGAAATAACTGAAAAGCACACCTAAAGCATAGGGAATTTTGTTTTGTTTTTATAGAAATACAATATATGTTCATTTAAAAATGAATGGACATATCAATTGCATCTCCCTAGGAGATACATTTTATATACTTTGGTGTGTTTTTTTCACTATGAATTTTTACTTGTTTCTTCGACTTCTTTTTCTGTCATTCTTCTGTGTCCTGTCTTTTATATTTCTTTTGTACTTGTGTGAGGCAAAACGTCCACACCCTGGATCTTAAAATGGAACCATAGCACTGTCTCTGGGGTCCTCTGGGAATTAGGAAACATTGGAGCTATTGGCATGTTGTGTAACATGCTTCCTAGAATTGCCATGCCTTCTGCCGCTGTTTTATTTTGTGGCTGTTTTCCTTTGACAGGTGAGTTCTATCTGTGTTAGCCAATATCCTGCCCTTCGCTCCTCTTAGGATGACTAAGCTACTTACTATTTTGAGTTTTCATCAAAGCTCTTGAACCTTGCTTCTATGGTTAAGCCACTGTGCTCAGAAACCTGCAGTCCATTCTTGGCCCTTATCAAATGCATATCTCTGTCTTCCTCTGAACCCTGCTCCCACTTCTACTTAGCAGGGACCTCGATTTAAGTCTCTTCCGTCTTTCAAGACCCTGACACTCAAATCTTAATACTAAGGTCTATTTCATTGTCTTCTTTAAATCCCTGTGAAGCTTCAAATCTGTACTAAAGTTCTTATAGCAAACCATATATTGTCTTGTACTGTTCCTAGCTGCTACATGTATGTTAGTTTTGTTTCCTTCATGAGAATGTAAGCTCCTTAAGGGCAGGGACTATGTCTTAATTTTTGTATCCACCACAGTGCCTAGCACTGTGCTTGGCACATGGGTGCTGAATAAATACTTTGTTCATTGATCAGCAAACTATTATCTTGTATTTTTAATTATGAGAGGATTAATGTGTATGTATGCGAACTTGTACCTAGTTGCTAAGATTTAACATTGCTTCTGGAAACAGGATGGAGCAAAGCTGAACATGATCAAGGGCAATGGTTTGGTGGCCGTGCAAGCTAAGGTGACCATGAGCTTATATAGTCACGGTCAGATCAGGGAGTCAAGTGTGCAGAATTATCCGCCTCAGATTAGAATGCAATGTGTATGATGGATTGTCTTCCAGAGGAAGGATCAGGATAATCTTTTGAATACTTAGTGTAGTAGCTTCTCGATATGAAAGCCACTGAACCACAGGAGACTTGTTTTGGAGCGGCAGCAGATTTCAGACTGCCAATGAAGGACATGTGGGCAACATGGTTTATGTAATAAAGGATTAAAGTTTCCAACTCTGATTATTTTATCATTGAGGCTACTGAATAAGTGGGTTACTAGGAATGAGTTCCTTATAGAAATGTTATGTTTTGCCTTCATTAAAAAAAATTGAGCCAATATTTTAAAAACATGCCAAATTTTTGTTTTGCTTTTCTTGTCTTAAAAAAAAATGGCTTGCATGATAACTGTTGCCTGTGATTAGTGGGTGCTTCTAGAGAAAGGGAGTGGTGTGTGTGTGTGTGTGTGTGTGTGTGTGTGTGTGTGTGTGTTGTAGCTGGTGGGATAGCTCCAGAGGTAATGGCACTTACTACCAAGCCTGAAGACCTGAGTTCAGTTCTCAGGCCCCACATGGCAGAAGGAGAAGCAACTGGCATGAGTTGTCCTCTGATCTCTATTCTCTCAGTCTCCCTCCCTCTCTCCCTCCCTCCCTCCCTTCCTCCCTCCCTCCCTCCCTCCCTTCCTCCCCCAACACACACAATCAATAAATGTATGGATTTAAGAGGTGTTTTACCTACTAAGTGTTTCACTCATTTATATGACCTATTTGGATTCTTTTAATCATTTAGGAATATAAGACCTCCCACATTAGGTTGCTTGGAATGTGCATTAAGAAAAGACTGGCATTTGCCTTCTATTTACTCAAGGTCCATAACTTGATGTAAGTTGTTTTTCTTTATAAGGGATTGCTTGCCTTCCTAAGTCAACACAGCTGGGGGGGGGGGGGGAGCACAAGTCAACTTAATCTTTTTTCTAAGATTTATTTTTGTTATTTTTATATAGTTTAAAATAATATGTACTTGTATGTGTCTTTGTATATATTGTATGCACATAAGTTCAGGTGCCCTTGGAGGTTAGAAGTGTAGGATCTCCTGGAGATAGAGTTACAGGTGATTGTGAGCTACCTGACATGGATGGAACCCAAGGAAACAAACTTGGGTTCTCTGAAAGAGCAATATGTATTCTTAACTTCGAGCCCTGCCTCCAGCCCCAAGTCAATATATTCTGAACATGCATTCTAAACACATGCAACATGGACATTTTTATTAGCACCTAGTTATGCTGTCAGAAGCTAAATAAAAATATCTTGTTTTGGTTCAGTTTTTAGCTACTCAGATACATTTATTAAGGCCACATTGTAAATGGTATTTAGATACGTATACATCAGTGTTCCATGTATCCATCTAACTAACACAGCTTGCTGACACGATTCATTTCGAGTGGACATGGATCGGTTAATGATGGCTGTGGGCAGGTGCAGGACTGAATTTCAAAGCACTCCTGATTTTATAAAGGGTTGTTATTAACCCCATTCCTACTCAAATTTCCTGGTAAACCTGGGTATAGTAGGGTTTAATGGGGACCCAGACATTCTTAATAAGGCTTTGAAGCGTCTCAGCAGGACCAAGGCCAAAGGCCACACCAGATTCCACAACAGACTGGGAAAGGTCCATGTCTGGGGGTTTTAAAAAGCAGGTCCACATACTAAATTTGGTAGATATCATTCACATGAGTTGAGAGTTATAGTTTATTCACTGGCAGCCACATTCACTATAAGAAAAAGCAAACCAGGCTGAAGAACTGGCCTATCAGTTAAGAGTACTAGCAGGTCTTTTGGGGGACATGGGTTCCAAGCACTCCAAAGGAGGCTCGCAACTGCCTTTACCTCCAATTCCAGGGGATCCAACACCCTCTTCTGGCCTCTATGAGTATTGCATGCAAATAATACAAACACACACAAGTAAAATGCCCACACCCTGCAAAAAACAAAAAGCAAAGCTAACGATTTGTTGCTTGCCAGTCTTTCTGTGTTGAATTAGCAAAACATTTAGGAGCTTGTATTTGGAACAGGAAGGAAGAACTGGTTATATGCAAGTTTTCTGTGGGAGTACTAAATAATCCCATTGATTAACGTGTGTACAATAGGACTGGGAAGCTGTGTAAAGAAAGCTGTGTAAAGAATGAGAATCTGGTAGGACTTAACTGAGAGATGAGTTAAAGATAATTTCCTTTTTTTCCTTTTCTTGTATTTGAGCCTATCATTTTTGTGAGGGAAATACATGCTATCAGAATCACAGGTCACTTTTCTGTAACTTAAGATACTCACTAGTAGCATTTTCAAAATTCTTTGCAGCATCTGAATGACTTTAATCTCAGAAAATCCATTGTCTACATTTGTAAATCGGACTTATCAGTGGGTTCCTTAAAATATGCATTGTTTAGAAAATTAAATGTTTGTGTTCCTCGTTGATTTTTACAGAATTAAGTAACTTCCTTAAAACGTGACTATTGTTGGAGACCGAGGTGGGACACTCATTTTCATTGGAAAGAAATAGCTTTGGTATAACGAGAGCCCAAAAGGACAACGTCTTTAGCCAAGAAGGGCCTACGGAACCTCATAGCTATCGTTCCCTGTTGTTGCTCGGGCAGTTTTTTTCTGTCGCACCTCCGGCCTTGCTCTCACAGGATGTAAACGCTACCCAAACCCACAATGCATGTCGGGAATTAGAGTTCCTTTCCTAAAGTCTGGAGGCGGCTGTGAAGTCATCGGTGGTCGCCCAGACACGCCTGCACGTGGCGAGAAAGGGGCGGTGCGCGCTTGCTGTCCCCAGCGGAGCGGAGCGGAGCTGACCGCGTCCGCGCCTCCTGCCGCGGTCCTCCCGACATGCCGGAGGAGGCGGGCTTCCCGCCGGCCAAGAGATTCCGGCCGGGCTCCTGCCCTCCCGGGAGGCGAGTGGTGATGCTGCTGGCGGCTGGCGGCGGCGGCGGAGCGGGAGGAGGCCGGAGGCAGACGCCGCTGCTGGCCCAGCCCTCGGCCAGTCCCTACCGCGAGGCCCTGGAGCTGCAGCGCCGGAATCTGCCCATCTTTCGGGCGCGGGGGCAGCTATTGGCCCAGCTCCGAAACCTGGACAGTGCGGTCCTCATCGGTGAGTGGCCACCTTGGCGGGGCCTTCCTTGCTGTAGATTCCTGGCCTGGCGAGGGCAATTTTTCTTAGGTGCTTCTCACTCTCTCTGCGTTGGTTTCTTCCGCAAACTTGAAAGGTTTTCTGTGTCAGGCTTGGACAGGGACCTCGGGAAAGAGGCGGACCGAGTTATCCTGCTGGCGCTGACTGCCCTGTGCGAGTGCCTGGCGTGTATGGGGGTAAAGACTCACTTTCCGTGACAGGGTGTGGGTGCATATTGGGGGCTCTGAGAGCTTTGAACGACGGGCCTCGCCCAGGCTTTGAGGCGGCAGCTGCGGAGCGGGTCCTTGGGGACTGGCATGCTGTGCAGCGATGGAGAGACTGGCGGTCAGAAACAGTTCCGTTAACGAGAACCAATTTCTTGGGTATGAGAAGAGCTCGGGAGAGTTCGAGGGCAGGGACTGATTTCAGGGGGCTTTGATGCACAACCGGTAAGAACGAGGAGCTCTTGAGGGAGTGTCAGAAGCGAGGAAGAAGAGCAGCGAATGCTGGCAGTCAGTGGACTGGAGTTCTGTGGAGGGCGTGAATAGATGCAACAGTGAAGTCCACTGCTGTAAAGACCAGCTTTCAGCAGCTCAGGAGCTGAAGCGGAGGCGAGGAGGTGGTGAACTCATCACTCTATTGACTTTTTTTTTTAACCTGAGGGAGTAAAATTTAATTCTGCGGGGCTCACGCACATATTCTCTCTCTCTCTCTCTCTCTCTCTCTCTCTCTCTCTCTCACACACACACACACACACACACACACACTCCGTCAGGATCTATCTTCTTAGTTTATTTTTTTTCTTTACAGTTTATATATCCCAGCAGAATCTTTCAAGCAGTATAAAAATTACAATATGGTTACATTCTATTTTCCAAATAAATGCTTATAATGAATACAAGTAAAAAAAAAATCATGCTTCTCGTTTCCCTTACATGATTAAACATTTACGTAGTACAAGTGAAAAACAAATTATTCCCCAAAACCCACATACATTCATGTCTAAGCAGCTTGTTATAGATTAACAAAGTGTAAGAAAGCAAGGTACTTTCTAAGACAGTTCTTTTGCTGTCCAACTGCATTTTGTGGTTACAAAGAAAGGATCAATCATTTTATTATTTATCTCAAAAGACAATTATCTCAAAAGTAATTTTATAAAAAAACTTAAGAATCACAAATCTAAACTTTTATATATGAAAAACAATCAATCATCTCTATTTTAAATCCTCAGGGTGCATCTCCACTCATCAACAGTTTTTTTATTAAATCATATCAGGAAGCTGAGGGCAGAAATGGGTACAAAGAATTAATCATCACCTTTGATCACCAACCCACCCTAGCAAGAAAGGTACCTTAGCCAGCAATAGCCAGACTACCATTGTTCTTTTCTCCCTCGCTCAACTATGAAGTGTGCCTTTCTAAATTTTAAATTGTTCCCCAAGGTTTTCTTTTCTTTTTTTCTTTTTTGGTTTTTCAAGACAGGGTTTCTCTGTGTAGCTTTGGAGCCTGTCCTGGATCTCACTCTGTAGACCAGGCTGGCCTCGAACTCACAGAGATCCACCTGCCTCTGCCTCCAGAGTGCTGGGATTAAAGGCATGCGCCGCCGCTACTGCTGCCGCCGCCGCCACCACCACCCAGCTTCCCCAAGGTTTTCTACATCAAAGTCGTTAACGAAAACATCTTAACCTAACCTTACTAACACCTCTACATGTCTAAATTCTTTCTAAGGGTGGTGGTTGAATCGTTAATCTGCTCCAGCAGCAATGCTTGGAAAAAGTCAGTCACTGTTATTGTAAGTACCAGTAACACTGCCCAGTGAGGGGCTAGAAACCCCCTGAGAGTTTTCATACAACCCACAGATCATGAGGGACATGGTGACCTCGAGGGCAGTAAGCAGAGCTGTGCTCAATAACAGCATGCCGTCCTCAGGACATAGCATCCTTGGGGCTTTGCCTCTCCAAGGCTCACTTGATGAAGTGACGCCAGGCCATGTCCCATGAGTTCCGGTGCTGCCTGTTGGTCTCCTCCCGTGGATCCCAACAAAGTTCCCTAATCATATATACACAAAAGAGGGGAAGGTCCATGCTGGATTTGGATGCGTGTTCTTGATCACAGCTCCTGCTGGGGACTTCTTCAAGAGAACTTTCGGAGCAGATCTGGCACTGGACTGACATTGGGAGGTGAAAGGGTGAAAGCGGTGGAAACAGGCTTCTGCTTTGGCCAAACGAGCAAGCTGAGGAGCTAGCAAATATTTCCAGATTTGGTGAACTGAGCAGAGAGGCACTGCAGATAGGATAGAGCTAATGGAGCAAAGGTCAGGAAGTGTAAGGGAAGGGGGGCCCTGGCAACAGGGTTATGGAGAGCCCACCTGGCACAGGAAAAGGGCCATCTCAGAGGAGGCAACGGGGTGCAAGAGCCTTGTAGCAGGGAGTAGAGGGAAATCACAATTGAGGACTTTATATGAGACAGATGCAGGAGTCCTGATGATACCTGAAGCCCCAGAGCCTCAAGTAGGCCCTCGGGGAGATGGAGACAGAAGACAAGGTGGACGGTAGAGCTAGTGCCTAGGTGCATTTGGCTCTACATCTGCACGGTTGGCATATTTTATTTTTGCAATAGTCAGTTGCCTTAGAATAAGAGTAGGAAAGATGCACAAGAGACATTGATCCAAGTCTCAGGTCGTGTGGAGGATTCAGCGGGAAACTGCAGGATAATCAAATTCTTAGTCTCAGATTCTTGGCTAAGTCAGGAAAGGTGAGCAGTCAGAGGCGGCTGGAAGCTGGGAGAAAATGCAAGACACACACATTAAAGAGAATAAACGGTAGAAAGAAGGGTGTGCACATTTCCTGAGCTCTTCTACTCAGGTGCTGTTAGAGGTACCAACAGAGGGTAGAAATGAGGTGCTCAAGCTTGTGAAGAGACCTCTGCCCTCTGGCATTAGAAGAGGGTAGAAACATTCAAATACTTCTGTGCTGTTTGGAATGATCTGTGCTAGGAGAGAGATTAACAGGCACTAAAGATTTCAGAGACGAGGGTGAGAATTTGTTGCCTTACTTACCCAGTAACTTGCCAATTAGTATGAAGGCTGGCAGGTATTGTACCCATAATAGTGTAGGCAAAGACTTGAAGAGAACAGCAAGCAGCAGCCAGAGAAGGGCGAGCAATATATGAATAGACATCTCTTCATATCAGTATATATCAATCTACATGACTCTCATATTTCATTTTATGTTGTAACTGTACCAGTTACCTACTGTCTTAGTTAGGGTTTCTGTTGCTGTGTGAGACACTATGACCACGGCAACTCTTATAAAGGAAAACATTTCATGGAGGCTGGCTTACAGTTCAGAGGTTTAGTCCATTATCATCATGGCAGGTGGCATGCAGGCAGACATGGTGCTGGAGAAGGAGCTGAGAGTTCTACATCTTGATCCATGGGCCCCAGGAGACTGTGTGCCACACTGGGCGTAATTTGAGCATATGATACCTCAAAGCCTGCTTCCAAAGTGACACACTTCATCCAAAAAGGCCACACCTCCTAATAGTGCCACCCCTATGGGCCAGGCATTCAAACACGTGAGTCTGTGGAGGCCATACCTATTCAAACCCCCATACCTACTATTTATTATACATATTTCCAGTATTTTTGCCATCATGGGACAAATTGAATAAACATCTTTGTTTTCTTAGATTCAATTTCTGTAAATGGAATTGTGAGCCAAATCATATAAACATCCTGAAAGTTTAGGGTGTTTTTATTATTTGTTTGTTTGACAGTCTTTCTGTGATGTAGCGCTGGCTGTCCTGCAGCTGACTATGTAAACAAAGCTGGTCTGTAACTCAGAATGATCCTCCTGCCTCTCTGCCTGCTGTAACAGGCCTGTGTCACCATGCCCAGCCCATTGTAAAGGTTTCTGAAATGTAACTGGGCCCCCTGGGAAACAGTAGCCATGGCTGTTTTCTGGCAATATACCTGGGTGCCCATTTGCCTGAGGCTTACCAACTCATTGTTTTCTTTTGTGTTTTTGTTTTGTTTTTCCTGACTTTAAGCTTTTTATTTGGTGAGTTTACCTTAGTCGCATGTGAACAGGAGTTTCTTTTCTCTCCTAGGGGAAACTGGCTCTGGGAAGACAACTCAGATCCCGCAGTACCTCTATGAAGGGGGCATTAGCCGCCAGGGCGTCATTGCTGTGACCCAGCCCCGTCGAGTGGCTGCCATCTCTCTTGCTACTAGAGTCTCAGATGAGAAGAGGACTGAACTCGGGAAACTGGTACCTTGTTGCTTTATTGACTGCCAGTTCCTGTTTACTAACAGGCACCCACTGTACTTCTGCCCTTCATTTCTTTGAACAAGCTCGTCCTCACCCCCTCACCTCCCACTCCATTGTTATGTTGATTCGAGGTCTCCAATATGTAGCACTCTGAATCCTCAGTCCTTCTGCCTGGGTGTGCCACAACACCCAGTTGAACAGCATGCGGTTTCCTTGCCACGGTTCTTAGGCTTTTAGAGTTTTCCCAATTCCAGAGAGATCAGTGGCTCTTAGTCCTGTTAGCTTTGGTCACAAAGCTCTTGGCAAGTTGAATAAATCAGATGTTTTCTTGTTTGGAGGTGCTGGAGACTGACCCTATTAGGCAAGTGCCCTGCCACTGCGCTGGACCCTTTATACCTAGTTTACGAGTTTAAGACTTTAAGACACGTCATTTTTATGTTTGTTGGTTTGGTTTGAGTTTTTTGAGACAGGGTCTCACTTATAGCCCTGGCTAGCATGGAACATGTAGTATAGACCTGAAGATCAGGGTGGCCTTGAAGTTATGGCAATCCTCCTGTCTCTCTGCCTCCAGGGTGCTGGAATTATAGGCATGTAGTATCATGTCTGTCCAGAAACTTCTTTTACATCTATTACATGTATGTATGTTTTATATATATGTATGTGTATTTGTATAAAAATATGAACACTGGCCAGTCAGTGGTGGCACACACCTTTAATCCTAGCACTCAGGAAGCAGAGGCAGGTGAATTTCTGTGAGCTCGAGGCCAGCCTGGGCTACAGAGCGAGTTCCAGGACAGGCTCCAAAGCTACACAGAGAAACCCTGTCTCGAAAAACAAACAAACAAAAAAATATGAACACTGTTCTTTACTTAATGTAGGTTTATAGAATGAGTCTTGGAGCTATATAGGAGACAGATTCAAATTTGTATTATATGTGTGTGTTACAAATAAAAGTATTTTGGACTTCTTTTCATGTCTATTCATAAGTACCTTAAAGTAAGAGGCTAGGGTGTTTGTTTGTTTTCCTTTTCTTTATTAGTGTGTGTGTCACATATGGAGGTCAGAGGACAATTTGGGAGTCAAGTCTCTCATCTCTGTGGGTTCTAGGGAGGAGTGGGGCAGAGTGCTGTTGGTCTTGTTTACTGTGATACCATAGTGCTGAGGACGGTGCTGGATAAATAATTAATAAATAGATATGGATATATGTTTATTAAGTAAAGGAGTCATACTTTCTCTCAGGTTGGCTATACTGTGCGCTTCGAGGATGTCACTTCAGAAGACACCAGGATCAAGTTCCTGACAGATGGCATGCTTCTTCGAGAAGCAATTTCAGACTCCTTGCTTCGAAAGTACAGCTGTGTCATTTTGGACGAGGCCCACGAGCGGACTATCCACACAGATGTGCTCTTCGGAGTGGTGAAGGCAGCGCAGAAGAGGCGGAAGGAGCTAGGGAAACTGCCTCTCAAAGTATGTGCAATGTGTTCAAGGACTGGGCGGTCTTTCTGGGGGTGTTTCTCCGCCCATTCTGCTTCAGCCATATGGGAGGAAGTTAGCCATGGTGGGGGTAACGTGGGCCTCAACCATCTGCTTTATAGACATGCTGTCCACCATTTATTTCCCATCCTCCTCATTCTTTTCTGTAGGTGATTGTGATGTCGGCTACCATGGATGTTGACCTGTTTTCTCAGTATTTCAATGGAGCCCCTGTCCTCTACCTTGAAGGTCGGCAGCATCCAATCCAGATTTTCTATACCAAGCAGCCTCAGCAGGATTACCTGCATGCAGCGCTTGTCTCAGTCTTCCAGATCCATCAGGTATGGAAAGGGGTGAAAATTCCTGGCAAATCCTCTTTCACCTTACAGCTAATTGTGAGAACAGTTAGCCTCTGAATCTTAGAGCTTTGTGAACTGTATCATCAGGAATAGGCTTATTTGTGGCCAGTGAGATGCCCAGAGGTAAAGGGGCTTGGTGCCAAGGCGGTTGACCTGAGTTTAATCCCTGAAATCCACATGATCAAAAGAGAGAACCATCTCTAAAGTAATTGTTCAGAAAAAGTTCACTCGTTACATCTGTTTTGCCTCTTTTATGAGATTTCTTATTTTCGCTGAAAAGAAAAATAATTCAACTATCAGCAGCTATTCTCTGAGCTAGAAAGCTCTCATGTTAGAGGAGTGACTTTTGTACATCTGTTTATATCAGAACCCGTGGGGGAAAAGCACTTATTACGTTACAATCCAATATGCTATACAAGTATGTCTAGTCTTGCCATGTACCCGGGCTGGCTTCCAACTTGCCATCTTCCTGCCTAGGTTTTCTGAGTGCTGGAATTATATAAGTATGTACCACTACACATGTCCTGAGGTGTTTCAGAAGTTTTAGAGAGATACTGCAAAATATCTTTTAATTTTGTTAAACATTTACATGTGAGTGATTAAGGGCTGGGGAGTGGTTCAGTGGGTAAAGTGCTTGCCAAACAAGTATGAAGAGTAAGTTCAGATCCCCAGCACTCACATAAAAGCCACTGAAGCGATGTGCATCTGGAATCCCAGGAGTTGTCAGGGAAGGAGGGATGGAGACGAGTGGATCCCTGGAACTTGCTGGACAGCCGTCCTAAACAGTCTGTGAGCTCCAGATTCAGTGAGAGATCCTGTCTCAAAAATAAGGTGAATAGTAGTAGATGAAGATTAGATTTCTGGCCTCCATATGCATGACGCACATAAACACATGTACACACACAAAAAAGGCTTTGAGTGATTATATCCTATTGTTTTGATTTAATTTGTATAGACTTCTTAATCTTTGTATTAATTTCCTGAGAAAATCTAGAGGTGAACAATTTTATTTTAAGAAAGGCATCAGTTGGTCTGGGCATGTAGCTCAGTCTGTAGAAGGAAGGTCCAGCATGCATGAAGCCCTAGGTTTGATCCCCAGCACTGGGTGAAGCAGGCATGGCAGCACTAATTGAGGGTGGAGGCAGGAAGATCAAGAGTTCAGGGTCATCCTCCCTACATAGTGAGCTTGAGTTCAGTCTGGGTACTTGAGAACTTGTCTCAGAAAAGAAATCAAAGAGTTGATTTTAACAATCTCTTGATTAAAAACAGCAGTTGAGCCAGTCATGGTGGCTCACATGTCAAGCAGATACCTGTGTGAGGCCACCCTGGTCTATATATTGAGTTCCAGGCCAGCCAGGAGTGAGATCACAGAGAAATTCAGCAGTTGCTATGAAACCTACTTTTGAATTTTAAAATACCCTGTTTATGTTACTGTTTCTTGATTTATCATTCACTATTATATGCTTATTTCTTAAAATAGTAAGCCAGGAGCCAGGCGATGGTGGTACACACCTTTAATTCCAGCACTAGGAGGCAGAGCCAGGCGGATCTCTGTGAGTTTAAGGCCAGCCTGGTCTACAGACCGAGATCTAGGACAGGCACCAAAGCTACACAGAGAAACTCTGTCTCAAAAAACCAAAAAAAAAAAAAAAAAAAAAAAAAAGTAGGCCAGGATTAAGACATACTCCTTCCCACACCCTCCTGTGTTCTCCATATTTCAACATAGCTGTATCATATGGTCTTTAAATTCAGCATCAGTGATTACTATTAGGAGCCTCCATTGTTAGTGACCCTCTGTCCCTATCCTGGTCTCCTGAACAATTAGTGCACACCTTCAGTGCACAAATTCATCTTACACTGTGTCTCATATGCCAGTCATGGGATGCTGTGTGCAGTCTCTCTGAGGTCGTTCATGTTGCCATCCAGTTGGTGCGGGTTGCTTTGGGAGATGTCCTCGCTGTTCTCCTGCACCTTGCCCATGCTAGACCAGTGCTCTACCCCTGAGCCATATGCTCCATCCTCATTTCTCATCACTATCTCCTTAGTAGGTATCCCCCAACCATCCTTCTCCTCCATGTCTTCCACCTTTCACAAATGAGTTGAACCCTTTTATCTCCCATTCTCTTGTCATTTGGGGGCAGTGATTTTTTTTTTCTTCTGGGGGATGAAAACGGTGGTTTTTTACTGTCATTTGGTAACCTCTGAAAGAGAAGAAAAAGCCAGGTGCTTCTTTCAACTGCCAAAATTTAGTTGAGTGGGTTTTGTTTTGTTTTGTTTTGTTTTGTTTTAGAATTTTATTTTAAAATTTAATTGTGTGCGGGGAGGTGTACATGTGCTTGATGTGTGTGGGGGGCAGGGGCAGAGTACACATGTAGAGACCAAAGGATGACTTTGTGGAGTTGGTTCTCTATTCCCTCCTTTACATGGGTCCCTGGGCTCAGCTTCAAGTGACAAGGCTTGCACAGCAAATGCCTTCACCTGGAGCCGGCTCACAGCAAGCTTCCAGTTCAGTGAGAGACCCTACCTCAGGCAGGCAGATAAAGTCAGACACTTGACATCTTCCTCTGACCATACGTGAGCACAGGCACACATGCTCACAAACACACCATACCACACATACAAATACCACACTTACAAGAAAAAGAAGAGAAAGAAGTCTTAAAAATTATGGTTTGCACTTATTTATTGTGTTGTTCGGGGGAGGGGTGCTCAAGTCACAGTGCCTGTAAGGAAGTCAAAGAGCAACCCAAGGGGCATTTCCTTCCTTCCACCCCGTGGGTCCTGGGGATCGAACTCAGGCTAGCAGCCTTGGCAACAAGTGTCTTTTCCCACTGATCCACCTCACCTCAAGAAGTTTTATGCCAAGTTTTCTTGTCTCTGATTAGGCTTTCATTGTATTGTCTTACAAAAGCGATGTTAATTTCCTTTCAAAACTTCTTGACCTGGTTTGGTTGGCTGGCTCTCCTGTTAACAACTGCATTGCTGGTAAGCATTCTCTCCCAGGGAGGTGCCACTGCCAGACTTGTTTTATCTTAAAAAGTGAAACAGAGCTGGGCAGCGGTGGCGCATGCCTTTAATCCCAGCACTGGGAGGCAGAGCCTGTCGGATCTCTGTGAGTTCGAGGCCAGCCTGGTCTACAAAGTGAGATCCAGGACAGGCACCAAAACTACACAGAAAAACCCTATCTGGGGCCGGGGGGTGAAACAGAAAACAAAAACCCTCCTGGAAACATTCGCATCATCAGTATTCCCTCTCTCTAGGAAGCCCCCTCTTCCCAGGACATCCTGGTCTTCCTTACTGGTCAGGAGGAGATCGAAGCAATGAGCAAGACCTGCCGAGACATTGCAAAGCACCTTCCTGACGGCTGCCCTGCAATGCTCGTCCTTCCTCTGTACGCCTCCCTGCCCTACTCACAGCAGCTTCGAGTCTTCCAAGGGGCCCCAAAGGTGAGTGTGCCACCTTTCTGCCAGCCACGTCAATGGGCATCAAATCACATCGACCAGTGGGGCCTGTGTGCCTGTCCCCATGATCCAGAGACGTTGGAGGAATACTCAGGTACCAGGTGTAGAGTACAGAGCTGCAGGGAAAGCTGTCCTGTGAGGAGAGATGAGGGAGGGCACAAGGTGAATGAATGGCTCCTCTAAGGGCTGGTAGAAACTCATTGCCCATGTACCATTTGTTGTGTGCCAGACACAGTGCTGACACTCACACAGACCATCTCTCATCCTCATGGAATCCCATGAGGGATGCGAAGGCCCCCAAGAAGGGAGGTGAGAATTGCTTAAGGTACACACAGTAAGATGCTAGCAGGGCCGGGGTTCCAGCTCCCACCTATTTACCCACCTTGAGTCTTGTTCCACTGCATCTCCTCGCCTCAAATTAACCTTCAAGACCTCAGGGAAAGGACCAGTGTCCTCCTTTGCCTCTGTCTCTAATCAAGTAGAGTGACTGAAATCGGTATGACTACTATTACTAATGAAGTCACCTCTTCTTGATCATAAGCAAGTTGTGGAAATGCATGGTTAGAATGTTCTCAACTTCTGAATCGTGTGTGTCATATGGCTTTTTGGTTTTCTTCCTCCTTTTAGGGCTATCGCAAAGTGATCATTTCAACCAACATCGCTGAAACCTCCATAACCATTACAGGAATAAAATATGTAGTTGACACGGGCATGGTTAAAGCAAAGAAGTATAACCCTGGTGAGAACTGTAGCTCATGAATGTCTCCTGTGTGTAGCGAGCAGTGGTTAAAACTGTAACCCCACCATTTCCTCCCAAGTAAACACTTCACAAGTTTGTGAGGAGCTGAGATTTGAGTGACAGGGACAGTTCCAAGTCAGGTCCATAAAAGAGACCTGAGGCAGGAAGTCAAGAGAGGACTCAGTTGCAGAGAACCTGGAAAGGACAGATAAGAGCCTGGACTGAGGTGTGAAAGCTCACTGGAAGCTGGGGGAGAACGGTGGCAAGAAGGCCAGGGACGGCCTGGTACCAGTGGCAGGCTCTCCGGAGGGCTACCAGAGTGTGGATGTCTGGGCTTTTAGGATTCCCAGTAAGGAGACAGGTGCCCTGGCTGGACAGGGTTCCCAGTAAGGAGACAGGTGCCCTGGCTGGACAGGGTTCCCAGTAAGGAGATGGGTACCCCTGGCTAGATGGGGTTCCCAGTAAGGAAATGGATACCCTCCCTAGCTGGACAAGGTTCCCAGTAAGGAGACAGGTACCCTGGCTGGACAGGGTTCCCAGTAAGGAAATGGATACCCTGGCTGGACAGGGTTCCCAGTAAGGAGACAGGTACCCTGGCTGGACAGGGTTCCCAGCAAGGAGACAGGTGCCCTGGCTGGACAGGGTTCCCAGCAAGCATAGAGGGAAGCACTTGCAAGTGTCAAGCTGCCTTGAAGTCAGTCTTATGCATGTCTGATTCATACCTTGCTTTATTCTACAGAGGATTTAGGGCCCCTACAATTATTATTGCTCCTCAATATTTAATTGGCATGTTCTACTAAGCTGGAGGGATCGACTTTCACACATATCTCCTGGTGACAACATGTCAACCTCTAGTGCCTGGCACAAAATATTCCCGTACTTGAGAGAATTGATGTCTTTTACTTCCAGGGGAAAAAGTCACATGATCTGTTCTTATAGAACTGGGAGGGAGGACAAAGGACCCTGTCGTCATTGGTTGGTGTGTGACCAGCCTTCCCAGTTAGATAGAAACTCTCTCTGCACCAAAATCCCCAAGAAACGCTCAGTGCCGCTCGGTTGGGTAGTCAGTCTTCCCATGATGTAAGCCGAAACTTCTTCTTTTTCTTTTCTTTTTTTTTTTTTTTTTAAATTCATTTTATATACCCACCACAGTACCCCCTCCCACCCCTTCTCCAGCTCCCTCTCCATGCCTCCCCCTCAACCCACCTCCCATCCACTCCTCCAAAAGGGTAAGGCCTCCCATGGGGAGTCAACAAGCCTGGCACATTAAGTTGAAGGCCCAAACTTCTGAAACCATCCTGCCCCCTTGCTTGCGGAGGGTGTTGTGATGTTTTTCATAACATTTCACACATGATTCATTGCTAGGCTCAGTTTCACTGTGAGGTTTAAAGTGGCTGACAGCCTGGGTTTGTGCTTTCTTGCTTAGCCTTGAGTTTTTCCAGACCCCTGTGTTGCAGAAACACTCAGTGGCACTCAGCATCATTCTTTTTGCCGGCACTCTAGAGACAGTTTGCTTCTGTGATGAAGCAAAGCACTCACGGCCTTTTCTCCCTGCAGACAGTGGTCTTGAGGTACTAGCCGTACAGCGAGTGTCAAAGACACAGGCCTGGCAACGCACAGGGAGGGCTGGCCGAGAAGACAGTGGCATCTGCTACCGGCTCTACACCGAGGATGAGTTTGACAAGTTTGAGAAGATGACGGTACCAGAGATCCAGAGGTGGGTCCATGTTGTGCCTGCACCGTGCCATGTATCCCAGCCTCCTTCCCATCTGCTCCTGCCCACGGGCTTTGGCTTTCACTAACGCTCTCGGCAGGTCAGGGACGGACGACTGACCCTCGTTTCTCCCCCTCACAGGTGTAACCTGGCAAGTGTGATACTGCAGCTCCTAGCGATGAAAGTCCCCAATGTGCTCACCTTTGACTTCATGTCCAAACCATCTCCAGGTAAGCTGGAAGGCAGACAGACAGACAACAGCAGAGGACTTCTTCCCCCAGGAAAAGTATTTTGAGGAGGAAAAAAAGTATTTTAGTCATGTTCTTCTGCTGATTTGATTTCATTTGCTATGAAATGATAGGTTCCGTGTTATAGCACCCTTATGCAGGGTCCAGGGAGGTGATCAGGCATCCATGGGACGCCCCTGAAGGCCAATGAAAGGATAAAGAGAGCATGTTCCTTTGTGTGAAGCTGGGATTTGACTGGTCCTCCTTCATCAGTAATCACTCCTGGAAGAAGAACCTTTAAGAACTGACACCAAATGGTGGCAGCTTTGGACCTGGACCCTTATTACTGTGCCATTTTCCTTTTCTTTAAGGAAACGCAGTTGTAAGAGATAAAGTAAGCTGTCAATAGCTATCCCAGGTCCCACCCTGGTCCTCAGTTCAGGTCTTCTTCTCTCAAGAAACATTTTCTGGCTGTCTTCTACACAAATATCTGTAAATCTTAAAAAAAAAAAAAAAAAAAAAAAAAAAAATACCACATAGGGCACACTCCTATGTATATATTTATATTTCATTTTGAAATTCCTAGAAAGGAATAATAAATGTAAACTATAAGGGTAATACGGCCAACATCTGTGTGATGCTACCCACACCGTGGAAGCCAAGCCCTGCCTAGAGCCATTTGCCTCCTTCCCATTCCTCTTGGTAACTGCTCTCCACAATTGCTGTATACATCTCTTCTTCTTCTGTGGTACCATTAAGGTACCATTAAGTATGAGCACAGTGGCGGGTGGCCTTGGGGTAGAGTTATAAGCGCCCAGAAGCACTCAACTAGCTGCATCTTCTTCCTGTTTTGGACTTCTGGCTCCTTTTTGTGTCTCCGTTTCTGTAGATCACATTCAGGCGGCCATTGCCCAACTGGACCTGTTAGGTGCTCTTGAACATAAGGATGACCAGCTTACCCTGACTCCAATTGGAAGAAAGATGGCAGCATTTCCTTTAGAGCCTAAATTTGCCAAAGTAAATGACCCCTCCTCCTCATTACCTTTCTCTGTATTACAGGTCAGGAAATGCCCAGTGCTTCTGAACTAACCTCATTTGCATTCTTAAATATGACATATCACCCCACTTTGTATACAGTGCTGATTTGTGTTGTGTGTGGGATTAAGACATCAGTCATAGCCCTACCCACAAAGATGTGGAATCCTGTGGGGATGGCATCGTTCTGTTTTACAAAGAAGTGAATGGCATTGACACTGCCTTGTGGTCTTAAAGCCACCACGCTCCTTAAAGGGAAGCTGCAAGAGTGTACAGAAACACTAATCAGAAGCTAGGAAACTTGACTCATGCGTTTGCAATCTGACTTTCCAGACTATCCTCCTGTCCTCCAAATTCCACTGTACGGAAGAGATTCTGACCATAGTCTCCCTGCTATCTGTGGACAGTGTCCTTTACAACCCTCCTGCCCGGAGAGATGAAGTGCAAAGTGTCCGGAAGAAATTCATATCCAGTGAGGGGGACCACATCACCCTGCTCAATATCTATCGGACCTTCAAAAACATAGGTGGGAATAAGGTGAGCCTTGTCCGTGCTTTCGGGCATGTGTTTTTAAGTATACCTTTTTTTTTTTTTTTTTTTTTTTTTGACAAAATCATCTTAAAGAGTCACACACATGCCAGGCGATGGTGGTGCACGCCTTTAATCCCAGCACTCAGGAGGCAGAGCCAGGCGGATCTCTGTGAGTTCGAGGCCAGCCTGGTCTTCAGAGCGAGATCCAGTACAGGCACCAAAACTACACAGAGAAACCCTGTCTCAAAAAAACCATTAAAAAAAAAAAGAGACACACACACACAAAAAAAAAAGCCAGCTGTCATCAGAAATAAATGTGTATGTGCTGGGGGTCACTAGAATGAAACATTAGTTCAGGTATTCCTCCTGCTTGGTTTAACACACACTGTGTGGACAAGTTAGTTAAGTCATTGACTCTGTCTCAACCACTACAATTATCCCTTTTTCTTTTCTTTTCTTTTGATTGTTGTTTGTTTTGTTGTGTTGTGTTTTGAGACAGTCTCTGTAACCTTGGCTGTCCTGGAACTCATATGTAGACCAGGCTGACCTGGAACACATAGATACCCACCTGCCTCTGCCTCCAGAATGCTAGAATTAAAGGTGGGCGCCACTACGCTTAGCTGTAGGCCATTATTCCCATTATTCATTACTGTAAAAAAAAAATACTTGAGACAGGCCATTTTATAAAGAAAAGAGATTTATTTTGCCTCATGTTCATCTAGACTGGTAAGACTTAGAAGCCTTATCTGATGCTTCAAGGTAGAACAGAGCATCACACAGCAAGAGAAAGGCAGTGTGTGTGTTTGGTCTCTTCCTCTTTGCCTAATTAGGAACCAGTGGGAATTCAGTCACGGGGCTCTACCTTCTGGCCTTATTTAAACCCAGTCATTTTCCAGATTTCCTACTGCTATTATAAACACCATAATTTTTATATTGGAGTGTGTGTGTGTGTGTGTGTGTGCGCCTTCTTGTGTATCTAAGCACCACATGCTTGCTGTTCTTATGGAGGCCAGAGGCGTCAGATTCCCAGAGATGGTTGTAAGCCACCGTGTGAGTGGTGGAAGTTGGACCTGGTCCTCTGAAAGAGCAGGCTGTGTTAACCATTGACCTGGCACTCCAGCCCCAAAGTTTTTAAAATCTGTTTTGTTTTTTTGAAACAGGTTCTCACTACATAACTCCAAGGCCTGGAATTCTCTATGTAGGCTGACCTCACGTAGAGATCTGGCCACCTTTTCCTGCCAAGTGCTAGGATTAAAAGCATGTGCTACTGTTATGCCCAGCTATTTATTTTAAAGGGTTTTAGTTTGGTTTGGTTTTTGTTTTTTCAAGACAGGATTTCTCTGTGTAGCTCTGGCTGTACTAGAACTTGCTCGATAGACCAGGCTGGCCTCGAACTCACAGAGATACACCTGCCTCTGCCTCCTGAGTGCTGGGGTTAAAGGTGAGCACCTCCGCTGTCGTCACCATCCGGCTTGTTTTCTTTTTTGAGACAAGGTTTTACTATGTAGCTCTGGCTATCCTGAACTCACTGTGTAGATCAGGCTGGCCTAAAACTCAGAGATCTGCCTGAATGGTAAGATAAAAAAGACATGTCCCACTATACCCAGTTCATTTTAAATTTTAAATTGTACTTTATTTGTTCATATAGGGAAAGAGGGAGCATATGTGTGGAGGTCAGAAGACAACTTTTGGTTCTCTCCTTCTACCATGTGCATCCCAGGGCTCAAACTTGGGTCATTAGGCGTGGTGGCAAAAACCTTACTCACAGAGCCATCTTGCTGCCCCACAAATACCATGATTGAATTAAGTTTCCACTTAATGTTTCACAGTAGGTATTCAGTGAAGCTTTGGAGAGTATTCAGACCGTATCTAAACCATACAAGATGGTTTTCTTGCCCCACTGTTCTACTAGTTTTTTGATATCATATTTTAGTTCCTCATACTAAGATGGGAAATGGCAGTATATTCTCTCATGTGTTAATAAATTCATAATTGTGCCTTAGTGTGTATTCTTTAAAAAAATGCTACCCTACATTTTAGTATTTGCTAACTTTGCTGTATTTACCTTTGCTTGTTTATGTTTATACTTTGCATGTGTGTGTTCAAGTGTGCATGGGTTGTGTGCACACACATATACACATGTTGCCATATGGCTCCTATAGAGGTCAGAGCACAACTTGTAGGAGTTGATTCTGTCCTATGGTTATGAATACATGGGGGTTTAATTCAGGTATTCAGATTTGGCAGCAAGCATCTTTACCAGCTGAGCTCTCTCGCTGGCCCTCAATTTATATTTAAACAAAAAGAGTGCTGATTGGGCTGGAGAGATGGCTCAGAGGTTAAGAGTACTGACTGGTCTTCCAGAGGTCCTGAGTTCAATTCCCAGCAACCACATGGTGGCTCACAACCATCTGTAATGAGATCTGGTGCCCTCTTCTGGCGTGCAGACAGAATACTGTATGCATAATAAATAAATAATCAAAAAAAAAAAAGTGCTGATGCAGTGAAAGCGCTGAGTCCTTCTTTACCGAAGACTGTCCTGCCCTTGGTGTGTGTTCCACCAAGAGGATACCATCAATTTGTTTGTCACTAAGCGGAGTCTTGCTTATGTATGTAACCCAGGTTGACCTCAGACTTGGAATCTTCAGCCTTCCAAGTGCTGAACCACGGGTATGTGCCACCACACTAAGGATATGCTTTTCAACAGGGTCTGGTAGGCTGTGCCAGGATACATAATAAGCTCCCAAATAAATCACACAGACAGAGGCTTATTACTTATGAGTACCCTGGCCTTAGCTTGGCTTATTTCTAGCCAGCTTTTCTTAAATTATCCCATCTATCTTTTGCCTCTAGGCTTTTACCTTTCTCTTACGTGTGTATAGCTTACTTCATTCTTACTACATGGGTGACTGGGTGGCTGGCCTCTAGCATCCTCCTCTCCTCGTTCTCTTGCTCTTTCTTCTTTCTTCTCAGATTTCTCCTATTTATTTCCCCTGCCTGCCAGCCCCCTGTCCTTTCTCCTGCTCACTATTGGCCATTCAGTTCTGTATTAGACCATCAGGTATTTTAGACAGACAAGTATCACAGCTTCACAGAGTTAAACAAATCCAGCATAAACGAATGCAACACATATTTGCATCATTAAACAAATATTCCACAGCATAAACAAATGTAACACATCTTAAAATAATATTCCACAACATCTCCTTTTTTTCTCTTTAGGACTGGTGCAAAGAGAATTTTGTCAACAGCAAGAATATGCTGCTAGTAGCTGAAGTCAGAGCACAGCTAAGGGAAATCTGCTTAAAGGTAGTACCTCCCTTTCAAGGAGAAGTTTTTATTTTACTATGGGGATCTTGGATTGCTTGCTGCTGGTGGTATGAAAGAAATTCTCATTGTAGAAAAAAAAAATTTTTTTTGTTTTTTTTTTGTTTTTGTTTTTCGAGACAGGAGTCCTCTGTGTAAGGTCCTTGTCCTGGATCTCACTCTGGTTTTTTGTTTGTTTGTTTGGTTGGTTGGTTGGTTTTGGTTTTTCAAGACAGGGTTTGAAAACTCTTTGTACCTTTGCGCCTTTGCGCCTTTCCTAGAACTCACTCTGTAGCCCAGGCTGGCCTCGAACTCACAGAGATCCACCTGCCTCGGCCTCCTGAGTGCTGGGATTAAAGGCGTGTGCCACCATGGTCTGGCTGTAGAAGAATTTAAAATGCACAAGAAAGTAAAAGTTACCCATAATTCTACTGGCCTTTCTCTCTCTCCCCCCCCCCCTCTCTCTCTCTCTCTCTCTCTCTCTCTCTCATACACACACACACACACACACACACACACACATACACACAATTGTGATTTGTTCCTAGAAATCCATGATGATTTGGGTTTGTTTTTTTCTTCCCCTCCCCCTCTTCCACCCCTACCCACCCCAGTCCCAGTGATTGGACCCACTAGGCAGTGCTCTGCCACTGAGCCCTTTAGCTTATCTTTCACATAGTTACATTGTATCTGTAACCTACATTCTTTTTTTTTTTTTTTTTTTTTTTTTTTTGAGGGGGGCAGTACTGGGCATGGACTGGACCTCATGCATAAATTTTATAAACTTTGTAACTATTTTCTGATCTAAAAAAATACTACTAAACTGAAGAAAAATCGGAAAACACCAGAGAGGATGTAGCTTTTTTTTTTTAAACCAGGGTCTTGCCTATGTATGTAATAACTTTGCTGTATACTTGAAACTTGGAGGCTACCCAGTGTTCAGTAAGGAGAATGGAAACTCTGTCCCCATCTTTCCTGTGGTTTGTGCTGGTGCTGAGCCTGTGTTGGACAAGCATCCTGTGTCTGCTGAAGCTGTCTTCATTTTAGTAGCTTCCCTTCTTCATGGTCCAGACGCCTCTGGGACTGTGCTTAGCTTTGCAGTGTCCGGGCCTCCCTAGTTCATGCACCCAGGACCACTGCTGTTCTAACTAGGGAGTTTGTCTGCAGTGTGCTGGGTGTGGGGGAGCGGGAGGCAGACTCTGCACTGGGATCTCCAGGAGCTTCAGGGTCTCTATCAGTGAACCTTATGGCAGGTGAGTGGTTCCACAGGTTGGTCCACCCAGCACCCTCAGGTTTGGGACTGTCGATTCCAAAGCTGTCCTCAGCCCTGTCCTCCTCAGCCGTCTTGTGGGGCGGGGCTGGCTTCAGCCTTCCTGGACATGGAGACTGCTGAGCTACTTCTTCCTCTGCAGGCTGTGGAGCCCAGAGCTTTGTGGCAAGTGCCGTATCGCCAGGTACACTCTAGGCAGCTGAACTGTGTCTTTGGGGTTTGTTTGGTTTTTAGATTTAATTGTTATTTTTAGATTATTTTATGTGTGTTTTGTTTGTATGTATACATGTGCAACACATACATGTTTGATGCCCATAGAGGTCAGAAGAGGACATCAGATCCCCTGGAACTATAATTATAGATGATTGTGAGTCACCACGTGGGTGCTAGAAATCGAATCCAGATCCCCCCTGCAGAAGCAACAAGTGCCCTTAACAACTGAGCCTTCTCTCTAGTCCCAAGCTGTGTCTTAATAGATGAGTTTAAAGGAAAAAATGGCTATCTGATTGGTAAGAACAAGAGCCCTTGAGCCATTATAAAGTAAATGGAATTTTCCAAAAGACAGAGTGACAATGTCATAGATACCATACACAGAAAACAGAGACACACCTCACAAGGTACTGAACTAAGGAACTGGAAGAAGCCACGTGGAGCTACAACTGTTTGCTCTCTCTGGACTCGCTGATCTTTTGTCCTTGCTCCTCTCCATATACTTCCTTTCCTCTTCTCACCTTCCACCTCACATGCAAGTAATAACGTGTCGTGGCCTCTCACTCAGGACTTCGGCAGCCACTGCTTAGATTTCATGTTTCAGAGGCTGCACAGATCCAGCAAGTGGTCTCTTGATCTTGGCCAGCAATGTAAGAGTCCGTGAGTCAGCGGCTGTTGTGTAGAAGGTCACTGACTGACAGCTGGCATCCCACTGCAGAGAGGAGGGTGGCATGCCAGCTAGGAGTAGCAGATGCAGAGGCCTGAGGTGGGAATCACCTCATAGATCTGTGAGCGAAAGATGAGGTGGTTGATGATGGGAGGTCATAGGATCCCTGCAGAAAAGGCCTTAGAAAAAGACGGGCAAGGTGGTCTCGCTCATGGTGGTTCAGTCAGGGCTTCTCCATAAGAGAATTGCATTGTTTCATTAGGAGCAATGGAAACATTGAAAGTTGGAGAGGGTGAAGAATGATTCAGGCTACGCTGTGGGAAGGTTCAGTGAGCGCAGGATTTGAGAGGACTTTAAAGGAGTTGATGGTGTAGACAAAATAAAAAGAAAGCTTCTCTTTCCAGGGTTGCCTGGTGAGAGGGTAGGCCACCTGTGTGTGACACTCTTCCTGGAGAGATGGAAAACAAACATCTTCTCACCCCAGACAGGGAACTGACAGCAGACCAAATTAAAGACACCAGTCCACCTTGGTGAACCAGTGAGTCTTACTGGGGCTGGTTAGAGGAGCAGAAATGACTTAAGGGCAGCTGCCTCACCAAAGCCCACCCCAGCATGGGTGACAGCTCGTGAGAGCTGGAACACACTGTACACCTTCAAGCTAACAGGCTGGAGGGTCTTCAGGTGGCTCAGTTGGTCTGAGCTTCTCCCAGGAAGCTCAGCTGTTCTCTGATTCTTCCAGGCAGTCTGACTGGACCGTGCTGCTTTCATTTAGCTCAGTTAGTTTGAGCCTCTGCCTGGCAGCTCAGCTGGTCTTCAGAGCGTCTCTCAGCACTCTTTACAACTTGCATATGCTGAGGGAGGAGGGGCCTCATGTTTCCAGGACTTCTGAGCCTTTGAGTTGTTTGCTCAGTGAGCTTGCCTGCAGGATGGAGTGAGTGTTTCACCTCCCTTTAGGACAGTCTCTCCCTCCTTCCCTCCCTCCCTCCCTTCCCGTCTCTCCCTCCCTCCCTCCCTTCCCGTCTCTCCCTCCCTCCCTCTCTCTCCCTCTCTTCCCCCCCTCCCTCCCTCCCCCCCCCCCTCTCTCTCTCTCTCTCTCTCTCTCTCTCTCTCTCAGAAGTGGGGGTGGAAGGTAGAAGTTCCCCTGCAGCTAGACAGTTGTGAGCTGTCACATGGGTGCTTTGACTTGTGCCCAGGTCCTCTGGAAGAGCAGCCAGAGCTCTTAAGTGCTAAGCCATCTCTCCAGCCCCATCCTGCTTGTTTGTTTGTTTATTTTGGTTTGGTTTTTTGAGACAAGGTTTCTCTGTGTAGCTCTGGAACTCATTCTGTAGACCAGGCTGGTCTCCAACTCACAGAGATCCTCTGCTTCCCAAGTGCTGGGATTAAAGGCGTGCGTCACCACCACCTGGCCCCCATCCTGAGTAAGATGCTTCTCTCCAAGCTGGATGGTTTCATCTCAGAGGAAATTGGTTCTCAACACAGCCGACCTGTGTACAGCGTATAGCCTGCGTGGAGGTCTCTCTCCCAGGACCACCTTTACTAGGCTGTCATTTCCCTGTTTTTGTTTTTTGTCTTTCTCACCCATGCCTTCGTCCTCCCCCTGAGCTGCTGCCCGTGGCAATTGAAGTGCCACCTTTTGTCTGTGGATCAAGGTTTCCATTGGCGTTGGCTGCACTGGAGATCTTGCTGCCCCCTGCTCTGTACAGTGATGGGGGGATTAATGTTTGGGGGCTTTTCTGTTTCCTAAAACAGATGTCAATGCCAATCATGTCATCTCGAGGGGACATGGAGAGTGTCCGCCGCTGCCTCGCTCACAGCCTCTTTATGAGTACTGCCGAACTCCAGCCAGACGGCACCTATGCCACCACGGACACGCACCAGCCAGTGGCCATCCACCCGTCATCTGTCCTCTTCCACTGCAAGCCTGCCTGTGTGGTGTACACCGCACTACTCTACACCAACAAATGCTACATGCGTGACCTCTGTGTTGTGGATGCCGAGTGGCTCTACGAGGCTGCCCCTGACTACTTCCGGAGGAAGCTGAAGACTGCCAGAAACTGATCAGGAGCTTAGATCACAGTTACTTCCAAGTAGACTCGGAAGCTGGAGAAACCACACAATTCAGTGCAGCCAGACTTGCCGAGTTCAAGAGCTTGAAAGTGATGAAACTTCTCAACCTCAGCCGTGCAGACAATGCTTATACTTAGACCACGAGAAATGAGAATTGTGCTTTGGGTTCGACTGGGCGATTGTGAGGGACTGAATTAACTCCTGAGCCTCAGTTTCCTTATAGGCTAGAGGGGGATAGGATTCACAAGTTTAGAGAAAATGAATAGAAGGCTACCCAGAGATTTGCCTGGCATAAGATAAGACAATCAGTGAATTGTAAGCCACTGTGCTCTGTGATACTAACTAGGTACAACACAGCCCCTTGGGCTCTTGTGACTGGGGGAGGGGGAGTTTCTGGGAGGAGCCATAGGAAGCTACAGATCCAATTGGTTGACCTCAGTGTTTCTCCCCCTTGCCACCTCCTCCCCTCATGGAACCCAGGGCCTCGTGCATGCTATGCAAACACTCTGCCACTGAGCCAATCCCCAGCCTTCACTACTATTTTAATGTCTACCTGTATGTCTTTTAAATAGGAAACAGAAGAAACGAACTCGCACAGACAGTGCCAGAGTGAGGTGTATTCTGATGGCTCAGGGGGTAGCACATTCTCTTGTCTGTCTCCAAGCAGAGACCAGCAAGGAGTTCCTTGACTGGTCCTCAGTGCCTCTGTGGTTGCCTGTCCCCAGTGATGCTTTCAGGAGACATGCAGGTTTCCTGAAACTGGAAAGCCAGCTCTTCAGTGCAGTGGCCTTCTGAAGCCCAGTGGTGATTTTCTCTTGGACTGTGCACATGAGGGAGGCTTCACACCCATTCAGCAGCCTCTGTTCAGGTGGGGCCCAAGTCAGAGCTGCTGGGTGGCAGGGAGGGGACAGATACTTGATGTTTCAGAAGCCAGAGTGTCAGTTTGTCCTTCCACCACCCTCAGTCTTTGTGTTTTGGTCTTGATGATTTTCAGTATCCTTTTTTCTTCTCTGCAGGGACCTGGGGACAGTTAGCTTTGCTGCTTCCTAACCAGATGCTCTCTCTAACCTTCATTATCTGCATTTGTCAGAGGAAGTAGAGAAGCCTGTCCATCCTGTGCCTGTTTGGAAAAGACTCATCTTAGTTGATTGTTAGGAGCAAACAATCCCTGGTGTGGTGGTACATACCTGTAACCCGGCTGAGAGGGGAGGGGTGAGGATTCTGGGCTAGCCTAGTGGAGGAAGAAAAAAAAGCACACTTTCCCAGAAAATGTTGGAACCTAGAAACAGCCAAATTTAGCCCTTTCATTGTACTTAGTTGGTCCAGACATATCTCTACTACTAGGTTTTGTCATTTATACAATGAATTGTGTTGTTTATAAGCAGAGGGCCAAACTGCCTACAGTGTACCTCAAAGACAGAGGGCAGTTTCTTTTCTCGGGTCCAACAAGCTCTTTCCAGAGGGCCTAGCCTGCCTGGACACTTCCATTCCAGGGCCTCATTGGTCCACAGTGTGTATGTTGAGTCCAGTCTAGGCTTTATTATAACCCTAACCATGAGCAGTCAAGCTTTTAGCCAGTGTTTAGGGTTGTCTGTGTACTCGTGACTTAGTTCTTTGATAAAATGGTTACATTACCAACTTTATGAAAAGCTATCAAGAAATCTTTCCTTTTAAAGTTTATTTTTTCCTATGTAAACAAAGGGGCTGGGGTGTTTATTTAGCCTTGCTTGGGAAGAGAAACTTTTGTATTTTTAATAGAGCATTCATTATGCTGGTTAAAGAAAACAAGGGGGGCAATATTTTCCTCAACAATGAGCAGTTTCTGTTCCCCAGTAAACTAAGAGGGTGTTTTCTGAGTCAAGGAAAACTTAGCTTCCGTTGACTGACTCCAGAGCCGGCACTGGAAACGTACCCTGGTTGACTAGCTGCAGTGAGAGTACTGGGCACTGGAAACGTACCCTGGGTTGACTAGCTGCAGTGAGAGTACTGGGCACTGGAAACGTACCCTGGTTGACTAGCTGCAGTGAGAGTACTGGGCACTGGAAACGTACCCTGGGTTGACTAGCTGCAGTGAGAGTACTGGGCACTGGAAACGTACCCTGGGTTGACTAGCTGCAGTGAGAGTACTGGGCACTGGAAACGTACCCTGGTTGACTAGCTGCAGTGAGAGTACTGGGCACTTGCCAGAAAAGGAGTGAAGGATAGAGTTTCTGAATAGCTTTAATGTTTCTGTACAGAAAGTGTTCATCACTTTAACATTGTGGTAGAATTTTAATAGAGAATTTAGTTTTTTATTGGGCTTTTAAAAAAATAGCTTTTTAACAAAGCTGCTCAGGGATTAAATCAGATGGAAACCCCATTCTGACTCCACATATTACTACAAAGAAGTTAATAATTATCTTGAACCGCAGGGACAGTGCCCTTTAAGCTTTCTTTTTTTTTTTTTTTTTTTTTTTTTTTTTTTTGGTTTTTTCGAGACAGGGTTTCTCTGTGAAGCTTTGCGCCTTTCCTGGAACTCACTTGGTAGCCCAGGCTGGCCTCGAACTCGCAGAGATCCGCCTGGCTCTGCCTCCCGAGTGCTGGGATTAAAGGCGTGCGCCACCACCGCCCGGCTCCCTTTAAGCTTTCTTAAGAAAGGAAAATGTTGCCTGGCAGTGGTGGCACATGCCTTTAATCCCAGCACTTGGGAGGCAGAGGCAGGTGGACCTCTGAGTTCAAGGACAGCCTGGTCTACAAATCAAGTTCCAGGTCAGCCAGAGCTGTTACATAGAGAAACCCTATCTCGAGGGGTGTGTGTGTGTGTGTAAAATTTTTCATGATTTTACTGCAATACAACCTGAGCTACTTTTCCAGTTGGTAAACTCTCTCCAACCTGAAGAATCCTATCTGGACAGAATAGCCTCAAACATGACCTTCAACAGCCCTGCAACACCCAGGGCCAGGGTTTTATTACCAGGTCCCCAGTGAAAACCTTTACACCTCTGTCTGTTTTAATAGGATTCCAAAACAGCAAAACATTTACTGTGACACAAATCCTTGTACTCCAGCTACCAGGATCTGTTTGGAACTATGGCCATGCATCTAAGATGCCATTCCTTGAGCACATAAGCTAGACTGTACCTGTGGGGAAAATTTTTATATTGATTGCTATAGTGTAGAAAAAAACTAAAGAGCAAAAATATCAAGTTGATTTGGACTTGTGCTGTATTCTATCTGATCTCAGACATAACATAAAAACAGTTCTTGTGTGTAATGCTTAAATTTGCCTTGGACTATCAAATCCATAAAAAAATTGAATCTTGTTTATGATCTGTGTGCCCTCTTTTGTTGGGCCTCCTTTCCCTTATTTATAGAATGCTGTTTAGAATATTAAACATTAGCCTTATTGCCATTCATTTGGTAAGACTTGGTATCTGTGTTTTCTTTTGGTGTTGGTGTTTTGAGACCAGATCTTTCTATGTAGCCCTGGCTGTTCTGAAACCCACTATGTAGACCAGGCTGGCCTAGAACTCACAGAGAGCTGTCTGCGTCCCAGGTGCTGGGGAGTGTAAGACACGAGTGTGTGTTTGTTGTTTTATGTGTTTGTGTGGTTTGCCTGCATGTCTATGCACATACTCGCCAGGTGTTCATGGAAGTCAAAAGAGGGTGTCTGATGCCCCAGAACTCGAGTTAGATGGTTGTGAGCTGGCATGCAAGAGCAACAAATAAATGCTCTTAACCACTGGGCCTTATCTCCAGCCCCTGGTGTCCTTGATTCTTAACCTAAATATGATGGTGTAAGCCATGAATTCCTGCTCCATTAAAACCTGGATGAATTGTTAGGGGGTGCAGAGGTTTCCAAAATGAATCCATCCTGCCCTGGGGTCCAGGTCTAGTGTGGTGGGGCCAGGACGCCTACTCCACAACAGCTGGGTGCAGGTCAGCCTGAGCTCTCCCGATATCTAGGCTGTTCCAGAAGACCTTTAAGTGAGGTGGTCTTGGAGTATTATGTCTGGCGCGAGTTGAGGTGAGACCTGAGCGCGTTCCACGAAGTAACAAAGCCTGGTGTGGGTTGAGAAAAGGGTGAATTGGGGAGAGTGGGCAGCAAGGCAGAGATTCGGGATTCGGGGCCTCCCCCGCTGCACTGGCGGCTCCCAGCAGAGGGCGCAGTCTGGCCCGGTGCCTGCCGCCCTCTGACGTAAAAGAGCTTCCCGGGCGGGGGCGGGGCTTCCGGCGGTGCGCTAGGTCATCCGGTGTCTTGGCCCGGTCGTCCTTCCCTCGGCACGTGTCCTCCCCGCGATGCTTCCCCTGCTGCGCTGCGTGCCCCGCGCCCTGGGCGCCGCTGCCACGGGCCTCCGCGCCGCTGTCCCCGCCTCGCCGCTCCGGCAGCTGCTGCAGCCCGCGCCCCGGCCGTGCCTCCGGCCCTTCGGGCTGCTCAGCGTACGAGCGGGCTCCGCGCGGCGCTCCGGCCTCCTGCAGCCCCCGGCGCCCTGCTCGTGCGGCTGTGGAGCTCTGCACACCGAGGGTAAGGTTCGCACACCTAGGCTGGGGTGCAAGGGCCCAGCTTGGAACGGATCCCGAGCTGGACACTCGTGATCGCAGGCTCCCCTCCTCGTGTCTTGGAAATGTGACTTGGCAAAAGCCCGGAGGGGTCGTGGTTTGAAAATGCTGGTCATGTCTTTAGGCAAGTGGAAGCGGGTAGCTGGAAATGCTTTTCTTTTGTACGGAGAGTAATGATAGTCCGTGATGAGAAATAACTTCTGGAACCCAGTAAATACATCCTGGTGTTTTTACAGAGCGGAAACGGACGTTTTTAGGCGTCAATTGGGCTAGAAGTTTTAGAGCAGCCATAGAAACAGATTAGACACAATCCAGGTCTACAGGGTAAAGCAAATAGGCTTTTCTCTTTTTGGACCATCTTGGTTTTTCCTTTTAGGAGACAAAGCCTTTGTTGAATTCTTGACGGATGAAATTAAGGAAGAGAAGAAAATCCAGAAGCATAAGTCCCTTCCGAAGATGTCTGGAGATTGGGAACTGGAAGTGAACGGGACGGAGGCTAAATTATTGCGCAAAGTTGCTGGAGAAAAGTAAGTACTGGCCCAGGAGTTCTAGGAGACTGAATCCCTTACTCTGCAGCACCTTGTCCTGCCATCCCCAGAAGGTCCTGATTAGGCTCAGTGCTTTGATAAAGTGGTTTTTGAGGAAGAATGTAATTAGAAATTTTCTTAGGTTCCAGGGAGTACATTCACTGATACACATTTGCTAAGGCCTGGTAATTAAGGAGACATTAAGCAGCTCCAAAATGTGTAGCGGAAGTCTGTTGGGATGGCAGACAACAGGCATTGGGTTATTGATGACAGTTCTGTGCCTTGCCTGGATTTAGGCACTGGAATTTTAGGGATGTTTAAAGTACTGACAAATTCATTTGTTTAGGATTCACATAAAATTATCCCCTCTGGCTGGCGTTTGTAGTGGTTGAGAATGAAAGCTATGTAACTCTTAAGTAACAGGATGAAGTTACAGTGTAGAGAGGCCATGGAGGTAGAGAGTTCTTAGCCAAGCTTAGCTCACCCCGTCCCCTAAACTGCTTTGTTTTGGAAACAGGGTCTCTGTCTTGCACTCTAGCACAGACTGGCCACAGGCTCTTGGTCCTCCTGCTTGAGACACCTATGTGCTGAAGTCATAGGCCTGTACCACCACACCTGGTGCCCCTAAAACTGTGAAGCCCTTGTTTATGCTCTTTCGTGTTTACTCATTCACCCCCTCTTCCTTAGAGAAGTCCTACTCTGGCTCTGCTAAGTGCAAGGCCCAGGATCAATCCCCAGGGCCTCGAGCACAGTGCATTCTCACACGTATAAGAAAGCAGTTTTATCCAGTGGGGGCCTGTCATTCTAGCAGTAGATGTGGGCAGAGATAAGAAAGTTCAAGGCCAGGCGGTGGTGGCGCACGCCTTTAATCCCAGCACTCGGGAGGCAGAGCCAGGCGGATCTCTGTGAGTTCGAGGCCAGCCTGGGCTACCAAGTGAGCTCCAGGAAAGGCCCAAAGCTACACAGAGAAACCCTGTCTCAAAAAACCAAAAAAGAAAAAAAGAAAGTTCAAGGCCAGGCTGTGGTGGTGCACACCTTCAATCCCAGGGAGGCCAGCCTGGTCTACAGAGTGAGATCCAGGACAGCCAAGCCTACAGAGAGAAACCCTGTCTCAAAAAACCTTAAAAAAAAAAAAAAAAAAAAAAAAAAGGAAGTTCAAGGCCAGGAGAGGGTCTGGCCTTCGGGTGCATCTGGTGATGGCCTTCTGGCAGGATGATAAAGTTGTGGTTTCTGTCTCCTTAAAGCCTCTCAAATTCAATCTTGGGGAATCACCCTCCCCCAGCCCTTACCAGATTCTCACTATCCACCCAGCTCCATACCCTTTCTTTTTCTCTCTTTAAAAAAAAAAAAAAAAAACCGGCCAAGCAAAACAAACTGCCAGGCACACCTTTAATCCCAGTACTCAAGGCCAGTGGATCTCTAAAGTCAAGGCTAGTCTAGTCTACAGAGTAATGTCTACAAAAATATCCTTGACATTGTTTTGTGTTGGCTTTGGGGGCCTACCCTGAAGTGTGATTGATATACGCACTGATACTCCTTTGTAGAAGACTGATTTTTTTTCCCCTGGCAGCCAGTGCCAATTGCAGATGTCTTGGGTGAAGCGGGAGCCCATCTGGCTTGAGTATGCCCAGCAAAGGCCCCCTTTTTAAACACCACAGTTGACACTTACACTCTTTTGGACTACAGGGTACCCTGGACTTGATCCCTATCACTGAGGATGGGGAGATATCTCCCCCTCATAATATTGTCATTAACTTTGGGGATTGAGTTCTTACATACGTAAGGGGAGAGTGTATGCCATATTCAAACTGCTTGCCTGACGTGTGAGGCTCTGGGATCCATCCCCACCGCCGAACACACTTAGACTTGTTAGTGTTAGGGCTAAGAAACCATTGCCTGGGCAAGGGTTGCAAAGATTTGAGTCTGTTTTCTTAGAGTTCTACGGTTTCAGACCTCACGGTCTGTGACCCATTTTGTGAAAGGTTTTGATTTGTTTGTTTGGTTTGGGTTTTTTGTTGATTTTTTTTTTTTTTTTTTTTGCACAGCATAATATACATAGATCACTTGTAACTTCACCTAAATCATTTTAGGGTTTTTCAGCCAATTTTATGGCCTAGGAACCCAGCTTAGTCCAAGTTAGGCGTGTTTTATGGTTCAGCCTGCCATTTTTTTTCTATGACAAAGCAGCCTGACAGCAAGGCATTGACCAGTTCGGCTCCAGGAAGCAGCATTCAGTGTGCTCTTATATAGGTTGGCTATGCTGAAGTAGAAAAAGTCCCGAACTGCTTCCAGGTTTCATGGCAAAGGAAATTATCTCATCTTAAGACATGCTTTGGCCGGGGCGGTGGTTGCACACGCCTTTAATCTCAACAGGAGACAGAGCCAGGTGGATCTCTGTGAGTTCAAGGCCAGCCTGGTCTACAGAGCGAGTTCCAGGACAGGCTCCAAAGCTGCACAGAGAAACCCTGTCTCGAAGAAAACAAAAGAAAAAAAAAAAAATCCGTGCAACCTAAAGTTACCACAAAAGGGCCAGGATGCAGCTGTGAACGTTTACCAAGCATACACAAGGTGTTTATTTGAGCTCCAGAACCTCAAAAAGGGGGAAAGGAAAAGTTAGTGGGTGTTTCAGTTCCTTGTTTGTGATTGTGCAAAGTGTGATTGTGCAAGGTGAATCTGTTCGGCAGTGTTTTGTGAGGCTTTTTTTCTGGGGCAGATGACTGCCCACCTCCATCAGCTTCCCTGGAAAGACACCAGGATGCCAGCCTTGTTTAAAAGTTCTCAGTTCCCAGGGCAGCCAGCTGGGATGGAGACATTGTTTCAGCGTGCCTTTGCACGGGTGTTACTGTAGCAGGCCTCCCTCTTCTGTGTATCCCTCAGTTAACATTGTACCTTGGTGTGTTTGCACTTGCCTCTCTAGGATCACTGTCACTTTCAACATTAACAACAGCATCCCTCCAACATTTGATGGTGAAGAGGAGCCCTCACAAGGGCAGAAGGCTGAAGAACAGGAGGTAAGCCTGTTCTTACTGCAGCCAGCCATTTATCTATCCTGAAAGGCAAGGGCTGGGTTGTTTTTTTTTTGTTGTTGTTGTTGTTGTTGGTTTGGTTTGGTTTTTTGAGACAGGGTTTCTCTGTGTAACAGCCCTGGCTGTCCTGGAACTTGCTTTATAGACCAGGCTGGCCTCGAACTCACAGACATCCGCCTTTCTCTGCCTCCCAAGTACTAGGATTAAAGCCATGTGCCATCACACCGTGCTGGAAGGACTGTTTCTTTTCCCATCTTTTAAAAAATTTCTCTCCTGCAGCCAGGCCCTAGTGTCACATGCAGTTAATCCCAGCACTTGAGGGACAGAGGCAAGGGGAATCTGAGTTTGAGGCCAGTCTGGTCTATAGATTGAGTTCCAGGACAGCCAGGGCTACACAGAGAAACCCTGTCTCAAAAAAAAAATCCCCCTTCCCTCCCAAAAATAAAATTTTTTCCTCATGCTAGGAGGAGGTGGGGATGTCACTCCCTGTGACTAGAGCAGTAGTTTGGAATGAGTTTCAGCTGGAGTTGAGGGCCCTGTTCTAGGGTACATTGCCCCCCTGCAGGTTCTAGGCTTCATTGTTGGGCCTGTGCTCTCTTTATGCCTGTGTTTTGGGACGGGGGAGTTCTTGGTATCAAGACAGTATCATTTGACGTGTTTCAGTGTAAAAGATGTTCTAACAACTGGGTGGTCAGTACTAGTCATTTGGCCAAAATAAGGCTGAGGGACTTAAGGAAAAAAATGTAAATTGTGTTTATTCATTCACTTATTTGTTATGTTATTTGTACGTGTGCACTTGAAGTCAAAAGCAACTTCCAGGAATCAGTTTATCCTTCTGCCATGCGGGTCCCAGGGCTGAACCGAGGTCATCAGGCTTTGGTGGCAAACACCTTTACTTGATGAGCCATCCTGCTAGCCCAGCCTTAAGAGATTTCTAACATTTGGCCAGCTGAGAGTTTCCCTTAGGGTGCTGGCCCACATGGCTGGATCTAGATAATATTCAAGTGTTTTAGAAATGGTATGCCTGGCTTAGAAGCCAACCATTGTGAGGGCCACAGGATCCCCGGGCCATCTGACTAAGCAGATGTCAGCACTGTTTACACACAAGTGTGAACAGCAGAGTCCCTGTTGTGCTTGTCATAGTGTGCACCCCGACTCCTTACCCACTGTCTGGGCCTGTCCCTTAGGTCACCGTAAAAAAAAGCTGCTGCATTTTCCCGTTAAGGTGGCCACTTAGCCAGAGCTCTGTGTGCCAGGCTCCAGTCCTAATCTAAAGCAGCCACAGGGGAAGGAGCTCCAGGTCCATGCGTTAGCCATCTCTGCGAGGTGTGGGAGCAGAAACAGCTCTGAAGGGCTGGTTCACAGCTGTGCCTGGACTTCAGACACCACTGTAAACCCCATGTTCTTTTAGAAAGGAAGTTGCTAACAGGATTGATGAACTGCTTTAGTGTTATGTTGGAAGATGGCCATGGCTATCACACTCTGCACCACCTGAGGCTGTTGTCGGTCCAGGTGTGTGCGCCGCAACAGCCTGGCTAATGTTAGTTTTCTTTATCCAGCTGCCAAATAAATTACCCACAGAGGCTTATTACTTGTGAATGCCCAATCCTTAGCTTGGCTTATTTCTAGCCAGCTTTCCTTAGCTTAAATTATTCCATCTACCTTTTGCCTCTGGGCTTTTTTGTTTTCTTACTTTCACTCTTACTCTGTGGTGGGTGGCTGGGTGGCTGCCCCCAGTGTCCTCCTATCCTTGTTCTCTTGCTCCTTCTTCCTTTTCCTCCCAGATTTCTCCTCCTATTTATTCTCTCTGCCTGCCAGCCCCACCCATCCTTTTCCTGCCTCGCTATTGGCCATTCAGCTCTTTACTAGACCATCAGGTGTTTTAGACGGCAAAGTAACAGCTTCACAGAGTTAAACAGATGCAGCATAAAAGAATGCAACACATCTTAAAATAATATTCTACAACAGGCTAAAATTATCCCAACCTAATGGCAGTGGGTATCAGACACTCTGCACCACCTGGGGCCATTGGTCTGGGTGTGTGCACCCCAACAGCACTGGCATGTACTGACTTGTCCCTGTTTCTCCAGCCAGAACTGACATCAACTCCCAATTTTGTGGTTGAAGTCACAAAGAGTGATGGCAAGAAGACCCTTGTACTGGACTGTCACTATCCTGAGGATGAGGTTTGTAGGGTGGAGTGTCTTCTGATCTCATGTAACATGTACAAGAACCTGGTAATCTAGACCAGGACGGGAGGGGAAGGCAGGTGAGAGTGGGGGGGGAACTGCAGAGCCTTTCTTGGCACCTCAGTTCTTACCTCTGCTGTCCCTCAGATTGGACAAGAAGATGAGGCCGAGAGTGATATTTTCTCTATCAAGGAGGTTAGCTTTCAAGCCACTGGTGACTCTGAATGGAGGGATACTAACTACACACTCAACACGGACTCCCTGGACTGGGTGAGTGCTGGCTGAGATGGAGGGTGCTTGGCTGTTGCAGGGTCAAGGAATGGAAGTGGCCTTCTGTGTTTTCATCGTGCAGTAGCCCACGTGGGAATGTCACAGGACAACTCTGGGGACGTGGTTCTATCCTTCCACTATGTGGGTCCCAAGAAACCAACACCTTTACCTGTTAAGCCATCTTGCTGACCCAGTTTTGATCTTGTTCTGCTGTTGTTCAAGCTACTCGATATTTTTCTTCCCAGGCCTTGTATGACCACCTGATGGATTTCCTTGCCGACCGCGGGGTGGACAACACTTTTGCAGATGAGTTGGTGGAGCTCAGTACAGCCCTAGAGCACCAAGAATATATCACCTTTCTCGAAGACCTCAAAAGTTTTGTCAAGAGCCAGTAGAACTGTCAAAAGACTGAGGGCTTTAATTTAAATGGCAAGCTTTGGCCAGTGAACAAAAGCTTCCTTGACATCAGAATTATGCTTTGAAATGGCCGTCATCCTAATATCATGGCAGGAAGAAAGCAGGTCTACATTACTGCTGCTAAGCTTCCAACTGCTACTCATTTGGGTGTTTTTCTCCTGTATAAACCTATTGTTTGTAGGTTTTTGTATAACATAATGATGGACAATAAAATTGATTTTATCTCCTCCAAGAAGAAACAGACTCTTTTTCTTTTGCCCTGCATCAGAACACCAAGAGCAGAGATGTTTGAACAGTTTTAATGTAAAATAAGTTATATACAAGAGGCTTGTGCATGCAGAGACCCTCTCAGAGGGAATGAGTTGTCAGCCCAGCAGTGAAGTGTGAGGCCAGGATGATTAGAGGATCACAGCCCAAGTGTCACAAGCCTGGATTAAACAGAAAACAAGTTAGTGTAAATTACATTCTAGCCATGAACTAGTAGGTGGGCTGGTCTTAAACTCCTGGGCTCAGATTATCCTACCTCAGCTTCCCAAGCAGCGTACCTTGTCATGCCTGCCTGCTTGCTCTTTAACTGCCCTTTCCATCCTCTCCAGTACTATTCTGAAACTGACATTTCAAAGAACTTGATGCACACCTTTCATCTCCAGCACTGGAAAGGAGGAGGCAGGCACATCTCTGAGTTTGAGGCCAGCCTGGCACATGTAGCAAGTTCTAGACCAGCCAGGGTAGATCACATTTCCCCCAAAAAAGAATTTAACATGAGCTCTGCTACCATTTGAAATTCTACAAGGCTGAAGTGCCACTTCTCTTCGTGTGTGTGTGTGTGTGTGTGTGTGTGTGTGTGTGTGTGTGTGTGTAGGCCTCAAGTTGACAGATGTCTCCCTCAATTGCTCTCTATTGACCAAGGACTCTAGCTGAACCTGGAGTTCCTTGATTGGCTAGTCTGCAGTCAGCTTGTCTCAAGCATCTCCCTGCCTCTGGCCTTGTGAACTGGGGGACTATAGGTAGCCATCATGCCTACCTGGCTTTTTTGTTTTGTTTTTCGAGACAAGGTTTTTCTGTGTAATAGGCCTGGCTGTCCTGGACAGGCTCTGTAGACCAGGCTGGGCTCAAATTCACAGAGATCCACCTGCCTGGGACTAAAGGCATGCGCCACCACTGCCCGGCACCTACATGACTTTATATGGGTTCTGGGATCCAAACTCAGTTCCTCATTCTTGCAAAAGAGCCATCTCAGCACTGCACTTTTTTTTTTTTTTTTTTTTTTTTTCCGAGACAGGGTTTCTCTGTGTAGCTTTGCACCTTTCCTGGATCTCACTCTAGACCAGGCTAGCCTCGAACTCACAGAGATCCGCCTGCCTCTGCCTCCCGAGTGCTGGGATTAAAGGCGTGCGCCACCACAGCCCGGCTTGCACTCACTTTCTAAGAAGGCAGAGGCTGAGGTCATTTGGCCTGTGCCTCTTCAACTCTTCCACTTCAGTTCACTTGTAAAAACCCATTAACTATCTACTGTGCACCGACTCAGAGGAGAAAAAACAAACATACAGTGGGTGTAAGAAAAACAAGTGGGAGAAAAATATTCCTTGTCTTCAGAAACAAAGACAAACAGGTCACTCCAGCAGTGTTAAGGGAAACCTGGTGTCAGGTACAGCTGGAGCCCAAAAGTACTGGACAATTTTATGTGTGGTTCAGGTTACTACTGAGTATCTGGCACATTGTAGCACTCAGTGACTCCAAAGTTCCCCTGTTTGGGACCTGGGAGCTATAATATGTATATACTAACACTGGTTCCCACAGCAAACTCATTCCATATGCTTCAATTCTTCGTGTGTGTGTGTGTGTGTGTGTGTGTGTGTGTGTGTGTGTGTGTGTCACACACAAGCACACTATATGGTGTGGAAGACAAAAGACAATTTGCAGGAACGTTTCTCTGCTTCTACCACATGAGGTCCAAGGCTTGAACTCGGGTTGTCAGGCTTGGCAGCAAGTGCTCTTACCTACTGAGCCATCTTGACAGCCCAACATCTGTTTCTGAGACAGGTTCTCACTATGTAGTCGAGGCTGGGCTTAAACTTCCTGTTTCAGCCTCCCTAGTATGGGATTACAGATAAGTGCTACCACACCCAGCTGATACTTTCTCTGAAGTAAATCCCTCAAAAAAAAAACATGTTTATTTACCTTTTTCTAAGCCATTATTTCCACCAAGAGGGGAACAGAACTGACTGCTGATGTGCTCTTACAACTGACTAGATCCTATGGAGGCTTACCAGGCAGCTCATCAGAAGACTGGGCTTCTCTTCTGTTCCACCGGTGACTGAAAATTCAGGCGTGTGGGGACAGTGTGCACCGTGTTCATTTATGTTATCCTCCAAACAGGCACGCAGCTTCTGCTCTGTCAACCCTGGAGACTGGCAAAGTTCAACCACAACTAATCTTTTTAAATTTTTTTTTTTTTTTTTGGTTTTTTTCGAGACAAGGTTTCTCTGTGTAGTTTTGGTGCCTATCCTGGATCTCACTCTGTAGACCAGGCTGGCCTCGAACTCACAGAGATCCGCCTGGCTCTGCCTCCCAAGTGCTGGGATTAAAGGCGTGGGCCACCACCGGGCTTAAGATTTTTTTTTTTTTTTTTAAAGATTTATTTATTTATTATGTATACAGCATGTATGCCTGCAGGCCAGAAGAGGGCACCAGATCTCGTTATAGATGGTTGTGAGCCACCATGTGGTTGCTGGGAATTGAACTCAGGACCTCTGGAAGAGCAGTCAGTGCTCTTAACCTCTGAGCCATCTCTCCAGCCCCCAAGAATTTTTTTATTGGTGTTTTTGCCTGTATGTATGTCTGTGTGAGGGTGTTGGGTTCTGGAGTTACAGACAGTTGTGAGTTGCTATATGGGTACTGGGAATTGAACCCTGATCCTCTGGAAGAGCAATCAGTGCTCTCAACCCTGAACCATCTCTCCAGGCCCAACTAATCTTAAATACTATATAACCAGCAGGTTGACAACCTGAATCGCCAATCAAGACAGTTTGATTCTTTGGAGGCTTAGACTGTTGGGGGCTGGGATTGCAGCTCAGGTGGTAGAATGCTCGCCTGGCAAACATTCCCAGCACAGTGTAAAGACCAGGTGGAGTGGCACAAGCCTGTAACCCAGCACCTGGAAGGGACGTCAGAACAACCAGAAGTTGAGCTATAAGTGAGTTTGAGGCCAGCCTGGGCTACTACTTAGACTCTGCCTCAAAACCAAAAAAGGGGATCTGGAGAGATGGCTCAGTGTTCAAGAGCACTTGCTGCTCTTCCAGAGGACCTGGGCTGACAGCACCCACATGGCAGCTCCCAACCAACTATAACTCCAGTTCTAGGGGATCCAACACCCTCTTCTTACTTCCAGGGCTCCAGACACATACACAGTACACAGACATACATGCAGGCAAAACACAGGAGTCTATCTGGCAGGCTACTAGGAACAGATCTTGTTTCCTATTGGCCAAGATGCTAAGGAGTCCTGGCTTTCACCCCAGGAAGCCACTCTGCCATGCTTTCTCTGGCATGATGCACTGACCCCTCTGAAGTCCTAAACCAAAATAACCCTCTCTCAGGTTATTGCTGCAGGATCCTGTCAGTGACAAGAAGGGTAACGCACAGATGTGTACAACTGACTCCAAACCGCCACCAGAAGCTCTTTAATACAGTCGGTGTAATAGGGAATGTGTGTGGACACTTACGTGAAATGGGATGTGCAGGCCACACGGACACGTGACCACACTGTTCATTATTCTCAGGTTGTACCTAGAGACAGAATTAGGATTCCCAGATCACTGTGGTAACAAGACCTGGTTCCCTATACCTCTCAGTCAATAAACTAGGGTGCAGAGGCATCACCCTTACTTTGGAGTAGGGAATGAGAACCGATAATACTAAAAAGATTTTGAAAAGCCTTACTTTATACACACAGGACAGATGAGGGGGTTTGCTTCCCACTCAGCCAACATGCTGTTGAGACAATTTTCATCAAACTGTAAGCTCTTCTCATACTCGCTTATGATGGACTTTTCTGCAAGGCAAAAGGCCCAGGATTGTCCTGTACCTGTAGGGCAGGTCTATTCTATTTTACAGATAAATGTGAAACCTAGTCAAGACAAGGCTATATGGAGTAAGTCACTGTGATATAAGATGCAAAACTGTGTACTCTACACAATGCTCTCAGAACCTCAAGAAGCAGATGCTCGCAAACTCATGGGCAAACAATAAAGAATGGATGAAAGCTGGCCCTCGGGTGTACATGTAAAGATATGCCCACACATGCAGAGTGACAAGTTTACTATTCAAGAGGCAGATTTCGTTATGCTATCCTGGCTAGTCTGAAACTGAGGCTCAATCGCCTTCCTGAAAGCCCACCCTCCTCCAAGAGATCGCAAGCAGCTGGCCCTACAGGCACAGCCGCAGTGCTCAGGTGAACGAAGAAGCAAGAGGCAGGATAAAATAAACATGGACACTGCTTCCCAGCTCTACCACTGACTAGCTATGAGGATACTGTTTTCTATTCGTCTAATCCCATCTTTCACAGTAGTCAGAATGGAGGAAACGGTACCATAAATGAGAAGTTCCTGGCACAGAGCCAACGGCCCTCACTGTTGGGATGACAGACGGCCAAGAATTAAGAGTCCAAACAGCCTTCTGGACACTCAACTGATGATTGAAGTCGAAGAACAGGAATTAAGAACTAATCCTAGGGCTGAGGATATAGCTTTAGAGTTTACCTCCATGCCAAGACTCTGGGTTTAATCCCTAGCCCCCAAACAATCGAAAACAATAAAACCAATCCTGAGTCAAGGTAGGGCCAGCGTAAGAGTAGGTGCACGTAGGTAGGAGAGACTACATCTGGAATTACCTTCATCACACAGCTCCTGTTCGATGTCCTGCAGCACAGCTAGGTCCCCTGGCAGTCCCAACTACAAGAGAAAGTGGAGGGAGTATAGCTCAGATGGGCAGCACTAGCCCAGCATGCAAGAGCCTGGGTTTGATTCCTGAGCATGGCACAGACAGACAGACAGACAGAGCAGAAAGTGGTGTCTTCACCTTCCATGTGAAGTATTAATCGGCCACCAGGTCCCATGGGGATTTGTAACCAAAAGCTGCCTCGAAGACCCCAGATTTACCTGGCAAAACTGGTCTAGTTTGCATGCAGAATCTGCTGACAGTATAGCAATGTGGCCACGCTGAACTAACAACAAATGATCAAAGTACCCACCACCAAACTTAAGGGAGATAAAATCAGGGAGCACTTAAGGAAAAGTCCTAAGACGGGCCACGTGAAAAGGTCTAGTCTTAGAAAAGCTGTTTTAGCTTCTGTAAAGCTGGAATAAGACCGACCTGAGAAGCCTGTTGTGAACACTAACTGTGGTGATGTTATGCCGACCATTTAGCATACTGCAGGACACACAGATGCCCCTCAGAATGCATCATTATTATACAATGCTTTGATTTCAAGGGTTTTCATGTTTTGCTACACAATTCTCATAATGTTGGTGCCATTTTCTCTATTTTATGTAAATGTAAAAACTAAGGCCCAAAGAAACACAGTACAGCTGTGAGTCAGTCAAACTAAACAGAATTCCTAAATCCTGATGCTAGCCCATAGCCTTGCCTGATACACTGTAAATAGTTTTCTATGGACACACAACTCCAAACTCTGATTGTCTGGAATCAGAATGTTGCTGTAGACATCCTTTTCAAAGAGAGGTCCCTAACCCATTCCTAGTGAGTCAAAGTTTCCAATGGGGAAAGCAAGAATGACATTTCCTTCCCTTTTAGCTTCATAAGTTATTAAGTTTCATTACAAGGTTGCCACGTGCCTAAAGTCTAGTATTGCAGAACCAACCATCAATATAGAATAATCTACTCAGAAGGAGAAAGGCCTGAGCCAAAAGGCTCTTAGAATTATGCTTGGGGGCTGGGAAGTCGGTAGGTTGAAAAGACCTGGATAAACAGAAAGATGTCACCAGAAGTTCTTTGTAGAGCAGCCAGCCCCTAGCCACAGCCCTCTTGACTGACCTGAATCAAGGCCTCTGGATAATTCTCTACTGACTGCAAAGAATTCCACTCTTCCTCCATCACTTCTTGCACAAGCAATCTGTCTGAGGCTCTCCCTGGTGTACCACTTGCAGCCTGGCGGTACTTGTTCAGGAGCCTGTGCCGGCTGTTTCTCATTCTCTCGAGACATCTCTGGGGGGGGGGGGGGGTTCAGGACAGTAAAAGTAAGAAAAGGTCAATTCCACTAAAAAAGAAAGGGAAAAAAAACTCCAATTAGTTCGTAAAATATTAAAAGAATTTTAGATGCGAAATTTCATATTCTCAAGTCCTCATCCACACACAGACAGGTAAAATCACAGTGCTTTGCTCATGCATCTCCAGATTCCTATATATTAGGTTTTATCTTGAATGCAAGCAGTTGGGTACGCAGCACCTGCATCCACAGACTGACCTCAGACATTGATATGGCTTCCAAATTCCTGCTACTGTACATATGGCTTTAGTAATGATCTTCTACAACAGTACTTCTCAACCCTGATGATTTTTTTTATGTGCGTATGTGTGTGCCAGTATGAGTTTATGTGCACTGCATGAGTGCAGGTGCCCACAGAGGCCGGACGATGGCAATGGTGGATGCCTTGGAACTGGAGTTACAGCCACCAGGTCTGCTGCAGGAGCATAGGCGCACTTAACACTTAGCCATCTCTCCACCCTCAACTCAGGACGATTTTTGGTTGTCACAGCTCTGCTGGTAGAACTGCTATTGGCTGATGCCATTTAGGAGGTAGGCCAAGGAATCTGCACCTAAGTGTTCTACATCGTACAGAACAATCTCCCATAACCGAACTCTCCCCTTCAAAATGTCAGTATTCACGGCTGAGAAACCCTACTCCACATAATATTTCCAGCACTGCGATTGTTTTTTCTAGAATATACCCACTCCTTTAGAGACTGCTGAACAGAGAGCTATGCTATTTCTCAGAGGGACTATTTGACTTCAGAAGGCTTACCACAACTCTCCTAACAGTAACTGAGATTCTTCTGACTCTTCAGAAGAAAAATAACTTCTATCTCATACGACAAAAGAATACAGAGTGCTTCTCTCTGTAACTCAATATTAAGTGGTGGTGTCACAGCAAGCATCAGCTACCGCTGTCATGACACTTAACATTTGAAACAAACTCGAATCCAAAAACAAAGCTTCCTGGGATAGCACCTACTCCAGCCAAAAGCCTGAAAGGTAGCAGGCGGTGGCCAGGACCCAGGCCTGTGGCAGTAGTCTTGAGTTCGAGATCCTTCTCGCTGGCTAGGCACTCCGGGCACCTGCTTCACGACCAATAGCGAAGCGAGGGAACAGAGGACAGTGGTCCTTGGGACAGATTAGGGAAGTGATTACGACCCAAATCTCACACTTACCTTCCTGAAAGCTTCTTTCCAGGGCGGCGAGCCCACTTGTTTGTACAACCAGCGGTGCGGAGACCCCGAGGACTCTGCCATCTCCTAACCGGAGACGGCTCCCAAATCCCCGCCCCCTAGCCGCGCGCAAAGGATTCCGGAAGTTCTAGTTTCTGGGCGCTGACTGCCCTTCAGGTCGTAAGGTCTTCTAGGAACTCTCTAGTGTCTATCCCCTCACAGAGGCAGGCTTAGGGAAATCCACGGATGGATGAAGTAGTGGCTGATGAGGAGTAAACACCACCTGGGCTGAGGGAGGTGCGTCTTGAGTGGAAGTTCTGAGTTTATCCAGGGGGAGGCGTCAGCAGACAATTAGATGCACACACCCCGTTCTTAACCCTACGCACTGGCCTTCCAAAGCCGTCTCTAACCCCGCGAAGTGGTTGACCCCGCCCCGCCCCGCCCCGCCCACTTTGGCGTCATTCTGCGGCGCTGTAGATTGGCTTTCCTCTAGTGATGCCTGCCTAGCGGGCCCATCCCTCGGGATTCCTACTCGCTGATAGGCTGAAGCCGTGAAGTGCTGGTCGCGGATTGGCTACGCGCCGCGGCCCGGGCTGAGCTCCCAGAACCGAGAGCTGTGGCGTTCAAGATGGCGGCCGCCGAGGGGCCTGCGGGTGATGGGGAGCTGTGGCAGAGCTGGCTCCCTAACCACGTCGCGTTCTTGCGGCTCCGCGAGGGCCTGAAAAACAGGAGTCCGGCCGAAGCGGAGAAGCCAGCGGCTTCGACTTCTCCCTCGTGCCCTCCTCTGCCGCCGCATTTGCTGACGAGAAACCTGGTCTTCGGCCTCGGAGGGGAGCTCTTTCTGTGGGACGCGGAAGACAGCGCCTTCCTGGTGGTTCGCCTTCGAGGCCCCAGCGGGGGCAGCGTGGAGCCCCCTCTCTCCCAGTACCAGGTGCGCCAGTCCGTCTGGAAAGCGACCCTTAGCGGGCACCTCACTCAGCTCTTTGGTTCGCTCCCCATCTTGGGTGTGGGGCTCTACTGTAGTGGGCTCTACTGTAGACGCCCGACTTGAGCGGGCGTCTTTCGGGAGCATCCCGCTTCGAGTGGAAAAGTCCGTCTTTCGTATCTTTATTCCTCGCCAGCAGGTTTATTGTCTCGGTCACTGCCAGGCACTTGGAGGAACTGGTGTTCTGAGTGTCTGGGAGGGAAAGAGAGGGCCGTGACATGATAAGTGGTCGGCGCTCTGAGGAAGACAGCGGTTTTGGTTGTTTGGCCCAAAGAACCCTGTTTAAAGATGTGACACATTCTTCTGGTTTATTGTGAGCTATAGGGCAGGTTTAAAAGGACCAAATTACCTGACTGAAATGAAAAAGGGAGTCCCCGTGTTTTGTTTTTGTTTTTGCCCCTTTGGGCGCTCGCTAAAGTTGGAAGGGTTGGTGCGTTTGTTGCAGTGCAGGGACTCAACACACGCGCGCATGCGCACACTCCCATTAACGCATCTCTAGGAGAAATGCACACACCTTCACCTCCACCAGGGCAAGCACAGGAGTTCCAACTCTGAGCTAGGTCTTCATACCTTTTTGATTTGATGAGCCAATGAATGGCATGTGAAGGTTGATATAATCAGAATTATTCTAGACTTTCTGTGACCGAATACTGCTTTATTGAAGTGTTCGTTTGTAGTAAACTGATTCTCTTTTAAAGACTTTCCCCCCAAGCCGGGCAGTGGTGGCACATGCCACTAATCCCAGCACTCAGGAGGCAGAGCCAGGCGGATCTCTGTGTTCGAGATCAGCATGGTCTAGAGTGAGATCCAGGACAGGCATCAAAACTACACAGAGAAATCCTGTCTTGGAAAAAAAAAAAAAAAACAACTTTCCCCCCAGTATTTTATTTTATGCACGCGCACACAAACACACATATATATGTATATATAACATAATTCTTTATTGGTTCTTTATTGATTCTTTGGGAATTTCACAACATGTACCCCAATCCTACTCACCTCCTAGTCCCTCCAGATCTGTCCCTCACCCCTGTAGCATCCCCCAAAGTAACCTCCCCCCAAAAAAATTAATTGAAAAAAAAAAAAAAAAAGAAAGAAAACTACTTTGCTCCTCCGTCACAGACTTTTTTTAAAGCCAGGACTGGCGCACAGGTCTTTAGTCCCAGCACTTGGGAGGCAGAGGCAGGAGGATCTCTTTGAGTTTGAGGCCAGCCTGGTCTACAGAGTGAGTTCCAGGACTACATAGAGAGACCCTGTCTCAAAAAGAAAAAAGGAGCAAGCAAACAAACAAGGAAAAAAAAAAACCCCAAAATGTGGCATTCATTCCAATGCATGAGATCTGCTGTGTGCCCTGGACTAATTCTTGTTGAGAAGTGATTGATTTTAACAAGGTGCAGCCAGTGCTCTTGAGAAACTTGGTCAACATTTACACATTTACCTACTGTAAAATTCCCATTAAAAATAAGTATCAGCCGGGCGGTGGTGGCGCACGCCTTTAATCCCAGCACTCAGGAGGCAGAGCCAGGTGGATCTCTATGAGTTCGAGGCCAGCCTGGACTACCAAGTGAGTTCCAGGAAAGGCGCAAAACTACACAGAGAAACCCTGTCTCGAAAAAACAAAACAAACAAACAAACAAAAAAAAAGTATCAGAAATTCGTGCATTGTTTCAATTAATTATTTATTTTCTTTTGATTTTCTTTTTTCTGGTCTGAAATCACTTATGTAGCCCAGGCTGGTCTGGAACTCCTGCCCCAGTCTCTGAGTGTTGAGATTACAGGTCTGAGCCAGGCCGGTCTCTGTGTGTGTGTGTGTGTGTGTGTGTGTGTGTGTGTGTGTGTGTGTGTGTGTGTGATGATCCTATGTTACCAGACTGTATTTTTGTTGTATTTTCTCATTTGTAAACACCAAAACAGAGACTCTGTCTACCTTATTTCTTAATGTCTAACAACACTTGACCTATTCCTAGAGCATGCAAGAGCTCTGTTAATATTTGGTGACTTTGTTTTTGTTTTTGTGTTGTTTTTTTTCAAGACAAGGTTTCTCTGTGCAACCACTCTGGCTGTCCTAGAACTTGCTCTTCAGACTGGGCTGGCCTCAAACTCAGAGATCAGGCAGATCCTGATCAGAGCTGGCATTAAAGCTGTGCACCACCACTGCCCAGCTCTGCAACAGGCATTTAAAAACAAACTGGCTTACAGATACAAAAGCAATTAGAAATCTTATTATATTCAAAAAAGCCTTATCTTAAACAATTTTGGCTTAGCATGATTCTCCATACAAAGGTTAATAATATATTGACAGTCTCATCATTATTTACTAAGAGTAAAAAGAAAAGAAAGTAGTAATCTGAAATGGTCATGAGAAACGAAATAGGTAGTACCAGTGTAAAAGTAAGTTTTTTTGAGGATGTATGATGCTATCACAAATTATTGGAACTCCCATAAAATATCACTCTTTTATACTATGCCCACATAGATAAATCAGTACTGTTTGCTGCAAAACTCTTGAAGCTAATCTGGGGTTTCATTTTGTAGCATTGGGTGGCCTGAAACTCAAAGAGAGCCACCTGTATCTTCCTCCCGGCTACTGGAAATAAAGGTGTACACTACCATAATTGGCCTGAAGCTATTCTTTATTCTACAGTACTGTTTATAAAATGTTATCTTTTATTAATACTTCTAAAGTTATTTATTCACTAAGTATCAAGAGTCTGCTTGATGCCAGAAATACAGAGAAGAAAAACAAATCTTAAGTAGTGCCTACTAGGTTATGTGAGGAGGCAAGTTTTTGTGTTTTGTTTGTTTTGGGTTTTTGTTTTGTTTTTTGTTTTGTTTTTTGTTTTTTTGTTTTTGAGACAAGGTTTCTCTGTATACAGCCCTGGCTGTCCTGGAACTCAGACTGTAGACCAGTTGGCCTCAAACTCAGTGATCTTCCTGCCTTTGCCTCCCAGAGTTCTGGGATTAAAGGCATGTGCCAGCATACTGCCTGGCTAAAGTTTTTTTGTTTTGTTTTTAATTTTCTGTTTATGCATGTTCTGTCTGTATATGTGTACATGTACTATTCATGTGCCTGGTATCCACAGAGGCCAGAAAATGGTTACAGAACCACCATGTAGGTGCCAGGAATTGAACCCAGGTCCTCTGGAAGAGTAGCCAATGCTTCTTATTAACCACTGAGCCATCTCCAGCCCTAAGACTTATTTTAAGTGTGTGTGTGTGTGTGTGTGTGTGTGTGTGAATGAATGAATAAAGGTGCTCCAGGAAGCCAGAAGAGGGTGTCTGATTCCCTGGAACTGTAGTTACAGACTGTGAACTAAGAATGTGAGTGCTGGGAACTAAACTCTGGTCCTCTGCAAGAAGAGCAAGTGCTTTTAGCGGCTAAGTCATCTATCAGGCACCCAGAGATAATTTCTTGGGGAATAATCAGTTAATAAAACAAGTATTAGTACTTATCCAGAATGCTGTTATTTTGTAACTATAGAAAATTAAAGTATGATTGTGGTTTCAAGCAACTCCCAAATATATTAACATTAAAATTAACTATTTGTACTAAATTGCTTTAATTTTCAGAGATTACTTTGTATAAATCCACCCCTGTTTGAAATTCATCAAGTCTTATTAAGTCCTACGCAACATCATGTAGCACTTATAGGAATGAAAGGACTTATGGCATTAGAATTACCTCAAAGATGGGGAAAGGATTCTGAATTTGAAGGTGGAAAAGCAACTGTGAATTGTAGGTAAGTTGCATTTCCATTTAGTGTTTAACTGTAACTTGCTAAGATCAGAGGTTGTTGAAATGTATTTTGGGATTCTACTATTGGAACATTTGAGCATTCATGTGATCCTGCAGACTGGCTTCCTGTGTTGCTATTGCTGTTACCATTTTTTTTTTTAATGTGTATGAGTGTTTTGCCTTCATTTATGTAAGTGCACTCACTGTACTGCTTGTGTGCCTGGTACCCAGGAAGCCTAGAAGAAAGTGTCAAATCCCCTGTAACTGGAGTTACAGATGGTTGTGAGCTGCCATGAGGGTGCTGGGAACCAATCCTGGGTCCTCTGCAAAAGCAGCAGGTGCTCTCAACCACTGAGCCACCTTCCCAGCCCCTTTTGTTACTATTTTTTGAAGAATACTGTATTAATATTTATTTGTAATTACAAGAAACAATATCAGTCCATTTATTTTTACAGAAATAGCTGAAAGTTTGCAGTTAGGTGCATGAGCTTAAGAACTATTCACATATTGAAGTAAAGTGTGTGGATTAAGGATTTTGTCTGTTGATTAACATCTTCATTCCAAGATACCATTTATATGTCAGGACATTTTCTGGTCATTGCACTTTGTACTGTGACATCATAAATGTACCATGAGCTACTCATGCCCTAAGGTACATCAGTTGGTCAGCTGCCAGGTGTTCAGTCACAGAAAGAAAACATCTAAATTAAGGCTCATGGCTTCTTCCAAGTTAAAAAAAAAAAATCAAGGGGGTGAGGGGAGTCTTAATACCTAGTGTAACAAAGCCTACCAAGTAATAGCCCTTCCCTGCTTCCCTGCCCCACACAGGGGTGAACCTGGGACTGCAGAAATATGATGCCCAACTTTCAGTTTCATTTTTATACACACACACATAAATTAAATAAAAATCCAGGAAAGTGGGAATCTAAAAGGTCTACTGAAAAGAATATAACATAGAAACCTAGACTTACCTTTACCTCTATAACATAAAGAGGGTCTACTTGAATTGCTTAATAGTATTTAGATCACTGATTTTTTTTGTTTGTTTGTTTTTGGGGTTTTTTTTTTTGTTTTGTTTTTTAAGCTATGTTTTTGTTTTTTAAGATTTTTATTTATTAATGTATACAGTGTTCTGCTTGCTTGTATCCCTTCAGGCCAGAAGAGGGCATCAGATCTCATTACAGATGGTTGTGAGCCACCATATGGTTGCTAGGAATTGAACTCACGACCTCTGGAAGAACAGCCAGTGCTCTTAACCTCTGAGCCATCTCTCCAGCCCCTAGATCACTGTTTCTTAATTTTCAGAATAATCATATCTGCCCTTACAGTTTTCTTACTACATTGATTCGCAAAAAGACCAAACAAGAGGCAATATCAAAATACATCTGTAAAGAACTATATAAGCTGGGTATGGTAATACACAAATGCAATTCCAGCCCTCAGGATGCTGTGCCAGGAGGGTTGCTGTGAGTTCAAGGTCAGCCTGGGTTACATTGTGAGGGCTAGGCCCTAGCCAGGGCTATATAGCAAGATCCTGTCTGAACCAGCAAAACCAAAATGTATAAAATATATTACTGTAATGTAGAAAATATTTGCACTTTGGTTCCTTGGATAGGTTCTCGGAATGCTCTCAGAGTGACAAGAGAAGGAAAGGAACAGTGTTACAGTAGGTTAGAATGTGTTTCTTACAAGTTCTACACACAAATGTTTTTGAAAATTGTTTTATTTTAGTACCACGCCGATTGCTGAGAGATTTTTCACCAGCTCTACCTCTCTGACTCTGAAGCATGCTGCATGGTATCCAAGTGAGATGCTGGATCCCCACATAGTGCTGTTGACGTCAGACAATGTGATAAGGTGACCTTTACCTTTCCTAGTTTACCTTGTGAATGGAAAAGCTTTGTGTCTTACTACTTATTTACTGAATAGTTGCTCAGGATAACACAAATAAGTCACTGAATGTTGTAATGTTTTTATCTAATTGCCTAGTGTAAACCATTCTCTCTTTCTCTTTTTCCCCCACTTTGAGATAGTGTCTCACACTGTGTGGGCAAGGCTAGTCTTGACCTCACAGAGATCCATCTGCCTCTGCCTTTGTCTCCTGAGTGCTGGGATTAAAGGCTTGCCTCCTCCCATTCTCCCCCTCCCCACCCCCTGCCAAATCCACTCTTCCTGTTTCTGTTGAGAAAGGGGCCGGCCTCCCATGGGTATCAACAAGCATGATATATCAAGTTGCTGTAAGACTAAAGGTGTGGGGAATGGAGCTCAGTGGTTCAGTGCTTATGCTTGAGGTCTTGGGTTCCATCCCTAACGCTGTTATCCACCCCCCATCCCCAAAAAAAATGTTGCTAAAGATAGAGAGCATTTCTTTGGGTCATAAACTCCCCTTCTGCATGGTTAACTAGAGGAAATAGGCAAGATCTTTGGCAAAGAGATGATTTGAGAACTAGTAGGAAATTCTTTATAAATATTTTTAGATTTATTTTATGTGTATAGGTGTTTTGCCATATGGGTGTTTTGTATATATGTGCACCTCATGCATACCTGGTGCCCATGGAGGTCAGAAGAAGAAGGAACTCCACAACTAGAGTGGCATGTGTGTGCTGGAGATCAAACCCAGCTCCTGTACGAGAGCAACAAGTACTCTTAACTGCTGAGCCATGTCTCCAGCCCCTAGTAGGAAAATACTTAAGAACTGATTAAATTGTTTTGATGAGATAATGTCTTACTTTGTAACCCACACTGGTCTGTAAATGTAGCCCAGAGTTCTTCGTGGTCCTCTCGCCTCAGCCTCCCGAGTGATAGAATTACAGTGTGAGCTACCCTGCCTGACATCAAAGAGAACTTAAGTACTATTTTCTTTCTTTCTTTCTTTTTTTCTTTTTCTTTTGACTGCTAGAATTTACTCTCTCCGTGAGCCTCAGACACCCACTAAGGTGATTGTACTTTCAGAAGCAGAGGAGGAAAGCTTAATACTCAATAAAGGGTAAGTTTTTATTTGTCACAAAATGTTGAGTTTATTGAGAATGTAAATGCAGTTTTACCAGTAACTACCAAAATTTCCAAAGGTAAGTTTTAACATGCTTTTGGTAATATAACAAGTCACAAATCTGTCATTGTAACTAACAGCTTGATCTCTTTTTTAAGAAAATTCTAAAATATGACTGGCAAAAATAATACATCTTAAAATTGTACAGTTCTAAAATTGTAAAAGTGTTAGGCTGGAGGCCTACCAGTGCACTCTGTATGGGTAAGGCAGATTGCCGAATTCCCAGCACCTGGACTAGAATAGACTAAGTCCTGATTAACGTTTTTTTGTTGTGTTGTGACAAGGTCTCAATACATGGTCCAGGCTGTCCTGGAACTCACTATTTAGACTAGGCTGGCCTCACAGAGATCCACCTGCCTCTGCCTCCTGAGTGCTGGGATTGAAGGTGTGCACCTCTATGCCTGGCCTTTCTGATTATCTGTGCTCCTGGCTTCTTTTGTTTTCGTACCTACTACATGTCCTGGCTTACTGCTAATGGAATCATCCTTTGAACTGGCAGAACCCGACCCTCTGGCCTCCTGATCAGTCTTTCGGGTGGGCACCACACATAGTCAAATATAGTGTGCACACTTAGAATGAAAGCTAATGTCAATATTTTTGGAATTTCCATTTAGTTATCTTCATGTTTAGTTTTTCTTGTTCTAAATATAATTTCTTGAACATTTTATGCATCTTTATTTGATACTTTGTTTTTTTGTTTTTGTTTTTCAAGACAGGGTTTCTCTGTGTAACATCCTTGGCTGTCCTAGAACTTGCTCTGTAGACCAGACTGGCCTTGAACTCACAGAGATCTGCCTGCTTCTGCCTCCTGAGTGTTGGGGTTAAAGGCTTGTGCTATCACCACCCAGCCTGTATTTGACACTTTTAATACTTGAAAGTCTTAATGGGAGTGATAGTGATGTACTAAGATCTGTGTTTGTTCTTCTCCTGACCTACAGTCAGGTTGCTTTCCTCTTCATTGATGATCTCTTACTGGGAATTTATATTTACCTGATCTTGAAGTGTGGGAGTATTGAGAATCTGAGTTGGGGGTTTATTTCTCCAGGATGGATTTATGTCTACTGCTAAGAGCCAGGGGTTGCTACCGCCTTGGACTGTTTACTCCCTGGTTGTCCCAACCCTGAAAGTTTCACTGAAATGATGTGAGGAAATACAGTACCAGCTTAAATTCCAGTGCATTTTTTTTCCGTAATAGGGCAGGACCTAACTCAGAGGTTAGTCCTGTTCTTGAGTCTTGGCATTTCCTGTCCTGTAGTGTCTTTCTAGAACTAACCTAGTTAGGTGGTAGGGTTTTGTTTGTTTGTTTTTGACAGGCACAGTATGTATATAAGAGTCAGTAGAGCAAATATAGTGTTAAGTACTCTGATCTGGCATCAGTCATCCCACCTGGTTCTAGTCTAGACTCTGCCACTTGCCTTCTGTGGCATCTGGGAAAGTTTTCTAATTGTACTAAGCTTCATTTCTGTGACTACATTCCATTAATATAAAAAATTGACAGTGCTCATTTCTTAGGATTATTGTACAGAGTGAATGGGATCATTCATTAAAAAGTGCTCACAACCTGGAATATAACTTAATGGTAGAGTACTTACCTAGTGTGTGCAAAGCCCTAGGCTCAACCCTTAGTATCAGAATAAAAGATTGTTTAGCATTTGTGTTGGCACAGAGTATTCATTCATACCTACTTCCTATCAGCCAGTAAGTCTATCCGTCTGTGTTTATTTACTGTGTGTGTGCATACACTCATGTTGCATGAACGTGTGTACTCCTGCATTGATGTATGTGTAGGCCAGAGGCCAACTTGAAGGAGGCAGTTCTCAACTTCTCCAATGAGTATCACAAGGATAAACTTAGACTGCCAGTCTTTGAGTCAAACACCTTTACCCACTGAATTCCTCCTTTGTTCCTTGATACAGGTGCTCACATTGTAGCTCTCGCTGACCTAAAAGCTTCACTATGAAGCTTAGGATAGCAACAGAGTTGTAGCAACCTTCCTGCCTCAGCCTCCTGAGTGCTGGGATTGGGTATAATGAAGCTTCAGTTAAGTTTAGTGACTTAGGAGTTATTTTATTTCATTAACTTCTCTATTTGTTCCATTATCTTGATATTTCTCATATTCTGATACCATATACTTTTTCATGTGATAAACTAAAATATGGTATTTACACCTTTAGGTGATGTTGATTATTTAAACTGTGAAGTTTTGGTTGTAATTTACCCATACTCATTATTAGCCTTTTGTTAAACAAAAATCATTTTGGGTAACAAATTATACCAAATTTTGACATACATAGGCACCATGGTTTTATAGTCCCTTCCTAACTATATAGGTAATGCATATCTATTTGGGAAAAATTAAAAAAAGCATTATAGAGAAAGTGGAAATCCTTTATAATCTGTAGCCTGTGTCCAACACAGCAGCCAAAGGAATACTTAACTTCCCTTTCGGTGAGATCACTCTACTTACCTGTTTTCCACACCCTGAACTATGTGATGCCCACAGGCTTACCCCCTGACTTCCAGTCCACCTTCATTCTTCCCACTGTGCCCTTGCTCTCCAAGCTCCAGATGCCCTGGCCTCTTTGCCATTCCTTAAACATCACTATCCACCTTAGACCCTTGGTGTGTATTATTGTATTCAACTGCTCCTTCCCCAGACAACTAGACCAGTTCCTGTACTTTCTTCAGACCTGTGCTCAGATGTCAACTTCTCAAAGTCCTCCTGTGCCATACAGGCTACTAAACAGCACTCCTACAAACACCATTTGGCCCTCCTTTTTCTTTATAACACCACTTTCTTTTAGAAAAAAAAGACACACATCTGTAATCTCAGCACTCAGAAGGCCAAAGCAGAAGGATTGTTACAGTTCAAGGCCAGCCTGGGTTATAGTGTGTGACCCTGTCTTAATAAAACCAAAAAAGTAACAACAACAACAAAATCATTTCCTGAATGTGTTGTTTATTTTTTCTCACTCACTAGAAAGAGAAGTCTTTCTTTAATTTGCTGATTTATTTTATGAACCTAGAACAGTGCATGGCACATAGTAAGTGGTAAATGTTATTGGAATAAATTAATTTGTATTCATCTGATTTTCATCCTTTTTTGGTTTTTAGAGACAGTTTCTCTGTGTAGCCCTAACTGTCCTGGATCTCGCTCTGTAGATCAGGCTGGCCTCAACTCACAGAGATCTGTCTGCCTCTGTCTCCCAAGTGCTGGGATTAAAGGTGTGCGCCATCACCGCCCGGCTCCATTTCTTTTTATATTTCTATATATGTGTTGTTTGTGTGTCTGTATTTAAACTATTTCAAAATTCAAATTTTTCACTAATTATTATGGTATTAATTTGTTTATTAATAATTTAATTTGGGCCAGGCGGTGGTGGCGCACGCCTTTAATCCCAGCACTCGGGAGGCAGAGGCAGGTGGATCTCTGTGAGTTTGAGGCCAGCCTGGGCTACCAAGTGAGTTCCAGAAAAGGTGCAAAGCTACACAGAGAAACCCTGTCTCAAAAAACAAAAACAAACAAACAAACAAAAAATAATAATAATTTAATTTGTTTATTCTTCATAATAGTTTTTGTTTTCAACAAACTTTTTTCAAATCTCTTTGCAGAAGGGCATATACAGCATCTCTAGGAGAGACTGCAGTTGCATTTGACTTTGGACCACTGGCAGCAGTCTCAAAGAATATATTTGGACAAAAAGGCCAAGAAGAAGCGGTGGCATATCCACTGTACATCTTATATGAGAATGGGGAGACCTTCCTCACCTACGTTAGTCTGTTACACGTGTAAGTTAATGCAGTAACCAGTGTTAGTGTATACATCATCACTGTTGAACTTGAGATGCACATTCCTTTGTTCCAGGTATAGATAAGAAATGGTACAGATTATTTGATTGTCCTCTTCCTTGTTTTTTTAGGGAAGTTGTGTAGTTTAAGAAAAGACTAAATTTGGCTCACAAAGTCTAGTTAACTGAAAAAGCGTTGTTTCTCTTATATAAAAAAGTTAGCATGGGTATGATTAGATGTAATCTGATGTCTTGCATTGAAATTGTGGAGAAAAGCCATGTGTCCACATGAACATCTAAGGACTCATTTCCTAGTCCTGGGACACGTTAAGTACTAAAAAGGAGACACTATTTTGACTGCAGGAGTTAGGGGAATGTTTGCAGAGAACTGATGTCACATGGGCCTAACAGTCTCAAGCAGGATTAAATGAAGCGTCAGGAAGGGTGAGACCATTTTAGTCACAAGGGCATCCCAGACTAGAGTATACAAATAAGCACAGAAGCTGTTCAAAGTTCAGTCATTTGACATCTTCGTCGAGAGTGGTGAATTTGGGTAAAAAACAACAACAAATACTGAAGCTGGAAAATTGATGGAGCTACATTTCTAGGTCATGAGCATGGTGAGGTCTGTTCTTGAAGACAGGGAGGTTTCTGAGCAGAGTAGGACAGGGAGGGCTGGAGTGGTGTAAGTTTCTATCCAGTACACCCAGGTTTTGTTTGTTTGTTTGTTTTTCAATGTCAGTTTTGCCTTTTTGTTGTTGGTTTTTTTGTTTTATTTGGGTCTTGGGTTCACCCTTTGAGCCCAGAAAATGAGAGAAAAATGAGAACAAAGCTTAGGAAGGACGAGGTCAGAAAGGTAGAGAACACGACCATAAAAGAAGCTGTTAGGAGTATTGACAGTGGTAAGCAGCCAGGCGGGTGGTGCAGGTCTTTCATGGCAGCACTGGGGAGGCAGAGACAGGCAGAGTTTGTGAGTTTGAGGCCAGCCTGGTCTGTATAGTGAGTTCCAGAACCACGAAGGCTATGTGGAGAGACCCTGTCTCAAAAAAAAAAAAAAAGAATGTCAGGCGACAACAGTAGTTACCCAGTGATAATATAGCAGGTCAGGTTAGACTTTGGATTCATAGGTGATCTTTGCTAGAGTACTGTCAGTGGAGTGGGAAAAATGGAAACCAGGCTACATGTGTTGGTACATGCCATAATTTCAGCACACAGAAGGCTGACACAGCAGTTCTGAGTTTGAGGCTAGCCTGGGCTGTATAATGGGACCTTGTCCTTTTTTTTCTTCTTTTTTTTTAAGATTTATTTTTATTTCATGTGTGTAAGTGTTTTGCCTATATATATGTGTGTGTGTGCCATATGCATGCAGAGGCCAGAAGTGGGCATCACATTCCCTACAACTGGAGCTACTGACAGACATTCATAAGACACCATGTGGGTACTGGGCATCGAACCCAGGTCCTCTGCTGTGGTAGCCAATGCTCTTAACCACTGAACTATGTATCCAGCCCTTTGTCTCTGTTTTTTCTGATGGTAGTGACTACTGGGGATGGAACCTCTGATCTTAGCACTACCAATAGATCCCAGTCATGCTCCTGAACCTCACAGTATGACAGTCTACAGTGTCTTCAAAGGCACAGTGGCATTCTAGAATCCTAGCTCTGGAAGCTGTGACAGGAGGATCAAGAATTAAAGGCAACCTAGATTACATAGGACTTTGACTGGAAGGAAAAAACCAAACGAAGCAAAAATCTGGAATCCCTTCAGGCATTGCTGCTTTCCTTTCAAGGGAAAATTATCAGATCAGGAATTACTATTGCTGGGATGTGAGTGGGAAAATGAAAAATAAAGACCTTTATTTGAAGTTACAGTAGCTGAAGGAAGACAAAAATCAAAGAGTAGGGGACAACTGTCTTCCGTCGACATTTTCCTGATAATGTTTTCATTCTTCCGTTAGCCCTGGGAATATTGGAAAGCTGTTGGGACCATTGCCCATGCATCCTGCAGCTGAAGATAACTACGGTTACGATGCCTGTGCTGTGCTCTGTTTGCCCTGTGTTCCCAATATCTTAGTAATTGCAACGGAGTCAGGAATGCTGTACCACTGTGTTGTACTAGAGGGGGAAGAAGAAGACGATCAAACAGTAAGTGCCAAGCTAGCGCTGCTACATTTCACATATCCAACAGCGGGTGTATTCTATGGGCCAGTTTGATGTGAGAATAAGTGAAGCATAATTAAGAGTTCCAGTGGAAAGAGTTAAAAGAACATTGCCCAACTTACCAGTCCATGAAACTGTGTTTGTTTCTGATCTTGTTTCACACCCTGTGCCAGTAAATTGAATACTCCAAACAGAAGTCTGCTCTTGGGGCTGGAGAGATGGCTCAGTGTTAATGAGCACTGGCTGCTCTTCCAGAAGATCCAGGTTCAATTCCTAACACCCACATGGTGGCTCACAACTGTTTGTAACTCCAGTCCCAGGGGATCCAATGTCCTCTTCTGACCTCATGGACACCAGGTATGCAAGTGGTGCAGAGACAGACTTGCAGGTCAAACATCATATACATGATGAAAGAAAAGCTTGGACCATGCTTGTTTTTAAGTTTATTTTTTGATTTTCTTAAATTTATGTTTTAAAAAAAGACATATTGAGAAAACGGCACCTATCTGCTGGAACTGAAGTTACAGATGGTTGTTAGTTGTCATGTGGGTGCTAGGAACTGAACTTGGGTCGTCTGCAAGAGCAGCCAGTGCACTTAACCTCTGAGATATTTCTCTAACCCCTGTTCTTTTATTTTTGGACGGTGTTTTACTATGTGGCTGAGCCTGGCCTTGAACTTACACTATAGGCCAAGATGGTCTCTATCTAGAAATCCTCCTGCTTTGACTTTCCCAGCTAGTGCTGGGATTACAAGTGTGTGCCCAATTTCCTACACACTTATTAACACCACTGTTAATGGTGATTCTGGCCTCTGTATTCTTTTTTTATTTTAGTTTCTTGAGACAAGGTAGCCCTGCCTGTCTTGGAACTTGCTATGTAGACCAAGCTGGCCTAAAACTGACAGATCGGTCTGTCTCTGCCTCCTGCGTGCTGGGATTAAAGGTGTGCACCAGACTCAGCTTGACCTCTATATTCTAGTCCTCAGTAACAAAGGTAAAGACCTTTGTATCCCTGGGCTTGCTTTTCCCCAGGCTTCTGTTTTTGTTACGTTGTTTAAGGATAACAGGGGAGCTAGATGTTTAAGGATTGGGGTGGGGGGTAAAATTAACATTTGAAAGGGCTAAGTGACCCTGGTTTTTTGCTTCTGTATTTGTGTACCGTTTTTAATTCATATGAGAGGTTGAAATTTCAGTCCTTTTTCCCCCACTTTGTGTTTTTAACAGTCAGAAAAGTCCTGGGATCCCAGGGTTGACCTCATCCCTTCTCTGTATGTGTTTGAGTGTGTTGAATTAGAGCTTGCCTTGAAACTGGCATCTGGAGAGGATGATCCCTATGCTTCTGACTTTTCCTGTCCAATTAAACTGCACAGAGGTAGGTAAGGTATTCACTAAGTGCTGTTCTTTTATCCCATTGTATTTATACTAACTTAGCAATGACTGCCATGGAGTTTATTTGTGCGATCTCAGCTTTTGGAAAGTTATCACTGGATTCTTTTGGACTTTACTTACTACACAGCACATTCTTTCCAAGGCAGACTCAAGTTTTAACATACTCATCTTCATTGTGGGTCCACTTTATCATTGTATGTGGTGGTTGTATGTGTGTGTGTATCAAGTTTGGGTATCAGAGGACAGCTTTCTGGATGATTCTGTCCATTCTGGGGATCAGGCTTGTGTGGTGGGCACTTTACCCATTGAGCCACTCCACTGGTGCCACCCACATGTTTAATGATGACTTTTTCCTGATCCTAACAAAAGCTGATTTCATAGCCTGGCATAATGTATAACCTCAACACTCAGAAGCCTGAATCAAGAGTTTCAAGGCCATCTCAGACTATATAGTGAATTCAAAGCAGTATTCCTTATTTAATAAGCCTGCAAAGAAAATTCGCTGAGCATGCCTAGTCTTCTAAGCAATATAAACATTAAGTATAGGAACTTGATAGAAGCCGGGTGGTGGTGGCGCACACCTTTAATCCCAACACGCGGGAGGCAGAGGCAGGCGGATCTCTGTGAGTTCAAGGCCAGCCTGGGCTACAGAGTGAGTTCCAGGAAAAGCGCAAAGCTACAGAGAAACCCTGTCTCAAAAAACCACACACACACACACACACACAAAAAGTACTTGATAGATGAACACACACTGAGGTAAAGTGATATAAGATATTTGATTTCCTTATAAAGATACACGTGTCTTAGTTACTGTTGTATTACTGTGAAGAAACACCATGACCAAGGCAACTCTTATAAAAAGAAGCATTTAATTGTGGGCTTGCTTATGGTTCTGGAGGGTTCATCTGTTATCATTTTGGTAGGAAACAGACAGGCATGGCACTTTATACATAGAGGCTTTATTAGAGTGGCTTGTAGGCTGTGGTCCAGCTAGCTCAACAATGGCTGTATCCCAGTGGAAAGTCCAAAACCCAGTCCATGAGGCTGGAAGTCTCAGTTGGCCTTCAGTGTATGTCCCAAAGAAGTAGGCTGTAATGTCAGCGAGCAAGAGTGAAGGCAAGCAGGCAAAGAGTAAGAGCTTTCTTCCTTGCCCGATATACAGGCTGCCACAAAAGGTGTGGCCCAGATTCAAGGTAGGTTTTCCCACTTGAAATAATCCCATCAAGAAAAATCCCTCACAAGTGAACCCAGCTGCTTCAGCTTAGGTAATTCCAGTTGTAGTCAAATTGACAACCAAGAGTAGCCATTACTTTGCCACTTAGCATGTCTTTGGAAATCTTAATCACAAACATTTTTTTCTTGGTTCTTCTAATGAAAGTAATATTTCTCTTGTGAAACACATATCTGACTTGTTCTTATTGGTGCTTAAAGCATAATACAATCACTGAATTACCACTTAAGATTTTTATGGCAAAAGTAAAATGGCTTAAATGTTGGCCTTTAAAAAAAAAACTTTTCTGTTATATCTCAATATTAAAGATTTCTTTCTCTAGACTTTTAACATCCCAAATGGTTTGAAAGAATATTTTTAAGTCTTAAATTTATAATAAAAAAAAAGTTTCAATATTTTATTGTTCAGACAGAGGGATGATTTGACAGACAAGGTTTGGTTTGGCTTGAGAGACACAAGGTCTTGTGTAACCCAGGCTGGCCTAGAACTCACTATAGCCCAGGCTATGCAACTCACATTCCTGCCTGCCTGTATCTGCCGAATGCTAGGATTCCTCATGAGCTGCCCACTCAGCCTCTTGCTGTGTTATCTGAACAGGTCAGTGTGCAGCACAGCTGGCTTCCAACTGGGGTCCGCCTCCCTCTGCCTCCCTCCGCCTCCTCCCTCCGCCTCCTCCCTCCGCCTCCCTCCTCCTCCCTCCGCCTCCTCCCTCCGCCTCCCTCCTCCTCCCTCCGCCTCCCACCTCCTCCCTCCGCCTCCCTCCTCCTCCTCCCTCCTCCTCCCTCCACCTCCTCCCTCCTCCTCCCTCCACCTCCTCCCTCCGCCTCCCTCCTGTGGGCTGGGATTACAGGCTTGTACTGCCAGGCCCAGCACCTGTAAAGGGTTTTAAAAGTTATCAGAACTCCAGTATATACACCAGATAAAACATGACACCAACTTCACAAGATTAACTTAACTATGAAATCAGAATTTAACAAAAGCTTTAACTTAAGTGGTTATGAATTGTTGTTGCTATCTTATCAACTTTATTATATAATTTTTTTCTGTATTTTGTTTTAACTTTTTTTTCAAGGTGTGTGCACGTGTGTGCGCATGCACATACACATGTGCCAGAAGAGGTAGTTAGGTCTCCTGGAACTGGAGTTAAAAGGGATTGATTGTGAGCCACATAGTGTGAATGCTGGGAACCTCTGGAAGAGCAGTATATATTCTCAACTGATAACCTATTTTTCTAGTCCATTTTAATCTTTCAGAAAACTTTTTTTATTAGATTTATCCATTTTATTTTATGTGTATGGGTGTTTTGCCTGTGTGTATGTTTGTGCATCACATTCATGGAGACCAGAAGAGAGTATTTAACTCCCTTAGAACTGGAGTTCCATAAGGTTGTGAGCTACCCTCTGGGTGCTGGGAAATGAATGGGATGAAGAGCCACTGGTGCCCTTAACCTCTGAGCCACTTCTCTAGCCCCTCTTTTAGAAAAATCTTAATTGTGCTGGGGATGTGGCCAACAGTAAGTACTTGGTTAACATATACAAGGCTTTGGGTTCAATCCCTAGCATCACATAAACCAAGGTTGTGGCATGTGCCTGTAATCCCAGCCCTCTGGAAATAGAGACAGGAGGATCAGAAGTTAAAGGCCATTCTGAACCTCATAGCAAGTTTGAGGCCAGTCTAGGCTACATGAGACCCTGTCTAGAAAAGGGAAGACTGACAAGCTGAGAAGATAAGGATACTTGTCACCAAGCCTGACAATCTGAGTTGGATCCCCAGTACTTATATAATAGAGGAAGAGAAGTGACTTCTGAAAGGTGTCCTCTGTCTTCCACATGCATACCCTGGTATGTGCATACTACACACACACACACACACACACACACACACACACACACACACTTACTTGCATGCACACACTATAAATAAAATTTAAAAAGAGATCTTAAGCATAGAGATAACTATTTGTAAGAAGCAATAGGAAACCGAGAGAGTTGAACATGGTGGGGTGTAGTTGTAGTCGCAGCCACTCAGCAGGCTGAAGATAGATAGCTTCTAGGCTCAAAGGAGCTTATGTCTGTCTTTGCAACTGCTTATTGTTTCAAGATGGGACTGCACTGCGCAGCGTGTCAGTGGCTTCTGCAGTACCTGTGCTGTAGTAGTGCGGTACTTCAGCTCTGTACTCAGTAGATGTGTGCAAGCATAGGTTTTTACAACTACCCTGTTTTTCTTTCTTTTAATTATTTTTATCTTATGTGCATTGGTGTTTTGACTGCATGTTTGTCTATGTGAGGGTGTCGGATCTTGGAGTTACAGGCAGTTGTGAGCCGCCATGTGCTTGCTGGGACTTGAACTCAGGTCCTCTAGAAGAGCAGTCAGTGCTCTCTTAACCACTGAGCCATTTCTCCAACCCATTATTTTTTCTCCATTTTTTTTTTTAATCTTTAGAAATATACTACTATGGCAGGGGAGGTACGTGGTATGGGGGCACGGATGCCACAGTTCATGTATGGAAGTCCACTTTGGGGAGTCAGTCCTTTCTTTTTACTTTTCCTTGGGCTCTAGGAACTACTGAACTTGTTGCCAGGGTTGTATGGCAAACACTTTTCCCCCGGTACTTTCTGAGCCATGTTGCCAGCCCCAGAGCTACCATTTTTTTTTTTTTAATAAAGGAAGAATTCTTTAGTAATAGCATGTGCTAGTTCTGGCTAATGCACAAATGGGAACTGGCCTCGAACAGAAAATTCCCCTCAGCTTTCATAAATTCACACAATATTATACTTTGAACAGTGAAACATATTTTGCAGAAACAGTAACTCCAAGGTTTGGTTGTTTGGACAAATGGGGAAATCTACAGTGTAAACTACTGTCAAAAGTTCTCCCCACATAGACCAGGCCTGCTTTTCCTCGGCAGCTGTTAACCAGGATCATCCTCTCTAAACTGCCTATTAGAGGCAGTTTTACTTTTGTGCGACTTAGTGTCTTCTAAGTCAGTTTATAGGAAAATCCTTTTATCAGGTCAGTTCACGGCCTCCATTTCCTTCTTCCCCAGGGGTTGGCATGACAGGTTTGCACCATCACACATAGCCTGTGTCTTCCGCTCCGCTTCCACCTAGACATGCCTTTACTGTATTTCTACCTTTTATAAAACCACTGATGGGTACCTCTTTTATCTGTGACACTAAATTCAGTCTGGAACCATGAGGTGTTTTCTTAACTTGACCTTGGTCACAGAGTGTCCACAAGGGATGTGCTGGCTGACCTTCCCTTGACTTTGCTTGTTTCTCGGTGTCGCCTTTGGATTCTTCCCCTCCTCCTCCCACCTTTGCTCTGCCTTTCTCCTCTTTATGATGATTTCTGTTGACTGCTCTTTGTATTGTCCCCAATGTGTAACTAGTCTCTTTATGATGATTTCTGTTGACTGCTCTTTGTGTTGTCCCCAATGTGTAACTAGTCTCTTTATGATGATTTCTGTTGACTGCTCTTTGTGTTGTCCCCAATGTGTAACTAGTCTCTTTATGATGATTTCTGTTGACTGCTTTGTGTTGTCCCCAATGTGTAACTAGTCTCTTTATGATGATTTCTGTTGACTGCTCTTTGTGTTGTCCCCAATGTGTAACTAGTCTCTTTATGATGATTTCTGTTGACTGCTCTTTGTGTTGTCCCCAATGTGTAACTAGTCTCTTTTAGCAAGATTCCAAGTTTTTGATTGTGTCAAGTTGTCATCAGCATCAGCCTTTGGTTCATGATTGCTTCTCTTTTAGAGCATCTGATTCTTAGAGATTAAAACAAAAATTCTTAGCCCCACAGGATTTTATCCAAGAAAGGTCAGTCCCAGAGGTCAGAGGGCCTCAATGGGATCATGGCCATCTTGTGAGTCCTGAGCTGTAGGATCTTAAGACAGTATATGTAGAGTTCCATTCTCAACCACCCTTACTTTGAACAACTTGAAATAAATGTGAAAAGGATGAATGGTTTACCTGACAGGAAATATTTTTAGAAAATTACATTTGGGGCCAGGGATGGTGTGGTGCACAACTTTAATCCTCGCACAGGGAGAGGAAGGTAGATCTGTGAGTTTGAGGCCAGCCTGGCCTACATACTGAGTGTTAGGCCAGCCTGGCCTACATACTGAGTGTTAGGCCAGCCTGGCCTACATACTGAGAGTTAGGCCAGCCTGGCCTACATACTGAGTGTTAGGCCAGCCTGGCCTACATACTGAGAGTTAGGCCAGCCTGGCCTACATACTGAGTGTTAGGCCAGCCTGGCCTACATACTGAGTGTTAGGCCAGCCTGGCCTACATACTGAGTTAGGCCAGCCAGGGCTTCATAATGAGATACTATCTCAAAAGAAGTATGAAAAGAAAATAATATATAGATTGTGTCTGTTGTTTTTAATACTTGTCACTTTGAAAATGGAATTCAGATTTAAAACTTTCAAGTCCCTGACAACAGTGAAGATCCTGTAGACAGCAGTTCCATCACCGTGTGTGTGTAGGCTACTGGGTAAATTCTTCAGTTTCCCAGTAGCTACCTTTATCTTTGATGGTCCCACTTGCAGATCCCAAGTGTCCTTCGAGATACCACTGTACCCATGAAGCTGGTGTGCACAGTGTTGGGCTGACTTGGATTCATAAACTTCACAAGTTTCTTGGATCAGGTGAGTTTACTAATACTGTGTATTTCCCAGTAGTTTTCAGAGGCTCTGACAGAGGTAGTTTGGAGAAGAAAAAAAATAGAATCAGTGGAACTAAACATTCTTTGGAAGGATCATCATCAGAACTGATAAACATTTAGCTAGACAGACCAACTACTAAAACAGAGAAACTAAAATTATTATAGTTAGGAAACAAAGGTAGATTATTGTTAGGCTTACAGAAATTTAAAATCATATGGGAAGAGAGAACATGGCAGTCAGAAGGCCTAGATGAGATGGAGAGACGTCAGAACTGACTGGAGTAGGAAAGGGAGGGGGGATGGAGAGGTAGACTACTTGCCTAAGACCTTTTAAAATACAGATTCCTCATGAGCTTCTCCCAAAAAAACAGCACTTCTTACCTCAACCTGTGATACCAGAGCCAAACAAAATACACAAACTAGAGGCAAATATGTCTGACAGATATAGACACAAAAAGATTAAGTAACTATAGTAATTTTAGTTTTTCTGTTTATTCCAGAAATGGAGGGTTTCTTTAACATCCAACATTGTAATGTGTTAACATACAGAATACAAGGGAAAAGCCATATATATGTTCTTCTCAGATATAAAAAAACTTTAAGAATATTTAACATATTTTCATGTTAAAAACATTCAAAAAAGCTGGGATATAGCTCAGTGGTAGCTCATTTGCCAAGACCTTGATTATGATCCTCCGTACTACTTAAAAATCATTGACAAACTAGTCTTAGAAAGGAATTTTCTCAAAACAATAAAGAACACTTATGAAAACCCGACAGCTAACACCATAGTTAATGACAGACTAAATGTTTTATCTTTTTTTAAAATATATTTATATTTTTTTAGAATCTCATACATGCATACAGTGTATTTTGTTCATATTCACCACACATACACACACACATCTTCCCCTAACTCCTCTCAGATCCACATCTCAAGCCCCAACCCCCGCCCCAACTTCATGTCCCCCCCCTTTTTTTTTTTTTTTTTTTAATAACCTATATCCAAATAGGGTTGCCTACTTTCTCATGTGTATGGGACCATATATTAAGACAAGCTGTCCGGGCGGTGGTAGTGCATGCCTTTAATCCCAGCACTTGGGAGGCAGAGCCAGGTGGATCTCTGTGAGTTTGAGGCCAGCCTGGCCTACAGAGTGGGATCCAGGACAAGCACCAAAACTACACAGAGAAGCCCTGTCTCGAAAAAATAAAAAAATAAAAAAAAAATCAAGCTCACCACACCCTATGAAAACTGCCTCACCCTCTTCAGCAGCCAGCAGCTCTCAATAACTCCTCAGCTGGGGTCTATTTGAGAACAATACCCTCTGTGAGAATCAGTGGCTTGAAACAAGAACTTAATTGCATTTAACAGATGACAGCATTTTAACTTGCAGTTTTGTCTAAGCCCCAGTTAATTTCTGTAATACATTCCTTTGTAGATGAAGAAGATAAGGACAGTTTACAGGAACTTGCTGCAGAGCAGAAATGCTTTGTAGAGCACATTCTTTGTACAAAGCCATTGCCATGCAGGTAAGGACTTTCTCTGTGTACCCAGAAAATAATTGTTTTGGTAATTCTGACTTCACTTGTAAAACTATCATAATTATCAGGTATTTATCCTAAGCTTTCTTGTGCTTCAGAGTCATCCTATTTCCTATGTCCTCCAACTCCAGCTTTCCATCTTCTCTTAGCTAATGTTTATTTTCTTATCAAATTACTCCTTCAAAGATGGTTCTCTTAATTCCCCAGTCTAATTCTGGGCTCTTCTGTTGTCTTTGTACCCCACCCCACCCCACCCCACCCAACCCCCACAACTCTACGCGTGCACACACACACACACACTATGATTGCAGTCTCTGTCTTTTTATTAGGATTCTCTGTTGGTTTTGTGACTGCTTACTCAGTATAGAAGAGTACCTAGTAGATATTCAGTAAATGGTTGATAAGTAAAGAGGGGTCCATAGAATGAGTCCCAGGTCTCTTGTCTGGGTAAATGAATAGATGTAGTACCCTTTGGAAAACCCACATGTAGAAGAGCAGATTTGGGAAGATGCTGATGTCCCTCTAGAACACCTTAAGTAGAAGAGCCTAATAGGCAATTGTGTGTATGGGTCTGGAGTAGTAAAAGTGTCAGCGTTGGAACTGTTATTCTGAAACGTCACCCAGGAAAAGGTCCGGAGTCAGATAAGGAGTCCTGAGAGAAGCAAGCAACACATGATTGTGAGCAGTGAGTGGAGCAGCAGATCCCGGGAAGGAAACTTAAGAAAGGGGTTCAGAGAATGGAGGGAACCCAGAGTGGAGGTGTGATGAATATCAAGGAGAAGCTATTTGCAAGAGGACACAGTAGCATTGGATAAGCACTGACGGGCAATAGACTGTAAAGACTGGGCGATGTACTGGAGGGATTGAGGGATGACAGTAAACTATACCAGGCTGAAAAGTGAACAGGGAACTGTATATTAGTCTTACTTGGCTAGAGATGGCTCTGAAGTTAAGAGCGCTGGGCTGCTATTGCAGAAGACCCAGGTTCAATTCCCAGCACCCACATGGCAGTGTACAACTATCTGTAACTCAAGCTACTGGCAATATGATGCCTTCTTCTGGCCTCTGCCAGCACTAGGCACATACTTGTTATACAGACATACATGGAGGCAAAACCCCCATACACATAAAATAACTGTTTAAAATGAAGTCAAGGCAAAGACATGACAGTATGAAAATAGGACTAGTGATTACCTATGAAGAAGGATGGCTGTGATCAGAGACAGATATGCAGGGTCCTGTGGCTGCTCTGCCTCCTCCCTTCCTTATTTCTTCATTGAACTGAGGGCCTTGTGCATGCTAGGGAAACCTTCTGTCCCTGAGCTGTAGCCTCAGTTTTGCATTTTAGTTATTGGCCCGGTACTGGTTTCATGGTCTAAATGCACATCTTTATATATGGATTACATACTGATAACTGTATAGTTCACTGAGATATATAGACTTTTGATTAATTATAGTGTGTGATGGTTATTTGCAAGGTTTGTTTGGTGGGTTTTTTTTTTAATATATAATAAAGTTTATTTTAAAAAGAAAAATGGATGGGGAGGTGGGTCTTTGGGTAACAGCACTTGCTAAACAAGCTTGAAGATCTGAGTTCAAACCTCTAAGTAGATATAAAAAGCTAGGTATGGTCATGTACTCCTGTATACCCAGCTCCATTGTAGGAGCAGAACCAGGAGGATAGCTGGAACTTGCTGGTTGCCAGCCTTGCTCATTGAAACCCTGGCTCAAGGGACTAGAATGAAGCTATGCCTACACAGATGTGTGAACAGGCACTTGTGTGTATACTACGTACTCATACAAGATTGCTGTTACAAAATAAAGAACAGGCTAAGGGGAGCTAGACTGGAGCACAGTGAAGCTTCCCATAAAGCCACAGTGGGGAATGTTTTGAATGGACAAAACAAGACAAAACATGAGCCTATCTATAAGCTGAGAGGAGATGCATAATAGAACACTCAAACTATAGTTGATGGCACACTGCAGATGTGACAGACTGACAATAAGGTGCAGAAATGTCCAGGTAGAATGGATGTGCAGACCAGTGAGTAAAGCTTATGGGTGAGGACAACAGTTCCCATTTGAGAGCCATGGATTCCCCCCCGCCCCTGGTAAAAGGAAGTGGGAAGGAAACAATGCTATGCACACTAAATGAGATGAGGTCCTTGGCAGGTGTGGGGTCACTGGGTGTGGTTTCTGAGCAGTTTGTAGACATTAGATGAACTAGGTTCACCAAGATAGGTAGGCTTTAGCAGGGAGAAAGACGCAGAGGTTTTTTTATCCCTGGGTAATTGGTAAATAGCTTATAGATTGCTAAGTGGGAGCTTGGTCTAAACTGATTGGAGTATGTTTTCAAATCACTGTGGTGGTTACTCCACTGACATTCAGGATGTCACGGCCCCAAAAGGCCGTGGGCTCGATAGCATGTAGTTGCTGTTGGTTCTGATGCATTTGCTGCTTTGTGACTTAACTGTGACTGTCTCTCTCCAGGCAGCCAGCTCCAATTCGGGGATTCTGGATCGTCCCGGACATCCTGGGGCCCACAATGATCTGCATCACCAGTACCTATGAATGTCTCATAAGGCCTTTATTGTATGTGCCTTTCTGTGTTCACACAACTCTAATTCTGCCAAATCAAAGCTGGGGAAATGCCCCCAGTAACTGGTTTGAGGCTGTCTATATGGTGTATGGTTTGACTTGTGAACTGAGTGGGATATAGGTGTCATTTTAGGCATGGTGGTGTTTCGTCTGGTTTTGCCATCTCTTAACTGAGAATCAGAGCTTTTGTTTCTGAGATAGGGTCTCAGTCTGCAGTTATATTGGCCTAGAGAAGTCCCTACCTCATCCGGGATTACAAGCCTGAATCCCTGCACCCAGCTAGAGATTTTCTCCCAAGTACAGAGAACTGAGGTGCTGAACTACATATTGTGATTGAATTTAATGACAGTTCATGTCAGGCTCAGATATAAGGTGTTCTCCTGCATGCCCTCCAGGACACATCAGACAAGCCCCTAAGGAATATACTGATCTCCACTTAATAGAAAAAGGCTTAAACAAGTCACAGGTTGCACATAGCTCTCATGCAAGTGAAAGTCTGTCTGGTCCCAAATTCTGTACTTAATTTATCTCTCTTTGTGCCAGTCTCAGAGGGACATCAAAATGTGCAACTCTAGCTGAGTTCATGTATTAAGTTGTAATCACCATTTTCCTTTTCCAACAACCTTGGGAGGTCAAGTTTTTTGTTGTTTTTTGTTGTTGTTGTTGTTTTTTTTTTTTTTTTTTTTTTTGGTTTTTCGAGACAGGGTTTCTCTGTGTAGCTTTGCGCCTTTCCTGGAACTCACTTGGTAGCCCAGGCTGGCCTCGAACTCACAGAGATCCGCCTGGCTCTGCCTCCCGAGTGCTGGGATTAAAGGCGTGCGCCGCCACCACCGCCCGGCCTTGTTTTTTGTTTTTTAAGATTTATTTATTATGTATACAGTGTTCTGTCTGCATGTATGCCTACACACCAAGAGAGGGCACTACATCTCATTACAGATGGTTGTGAGACACCATGTGGTTGCTGGGAATTGAACTCAGGACCCCTGGAAGAGCAGCCAGTGCTCTTAACCTCTGAGCCATCTCTCCAGCCCAGGAGGTCAAGTTTTAAAAATGTAGAAATAGACATGAAAACCAAATCACTGGGGTGTCAAATGTGAGTCCCTCCAGTCTCTTGATGAACATTCTGAAGTGCTTCTGAATACTGACAGTGTAAAGTGCTTACATTGAGTTACTGTCCTTGCATGCTCTTTAAAGACTGACCAATTGCCAGGTGGTGGTGGCGCACGCCTTTAATCCCAGCACTCAGGAGGCAGAGGCAGGCGGATCTCTCTGAGTTCAAGGCTAGCCTGGTCTACAAAGCAAGTTCCAGGAAAGGCACAAAGCTACACAGAGAAACCCTGTCTCGAAAAACCAAAACAAAACAAAACAAAAGACTGGCCAGTTACATTATTTGACAAGGAAAAAAAATATAGGTATAAATTTTATGTTGCTTTATATTTAAAAAAACAAATTCTAGCAACTTTAAACGAAAGAGTCACTAGAAAAATATTTGCCAGTGGACCAGTGAGATGCTTCAGTAGTTGAAGTGTTTGCCACTGACCCTGACAACCTGAGTTCAATCTCCAGAACCCATGCGATGTATTTACCTATTTTGTTTATTTGTTTTTTTTGTTTTGTTTTTTGAGAATGGTTTCTCTATGTATCCCTGGCTATCCTAGAACTAGCTCTGTAGACCAGGCTGGCCTCAAATTCACAGAGATCTGCCTGCCTCTGCCTCCTGAGTGCTGGGGTTAAAGGTGTGCACCGCCACCACCTGGCACCTTTAGTGTTTTAAATAAAGCCTGGCCACACTATTTGGACAATAAAAACATCAGTCTCAAAGAAGAGAGAAAGCTCTTAATTAGATGGTTACCTTTTAATCATATTTTGCCATTTGCCAAAAATACAAGTTATCTGTATATTAACACTCTTATTTATAAAGCTCTTTCAAATATGAATTGCCTTCAAAGTATGTTACTTACTGCTGAAGTTCATAGTCCTTCGAGCTTTTTCGGGAATTGCCTTTGGAAATGTTTGCTCTTGTGTAATTTTTAGAAGTGAAGTTATGTAGAAATATAGTACACAACAGTCATCTGGCCCCACACCAGCATTTATCAAATCTAAACTATGCCCAAAAAAGGAATGGTAAGTATTATAGTGCTAGCTTGAGCCCTTTGCAAGAGAGGGGCCATGGGATTTACTTTTTTGAGTTGCCTTGATCTTTTCAAAAAGAATTTTTAAAGAGGTCAAAATGCTCAGACAAATGGCAAGATAGGAGCTTCCTAGGATGACCTTCCAGGACAGAACGCACGTTCTTGTACTTTAGGTCCTCGTGTCCGTGGGTTTTGGTAAGTGTGGCTAAAGACATACTGTAATGCAACAACTAGCTCCACAGTGGACCTGACTTGTTTGCTTTGCAGAAGTACAGTCCACCCAGCATCTCCTCCCCTGCTGTGTACCCGAGAAGATGCTGAAGTGGCAGAGTCTCCGCTGCGCATCCTGGCCGAAACCCCAGACTCCTTTGAGAAGCACATTAAAAGCATCTTGCAACGTAGTGCCGCCAACCCAGCATTTCTTAAGTATGGGATTTGGGACATTCGAGTTTTAAGAATGGGCTTTTTCTTTAAAGTGGGGATTGGACCTAGGGCTTTGTGTGCTTGCTACCAAGTGTTCATCCTTGCTTTTGGCCTTTTCTGTCCTTACTGTGGTGCAGTGGGAGAGGACATAGCCACATCTCATCAGCTAGTCAGAAGCGGCACCTGAAAAGTGCTAAACGGGGGTGATAAATTGGCTAGGGCTTGATTGCCAGGTGTGGTAGCTCACGCCTTTAATCCCAGCACTCAAGATCTCTGTGAGGCCAACCTGGTCTACAAAGCTAGTTCCAGGACAGCCAAGGCTGTTACATAGAGAAACCGTCTCAAAAAACCAAAACAGGAACAACAAAAAACGTAGCTAGGATTTGTCTGTTTGGTTATTTTATCTGGCTAGCGAGAATAATGACAGAAACTGTTCTAAAGGTCATCTGAAAAGGATCTGGCTCCCCCTCCCGAGGAGTGTCTTCAGCTTATCAGCAGAGCCACCCAGGTATTCAGAGAACAGTACATTCTCAAGCAGGACCTGGCCAAGGAAGAGATTCAGCGGAGGTACAGTGTCCTGTGTTGAACAGCCACGGGTCCTTGCTAGGGGTTGGCTCAGTGTAATCACCTGTGGAAGCCTGGCTTTCCATTAACCTTTAACTACTACTTTTTTTTGAAGGGTCAAATTATTATGTGACCAAAAGAGGAAACAACTAGAAGATCTCAATTACTGTCGAGAGGAGAGGTAGGTGTCAAAACCAAAGAGGAGAAAAGAGTGAGGAATAGTGGAATGCATCTCACTCAGGATGCTGTGCCACATCAGATGGACCCCAAGAGATTTTCATTCCTCCAGGAAAAGTCTACGGGAGATGGCCGAGCGCTTAGCTGACAAGTATGAGGAAGCCAAAGAAAAACAAGAAGACATCATGAACAGGTAGGTACACCATGACGCATCCTCCAGTCCCCTCTGCTCAGGATCAGTGATGGTACTAAGTGTTGGGTACTGCCAGTGTCCACACGCCTACAGAGCAGAACTGCAGCCCTTGAAGTGTCAGGAAAGACCACTGTCCCCTAACTCCTCTGTGCCCCAGCTCCTCAGACACCAAATTCTTGAATTACAAACTCTGTTTCTGTTATAATTTGCAGTCTTAACCCACATTTCCTTTTTCTTAAGGATGAAAAAAGTGCTTCACAGTTTCCATACTCAGCTCCCAGTTCTCTCTGACAGTGAGAGAGACATGAAAAAAGAGTTACAGCTGATACCTGATCAACTACGACATCTGGGCAATGCCATCAAACAGGTAAGAATGGGTGCAGGGTGGCTAATATATCTCTGTAAAATGTGAACAGTAAAATAATTACTGTAAAAATGTGTGGCAAACCATAGTCAAAATATCTATGTTCTGTTTGATACTTGAGGTTACTATGAAAAAAGATTATCAACAGCGAAAGATGGAAAAAGTGCTGAGTCCTCAGAAACCCACCATTACTCTCAGTGCCTACCAGCGAAAGTGCATTCAGTCCATCCTGAAGGAAGAGTAAGTTGATGTTTTCCAGTGAGCTACTGGCATGAGACCATTTTTCCTTGGCAGTATACCAAAAGCTGCCTCCTATCTGCCTGGATAAGAATCCTGATCTGAGATCTGCCTGCAGAATGGGGGCATGATAGAGAGACCGAGGCTTCAATGAATATGGTGGGATGAAAAACAGTGGCTCTCCTGTAATACAGTTTTGTTGTGTAATGAAAAGTACGGGGTCTCGGGAATGTGGTTAGCAGTGTTCCTGGGGCTATACTATAGCTCAGTGGCACAGCATCTGTCTAATGTGTGATGCCTTGGGTTTAGTCCCCAACACCACACAGACAACCACTGCTGTCCACCTGAAACCCTTTCAAGCTATTCAGTATTAAGAAAGCCATTCTTAAGTCTATTGCAACACTGAGAGTTTAAATTCTTAGACTCCTGCACATGGTGCCACACGACTTTAATCCCTGCACTCAGGAGGCAGAGGCAGACACATCTCTGAGTTTGAGGTCAGCCTGGTTTACAGAGCAAGTTCCAGGATAACCAGGGCTACACAGATTCTGACTCAGAGCTGGGGGTGGGGAAAAAAAAAATCATACAACTCAGTACTAATGGCTCATTCATTTGTTTTAAGTGAGTTATTTGATGATTTTGCAGGGGTGAACACATAAGGGAAATGGTGAAGCAAATCAATGATATCCGAAATCACGTCAACTTCTGACACCACCTGAAGTGAACACAACTGCAGGCTTACAAACCCGTGCTGTCAAACAAACAGGTAGCACTATCTAATTTATAAAGAAGCATTTTGGATAAACTTTGCTGTGGTTATTCTTTTGTTATGCCTTTTGTTTTGTAATATTTGAATAAATTTTTATTCAGAATTTGACTTTGCATTATAATTAATGTTTATGATTTATTTTTCAAAATTCTGGGACACAGGCTTCACCTGCACACTGCCAGGTCTGTATCTGAAGATTAAGCTCTGCATCTTAAGTGGTAGCACCAAAACTACCTCCGAAGGGAGCTAGAGCCCTAGGATGCAAAGGAAAAGGCCACACAGTCTCCTCAGCATCAGCTCTTTTAATGTGAACAACTTTCTTAAGGACATGCCTTCAGTCCAGTTAACACAGACACACCTGTGGTCTGCTCAGAGCAGAACAGAGCAGAGCAGACAGTTGCAGAGTCCTCTGCTGGCTCATTTCCTCACAGACATCCTTACCTCTCAGAGCTCAGTTTGCCTATGACTATGTCTACTCGGTGTTCTAGCACCTAAAGGAGAAGGAACAGTGTGTTCTGCCATGGGTATTCTGTCCTCGGCTTTAGGTCTTCTTTTCATACCTGCCAGTTTGAGTTCTGAAAGGTAAGTATGGTACCTGCCTAGAAACAACCGAGTGACTGACAATCAAAAGCCACATGATAAGTTACAGTTATTGGTAAGCCAGGTTAGACATGCAAGAGAACAGGTCTGCACAGACTGAATGCAGCACTGGAACATGTATGAAACCAGACTAATCTCTCCTCTCAGGGTGAATCCCACATTCTAAACAAGATCTTACTTATGCAGAGAACATAGTTTAAAGAACAGTTTCCTACCTGGTGGTGTAGCAGCAGTTTATTTCATACCACAGACAGGTTGTTAAAAACTAGCATTTTAGTTTCTGTTCCTCTAGAATGTGTTTCTAGAGGATCCCAGCAGTTTGCATTTGCCACAAGTACAGACTGTATAAACAATCCCCTAATCGTGATGTCTTTATTGCTCAATCCCCAGCTTCTGGAGAAAAGTGTCTGTAAGATGCTTGGTCTCAGCAGAACAGCTCACGTGGAGTGACAGTTCAGAATGATGATAATTACCCATTCACTGTGGCTGACAGTGATCCAAAACAAATTAGCTTGGAGCCCAAGGACTAGTCTCAAATCTAATTTAATCACATTATAATTAATAAAATCCCTTTAACTCAATGAGGATACTATGTTTCTTTTAAACCAAGTAGTACTGTATACAAGGGGACTTTAAGCCAATTAATGTTTCCATGCATTGGCAAGCCTTTAGCACTATTTCTGCAATTCATATTTACTTTTAAATTCATAATCATGAACACAAGATTATAAAAAATAACCTATGGGATGGGGTAATAGAGGCCTTATCTGTCTTATGAAAGAAAATAACAAAGACCTTGAGGGCAAATTTATGACTCACTACAAAGTCCATTTGTTATGAATTGATGGTAGGTAAGCCTGAAAAGTCTAGTTCACTCATTTCCATGGTGTTCCTTTGGGTACCAGCTGTAAGCCAACACCACTCACAAGCATGACTTGAAAACACTGTGCCTTTCAAAGGCATGAGTTAATAGTATAGCTAGCTGTCCATGGCTGCTCTCAGGGTGGTCTGCGGCTGGTACGCAGTAAATGAGCACACTTCTGATTTCCGCACCATTTCATACAGCTATCCACTGGCTGCTTCTCCACATAGGAAAGGAATCTCAACTCTTAGAAAAGAATGAAGCAGATTCTAAACTAATAAGTTTCCTCAGCTCAACTGTTAGCATGGTCACTTATACTGTAGGTCTAAACTGTAAAACAAAAACACAGATCTGTAAACCATCACCATTCTATATGGGACACTTTAAATAGTATGCCTCTGAGGCAAGCTGAAAATAAGCAGATTTATACATGTGTACTAGATGTCAGAGATAGCTTGTTTTATTAATATTATTTTTTCCACTGATCCAGTAACTAAAACACTTCGAAAGGGAAGGTGGTGCCAGTTCTCCTTTGCCATGGTACCTGTGGGCCCAGGAGGTTCATCCCGGTGTGCAGAAAAAGTGCTTCCAAAGTTTCTTGTGCTTTTTTCCTTCAATTCAACTTCCAATATATATGGCCTTAGCCAAGTATTCAGATTCTCCTAATTTTGTTGAATTGCTTTTTTGTTTGCCATGGTCCTATAGTTCTCAGGCAAGTTTCAGTAGCATTTAAGGTCCTCCAATAGAAAATAAAATGGTTAAAAAAAAAAATGCACTGAGCGAGGGAAATACAGTCAATAGCCAATGGCCTGCTCTCACACTTCATATTTTAATATAAAATACTCATACAGCACACTACACTTCTCTGCTAGCTGAACACTGCTACTGATGAGCCCTAGACAACAGAAAAAAGAAACTTCTCTCTCCCAGTTTGTATGAACAGAAACGTAATTCCAAACACTAGGGAAGTTGCTTTCATGTCAGGAGATGTGTTCCAGAATCCGATCTGGAGAAAGCAGGCAAGGAAACCGCACTTTTCTGGCACCAAGTCTGATCCCACACCTGCTGGAATCAAGTCCGGTGTCCCATTAGTGTTCCCTTGAAACATCTGCTGGCTGTCCCTGCGTACAGCAGCCTTCTCCCTCCAGACTTGCATTTCTCCAGTCGTCCTTTTGCTGTGACATCTTCCATTAAGAGTTAAATAATAATTAATGTTATTCTAAAGATGAGTTAAAAACCCAAAGTGCAGGTTAGAATCCTGCTACCAGGGTGTCATGTCTCAGGGAGCTGGTTAATGTCTGTCAATTTGGTATCATTCAGAATTGCCCGGATTCTCTCCAAGGAGTCTGCTTGCCGGATCCTCTCTAACTGCACCTGGAGAAACAACGTTCAGATGAGTGCAGGTGATGCCCTACCTACGTCCCTCTAACTTGACCATTTTAGTTGACATGCAGCAGAGTAATTCACCACATTAGGCTCTTCAAAGAAAAGAGGAAGAAAGAAAGAAAAAAAAACATACTTTTAAAATTCACCAGATTCATCAATCTATGTAACAGATTGGTATCCCTCTGCCCCTCCAGTGCCCACACCATTTACACTCTTGAGGCAAAAATTGGCAAGGTAGAAGGGAAAGGAGAAAGGGGCCAAGTCTGTAACAGACCAAGCTCCTGCTTGCGTGATTAAGCAGATATCTGAGGTAGAGACAGAGGCAGTCCAGAGACCTCCAGCTACATTGGTGCCCCCTCCCACAGAGGGCCATGGTAGTTCCCCAAACACCTCACCTGAAGAGTCTGAGAAAGTTTTACAAAATCTCTCTGGACTTGTTCACTGACATCTAATTCTGTCTGTAACCTCTGGGCTTTGTTCTTCTCTTCAAACATGAGCTGTTCAACAGCAGCCTAAAAATACAAGTTTTGAGTGAAGATTAATGCCAACGAGTCAGAATTCCTAAAATTACTTAGGAACTTCAGTTACTGACTAAGAGAAGCTATAAGTTTTTCCTCTTTCTTTCTTTTTTGTACTAAGGATTGAACCCAGGGCCATAGTTTGTTGGTAGGCAATCACTCTACACCACTAAGCTATATCCTCAACTCTTGCTATTACTACAGCAGAGACCTGAATAATACCTCCATATTCCACTAATCTTTTTTTATTCTTATTAATTTTTTTCATTTGTTTTACATCCCAACCACAGCTCCCCCTCCTCCTACCTCCCCTTTGTCTCCTCCTCCCCAATCCACTGCTCCTCCACCTCTGTTCAGGGGCAGGCCTCCCATGGGCGCCAACAAAGCTGAGGGAGAACTAAGCTCCTCTCCTTGTATTACGGCTGGGCAAGGCAACCCAGCATTAGGAACAGGTTCCCAAAGCCACCAATGTGTTAGGGACAGGCCACACTCACACTGCCAGGAGCCCCACAAGTAGACCAAGACCCACAACCATCACACATACGTAGAGGGCCTAGAATGGTCCTATGTAGGCTCCCTAGCTGTCAGTCCATAGTCTGAGCTCCCATGAACAGGCCAGTTGCTTCTGTGGGTTCCCTAGTGATGACCCTGACCCCTCTGGCTCATACAATCCTTCCCATTAATCTTTCTTAACTACATTTTTATTTTTCTACTGATTGTGTGTGTGTGTGTGTGTGTGTGTGTGTGTGTGTGTGTGTGTGTGTGTGTGTGTGTATAATACAGCACACGAGTGGAAGTCACAGGACAAGTTGCAGGAGTCAACTCTCCTTTCACCATGTGGGCCCCAGGGATTAAACTCAGGCTTGGCAGCAAGTACCTCTAGCTGCCTTGCTGGTTCCCACCTTTATTTTTTCAAGGCAAGGTCTCCTGTAACCCAAACTAGCCAGCCCCTGAACTTGCTCTACAATAGCTGAAAATGAGCTTGAATTTCTGATCTACCTGCCTCCGTCTTGTGGGGTTACAGACTGCCAACACACTCAGTCTGCTGCAGTACTGGAGATCAAACCTCAGGGACTCTGGCATGCCAGGCAAGCACTCTACCAACCCAGCTTTGCCCCCACTCCTGTTACTTCTTTCTTTTCCATTTACTGTGTGTGGAGCAGGGTGGAGCGGGAAGCACTCCCTGGTGGAGGTCAGGAGGACAGCCTCAAGAGAGCTGGTTCTCCCCTTCCACTATGTGGGCCCCAGGGATCAAATGCTGGTTATCCAGCTTGGCAGCAAGCACCTTTACCTGCTGATCCATTTCCCCCACAACCCATTCTCTCTTTCCATAGGACAACGGTGCCAGCTGAGTAGGTTACTCGCTCCAGGTATGAAACCAGGATAAGAAATGTATTCAGAGTGCCATGTCCCCACTCCCAAGATCAACAGCTGTCACAGCAACACACAGACACTTAAAAGGGAAATTCTTCTGACAATTACTAGGATTAACATCTAGTTAATATGGGCCATTCAGCCCCAGCTACCTCTAGCCTTCCTTACTCAAAAGCATGGGAGCCTTTTTCTAAAAAAAACAAGAATCTATTGACCACTAACACAGCTCATTAAGACCATGTCTAGGCAATGCATTTTCATAATTCAAATTCATAATCAAAACCATAATCAGCCACATGCATTTTTATTCTACACAGCCCCAAGACAATCTGGAAATCTGCTTCAAGGCAATCTTAGCATTTGATATAGGGATGGAATGGAGTAACATTTTCAAAGCAGCCTCTCCTCCTTCCATGTCTGGGGATTGAAACTAGGGCCTCGGGCTGGACAGATGGCTCAGAGGTTAAGATCTTCCAGAGGTCCTGAGTTCAATTCCCAGCAACCACATGGTGGCTCACATCCATCATAATGAGATCTGGTGTCCTCTTCTGGCGTGCAGATATGCATGCAGACAGAACACTATACATAATAAATAAATAACTCTTGAAAAAAGAAAAAAAAAAGAAACTAGGGCCTCACACATGCTAGCTAGGCAAGTGGTCTACAACTAAACTCAGCTCAGAGCACTGCCCAAGTTATGCTCAATAAATGTTTATTGCATTTTGTATGTATAAGTGATTGCTTGCATATGTGTATGTGCACAATGTATATGCCAGAAAAGTATGTCAAATCTGCAATTGGAGTTACAGACTGTTGTGAGCCACCATATTGAACACTAGAGTCCAGTATAAAAGTAGCCAGTGTTCTTAACTACTGAGCCATCTCTTCAGCTCTAGGTTCAGTGATTCTTTTTTTTTTTTTTTTTTTTTTTAAGATTTATTTATTTATTATGTATACAGTGTTCTGTCTGCATGCATGTCTGCAGGAAGAGGGCACCAGATCTCATTACAGATGGTTGTGAGCCACCACGTGGTTGCTGGGAATTGAACTCAGGACATCCAGAAGAACAGCCAGTGCTCTTAACCTCTGAGCCATCTCTCCAGCCCTTCAGTGATTCTTATCAACCACCTGAAACCATTAAAGCCTATGACCTAAGCCCCCAGAACTGGCAGAGGGAAGATTTAACCCAACTCTAGGGACATTAAAGTCATTTTCTTTTTGCAAGTGGCTAGAAGAACTAACTTTCAGAATATAATTGCAAACAGAAAAGTTGTGTTTTTTCTAAATAGAGATGATGAATTCCTACATTCTTTTTTTTTTTTAAGTTTTTAAAAATATGTGTGTATGGGTGTTTTATGTATACATATGCCTGTGTACCATATGCCTGCAATACCCATGGAGGCTAGAAGGCGGCACTGGATCCCCCTGTGACTAGAGTTAAAAAGATTGTTGTAATACAACATGTCCTCTGAGAGTAGCCAGAGCTCTAACCACTAGCCCATCTCTCTAGGCCACTTTGTTTTTTGTAATTTTTGGTTGCTTGAGAAAGGGTCTCACTCTGTAGACCAGGCTGGCCTTGAACTCACAGAGATCTACCTGCCTCTGCCTCTCTAGTGCTGGGACTATAGGTTTGTGTGGCCAGGCCTTAGCCTTGTTTTTTAAAATCAGATGACCAATAAACATAATTACCTTAGCAGCAGTTTCTTTCTTTAACTGTTCCTCTAAATTAACCTTTATTTCTTGGAGACTCTCAAGTTGTTGCGACTTCTCTCTTAATGTAGATTCCAACTGTAAAAAGGGAATCAAAAGGGAACACTGAAACTCACAGAAACTTTGAAGGCCATACAGTACTATCTAGAAGTGTCTGCAACCCAGAGTGCTGTGCTCAGACTCAGGCTTGCTCTTGGCTGTGCCTGGAATGCTCTTCTCAAGCTTCAGAGTGTAGATTCTTTTTGTTCTTCCAAACCTGGTCTTTACCTATATTATGTACCTACCATATTCTCATACTAAGGCCTGAAACTGAGAAGTCAGGAGAAACAGACATGGAAATAACTAATGCATACAACATAAAGGGAGCAGCATTTAATACAGGGAGGAAATTGGACAATATTTTCTAGAAGAGATGATGACTGACTTTTGCTTTTAGTATTGGGGATTGAACCTGGGGTCTCACAGGCTAGGCAAGCATGCCATCACTCATCTCCACCCCTAACTCCTTTGAAACAGGATCTTGATTTTGTTGTTTTGTTGTTCAGGCTGGTTCTGAACTGATTTTGAGCTCTGTAGCCTAGGCAGACCTTGAACCTGTGGTTCTCCTGTTTCCTCTCTTTGCACTGCCAGCATGGATTAACATTTTTGCAGGGGAAGGAAAGGGTGACAAGGTAAAGGAAGTAAAGAGATGTTCCCAAAACAGAATGCCTGCCCTGCCCGAGGACGGTGAGCCCTGGCTGTGTGCAGCAAGCAGTGCAGGGCTGGGAATCGGCAAGTCTGGAGAGTCCTGAGGTGAGAGACCTCGGCACTAAGGACTATGGACTTGTCTTCAACTGCTAAAGACTTCAAAAAGACTAGACAGCTTGGCTTCAATACAGAGATGAACTGGAACAGGCTCCAGTTCGGAGGCCTCTTAGGAAACAAGACAGACTGTGACAACAGGCTGATGAGAAGTGACATCTCAGAGCTGGGGGTGTAACTCAGGCGGACAGTACTTACCTAGCATGCACATGAATTCAATTCCCAGAACCACCAAACAAAAAGTACAAAGTCAAGTCTGACCCCAAACTGACAGTAAAGGGAAAAAGGCGGCCCCTCTGAGCCGGGCATCCATCATCTTCTTTGTCAGTGCTAGGAAAGTGCTCTTCTACTGAGCTACACCCTCAGGCCTGGGCTCCGGTCATCTCTGCAGTGTGATCTAGGGAGACCTCTATAGCAGAGTGTAAACAAAGGCTGACTGTGGTAGAGAAGTGCCCAGAGGTCAGGTGGAGGGCAGCACTCTTTCAAGAACCTTGGAGAAATAATGACTGAGTAGAGATGTATAATTCAAGGAGAAACTTTGTTTTGTTTTTTCTTTGGAAAGGCCATCTTCCTATGTACCACAGGCTAGCCTCAAACTTGAATCCTCAGCTTCTTGAGTGCTGGGATTACAGACTTGTGTCCCACATCCATCTCACTTTTTCCCTCTTAATGGGAAACAGCTGGGCAATTCTGTACACAATGGGAAGAAAGATCAATCAAGAGGCAGACGTTCAAAGTTAGAGAACACTGAGAGGGGCCAGTGAAGGCACCTATCAGTATTACACTATGGTGAGAAACCGGGCATCACTTTATCTCAAAGGAAAGGCTGATAATAAAGTGGGAGGCATGTAACTGGGGAACCTGGGCTCCAAGTGGCCCTGTCTAATGACTAAGCAGTGAAGGACTGAAAGGAGAGAGATTGAAAGAGCTATTGTGAAGAATGGAAGGGGCATATCTTAGGACAAATCCAAGACTGCCTAGGAATACTGGAGCCCATGGCAGCAAGAGCATGAGATGCCACCAATTCTGGGAGCACTGGCTTCCTGGAACAACAGTCCTAATCCAAAACTGGGCAACAGCTGGGTGAGGGCAGCAAAGAGTTGGAAGACAAGAGTGTGGATTGGAAGCCAACTAAAGAGCCCTGTAAGCCATGTAAGATGCAGCTTAAGAGAAAAGAAAGCAAAGCCGGGAAGCTGTTGCTTCAAGTTTAGGGAAATGGAAGAGGCACTCAGGTACAACAGGAAGAGACTGGAGTCAAGGGATGAGAAGCAAGGTAGAGCCAGCATGACAAGTGGGCCAGCATGGGAGGCAAAGGGCTTTGAGTCAAGTACTCAGAGGGAGGCTAGGGGCAGCATGGGCTCATCTACCACACTGCTGAGGGAGTGAGGAAACGTCATGTCCTGGGGGTACAACTGTACCCACACCTGCAGTGCAGCATAGTCATGGAGTGAGCACGCCAGGGCAGGTTCCTCTGCATCCACACTCTGCCCATCACCACATGGCCCAGCACACAGTGATTCTCAACCCATGTTCTCCAGCACCACCCCACGTGTTCCCACTAGACACAAGTTAAGCAGGGATTTTGCCTCAGCTATCTTCATTTCTTTGTTCTAGCATAGGATTTAATAAGTAACCACTGCATGTTGATAGAATTCATTTTAAACTTGTGACTCACCTGTCCCTTTTCAACTTTTATTCTTTCTAATTCAGCTTTTAGACTAGAAATGGAAGCTAGGACAAAAAGGAGAAATGTTAGCAATCATTTATTATTTTTTTCATTTTTTTTCCCTTAAAATGTCCCCAAAGGAGTCAGAGATACACTGTAGTGGAAAGTGCTCTCTCTCAAACTATACCAGAGAACTGATAATATAACTAGGCTCAGGGAAAGACCAACTACACTATGCGGTAACCTAAATTTCTACCAAGTGTCCACACCTAACTGTAGGAAAGCAATGCTGTTAGCAACGAAGTTCTGTAAGGAAATGCTGCCCGTGGGACCCTGTTACCCAGTGGCCTTTGGCTCCATTACCATCAGAGTTCATAAAAGGACAGAGGATTGAGGGGCAGGGCGAGTTCACAGTTACTGTCCATCTGAACACCTAGGACAGGTGTTCTTTCCTATACAAGTGCTCTCTACATCCATGGTCAGACATTATTCTCAGTAGTATTTACTGATGAATCGCTTTTTGTTTGTTAGCTTGCTTTATAAAATAGAGTCTCCTGTAGTTCTGGCTAGCCTTGAACTTCTGATCTTCCTGTATCCAGGCAAGCACTACACCAACAAAGCTACATTCCCCAGTCCCCAAGCGACATTTTTTTCTCACCTATTTCCTCCTTGCAGTTTTCTATTTCCAGCTGTAGAGTCTCTTCAAGGTTTTCCTTTAAACACTGTTCTGCTTGAATCTGCTCTTTCAGGAAAAGTATCTCAGCCTTCAGCTTCTCTTCCATGTGGTCTGCTGCAGTCCGCACATGAACGATGTTCTCACGATATTTTAACACCAGTTCCCGGAGCACCTGCATTCAGCACACAAGAGGTTCCTGGATTTGTGAAGGTGAGAGAAGCTGAAGATTTATGTTTCACATGATTCAAATATTTTGACCGTGAATTTCAATGACCACATAGTGTTCTGCAAGCACATGCCTTAGCATATTAACATCCAACATGGCCAAAAAGTTGTGTTGTGAACTACATTTTCCCCTCAAAGCTGTTTTATGAGCAGAAAAAATATAATGTTATATAACTTTCCACACGAAATTCACTAGGAAGAATACCTTCAAGAAGATAAAAAGAGAAACACCCAGGAACAAGTGTAAATGCAGGATAAAATACATTTACTTGAGCCGGGCGGTGGTGGCGCACGCCTTTAATCCCAGCACTCGGGAGGTAGAGCCAGGCGGGCTACCAAGTGAGTTCCAGGAGAGGCGCAAAGCTACACAGAGAAACCCTGTCTCAAAAAACCAAAAAAAAAAAAAAACAAAAAAAAAAAAACCATTTACTTACCTATTCACACATTCAAACGCTCACTGAAAATCTTCTTAGGCAAAGTACTGTGTCAATAAGTAATGACCCACCAACCTCACAAAGAAAGGCTTTCTAAGGTGACAAGCTTATATGCCCCTACCACCATTTTTGTTTTGTTGAGAGAGGCCAGCATCAAACTCGTAAAGCTCCACCTGCCTTTGCCTCCCAAGTGCTGGAATTACAAGCATATGCCATCATATCTGGCTTCTTTTCCCAAAAATTTTAAATCTGGAAATTTAATCATTTCCTCGAGGAAACCCAAATTAGCATTCCCAAATAGCTCTCTAATTACTTACATTCATCTAGGTTTTTGGGATGAGGCTTACCTAAGTTGCCCAGGCTGGCCTGGACTCCCTACATAGCCCATCTAGCCCATCTAGCCTCAAATTCATGAACTCTTGCCTTAGTCTCTAGAGTGTTGGGATTGCAGGAAAGCAACACCATGCTCATCTTAGATAGCTTTTAAATCTAGGAATAAAAATTCTCTAGAGAACAGAACTTCTTCCAGCCAAAAGGAAAGTTTTACCAAAGGTGAAGGTGGTGGTGAAGTTATTTAAAGCTCACGGCTAAGGCATGAGTTTCCTAAGCCTTCTGTATGAGTAATTACCAGTTAAGAAAAGATCCAGAGTGCAGGCCTAGGCTAGACCACAGCTGTGAGCAGTGCAGGGCATGATAAACGACTGTATCTTTAAAAGTAAAACAACAACAAACCACTAGTAGTAATGTTAATATGTACATAGAAAAAAATAGGTAGAACTTAAATCTGATAGGATTTAAGGAAAGACAGGACTACAAGAAACTTATAAAAAGATGCATTTATGATACACTGAGACAGACTGGCCTAGAACTTACTATGTAGCACTAGCACCTCAAACACACAGCAATCCTCCTGTCCCAGCATTCCAAGTGTTGGGATTAAAGGGCTAAATCACTGTAACCAGCTCATATTTAATTTTTAAATAATTTCAAACAACAATTTTCATTCACTATTTTGTTTGCACGCGTGAGTGAGTATACAGGCCCTGGCATATGGCATGTGTGAGGAGGTGTTCTCCTTCCAGCATGTGAGTCCTAGGGACTCTGGCAGACTTGGCAGCAGGCACCTAGGCTTCTCACCAGCCCAGATTTTCTTTCTTTCTTTCTTTTTTTTTTTTTTTTAAGAATAAAACAAAGCCAGGTGGGTAGCACAGGCCTTTAATCCCAGCACTTGGGAGACAGAAGCAGGCACATCAGAGTTTGAGGCCAGCCTGGTCTACAGAGCAAGTTCCAGGACAACTAGAAAAACCCTGGGGGGAGGGAGAGGAAGAAAAAGACCTCGAAAATAAGATTCTCTTATTTTGTTTTGAAACTTGTTCTAAGAAATCTTATCTTTATCTAGGCAGCACTGAGTTTGAGGGTTCTAAGCCTAACAAAAAATATTTTTTTGATGTTGAAAGATTTAGAAATACATAGTTATAATGCTTAGAGTTAAGAAAGTAATTTCCATACCACAGAAGAATACAAGTGGCAAAAAAAAAAAATACCATCTTGACAGACAGAAAGACGGTGAGTATGATGTAACTTTAAATTCTACCCGAAAGCAAGCATCACAAAGAACCAACCTGGTGAACTTAAGCATATGGCCTGTTCTACATTTGGTCCTCCATGACAAAAGCACAGACCTTGAACTTCGGCAGTAGAGTACAACACCGAAAACACAAGCAACAGAAGAAAAAATATACAAACTTGGACTTCATCAAAATGTTAAAAAAAATTGTACCTCAAATTATTCAACTAAAAAAAATTAAAAAGACAGCCCAGAGATCGGAAAAAAATGCCTGCAAACCATGGGTTGGTTAGAACATATGAAGAACTCATACAAGTCAGTAAGACAAATAATCCAGTTTTAAAATGAGCAAAGGATCTGGGAATTTCTCCAGGGAAGATATAGAAATCACACATTAGTGCATGAGAAGATGCTTCATGCCACCATGAAATGCAAATTGAAACCACAATGAGATACCATTTCATGTCCACTAGAATGCTTATAGTCTGAAAGTGAAGTAACTAACCATGCTAGCAAGGATGAAGACTCAGTCAGATGCCCTGCCACTGGGAAGAGAAAACGGTGGCAGAGTTTAAAGACATCACCAGTAAACTCTTTCAATGAAATAAAAGTAGAAACAAAATTTAACATAGACAAATCAGTAGTTCTCTTATGTATCAATAACCAGCAAGCTCAGAAAGAAATAAGGAAAGCAATTCTGTATTCAATGGTGTAAAAACAAAAACAAACAACAAAAACCATAAGAATAAACCTAACCAAGAAGTTGGAAGCCCTCTAAAATGAAAGCTGTAAGGAAAGCAGAGAAAATAAATTGAAGACACTAGAAATCAAAAATTGCCCCATGGCTTAGTAGAACTAGTATTTTGAAAACTGCCATATTATTAAAAAATTTCCTAATAGGTTCAATGCAATACCCAAAAAAATTCCAATGACATTCCTCATAGCACAAGGGAAGGAAGGAATTCTAAATGTATTTGGAAGCACTGAAGACCTGAAGGCAAAAGCAATCCTGAGCAGAAGTACAATGCTTAAAACTACAGCAACACAGCCGGGCGGGGGTGGCTCACGCCTTTAATCCCAGCACTGGGAGGCAGAGGCAGGTGGATCTCTGTGAGTTCCGAGGCCCAGCCTGGTCTACAAACTGAGTTCCAGGACAGCTAGGGTTGTTAGACAGATAAACCCTGTCTGAGGAAGGGGGTGGGGGTGCAGACCCTACAGCAACAAAGCTTCCTGAATATGGCCCCGAAGGCTCCAGAAACAGGAACTGACAACGAGACTGCAGGAAACTAAAAGGCTCTTCCAGAAAAGCAGCAGACAGAGAGTAAAGAGACAAGCAAGCTACACAGGGGTGAAATGTTGCAGTTTGAATGTAAAATACCCCCAAATGTTGTGTGTCTGAATACTTAGTCATCAACATGGAACAAATTGGGTGCTTGGGGTAAGTTTTGAAGTTTCTGAACCAGCTCTTACTTCCTACCTTCTTTCTGCTTTCTGACTGAGGAGGCACTATGACCAGCTGCCTCACGGACATGAAGGACTGCAACTGGAGTAAAGCTGCCCTCCCATAAACAAACTGCTTTTGTTAGGCATTTTGCCAAAGCAATGAAAAAGTAACTATTGCAAGATTAATACACAGACAATTATATAAAGAACACACACACACATAAAATCAACACTTAAAAAAAAAATAATTGAATCAACAAATTGAACAGACTATTCTCCAAGAAGTATAAGCGAGAAGCAAATGCAAGAAAAAAAAATGTTCAACACCCTTAGTCATCAAGGAAATACAAAAACTAGACTGAGATTCCATCTCACCTCAATGAGAAGGGTATCATAAACAATGTAAACAAGCTGGGCTTGGTGGTGCACGTCTTTAATGCCAGCACTACCAGAGGCTGGCAGATCTCTGTAAGTTCAAGACCATTGTAATCAACAAAGCCAGTTCCAGGACAGCTAAGACTACACAGAGAAACCCTGTCTCCAAAAAAATAAATAAATAAAAGCAATACTAATAAACCAGTAAATGTTGACATGGATATAAGGAAAAACAAGACCCTGGTCTATATAGTGAGTTCTAGGCTAGCCAGGGCTACACAGTAAAGACCACCCAAAACAGAACTACCAAATAATCCATCTGTGCTGTTCCTGGGTGTACCCCTGAGGAATCAAATCCAGCAAACACTAGAAAAGCCCATGTTTACTGCTGCACTAGTACTCTTAGCAAGCTTTTATCACAGGTATTCAACAAATAAAGAAAATGTGGCACTCTACACAAGAAAGAGTAAAATTATGTTATATGAAGGACACGGATGGAAATGAACATCATCACAGTAAGGAAAATAAGCTAGACTCAGAAAAACAAATACTGAATGTTGTCTCTCCTAGACAGAATCTAGATTGTTTTCAAGACACAAAGAAAGAAAGAAGACTATTTGGGAAGAAGAGAAAGACCAGTGGAAGTGGGGATAAGAGATGGAATAGGACAAAACATGATCAATGTATATTATATGCATATATGAAAATGTCACAATGAAAACCCACTGTTGTATAATTGACATATACTAATTCAAGAAATAAAACAATTGGGTAGTTCCACACAAATTACCAAAATTATCCAAGTTCTCATATGATACAGCAACTCTAAACTATTAGATATACATTCAGGTGAAATGAAAGCATGTCTTACTAGATCCTGTACATGGATATTCACAACTGGTAATGACTTAAATATCCACCAACAGATGAATAAACAAAACATCTATACAATGCAGTATTATTATTCAGCCATAAAAAGTAATTAAAGGTCAATATTTGCTACAACATGGTAGAATCTTGAAAACATGCTAAATGAAAGAAGCCAAAGCAAATACAAAAGACTAAGGAAACATTTACAGACAGAAGCCGATCATTAGTTCTCTATACTGGGGATAAAGGGAATAGAAGCAATCCCTAAAGGGTAAGGAGGAAAGTTTGTGTTTGATTGGGGGTTTTTTTTGTTTGTTTTTTTTTAATGTGTATGGGATTTCTGCTTACATGTATGTCAGTACACACATAAGTGGTGCCTACAGAGGCGAGAGGTGTCTGATACCCTGGGACTGGACATATAGACAAATCAAACCCAGGTCCTCTGAAGAGCAGGAACGCTCTTCACCACTGAGCCATCTCTCCAGCCCTGAGTGAGGTTTCCTTCTGCAGTGATGGAAATGTTCTAAAATGGCGGGATGCGACAGCACACATCTGCAATCCCAGCACTGGGGAGACAGAGGCAGGATCTTGAGTGTGAGGCTGGAACTGCACTACATACTCAGACGATACTTCAAAGACAAAGACAAACAAGTTTTAAAATTGACATTTACCTATCACCATGCTACAGGATGAATTACATTTTTAAAGGTGGAACTGTCGGGCATAAGAAATTTATCAATAAAGTTTGGTGTTTGTTTTTTAAGGAACTTATAACCATTACAAAAAATAAACTTTTTGTATGTTTTTGATGATGTGGCAAATACATTACCTCCACAGTATCTGGGAGAATGAAGTTTTCTGCTAGCTGTAATGATACATGTAAGCTATGCTTTCCCTGGAGGCTGTCATTGTCTTTCTGTAACCTCACCAGCTCTTCTGAAACCTGTTCACGGGACTGCATCAGCACCGCCTAAAACAGAAACAGATGCTAATCACGGCTAGGAAGGTAATTCTAGTTTAGTAACATCCATCAGAGAAAAACAAGGCCAAATAACATTTGATGATATTTGATGATGGGGGAGTATGTTATAAAACAATGTAAGACTTCTAAAAACACACACACAGCTCATAACTAATATTTTATACATTTATTTATCGTGATGTGAACCTGTATGTGACGCAGCATGTGTGTGGAGACCAGAGGACAACTTTGTGGAGTCCATTCTTGGCTTCCATGTTTACAGCGCTTCCAGGTATTATATTAAGGTCAAGCATATTCCCCTGCAGAGCATCTCATACTCCACCAGCCCCACCCTGTTTTTTATTGCAGCCTTTCTATACAATCAGCAAGAGCCAGGCAATGAGACAAGTATAGGAATTCATTTTTTGCTGTTCCTACCAGCAATTCAAAAATATTCAGTTTCTTGTCTCAGGACACAGTGTAACCAGATTCTATGGCTCAGTGGATTGGCTGACACAAGCAAGACCTGTACCAAACAGAACAGGTATTCCACAGAAGAATGAAAAAGGCATGATTTCCATCTTCCCTTACACCCACTGCACAGACAATATTCGAGTCCAGGATCAAGTGAACAGCTGGGCACCTCCAGGCTGCAACTCTTCAAAAGGATCTCAGGTTTCATTTGGTGGTGTGTATGCCCATGATCCCACCACCCCGGAGGCCAGGCATAAGATCCAGAGACCAAGCAAGCCTCAGGTGGACAGAAAATTAAAGGCCAGCCTAAGCAACATAAAATCCTGTCTCAAGCCTCTACACCATTCCCTCACGGCCACCCAATAAAGAGGATCTGTGCCCTGGCTGGCCTGGAACCCACTATGTAAACCAGGCTGGCCTTGAACTCAGAGATCTACCTACTTCTGCTTTCCCAGTGATGTCACCATGCCCAGTTTTCTGCTGATTTTTAATATTAAGTCATTTGTTACAAATTAATATACATGCATGCAGGTCACTCACTCAGGCTACCTTTGTTTATTACCCACTACTGGTAAGTAGGCATTTTTCTGCCCATCAAGAATCCAGAGACAAAGATACATTCCCTGGAGAAGCTTGTGATAGAAAAGTTTAGTTAAAGCCAAACCCACCCTCAGTATGATGGTGCTGTAACAAAAGCTGCTTAGTGAACATTACAAGAATGAAGGAACACGTAAGGAGGAGGAAGAAGTCAGTGAGAGAGTTAAAGAGTATCTTCCAAGGTGGCTGATGAGCAAGCCGAATCCCAAAGGCAGGCAGGTCATGTACAAACTTTGGTTAAACATGGCTTTAATTTCTTGAGACTAGTTGGTTGTGCCTTATATCACTCTCAATCTGTACCTAGCCTAGCAAGCATTCTACAAGACACACATGACCCTCCCTTTGGCCATCAGACTCGTGAGACACTGAACCCCAAGGAAATGGAATTTCTCTAGGAGCCTCATGCTGGGAGAAAGAAACAAACCCACCCTGGTACCAGCCGGAGGGAGCTCATCCAGAAACAGATTCCACACAGTTCTGACTTGTCAGAACACCTTAAGGTAAGACACGAGCAGAGACAATGATAGGTGGCCACAGCTTGACAGAAATGGCTTAGCTATCTGTGCACATCTCTTGCCATCAATTGAAATTCAACCCTCTTGTTAAGAGCATGAAGATGGACTTGGGCGGAGGTGTCACTTGGCCTCTTTGTTCTTCCCAATGTGGGGCCATGTTAGAGTAGGAGTAAAGGACCCTCTCTCTCTCTCTCTCTCTCTCTCTCTCTCTCTGTGTGTGTGTGTGTGTGTGTGTGTGTGTGCATGCGTGTGTATACAATGTATATGATTCACATGCTTGTGACACAGCATGTATGTGGAGTTCAGAGGTCAACATTGAGTGTTTTCCTTAATCACTCTCAACCTTAACTCCACCTAAATTTTTTTTTTTTTTTTTTTTTGGTTTTTCGAGACAGGGTTTCTCTGTGTAGCTTTGCGCCTTTCCTGGGACTCACTTGGTAGCCCAGGCTGGCCTCGAACTCACAGAGATCCGCCTGGCTCTGCCTCCCGAGTGCTGGGATTAAAGGCGTGCGCCACCACCGCCCGGCTTCCACCTAAATTTTTGAAGACAGGTTCTCTCATTAACCCAAGCTCACTGGCCAATGAGTTCCAGAGATCAGCACATCTGTGTACACACCAATTAGTCCCCATCCTTGAATGTGGTTACAGAGGCATACCTGCTGCCACATAGAGCTTTTAAGTGGGTACTACGGATCTAAACTGTACAGTAAAAACCTTAGCAATTGAGCCATCCTCCTAGCCCAAATGTTTCAATGTTAATTATGTCTTTAATTGAACTACTGAGAATGGCTGGCCAACTTTACTTGTTAGGGCTGCTAGGACTCAGGTTCTGACCTTAATTCCAGTAACAAATCCAGGACTAAATATTAGCATCCTGCTACCTTCTGGGTAAGGGAGAAAGAAAAGAAAAGAAAAAAAGAACATGTGCGCCTTTCTAAGTTGGGACTGTTTGAGAATTTGCTGGCTGTCATCTCCAGAGATCAAGATTTTTTTTTTCCTGCCTTTTTTTTTTTCTTTTTAGTTTTTAGTTTTTAGAGCTTTATTAAGAGGGAAAAGGGGTGGGAGAGAGAGGGAAGCCAGGCCTGGGGGGAGGGAGCAGAGAAGAGAAGAGAGCAGAGAGGGAACAGAGAGAGAACAGAGAGCAGAGAGCCCTGCCTTTTAATTCTTTAACCTGATCAAGACTCCTAGATAGTAGATAGTGACAAAATCACAGAGTAAGCTGAACTCGAACCCCTCTTAGGCAAGTCCCAAGCTGTACTCCTTACCTGGATGTATTCTAAGGTCAGAAACAACCACAAAGAAACACTGAGCCTATTTAGTGAGTTCAATACTAATGGCAATCCTTATGTTCTGGAACTATTTTGTCTCTAACTTCACCAAGTAATCTCTAATAATGGAGCATCCATCACTGCTGTGATAGGACTTTACCACTGAAGAATTCCATCTGTGCAGTATTCCTGCCAAAGCATCTGACCTCCACTAAATCACGAAATACATTCTACAGGACATTAAAGCATTCTGAGTAAAACAACCACTCTTAACCATTCTAAAATGTTAACAGCATTTTTAAAAGTGAGGGTATTGTGCTACATTAATTTAAAGGAGTCTAAAATGACAACAAAATGTAATTTCTGATTGGTTCCTGGTTCAAAAATGAAAGTTACAAGTTATAATTATTACCAAAAACAACTAAGAATTTTGGGGGACGACTGGTTAATTTAAGGATGTAAAAAGAATATTCTACTCACATAGGACATCTGTACTCCTAGGAAATACATGCTGAAATATTTAAGAATGTCATAGTGTCTACATCTTAATTCCCAATAGTTTATCACAAAGTAGATATACAGTATGCACATAATATACCTGCATGCACAGTGAGATGGAAAGAGACTAATGTAGTAAAATGTTAGCAACTACTGAATTGAAGCGATAGTCTTAAGCAATATTGTGGTGTGTATGTCAGTGTACACACACTTGCCATGGCATGTGTATGAAGGTCAAAGGACAACGTTTGGAGTTGGTTCTCTCCTTCCACTGTGGGTCAAATGTCAGGCCTACATAGCAAGCTCTCTCACCTGAAGTGGCAGTCTTTCAAAAGCTGATTCCACACACTTCTCTGCAAGTGTGAAGCTTCTCAAAATGCAAAGGGGGAAATATTAAGATGCCCAATCCCTACCACAGCCACTCTGCAGAGGCCTAAGAAACGGAGTTCCTCTTTCATAACATAAGAACCATTCACGGTAATTTTGAGAAAATTAAGTATTCAAAGAACTTCAGCCTGAATCCCAACAATCTCCAGTGTCACCTAATACACACTATTTTTAATGGAATCAACTTCCATAGCATTTAGAGGAAATGGACTTTAAACGATAAAAAGAAGGGAAAAGATGTGAGAAACAACTCCATGAAGCTCTGCCGGAATTTAACAATTATGATTTTGTCTTCTCTACTTAGAAAAGTAATGTGAATTTCCCATCCATAATTAAGACCTAAGGATGCCCACAGAACAGATATAGGATCCAAGGACTGGCTGAGTTGTCATTCAGGCACTGGTTGAATGCCAATCAAAAATAAATTACGACCATCCCACCTGGAGCCTTCTGATATTTAGAACTGTGGTCCTTGTGAAATCACCAGGTAAATGAAAGCTTTGCAGTCATCCCAGAAAGAACAACCCTGCCATATCTGACTCAGGCCATTAGATACAGAGTCCCACAAGACAAATACAGCCAGACTAGTGAGAAAGGAGACCCAAACCTCAGAACTAGTCCACAAAGGCTCCCGGTGGCCACTGCTCATGAAGCCCTGCTTCCATCCCTCACATCTAATGGCCTCCTGAAAGGTCTCCAGAGCTACAGCAAATATGTAAATTCTGGGAAGTTAATAAGCTGCCTAGGAAAACGTAAGTACTCAAAAGCTGTGTGAGCTGGAGATGACAATTATCTCTATTATTTTAGCTTGTATTTTAAACTGAAAATTAAATACTGGTTTATCATAATTTACTCTGTTTAGGTTACCCAAGTCAAAAAGGCAAAAGATGAAATGGGGCAGGATGAGGAGCTCTGCTTAGAAGAAATGATGTCTGTACAGTATTTCACCATCACAAATGTTCTGTGGGCCCTGGAGTATACAACAGTAGCTACTTTGAACAGGGTAATAGTCACATTAAAGATAATTTCGAGAAAGAAAAAACAGGAATAAAGGTAGCATATGATATGTACTTCAGACACTGACTTACCATCTGTTCCTGAACATCCCTCTTTGCTTGACAAAAGCTCTGTTGTAACTCTTCAAGTAAGACCTCGGAAGCTTGAGCTCTTAGGACAAGTGCAGATATCTGAATAGAAGATGTGCACATGAAAATGCAGTTACAAATTGGTTATCTGAAGCTAACCCTGCATCCCATTACTCCACAGCAAATCCATGGGAACCATTCATCTTTCATTCAACCAATGTGTGCACTTGCTATATGGCAAGACTCTTGGGTACCTCAGTGCATTAGCAAAGGTTAAGTCACATGCTGACTCATATCAACAAACAGTAGTAACTGGTTCTGAGAATGATGAGAACTCACATGACCTAGTTAAAGATGTATTATTAAGAAGCTTGAAAAAATTAAATTAAATTAAAAACAAAACAAAACTAGAAGCCTGGGGCTGGAGTAAAGGCACGGCAGATAAAGGAACTTGCTGCTAAGCCTGATGACCTGAGTTTGCTCCTCACAACCCATCTGGTGGAAGAAAGAACTGATTCCTGCAAGTTGTCCTCTGATCTCCACACAAGTGCCATGGCTATACATATACACATACATATACACATACATATACACATACACATACATATACATATACACATACACATACATATACACATACATATACACATACATATACATATACACATACACATACATATACACATACATATACACATACACATACATATACACATACACATACATATACACATACACATACACATACATATACACATACATATACACATACATATACACATACACATACATATACATATACACATACATATACATATACACATACATATATATATACACATGAATGGCGTGTGTGTGTGTGTGTGTGTGTGTGTGTACTTGTGCATGCGCACGCGCACAAGTAAATATATTTCTTTAAAATGAAGGAAGGAGAGAAAGAGAGGAGACAGCACACCTTTAAAGGATAAATGAATCCTTTCTGAGTTGGTTACAATCTTCTAAAGTAGATACTAAAGAGTGATTAATATCACTTAACTCTCAACTGTTTTGGATTAGTGTTACTATTCCTGGGGAGGGAATTATTGAAAACTGATCATTCACACACAAAAACTTACAAAAATAATTTTGTCTAGGCAAACAAATGATAGTTAGAATTTTGTTTCTAGCTAGGCAGTGGTGGCGCACACCTTTAATCCCAGTACTCGGGAGGCAGAGGTAGACAGGTCTCTGTGAGTTCGAGGCCAGCCTGGTCTATGGCCTGGTCTACAGAACAAGTTTCAGGACAGCCAGGGCTACATAGAGAAATCCTATCTCAAAAAACAAAAACAAAACAACAACAACGACCAAAAAAAAAAAAAAAAAGAATTTTTGTGGGGCTGGTGAGATGGCTCAGAGATTAAGAGCACTGGCTGCTCTTTCAGAGGACCTGGGTTCAATTCCCAACACCCACGTGGCAGCTCACAACTGTCTCTAACTCCAGTTCCAGGGGATCTGACACCCTCACACCAATGCACATTAAATTAAATTAACTACTTTTTTAAAAAAAGAATTTTGTTTCTAATAATGACAGATTAGGCGATGTGAACAAAACTACTGAAAATTGGGCTGTATAAAAATATAAGATGTATCTTTTCAAAAGATTTTAGTTGTATTTTTACTTATGTGCATATGTGTATGTCTGAGTTTAGGTTTGTGCATGTGAGTGCAGTATCTGTAAAGGCCAGAAGAGAGCATCAGATCTCTTGGAGCTGGAGTTAGAGGCAACTGTAGGTGGCCAGACAAGGATGCTGGAAACTGAATTTAGGTCCTCTACAAGAACAGTGTGTGTTCTTAACCTCTGAAGCGATCTCGCCACCCCCAAAACTCTTATCTCTTTGAAGGCACTGGACAACTAATAAATACACAGGACAGGGCATAGTGTTTGAAGCAGCTCTCTAAAAGTACCAATTCTAAATAAACAGCTGTGACACAGAGAGCAGGGCAGGGCAGCTGAGAGCCAGATAGGATGGCAAAATAAGAAATCCAGGATGCACCAAGAAAATACCTGGTAAACTAGAGCCACAAGGACCACATTCTTGGGGAAATGAACACTTTTAATAATCTAACCTTCCAAACTTTATACAATCTCAGTTCCTGTAACTGCATAAAATGATGCAGCACTGTATCACTAGTTACCTGCCTCTCATAAAGAAATGCCCTTGAACTTCTGATCTTGTCTCAACCTCCCAAGTGCTGGGATTAGAGGGATGTACGACCACACCTATGGTGCCAAGGAATGAGCCAAGGGCCTCATGCATGCTAGGCAAGCACTCTACCCACTTAGTACATCCCCAAACCAGTCCATTCATTATTTATTTTTAATAGACTATATAGCATTTAACACAAATACACAAGGGAATGGCTTTTTAAAAAACCAAGCAATAGATATAGGTCTTCAATGAGTCCAGATACATGAGCTATTAGCTACTAAATAGACTTATTCAAAGGCCTAAATGACAAAATTTGGAATTATCAGAGAACTAGGGATAATGAATAAGAGCCAATATTAAATAATAAACTGGAAAAAATCAATTACCTAAGCTAAAAATACAGTGAATGGTTTTACAGAGAAGAGTAAACATTTAAAGAAAAATTAGTCAACTAAAAGATGGATTTGAAGAAAAAAAGACAAAATATGGAAAATACATTTATGAAATTCTCAAGAATAAAAAGTATTTTAAAAAACTATAAAATTAAAAAAGAAAAGCATACAGAAGCACAGATGTCTAACAACACATAAATATTTGAACAACTAGTGGCCAGCAGAAATAGCTAGAAGAACTGAAGGGTAAGCCGATCAAACAACCTCCCAATCTCTCTCACCATTTCTCCCTGTGCTCAAGAGAAGTCAGTCCATGTATCCACCAATAGACATATACAAAAATCTTCATAGAAAATTCACCATTGTCAAATATTAGAAACACCTAAGCATCTCTCAACTGTTGTTTGGATAAATAGTGATATGGCTAAATACAATTTTTGCCAGGAATGGTAATGCATGCCTTTAATCCCAGCACTTTGGAGGTAGAACCAGGTGGATCTCTGAGTTCAAGGTCAGTGTGGGCTACATAATGAGTTCCAGGACAGGCAGGGCTATGTAGAGAGACCCTGTCTCAATAAGAAGAAGAGGATGAGGACGAAGAAGAAGAAGTGGGAACCAGGATGAACTCAGGCTTAGTGGTAAACACCTTTACCCACTGAGCCAACTTGCCAGCCCTTGTTCTGGTTTTTGAGACAAGGTCTCAAACAGCCAGATTAGTCTCCAATTCCATAACTAAGGATGGCCTTGAACTTCTAACCTTCTTGCCCCTATCTCCCAAGTGATGAGATTGAGGAACCCAGGCCCCTGCCTGGACCCCTGCCTTGGCTATTCTGCAGCCATGACAGGCTGTGAAAAAGACCTAACAGGATGTAGGCCCTTGGCACAGCATGATGTGCCCTTGAGCCCTAGCTCTAGTTACAGGAAAACCCCACTAGATGTCCCAATATAGTAGAAGAAGCCAATTAAAAGTTACAGCTAGCTGGTTCATGATAAAGAAAAAAACATAGTAACCATAGCAACCGCTGAAAGAGATAATAGTTTTCTTGCAGCTGCAAACTAACCAAGGACAGCACCTCCAGATGGGAGGTACATCAATCCTGAGTCTGTTCCTATGTAGTCTGTAGACCCCAAACCCCCTCTTGCTTTACGCCCTATAAATATCCTGCCCCCTTGCTACTCAGGGTCTCTTCTGCTCTGTTGCTGTGTCAAATGGACGAAGAGGCCTGGGTCAACTCGCAACAGTAAAAAGACTCTGCTTTTGCATCAGATTTGGTCTCTTGGTGGTCTTTGGGGGGGGCTCTGGGTACAACAGAGATAAGAGCTATGTACCATCACCCCCAGTTTATATAGGGCTAGGGATCAAAGCCAGTGCTTAATAAATACTAGATAAGCACTCTACCAACTGAGCTACATTCCCAGCCAGCAATTCCTAACTTCTTGTTAGTGAGGCTCTTGTGCACCAAGGAAAACAAAGGAAACACAAAAAAGAAAAATCAGATCCTTCAGATCCTTAGAAATATATTAAATACATTAACTCGTTATTTCAAAGGAAAATTCATGATAACAAGATGCTGGAGAGATGGCTCAGCAGTTAAGAAATTTGTTGCTCTTGCAGAGGACCTCGGTTTGGTTCCAGCACACACATGGTGGCTTACAACTATCCATTTAACCCCAATTTCAGGGTATCCCTTTCTTCTGACCTTAAGGGGACCAAGCATGCAAGTGGTGCACGTACATACATGTAGACAATACACTCCTACACATTTAAAAATATAAGTTCCTTTTTAAAAAACAGCACAGAGAGATCAGTAAACACTTTTTGTCTCAAGAGAAAATAAAACTGCCAAATCTTCAAAGCAAAAGAAATAAAGTAACTACTCTTTGAAGTTTTAAATGTAATTTTAACAATCGAGTCATCTCTTGGGCATCACTCACCTGGTGGCTTGAGTCCTCAGTGCTCTGCTTGATAAAGTCCTCTAGCTCCTGTTTCTCTTTCATCGTCTTCTCTAGCTGGTCATTAGCTTGCCTTAGCATTACCTGCAGTTTCTTCACCTATAGAATTTAAAAAGTCAACAAAAAGGAAGCAGTGGGGTTTTTACTGTAGTTGTTTACAGCGGCACTAGGAGTTCATTCCAGGGCCTCATGCATGCCAGGCAATGGCTGGACTGTGCTACACTCACAGCCCACAACTTTTGTGTAAGTTAAAAATAGATAACTCCAAAAAATTTTGAGAAGTACCATAGATTTGTCAATTCAGAAAGAAATGAACAACATCAAGAACTACATTATGCTTTACAGTTAGCAACAGCTTTTCACATACATAATCTCATTTGAAAACCTCTTTTCTGTTAGGCCCTCCATGATCTAGAGTTGGCCTCCCTATCTCCTCTATCCCCTGCCTCTGATCTACAATTCACATGAACCCTATAAATTTTATAAAAGTGGAATTACAACGATCTTCCCCCTTAAAAGCAATAATGCCTCCAAAGTTGCCAGGCTTAAACTTAATCTCCCCTGATTATCACCTCTCCTCACTGGTCTATCTGGCCTTCCTTTGCAACTCCTTCTCCCACTAGTTTATAAATTCCCACACCAGTCATGTGTCCTGGAACATATTCTCTCACAACTCTGCACATTTCCCCTCCTTAAATAGACTTTCTCCTTCTCTGGTTCTCCTAATTTGAAAGCAGGCTGTAAAACAAGCAACACAATGCTGCCTCTCCTGAGCCTACAACTAAGCTGCAAACCCTCCTCTAGTGTAGACATTCATCTCTAGGAACCAGCTAGATTGAACTTATGTTTTGGTTTGTAAAGCTGAAAGCTCCTTATGGGTCAAAACCATCTTTCAGCTGTATCTGAATTGCTAGAATCCAGCAAAATACCAGGCACACAAGAAGCATTAATAAAAGTCAACAGAAATAATTAAGGAATCCAAGACAGCCCTTTTCCACGTCAGGCTATCAGAGGCCAATATATTATCTTAGTTTTATAAGTAGCTTGAAAATTTCACCTATAAACTATCAAAGAAAAAAGACTACAGTGACATTTGAGAATATGAGATCATCATTCTAACCTCCTTCAAATTCTGATGGCAAAGGCAATAAATACTCTTCATAACAACCAAAGAAAAATATTCTCTTTTCCTGACATGCTTTCACAAGGCCTATTCTTGTTAAATTCTATATTGTTTACTAAGTGTTACCAATGTCGTAGTATTCTACTTTGTATTTGGAAAAGAACTTTACCCTGAAGTCCAGCAGTCCAAACCTGTAGAAGCTTAACTTCTATTCCCTATGAATTACCATTAATCAAGTCAACAAATTTACAACAAACAGGCAATAAGCAAAGAGTTCAAATTCTGGCCACCATGACATCCAGCTAGCTTTCACTCTGTCACAGACCACAGTAAATCTTACCTCCCTAATCTCTGTACCATGACGTATATTATGGGTGAGATCAGGCCAGTATCAAGTTTAGGTGTTGGGGCTTTGGGTGACAGGGTGCAGAGAAAGGAGCTAAGGTGCTGTTAGCACATCTGAGAGCTGAGTTGGTGTTGGCATGCTAATGAAGCATGAATATCCAGAGTCCTAGTGGGCTTTCACTGAAAATCAGCTGCCACTGTATGTACTAGATTATTCCATCACCAGAGAGAGACACTCCATGAAGCAGATGGGGGTGGGGGAAAAAGACAACTCTGTGCCTCTAATGAAACTCACCTGGTCTCTTGTTTCAGCTTCCTGAATCTGAATTCCTTGTAACTGTTTTTCATAATTGGAACACATATCACAACGTCTACCAAGCTTATTTCCAGCATTATGTACCTGAAGGGCACCAAAATTACCACTTATCAGGCAGAACAAAATAATTCTATGTCTCATACTCGAGGAATGAATGCACACTCTTACCAATGTTACTAAGTGAATAGCAGAGTAAATACTTCAGAGATTTACAAGAAGAATTTACAGAGTCAGATTCCAAAAGTCATAACCTCCAGTACAAGTATGGTAGGAAAACAAGGGACACAACTTATCACCAAGGGCCACAAAACATCACATTTGAAGAACACACAAAACAAGCAAAAGGGCTACGCCATGCACTCAATGCTCTCTACCCAATGGGAAGAAGAAAAGAAAGGCAGTGCTGATTCCCCCATGGCCAGCTCCAGTGACACACTGGATACAACACCAGTAAGTAGCATGTTCATTACATCATGTCCTGCATCCCTCAAGGACAGTGGCTTATTTAGGGTTAGCAGCCTGCTCCACGTACTCACTGAGTGCTTCTTTAAAAAGAAGTAGCCCTGAGTAGGGAAAGCATGAGTGTCAGAAAACCTCGATTCTAACCCAGGTTTCACTTGATCTTTCTGAGACAGTTTCTTCATCTGTAACTGGGAACAGTTATGACCTGACTGCCTCATTATAATCATAAAGCTCAAAGAGACGAGGTATGTGAAAAGGCTTGGAAATCTGTAAAGCAGTGTGCAAATACAACTTACACCTCCCCGTCATCCCCCCACCCCAACACAGGGTTTCTCTGTGTAGTTTTGGAGCCTGTCCTGAAACTCACTCTGTAGACCAGGCTGGCCTTGAACTCACAGAGCTCTGCCTGCATCTGCCTCTTAAGTGCTGGGATTAAAGGCATGTGCCACCACCAGCTGACACAACTTACATTCTTATAATACCTAATCTTTTAAGTTTGAAAGTACTTTAAGGAAAATTACCCTTCATCGAGGCTGCCTTTTTTTCTCTCCCATATTTCCCAATCCTCCTTAAACCCACTCCCTGTATCAAGTTCTTAACCACTTTTGCATTTTAGAACTAAAGGAAAAATGAATTAAGTGAATCACGGCATACACTCAGCTTCAGTAAACTAAAAGCCCAAATTCAGGCTGCTCTAACTATGATGCTTGTTAACACCACTGGCCAGCCAGCTTTTTGTGACTGTCATATAGAAGAGACAAGGCAGACTTGACAAGGGGTGGGTGTGTGCTAACACATACTTGCTAGCAGCACATGCCTGCACTGACTCCAGGAACTGTCTACTGAATCAATAATTAATGCCAAAGTTACCTAATCCCTCCAGAGTTCCAGAGAGCAAACTGTGGTGGCATACACCTACAATCCCAGCACTGGAGAGGTACAGACAATCAAGAGTCATCCTCTGAATTTCAAGGTCATCTTCACTATATAATAAATTGGAGGCTAACTTGGGCTACATGAAACTTTGTCTCAAAACAAAAAGAGAACAAAAGAAACAAGATCAGAATAGCTCACCTCTTTCTGCAGAAGATTCCATTCAGTCTCACTCACTAAGCGGTAACCACTAGGAGATACATATGCACTCTCCATACCCTGGGTGACACTAGAGAGGAGGGATGCTGTTTCCTCCTGTTCAGGTGTCATTGCCTTAATTGCTCTTTCTTGATCTTTGGTTAACATAAATCCACTTGGCATCTGCAGTGACCCAAGCGACACAGTATCAAAGTTCTCAGACACAGAATCTGCTCCAACCAGTGGTCCAAAATCCGACTCATCCAAGTTTCCAGCAGACTTTGCTTTGTAGTTATAGCCTAATGCTTTTGATTGCAATGAGCTTGAGGTTCCCAAGCTGTCTGTAGACTGAGCTCTCCGGAGTCCATCTTTAAACATGTCGTTGTCCGATTTACTGAATGGATCTCCAGATGGTAACAGCAAGTCTGCATCTAAGGAATGAACTGACCCATGGGTGCTGTCTAAATGCTCCTGAAATGTAAAAACATATATTTTCAAGTTAGATAATTCTCTGAACCCCAAAAGAGAAAAGCTACCACGTACTATATATATTTTGCCACACATTACACATAATAATCATTTTGCTGCCTTGACATAATCATTGAACAACTATTTATCAAATAAATCTCTTTGTATGCTGGGTATTACTCAGGCACAGGTTAGATTCGTAAACAAAATACAACTTCTAATTTTAAGATATGTATAGTTTCTTGAGAAATTATGCAAGTAAACAGGCTCTCACAATACTATATGTAATGACAAAAGATAGAGGTGAGCTCCATGCTCTGGAACATCTGTGTTGTGAAATATTATTTAACTAGGCAAAAATGTGTTACATTTGTTTTTGCTACAGAATATTACTTTAACTATGTAAAGGTGTGTTACTTTTGTTTATGGTGCATTTGTTTAACTATGTAAAGACGTGTTGCATTTGTTTCACATTATCTGCTTAAAGGCACCTAATCGGTCTAATAAAGAGCTGAACGGCCAATAGCGAGGCAGAAAAAGAATAGGCAGGGCTGGCAGGCAGAGAGAATAAACTGGAAGAAAAATCTAGGTTCAAGAGAGAAGAGACGAATGAGGGAAGAAGAGAGGAGAGAATGAGGGAGATGCAAATGCAGACTAGTGCTACTGTACAATTCAATCACAGAGTGAGAGAGTAAGAATAACAAGAAGAGGCTGGGCAGTGTTGGCGCACGCCTTTAATCCCAGCACTTGGGAGGCAGAGGCTGGAGGATCTCTGAGTTCCAGACTAGCCAGGTTCACAAAAACACAGAAACCCTGTCTCAAAAAATAAAAAATAAACAACAGGGAGGGTCAGCACCATGGTTCAGCAATTAAAGGTGCTTGCTTCTTGCAACTGGATAACCTGAGTTCAGGACCCACATGGACAAAACCAACTCAGAAAGTTGGCCTCTCACTTCTGGATGTATGCTGCAGCGCACACACACAATGTCAAAATAATTAAAAAATAACAAATGTAGTGAGTTTTTTTTTTAATTATATTCAATTTAAATGACTATTCTTGGGCTGAAGAGGTGGTTAAGACCACTGTCTACTCTTGCACAGGACCTAGGTTTGGTTCCCATCACCTACGATGGCTCGCAACCACTTGCAACTCCAGTTCCAGGAAATTCAATGCCCTCTGCTCACCTATGCAGGTGCCTGCACACATGTGGTTTGTATGCTATATTAGGCACACACACATAAAATAAACAAATCCTTTTTTAAAAGATTAAAATGACAGCCAGGCATGGTGCTGCATGCCTTTAACTCCAGCACTCAGGAGGCAGACGCAGAAGGATCCCTTTGAGTTTGAGGTCAGCCTGGTCTACAAAGCGAGTTCCAAGACAGCTAGGGCTATTACAGAAAGAAATATTAAATGTCCTTAGCAATAAATCTAAGTCTCCAAAGCATTCCATATTAATTTTAATTTACCAGCCAAATTAAATTACCATGATTCTGAACATAAAACAATTATATTCAACACTGAAAATGCAAAACATCAGGTCTGAAAGTTGAAAATACACATACACATGGTGGAGGTGACAGTTGCTACTACCAAGAACTGAACCTAGGACCTCATGCATGCTGGTCAACATTCTGCCATGGAGTTGCATCCTCCAGCAGAAAGTCTAAAATGTACTTTAAAGGCTGGGAAATGATATGCACAGTATGAGAAAGCTGTTAAAAAAAAGAAGCGAAAATAACAGAAATACTTCTTTATAAATCACAAATTCTCCTTTCCCGTTTTCTAAACATTCCCAGATAGATTACTGCATGATGCAAATGCCATGTAATATGTGAACAAAAAGATAGAGACATTCTTTTGAAAGTCTAAGTATTTAAAAAATGCAGAGTAGAACTGCCAGTCAGTCCTTAGTGTGTGCTCCAAAACAAACAAAAAAATGTACAAAAACAAGGGCATCATACTTTTCAGTGTCTGTTAGAAAAAAAAAAAAAAAAAGAAACTAATGTCAAGCTATCAATAAAGATGAAAATATAAGCCACCAGGAACTGTACTATACATGGTTCAGAGTAAATCTGTAAACTAAACAGAAACAACAGACCTGTTAGGAAAATGTATTCAACTTAACTGTAACTGTTCACCAGCTGGGAAAGGAGGTGAAAGTTAGGCAAGTGTGTATGACTGAACTCCCCACCTTTCCAATGCTGGAGATCAAACTAGGGCCTTACACATGTTAAGCAAGCACTCTACTACTGAACGTTAGCTATGGACCTTGTAAGTATGAAATCATAAGCACCAAGGATAGCAGAAACAACACTTTTTTTTTTAAGATTTATTTATTTATTATATATATGGAAGAGGGCGCCAGATCTCATTACAGATGGTTGTCAGCCACCATGTGGGTGCTGGGAATTGAACTCAGGACCTTTGGAAGAGCAGTTGGTGCTCTTAACCTCTGCGCCATCTCTCCAGCCCAGCATAAACAACACTTACAGGTATGGACCACAAGCAGCCAGGCCTAACTGTGATGAAGTAAGAACAAGAGGAAAGCGTGAAGGGCCATTCAACTGGGAAAGGAGGGTCCTTATTTTGATTCCAAAGGCACTAGATACAAAAGTATTTCCTTTACTAAAGAAAGGATGGGTATTAGGAGACTCTGGCCCAGAGAGATAGGTCAGTAGGTAAAGGCACTTGCTGCCAAGCCCAAAGACCTATTTTTGATTCCAGGTCCCACAAGATGGGAGGAAAAACAGTCCTGACCTCCATATGCATTCTGAGTGCCCCCCACCCCACCCCACTCTATATACTAAAATAAAAATGTTTGCTTGTTTGTTTTAAAGAAAATCCTTCTTGGAGCTAAAAAGATGGCCCAATGGTTAAAAATACTTGCTGCTCTTACAGAGGATGTGAGTTTCAACAGTCTATGTAAAGAATCTCCTTACTAATATACAAGGTAACTGACTGACATAGAAATAAACTAAAAATTATAACATTATGTATAAAATTTTTTGACTTTTGAGTCTTGGGCTCCAGAAAGCCTCTCATCTCAGCCTCTCCCATCCACCATATAAAATAGCTGTAGTCATAAATTCACCATACCTCTTCATTTGATAAGGGTGTTGAAGATTCTTCTTGAGTTAAAGCACATACTACTGGTATTTTTACTTCTTCTTCAATATCTGTTTTTTTGTTATCTTTTCTCTTATTAAGCCTTTGTTGTTCATCCTCCTCCTAAAAGTTAGAAAAAAAGAGCATTATTTAGCTACCTAGGTAATCTATATGTAAGAGTCATACAGTTCTTCGACCACTCAAAACAAGAACAGAGATCTTTATGAGAACAGAAAATTAGACACAAGATTATTTGTTCTGTAATCAGTATATAACCTCACCATTTTACTACTGTAAACACAAAGTAAGAAAATCAGGAAGCAACTTTTTAAAAAGCACACTACAAAAGTAAGGCAAACAAAAGAAAAGCAACACCCTGCTCTTGATCATCCAAAACAGGAAAACTACATAGAACAATCCCATCTCACTACAGAAAACAGGAAAAGTTAGTCTGACATCACACTCCCATTCAAAACATGTACAACTGCTGGTACTACTGATAGTGGCAGTAAGCCCATCAATTTGGAGGCTAAGGTAGGAGGCACAAATTCAAGGCCAGGTTGGGCTACATAGTGAGACCCTATCTCATAAAACTTGAGAGAGAGAGAGAGAGAGAGAGAGAGAGAGAGAGAGAGAGAGAGAGAGAGAGAGAGAGAGAGAGAGGGAGGAAAGAGGAAGAGAGGGGAGGGGAAAGACAGGATGATAAGGGAGATTAATATAAAATACAAAAGGATGATCAAATTCCAAGTAACAATTCACTCAGCAAAGATGACTTTATCTTTTCTGTCTAGTGAGGAACAAATATAATCACAAGCACACACAGAATTCTGCAGGAGAAAGAAATCACGGACTGGATGCATTTAAGGGAGCCAGCAAAGAGGACCCAAAGGACGTAATCTTGAAAGACCGTAAGACGTATTTGCCAGGTAAGAAAGAGAAGATCACTAAGGGCTCCAGGAGAAAGGAGGCATTTACAAAACAGAAGGCTGACAAGACTGACACGTGGTGAGTGCATGACAAGTGAAGGCAGGAACAAACAGGCGGGTGATTAAACTCTGGGTGAACTGCCCCAACCTGGGCACCGCCATCACCTCTGCCTGCTTCCTACTCTACAACACAGGGATGGCTCTGCAATGCCTCCTCAGAGAGAGTTTTTGTTTGCTGGGAAACGCTGGAGATGCAGGGTTATAAAGCCTTGGCACAATGCTAACACAACAAATATCAATAAAGGCTTCAACAATCATCTTCAAAGTAAAAGACTGTTTTAATGAGATAAAAATCTATACTTTAAGTATGAATTAAAAGAAAAAGATTTAAAATTGAAAACTGAGAAACAAAATCTAACCTAAGTCACATACGGCAAATTAAAATACTTTAATACCTAGAAAAGTGGAGAATACTTTTGCACAGCTATCCTGGGGAAACACTTGAACATAGATAGATAGATAGATAGATAGATAGATAGATAGATAGATAGATAGATAGATAGATACACACACACACACACACACACACACACACACACACACAACACTATGCCAAAGGATTGGTCGTGACACTATCTGAGATGACAAAAGAACAAGAGTGAGGTGGCCCTGGATGTCCACTTCAGGAGGAGATTAAGTAAATTATGATTGCTACGCTACTAGTTAACAAGAGTGAGACAGAACTGGAATAAAAACACACACCCAGGATAATGCTTTGGGGAAATTAAGTTAGAAAATAATACTTAAGAGTATGGTTCAAGGCATGGGGAAGACAATACTAAATACATGGTGAAAAATACACAGAACTAATCTAGAAGACACTACCAAAGTTAGAAATAAAGTTACTACTGGAAAAAGCAGTGTGGGATGTCAAGGAGGATTTTTTTGCTTGATATTATTTCATTTGTATTTAAAACGTTTTAGATTTATTAATTTTATCTTGTGTTAGTATTTTGCCTACATGTATGCATGTGCACCACAAGAGTGTCTGATGCTCTCAGAGGTCAGAAGAGGGCATCAGGTCAGGGCATCAGATCCCCTGGAACAAGAGTGGATGATTGTGAGCTACCATGTGGGTGCTAGGAATTGAACCCAAGGACCTCTTCAAGAACAACAAGTGCTCTTAACAGCTGGACTATCTCTCAAGTCCCTCCCTTTGTATTTCAGACAAGCAACTTTTTCTATGAGAAACCATTAGTGTTACATTATTCATTTAACTGAAGCAGTTTTCAAATGAGAAACAGAGCATCTGGAAAGCAGCATTCTGAACGCCTATAGCCTTCCCAACTCCGCGGCTCCATTCCCATCCTCTCATTGTTTGGGCAGTGAGGTTGGCTGTGTGACAGGCTCTCACTACATAACCTAGACTGTCCTTGAAATCACGGTTCTCCTGCCTCAGCCTCCAAAGCGCTGGGGTCTGAGGTGTAGGCCACTACTCCCAGCCTCCACCCTATCAGATTTGTAGAGCAAAGTCACCAAAAATTTGGCCTGCTCTGGAAACTCAGAAGTCCTAAGAGAACGACATAAAACTACTGAGAAAAATTTCTCAGAAATATGTACTGCTGCATCCTTCAGTCTCCAAAGAGGGTTATTTCTAAATCAGTTTCTTCCCAGGATGAGATAATTTATAAAGCTGAGCTGAGTCTTGCTATCTCATACTCATTACTCTAACTACAGACCTAAGTGCTGGGATTATAACATATAATTATATTACACGTGTTACCAGATCTGGTTGGCTACTATGTTTTTTCAAAGTGACGTTAAAAATAAAGTCAATACGGGTTAGAGATGTTGCACAATGGGGCAGCATCTCCCTAGCATGAGCAAGGCCCTTAGGTCTGATTCCCCAACATCAAAAATAAATGATAATAAAATGGCACAAAACATCTTGCTCAGCTTAGATTAGCCTCCAGCATACACAAGACAATACAGAAGCAAGCACACTTATTAACAATGATAGAATAAGAAACAATCTATCTGGGGCTGGAGGGATGGTTCAGAGTTTCAGAGTGCCTGCTGCTCTTGCACAGTATTGAGTTTGGCTCACAACCCCCTGTAACTCCAAGGGATCTGGTGCCCCCAGCTTCAATGTGCACCCAAGTACACAACCCCTACACACAAATACATATAATTAAAAATAAAATAAATCTTAAAAAAAAAAAAACCAACAACCTACTCACCTGATCTTTCTTCTTCAGTTCTTCAACTTGTCGGAGCTGTTCGGAAGTCAGCACGATCTCCATCCGCTGCATGTCTCTCATCAGCAAACGCTGGGACTCCAGAAACTGGTCATTGGCCTTCTGCCACGTGTGTTTTAACTGGTTATGTTGTTGTCGTTCTTGCTCCAGGAGATGGCAAACTGTTTAGGAGCCCCCCAATCAAAAACACTGCACTTTAATGGTAGGCAACTTCTTTAGCACAGGACTCCTACAGGTCTGGCCAGCATTCTATTCTGTGAGTTTGCCTCTTGACCGACACCAAGAGCAACCTACACCTGAATATGATGACTATCCCCACCAACCCTCTAAAGCAGAGTCCCTAACTATGCCCTTAGGAACAAACAACTTCTGCACTTCGTAAGTTTTAGAAAACCTGAATTAAATAAAAAATGTTAGTGTTTCTTGACTATAGGACATAGAGCTTAAGAGTTTAATTATCACTATGTTCTCCTGGGACACAACACAATACACCACGCACAAACCTAATATTGAGAAAATATAATATTGTTTTAAAAATCTTCAAAGGCTCATTTACATCCCACCTGATAAAGTATAAAGTCTCCATGACCTGGCCCATGTCCACTACTCCAGTACCATATCTGTCCATTTTCTCTTGCATACTAATTTGCTGAACTACGGGGGTGGGGGGTAGGGGGTGGATTCACTGTGTAGCCCAAGAACATAGAAGCTTCTTTCCACCTCTGGTGTGCTAGGGTTCTAGGTGTGTGCCATCACACCTGCTGACTCACTTTGCTTATACTCCCTTAGCTGCACACATAGGCCTGTGCTCTATGTTTCAAAAAACACTTAAGCTGCGCGGTGGTGTTGCACGCCTTTAATGCCAGCACTCGGGAGGCAGAGGCAGGCGGATCTCTGTGAGTTTGAGGCCAGCCTGGGCTACAGAGTGAGTTCTAGGAAAGGCGCAAAGCTACACAGAGAAACTCTGTCTCGAAAAACCAAAAAAAAACAAAAACAAAAACAAAAACCCAAAACACTTAAAACTTGACTTTAGAAAAAACAACACCAAAAAATATTTAAAATGAGTTTTAAAAGCACCATTTGAGCATAACTTCTTTCAGCTGGATATAGTAGTCTGAGTACAAGCTAATGAGGGGCTTGAGAGTTCAAGAACAGCCTGGGCAACCTCTGCCTCCAAAAATGTTTTTCAAAAAAATTTTTTTAAATATTTTTTTTGTTTTGTTTTGTTTTGTTTTTTTGGTTTTTCAAGACAGGGTTTCTCTATTTATCCTTGGCTGTCTTAGAACTCACTCTGGGGCTGGAGAGATGGCTCAGCCGTTAAAGGCTAGGCTCACAACCAAAAATATAAGAACTCACTCTGTAGACCTGGCTAGCCTCCAACTCAGAGATCCACCTGCCTCTGCCTCCCAAGAGCTACTAGTATCAAAGGTGTACACCACCACTGCCTGGTTTGTTTGATTTTTAAAGAAACCTATCTAAAGGACAAAAAGAACTGGCCACTCTTTGTCAGTAGTACTGCCCCATCTCAACCCACTTCCCAGTAGGGCATCTGTATGGTGGTTCTAACCAGCAGCTGCCTAGCTATGACTACATTCCTAATGACCAGGCTCTAACCAGCAGCTGCCTAGCTATGACTGCATCCCTAATGAACAGGTTAGACTATAACCTGCTGGTAGACTGTTACATTGCTTCTCAATTTTTATCTTTTTTTTTTTTTTGTTTTTGTTTTTGTTTTTGTTTTTCGAGACAGGGTTTCTCTGTGTAGCTTTTGCGCCTCTCCTGGAACTCACTTGGTAGCCCAGGCTGGCCTCGAACTCACAGAGATCCGCCTGGCTCTGCCTCCCGAGTGCTGGGATTAAAGGCGTGCGCCACCACCGCCCGGCTTTTATCTTTTCTTTTAAAGATTCTATTTTTTTCTTTTATTTCTTATTACATTTTTAATTAGTTATTTTGTGTGTGTGGTTGTGTGTATGTGGAGGTCAGGGGACAACTTACAGAAGCTAGTTTTCTCCTCCTACCATGGAGATCCTGGGGATTAAATGTAGGTCATCAGACTTGGCCACTGAGCCATCTCAACCACTGCAAGACACTTTTTTGATGTGTTATGTGTCAGTACTGGAGTTTTTATTTTGTTTTAATTGCTTGTTTTTTAAAGCTAAGGACCAAATCCAGGGCATTGTGCTTGCTAGGCAAGTGCTCTACCACCAAACTAAGTCCCCAATCACCAGAAATTATTTTACTTCCTCATTTTAATGGACCTTTTGCTATTTTCTCATATATATTAGGAAGGTTTGATAACCTCAATGACTTACACTATTTTTAGAAGGGTTAGGACACAAATTTTAAATTTAAATAACTTGATAACTTTAATTTTAATCAAACTGAAACCTCTTTTGGACACCCACTGACAGTATAGGTGTCTTTCTGATTCCAATAGCACACGTAAAAACTGCGTCCTGAAGGTCAAGACCTGCTTAAAGGTTGGGATATTTTCACAACATTTTATGTAGTAATTCTTTAGGCATGTATTTCAGTTTTCAACTATTTGGAGAGGAAAGCTAGATCATATATAATCGTATATATTGTTCACATCTCTATTTTCCACAGCATTTGATAAAAGTATCCACTATAGGATTCTACCACTACAGACTACATCCTGTACACTAAAATATGTTTCCAGTAAGATTTCAATTTGTATAAGAAAAAAAAAAAATAAGGAGGCTGGGGCTATAGCTCAGGAGTGCTCGCCTCTCTCTTTTTTAAAAATTACAACTTTATTTTCACTATCCCCTAGCTGGATTTCATTTCCTTCTATTGTACTATTGTGAAATGTAGCCAACGAACCACAGGAGCAGAACAATACCCACAACCATTTCCAACAGAAATTACAACTGTTTTCATGTTTCAGTATGGTTGCTACAGGTGTCTTCTGGGGATGTGGGGGAATGGGGTCTCTATCCTGAGCTGGTTTCCAACTTGATAAGTGGCAACTAAAGATGACCTTGAACTCCTGGCTCTCCTGGCTCTAGGTCCAAGTGGATCACAGGTGTGTGTCGCCAGTCTCAATCTGTACTCACTTACACTCATTGTGACCTCAGAATTGCAGTTGCTACATGTGTTGCTCTATCTTGCTATCTGATATGTTAAGGAAACAGCAGTTATCACTCTATCCCAAGTATTCAATTTTATAGTGGTTTTTTTCTTTTGGTTTGTTTTGGAGAAATTTGTTTGCCTCCTTTTTTTTTTTTTTTTTTAATGTTTTGTTTTGTTTTTAAAAGAGAGGCCCAGAATTTCAAAGAGAACAAGACTTATGGGAGGGTTCATTTGGAGGAAGAAATGGAAGGGGAAAATGATGCAATTATATTATGATCTCAAAAAATAAAATGATTTTTGAAAGTATTTCACTTTTAATTTTCAATTATGCATATATGGGGGGGTATGATTATACGCACACAAGTAGAGGTACCTGCAGAGGTCTGAACAGGACAATGGATACCCCAGAGCAGGCATTAGTGTTACAGGTAATTGTGAGTTGCCCACCAAATCTCTGCAAGATGTCCTCTATAAGAATAGCAGTGCTCACTGGGCAGTTGTGGAGCGCGCCTTTAATCTCAGCAAAAGGAGGAGGATTTCTGTGAGTTTGAGACCAGACTGGTCTACAGAGTGAGTTCCAGGACAGCCAGGGCTACACAGAGAAACCCCGTCTTGGGGAAAAAAAAAAAAGAATAGTAGTGCTGTTAACTGCTGACCTATCTCTCCAATCTATATTTGTTTGTTTTGGTTTGGTTTTGGTTTTGTGGGTTTTTTTCTTTTTTGAGACAGAGTCTTACTGGTCTCAAACTCAATTCCTTTGCTTCAGCTTCTCGGGTGTTAAGATTAAAGGTGTAAACCACCACACACAGGCCCAGCTGCTTTTTAATTTTCTTTTTAACTTGTGGAAATACAGAGTTCACTTGTACATCACATTGCTACTTCAATAGTGAAATCAAAACTGGCCCGTAGAAAGCAGGATACTACACGAGGCCCTCTCTACCCAACTCTCCCTTTTGCTAATTTACTTCTCTCTGAATGATTATGCAGACTACAGCACTTTAAGCAGAAAACTTCTAACTTCATTACCTTTCTGTCCTGAGCTCATGCCTTGTGAAGTTATTACTGTGCTGGTGGTGGAAGGAGAAGCTCCTCACAATCCAAATTCACTTAGCAGTTTTCACAAGAGCTTTCAAACTGACGATAAAGCTTAAATTGAATCACTAGCATGCTGCATTGGTGGTTTAGGATTTGTTGCTGTTACTAATCAATATAAATTTTACTTTGGAATTTCTCTTGGAATAAAGTAAAAATATACACAATATATTTATTTACCTTCATGCAATTCTTTCCTCAATTTCTCAGCATCTTCCTGTAGAACAGATTTCTGAGTGTTCAAAACAGCTACATACATCTCCAGATCAGTCCTACAAGACTTCTCGGCCTCCAGATAATGATTCAGCTCCTTAACCTGAAAGAAGTACAAAACTCAACTTTACAACCATAGTAGGAATTGCAAATAAAGTAAGTATCAGTGGCTGTATTTTAAACTTTAAAATATGATACAAATTTAGAAAATAACAGAACAGATGCTAGCCATAATTCTATCTCTTAGGTAAATATATAATTGAGATTATATGTAATGATTTTATACCATGTTTTTCAAAAAGGTACTTCTAATTTGTATTTCCATAGCAATGCATGTATGTACTTGTTTGTTCTCCTTTTCAGCAACACAGATATGATTTGTTTATGTGTGTGCATGCACATATGTGCATATTTAGGTGGAAGTGCACATATATGCATGGGTGCACAAATATGTGTAAATCATACAACTACAGGTGTCATTCCTCAGGCACCAGCCTCCTGAGGTTTTGTTTTGTTTTTTGAGATAGGGTCTGTCACTGACCTGGAACTTACCTAGTAGGTTAGGGTGGCTAGCCAGTAGGCCCCAAGTATCTGCCTGTCTTCACTTCTCTTATGCTATGATTACAAACACACCTACCACGCCCTTTCTTTTCCCCTATAGGTTCCAAGGATTGAAGTCTAACCCATTACCTCTCCCCAGCCATCCCTCCCCCACCTTTTAGGTAAGATAAAAATGGCATAATGTTCTTTTAACTCTTTTAAACATTTATTTATTGTTTGTTTGTTCGTTATGTATCCAGTGTTCTACCTGTATGTATGCCTGCACACCAGAAGAGGGCACCAGATCTCATTATGGACAGCTTAAGCTAGCACATGGTTGCTAGGAACTGAACTCTGGACCTCTGGAAGAGTAGCCAGTGCTCTTAACCGCTGAGCCATCTCTCCAGCCCCTCTCTTAACTTTTGATTTCTGGTGAGATGATTCCAAATGTCTTCCATTTATAAAAACAACTCATTTTGATCAATACATATACCCATAGGAATTGAAGAAGTTAGGACATCGAGATGGCTCAGCAGATAAAGGTGCTTGCCACCCAGACTAATGACCTGAGCTTGATCCAGGGAACCCACAGAAGGAATGAGCCAACTGCTGCCAAGTTGTCCTCTGACCTTTACAAGTGCATCCTGACCAGTGAAATTTTTTTCAAGAGAGGAAGTCATGATGTACAAAATTACTAGTCTCATCATAATCACACACACTTGAAGGCAAGTGCAGAAAAATTTTAAATCCTGTCTTTTCATAATATATTTTCTGAGACTAGTAACCAAAATAAAATTCAATACTACCAAAAACATGCAGGATAAAAGTATCATTTATTTTATTTGATTTTTTATTGTTTTATCTTGACATGTAAACTGTCTATCCTAAACTTAGTATTTATGGGTAACTTTCAGTTTTTTCAAATGGTTACACCTAGTTTCAAATTCCAAGGTCTTTTTCATGAACCATCCTACTTTTTCAAGTTTAAAATAGCCAGCTCGAAGGGCAATGGTGGTGCACGCCTTTAATCCCAGCACTGGACAGGCAGAAGCAGTTGGATCTGAGTTAGAGACCAGCCTGGTCTACAGAGTGAGTTCTAGGACAGCCAGGGCTACACAGAGAAACCCTGTCTCGAAAAACAAACAAACAAATAAATAAATAAAGCCAAGTCATCTGACCTCACAAAGATCTTTATCTTATCTCTAGGATCTAACGATCTAGACCTTATGTACAATAGAGACTAAAATGATCATTTACTGCAATTTAGTGCTTTGCTGAAGCTGACAATCAGCCAGCATGGCAAAGTGTTGAATGTCATAAGGTGTTTTCTTCAACACCTGTTACCAAGTGACAGTAACAGTCAATTCAGCAGCTATAACAAGGATGGCTTATAACCACAGACTTTGTACTACATATGACCTCTTAATAAACTCTTCTTTGAATTAAAAAGATGATGAATTTCTAACACCTAACAAAAGTTATTACTAACTCTAGGACGGCGCTCAAGTAGCAGCACAGCATATGAACATCCTTGAATTCCACATTCCCTAACAGCCCAATTCAGAACCATTCGGAGGACCTGGCATAATGGTACACACTTTTAATCCCACCACTCTCGAAGCAAAGGCATGTGGATCGATGTAGCATGAATCTTAAAAGTTCTTATTAATAAAAACAAACCTGGAACTGGGTATTGGGGTGAATGCTGGAAGATCAGAGAAGCAGAACAAGACACAGCTACCTTACCTCTCCAGTTCCTCAGCTGATCCTGTTTCCTCAGACTGGAAGCCTCTGAGTCCTCATCAGAATGGGTCTCAGCTGAACTGCTGCTCAAAAGCCTAAAAGCTTAACCAGCCAAATGCTTCTAGTTTCTGGTCTTCACACCTTATATATCTTTCTGCCTTCTACCATCACTCCCTGGGATTAAAGGCTCACTTCATGGGATTAAAGGCGTGTGTCACCATGCCTGGCCGTTTCCAATGTGGCCTTGAACTCACAGAGATCCAGAGGGATTTCTGCCTCTGGAATGCTATGATTAAAGGCGTGTACTACCACTGCCTATCCTCTGTGTTTAATATTGTGGCTGTTCTCTTCTCTGACCCCAGATAAGTTTATTAGCGTGCACAATATTTTGGGGAACACAATACCACCACAGATCTCTGTGAGTTCAAGGCCAGCCTGGTCTACATAGCAAGTTCCAGGACAGCCAGGGCTACATAGTGAGACCCTGTCTCAAACACACACAGACACAGAAAGATACACGCGCGCACACACATGCACTCAAGCAGGGAGCCAGCTGTGGTTATTCATTCCTATAAGCACAGCACTCAGGAGGCTGAGACAGGAGTACTGCTCTAAGTTCCAGGTTACCCTGGGCTACACTGTAAGACACACCCCCACACACATACATACATCTCAAAAAAAATTTAAAAAGAAAAGAAAAAAATTACACAAATGGGCAGTTATAACATTCCAAACAACAGAGACAGGGTGAGGACAAACTGCTGACACTACCTCTCCAAAAAGAGTAGATGTTATTAGGAGAAAGGGGAAGGAAGCCACGTCAGCTGCAAGCTCTATAACAGTCGACTGAACATGCCATGCAATGAAAGCTGCTATACCTGCTCTGCACACATGAACCATGAGTGGTTCAAGAGAAACAAATCTGGAAGACTTCAGAGCCTTTTTAGACTAAAATAGAATCCCACTTTTATTTGCATTTCCCTGATTCCTAATATATCTGATTTTTTGGGGGGGGTGGTTTCTCCATGTACCCCTGGCTGTCCTACAACTCACAAACTAAACCAGGCTGTCCTCCAACTCAAGAGATTCGAACGACTCTACCTCCTTAATCCTGGGATTAAAGATATGCACCACCACACTCAACCTTGAAGATTTTTAAATATATACATATTAGTTATCTGCCACCTCCTTTGTGACTGTTTATTCATATACTCCAATTGTTTTTCAACTGGACCTCTTTTTTATAGAAGGACTTTGTAGAGTTTTGCTAATTTTGGATAGTAACTTTGTCAAGCATGAGGTACACATTTTTTTTTTCTTACAGTGTATAACTTCTCTCTTTAACTTTTTAGATTATCTTTTAACAAGAAAACTTTTTTTAAAGATGTATTTATTTATTTATTTATTATGTATACAGTGTTCTGCCTGCACACCAGAAGAGTGCACTAGATCTCATTACAGATGATTGTAAGCCACCATGCAGTTGCTGGGAATTGAACTCATTAACAAGGAAACTTATATCATAATATAGCCAAATTTTGAATGCTTCTTCCAGAGTATTTTATCTTATTTTTAAAAACTTAAGGAACATTGTTGCACATGCCTGTAATCCCACCATCTGAGAAGGAAGCAGGAGGATGCTGAGCTGGAGGCCAGCCTGAGCTATACAGTGAGAAAGACCTTGTCTCAAAAATATAAAAATTAATTAATTAATTAAAAGATGGGGTGGTACTTAACTCCTTATTGCTGGGATTACAGGTGTGTACTAATCTTTTTCCTATTCTGACGCTCTCTCTCTGTTGATTTGCATCATCTTGGACCAAAACACAAAACAAGTAAAGTAAACAAAACCACCTAAACAAAATTACTGAGCACAGTTCTTCAGATAACGTTCCCATCATTAATGTTAAGACTGCTACACATTCTTTCACTGTATTTGATGAAGGTTTAATAAGCCTGTATTAAGTCACTGTATACTTAAATTGATCAAAATCTTTCCAAGTCCAACATAAATACATTTGTTTTGCAATCTCATGTAATACACCAGTTTTCAAATGATACACCATATTTAAATTGTGAGAATATGTGTATATTTCTGGCTGTTACCTAAGATTTTTTTTATATCATCTTCCTGTGTGTTATTTGATTTACTAGTCACATTAGAGAACCTTCTATTAATTGACACTGTTTGTAAAGGTTTATATAAGGTTTATCACTCTGTTGGGACAAACATGGCTCCAAAACCAACTAAGTCTGATGTCTACTGGGAAGGGGAGGCCAGATAAAGACCGGCTCTGACTCAAGGCTGAGGCTATAGCTCAGTTGGTAGAGGACCTGCCTACCATACAAGACACCGTAGACCAGATCTCCAGCACCACATAAACGGAGCACAGTGGCACCTGTCTAAAACCCTAGCATCTGGAAGGTATAGACAGGAGGACCGAATTTCAAGATCACTGTCAGTTAGACAGCAAGTCTTAAGCCATTCTGAGCTGTAAAAGCATGAGAACCTCAGTTCAAATCCCCAGAGCCTAGACAAAAAGCTAGGGATGTACTTGTAAACCCCGCACTGTGGGGATGTGGAGAAAGGAAGTTTACTGGCACTTGCTGGCCCCCAGCCTAGCTCCAGGTTCAAGTGAAAGACCTGATCTCAAAGGAACAAAGCAGCCGGGCGGTGGTGGCGCACGCCTTTAATCCCAGCACTCGGGAGGCAGAGCCAGGTGGATCTCTTTGAGTTCGAGGCCAGCCTGGGCTACCAAATGAGTTCCAGGAAAGGCGCAAAGCTACACAGAGAAACCCTGTCTCGAAAAACCAAAAAAAAAAAAAAAAAAAAAAAAGGAACAAAGCAGAGAGTGACAGAACACAACGCTGCACACCTTCCTTTGGCCTCCATGACCTCCTATGGGCTTGCACACCTGTGCACAAACATCAAACAAACATATATATATATATATATATATATATATATATATATAATATATATATATATATATATATATATATATACACCACACACCAAAAAAGGATTTTTGGCTCCAGATTCTGTAATGATTACTATTTTACCTTTTCTATTTTATCTTGAGGAAGACTTGACTAATTACCTGTTATAACAACTTGTTTTGTTTTGTTTTACAAAAAGGCCTCACTAGTTCAGGCTGACCTTGACAGTCGGATCCTTCTACCACTGCTTCCCAAGTGCTCAGATTATTAGCATTTACTATGACCAGCAGAATTTTTTTTTTTCATTTATTTTTCAAATGTGACTGGTATGACACTATTTATAGTATCTACTATTTTTATATCAGTAGTCATGCCCCGTTTGATTTCTGATTACCATTTTTTTTTCTTTTCATTTTCTGTACAAATTTCTCAACCTTTTTATACTGACATTCTCCTCGGTTCTTTAACTTTCCTCCTTCACTAATTTCTAATTCTGTATATCCTTTGATTTGTTTTCACTTTTTACTGTTTTTATTTTCCCTTTAGAGTATAATGTTAAATATTTATATCTGTTGGTTGCCTATCAGAACTAGATGTTACACTCCCACTGCTGAGACAATAAATGCTTTTTTATAAATTTATACAGAAATCAAGATGGGACTAAGCTAGAAGCTTACTTCCTACAGGCTAGCTTTCAGAATACTGGAAGGTGCTATGTAGGCTGCTGGGAGAAAATTGTCACCAACAGTCTCACTCAGTTGCAGACTCTGGGTATAACACGACCAACCAACCAAGCAAAATGTACCCATGGCTAGGAGGTCACAGCCCTAGTGGGGGAACTATTAATGTTGTTTGACTAAGTGGACATGACATGACTATCAAACTGCCTTCTAAATGTTTATGTTTATTCCTCTAGAAGAGTGCCACTATTTGCTTCTTGTTGTAACAGGTAGTACTGCACAGACTCAAAACTGGGCAAAGTACTGAGAGTAAGTTACTGTTGAATACAATGGTACATCTCTATCTCCCTTCCAAGGCCACTTGCAGAAGAGGGGATAGAAAGAATGTAAGCGCCAGATGAAGTGGTGGAGTGCTGTGAAATGTGAAACACTGTTTTCAGGGCAGGAAATGGCTGCTGCACAAGACTACACCCATCACCATTCTGTCATGAAGGGCCTCTCCACCCCAAGGATTTATACAGTTAGTTAGTGGTTCCTGGAAGAGGAACACTTTTTCTTTAGTGGAACAGCCACTAGTAAATGGTCCCTATTCCTGGAAGTAACCCTAATTAAACTCGCTGAGTCACAAAAACAAAGATCGCATGAAATATTTACACCACCCTAAGTATTTTGTGATTTCTTTTTCCATCAGATTTTTCCCCATCTCTAGACATTTTATTATTAAAGAAAAAAGTGACCAGAGTATTGGGTCTATGATAACATTAATTCTGTGAAATTTAATACTTTATGACCTTATTTTAAAAAGTTAAGATACAGAAGGAAAAGATAAATATATCACAATATTGAAATACAATATAATGTATCTGGAAATAATAATACTTTTTCCTATGCATTACTCAAAGCATTTATATGTTCTAATTTGAAAGTGGTTCATAACACCCTTGCAAGGCAGTCTTTTTTTTCTTGTTATTGTTGTTTTGTTTTTCAAAACAGGGTTTCTCTGTGTAGCCCTGGCTGGCCTGGAACTCAGAGACCAACCTGCCTCTACCTTATCCATATCTTTTTGGACCCCACCTCCCTCATTATCCTAATTTTACAGCTGAAAAACCAAAGGAGAATAAAAATAAGAAATCTTACTAAGTCATCCAGGCTACTAAACGCTGAGTTTCTGGCTACTGAATAGTTATTATTTCTTTATATCTACTCTTCTTTTGTTGCCATTTTTTCTGTGTATTTGTGTGCCTGCATAAATTCGTGTACACTATGTACATGCTAGTGTCCACAGACAGCAAAAGACAGTGTCAGACCCCCACCCAGGAACTGGATTACAGATGACTATGAGCTACCATGTGGGTGCTGGGAACTGACCCTGGGGGTTCTCTGCAGGAGTAATAAACACTTTTAACTGATGAGCTATCTCGATAGCACTAATCTACTTTTCCCCCTTAACCTATTTTATGTTATACTTGTTTACATCAGTTTTCTTTTGGTTAGACTTTACACAGTATATTTTTATTTACCCCTTTATTCATTTTTTTGTTTATTAAGACAAGGTCTCACTCTGTTGCTTAGGCTAACCTTCAATTCACAGCAATGTCCTTACTTCAGCCTCCTGAGTGTGAGTTACCAGACCTGGTTTATTTCTTTATGTTCAATCTTACCTTGTGTTTAGTTATATGTCTTATAAGAAACACACTGTCTTCTTTTACGTGTGTGTGTGTGTGTGTGTGTGTGTGTGTGTGTGTGTGTATGAGTGCTACAGTGCGCATGTGGAGGTCAAAGGACCTGTGCACAGGTAAAAAGACAACTTGCAGTAGTCAGCTCTCCTTTTCACCATGTGAGTAGCAGAGATCAAACACAGATCATCAGGCTTGAAGGTAAGTACCTTTATCTACCATGCCATCTTGCTGACTCCATTTTCTTTTAGTACAGAATATTAAACCCAGGCCTTTATTCACACTAGACAAGTGTCAGCACTGTACCACTCAACTACACCTCTAATATCTTTCTTTCATTACTAAAGACTTTTTTCAATGGTGGAGCCCTTGCCTAGCATATGTCAATAAGGCCCTAAATTCAATCTCCAGCACTAAAAACAGTCATAAAAACTGTAACACCTCACTAATGTTTCCACTTCTGTTTTTGTTTGGTTTGGCTTTTTAAAAGTAGCATCCCATGTAATATAAACTGGCCTCAAACTCACTATGGAGCTGAAGATGACCCTGAACTTCATGTCCTCTTGCCACCACATCACAGAGGGTTCCAGACATGAGTCACCATGCCCATCTTATGCAGTGCTGAGGGCCAAAGTCTAGGCCTTGGGCATGCTAGAGAGGCATGCGCCAAGAAGCCACATCCCAGCCATGCTGAGTATATGGTCAGTAGGAGGTGCATCCTGTCTAAAAGATTTCCTAGAACCAGGATGAGGAAACAAAGTCAACTACAAACAGCTTCTTTTGCTAGGTAAGAAAACTAAGGCTAGGATTGTAGCTCAGCTGTCAGAGTGCTCACCTAAAGCCCTGGATCTGATCCCCAGAGCCTCATAAAATAGGCATGGAATACACCACAAGTTCAAGGCCAGCCTGGGTTACGTGAAACCCTGTCTTACAAAAATAAACCAATACGGATGACTTGTTAAAAGAAAAAAGAAAATTGAAGTTGAGTCTCACTTGAATAAAATGGATAACGGAACACAAGTCTTCATTCATGATTATGCATCACCACTGGAGGTTTAAATAACCAAAGGTCAAATTACCACACAGCAGGTTTGTTTTCATTTTGTTTTTTGAATTTTAAACAGAAGACTCCTGAGATAGTTGATGAAATGATTTCCCACCACTACTTCTCAAGGGATTCTAATTTTACTCCTGGCATTGGAGCAGATGGCTAACAGCATTTCACAACCTTTGAGGCCTCCAGCTCTTTAATCTTCTCTTCAGCTTCTGTCAGTTTATCTTTCAAAGCTGCAATTTCCTTCTCCATGGGCATCACGACAGAGCGAAGCTTTTCAGCATCTTCTTGGGCCTATGATTAAAAGGAATTAAATGCAACAACTTACTAACTGAATGTTTTTCTAAGAAACTCTAGTCCACCCATTTGCTAAAAATTAGCATTCATAAAACTGAATAACAATTCTCATTTTATTCAAGTTTTTTCTTTGAATTTTTATTAACATATATTCATTACATTTATAAAATGATGGGCTTCAAAAATATATGTCATCCCAGTTATCACGTACTTGAACATATTAACACCAATCACAATCCTCTCATTTCATTCTCCTCACTCATTTGTCTTTTTTCATTACCCAAACAGTTCCTCCTTGTCTTTTATGAAACACGCACACACCCTAGATTCCATAGATGAGACAGTGTGATATTTGTCTTTCTGAATATAGCTTATTTGTTTAATATGATATTTGGCCCTAGGTTCCTGCAAGAAAACATATATGTGTTCTTCTTTAAGCAGAATAAAGCTTGTCAACTGTGTGGGCCAGGGACATAACTAAGCACTTAAGAGCATGTACTGCTCTTCCAGAGGACCCACGTTCAGTTCCTACCACCCACATTAGGTAGCTGATAACTGCCTCTAACTCCGGGTCCTAGTGTCAATTCTATTTTTAAATAGTTTATTACAGGCTGGAGAGATGGCTCAGAGTTTAAGAGCACTGGCTGCTCTTCCAGAGGTCCTGAGTTCAATTCCCAGCAACCACATGGTGGCTCACAACCATCTATAATGAGATCTGGTGCCCTCTTCTGGCTTGCAGGCAGAACACTGTATACATAATAAATCTCTAAAAAATAAAAATAGTTTATTACTGTGAATGACTGGCATAATTATGGTTTTCCCAAATATTTCACTTAGAATTTGGCAGTAAGCAGAAAAATAGATTCACTGTAACATATCTGATATCTTCATTGAGCAACTCAGTCCAAAAATATCTCATATATAAAAGGCAGAATCAGCCGGGCGGTGGTGGCGCACGCCTTTAATCCCAGCACTCGGGAGGCAGAGCCAGGCGGATCTCTGTGAGTTCGAGGCCAGCCTGGTCTCCAAAGCGAGTTCCAGGAAAGGCGCAAAGCTACACAGAGAAACCCTGTCTCGAAAAAACAAAAAAAATAAAAATAAAAAAAAATAAAAAAAAAAAAGGCAGAATTAAGAGCTGGGTGTGGTGGTGTACCCTCAGGAGGCAGAGGTAAGTGTAGCCTACTCAGGTCTACATATCAGATCCAACCCAACCAGAGCCACAGAGTGATCTGACTCAAAGAGCAAAAACAAACACCTTTAGTCCCAGAACTCAGGAGGCAGAAGCAAGCAAAGCTTTGTGAGTTTGAAGCCAGCCTGGTCACCATAGCAAATTCTAGGCTGTCTAGATTGTGGGGACAAAATAAATAAGTAAACAAAAAGAATTAAAAACTCAGAAAGTTGGGGCTCCTCCTACTAATGAAAATTAACTTTACCTAATGTAAACAAGCTCAAATGTATCCTAAATTGTTCAGAATAGAGAAACAAGATATACTGACTAGTGTGAAGAATATTACACCCCCTCACAGACACAGACACAGACACAGACACACAAAAGAAATTTAACAGGCTTTCAGATTCACTTTGTTTCCTGATCCTTACAAAACCTATTTTGTGTTGAACTAAATTCTGTTTGGAAAAGACATGTTAGCCTAAAACATCTTCACAGTCAAGGCTTGTTTGGGATGCTTACTGCAGAAAGGGAAGGAAGAAAAGAATTTACCATATTTACTAATGCAAAAGACCTCATAATTTCCAGTGCTGGGTATCATATAAACAAACGTTTAAAGAGTCAATTAAAAGTAGTAGTAAGTGTAACCAGTGAGATGGCCCAGTGGGTAAAAGCACTAGCTGTGCATGCCTGTTGATTGGAGTTCAAACTCCGAAATCCACAGTGGAAAGAGAACTGACTCCCTAAAGTTGCTCTCTGACCTCCACATACACATCTGGACACATGCACCACATTATGTACACATACAATAATAATAAAAAGAGATAGAAAGGTCATTAAAATAAAAAATAAAAATTGAAAAGCTGTTACAGCCAAGCCAAGCCTACAACTGCGTGACTGCATGAGTAAATGCAGTGTTGATTCTTGGATGGAAGTCTCAAACAGGAAGGAGAAAAGGATATAGGGGACACTGGCTGAAAATCAATACAATCTGAATACAGAGAACAAACTTTTGTTAATAATGATGAGCTGGTATTAGTTTGTTAACTCTAACAAGTGTAACATACTACATGGTTAAAATGTTAAAGAAAACTGAGCCGGGTGGTGGTGGTGGTGGTGGTGGTGGTGGTGGTGGTGGTGCAGCACACCTTTGATCCCAACACTGGAGAGGCAGAGGCAGGCAGATCAGAGTGAGTTCCAGGAAAGGCTTCAAAGCTACACAGAGAAACCCTGTCTCAAAAAAACCAAAAAAGTTCAGAAAACTGAGTATGAAGTATACTGAAAAACAATACAATATTCATAAATTTTTATACTTAAAAAAAATTCTTGGCCAGGCGGTGGTGGCGCACGCCTTTAATCCCAGCACTCGGGAGGCAGAGCCAGGTGGATCTCTGTGAGTTCGAGGCCAGCCTGGGCTACCAAGTGAGTCCCAGGAAAGGCGCAAAGCTACACAGAGAAACCCTGTCTCGAAAAACCAAAAAAAAAAAAAATCTTAAAAAGTAATAGGTGGGCTGGGTGGTGGGTGGTGCACACCTTTAATCCCAGCACTCAGGAGGCAGAGGCAGGCAGATCTCTGTGAGTTTGAGGCTAGCCTGGTCTATAGAGCTAGCTCCAAGACAACCAGGTCAGTTACAGAGAAATCCTGTCTTTAAAAAACCAAAAACAAACAAACAAACAAAACCCTAATTGCGGCTGGAGAGATGGCTCATGTATTGTTCTTGTAGTGATCCAAATTTGTTTGATTCCCAATACCCATGTCAAGCAGCTCATACCACCTGTAACCCTAGTCTAGCTCCAGGGGATCTGATACCTCAGGCTTCCAGGGCACCTGAATTCATAAGCATGAACCCTACAGAGTCCCATATATGAACAATAAAAATTAAATAACTAATAAAGTTCATGGAGGGCCTAGGAGATGACTCAGTCGGTATAGTGCTCACTGCACAAGCACAAGGGCCTCGGTCTGGAACCATGCAGAAAGCCAAGTGCAGCCGCATGCACCTGTAATGCCAGCACTGGGAAGTGGGGACCCTAGGGGTCCACTGGCCGGTCAGTCTAGCCTAAGTAGTGAGCTCCAGGTTCAGTGAAAGACCCTGTCTCAAAAAGTAAGTAACCAATGTGGTGGCACATGTTTTTAATCTCAGCATTTGGGAGGTAGATCTCTGTGAGTTTCAAAGCCAGCCTTGTCTACATAGAGAGTTCCAGGGATATAGACCAGCCAGGGATGTAGAGACCCTGTCTCAAAAAAAGAAAGAAAAATAAAATAAAGTAGGTGAAGGAGAGGGATGGGAACTAGGAGTTGGAAATAAATATGACCAAGATATACTGGACACTGGACACATGTATGAAATTGTCAAAGACTAAATAAAATATGACCAAGATATACTGTACACATGTATGAAATTGTCAAAGCCTAAATAAAATATAACTCTTTAGAAATTAAAAAAAAAAAAAAAAAAAAAAACCAAAGCAGGGCGGTGGTGGCACACACCTTTAATCCCAGCACTTGTGAGGCAGAGGCAGGCGATCTCTGTGAGTTCAAGGCCAGCCTGGTCTACAGAGCGAGATCCAGGACAGGCTCCAAAACTACACAGAGAAACCCTGTCTCGAAAAACCAAAAAAAGGGCTGGAGAGATGGCTCAGAGGTTAAGAGCACTGGCTGTTCTTCCAAAGATCCTGAGGTCAATTCCCAGCAACCACATGGTGGCTCACAACCATCTGTAATGAGATCTGGTGCCCTCTTCTGGCCTGCAGGGGTACGTGCAGGCAGAACACTGTATCCATAATAAATAAATTAAAAAAAAAAAAAACCAAAAAAAAAAAAAAAAGATTCAAAAAAATGTAGAGGAAGAACCATAGAGAAAGTCACCTGGCATGCACCTCTAGCATCACATGTGGGCGCACACACACATACACACACAAAATAAAATTTAGTTTTAAAACTAAAACTTTAAAGATGGCAAAGAATAGTGATTGTGGAAATGATTAAATACACACACATTTATATATATAAAGAATGGAGCAAGGATTTATGTAAAGAATAGAACAAGGATTAGTAGCCAAAGATGTTCTCAAGGAGGGTCAGTGAGCTGGCTCAACATAGGCTCCCGCCCTTGAGCCTGATGACTTGAGTCAGTATCTACACGATGGAAGAAGATAACCAACTTCCAAAAGTTCGCCTCTGACCTCTACACACTTACCACTTACTGTAGCACACATGTGCACACACATTCACACACAAAATAAATAAATAAATGAAAAAATTTTTAATGTTCTCAGTGAGAACACGTTTCTCTCGTTTAGTTGCCTGTGTTAAGGCATTGTATGGTATAGTTCAGGCATAATACGTACAGCATTTGTCACACAGAAACCAAGATATGCTTAAAAAAATTGGCAAGTATTCTAGAATGTTTAGATATAGTATCAAGCAACATCTCCATCCAACATGAACTCACTGGGCTTCCATATGCTAGACACCATCCTATGTACTTAATGTACACAAATAAAGACTGCATTCTCATGGAGTTAACACTCTAGCAAATGAACAGAAAAAGCAGCAAGCAAACACAGTAAAAGCTGAACTCTGTTTTATGAGGAAATACGCTGTGCAAAAGAAACCCTAAAGCAGGGTACAGAAATCCCGAGAGTCCTGGAAACTTGTCAGAAGAGGCAGGTAGGCTGCAATCTTAACTAGAGCGGTAAGAAAAGCCTCATGAAGAAATGACATCTCATCAAAGATCTGAAGATAGAAAGGCAGTCAGTCACATGTACTGTGGACGGTACGGGAAAGCACTGTCTGGTCCATAAGTACATCCTCAACAGAAAGAAAGCACAACATTCAACTTCCAGTTCTGCAGCAATGCTTTTAAACAAATTGCTTTTAGTCAAGTAATTCTGTAAGTGAATGTATTCTTGCGTACCTTTTTCATTTCATTTTCTAAATTTTCTTCCTCTTGACCTTCAGACAACCTTCGTCTTAAATCAGCTATTTCCCGCTCTGCAGATTCTCGATACTGTGCCCACTGTGCTCGCTCCTGCTCCAGCCTCAGATGAAACTGATGCTCGTAGTCACGAACCGTCTCTATAAAACATCACATAGTCCATGTCTAAGCATCATGGAACAACATCTAGTACACTGAAATTTCTTCAGTTATGTAAAGAGCTTGAGAGAAATTTTTGGAAATAATTTTGGAAAAAAATTCTAGTTCTTATTATGAGTTGAAATAAGGGTTTTACTACTTCTTCATCATCATCATCATTATCATCATCATCATCAGTCTTCATAACAGACTTGCCATACACTATTTGACAAGAAACCCTAGAGAAGGTTCAAAGTGGGGCTTCCAACTTACATCTAAGACCCACTCCCAAATCCACGCTCTTTGATACTATAATGTGGCTCTCAAAACAAATACAACATTTCATTATAACTACATGAATGTGTAAGGAAATAAAAATTATTTCTGAGATATTTTACTAAAACCTAAGATTCTAAATTGAGAAAAATTCTGTAGCCTTACAAAATAACTTCATGTTTAATACAGTCTTGAAACATCACCTGACAGGCATGTGTGGTGGTCCGTTAAATTCTACTCCTTTTTTTTTTTTTGTTTTTTGTTTTTTGTTTTTTGTTTTTCGAGACAGGGTTTCTGTGTAGATTTGCGCCTTTCCTGGAACTCACTTGGTAGCCCAGGCTGGCCTCGAACTCACAGAGATCCGCCTGGCTCTGCCTCCCGAGTGCTGGGATTAAAGGAGTGCGCCACCACTATTTTATGTATATGTTTGAATGTCAGCTGCATTTACATACTACACTATGTGCCTACCTGTTGCCTATAGAGATCAGGAGAGGGTGTCAGAGCCCTGGAACTGCAGTTATAGATGGTTTTGAGCCACCCTGGGGGTACTAGGAAATACCTCTGCCTCCCAGAGTGCTGGGATTAAAGGCGTGCGCCACCACCGCCCAGCGAAGGTGAAAATTTTAAAGATCATGGTAACTATATAGAAGCAGACAGCCAGAAAAGTCCAGGATATGGGTGGGGTCACAGAACTGTTATGACCACTCCTAGCTTACCTAGAGATGGATTTGATTCCTATGAGAAAAAGGAACTCCTGTATAGGTAAACCAATATAGTCAGACATGAGACCAGATTATCACTTAGTAAGAGCTACAGAGTCAGAAACAGAGGTACCCTTAATTGCATCCTCTCAAAGAATATTAGGTAAAAAATGGGACAGAAATGCAAAGACCCCCTGGCACAGGGCAGCTGCCATCAGTTCACATTTGTAAATATTAACTAATCCCAGGATCTCAGAGATTAAGGTAACACCTTACTTCATTTTGTCACCATTCTCAAGAATGAAAGCAGTACTGAGGCATTCATGCTGAAAGGAAAGAGGCTACACACACTATTACAATTCCTTCAGACCAAGGGGCACAAACTGGCATTCCATAAAGCCCATTTTAGCCATACAGACACTCTTGCCCATCAAACAAAGATTTCACATACAAGAATACACTATACTTAAAAATCTATACAAATAAAAATCCAGGTTTAAACCCTGCTTTAAATCTTACAAGTAACTACAACCTTCATTTAATACATTATCTCTCTAACACTCTAAGTCTCTATTATTAGATCTGTCGAAGACACTGGTGATGCCCATTACAATACCCCTGACTTTCCTTTCATCTGACATCTGGAAGATGACAGTCCATAAAGCCAAAAATGAACACAAAATGCATTTTAAGGCCATCTGAAAATGGTATCAAGAATCAGAATTTGATCTTTCCTTTACCTTTCATTACAGCCTGAAGTGAAGCAACTTCTTCTCTCCACTGCCTTTTAACTTCATCTATAGCTTCTTGCTTAGTATTCTCAGAGACTGTGGCAATTGCCTTAATGTTCTCCATCTCTGCCTGAGCCTCCCACAGCTGTGTCCGAAGGTGACCCAAATCATCCTGTGCCGCTTGCAATACTGCATTTTGCCTCTTCAGATCCTCTGGGAAAAAAGTAAAAGATTTTCCATTAATGTGTAGTTCACTTTATCAGACTCAAAAGAAATGAAGAAACTGGATATTAAAATGCTAACATAGATTATGAAGCTATTTAAATAGAAATATAAAGTGTGCTGGATTTCAAACAATAAAGTTTTACAAGGCGAATTCCAGGACAGCCAGAGCTATTACACAGAAACCATGTCTCAAAAAACAAAAAAATAAAATATTAAAACTATCTAATAACACACCAGGAGGGCTGGAGAGATGGCTCAGCCGTTAAAGGCTAGGCTCACAACCAAAAATATAACACACCAGCAAAGGTCACAGTTTTGATGCTATATTTAGGCTTTTCCTATTCACTAAATAGACATAATCAAAAATTTTTTTTCATTTATTTTTATGTGTATGAGTGTTTTAACTATACATATATCTGTGCAACACATGTGTGCCTAGTGCCCTGGGACGTCAGGAGAATGCATCTGATTCCCAGGATTGCAGTTAGACAGTTGTGAACTGACATATGGGTGCTGGGAACTGAACACAGGACCTCTGGAACAGTCAGGGCTCTTAAGCACTGAGCCATCTCTCCAGCCCCAATAAATTCTCTAACTACTCTGGTGTAAGTGTCCAAATCTACAAAATGGATATTAAAGATGGCCACTCCACAGGGCTGTTAAAATGATAAAATGATGCATTATAAACGCCTGTACGCATAGTAACTTTCAAATAGTAAGCCTTCAAGACATACTTAATGGAAGAAAGCCAGACTACACAGTAATTAGAGTTGATAAAACCATGATTACTTTCTCACTCTTAATAATCTCTTAAATATTAAGTTGATATCACATGTACACCACATGCCTTAATCTAGATAGAACATATATTTGGTCATGACTTCCAAAAAAGATGGCAGTGTAGTCAGGAATGCAGTTTAGTGGTACAGCACTTGCCTGGCATGTACAAGGCCCTGAGTTTTGGTCCCTACCACTGCAAAGAAAACAAGGATAAGCCTATTATCCCTCTATAGAGATGCGTCTATTTTCTCTTACTGCCAACTCTCACTATTCTCTCCACTAAAAAACAAAACAAAAAAAAAAAAAAAAAAAAACCCACCTCGTGACTATCATGAACACAAATGGTCAACTTTTAAATCTATACTTTCTTATTTATAAGGAGTTTGAGTATGTACTCTACATTGATCAGTGACGAGAACTTTCTGAGGTTTTCCTCCCTCACAGTCTCTCACTATAACATAAAATGGGTACAAACTCTCAATCCTTCTGCCTCAGCCTCCTTAGTAACAGGATTTCAGGTGCCCATCACCATATTCTGTTTATCTGTTTCTAACGCAGAGTTTTCCTTCTGATTTAGGAAGAGCATTGTGATGGTAATCTTCACTATCAATTAGATAAACAAGTCACCCAGGAGGAAAACCTATGATCATCTTCAACTGAACTGAACTAAGAGGCAAATAACTGAACAAGGAAGGGTCCACCTGAGCGTGGGTTAACACCCTATGGGGTGGGGTCCTGGACTAAATAAAAAAACATGTAAGCCAAGCATCAGCTAAAGCATCAGTAAAAAGCTGCCTCAAGTGTTCTCCATGGCCAGCTGAAACTTGTAACAATGTCAGATAATAAAGTACAGTTAACTGAAGTAATTAATTTTAACATAGCAAGTTTTTTGGTTTTGTTTTGTTTTTGTGGTTTTTCATTCACCTGGCTGTTTTCCTGACTGCAGATCCAATGTGACCATGCCTTCCCTAACATAAGTCTGCTGTATCTCCTCCAACCACGCCAGGGATTTTGTCATAACAAGAAAACTAATACACAAAAGTACCAGAAGTGGGTGAGCTGCTGTGAGAAACCTGACCACATGGCTCATAGGTTTGAAACTGGCTCATAGCAGGAATATGGAAGAACTTTGGAGTTATAGACTAGAGAAGACTCAGAATGCTGTAAACAGAGTTAACTAGCTCATTCTGGTGGGAGTGTAGAAAACCAGAATCCAACAGAAAGGCATATAGTAAAGACAGTATTCATGAGGTTTGGAGTAGTCATGCTTGGGTTAAAAACCATTTTTAAGATGGTAATGTTGATGGTCGAGCAGTGGTGGCCCACGCCTTTAATCCCAGCACTTGGGAGGCAGAGGCAGGCGGATCTCTGTGAGTTCGAGGCCAGCCCGGTCTACAGACCGAGATCCAGGACTGGCACCAAAGCTACACAGAGAAACCCTGTCTCAAAAAGAGAGAGAGAGAGAGAGAGAGAGAGAGAGAGAGAGAGAGAGAGAGAGAGAGAGAGAGAGAGAGAGAGAGAGAAGGTAATGTTGAATCCAGCCACTGTTAGGCCACATCCCTATAGCAGCCTTTTCTCTCTCACAGACACTAAGAGGTACCCTTACTGAGACACTGAATCCCTAGCTAGAGCCAGGACCTCTCAACTAGGAAATTGAGTTTACATCAAAGCAGGTATTGGTGGTCACACATCTGCTCCCTACCCCCTTCACTGACTCCTGGGAAAAAGAATAAAAATGAAAATAAGGCTGTGGGCTAGTACTGTAAACACCCCAATTCCCCACATACTCAGAAAGGTACAAGGAGAGACTCCCACTTCTGTCACAGGTACACACTAGGAATCCTCTCTTCAAAGACCCTGCAATGGTGTCTGTCTCTGGTGATAGGGCCTCAACTCTCCTTGGAGACCCAACTATGTGTTAATAACTTTTCTAATTAACTCTTTACTCCTCAGTAATCCATCTTGGTGTTCCTTTTGACATCCCCCAAAAAAACTTCCCGATACTCATATTATGTCCTAGTAAAAATCCTAACCCTAATATCCTCAAACCTCTTCCACCAGAAGCATTCCCCTTTCTGTTTTGGGGTCATTTTATATAGTTTTTGTATGAAAAAGTACACAACATTTTTGTCTTTTTTCTTCCCTCACTTATCTCTTAAAGCCCTTCCACCATTGATTCTTAAACTTCTTCCTTCTCCCTCACGGTCTTCTACTGTCAAGTCATATATATCACATAAACACACATACCCCACATGAGGGACAAGCTGATACTTTTCTGAGCAAGGATGTTTTATAGGTACCCTTTATCAAGCTGGCAAGATTCTTTCTGTTTCTTTTTTTTTTTTTTTTTTTGGTTTTTCGAGACAGGGTTTCTCTGTGTAGCTTTGCGCCTTTCCTGGAACTCGCTTTGGAGACCAGGCTGGCCTCGAACTCACAGAGATCCACCTGCCTCTGCCTCCCGAGTGCTGGGATTAAAGGCGTGCGCCACCCCCCCCCCTTCTTTCTGTTTCTAGTTTAGTGTTTTTAATCATGAACAGGTGTGCAGTTTTACAAATTACTTCTTTATCGACTGAGAAGTTTGTGTGCTTTGGTTTTTATCTTTTGTTTTTTGAGACTAGTCTCTCTACTACTGTGGTTTGAATAGGTATGACCCCTTAGACTCATGTGTTTGAATGTTTGGCCCATAGGAGATGTGGCCTTGTTGGAGGAAGTGTGTCACTGTCGGGGCACGCTTTGAGGTCTCATATGTTCAAGCTGCCCAGTGTGCCAGCAGATCGAGATGTAGAACTCTCAGCTCCTTCTCCAGTACCATGCCTGCCTGCTATCTGCCATGTCCTACCATGATGCTAATGGACTGAACCTCTGAAACTGTCAGCGAGCCCCAATTAAATGTTTTCCTTTATAAAAGTTGCTGTGGTCATGGTATCTCTTCACAGCAATAGGAACCCTAAGACAACTGTGCAAGCTCTGGCTATCCTGGAACTCTCTCTATATAGAACAGGCTGGCTTCAAAATCACAGGGACCCAATTGCCTCTGCCTTCAGAGTGCCGTTGATTAAAGGCAGGCACCACTATGCCCAGCCTGGTTTCTATCCTACTGACTGTACTGTATATTATAATGATTGCAATTCTAGGATGAGGTCCAATTGGTTACAATCTTATTCTCTCACACTGTTTGATTTTCAAGCTTAATGAGGATTTAGACATCTGTATTTCTTTTTTGTTTGTTTTTTGTTTGTTTTTCAAGACAGGGTTTCTCTGTGTAGCTTTGCGCCTTTCCTGGAACTCACTCTGTAGCCCAGGCTGGCCTCAAACTCACAAAGATCCGCCTGGCTCTGCCTCCCAAATGCTGGGATTAAAGGCGTGCGACACCACCGCCCAACGATATCTGTCTTTCTAAGGAATGCAAGCATAAAGTTCTTGTGATGTCTTGTTACATCTTTTCTAGGTTTTGTCTGGATAATACTACTTATAGAGTGTCCCTTGCAGTTTATTTTTTATAAAAATTTGGAAAATACTGATACTAATTCTTCCTTCATATTGAATAATATGAATTATAATCAATATTCAGTAACATATATTTTAATATGTTAAATAATAATGGTGAACAATTCTTTAAGCAAACATAGTTTTTCAAAAGGGGAAAAATTCCCTTTCCTTTTTTTAATTTTGTAACTAATTTTTTTTTATTTTATTTTGTTATACTGTCTATGAGGACCTCTGGCAAAATAATAAAGTACTGACAACAGAATACAGAAGTTCCTCAAAAAACTAAAAGTAGAACTATTATGTGCTCCAGCTATACCAGGCTTCCTGCTTGAGGCTCCCAAATGCTTGGCTTGGTTTTTGTTTAATTTTCTCCATGTTTTTATTAACAAATATTAATTGTACATGAATTATGCATAATGAATTTCACATTTTCATACATGCATATAATTTTGATCATATCCCCTCCCACTCCGATCAACTTCATCTTCCCAATCATTTCCCTTTCTACTTTTGTCTTTATTTCTTTCTTTGTTTTTTGTGATCCAATAACTTTAATTTTGTCTGTTTATTAGTTTCTTCCAGAATATTTTTTAGTATTATTTTTATTTTATATATATGAGCATTTTGCCTACATGTACATATATGCACCAGGTACATGCCTGGTGCTAGCAGAGGCAGAAGAGGGCATATATTTGCTGGAACTGGAGTTAAAGACAGTTGTGAGTAGCAATGTGGGTGCTTGGAACCCAATCTGGGTCCTCTGCAAGAACAGCAAGTGCTCTCCTCAGCCCAAAAGACATTCAAAACTTTTTTTTTTTTTTAACTTTTCTGTAAGTGAATTAGGATAGGTTTTGGTGTTTTTTAGTAGTCAAATTTATCAGTTTCTCACCTTTGTATAATTTCTTATGTCCCAAAACATTCCCTGTTTAGTTCTCTTCTGGCAAACCTAGGTCCTACCATTTACTTCAATGACTGTGCAGGTGATAAATGCTCTTAGGATTTATGTGCATCAAAGATGCACTTTATCCTCCTTCTTCAAGAACTCAGCTAAATATTAAAATTCTAGGTTGACAGTCATTTTTATGTACTCTGATGATGTTATTCCACTGTCCTCTGTCAGTTGAGGGACTAATGTGGTATTTCCTGGGTTCATTTGCTGTTGATGAAGCTGTTGTTCAGACAGGATCTTGCTATCTATCTCCATGCCACCATGCTTGGCTTATTATTTTAATTAAAATACTTTAGTATTTTGTTTGCAAGTTCTCTAATCAGTTTTTATTTATCTTTATTTCTTCGTAGTGTTTTTGGTTTTTGGTATTTTGTTTTGTTTGTTTTTCCGAGACAGGGTTTCTCTGTGTAGCTTTGGTGCCTGTCCTGGATCTCGCTCTGTAGACCAAGCTGGCCTTGAACTCACAGAGATTTTCCTGGCTCTGCCTCCTGAGTGCTGGGATTAAAAGTGTGCGCCTATTTCTTCATAATTTTAATTGTAATTTTTAAAATATTCCTTGTTTCATACCCCTATCTAAGTGAACATATGTCACCAGAGCACCATGCAAATTATAGCCATGTGTAAAGTCCTTTTGGACACAACTGGAAAACTCAACCTCCATTTCTATCATTTTCTTCCAGTCTTTCATCTGGAGCATCAGAGAATAGGGCCTCACTAACAATCTGGACTGAGATTTCTAAAGCATAAGCACTGCTGTAGTGCTAAGCACTGATTGAAGCTGGTTAAAGGAAGAAGGTGCGATAAGACTGTCTTTTTAAAGTTTAATAGAAAAATCAACAAAACTTTCTGAAATTTTATAATATTCCCAACTGAAGTCAGCTTGAAAAAAATGCACACTAAGACAAAAACAGGCAGTAAAAGAGGTCAAAAAGTAGCCTTATCATCTTTTTTATTAGCACTCCTCATTACTGTTTGCATTTACAACTCAGTGATATTCCAAATAAATGCAAGTTCAGCAGTTATAGTAGCAACAAAATTGTCCCTTCCAGGGGAAAAGCAGTGTTTGGACTTCTGAATCACCTTGACCTATTTTGCCGAAAGACAAAGACTGCTGAGCACATCAACACTACTGTTGCACACTGTTTATGCCTGTGACGATCATAAGGACTGGCCTCCACCATCATAGCAGGCACAATAATAACCTGCTAGTTGAAAAGAAAGTTGGTTTTTTTTGTTTTTGCTTTTTTTATGAGACCACTTGGCCAAGACTTTTGAGGTCATCCCTTCATTTTTATCCATTTATTTAGTGGGTTTTTTTGTTTTGGGGGGTTTTTGGCCATTGGCCATTCTGTTATTAGACCATCAGGTGTTTTAGACAGACACAGTATCACAGCTTCACAGAGTTAAACAAATGCAACATAAACAAAAGTAACACACCTTAAAATAATATTCTACAACAGAGGAAGAACAAAAGAAAAAAATCCTGCATTGTTACAGGGTTTTACACAATGTTGAATGCTTTCTTTCTTTTTTTTTTTTTAAATGCCGAATGCCCGTTTATTGAAGGAGGGAAGAGGTCTTAAATACAGGCTTACAGCACAATGAGAGAACCCCGGAGGGGAGAAGTTCACTACCGATGTTTTACAATCTTGCATCTAAGCTGTTAACGCCCAATATGCAGGATACACAGACAAGGAACTTTCCTTAAGCCTTCAGGAGGGTGGAACCCAGCAGGGAATTAGCATAGGGAGGATATCAAGGTTAAGGTCAGCAAGCAAGGCAACAGTTACCCAAAACGGGGGGGGGGGGGGGGGGGGGGGGGGCCGCCAGGGCCCTACAGGGCCCATCTTTTACTAAAAAATGAGCTTCTGACTTAGGTTGCGTGGGACATCAGCAGGTCACCTTACCCATCATGGAGACACCTGCCCAGGCCACACAGGTGCTCTGTCTTAGGTTGTTGAGCACCCCCCAGGTATTACCCGTCTCTGAATACTCATTATCATACAGGCTCAATTGTGTGTGAGGTGCAGAGTTAACTGCTGCCAAAGATCTCAAAGTGGCGCTGGGCTTGCAATCTGTGTGTTCAACACAGAAAAGACCAACAGAAGTCCTAACCTACCCATAGCCAGTAGGTTAAAGGCAACTCAGCCATTCCTTTCCTTAACGAGCTATTGGTGAAATTATTAAGGCCACTCCACGTAGTTAAAAGGGAAGTTTATTTTGTGGGTTAACTTACAAGTGAATGGATAGTTTACAGAGTCTGGGAAAGGTGTAGCACAGTCCGGTGGTGTTCTCTGGAGAACTCTGCTTGGTCTACCTCCAGCGTCCAGGGTCCAGGAACTAAGAGAGCTCGTGCATCTGGAACTCGGGTCTTCAGTGTCCTCTCTCAGCCCCGCCTTGTAGGCGTGACCATTACGAAGCCTCAATGGGGGTTGGAGCTTCCAGGTCAAAGCTGGAATGGCTACCTACTACATTTCCCCCTTTTGTCTAAATAAGAAGGTTCTAACCTAATACAAGACTATATACAAAGGAATGGTTATCAAATATTGTCCAGGAGTAATGAGGGATAATGACCTAGATAAGATGGAACTGCAATCAATGTAAACAATATCAAGCAAGAAACACATACTAAAATCCAGGGAAGTCTAGAGTGTGGGTAAATGGCATGTTACAAAGATCATTCCAAAAGGTGTCCTATCCTAAAGAACCTGAATCTAATACTTAATATATTCTATCTAAGATATTATATATATACTAAGTTGTAACTATAACTGCTAGTCTTCAGTCCCATCAAAGACCTGAGAAGGAATATAATGGTATCTGAGAAATGGAAGATGGATCCAAGCAACTTTCAGGAATCTTGCAAGAGTAGACAGAGACAGCTGGCAGCCTGGACAGTCACCGAATGTTTCTCAGCATTGTTGGTGCATTCAAATTGGTTATAGGCCTAGAGTATTTGACAGACCATGAAGGCTTACAGAAAAAGATTCTTTCTCGGGAATCTGCTAACCAGGATTTACATAAAAATATTCTTTCTCTGGAATCTGCTAACCAGAATTTACAAAACAGGCTTGTACCCAAAATTGATTTTTTATAATAAATATGAATATTTAATGGATAGAACACTAACTCTCCAGAGTGAAGTTGTGGCTACTCAGACACTATATAAGGAAGAAAGATTATCATTAATTGATAAGATAAGGTCCATGGAATCATGTGTTTCAAAAGAACATAAAAACTTCCATGATTCCATGAGAAATCTGGAATCCCTTGCAAGAGAGGAGGTTTACTCCCTAGAAGAGACCCTAGGTGCTCGTTTGCAAGCGCTGGAGGAAACTCTCAATAAACATGACAAGGGACCTAATAAGCAGAAGGGCAAGACCATACAGGTTGTAACATCTCCAAATGGCTCTCATACAATGGCTTATCCTGTTATCACCCATGAGAAGCCAGCAGATGACACACACCCCGAGCCATATATGACATATACATTACAACCAATTTCAACAAGGGACTTTAAAAATATAAAGGAAGCAGTAGTTACAGATGAGATACACTCCACATACGTAAGACAGATGTTAAATTTGTGATCTACCTCCAGCGTCCAGGGTCCAGGAACTAAGAGAGCCCGCACATCTGGAACCTGGGTCTTCAGCGTCCTCTCTCAGCCCTGCCTTGTAGGCGTGACCATTACCGAAGCCTCAATGGGGGTTGGAGCTTCCAGGTCAAAGCTGGAATGGCTACCCACTACAACGAGCCTTACTGCAAATGTCGAACTCACAGAGAAAAGAAAGTTTTAAATTTGATTTTTAGTATGATGTGGGCAAGTGTCCACGATAAAAATGAAATAATCAACACTGGTGTCTTATATATCACATGTGTTGCCTTTAGGAAGGCCACCAAAAAAGGACCATAGAATTCCTTCTATCATTTTGTAAAAAGCTGCCTCTGTGTTCTCCATGGCCAGCTGAAACTTGCAACAACGTCAGTTAATAAAGTACAGCTAACTGGCCGGGCGGTGGTGGCGCACGCCTTTAATCCCAGCACTCGGGAGGCAGAGCCAGGTGGATCTCAGTGAGTTCAAGGCCAGCCTGGGCTACCAAGTGAGTTCCAGGAAAGGCGCAAAGCTACACAGAGAAACCCTGTCTCGAGAAAAAAAAAAAAAAAAAAAAGTACAGCTAACTGAAGTAATTAATTTTAACATAGCACTTTTTTTGTTTGTTTGTTTTGTTTTTGTGGTTTTTCAAGACAGGGTTTCTCCTGTGTAACTGCCCTGGCTGTCCTGGAACTTGCTTTGTAGATCAGGCTGGCCTCAAAGTCAGAGATCTGCCTGCCTCTGCCTCCCAAGTACTGGGATTAAAGGCATGTGCCATCACCACCCGCTGGTTTAGAGCAAGTATTTTTAACTAAACCATATCAAAGCTGTTTAATTCAGATATAAAACTGATAATACATGTTGGAAATGAGAGGCTGTAAGTCAGTGAGATGGTTCAGTGGGTAAAAGCACCTGCTGCTAATGCCTGATGACCTAAATTTGATCCCAAAACCTGAGAAGAGGTAGAAGCAGAGACTGAACTCCACAAAGGTGTCCTCTGACCTCCACTGCATGCACTAGCACATATACTCATTCCCACACACATAATAAAAAAGAAAGGAAGGGAGAGCAGGACGGAGTGGGAGGAGTTCTTATTTTTGTTCTTTGGTTTTTTGGGTTTTTTTTACAAAAATTTACAGAAAATAACTTCAATGAAAATAGGAAAACCTAAGAGCTTTATTTGGGAACAAAGGGAAATGGAAAACAAATCAAACAAGCTTTCAAAACTAACTTCACCAGGCGGTGGTGGCGCACGACTTTAATCCCAGCACTCGGGAGGCAGAGCCAGGCGGATCTCTGTGGGTTCGAGGCCAGCCTGGTCTATAGACAGAGATCCAGGACAGGCACCAAAACTACACAGAGCAACCCTGTCTCGAAAAACAAAACAACAACAACAAAAAAAAAAACTAACTTCGATTTGTTGAATAAAGAAAAACTAGGACACAGGTTCAATCTCCAGCATTCACATGAAACCTCATAATTGTCTGTTAATTCCTGTCCCAGGGGATCCTATGCCCTCTTCTGGTCTCCACAGTCACTAGACACACATAGTACACAGACATATAGGCAAAATACCCATACACATAAAAATAAATAATTAAATAATAAAAAGCTTAAAAAAAAAAGCTAGGTGGTTGTGCACAACTTTAATCCCAGCACTCAGGAGGCAGAGGCAGGTGGATCTCTGTGAGTTCAAGGCCAGCCTGGTTTACAAAGCAAGTTCCAGGACAGCCAGAGCTGTTACACAGAAAAATCCTGTCTCGAAAAACCAAAAACTGGGGCTGGAGAGATGGCTCAGTGGTTAAGAGCACTGACTGCTCTTCTAGAAGACCTGAGTTCAATTCCCCGAATCCACATGGCAGCTCAAAATTGTCTATAATTCTAAGATATGAAATACATGCAGGCAAAATGCATAATATATGCACATAAAATAAAAATAAAAATTATTCAAAAAAAACCCTGAAGAATCTTAGAGGATAACCAACATATTCATGTGAGAAATAAAAGGAGGAAAAAGATGGTATTAACCATGACCATACTGAGTTTGAACTTAGCATCAGAGAAATCCTAGAAGGACCTTATATGTATGCATTAAATGTACTTATTAACAGGCCATCTTCAAATCATTGCTCAGAGTTTAGGAAGAGAGACTGGGATAGCCTAGGAATAGAATGCTTGACTAGAATGTACATGGCTCCAGATCTGATCCCCTGTACAGCAAAGAAAAGGGAGGGTACTTTTCATGCAAATGTGTAAGAACCAGGGGCTGGGAACACAACTCAGTAGAGTGTTTACTTGGCATGCACAAGGCCCTGAGTTCAATTCCCAGCACCACTTAAACCAAGCAAGGTACTACACATCTGTAATCCCAGTACTTGGGAATAGAGACAGGAGGATCAGGAAGAGTCCAAGGCCAAACTGAGCTACATGAAACTATCTGAAGCAAAGGATGGAAAAGGATAAGGGGAAAGAAAGGTAGGAAATGGAAGGGAGGGGAGGGAAGGACAAGGGGAGTGGAAGGAAATGGAAAGAAGGGGAAGGAGAGGAAGGGCAGTGCTGGGTTAAAAGTATGTGTCACTACATCTAGTTATATGCACAGTTTTGTTATAGAACACAGATTATTTTTTTAAAGACTTTCAAGCCCAAGATGTTACTTTAGGAGTTTAAGATACAGCCTAGCATGCATGAAGCCTGGGTTCAAACTTAAGCACCAAACTAATAACCTAGCACCCAGGAGGTAAAGGTAGAAGGATCAGAACTTCAGGGTCATCCTCAGCTATACATGTAACCAGTTCATGGCCAGCCCGGGACACATGAGTCTATCTCAACAAAAATTTTCAATTAAAAAATGCAAAAGATATTGCTTTAGGCTAGTGATTCTCAAAGTGTGCTACAGTATCACCAAGTAACTTGTTAAAAATGCAAACTGTGGGACCCCAGAATCCTAGTCAGAAACTCTGAAGCTGAATCACCTTGGAAGCTTGTTAAAACACCAGCCATTGGACCACTGGACCCTCACCCCAGTTCCTGACTCAGCAAATGTGGGATACAACCCAAGTATGTGTACTCCTAAGAAGGTTCCCAGGTAAGCCTGATGCTGCTGCAGTTGTTCCACAATGACACCATGGAAACCATATCTATACTGCTTCTAGGCCAATAGCTAGAATGTAAACACCTTCCCTGACCCTCCTAAATTATATCCCCCACAAGATTTACTTTACTTAAACAGTCATTTAACAACTGATAACACAATGACTCTATATGTTTTCCTCACCTTCAGTTCAATCAACCTAAAGGATCACATGAATTTTGTTCCCATTGTATGCCAGCATCTACATACAATGTATTTCACAAAGTAGGTACTTAGCAGTATGTGCTGAGAAAATAATTGAACACTTGTTCAGTAAATTCCATGAAATGTCAGTTTCTACACAACATACCCAGGGACTGTATCTCAAGTGTTAAGAGCAGCCAATTACAACTAAGTATCATTAATGTCAGAAAACAAACAAACCTTAATGATGCATTTTCCACTTGCTCCCCAACTCTACTGAAAACCCTAGTTCCAAAAGGCATTATTTCTCTCTCTCTCTCTCTCTCTCTCTCTCTCTCTCTCTCTCTCTCTCTCTCTCTCTCTCTCTCATGGTTCATTCAATCACAAACACTGTACTATCAGAAACTTAACATTTAAAAGTTTTGGCAGGGAAGTTGGGAAAGAGACTGGCGAACTTACCCTCTTTAGCCAAATACAGCTCCTTAAATTTTGCTCTCTTTTGATTAAATTCTTGCTCAAGCTGCTGCTGTGCACGTAAAAATTCTGCATTAATTTTTTCCAATTCTGCTACCCGTTGCTGAAGAGAAACTGGAAAAAGAAATACTAGTTAACAAGTAATAAATGTGTTTACATATAAGTTTTAAGAATAAACTAGTCATCCAGTTACATACTACTATATATACATGGAACTAGCAGGGAGGCTGAAATCCATTATATTGCAAATTTTTTTAAGAAGCCAGACATTTCTATTAGACTTTATACACATACTATGAACAAGTCATATACAATGAAACAGAGATCACAGAGAACAAAGTCAATTTTAATACAAGAGCTCCTAACTCTATTTAGTACACTGACAGAATGTTAATCCACAGTTGGAATTGTTAAATAGTGACTCAGTTAAATTACTTATCCCACACCTAACCCCACTGTCAATGTTGCTACTTTCTGTTTCTTTGTTAGGAGCAAAATCTAATGGGCTCCCTGGCTACGACAGCCATAACAACTGAAACTATTCTTCCAGTCCCAGAAGACCCATTACATTATATGGAAATTGTTACCATATGGAAAGGACACAAACCTGTAGATCTGTGTCACAGCTCCAATACTGGCAGATCATCTGTTTTCAGACAAGTGTTACCCACAGTCTTAGGGGCTTAGGGGCTCAAGACTTGGTGCTCAGACTATCTATTCTGGTCAAGGCTAGGGCTGTTTTGGCTAAAACACAAACCTTTGACTCAGCCTTAAGGCTATCAATATAATCCTTCAGGAGATATTTATCAGCACTAGCCAACCACTATCCAATTACCTCGGCCAGAAGAGGTCCCCTTTCTCTACTATACATCACTGGAAACAATGGCAATCTGCCCACATTATAACCAAGATCCAGGATTATCTTTGAAGGCCACTCCTTACCCTCAAGCTACTGCTCAATTCACAACTGATTTTATAATACTTAGAAAATTATAGCAATGGTTAGAACTAATAGCTCATTTCCTCCATCTTCTTTTCAAAGTTCTCTGCAATAAGGATACATTTCTCTAACAAATACTAAACTAAGGCTTGTATTGGTTCGTCCCCACATCCCAAGGCTAGCTTCCTATTTGACAGTATTAGTACAACTCACAGCTGGAAGAGGAAAAGACTGCTGCTTTGAGCTCCATGTCACTAAAGGCAAAGCGTCATTTTGAGATACATCTACAGATAGACAATGACATCTGACCATTTGAAAGCTTTCTCTTTTTTCTTTTCTTTTTTTTTTGGGGGGGGGGTGTGGGGAGAAAAAGGGAGGTGGGAGAATATATCAGAAGGCACCATGTAGAATACATGAAGAATAACACTGGAAGAGGGATTACCATCTTAAATCATAAGGAAATTTAGTCCTTGAGGCCCTTATTTCTGCTATTACTTATTGCTAAATCCCAATGGTTATATTAATAGTTTTCCCACATAATACTAAAATTACTGACACTACTGACTACTACAAAAATAAACAAGACCACTGAAAATGAAGGAAACAACCATTCCACAATGCACATGCACCTCAAAATACTATAATATACATATTTTTAAAAATACCATGTAATGTAGCAATTTAAAATAAATGGAGAGAAAGAAGACCCTTTGTTCATACTTTCCCCTACATCCTATCCCATCCACATCTTCCACCAAACCATACACATGCACAAAGATTCATGCCATTCATTATTATATTTATATTTAAGTTAAGTAAGACTAATAAATCAACAAAAACAAAAATGCAACCCTTAAAGTTACAACTAAAGCCTGGCATGGTGGTTTAAGCCCAGCACCTGGGACTCTGAAGCAGGGGATTACCATGAGTTTGAAGCTAGCCTGGACTACAGACTGAGACACTCACATAAACTATTTTTAAAATATTTTTTCAGCCAAACTTTGTGTTTCCACTACTCCCTACTCCATCCTGGCTCTGACCTACACAGTTCAAATCCAAGTCCACACCCACAAGTCTGACTGGTGCTCTCCTCAGGAATACTGAAATTCCAGGAATCATGATCCTTGAGGGTATACCAATAACTCCTCTATTTATTTTCATTCTGTTTTTGTGTAATTTTCCAAAGAATCTATCTCAAGTACTCCAAGCATACTGAATTTCTACAAAACAGAAAAGCCAAAATAACTGCTTTTCACAAGCATGCCTTTAATGTCACACCTAGAAAAATCAATTTACCCCAAACAGACAGAAATTTACAAATAGGTAAATCATAATATATTAGCAGGCAACCCACAAATCAAACTGAAAAGTTCATCAAATGAAAGTGGTATATTACTTTTCTAATATGATGACTAAATAGTTCACAGTGATTAGGATATAGTCAAAAAGTAATTAACATGGAATGTAGGGAAAAAATGTTAGCTGTCATTTTAAAATTGAAAGTATTTGTTGGTTAAAGAAAGAAATACAGAGATTGCCAAGCAGTGGTGGCACACACCTTTAATCTCAGCACTCAGGAGGCAGAGGCAAGCAAATCTGAGCCCGAGGCCAGCCTGGTCTACAGGGCAAGTTCCAGGACAGCCAAGGGGACACAGAGAAACCCTGTCTCAAAGCCCACATCAAACCCCCCAAAAAGAAAAAAATACAGAGATCAAGTCACTCTGTAGCTACAAAACACTAGAAGTCACTGCTAACCTTATGATTCTCACCAAGTTCCATGCTTACTGACTTCCAGGTCATACCCTCCCTGCTACACACGAACTAACTAGTGTTAACACCAGCTTTCAACAGTACTGAATCTTTTGGGATTTAGTTACGTGGAGTTTTAGTTTATCAGTTTTCACAAACATAGCCTGCTGTGGGATGTATGGCAAATGTGTTGCTTATTAATCAATAAAACACTGATTGGCCGTTGGCTAGGCAGGAAGTATAGGCGGGGCAAGGAGGAGAATAAAGCTGGGAAGTGGAAGGCTGAGTCAGAGAGACACTGCCAGCCACCACGATGAGGAACAGCTTGTGAAGATGCCGGTAAGCCACGAGCCATGTGGCAAGGCATAGATTAATGGAAATGGATTAATTTAAGCTATAAGAACAGTTAGCAAGAAGCCTGCCACGGCCATACAGTTTGAAAGCAACATAAGTCTCTGTGTTTACTTGGTCGGGTCTGAGAGGCTGTGGGACTGGCAGGTGAAAGAGATTTGCCCTGACTGTGGGCCAGGCAGGAAAACTCTAACTACAATAGCCCATACATTATTACCTTCATTTGAGCACTAAGGGGGAAACCATCTGATGCCAAGGTTACATTTATTTATTTATTTATTTACTTACTTACTTATCAAGGACAGGAAGAGGGAAAAGGATAAGGTCTCACTATATAGCCAGCCCAGGCCAAGGCAAATCTAGAATTTGTTGTGTTGCCAAGGCTGACCTGGAACTCTCACAGTGATCCAGCTGCCACATGCTGCCAGGTACTTGAATTAAAGGCGTTTGCCATGCCATCATGTCAAGCCTCTGTGGCTCCATTTGTTTATTTAGGTTTTTCAAGAGTGGCTACTTTTAATGCTTGCTATCCAAAGAGAAAAATGACTGTCATTTACTCAAAAATGTCTGAATTAAGCAATAATAATCCAAAAATAAAGGGGAAAAATAAAATCATAAATAAGGAAAAGATCCAGTAATTCTTACATATTTTACCTTTCCTAGGTTTTTTTTTTTTTTTTTTTTGGTTTTTCGAGACAGGGTCTCTCTGTAGTTTTGCGCCTTTCCTGGAACTCACTTTGTAGACCAGGCTGGCCTCGAACTCACAGAGATCCGCCTGCCTCTGCCTCCCAAGTGCTGGGATTAAAGGCGTGCGCCACCACCGCCCGGCGACCTTTCCTAGTTTTACTGTTGTTTATTGAGACAGTCTCAACTCTCCATCCTCTTTCTTTGTCTCCCAAATGTTGGAATGCAAGAGTGGGCTGCCACCACCACCTTGTCTAGCTTAATTTTCCCTAATTTTGATATGAAAGAATGAACAGTAACTTAAAGCCAAGTTACTGTTGTGTGTGTCCTACTATATACCTCTAAAAATAGAAAATACTAAGTTCGAGGAGACAAATGAGAAAAAGGGAAAAAGAAATCTGGGTCAAATTTTACTGTAAGTAGAAATTTTTGTTTGACGATTTTCCTCAAGATCCAAATACACCCATTTCAAGGCACAGAACATCAAGCAGGAAGGGGGAAGAATCTGAACAGTTCATGAAGCCCACAAGTCTTGACCAGTATCGTCGTCACCTGATTTTTAAATGAAACTACTGCCAGGCACAGGGTATTGCAATTCAGCTACCCACAAGGCTAAGACAAGACCACTTCAGCCTAGGAGTTCAAGCCCAACTGGTCAACACAACAAGACCTTGTAAGAAGAGAAGAAAGGAGAGGAGAAAAGGAGGGTGAGGGAGGAGAAAAAGCATGAAATGAAATTATTAGGTACGGTAGGTATATTCATTTAATGAAATACCAAAGCCAGAAAATGTATAGTAAATGAAAAGAACAAAATATAAAATTGCAAATGGCACAATATGAACTATATAATATAATAAATAAATATAATAAAAACAGACTGGAAAGAATATGCCAGGCCATGGCAGTGAACAAAGCAGCAACGCCACTATCTGCCACACCTAACTGGGAAAAGAAAGCAAAGAAGCTCCTGTCAACATCAGCCCAGGCCATGGCATGCTGCCATCAGGAGTTGGCAGAGCAGAAATTCTCTAGGCAACTTGGAAAGGAAATTCATATGGCCAAGGACATCCTGAGGGAAGCAAGGCTGCATTCTGATGAGCTGAACTAGGTACCAGAGTTGAATCAGAAGAGATACCCAGCAGACCACAGAGCTCAAGGAAGAATGCACAAACAGCAATAAAAGAGCCCTAAATTCGGGTTGGGGATTTAGCTCAGTGGTAGAGTGCTTGCCTAGCAAGCGCAAGGCCCTGAGTTCGGTCCTCAGCTAAAAAAAAAAAAAAAGAGAGAGAGAGAGAGAGAGAGAAAGAAAAAGAAAGAAAGGAAAGAAAGAAAGAGAGCCCTAAATACATCACACAAAAACAGAAGTAAAGCCAATGTTTGGGGCTGGAGAGACAGCTCAGGGATTAAGAGCATTATCTGCTCTTACAGGGGACTCAGATTCAGTTTCCAGCATCTCCATGGAGATTCAAAACCCTCTATAACTCCAGACCCAGGGGATCTGATGCCCTCTTCTGACCTCCTTGGGTCAGGTACATACAGGGTGCACATACACACACGAAAACAAAAAATTCAAACATAAGTAAATCTAGAAAAAAAAAATAAGCCTGGTAGTGCACACCTTCAATCCCAGCACTCAGAAAGCAGAGGCAGGTGGATCTCTGTGAGTTCAAAGCCAGCCTGGTCTACAGAGAGAGTTCCAGAACAGCTACAGCTTATACAGAAAAACCCTGTCTGAAAAAAACAAAATTAAAATACATAAACAAAATAAAAATAAAAAAATAAAAACCCTTATGTTGGGTTAAAGGGATAGCTCCATTAGTAGAGTACCTGCCTAACATGCATACATCTCTGGATGTGACCACCCCAATACCCTAGATACTGAGCATGGTAGCATATGCTTGTAATTTCAGTGTTTGACAAGTGAAGGCAGAAGTACAAGTTCAATTCCAGCCTTGGCTACACAGCAAGTTCAAGGCCAGGATGAATTAATTATAGGAGACCATGTTAAAAAATGAAAAAACAATTAAAGAGAAAAAACCTCATGTTCGCTGCTCACACTTAAGTCTAGCACTCAGAAGGCTGAGGAAAGCTCAAGAATTCCAGGGCATCCTGAGCTACACTTTGGACCCTGACTCAAACAAACAAAATCTTGGGCAGGGAGATAGCTCACAGGTACAAGTACTTGCTACACAAGCATTAGGGCCTGAGTTCAGATCTCCAGCAGCTGCATAAAAGAACCAAAAACTTTAAAAATTGAAGACAAATAAACAACGCCTATGTTGTTCAGCAGTCCTCTGCACGGGGACTCTGGTATGGATTTTTACAAAATGGTCATGAATTCCTGACTGGGAGACTTGGTGAAGAGGTCAAGTCAGGTGGCTGGAGGTCTTAGAACTAGCATCAAAAACAGCCTTGGCAGAGTGCCCAGAGTGGCAGTGGGTGTAGTCCCTCCTCAAGCCATGTGTAGCAGCTGTCAATGCCAGGCAGCAGCAGTAGCTGCTTAGACACAGGAGTTTGAATGATGCCAGTGCCCCTGGGAACAGAGATGCAGTACACCAGCACAAAGCTACACCAGCCTTTTTGATACCTTTGTATAGGACAGTATGAGACACACAGGTTGTAATCCTCAGAAGCTTCCTTACAAAAGGACAAAGGAGAAACTAGCCAAGATGGCCCCTCAGATGGTGGTAGCTATCCTTGGAGCACTGGAAACCAAGACCAACTTGACCACTGTTGTCTATGATGGTGACAAATGCCTGAACATGGTCTGCCAGCCAGCTCAGCCTGCTTCTTCTACACTAGCATGATCTCAAAACCTCACTCTCAGACTCAATGGGCAGAAATACATCTCCAAGGGCTTGTACCTCTCTCAGATGAGGGAGCCAAACTTGGTAACAAGCCTCCAGGCTCTCACATTATATTCCAGAAGTATTCTAGCTATGAAATTACTATTTTCAGGCTGAGGGAACAGCTCACTGAGTAAAGTGTTTGCCTTTCAACCCCCAGAACCCATATAAAAAGCCAGACATAGTGGTGTGCTCTTGTAATCCCAAAGCTAGGAAGGCAAAGGCAGTGGGGTCCTAGGACTCTCTGGCTAGCCTAGCTGGTGAGCTCCAAGCCAATGAGAGACCCTGCATCAAAGAAGGCGGACAGCATTCAAAGGATGATACTCACATGCACATATTTTTTTTAAAGATTGATTGATTGATTGATTGTGTATACAGTGTTCTGTCTGCATGTACCCCTGCAGGCCAGAAGAGTTTGTTTGTTTGTTTATTTATTTGTTTGTTTGTTTATTGTGTATACAGTGTTCTGTCTGCATGTGACCCTGCAGGCCAGAAGAGGGAGCCGGATCTCATTACAGATGGTTGTGAGCCACCATGTGGGTACTGGGAACTGAACTCAGGACCTCTGGAAGAACAGCCAGTGCTCTTAACCTCTGAGCCATCTCTCCAGACCAACACATGCACATATTTAAAAATTAAAAAATAAAAATCCAGGAAAGTGCTGAGAGATATCTCAGGGGATAAAAGTGCTTGCCACAACAAGCCTGACAACCTAAGTCTGCTGTGGGGTGTTCTGTATGGCAAATGTGTTGCTCTGACTGGTCAATAAATAAAACACTGATTGGTCAGTGGCTAGACAGGAAGTATAGGCGGGACAAGGAGGAGAATAAAGCTGGGAAGTGGAAGGCTGAGTCAGAGAGACACTGCCAGCCGCCACGATGACAAACAGCATGTGAAGATGCCACTAAGCCACAAGCCATGTGGCAAGGTATAGATTAATGGAAATGGATTAATTTAAGCTGTAAGAACAGTTAGCAAGAAGCCTGCCACTGTCATACAGTTTGTAACCAATATACGTCTCTGTGTTTACTTGGTTGGGTCTGAGCGGCTGTGGGGCTGGTGGGTGAGAGAGATTTGTCCTGACTGTGGGCCAGGCAGGAAAACTCTAGCTACATAAGTCTAATCTCTGGAACCCACAAAAACCAGATGTGGTTGTTTGTATCCACAATTCCAGCACTCCTACACTGAGATATGGAAACAGGAAAACGGGCTGGAAGCACACTAACCAACCAGATAGAGAATACAGAGCAGCAGTAGCAAGAGAGGCCCTGCTAAGAGCACCAACTCCCAAAAGTTGTCTTCTGACCCCCACATGAGCCCCATGGTGCACACCACCACCACCACCACCATCATCATCATCATCACCATATTTAAAATCCAAGAAAGGGGATAAGAGTTATAAATGAACTCCTAGACATTAGTAATCATGACACGTGGAAGACGGTACATCTATATACTAACGGTTTTTATTTTTTTGTTTGTTTGTTTTTTTACTTTTTTGTTAGTTTGGTTTAGCTTTGAGATAGTTTTCAGGTCCTGGTTGGCCTGAAACTCATTTTTCTACCTGCCTCTGCCTCCTGAGTGCTGGGATTAAATGTATGAATTTAAGGCTAATTATTTTTATGTCTTATTATTTCTGTGTTTGAAATCATCTGAAAAACAGTGTACTCACATAACATCATTTCTCCATCATTCTAGACACACAATTCATAAAGGAGAATTGTTAATAAAAAAAAAAACACAAAACTATCTCAAATCAATTCCTTTAATATAAAATAACTGGTTTAAGATAATCTGAAGTTATTATCATTTACAAGAACAAAAGCCTGATGCAATATCAACTGTCCTCTAGAACCATGTTTTATTAAATTGTAAGACAAATCAGTTTCCCTTGTATGCAGTTAACACAGAAAATGTAAAATGACATAATTCTTCATTCTTTCTACATTTGTGCTATAGCTTGGCTACACTATAGTATCTATTCTACATTAGGGATTACTTATCAGAAGTTCATAAATAAATAATAATAACACAAAGGTTATATTTTATTTACAAGGAAATTGAATGTATTATTTATGAGTTTTTCAGAACTATCAAGGTCATAGGCAGAGAGGGATTAGAATCTTGATAACTAGCTATCATCCTACCTACATGTAGGTGAAGATTATATTTAAGGGTAGGAACATGAAAACTAAAGAAGTTTCATGGGGAGAATGCAGATGTTAACATCTGTCAGGTAGGAAAAACCTCAAAGCTACAAAAAAATGATGAATTGTAACAGGAGTTACAATTAAGAATCTCCTATTTGCTGGGTATTGTGGCACATGGGTATTGTGGCACACGCCTTTAATCCCAGCACTCAGGAGGCAGAAGCAAACAGATCTCTATGAGTTCAAGGCTAGCCTTGTCTACTACACAGCTTGTTCCAGGCCAGCCAGGGATATATAATGAGACCCCATCTCAAACTAAACAAACAAAGAACCCCATATTTATTAGATATGTGGCAATCAGTGTGACAAAATAGTTAAAGAAACAAGCTCTGGGATTAGACGCGAATGGAAGGGTCAGTCTACCTCTTACGAGCTGGCTTTTATTCATCTATGAAAGTGAGAACTAGTGTTAGCACAATCTACCGTTCTAGGGTACATTTCAAGGCTTTAAAAGGCTATGTGGTAATCAATAACAAAAGCCTTAAATTTTTATGTAATCTTTAAATAGGCAATTTCTCCACTAGGAATTTGTCCTAGGCAAGAGATCATGGATATGTGTGTAAAGGTTTTATTCTAGAAGTATTAATGACTGTAGAATACTTGAAACTCTAGAACATCAGTAAAATGTGAATATGTATAACCTCCTTTGTCTACAGTCTCACTTCCCATGGTTTCCAATACCAGTGGGCAACATATGGGAAATACCAGAAACAACTCGTAAGTTTTAAACTGTACACTCTTGAGCAGCATAAAGAACTCACACCTTCCCACTCCAGCCTACCCAGGATGTGAATCATCTCAGTCCTACATACCCACCGGTTACTTGGTAGCTACTATCACATGCTTCTGCTCATATAACCCTTACTTAACTATGGTGTCAAAGCAAAAAGTAGTGATGTTGGCAATTTATGGAAGTGAAAGGGAAGTAGTAAAATGCTTCCTTCAGGCCTAAGATTAAAGTACAAGAAGATATTTTGAGAGAGCTAGAGACTACACTTACCCAACTATTACATTTACCCAATTATTACAATATATAATTGTTCTGTTTTTGGTTTTTTTGGGGGTTTTTTTTGTTGTTGTTGTTTTTGTTTTTCGAGACAGGGTTTCTCTGTGTAGCTTTGCGCCTTTCCTGGGACTCACTTGGTAGCCCAGGCTGGCCTCGAACTCACAGAGATCCGCCTGCCTCTGCCTCCCGAGTGCTGGGATTAAAGGCGTGCGCCACCACCGCCCGGCTTGTTCTGTTTTATAATCAGTTACTACTAACTTCATACTGTGCCTAATTTGTATCTTAACGTAGGTACATATGTAAAAGGAAAGAAAGCAGAGAATATATTGGACTCATTATTATTCATGATTTCAGATCCACCTGGGGTCTTGGAACGTATCCCCCATGGATAAGGATCTGTAGTGTCTACCAATGGAAAATTCATAAAATATACTACCTACATGTTCGAGATGAAACCTAAATGTGAACACAACAAATTCTACCAATCAAAAAGAAACAAGTATGAGCCAGGCATGATGGCACAGGCCTTTAATCAAATCACAGCACTTGGGAGGCAGAGGCAGAAGGATCTCTGTGAGTTTGAGGCAACCCTGGTCTACAGAGTTAGTTCCAGGCCGGCCAGGGATACACAGAGAAACACTGTCTCAAAAAACCAAAACTAAGAAAAAGAAAGAAAAAAGAAAAAAAGTACTTCCTATATTAAACTGTCGTGAATGGGCCAGGCAGTGGTGGCGCACACCTTTAATCCCAGCACTCGGGAGGCAGAGCCAGGTGGATCTCTGTGAGTTCGAGGCCAGCCTGGTCTACTGAGCGAAATCCAGGACAGGCACCAAAACAACACAAAGAAACCCTGTCTCGAAGTAAAAAAAAAAAAACAAAAAACAAAAAAAAAAACCTATCATGAATGGAATAAATTCCAATTTATTTTACCACATTAGTATAATCACGGTAAAAAAAAAAAAAAATCTAGTGAAATAGTAAAGTGAAAAAATTATGCCAATCTCTAAAATGCAATTGCAAAGATTTTCAAATTAGCAAATCAAATGTAGAATAGCAAACCATCATAACCATCTAAAGCTCATCTCAGAAACACTAAAGCTGTCTAACACCAGGAAATCCATTAATGTAATTCATTTTGTTGAACAATTCAAAAATATGTAAGATAGCTCCATGAATCATAAAGGAAAGGAAAGCAATTAAGGAAATCTCTTTTATATTAAAAAAAAAAAAAACAGAATTACCGAATAGGATGATTCACACGCCTGAAGTTGGCAAACACAATGAAGAAAGTAGAAAAAGAACAAATATACCCCCAAAGAAGTCAAAACTGAATCTACATGAGGGGAACATAGCAGTAAACAAAAGACAGTAGAAAACAGGAGCGTGGATCCCTGGCAGGTCTGAGAAGACAAACAGACTTCTTGACACATATGCCCGAAACTGAACCCTTTACATTTTAAACCACTAGCAGTTGTATTTCCAATTAATCTCGGGCAGCAGTATTACTAACTGGTAATAAAAGAATAAATCAAAACTTAAATGTGTGGCACTTGGGAGGCTGAGGAAGGATAACCAGCAGTTCCATAATAAACCACCATGGCTGGCTGAAAAACGAAAAGTGCAATAATGGTGGGACTGTAACCCAGGGATAGAGGGCTTGCCTAGCACGTGGGAAGCCTCGGCTTTAACGCCAGAACTACAACACACACAAACAACAACTAATAGATATAAACTATATAAAGATATAAATAGATATAATAAATATAGTTATATATATACATCTATATAAAGTAATGCATTTCTGCATTTTGTTTTCCTTGGCCAACAAAAAATTTTATCTAGAATTATTAAATATTTTAGAAAAGAAAAATAACGTAAGGGAAAGACATAGAAAATCTCACTTAAAAAACAACTCACACAGAAAAAAAAATTAAGAAAGGTTGGGCATGGTGGCACAAACCTTTAATCCCACTACCTAGGAGGTAGCGGCAAGTAGATCTCTGTGAGTTCAAGGCCAGCCTGATTTACATAATGAGTTTCACAATATCCAGGGCTATGTAGAGAGTCACGGTCTCAAAAAAACAAAAAAATTTAAAAAATAATTTGAGAATTAAAATAATTTTAGCCAGGCATGATGCCATATACCTGTAATCTCTGAACTTCATTCAAAGAGACAGAGAAAGGAGAATTAACAAGTTTGATGCCAGCCTGGTCTACACAGTGAGCTCTAGGACAACCATGGCTACACAGTAAGATCCTATCTCAAAATAAGAAGAAAAAGAACACTGAAAAACTGGAGAAGAGATGGCTCAGCAGTTAAAAGCACTAGCTTAGCTACTCTTCAAAAGGACCTGGGTTTAATCCCAGCACCCACATGGTTGTTAACAACCATCAATAACTCCAGTTCCAGAGAACCCACTGGCCTCTTTCCACAGGCCCACATATAAACATGCAGGATAAATATGCACACATAAAAAGAAATAATTTTTTTTAAGGAATACTGAAAAACTTAGCCAGTATTTTTTTTTAAGTTTATACACTCAAAAAAGAAAATGGGTGGGTATCTAATTGTTTTTAAGAAACAGTGAGTCTTTAGAGGTATCAAAAGCATTACCAGTAAATCAGTTCAAATGAAATCTTACACTTCCCTCTATGAAAACTACCCAAAAAGCTAACTTAAAACAAAAGCCATGACTGAGGATATAGCTTGTTGGAAGGCCATGCTGCTCAGAGGTTTCAGTCTACCATGGCCTGGCAGCTCTCTACAAACTCGGCATCATGGAACTCGCCCTCCCCTCGCCCCCTCGGAGGGCTTCCCGCTCTCTACCTGACCTTATCTGGAGAATGTCTCCAGGCCCCAAAGCCTGACTTATCTCTAGTGGGACAGTCCCCTGCAGAATCATTCCAGGTGCTACCCATATGGTAATTAGACATGTACTAGGAGCTTTATGATAGGATTGTGCATGCTGTTTAATGCTAATTAGGTGATGTCACAGCCTCTGTCCCCATCCTTTACAGTCTCCCCTCACTCTGGAATACAGTTATGCTGTCTCACTGAAGCTGTATCCTGAAAAGCTATTTCCACCATGTTCACAGGCCATAAAAAGCTCTCTGTCGCCACTTCTGCCCCTTCATCCACACAGACTGGTGGCCAACAGACTGTGAGGAAAAAGAGGACCCCACAATAGCTCAGTGGTGGAACACATGCCTACTGTGTGCAAGGCCCTAGATTCAATGCCAGGATCACCTACCCCCATCCCTAAAAAAAGAGCAAAGAATAAATCTGAAAGATCTATAGCAAACAAAAATAAAGGGCTTTATCTTCTAAATGCAAAGAATACTGATATAATGTACAAAGAAAGCAAATAGACAGTGTATTTTTTAAAAGCCAATCATTAAAATTCAACATTAAAAACCAATGACACCTTTTCTTGCCTGGGGAACCAAAGGCTACCCATAAACCAACATTCATTCATTCACTCACTCATTACACATACAAAGTCTCATGCAGCCCAGGCTGCCCTCAAGCTCCTAATGCTCCTGTCCCACTGCCTCAGTTTCTTGTATATTAGGATCACAGGTATCATCACCAACCCCAACAAACTTACACATTTTGATTAAGAACACTGTAAGAAATAAAAATGAAACCAAAGATTAATGTTCAATGATGTTTGCTGAAGAATTATTTAACAATGAAAATGTATTTTTTTTTTTTTTTTTTTTTTTTTTTTTTGTTTTTCGAGACAGGGTTTCTCTGTGTAGCTTTGCGCCTTTCCTGGAACTCACTTGGTAGCCCAGGCCGGCCTTGAACTCACAGAGATCCGCCTGGCTCTGCCTCCCGAGTGCTGGGATTAAAGGCGTGCGCCACCACCGCCCGGCCCTGAAAATGTATTTTTAAAAAAAGCAAACTTGGGACTTTGTTTTAATTGTGTACTTTTTTTTACGACATGAAAATTTACTCAGCTAAAAAAGATACAATAGGAAATGAAAACTCATGGGAACCTGAGTCCCAAGTATTTGGGGGGGGGGGGGGGACTTTTCAAGACAGGGTTTCTCTATGTAGGCCTGGCTGTCCTGGAACTCACTCTGTAGACCAGGCTGGCTTGGACTCAGAGATTTGCCTGTCTCTGCCTCCAGAGTGCTGGGTTTAAAGGCGTGCAACACCAAGCCCAGCTTCTACTCAACTTTCATTTATTCAACTCAGAAGCAGGAATGATGCCACCTTTAAAAAGATTAAAGAATTACCTAATATAACTAATACACTTATATTGATATAATAAGTGTAAAGATGTAAGGGCTGGAGAGATGGCTCAGCAGTTAGGAGAGTACACTGCTCTTGCAGAGGACAGGAGCTCAGTTCTTGGTACTCATGTCTGGTGGCTCACAACCTCCTTTAATTCCAGCTCTCTGGAGTCAATGCTCTCTTCTGGCCTCCAAAAGCACCTACACTTTCATGAGTACATACACAGATAAATATAAAATAAAAATTAAATCTTGAACAAACACACACACACAAAAAAAAACCCTGTTTATTGTCCTTAGTTAATAACTCAATGAAAACATTTTTTCTTCTTATAAACATTACTGGGAGTCAAACCTGGGGTCCTAGTGCATGATGTTTTAAAGTCTTGTCTTTGACAAGAAGGACATAGTGGGTAAAAACATATGTATTCATACTGAATTTTATCTGAATAAATAAATACTCAAAAAAAAAAAAGGCCAAGAAAAACTCCAAAGAATGATTCACAAAATCATCATCATCATCATCATCATCATCACCACCACCATCCCCAAGCTGAGGACCGAATCCAGGGCCTTGTGCTTGCTAGGCAAGTGCTCTACCACTGAGCTAAATCCCCAACCCCTCACAAAGAATTTTTGGCTCTTTAAAGACTAAAACATTACAAAATAGAGAAAAACAATAAATGTAACTATGCAGTATGACTATAGTATCATCAACTGAATGGCAATGTGTGGTGATATTGTGAACAAATAAAATTTCCCTGACAGAACAAGCCACTAGATTAAACACAGAGGCCAGACACTGATGGGACACACCTTTAATCCTAGCAGTCAGGAGGCAGAGGCAGAGATCTGTCTGGATCTCTGTGAGTTCAAGGCCACTCTGGTCTACACGAGATTAATCCAGTCTAAAAGAAAAACAGAGCCAGGCAATGGTGACACACACCTTTAATTCCAGCACTTGGGATCACATACCTTTAATCCCAGCACTAGGAAGGTTGAGACAGGAAGTGATATGGCTGAGCAGAGAAAGGAAGATAAGGCAGGAGGAAACAGGAACTTGGCTCTTTCAGGCTGAGGAGTTGGTGAGGTAAGAGGTGGTGGCTGTGGCTTGCTCTGCTTCTCTGATCTTTCAGCTTTCACCTTGATATTTGGCTTCAGGTTTTTACGATAAGACCACTTAGGATTCGTGCAACAGCAATGTTAATACTGAATTAATCACTGCATGATGCAAAAACAATAGATAGCCATTTATCTGATTCCTTACATCAAAATAAAATCTCAGTGATTCAATATTTAAAAGTAAACACTAGGAAATAACAGGCAGAACATAAACTTTTGATGCCCCAAAGAAAAAAACTGATAATCGAATCACATAAAATTGAAAATGCTTCCATATGCCAAAACATAGATGTTAAAAAAACAAGCTGGCAGAAAAATTTGCTGTTCCTGTTGCACATGACAATGGTCAATTTCTCCATACAAAAAAGACTCAAGTTCATTGACATACAGGGCTATCAGCACTCTTATACCCTAACTGCCAGACCTGCCTGGAAAAAAACTTGGTACTTAGTCAGGAGGTAGTGGTACATGCCTTTAATGCCAGCACTCAGAAGGCAGAGGCAAGCGGATCTCTGTGAGTTCAAGGCCAGCCTGGGCTACCAAGTGAGTTCCAGGAAAGGCGCAAAGCTACACAGAGAAACCCTGTCTCGAAAAACCAAAAAAAAAAAAAAAACAAAACTTGGTACTTGCATTAAAATGTTTAAGTGTGTACACATACAGAAATGTCATTCAGAGACATGTACAAGAACGTGCAAAGATAAGAATGTACAAGAATACTCACCACAGAACTGTGATAGCACAAATACTCATCAATGGATCACTTTTTAAATTACAGTGTATCTACATCAACAAAAATGAATGATTTATTTCAAAAATAATGACAAGATGGGTGTACTAGCAAGTACCTGCTGTCCAAACACATGGGAGGGTAGGCAGAACAATCATTTGACTCCTGTACTTTGAAACTAGCCTAGTAAAGCCAAGTTTTAGCAAACAAAAGATGAAAATAATGACATAATAATTTAGGGTTTTTTAGTTTTTTACTCTTTATGTATATATGTGTTCGCTTTCACTTCTGTATGTGAACCCATGGAGCCAGAAGTGGGCATGAGCCTCTAGAACTGGAGCTACAGACAGTTGTAAGCCATTGTGTGTGTGGGTGGACTTTTCTGTCCTGCCAGCCAGCTCCCAAATAACCACATGGAGATTTATTAATTATAAAAGCTCGAACATAGCTTAGACTTGTTACTAACTAGCTCTTACAACTTAAATTAATCCATTTTTTTTTGAGGGGGGGTCAAGTACAGGGCTTCTCTGCGTAGTTTTGGTGCCTGTCCTGGATCTCACTCTGTAGACCAGGCTGGCCTTGAACTCATAGAGAATCTACCTGGTTCTGCCTCCTGAGTGCTAGAATTAAAGATGTGTGCCAAAACCGCCCAGTTAACCCATTTCTTTTAATCTATATTCTTCTATGTGGCTCGATTACCTCTATTCTGTATTGCCCATGTTGCTTCCTCTGAAGCTCACAGTATGCCCTCATGACTCTGCCTTTCTTTTTCCTAGCATTCTTTCTGCCCTGAAAATCTTGTCTAGCTATTGACTATTTAGCGTTTTATTAAACCAATCACAGTAACATACTTCACACAGTGTAAAGGAATATTCCAAAACAACCATGTGGATACTAGGAAGGGAAGCCAGAATCTCTAGAAGTGCAGCCAGTGCTCTCAACTGCTGAGCCATCTCTCCATCCCTCACATATCAATCTATAAAAATCAGGGTTAAGAAAAGGAAGCTTGAGCCAGGTGGTGGTAGCTAACGCCATTAATCCCAGCACTCGGGAGGCAGAGCCAGGTGGATCTCTGTGAGTTCGAGGCCAGCCTGGTCTACAGAGTGAAATCCAGGATAGGCACCAAAGCAACACAGAGAAACCCTGTCTCAGAAGAAAAAAAAAAAAAAAAAAGAAAGAAAGAAAGAAAAGGAAGCTCAACCAGGTGGTGGTAGTACACACCTGTAATCCCAGCACTCAGAAGGCAGACAGTATCTCTGAGTTCAAGTTCAAGACCAGCCTAGTCCACACAGTGAGTTCCAGGACAGCAAAGGCTACATAGAGAAATCATCTTGAAAAAAGAAAATAAATAAATCCAAAACTCCTTGGTTGGTTGTAAACTTTTCTCCTGCTCAGGTTCCGCCTCTTTTTTCAAACCTCTGAGCAATACCCATACTCCCATAGCACCAATCCATTAACTGCTCTGCACATTACCACAATCCATTAACTGCTCTGCACATTACCACGTCAAGACTCCCCTTCTCCTCTCAGGTATCAGTTCCAGCTATCAAAAAAAGTATTTAAGATTAACAGATAAAACTATCATGTACAACATATTCTTAAGAGTGTATATGTGCAATAAAAACAGAACGAACATTACCAAACTCTTTTTATGAGGCTACAGTTACCCTGATAACCAAACCACACAAAGATGCAACAAAGAAAGAGAATTACAGACCAATCTCCCTCATGAACATTGATGCAAAAATACTCAATAAAATACTGGTAAACCGCCGGGGTGGTGGCACATGCCTTAATCTCAGCACTTGGGAGGCCAGCCAGGTCTACAGAGTGAGTTCCAGGAAAGGCACAAAGCTACACAGAGAAACCCTGTCTCAAAAAAAAAAAAAAAAAAACAAAAAACTGGTAAACCGAATCCAAGAATACATCAAAGAAATTATCCACCATGATCATGTAGGCTTCATCCCAGAGATGCAAGGATGGTTCAACATACCAAAATATGTCAATGTAATACACCATATAAACAAACTGAAAGAAAAAACCTCATAATTATCTCATTAGAATGCTGAAAAAGCCTTTGACAAAATCCAACACCCCTTCATGATAAAGGTCTTGGAGAGATCAGGAATACAAGGAACATACCTAACATAATAAAAGCAATTTACAGCAAGCCTACAGCCAACATCAAAGTAAGTGGAGA